>NC_139018.1:144033441-145350517 GCF_964374135.1 Grampus griseus | reverse complement strand
ATTTTTTATGGACTATAATGATTTAATACCATCAATTTGGAAGGCTTACTGTTAGGTATGAACTTTTAATGTTCTTACCTCATGCATTAAAAATCTAAACTTAATAGAAAAGCTACAATTTTTTCTTACAAAAAAAAATTAGTAAGAAATCCAGAAGTACATGGGCGGCTCAAAGAGGTACATCAAAAAAACTGTGTTTAAATAAAATGGTTTGAGACTATGCCTATGGTGGAAAAAGTGTGGGCTTTGGAATCCAACAGATCAGGGCTTGAATCCCAGCTCTACCAAGCACCTGCCATGTAACCTGTGTGAAGTCAACTCATCTCTTGGAGCCTCGATCTGCGCACCTGTACAATGAAGATAATACCTAGGCTGCGGTGAGGATGAATAACCTTAGCATACACCTGGCCTCGGGAGGAGGCCACGTGTGGAAACATGGCTGCGATTACCCTCTACTGCTGTTGGAAAGAATGAAAGATAGTGCTCTGTGCCCATAAAGCCCTGGACTAGACCATGGGAGAAAACACTCTTAAATGAGCAAAGAAGACAGAAGAAACTGAAGACATATGCAAGGAGAGAATAATAGATGTTCTTACTTCAAAAGATTAAGCATCATTTAGAAGAAAAAGCATTAAGCCAGAATGATATACTTTTAACAGTGAGCAAGCAAGAAGTTTAGTTAATTGTTAGTCCATGTCAAATTAGCGGTGTCTGGGGTGGGTTGATGCAAATTCTATTGACTGGTAAGTATGTGTCAGTTGCTTGTTTAAAATATATTTTAAGAGTCTTCTATAGAATAAATGTTTCCTGTCTTACTAAATTAAAACATACATCTAAGAGAACAGAGTTATCATTAGTTTTAGTTTTGACTAAAAACAACAACAACAACAACAAAGAAAGCTCCTTGAAACTTATGTAATGTCTATGGGAGAGCTTTCTATGAGATTCCCACCGAGGAAATTTAGGAGACAGTGACCTACATTCCCATCCCCTACCTGCTCAACAGTCTTTAAAGCACTTCTTCCAGCAGCAAACTACTGAAATCTACACCTTGAAAAAGTCCTCATCACTTCCTGCTCCTCTGGGCACCATATTTAGTTTATAAGCTTTGTTGCACTTTCCTCAAGATTCTTTTTCATTTTTGTCCCATTTTTCTACACCATCATAGTCACAACCTTAAGCCATACTCGCCTTACGGCATCTTTGTGGGTTTCCCTACATTCTTAAAAAAAAAAAAAAAAAAAAAAATCAACAACACTTAAGGGTTCTCTTCCAAAGATCAAATTTTGACCAACAACTTTGTTCTCCGTATAATCTGCTGTGGTTCCCAGATACCTGCATACTAAATTAAACCTTCTTATTCTAGATTCTTCACCAAACCAGCTCTCCTCTACCAGCCATCCCGTGCCCTCCCCACCACCCCTCAGCCGTCCCTGGTCTAGAAGCACA
The DNA here is from genome assembly GCF_964374135.1 of Grampus griseus. Classification (NCBI taxonomy): domain Eukaryota; kingdom Metazoa; phylum Chordata; class Mammalia; order Artiodactyla; family Delphinidae; genus Grampus; species Grampus griseus. The sequence continues at coordinate 145,349,068 of NC_139018.1, read as the reverse complement.
TATCGTGTCTCACTCAGTCCTCGCCATCCCCTCGGCCACACTCTGCTCGAGAAACCCTTCCCCGCTGCTTAGCCAACCACGCTGTGTCTGTCCTCACCAGCCTTCCCAGACTGAGCCAACTGCACAGTATTGACTGTGGAAACCCTCCCGTTCTCTCTGAATAACAATAGTTCCAATAGAAAGCATCTCTTCAGTTAACTGTGCTTATGGAGCGGTACTTTCCAGGTCTTCACCCAATAGTCATGAGAGTGGATAAAAAGGAGGACATAGGTTCTTTGTTTTACTTCTACCACAAAGTTCAATTACTCAAGGGCAGGCACCAGGTCTCCTTCCTTCAACAGGTATTTACAGAGCCGCCACCATGTCCTAAGTCCTACGGATGCGGGAGTGAACAAACAGACACAAACCCCGTTCTCATTAAGCTTACATTCTAGTGGGGAAGACAGACACTAAACCAGAGAAACAGGAAAGACTACAGTAAATTAGACAATGATAAGTGCCAAAGGGGAAAATAAATCCAGCAGGGAAGAGGATGTACAGTGTTACAGTGAGGGAAGAAGAGAGCAGGTTAATAATTTAGAGAAAGAGACCAGGAGAGGTCTCTCTGCACAGATCTGAGGAAGCCCTGAAGACCCCTGCATTTCTGCCATCTCATCAGTAGCTTTCTGGAGGGTCTTTGTGCTTAACAGCTGCTGCACTAAAAATACTAGTTCACAAAATAAGTTACTAATATAGTCAGGAAAATGCTCCAATTCAATAATACTAGATATCACTTTCTCTGAGACATTCAGAAAGCAGTCATGGGCCTTGTTTACACAAAAGAAATGCACACATCACTGATGATGGAATATGTTTTTTATGGCCACAAAGCCTATCTGCTAGGCAAAACCCAACGTAGCCCATTTCTAAAAAGCCCTTAAAATAGCACAATCTCACATTTATAAAGGTTAGGAAACAAATGAGCTTATTTAATGGCATCCACATTTAAGGAAGACTATAAATACTGTAATAATGTGAAAGCAACTCAGTTTAATCACTTGCACAATGGTTGATTTTGGGGGGGAAGGGGACACAGCCTGAACTATAGCTGTTGTTTAGCAGTGTAACCACAAGTGTGTAGGACTTAGCTCAGGTAACCTCAGTACGGGGTACCTCTAGGAACCCTGACAAAGGTACACACAACTTGTGTCATCCGGGTTACATTCCTGTTGTCACTGCAGGACACTCTGAGAAGATCAAGAAAGCCAGGAGTCCTCTTCCTTGAGCTTTTTCCCAGAAGTCCTCTTCCTTGAGCTTTTTTGTACACACTATTTAAAAAGCCTACACCCACATTCCTAGATTCCATCACTAAGAGTTTGACTTAAAAAAGTAGGTCTCATTTTCATGTAAAATTATTCTAATTTTACAATGTACTCCCTAAGTGTTAAAAAAATTTCAGAAAAACCTCTCTCTACATCTTTAAAAACTGCCCCTGAAATAGTTCATTTGGCCTGGCTATCAGAGAAAATGAAGAAAATCTTTATTAAAGACATTAAATTATGGTAAATATTTAATTGGAGGAAAAAAAAGTAAACTACTTTTGAGGTGATTTTTGGACCAAGGCTGATATTCTTGTCTGGACAGAAGCCAGAAGTACCCACGGTTGGTGGTTTCTCCTCCCAGACCAGCTGGGGGCACAGCACTGGAGAAGATTAACACACAGCCAGTGCTGGCACGTGGGCAAACAAAACTGGTTTCCTGCATTTCTGTGGTCTGAAAGCCACCGAGGAGTAAGTCTCAGATTAAAGGCAAAAATGGCAATTCAGGAAAGGCCAACTTGTTCTTTAAATAGATGAGTTGAATTTTTATTTCTAGAAACTATGCCTGAACAAGTGGTTCATCAGAGCCAACTAATTTGAGAATGAAGTGGAGACAAGGGGCATATATTTCACTTACCATCTTTTATATATTTTTTTATGTAAGTGATAAATCATTAAAAACAATCTTTTGCCCCTCAGCAAAGGTTCTTCAAAAGGAAATGGTGGCTCAAAGTTGCTTTGAGGCCAGATGTCCAATTCTAGATATCCAAATTCCTTTTTCCTTTACATAGACCTTTCCCAAAAATCCTTATTTACAATCCAAGAATAATGAGGATGAATGTCATCTAATTTTGTCATAATACTACTCAGGAAACACCAGCTAGATTACCAGAAGGCTTTAGAGCAATATTTAACAAAATGTGAACCAATTTAGCATTCCGAGATTTCATTAATTCAAATAGGAATATAACTGCTTTCAGTATTTCCAAAAATAATCAATGGTTTACCCACCAGAGAACTCTGAACATGCATCTGGTCATTTTAAAACAATTCACAAAAATCAAAGCATTTCCAGAGAAAAGTTAGCATTCAAAATTTCCAGGAGGTAGAATCAAGCTGTAATTCCCCAATTGTTACCTAATTTTAGATGAAAACTTTCACTTGAAATAACACGGTGTGCTAGAATTTTTGTTTTTAACTCATGAAGCCATTAAGCTTTGGCAGCCATACATGACTTAACCCTTTGTGTTTGAAAACATGTAAATCAGGGAAAAATTTCTCCATTTATATTCTTAATGCCACTGTTTCTTTTCTGTATTTCCCCCCTTATTATTGTACACATACAAAGAGAGTATTTCTTTTGGGTCTGAGGTAACTGCTTTTGATATTTTACAACAGTGGGGAAAGAATTTTTGCCAGAAACCTGGTCTTGGGAAAGGGCATAAAAAATTGGACCAGCCTAGCCTGTTTTGAGTAGACGGTTCAATGAGGCCCCCTATAGCACTTACCAGCAGCAACAACAGGGAAGGGATATTCTGAATTTCCACAGCACTTGTTATGTGTTTCATTCATTTGGAAGCTAATCATTTATGTGGGAACATCTTTTATGCTGCTACTTTGTACTGTTGTTTTCATTTGTTCATGCTTTATCTCCTCAACTAAACTTAGTGCACTGCCTCACACATCAAACATGACCAACAAGTACTCTAGATGGTGCAAGAACGAGCCAGATAATTATGCTTTGCAATGACTGAAATACTGTCATCTGAAAAATAGAGGAGAAAATGGGAGAGATATCAACTTTCTAAAAGAATATTGGGCCACTGTATCAATTTCTTATTTTAAAAATACCGTGTCCTAACCCCATCTCCTAAGTTCCATGGTGTCCCTGTTCTTGAAATGATACACATGCTGAAGGTAACGTTTTCACAAGCAGATTCCTGATGCTCTGATGAAATTACAACTACATCTGAGTTCAAGAAAGTAACTTGGCTAAACTATTTTATACACAGTCTACTACCTAATTAATTCTAAAGTCTTTCTACATAATAGGCATCTCAAGTTAGTAAAATGCCAAAATCACCAACTGCAGAATTGAATGGCTAAAAGTAGTCTTAAAAGTTATCTGCTGAATTTCCCATCCTGCAGCATGAAGAAAGTAGTTATACACACTCTACCTGAAAATGTTTAGCCACAGATCCCACCACCATTCTGCTACATAGCCTAGCTGCAATGGTCAGACATTCATTTCGTGTTTGCCCTCCTATAAAGAAACTGTTGACTCTGGTTCTAAAAATAAATCTATCACCTCCTCACCAAACCATAAGAAGACAGCTGCCTTAAGATCTTTCTGACAGCCACATTTTGATATCAACAGAAAATTTACTGCAGTAAGTTTACTGACCATGGAAAACAAATGCACCCCTTTTTGGTGGCACAAAAGCTCCCTCATCGTTCCTCTATTCCCGATACATGAGAGCAGGCTTCTGGAGATTCTGTTACTATTCTCTGCATTTGCTGAACCACAGACTGGCCCGGGGGGCTTTAGGACCACCAGCTTCACTCCTCTGCTAAACCCAAAATCTGGAATCAAAGAAGGAGGAATTTCTGCCCTTGAATCTTACTCCACGAGTTTGCAATAAACATTCCCCGGAAGGCAGGGGAAAAACAACCCAATTAAAAAGTCCCTAGCTTTTAGCCGCCTGTGTGGAATATCAAATTAATTCACTAAAATTTCTCTAAAGCACTAATATTTATTAGACCCCTCCTATAACTACACATTTACCTAACCCTTATGTAACCTAAGTCTAGCTTTTAGTTTATTGATAAAGCTCTGAGGTACTGAATTAAAAGTCTTACAAACCTCAATTACAATACATCACCATCTTTTCAATCTTTTTAACCAAGAAAAAAAACAGCTGGTAATGGTCTTAATGTAAAATATATGCATGACAGCTTTTCATATTTTAGGAGCTGATTAAAAAATTACATAGAATACTTTAAAGCAGTCATAAACTGGTCCAAGGAAACAGTTCTATTAACGTCCCTGGCTTTGACTTTACATAAGGAGATATCAAATAACTTCCCCTAAAAAAACCAAAAAACAAAAAACTGAGCAATTGAGAAATGAGAACTTCCATACAGAACTGCAACTGGTAAATATAGTGCAAAACCAATGATAAAACTTAACAGGATTACCTTTTTGGCACTTTCAGGACCTGATTCATCAAAGCGAAATCTCACAATTCTGAAATCTTTACAGTAAATAATTAACTCTGTTGGATTAAATTTCAGCTTCTGGTTTGGGCCCAGGACTTTCTGCTTCCTTTTGTGGTCATTTACTAAAAAATAAAAAAATAAAAAAATTCCTTTCTTGATATTCACTCTTTAGTACACTTTAACAAATTCTTACTGAAAACAATCGGAAGGTCACCCACCACTTAGTACTGCTTCTCTAGAATCTTTCATATTTGTGTATAATTCCTAGAACTTTGGAGGATCAGTTTTAACTTTGCTTTGGATGATATTAAAGATATTTCTTTGCACAAAACCACCACCATCTATATTTAATGATTAAAATTTTAATTAAAAAGAGGACAAATACTAGAAAATATAAAAAGTCATATATTTTGGGACTTCCCTGGTGGTGCAGTGGTTAAGAATCCGCCTGCCAATGCAGAGGACAGAGGTTCAATCCCTGGTCCAGGAAGATCCCACATTTCATGGAGCAACTTTGCCCACGTGCCACAACTACTGAAGCCCGTGCGCCTAGAGCCCGTGCTCCGCAACAAGAGAAGCCACTGCAATGAGAAGCCTGCACACCGCAACAAAGAGTAGCCCCCGCTCACTGCAACTAGAGAAAGCCTGCACGCAGCAACGAAGACCCAATGCAGCCATAAATAAATAAATAAATAAATATTTTTTAAAAGCCATATATTTTATATCTCCATTTAAAAATAATTTACTGATTAATTTTCCTGGGACTCAAAAAAAAAAGGGAAAAAGCAAAAAACCTACAGAAATAAAACTCCAGCCCAAGTATTTGAGAGGTGTAACTCTTCAAGCAAGAATTCCCGAGTAGAACCAGCTTTTAGGGGCTGAGTGAAGAATAAAACATACCTGTGACTATTTGCTCAATACATGTTAAAGGGACATCATGTTCACCAAGAAGAAGGTTTCTATAATGGAATTTCTGAAATAAAAAAATACATTCATGTTAATTATTTTCCCAATAACTTCACGATGGTAATATGAGCCTTACTTTTAGGTGTGATAAGAAATTGCAACGACCATCTCTAAAAAGAACAAAAGCTTTTGCCTGTGCAGCTATGACAATTCTAAGGCTATAGTTATCACAGAACACACTTCAGTAGGAAAGTAAGGGGAGGAAGAGAGAAACACATACTGTGTTCACATTCTCTCCACCTTTCTTCCCACACTTTAAACAATAAAATTAGGTCAAGTTATATACAACAATGTCATTATAACATACAGGATATGTGATATTATACTGTCAATCACTTCACAGGCAAACACTTGCATACCTAGTTCTGGTTAAACTGTCACTAAAATAATATAAAAAAGGGGCTCCAAAGTCATCAGATTTTAATGGGTAAAATCATGGCTTGAGTTTCACAATGGAGATTTTAGAGCAGAAAATAACTTTTACAGCAGAAAGTCTACTCAAAATAAAAATCTTTAGTCAAACTGCAGCTTATTTTTTAAACCCATTTTTTATACACACTTTCAGACTAAGGACATTGTTGATGCTATTAACCTTCTGTTGGTAGGACACTGGGTTATTTTTCCTATTAGTGGTATTGGATTTAAGCTATTCCAGGTACATGGGTCTCAATTATAGTGAAATCTGGAGCCAAAGATTGAAATAAAGCCAAAAATAAAAGGAAAAACCCAAGTTTACAGCCAAATAAGCTGTGTCTCTACATACTGGGTATCTGTAAATGCCTTAAATTTAGTCTCAATATACCTACAGATTGCAATAGATTTAAATACACTTATCCATAGTTACGTGCTTCAGTCAAAAGTTTAGAGTTAACATCCAAATATTACTATTACAAATAAAGGTCTAGGGAGTAAAAGTGTATATATAACACTTTACAAATCAAAACAGAAAATAGTTGTTGAGGGAAAGTCCAGGATTTTTAAGTTAGACAAACGAATGACTTTATTTATTTATTTATTTATTTATTTATTTCTGTACGCGGGGCTCTCACTGTGTGGCCTCTCCCGTTGCAGAGCACAGGCTCCGGACACGCAGGCTCAGCGGCCATGGCTCACGGGCCCAGGCGCTCCGCGGCATGTGGGATCTTCCCAGACCGGGGCATGAACCCGTGTCCCTTGCATCGGCAGGTGGACTCTCAACCACTGCGCCACCAGGGAAGCCCATGACTGACTTTTTGAAAACTCAAATTATATGGAACTGTTGTTTTCCAGTAAGAATATAAAATAGCAAGAGGGTTATTAAAGAAAAACTTTATCAATATTTTTCTTCATTCTAACTACTAGAAATTTGAAATGAGAATTTGACTTTTTTGGAAAAATACTAGTTAAAGATACTATAAAATATGTAAAATGTGCAGCATCTATGAAATTATTTGCTATATAATTTTTTCTCTTTATGAGTAGTAAAAAAGGATACCTTTGTTTTTATAGATAGGTTAAAATATTTAGAAGGAAAGAATAACTCCTTTATTGAAAAGGATATATAAGCAAAGATCACAGAGGATAAACACAGCAATGTGACTTAAAACCATCTCACTAATTATACTCCTCAAGTCTCAACATTCTCCTTAAACTTTATTTTGAATTTTAATATAATACATTCCCAAACTTATATTAATCACTTATTAGTAATTGTATTATAATTTTCCCATATCTGTGCTTTATATAATATTGATAATACATACTGCTCAGAGTCAAAAGCCCTGATACGATTAAACAGCATACAAATCAAACACACCTGTAATGGCATTGGATTATCCGTAATAAAGGAAATTTTGAAGTTACTGCATATCAGTTTTCCCCACAAATCGTACTGACTTGTGTCCGATGCGATGCATTTTCTCACAAAATTGACTTCATTTACGACAATTTCTCCTTTACAAAAAGAAACATATCATTGTGTGAGCTACAACCACACCAAAAATGTCAACAGTCGCTGTGTGACCTAGAAGGAAGATTTCATGATGATGGTAAGAAGAAACACTGAACCAGGACCTCACATCGGTAACAGTCACAATGGGGCATCGTGCTCCATTTGTAAATACAGAAACTGAGGCACAAAGAGCTTCAGGGTCTGAGATGGTTCAACCAGAAGGGTTGAGCTGGAGTCTGCATTCTTTACTATGCCATGCTGTCTCTCATTATTTATTTACCGAAAGGCGCCCTGGAGAAGAAATAAGCTGCACTGTCTCCTTCAGAGTATTACTTGATGGGGTATTTGTATTTTATTAACATGTGACTTGATCTCCCAAACCGATATCTTAGATTCCTTCCTAAGACAATTCAGTATGAGAAACAATGCAGTATTAACCTCAAAATTAATAATGCAATCTATTTATTTTAACATACATTCCATAAAGACAAATTGAATTTCCCTCTGCACTCACATTATAACTTAGTTGGCAATAAAACTTTAAAATATAGTTTTAGAGTTAAAATGGAAGACTAAATAAATAAATATAAGAAACTGAAACAAAAGTTTTAATGTTCTTTGAAGAGAATAATTTTCTGCAATTGATTTAAAGCTTGGTCATCATTAATCCTTAATTTCAAGTTCTAAAATGCAACCAGACCCAGGGACATTTTTAAGTAATCATTCTCTAGGGTCCATGGTAGAAGAGTTAGGGTACTGTGCTACTTTGCCTATTTCTGTCAGTACAAACACCTCTAATAGTGATGGACAGAACCATTGCTGACAAGCCCCAAACACCCACCAATTCACAGAGAGCAACTAGAGTCTCAAAACAATCCTCTCTCTTACATAAAATGTTATAATAAATTTGAACTGCAAAAATAACTTTTATTCAAAGTTCTTAAATGTACAAGACGAGTTTTAAGAACAGAACCCTAACATTTACCTGAGGATTAAATTCAAACGTGCCCATGTCAAATTCTCGGCTCAGACCAATGGAGTAATTGTCTCTTCTGCAGACAAGCCTCCTCCATGTAGCCTCCCGCCCTCCTCCCCACCACCCCCCGCACCCTGAGCCCCGCTGCTGTCCTCATTCTCCCTCTCCAGCCACACTGGCCTTTTAGTCCCTCTCAGAGGCCGGACTGCAAAGATCCATGGGGTCTTCGCACATGCTGTGCCCATTTCCTGGAATATGCTTTCCTTCTGCCTCAGCCCAATCGCTTTCTCAGGAATGCCTTAAAAACTCTCCGTGCCTAGATTAACTCCCTCAATCACAGCATCATTTACCTGTAATTCCCAGCAATGACCACAGCTGCAATTATGCATACTCTACATATTTCAACACCACTGCCTGTCTCACCCTCAGGATCACATGCCCCATGAGGGTCAAAAATGGACTGGTTTTTCTCTGATGCTGACATTTTAGTTGCAAGGCAAAGGCTCAGCATGGGGCAGGGGCCTGGTCAATGAGTGCTGAACACCCGAGTGAATGAACCACTTCACTGCTCCAGGTTCACCAGACCAGCACCACCAATGGAGCAGGAGTGGTTCCAGACAGACAGAAACCAGTGACGTAACACGGCCACGCGCCAAGAGGGTCAGGAGATAAGTGCTGGCGGGTGAATGCACATGAGTCAGAAAACTGTCCCAGAGCCACCCCTGCTCGCCTACCACACGCACAGAGAGCTGCAAAATCTACCAGTGGGAAGGAAGAGATGGAGGGCTTGTGGGACAGGACACACGGCCACACTAGTGCCGTCAGCCAACCACGTTTATGATGCACGTGCTTGGGCAGCACTTCTCCACCAACCCGACTCTCTTCCCAAGGGCACAAATGTAACATATCCAGTCCACAAAGGCAGCGAGAATGTGACACAGATGAAAGGAGGAGAAGGCATTTAATGGGTCCAGGGCTTGGCCAACCCAGATGCAGCCCCCTGGTTTTTGTAAATAAAGCTTTACTGAAACCTATCCATGCACATTCATTTATGTACCGTCTATGACTGCTTCCACAGGACAAAGGCAGAGCTAAGTGCTTGCAACCAGAGACCTCACGGCCTGAAAAGTCTCAAACATTTACTGTCTGGGACTTGACAGGAAAAGCTTGCCCAGCTCTGTGCTAGAGATGGTGGCTTAAGTGACAACTCTTAACATTATGTGAAACAAGCCTTGGAAGAAGTACTCAGGCATATCCTGTCAGAGGAAAGGCACTTTCCACCTGCAATGGTACAATGCCCTCAGAGCTTGGGAGGCCTGCTCAGCAGCACTGAGGACCAACAACCTTCCCCCAGAATGTGTCTGCCACAGTCAGGTCAAAAGATTCCTTTCTCACCAATGAGCCGCAGCACTCAGCAGAAGTGAAGCTGAAATCCAGGCCTAACTGCTCTGCTCCCCATTCTCCATCATAAAAAAGCAAAATTAAGCACAAATCTGTGAATGAACTCTGTGGGGCTAGATTAGAGTCTGAGACATTGGTATAAACTCAGGTATATCTTAATATATACAAAGATGGAGAGGTAAAGAAACAAAGGGAGGTGTGTGCATACATGGCTTAGTGTGCATGTGTTCATTTTCTACTCTGTCTCCTGAAAACGCCTCCAGTAACAAACCACATTCGGCACTCAGATCTTGGTATTTAAATACCATTCTCCAATAAAATGAACCAGGACTCAGTGGAGAAATGTTTGACTCCAGGGCTGGGGCAGAGGAAAGACATACTGAATCTGGAGTTTCTGATAGTTCCAGAATGCCAGAAAGTAGGGAAGGGAAAAAGAGAGGGGGGAATGGGGGTGGGGGAGAGAAAGAGAGACAGAGACAGAGAGAAAGAGAGAGAGGACATTTCAAAAGGATAGAGGAGCCAAGATGAAAGAATTCATCATCCATCAGTAAAGACGGAGAAACTGTCACAGGCTGGAGACTAGGGAGACATGGTGTCCTGGCAGGGGCGCTAAAATAATGGCCATTAGTGAAAAAACTAGGGAAATGTCAATAAAACTTGCAGCTTAGTTAACAGTACTGTTACTTTCTTAGTTCAGCTAAATTTATCGAGGTTATAAGATAGTAACATTAGGGGAAGCTGGGTGAAGAGTATGTGTTAACTATCTGTACCCTTTTACAAATCCAAGTTTATTTAAAAATAAAACTACTAAAGAAAAGAAGATGGACAAGAAATATACGAAACAACAGCAACAACAGTAAAATAGGGACCCACTGGGTTATGGTCTTTGAAGGAAAACTGTTACATAGCTTTCTTAGTGGACAGTGGAAATGGGCCTGGGGGATAGAAAGAAGTAGGGTGGGATGGAGGGAAAGAAGAAAAGGAGGGCATTTCCGGGGAGATGCCGAACTGGGACTTCTTATTATCATAAGCATGTAATAAAATAAGCACCAAGTTAACCTGGCTTGAGTTTTAGTTGACGACACTAAATTTTGTTCACATGGAACCATTCTCTAAAATACATGGATCATGCAGCACGGCTCTCTGCTCATACTTCATAAAAAAAGCGGAAACCCTGGGTAGGAACTGTCCTCAGCTACTGCCAGGCACGAACTGCAGTCCTGCGGGCCGGGAAACCAGCTCACAGGCGGGAGAGAAACAGGGGATTCAGAGCGCCTCTTCCCAGAGGGGACAGATGCAGAAACAGAAGAGCGCCCAGACGGTTCTTGCTACATTTTAAATTAGTGACCTTGAGGAGGAAACTTTGAACTGAAGCTTCAAAGCTCCCAGAGACTGTCCTCCTGGGCTTTTCCGGCAGGAGGGCGGTGTGCTGCCAGCCATGTGGGAGGACCCTCAGCACCGGGCACTTGCCAGCACACCACGGGCAGGAAGCGATAGGAGCCGCACGAAAGAAAAAGCAGGAAGCGAGCTTCAGTGCAGGATATGCAAAAAGCACCAGAGAAAAAATTGTCTAAATTAGAAGATGATGGGCCAAGACGTTCTACTATAACCTGGGAAGGAATCAATAAATCATCAGTTTGTTTTCTCAAGACCCTTTCATCTGTAAAGATAAATAAGAAAGGAAATATAATTAAAATTAATAAGTCTCTAAATGGTATAGCTAGGGAAGTTTTTAACTCCCTGAGAACCAAAAATTATGTCACATTATCTTTCATAATACCTTACACATTTAGAAAGTCAATACATGTTTGATGAATTAAAATAATTTTTCCCATAAATTTTAGCTTGAAAGATAGTTTAAGACAAAGCCTCACTGTACACAGTAGCTAACTTACGGAATGTGCAGAGGCCCAAGGCATAGCTCAGTCTGTGGCTTTACATTCAGTGAGTGACCATCCCAGACAGCCTGGGACTGGGGATTCCTGGCGTGCAGGACTTCCAACATTAAAGCCAGGGTAGTCCAAGTGTCACCTGAGCTGCAGCGAACTTCGGGAATTAAAGTGGCCTAACAGTTACTAAGGGAAGCTGAAACTCTGTACAAGATGAGCACAAGACATCGGAGGCCGCTCCTGGTACTCACAGGGTCACGCATGATACAAAAAAGCATGGAATCAAGTACCACGTCCAGTAAGAGCTACCCACGATGGGAGCTGGAGGAAGGTCAGCAGCGCAGACCTCAGGAAGAAACCAGAGGAGAATCTTGAAGGCAGATGAGGGTTAAGACAGAGAGAACACATGATCACAAAAACAAAGGCCTGAATAAGGAAAAAGGCATCTGGGTCTGAGTGAAGCAGATATCAACATTGGGAAACAGTGCAAGAGGTCAGCAAGGTGAGTGTCAGCAAACTACAGAGGTTACAGACTTTGGATTTTATTTTTGGTTTAAGCAGGATTTTCCTTAAGGGGATTCACGAAGAGTTTCTGAGCAGGAGCTGCAAGGTCAGGAGTAAGGAGGTGACCTGAGGTCCTCTAACAGGCGCTGGAGGAATGGACAGCTCCAAACGCTCAGAAGAAGGTTGTCCAGGTGAGGCACAGACCCAATGCTAAGACACCGCAGTTGGATAAACCGTTCATGGTTCCAAGGAGCAGTTACAAGGTCTTCTGTCTTTCAAAAGCAGGGTATCTAAGAGTTAAAATACTACGAAATTCAGTCTACAAGGATCTCTAAAGCCTATCTACAAAAAACCAAACCAAAACAAAAAACACCTGAAAGAGACAGTCTGCTTTAAGGGAGTCACAATCTAGTTGAGGAAATAAGACGTACAGTGAGGTAGAGGACAGTAGAACATAAATGGTCCAAACAGTGAACATGTAAAAAAAAAAAAAAGCAATAAACAAGACAGCTGCCCAACAATGGCTATTTTCATTTTCCGGATGGCCCTAGGTCGTATCCTTTTCTGATCTGATTACAAAAGACTCGGACAATCAGCGCATTCATTATCGATCTACTAGTTAATCTCCTAATGGAAGTGCTGCTGGCACTGCAGATGGAAGAGGGAGGGCCGAGCCGACCCTCGCCTGTGCACAGAGGCTGAGTCTTAGCGGGCACCACGGGGCAGAGCACAAGTCCTCTCCCGACTGCCAGGCCCTCCCCAAATGCGGCTCAGGTGCCCTTCCTCCAAGCCTGCACAACCTCGGCTCTCCTCCACTGAAGCACTTGCCAGTGAACTGAGACTCAGGGCAGAAGCCCTCTTCTTCGGCTGCTCCCCCTCTACCAAGCAGTACGGAATGAGCAGTCAGTACCCACTCAACCATCAACTCAGGCCGTGGCCACAGCACTTCAGGCCATCCCCCTCCCACCCCACAGATCCCTAAAATGATCACGTCCCAGGGACCTCCCTCGTGGTCCACTGGGTAAGACTCTGTGCTCCCAATGCAGGGGACCCGAGTTCAGTCCCTGGTCGGGAACTAGATCCCGTGTACATGTCGCAATGAAGATACCGTGTGCCGCAACTGAGACCCAGTGCAGCCAAAATAAATAAATAAATACTAAAAAAAAAAAATCATGTCCCAGAGAGAGAGAGGAGAGAGAAAGCCCATCGAGCCCCACTCGCTGCAAATCTCATCCCCTCACGACAAAGCCGTTGGCATTCCACCAGCCTCTGCTCAGCTCGGCCAGAGACAGGAAGTCCACTGACTCCCGAGACATTCCATTTTCTGGCAGCTGAAATCGTTTGAAAGTTGCTTGTCAAGCTGGGTCAAATCTGTCTGCTGTGGAAAGGGCAGAGCCGAGGACAGAGCTCTTTTTACCTCACCTAGAGCACTCCCTCTAGGATGACATCCAACCCACCGGCTATCCAATCCCAAAGCATAAATCTGGACCCTGGTGTCAGCACAGTCAGGCAGGCCCTGCTGCTTAGTGGTTAAAGACATAGCCTGGGAGTCAGGCTCCTAATCCTGGCTCTGCCCTTGCTTGCTGGGCAACACTAGACAAGTTACTTAACCTCTATGACTTGTATAGTTTTCTCACCTGTCAAAGGAAGATAAACTGGTACCTTCCTGACAGGGCTGTCATGAGGAGTAACCTGTAAGCTATATCATATATTAGTTAAGGATCTTAGTTGAAAGTGTAAGAAACATGCCCGGAACTAGCCTGGCAAAAAGAAATATTCTGTGGCTCTGGTGTCAGCTGGACTTCAAGGAAAATGGGACCATCAGAACTCTCCCTCGGTGTTCTGCCTCTGCCGCTCTCAACACGTGACGTCATTCTTTTGGACAAGTCTGCTGGTGCTTCAGCCACGGATGGCGCTATAGAAAAGGATCTCTTTCCTCAGTACCAATCTGAAAACATCCAGAGGCAAACCTGTGCTCATGCTAGCAGTCTGGGGGTGGGTTATCATCTTTGCTGGCCACACGAGAACCCCGGGCTGGGTGGAGATGGGAAGGAGAATTTGTCAGAAGAGAGAGGGTGCATTTCTCAGATGGTGGAAAGACTCCAGGCAGATAAAACAACTGATGTTCTCTGTGTGAGTGTTCATTAAATTGTACCTATAATATTACAATAATTTCATGGAGTGATTTCCAGTTCAGATTCCACAAAACAGGTATACTACAAAAATAATTCAGGGAAACTACACAAGAGCTAACTTAAAAACTTTTTTAAAGTCACAGCTACTACTAGAAGAACATATCTACACCAAAGAAGCTGGAAGGACATAATCTCAGAATTTAAAGCAAATCAATTTAGCTTTATGGAAAAAACCTGCATTTTTCTTAATTTTCTCAATTTGACCAAGGGCTGATAAAAACTTCATCCAGATCTGATGTCAGCCAGGCCATGACTAGAATCTGGGAACCACTGGTCCAGGTCACAGTCTTCTGCCTTGTCCACAGGCAGCATGGAGCTTGCCCCAGCCCTGCTGCAATTCAAGCCCACTCCTCCTCCAGCACCTTCCCAGCTAGCATGAAGCCAGGAACCCAGGAGGTGCTCACAGACTCAGTGAACGGATCCACCAGCCCAGCAGCTACCCAAACAGACACAAGCTTAGTGTGGCAACACCTGTTCTCACAAACATATGCTGGAACACACACACACATACACAGTTTAGAATTCATACTCTCCCTCTTTTCAAAAGGACTGGGGTGATTTTACACACACAACACAATCGTCAAAGAATGAGATTCAGGTAATGACGGGAAGATGAAGAGAAAGCCTAGGCAAAGGCCAGGTGCTTTGACAGAGCACTGTATTTCAGTTCTAGGCTCAGGTACAATTTTCTTGAGAAGTGTGGCTTTGGGAGAGAGCAAGACACATGGCATAAAGTAAGAGTTTTCCCCTTCCTCCTAAACCTGAGAGTTGGTCTGTTTGTCTGTGTATGTGCGCGCACACGCATGGCTACGGGAACAATTTAAGCAGGTGGTCTGAGGGGTCCTTTCACTGTCATTCACTCAACCAACATCTCGATGCACTATGCTGGACACTGGGTACCACAAAACTGAATTAGATACAATCTCCATCTCAAGGAGTTTCATGAACCAGGCAAGCTGAATATTACTAACATAAACCACAATCTAAATTAAATTCCTAGTCAATTTCTTCTGTTTTCTTTGTTTAATAAAAGCTGAAGATCATTTTAAATTCAGCCTCGTTAAGTTCAACAGAGCACTTGGTAACTGCAAATAAACAATTGATTTTGTGTTTCAATTTTCATCTGCTTATTGAATTAAAAGTTCAAACTTTGGGCAACTGAAGTAGGATATCCTTGAACCCAAGGCATTTTGCCAAAGCATAACATCCAACACTATACCTCTGAACAATTACTTCCTTGTTTCGCGTGCCTGTGCAAAGCCGCAGGTGACTTGGCCAAGTTTTCTCTTGGTTTCTGACTATAATGAAGGCCAGAACTATATTATGAAGCCCTCTTAGGCAAAGCCCTAGTGCAGCCCAGGTCTTATAGATCACCAATGCTTCAGTTACTCTCCACTTGTCTTCCAGATTTCACAGGCTGAAAAGGGAGCAACAGAGGTTCTGGCGGGAGTTGGTGAGGTTAGAGGTGAAGCAGGGCACAGAGACCATGACGGGGGGGGGGGGGGAAGGGGGGGGCGGGGGGGGTCTGACAGAAAGAACGGGAAGAGCATGGGAAGACCAGGATGGGAAGGTAAGAACAGAAGGGGTGGGGAAGGAGGGCAAAGACACACTAATTTAGCATTGACTAAACGTTCTGTGAGGAATAGGTTAGGTGCAAACAGAATCCGGGGGCCAAAGCCATCACGTATGCACACACAGAGCCAATGAAGAAAAGCTACCACAGGTCAGGGGATCCAGACTTAGCTATGATTTTTAAGACAAGTAAACCACTGACAGTCAGGAAATGGGTTTACAACTTCCCCAGAAAACGCTGACTTTTTAACAGAAAGGTAAGTTTTTAGTTAATTCTATAGAAAAGATAATCGCTCAATGTAAAGTTCTTTGAGCTTACTGATATTTGTAACAATTTCACAAGCAAAGCTTAAATATAGAAGTTAACTAAAGAAAATCAAGCACTATCATTTGTAGCTAAGATCATGTGGTTTATTAGTGTCAAATCAAATCAAATATCAGAAGGGGGAAATCAAAGAACAGGGCCTGTTCAGGGTAAAAGGACCCAAAGTTCAATAGCTCACAGGCACTCATTCAGGAAGAGCACTGTTTGCCGCTGGGTTGTTTAAATGCCTGGAGTGACTAAGACCAAAACAGAGCACACACAGGGAGCAAAGGTTACTTATTAATTCTATTGTTCACTTCCAGGACAAGTACAAAGGATTATTTAGTACATACTGTTTGGCTAAAAAGCATTAACAAAATAAAGGGAAAATAGTTATAACTAACTCCCCAAATAAAGTTTAAAACAATTTTAAGAGTTAACATCTATAATAGGGAACCATAGGTTTATGTTTTAAATTTGTTTGTTCCTACTTAATATTTAAAATTTTAAAGCACAAAATTTTAAGTTACCCTATTTGTTCAATTACTACCTATAGAGTTCTAATCATTTTATCAGATTTAGCATTAAGTAACAACTGAGATTTTAAAATACTGATAGTAGTCACACAAACTGGTATTTGATTATATTTCATGTTTAAAACAGGCTTTCCTGGCTACTTTCCCTAATAATCAGATTAAACAACTGACTTCCTAGCTGTTACATAATTATTATACAACTCAAAATACCAATCAAATAAATGCATTATACGCTTTAAAACTAATCTCCAATTTACCATCAATTCCTACCTCTACCTCTAAGGTCTTCTAACCTCAATTTTGTTCTAAACCAGTGCTTCTCCACAGGGGGAAAATTTTGCCCCTAGCGTTCCCCCCACCCCCTAACAAAAGGGTTTGGCAATGTCTGGAGACATTCTGGTTCCCACAAGTAGGAGGTAGAGGAGGTGGTGCTCCTGGCATCTAGGGGGTAGAGGCCAGGGATGCTGCTAAACATCCTGCAATGCACAGGACAACCCTACAACAAAGAATTATCAGGCCCAAAACATCTATAGTGTCTCTGCTGGGAAGCCCTATTCTAAATTGAAACAAGATTTGCAAACACAGCTGACACCTTCAAAAAACAATTGCCAAGTAAGTAATTCAAAGTTCACTAAGCTTTGTTATTGGTATAGAGACCCAGACATAATAAAAGTCGCTTTTAATACTATTGAAATGTGATCTGATTATTAACCATGAATGCATGAAATTGCAGATGGACAAGAAGGGCAAAAAGTCCTTTCACCACCTAAGCAATTCATGATCGCTTTAAAAAAGAACATTTCAGGAGACGAAAAGGAAATAAGGTAGTGGTATTCTTGACAGTTTTCTACGATGCTTAAGTTTTCAAGGACAAACACCAATTAATCATTACTTTTTGTTGCTGTCCTTTAGTTCTAACCAATCCTTTTTTTTTTTTTTTCCATCCTCAGTCGTTAGATTTTTAAGTGGCTAAAGTTTAAAGTAAATGAGGAAAGTTAACCACATGGTACTAGCTGGTGGAATAATCTTAGGCCAAAACACATTACTAAAGTATCTGTTAGAACACTCATGTTTACCTGGCAAAAGAACAGGCTCCAGTTTTTTAATCTTCGGTTCTGAATTAATATTATCGTCAGTCTGAAATACATTAGCAAAACAAATCAAAATCAAAACTTTTTTCCCGCCTGAGAGATAAAAGCAAATTTTATTTTCTAGGTGATGACACAGGCGACAGCCACGTATTCCCCCCACTTAAATTCTTACACATTTTTACCGAACTCTTGTAAGGATCTGCTCGTGATGGAATTGAGAGTCTGGCCATAAAAATACTACAACCGCCAGTGCCGCTTCCAGGTGTTCACATTTACGACAGGTAAGTAACCCCTTCCACTAAGTGCCCACAGGCGATGCGATCCTGCCGGCGGTCACGACGGGGACCGTCGCCAGGCGAAGGGCTAAATAAATCCTAACTCCGATCGCTCCCTGGAGTCCCGTCTCGGAGCCGAGAACGGCTGCGGCGGACTTTTGCAAGTTTCCACCGAGCCGGCGGGGTTCCCGGGAAGGCGGTTTCCCCGCGCCGGGGTCCGGGGGACGGGGGACGGGGCAGTCTCCTGGGCCTGCCCGTGCTCGGCTCCCCGGAAACGCGAGGAGAGGGCGCCGCGGGGAGACGGCTGTTTACCTGGGGCGGCGGCAGGAGGTAGGACCTGAACGTGGGTCTGGGCGGCTTGAGCGAGAACATGGTGCCGCCGCCTGCTCGGCTCGGCCCGTCCCGGTCGGGGCCCGGGATCCGCCTCCCGACGCCCGCTGGCTGAGAGTTCCCCGTGCGGCCGCCCGGGCTCGGTCTGCGGCCAGCCGGGCCGGGCGGGCTGACGGGCGTGGACACGGCTGAGCGCCCGCCCGAGCGGGGAGGAGCCCGGGCCCATCCCCGGAAGGGGCCCGGCGTGCCGCCCCGCCCCGAGAGACGGAGCGCGCAGGCCGGCGGCCGACCGCTGCCGGCCTCTAGGCCGCGCGGGAGTCGGAACGCGAGGCTGGCGCCTTGCGCCGCTGCCCGGCCCTCAGCGAGAGCGCCGGGGGGGAGCGGGGCGCGGGAGCCATCTTGAAAGGCCGGTCCGGGCGGGGGTGGGAGCACTGCTATGGCGGCCGGCAGGGTCCACAACGGTCCGCGGGGACGTACGGCGGCCCGCGGGGGTCAGAGGAGCCGCGGGGGGCGGCCCGAGGGGGGTCACAGCGGCCAGCAGGGACCTACGGCGGCCGGCGGGGGTCATAGGGGTCTCGGGAGGCGGCCCCGGCTTTTGCTCAAGCTTCCGTGCCGACTGCCCCGCGGTCCCCCTGTCCCCGGGACAACCCCCTTGACGCTGCTCGCTAGTCCTCCAGCTCGCGCGACCAGTGTCGTTTTCCTTCTTCGGGAGGAGCCCGGGGCGGGGGAAGGGGACCCTGGAACCCTGGGCTCAGCCGGTCACGCTGTCTGCGGCCAGCGTGTGAGGGACGGGCACCGGGAAGGCGGCCCGGGGCAGCCGGCAGTGACTGGGATCAGGCGGTCAGCGCGGTGCCTTCAAGGTCGACACTGGGGGAGATTTTTCTCCCATCGCACGGTTGTCTGTGCGGAAAGCTTTGAGACTGGGGTGTCCTGCTGCTGAATTCCACGGGGTGCTGAGGCTATTGACGGAGGACGTTGCCAGGCAACCCGGACTCCTCCATTTACTTTAACTTCTACCCTCTTTATTAAACTTTAATGTGGAAAAAGATATTAAGCAAATTACCTTCCTTTCTTTTCGTGCCTATCCTCACGTGTAAAAATACCAGTGAGCAGATAAATGATCAAAAGCCCAGCAAGAGTCAGGCCTTAGTGGTGTGGACCGAATAGGCTATGGACCGAATATCTGCCCGTTAATTGCAAAGAACCAGCGAATTTCAGCATATCAAACGCAGGGCATTTCTGAACTCTTTAGCATGTTTCCGAACTGGAGCAGCCTTTGGTAAGGGGGCTAGTGATGTTTCATTTTGGTAAATCTATTAGTTGAGACTAGATTTTTCTTATGCTTTGAAGAATAAATCCCTAATCCAGCATATTATAATTAATGTCACAGGGAAGCTCCAATGTGGACATATGAATCACAATCATACTGACAAGTGTTGCTAATGGAAACACTAAAGGATTTAAACAAAGATTCAAAAGGTACGTTTTTTTGGAAAATAATTTATCCTGGATCCAGAACCCCACTGATCTTTCTGGTTAACTTGTTTGAGTGCCGTATGATTCCATTTTGACCGGAAACCACAATCATACTTTAAAATGTTAAGCCCATTGAGTTATAGATGCTAAAGATAGTGTTGTGCACATACATTTAACACCTTTTTATGAATAGTCCGTGTTTTCTCTATTAAATGCATTAAAAAAAAAAACTCATAGAAAAAGATTTGTGGTTACCAGAGGCAGGGCATGGGAGGAAGGGGAATTGGAGGAAGGTGGTCAAAAGGTGCAAATTTCCAGTTAGGCGATAAGTAAGTACTAGGGATGTAATGTACAACATGATAAATATGATTAACACTGCTGTCTGTTATATAGGAAAGTTAGGAGAGTAAATCCTAAGCGTTTTTTTTCTTTCTTTCTCTTTTTATTGTATTTGCATGAGATGATGAATGCCCGCTAAACTTATTGTGGTAATCATTCCACAATATATGCAAGTCAAACCATTAGACTGTACACCTTAAGCTGTATTTATACAGTGATGTATGTCAATTACATCTCAATAAAACTAGACAAAATTTATTTTTTTTCCACAAATACTCTTCAAGGAATATGTGGATCTTTATACTGAAACGACTTACTATAATTTGGCTTTTGCCATACAGGTTTTTTTAGGATCTACAACTCTAATAAGTGACCATACAGTCGAAAAGTGGAAAAACTCTGATTTCCAGATTTGTCCTGACTTACCCTGAATTTTAGGGCCTTTTCAGATATGTAATTGTATCAGTCTGCTTGGGTTGCCATAAGAAAATACCACAAACTAGGTGGCTTAAATAACGGAAATTTATTTCTCACAGTTCTGGAGGCTGGGAAGTCCAAGGTGAAGTATAGGCAAGATGGAATTCTGGTGCGAGCTCTCTGCCTGGCTTGCAGACAGTGGAGAGAGCTGAGGGAGGAGGGTTGGTGGTGGACGGGTGCAGGGTATTAGAGCACACTCTGGTGTTTCTTCTTATAGAGGCATTAATCCTGTTGGATTAGGACCCCACCACTTATGACCTCATTTAATTAATTACCTCCTAAAAGCCCTACCTCCAAATACAGTCACATTGGGGGTCAGGGCTTCAACGTCTGAATTTTGGGAGAATAAATGCAGTTCCTAGCACTAGTCCTGATATCCTTGATACTCTGTACATTCGAAATAGCTGACTGTCTCCTTCTTTGGTTTTGATGTCAGTATTTTGTCCCCTATTTTTCTGACTCTATTTCCAGTATTGGTTCTCCTATCACAGGGGATAGTGGCATTCTGTACAGATCATTTCCTTTTCCCTGTGAAGAGGAAAAAAAGAGCTAACATTTCTTGAATATCTATTAGGTGCTAGGTAATTAATATATTCATTCAGTCAGTTACCAAATTTGTATTGATTGCTAACTCTGTGCTAAAAACGACTTGGGTCACTAAGAAGACAAAGTTTCTACTTCCTGCACTTTCACTCCAGGTGGAAGGATATAAAAAATTAATATATAACAAGTGCCATGAGGAAAAACAAATGGGAAGAAGATGAGGGTTTTGTTTTTCGATGGGAGATGGGGTGTGGTCAGGGAAGGCCTTTCTGATAAGATGACGTTTGAGCAGAGATGGAAGGAAGTGAGGGAGCAAGCCAGGCGGAGATCAGGAGGAAGAGGGGTTAGCCGTGCAAATGCCCTGAGGTGCGAACCTGCCTGGTGTGTTCAGAGCAGCCTAATCTAGTGGAAGAAGAGGTCAGAGAAAAAGAAGCCAGATCACATAGGCCCTGAAAATTGAGAAGCTTCTGCAACATTTTGAGCTGAGAATGACGTG
Organism: Grampus griseus; assembly: GCF_964374135.1. NCBI lineage: Eukaryota > Metazoa > Chordata > Mammalia > Artiodactyla > Delphinidae > Grampus > Grampus griseus. The sequence continues at coordinate 145,327,251 of NC_139018.1, read as the reverse complement.
ATCTGACATTTAAAAATAATCACTCCCCCTGCTGTACAGGTACAGCGTGGTGGAAGCAGTGAGACTGAAATGGAGCAGGACCCTACTATGGTCTATGCACCCCATGCCCTCAGCCCGCCTTTTGTCTGCAGGAAAACTTCAGTCAAAGAATAAATTCGATCAGAGAAATGAGAAAATGCAGAAGCAAAGGAAAACAATCAAACAGGACAAAATAGTAATAGTTTAGTCATTAAGCAAAGTCAAGGACCTTTAGTTCCTCCTCAAGGGCTATGGATAATATTCTGAGCCATATCCTGTGAGCTGTCTTATAGCTACTGAAACCCACACCAGGTGGAAGAAGTTAACTACATGATGACCAGGCTGTAGCCATGACATAAGCTGCCACAATTCTGAGAGCTGCCCTCAGAGAAATGGGAACAAACCGACCCTGGAACTAAAGATTAACTGTACTGAAAGCCATCAAGATGACGCTGATCAGACCACCCCATGACCAATTTCAAGATGACTGTCAGAGCTGCCTGTGCTGTTTCTACATGTAGTCCCCTCCTTCAGCTTTTATAGCTCTCACCCCCACAGTGGGGGGGGGGGGGTCGGCCTTTGAACAGGAGTCTGCCCTCTCCCCCAACCCCTGGTTGCTGGCCTCTGAAATCAAGCAAACTTTCCACCAACTTGCCCCCTTATTAGCTTTAGAGCAATGAGCAGCCAGACCCTACGTTCAGTAAAAAGACTAGTTGGGGGCTATCAGAAGAGTCCAGATAAAAGAAGGTGATGGTGGTAGCAGTGGGAGAGGTAGTGTACAGTGGTTAAGTATCATGTCTACAAAACTATACCATTGCCTGAGTATATGGTCCTGGAAGATGACTATTAAGTCATTTAAAAAATCTGTTTCTTGAGGGGGAATTCTGGGAAGATGACAACAGCAGCATAATTATTCAGTCTCCCCATGAAAATAGAGAAAGGAACTATAAAGCAAAACCAGAGGCCCATGGACAACATTAACCACAAATCTAAATGGAATGGTATCCCTATGATTTCCAAAATATAGGCAAGTAGGAGCAAACCATAGTACTTACAAGACCTTTGTTATATCAGCAAAGGGAATCAATGAGGCATCTGAAGAATCCCCAAATAGCCAGAAGGTATTTACTGGCCCACCCAGTCAGGTTGAGAAGAGCAGGTGAAGTACAAAGTGGTGTTTGAGAGTGCAAGGGCTCCTGGTGAGGTCTGAGGGATGGAACAATATTGCTGTAGGAACTCTTGAAACTGACCTACCATGGCTTCCTTCAAGGAAAGGGACCCACACTGAAGACAAACTGCTTGGCATGGGAGCAAAATTGAGCCAAGGAGAGACAAAGGAAAGAGAGGGTCCAGGTAAAGATGGAGGATCAGGAAATCTCTGAAAGTAAGCTGACTTTACAAAATTTTAATGCTAGACTGTAAAAATAAAAAAGGTTCTCTTGGGACTTCCCTGCTGGTCCAGTGGTTAAGACTCCAAGCTCCCAATGTAGGGGGCACAGGTTCGATCCCTGGTTGGGGTACTAAGATCCTGCATGCCACGTGGCGCAGCCAGAAAGTAAAAGGTTCTCTGCAAAGTTAGAAAAACTAGCCTGACAACTGCCTCCTTCAAAAAGTTTGAGAAAACCAATTTCACATAAAAATAACCAAGGGAAAGTATGGAAGTCAAATCCTATAGAAAACTATTGTAATGAAAAAGAGAAGAACTGAATAGCACTCCTGTAGACAGTAAAAGCACATCAGAAAAACATGCCCTCAATGCAGATCAGAACCAACGCCCAGCATTTCAAAGAGCTAAAAGACACAAAGAAAATGATAGGAGACATGAATGAATTATGTAAATCAGAATTAGGAATTTTTGGAATTAAATGAACAAATTCAGAAGAGAATTAGAAATAAGAGAAAGAATTATTTCAGAAATGAAGACTAAACCAAAAGAAACCCAAGGGTGAATAAACACAATTTGTTATGCCTTAAGAGAAGCAGAAGATAAAAAGGAGAAAAAATTTTCAAAAATCAATAGAGATTAAAAAAGATTAGTGAGAAAGTGGCAAATATTGAGGATAAGCGAAGGAGATCCAGCCCTTGAAGAAACAATAAGAGCCTTTGTGGAAAAAGCAGGGGAGGAGATAAGGAGACAGACGAGATACTGCAAACTATATTCAAGAGAACTTCCTTGAAATTAAAAAAAAAAGAGCTTTGAAACTATGCATTGAGAGAACACACTGCAGGCGAGAACGTCAATCCAGAATTACCAACACTAAGACATATTCTTGTAAAACTATTGGAATTTAAAGGAAAAATAATGAAAATTTCTTTGGGTATCTAGACAAAAAGAACAAATGACTTCTAGGTGAAAAAAAATTAGATTATCATCAGACCTTTTGGAAACAATCCTTTATGTCAGAAGAAAATGGAGTAACAGGAATTCCCTGGCGGTCCAGTGGTAAGGGCTCGGCGCTCTCACTGCCAGGGGCCTGGGTTCAATCCCTAGTTGGGGAGCTAAGATCCCACAGGCTGTGCAGCGTGGCCAGAAAAAAAAAAAAAAAAAAAAAAAAATGGAGTAACATATTTAAGGTACTCAAGGAAAGAAAATGTAAAAGGATAATAATTGCAATGGATTGAAACATATCACATGTTTCAATTCATGCGATCATAATTGTGTGTATATATATATATATATATATACACATATATTTAAAAATCTATCAGTCACCTTTGGAAGATGATAAAAGCCAATTCATTATCTTGAAAACTGGCAAATAAATGGGAAAAGTCAATCATTATCCCTGCTGTACAGTATGAACTATACCACTGCATAATCAAATAGTAGGTGAAAGGAATCATCTCTTTATAAAGTATTCTAAATAATAAAAGAAAAAGAAATAATAGGATTCGAGTATTAAAATTTTCAACCTCCTATGAATGAAGGGATCCAGATATTGAGTATGAACAGCTACTGGCATCACAAAAAGAGAGGCAAGTAGACATAGATGTGCCTCATGATGAAAGAAGCAACAACACCCAAGTAGCCTTGCCATCAGGATCGAACCTAAGCCTGAACAAGCCTCTCAATGCTCCTGCCAACTTGCAGGCAGAGTGGAACACATCTAACTGCATATGACTGTTCAACCAGTAAAATTTAGGCTGTGGGAAACTTTGCAAGTCAAATGACCCACGTTCTTCAACAGATGAACTATAAGAAGGAGAAACGGATAGAAGGGGAATCAGCAAATTAAAAAACAAAAAAGAGGGATGCTTAACTCTAGTGCTAAGGAACATTCAGGTGATAAAGCTATAATGAAATGCAAGTGTGGGGATTTTAAAGCATGTCTGCAAAATTTTCAACACGCCTCCCAAATATGACCCACTTCCTTGAGTCTGGGCTGGCCTTACTGACTCACCTGTGACCAAGAGAATGCAGTGGAAGCGAGGTCATAAAAAACAATATTTCTGTCTTGCTCACTGGGACATTCACTTTTGGAACCCTGAACTGATTCCTATGAGGCTGCCATACTGTGAGGAAGCCCAGGGCACACGGAAAGGCGATGCACAGGTGCTCTGGTGGATGGACTCTAGCTGAGATTTAGATCCCTGCTGACAGCCAGGATCAACTCCCAGACCTGTGAGGGAAGGTGCTTCTGGATGATTCCAGCCTCCAGACACTGAGTCTTCCCAGCTCAAACACTGTGGAGCAGAGACACTGAAGTGCTGTAGCCAGTTTGTACTGGCTCACAGCAGCAAATTGTTAGCATTTTTCCCCAAATCCACATTCAGTGACGTCACACGAGTAGCTTGGTGTTGGCCAGGGTAGGAATAGTTACACCTTGGAAATCAGCAGACACTACAAATCAGGGACATTCCTGCTATGCCTTGTCTGAATTCCTGACCCACAGGATCCATGAGCATAATAAAATAGGTGTTTCAAGCCACCCAGTTTTGGAGTCATTGTTTTACAGCAAGGAAGTGGTTACTATAAAAGGAGAGTGGTTATTTTTGTGGGGAGGAAGGTGGTTGACACAGGAACTTTTGGAACTTCTGGGGTGGCTGGCAAATTCTATGCAAACGGGTAGTGGTTATAAAGGATGTCCATCTGACAATAATTAAGACATATATTTGTTTTGTGTGATTTTCTGTATCTTTTATAATAAAAATTATCTTTAAAATTGCTTTTTTATGTAGGAGATAATAAGACAATAATTTCATTTCTCTTTATTTCCAATTTATATCCAGTAAAATGCATTTTTGATATGGAATAACTATATGACAACATTAACGTTTAATTTTTAAATTTTGAAACCTAAATTATGGAAACCTGTAGAAGCCTTGTGGTGATGCAGTTGTATGTACAGAAAGTAGGCAATCATACAGTCTCAAAGGAGAGAGTCACTTATAACAAGGTCTTTGATAGTTCAATTCTTAATTCCCCTTGATAGAAATTTAAAAATGAGTTTTTAAACTTCATATCAAATATCACATCATAACTCATTTATGAGTGTGACAGAGTTTATGGGATATAAGAATAAAAGCCCTCATTATGTTTCTTATTAGGTTTTACATAGAACAGAAATATAATTCTAATTTACTAAGACAGTTCTATGCGAAATGATTTTTTAATAATTTTTATTTTTTTGTTGAAGTATAGTTGGCTTACAATGTTTCAGATGAACAGCAAAGTGATTCGGTTATACCTATATACATCTATTTTTTTCAGATTCTTTTCCATTATAGGTTATTACAAGATATTAAGTATAGTCACCTGTGCTATACAGTAAGTCCTTGTTTATCTATTTTATATATAATAGTGTGTATCTCTTAATCCCAAATTCCAAATTTATCCCTCCAGCCCCTTTGGCTTCCATAAGTTTGTTTTCAATGTCTGTGAGTCTATTTCTGTTTTGTAAATAAGTTCATTTGTATCATTTTTTTAGATTCTACATATAAGTGATATCATATGGTATTTGTCTTTGCCTCTCTAACTTACTTCACTTAGTATGATAATCTCTAGGTCTATCCATGTTGCTGAAAATGGCATTATTTCATTCTTTTTTTATGGCTGATATTCCATTGTATAAATATACCACATCTTCTTTATCCATTCGTCTATCGATGGACATTTAGGTTACGTCCATGTCTTGGCTATTGTAAATAGTGCTGTTATGAACACTGGGGTGCGTGTATCTTTTCAAATTATGGTTTTCTCTGGATATATGCCCAGGAAGGAATCTCCATACTGTTCTCCATAGTGGCTGTGCCATTTTATATTCCCACCAACAGTCTATGCTAAGTGCTTTGAACATGTGGTGTTTCTATTTTAATGTATTAGATACTGCTAGATTTGATCAGATTGGATATTAGTTCTTAATATTCAGTTTTCCATATTTAGCAAAATTGGAATGATATTGGAATAATAGCAATATAATAACAAGCAGTCTGGCTTAGTGCCCTGCGTAATAGGCCCTTAATATTTGAGTCGAACAGAGTTGGTAGAGCACATAAATAGCTATATTGTATGATTCAGGGTTTACAAGAAAAGTCCCTGCCGTAGGTTCTGAAATTCCACCATTAGAATGTACACATTCTGGGTCTGTAAGATAAATACCTTAAGAAAAAAAACCACATCCCTTTCAACCAACACTTCTACAGGAGACTCAGTGAGACTTCTGGGAATAAACTCAGGCCCCACACCTGAGGCAAGGTGGGAGTGACCTACAAAATGGGCCTGTGTAATAAGCGGACAGGTGGAGAATTCCAAACAAAAGCTTTGCCTTCTTCAGACCTGCTCTCTTGAGCTGTCAGAGGTTCTCCAGCTTGTTCTGAGAAAGCTTTTTTTAGGTTGTGGCAAAGGGCTGCAAGTTTTCTTGGCACCCAAAGCAGAGATTTAGGAATGAGGTCAAATGGAATGGGTTTATCCTTGGGTCAAATAACACAGGTAGCAGGATTGATTAAATAGTCCCAAATCCAGCTCAGTTCAGGGACTCTCATCTGGCTATTAAACTCTTAAGTCTCCTGTGGTCTCTAATTAGTACCTTTGGCATAACTGCAGTGAATTAATCTCTCTCTCTCTCTCTCTCCTCCCCCTGCCCCTTGCCAGTTTATGGCGATGCTGTATCTTTGAACTTACAAGTTGAAGCACACATTGTGTTTTTAGCCACGAATCGTCTTTGTAGCTCTTGAGAATTCCCGCCTTGAACATGTATGTATCCTTTAGGTTTTAGCCACAGCTTTACACCAACCATTGTGTAGACAGAAGTACAATTAATTTGTGTTTGCCATCAAGGACTAGATGACAACAGGAAAATTCATGTGGGATACTTTATTTTTACACATTAACAAAACTCTTGGTCACCCTACCCTATTACAGTGTGACCTTTGATATAATCGTGGCCTTTTTTTTCCATCGTGTAATTTTAAAACATAAAGCATTAAAACATAAAATAAACAGAAACCCATAAAGAACATATGATGTTTACTTCCCCTTTCCAATTCTCACTTCTTGCACCTCATAGTTTTATTGTTCTTTTCCTCCACCCCTCCTTTTTTTTTTTTCATGTTTGCTTTGTCTTTCATTTCCCTTTCTTACATAGTTGCTTACTCCCTTAAGTAACCTACTGGTGTCACCCAAAGGCATTTCTTTGGCTATTCGTTGCCCCCAGAAATAAAGAGATGAAGCCATTTATCGTGACTGGAGCATTATCACTTCCATTGATCCTACTCCAACTAAAAAAGCTAAGTTTACTAACATGTGCTAACAAAACGTTAAGTTTAGTGCATTACATGTTAAATTGTAATGCACTAAAATTAAACTCTAAATTTTAAATAAGTCCAAATTGTCAAACGTTTTTAATGAAAATGATTTCAGAAATGGATGATGTTTAGATGACCAAGATGGGACTCATCAGTTGTTCTGACTGAAAAATCAAAGAAACAAAACTCATTAGCATTCAGTTTCTGAGGAATTTTTCTCTCGCTTAACTTTCAGGTCTTCCGTTGTAATTCTGGACACAACTGCTAAGTTACTTACACTGCTGGCATGTCTAGATCTGTCTAAGGTGCCCTGAATGGCTTTAGCATTCCTAGGATGGCCGTGTAAACTTTTTGACCTTAAAGATGGGAATCCCAAAGTTTGGTGTGTTTTCACAGACAGTAAGTTTTCCTTGTCAGTTCTGTCAGTAACAGCTAGTGACAAACGAGAGATCTGAGGGCCTGTTTCAGAAACACAGTTTTCATCTTCGGTGTCTGTGAAATGCCCTTGATGCTCAGCCTGCACTGCTGTTTCAGACCCAAAGGAAGGGATATCCGTGCTCTGAGAACGCATAATCTTTTGAACTTGATACCTCCACTCTGTGGTCCATTGCTCAACCGTGGAGGGGCACGTTTGGTCCCCAGCTGCACTCCACTTGTTAACCCCGCCGACCAGCTTTCTTCCCCGGGAATATACAAAGCTTCTGGACTTCATTGCTTTACAAGCACTGAACGTCTCATCAGGGTAATAACGGGTCACTTTTGTTTCTTCCAGGGGATAAGAAATGGTGCCTTCTATCTTCGTTGTTTCCACTGTTAGCTGAGTGCTTTGAAAATCCGAATTGTTCTGTCCGTGCATAACATCTGTTTGACTGAAACTTGGGGAGCTCGTTTCTCCTCTCTTAGAGTCTGCCTGCCTTTCATCATCTTCAGCTGAAATCCCAACATCTGGACCTAATTTCGGCTCTGAGGTGCTCTTCATGTTGTCTGATGCAAGTCGATCGCCATCTGGGGATGCTGGCGTGCTCGTGCTGGGTGGCAGGCGAAGGCTGCCCTGACGCTCTGGGACCAGGTGCGTTCTTTGGTCCTTCTCTTCCTTCACACGGAAGGAACCAACTTTTTTCCTGAACCCTGTCCCTGGTGGCATGCAGCGGGAAGCATCCTCATACAACTCCTCCCCGTTGAAAAGATACCTGTACATGCTGTAGCCATCGGCACTGTTGATGCTGCTTTGCCTTAGAAGGTATGTTGCATCGCACTCAGAAGAAGCCCGGGACCGGGTCTGTATCAGGTCGGACTTGTCGATTCCTGCGAGGTTTTCCAGTGCATTTACCATTCTGCTAGATAGTTCTTCCAGTTGGGAAAGGCGAAGGTCAACAGTCTGCAGGGAAGTTTTCATAAAGTTTTCTCTTTCGTTGATTTCTTCCAACCTCATGGACATATTTTCAACTCTGGCGGATACAAAGGGGTAGGTTTATTACACTGAGATGAACTAAGGATTAAAACCAAAAATATAATGTTATTGTTGCTGTATGATTTTGCAGGCTTTTGGGAATCATGGGCTGATTGGGGCATATTTTTAAACTTCACACTCTCCTAATATAACTACTGAAAATTACAGTGAGGAGCATCAGAAAATAATAGAAATATGGTTAACGCATATGGTGCTATTTACTGTTCATTGCTCTAAATGCCTTATGTATTCATTAATACGTACTCACCGAGGTCCTATTCTAGGCTTGTTTAACCCTCACAACAGACCTATGAAGAAGGCACTATTATCACCATCCCCATTTTACAGATGAGGAAATCAAGTCACGGAGGGGGTAAGTAATTTGCCTACGGACGCACAGCTGGCAAAGAGTGTGGCACCAGCAGGGGCACCAGCTCTGGTCTCTCATCTGGTACATCACATTGCCTCTGATGATAAAGGGAGACACTAGCAGTTAGGTTTCTGAGTTTTGAGTATAGCTGTCAGCAATGAATGGTTATCATGACAAAATAAATACAATAACATCCTTATTTGAAGTTCAGGGAATTCGGAAAATGAATTGTTAATAATTAAGTTCAGATTCATCGCTAATTATTAGAGAAATGCAAATCAAAACTATAATGAGATAGCATCTCATGCCAGTCAGAATGCCTATCATCAAAAAATCTATGAACAACAAATGCTGGAGAGGGTGTGGAGAAAAGGGAACCCTCCTACACTCTTGGTGGGAATGTAAATTGGTGCAGCCACTATGGAGAACAGTATGAAGGGTCCTCAGAAAACTAAACGTAGAGTTGCCATATGATCCAGCAATCCCACTCCTGGGCATATACCCAGAGAAAACTGTAATTTGAAAAGACCCCTATGTTCACAGCAGTACTATTCACAATAGCCAAGACATGGAAGCAACCTAAATGTCCATCAAGAGAGGAATGGATAAAGATGTGGTGTATATATATATATATATATATATATATATATATACACACAATGGAATATTACTCAGCCATGAAAAGAATGAAATAAGGCCATTTACAGCAGCATGGATGGATCTACAGAATATCATAACTAAGTTAAGTAAATCAGACTGAGAAAGACGAATACCATATGATACCACTTATATGTGGAATCTAATTATGACACAAATGAACTTATCTATGAAAGAGAAGCAGACCAACAGACATAGGGAACAGACTTGTGGTTGCCAAAGGGGATGGAGGGTGGGGGAGGAATGGATTGCAAGTTTGGGATTAGCAGATGCAAACTGTTATATATAGGATGGATAAACAACAAGGTCCTACTGTATAGCACAGGGAACTACATCCAATATCCTGGATAAACCATAATGGAAAAGAATATATATATATATGTATAACTGAATCAATTTGTTGTAAGAAGAAATTAACACAACATTGTAAATCAACTATACTTCAATGAAATAAATTTTTAAAAAGACAAAAAATTAAGTTCAGATTATCAGATGGTTTACTTCAGGGACAAGAGGTCATTAAATCATCTGAACAATACCAGTAACTTTAAATTGTTCGCTGTATTTAATAATTGGTATTCCCTTATGGGGTTGTAAGAAAGAAAGATCATGACAGATTATAAATATCTGCTGTTAGATTTTTTTAACTCCTAGAAGATCAGGCAGTAGCCTATGAGACCATAGTGTTGCCTGAACTGAAGCCTGCTGGTGTAGACTATATTTTATATTTCAGGAATACATACACTATGAATTCTTTCCATCGGCTTATGAAATTTAACTCTAAAAGGCAGCAAGTTATGCCCAGGACCTGGGACTACCTTCTAAAAGTTGAATTTGTCCTGGGGTAGCCAGGCAGAGGGGATCCTGGCTCCCACTGAGAGCCTCTGGACCCTCTGCACCCGACAGTGTGGTGGTCTGTTCACAAGCTCATCCGTGGGTGAAGGCAAACACTTTGTACTTTCGTTATCTGTTGCTTCTTGCCCATCTTTTATCTTTCTGTGGAAATGTATAGGCAGACTTTAAGGTCACCCAGTTTGCTTCGAGTCTGTGTCTAATATGGCTTTGCTACCCTCTCTGCATATCCTTCTAAAATCCCTCACCTGCGCTTGCTTTCCTCTCCTCTACTTCCTGATTACCTGCTGCTCTTCTTGCACCGTTTCCGCCCTCCGCCTGACTGCATCTCCTGTGCTCTCCCCACTCTGCTGCTTCTGCAGCTACCTTGTCCTACATTCTCCCAGAACTGCTTTTGCACATGTTCTACTTCTGTTGGCCACATTGACAGCTGCGCTCCGTTGTGTGGGAGGGTCCTTGGCTTCCATTCTTAACCCTTTTCATGAGGAGAGGACTATTTTTATGTCCCTTAGGAAATCACATCATCTGATCAGGAAGGGTCTGGCTTCCTGGAAGTTTGCCACCAGGAGGACCAACTTCGCCAAATGCACCATGTATGAGGAGACGTGACTTCCTTCTTTAAAAGCTTCCCTACTGGGATTAACAGATGCACACTACTGTATTTAAAATAGATAATCAGGGGCTTCCCTGGTGGCGCAGTGGTTGAGAGTCCGCCTGCCAATGCAGGGGACACAGGTTTGTGCCCCGGTCCGGGAGGATCCCACGTGCCGTGGAGCGGCTAGGCCCGTGAGCCATGGCCGCTGAGCCTGCGCGTCCGGAGCCTGTGCTCCGCAACGGGAGAGGCCACAACAGTGAGAGGCCTGAGTACCGCAAAAATAATAATAATAAAATTAATTTTTAAAAAAATAGATAATCAACATGGACCTACTGTATAGCACAGGGAACACTACTCAATATTTTGTAATAAGCTATAAGGGAAAACATATATATGTGTATGTATAACTGAATCACTTTGCTATACACCTGAAACCAACACAACATTGTGTTAGTTTGTAAATTAACTATACTTCAATAAATTAAAAAAAAAAAAAAAGCTTCCCTACCATAGGGAACCCGACAACAGGTTCTAAGTGTTCCCTGTCCTGTATTTCAGGGACCATCAGAAGAACTTTGCACTCTTAATTTTCCATGACTTCAAGTCCAACTTGGTTTTCTCTGTTAAATGTCATGTCTCCTTGCTCACTTCAAATCTACTTCCCCAAGGATTCATTCCTTTTGTGTTAAAAACCGCATTGCCTCTGGAACAGACTTGAAATCCTTTAACAAACACAACATTTAGAGATTAAAGCAGCTGTGCAAACTTTTAAAAATAAATAAGCTGGTAAAATATAGATACGTATCTTTCCTCTCAAATCTTTTATAATTCTCTGCCTGTTTTTTTCCTTGTGTGACCTAATCCAGATAACAGCATTGCTGGCCACTCACACAGAAAAAGGAAACCTCAAACTCATCTGATTCTGTCTCCTTTACACCTCCCTAACCTCCCTCCCCCTGCGTTGAATAGGTTTTCAAGCTCCGTGTAGGACCCCTCTTTAGGTGTCCCGTAAATGTCCCATCCCTACTGCCACCCCCTTAGTTTGAAGCTGTGGAAGAAACAAAGCTTCACGATGTGGTTTAGGTTAAGAAAAATTGTCAGATGCTATTTCAAGCTCGTCGTAAACAGCAACCAGGTGGAGACAGCACATTTTAGACAGCTATGCCAAATCAAGGGAAGTCGTATTGAGTTTCTAGAGTATGTGTGAAAGAAGAAAGAAAAAAAAAACTGAGGTGAAGTTCACTTCGATCTGGAATGCTTAACAAAAAGGATGCGTGAGGAACTATCTCCCATGTCAGCCTTGTTCTGTGACTTCCCACAATGACTTAGACATGTTTCACAAACCTTGACATGACATCCGTAGATGGAAATCCAAGGAGAGATTTCCATTTCAGATGGGGAAAGAGAGGCTCTGTAGGAAACAATTTGACAAGAGCCCCATATCTATTGACACACTGAATGGCAGGAAAACATATAAGAGAAATTTATCATTTACGACAGAGCTCATAGTGAGATATGAGCTTTCCAAACTTGCGACATCTTTTTTTTTTAATTTATTTTTTATTTTTGGCTGCATTGGGCCATCGCTGTTGCTCATGGGCTTTCTGTAGTTGCGGTGGGTGGGGGCTACTCTTTATTGTGGTGTGCGGGCTTCTCATTGCAGTGGCTTCTCTTGTTGCGGAGCACGGGCTCTAGGCGCGTAGGCTTCAGTAGTTGTGGCTCACGGGCTTCAGTAGTTGTGGCTCGCAGGCTCTAGAGCACAGGCTCAGTAGTTGTGGCGCATGGCCTTAGTTGCTGCACGGCATGTGGGATCTTCCCAGACCAGGGCTCAAACCCCTGTCCCCTGCATTGGCAGGTGGATACTTAACCACTGCGCCACCAGGGAAGTCCCTAACTTGTGACGTCTTAATTCTGCTTTCCTTTAGGCACAGAATGAAATAATTTTTCAGCACAGAACAAAAAACTGTTCTAGGTCCAAAGCGATTTGTTTGGCTTTCCCATTAAATAAAGTTGATTTCGTCTAAACGACATATTTCTAATACGTCATATTTCTAACATCATGTTTTCTTTTTAAAACTGTCATACAGTAAATTGACTATTTTTTATTTTGGTGTACAGTTCTATGGATATTAACATGTATAAATTTCTATAACCAATGTCATGATCAGGATCCAGAGTAATTCTACCACCCCTCAAAACTCCCTTGTGCTAAATCTTTGTTGTCACACCCTCCCCTCCCCTTAATCCTAGCAACCACTGATCAGTTCTTCATCCCTATAGTTTTTTATTTCTGAGAATGTCAAATAAAGAGAATCATACAGTAGGTAACTTTTTGAGACTGGCTTCTTTCTGCATAATGTCTTTGACATTCACGCAAGTTGTTGCATGTGTTGTTTGTTCCTTTTCCTTGCTGAGTAGTATTACATGATATGGACGAACACTTAGGTTGTTTCTATATCTTGGCTCTTGTGAATAATTCTGCAATAAACATGGGGTGCATATGTCTCTTTGGTAACCTGTTTTCATTTCCTTTGGATAAATACCCAGAAGTGGGATTGCTAGATTGTAGGGTAGCTCTATCTTTAATTTTTTGAGGAAACTCCATACTGACTCCCAGGGTGGCTGAACCAATAAGTTTTCATTTCTCTGGGATAAATACCTAGGAGTGGTTCTTATGATGAGCGTGTGTTTAACTTTCTAAGGAACTGCCAAATCAATGCTGGAGAGGGTGTGGAGGAAAGGGAGCCTCCTGCACTGCTGGTGGGGATGTGAACTGGTGCAGCCACTGTGGAGAACAGTATGGAGGGTCCTCAAAAAACTAAAAGTAGAACTACCATATGACCCAGCATCCCACTCCTAAGCATGTATCTGGAGAAAAATATAATTCAAGAAAATACACGCACCCCAGTGTTCATAGCAGCACTATTCACAATAGCCAAGACATGGAAGCAGCCTAAGTGTCCATCGACAGATGAATGGATAAAGAAGATGTGGTACATACATACAATGGAATATTACTCAGCCATAAAAAGAATGAAATCATGCCACTTGCAGCAACATGGATGGACCTAGAGACTATGATACTAAGCGAAGTACATCTGACAGAGAAAGACAAATATCACATGATATCACTTATATGTGGAATCTAAAATATGACACAAATGAACCTATCTTTGAAGCAGAAACAGACTCACAGACATAGAAAACAGACTTGTAGTTGCCAAAGCGGGGGGTGTGGGGGAGGGATGGATTGGGAGTTTGGGATTAGCAGATGCAAACTATAATATTACATATAGAATGGATAAGCACCAAGGTCTTACTGTATAGTGCAGGGAACTATATTCAATATCCTGAGATAAACCATAATGGAAAAGAATATAAAAAAAGAATGTGTATATATATATATATATATATATATATCTGAGTCTCTTTGCTGTACAGCAGAAATTAACACAACATTGTAAATCAATTAGACTTCAATTAAAAAAAGAAACTACCAGACCATTTTTCAGAATTTTATATTCCCATGAGCAGTATATGTGTACCAGCAGGTACTCAGTGTCATTTTTGGCACTTGGTATTACTGATATTTAAAAATTTTAGCTACTGTGATATGTGTGTAGAGGTATCTCATCGTAGTTTTAACTTGCATTTTACTAATAACTAATAATGTTGAACATAGATTCATATACTTATTTGCCAAACTTATGTTTTCCCCGGTGTGTCTCTTCTAATCTTTGGCCCATTTTTCACTGGGTCACTTCCCCCTTATTATTGTTTTGAGAGTTCTTTAGATATTCTGTACCCAAGTCCTACAGCAAATGTATGATTTGCATATGTTTTCTCCCAGTCTGTACCTTGTTTTCCATTGTTCTAGCAGTGTCTTTTGTAGAGCGAAAGATTTTTATTTTGATGAAAACCAGTTTATCATTTTTTATCTTTTATGGATGCTTTCTGTGGGCTGTGATTTCAGTTTCAGTTTAGTTTCAAAACCTTTTCAGTGGGCTTCCCTGGTGGCGCAGTGGTTGAGAGTCCACCTGCGGATGCAGGGGACACGAGTTCGTGCCCCGGTCCGGGAAGATCCCACATGCTGCGGAGCGGCTGGGCCCGTGAGCCATGGCCGCTGAGCCTGCGCAGCCGGAGCCTGTGCTCCGCAACGGGAGAGGCCACAACAGTGAGAGGCCCGCATACTGCAAAAAAATAAAAAATAAAAAAATAAAAACCTTTTCAGTGAAAGTACTCCCTGAACTCTAGGTGCTGAACAGGTATAGAATGATGTGACCATATGAGTAGGGGTGGTTACAAATCTTCAAATATTTTTTATCCGTATCTCAGTATATCTAGTACCTAGGGGTTTTGACTTTGAATCTTATACCACTAAACCTGAAAGGAGTTTAACTAAAATGCATTTTTGTTAAGGCACTGTGAATAATGTTTTCCATTCCATTCAAATAATAGGCACGACAATCTATAAAATTTGTGGAACTTCTGTAGTGACTTCCAGGAGAATATATGCCTATGTAGGGAATAACTTTATTGGACTTTCATAGACTCTGATCTATTAAATATAATGTCCAAATTCACGTTCTCAAGGTAAGAGTCCTGTGTGTCTTTCCTAAGAACAGAACATAGATGCTGGGAGCTCTGTAGTAAGCCAGTTATTAAAACTTGTTTTATGTACAGTCATCTTGTCATGTGCAACGATCACCCTTTACCTGCCAGGCATCTCATAAATTACATGGGAACATTTCCTTAATGATAGAGTTAAAAGTTAACACAAAAACTTAATGTTAGTGGAGCAACAAGGTCCAGTTCATACTTGACGAAATCCATGTTTCAAGATCCCATGGTCGCCTATATTGAGTTTTAAGACTATTCCTACCCTGTCATTTAATTTCAGGATCATAAAGTTGTCTCATCCTGTCCAAATTCTACATTCAGCTATTTTAATTTCCATCTGCTTCTTCATATGGGGCTGCCTTTTAAGTTTAGTAATTGTAGAGAGAACAGCCAGGGTAGAACCTGGTTGTGCTTACTTACGGAGTTTTTATACGTGAAAGACTAAACAAAGAACAAGACTCAAGTCTTAAATCTTCCGTCCTCATTCTTTTTAGTAAGCAAAAGTCTGAGTAGTTGCTGAAAGAATATTAAGCTCTCTGGGATTCTACCTCTATGCTGCATCATTTATACACACCAACATTGCCACACCTCAGACCTCCTTGGTTTCTAGAATTCAGATCATCTAAATCATTAGCCTTTTCTGACTATGTTCTCTACTCTGGCCAGACTCGGGTCAGGCACTCAGTGAAGCTTTTGTTGATATATCCTGGGTTGTCTCTCCCTTACTTCCAACATAGTAGTGACAATCCCTAAGCCTTCATCTATCACGACTAGGACTCCAGGGCTGGGCAGGAATAAATGGTGGCTGGAGGCGATGTAATATGTTTATGCTGCCATTTGCAAACCCTGACATCACCATGGTACCTGCAAGGTCCCATCAACCTCCCTGTTGCTGTGCCTCATGCATCACTCATTTTCTGCATCCTTGCCCTTGGGCTATAGTATGTCACGGTCACCTATGAGAGTCACGGAGCCACACTGACTTGGCCCAATACAAAGTCACAGCTGGGTTGTTATTATTCCCACCAGGCAATCTCTTGGCTAGCAACTTTCCTACTGCATTTTCCCTCGAGGTGAACTCAAATCCTCTCTACTGGCTTCAAGTCTGTAATGTTGCTGGGCGGGTTCCTTTCCACCATTCTTATTGCTTCTTCTTACGTGTCGGAATTTTCCATGACTGTAAAACTCCTGGCCTCTCTCCAGCGTTTCATTTAATCTGTGTACCGGCTTACTTAAGTGGTTTACTTTCTAATTGTGATTTTCTCTTTCGCATAGATTCTTACTTCTTTTCTATTTAGAGAAGAACTTTCAATATTTCCTGTAGGACAGGTTTGATATTGCTGTATTCTTTTAGTTTTTGCTTGTCAGAGAAATTCTTTCTCTCTCCTTCTATTCTAATTGATAATCTTGCTGGGTAGAGTATTCCTAGGTTGCAGAATTTTCCCTTTCAGGACTTTGAATATATCTTGCCACTCCCTTCTGGCCTGCAACGTTTCTGCAGAGAAATAAGCTGATAGCCTTATGGAGTTTCCCTTGTAATTAACTCTTTGTTTTTCTCTTTCTGCCTTTAGAATCCTCTCTTTATCTTTAACTTTTGCCATTTTTATTATAATATGTCTTGGTGCAGGTCTGTTTGGGTTTATCTTGTTAGGGACCTTCTGTGCTTGCTTTCTGTATCTGGATATCAGTTTCCTTCTTTAGGTTTTGGAAGTTTTCAGCCATAATTTTTTTATTTTTTAATTTTTATTACACTTGTGGCTGTGGTTTATTGAAGTAAAAGGATAGAAATTAAAAGAGAGAAAAGGGAAAGATGTGGGGGGCATGATTTCCAGGAGAAACCAGGTGCAAGCGTCCAAAACTTCTTTCCCAGGGGAGTTGCGTGGATGTGCTTAATTCTCTGAGCAATGATTTGTGATAAGATGTGCAGCCAGGGAACTAGAGGAGCTCACCTGAGCCTTGGTGTCCAGGGTTTTTACTGGGGATCAGTCATGTAGACATGCAGTGCCAGCATGATTTCTCTCAGCTGTTCAGACTCCAGATCCCCAGGAAAAAATAGGCATTCACCATGAATCATATTGTTAGCATAAACTATTTGACCAAACTGATACTGCTTGGCCCAAGGCCTCAGGCCTACAACACTCTTACCAGGCAGAGTATTCTTTTTTTATTTTTTGTGTTGTCACATGCACTTTAGTAAAGATGCATCAGTCAATCTGGCTACAGCTCAATCAGATCCATTTAACAAATAACAATAATTAGTGTACTCAGAGTCACACACTTGCTTTGTGTAGAAGGAAGGGCCTGTTCACTAGAACACAGAATGCAATCCCTGACAAAATCAACATTAATACATGTGAGAGCCCATAATTTCTTCAAATACATTCTCAATCCCCTTTTCTCTTTCTTCTCCTTCCAGGATCCCTATTATGTATAGATTGGCACGTTTTATATTATCCCATAGGTCTCTTATATTGCTTTCATTTTTTTTTTCATTTGGGTTTCATTTGGTCAATTGGGTGATTCAGCCTTTCATTTACTCTTTTTTTAAAAAATAAATTTATTTTTGGTTGTGTTGGGTGTTTGTTGCTGCGCGCGGGCTTTCTCTAGTTGCAGTGAGTGGGGGCTACCGTTTGTTGTGGTGCATGGGCTTCTCATTGCAGTGGCTTCTCTTGTCGGGGAGCACGGGCTCTAGGCGTGCGGGCTTCAGTAGTTGTGGCATGCGGGCTCAGTAGTTGTGGCTCATGGGCTTAGTTGCTCCGCAGCATGTGGGATTTTCCCAGACGACGGCTCGAACCTGTGTCCCCTGCATTGGCAGCGAATTCTTAACCACTGCGCCACCAGGGAAGTCCCTCATTTACTCTTGAGAGAATTAATTTTCTGGCTGGAGTTTGGGGACCAGGACATGAGTATGCTTCTCTCTCTCTCTTTGGGAGCCAGCTGCCTGCAGGACGCGTGGATTCTCAGTTTGTCTAGGTTGAACGGTAAGCTTAGCAGGGAAGAAGGGAGGCCTTCAGGCTGCTGGTGCTGCCTGTGACTGGGTGGGGACATCTACGTCTGGGGTGTGCATTTGGCAAGAACTGGACCACACCCTCTAGCACAACATTTATTACTAATAAAGCTGAGATTTTAACCTCTGTCTGATGTCTGCGTCTTTCTCTGAATTGGCTTTCAGAGTCAGGTAAGGGACAAGATTGTCATTTACTAGGCATGTCAAAACTCCACCACTTCATCCCACCCCTCCCCCATCATCCAAGCACCCTTGACTCTTATTAATTTATAAGATTAAGGCATTCAGGTGAGCTCTTCCCCAACCTTCTCCATCCCTACGTGTGTGTCTTTGGACGGCTTTCTCTCCATCAGAGGAATCACCACCTCCTTTCTAAGACTGATCTTTCTTTCAGGTCTTTTTCTAATTACTGTCTTGTTTCTCTCCTTGTCTTTCTTGTCAGGGTCTTTCTTACCATAATCTTCTCTTCCTGGTCACTTGGAAAGAGGACGCCAAAGAAGATCTCAAGATCAGCTGCTGATTTCCCATCAAGCCAACAGGAAACCCAAGACCTTAACCCAGATCCACAAATATGACAAGAAACCACTTAACCCAGAGGGTTTTGGGGGAATCAGAGCCTGCTATTATAGGTTTGGCTACTCTACGACCTATAGCTCCTTAAGTATAGGACCAACTGCATTTAAAATGTGTGATTTATGAGTTATATCCTGCATACTTTGAAATATCAGACATAGAAAATAAATTTATGTAAATGTTATAAAATATATGAAAGAGTAGAGGAGATAAGGAGAGCAATATACACCACACATTCCCAAACCTTACAATAATACACTTGTTATAATTAAATATTAAGTTTGGTGCTAAGCTTCCTTGAAGCCATGAAAAAAGGTAAACACGCTGGATTACATAATTCTCATTGTTCGAGAAAAGGAAGCTGAATCTCTAACACAGTTTTGTCGGAAAGGATTCTTTCCAACTCAATTGCTCTGGAACCTGTGGACCAGTGATGGGGATGCCAAAGCACAAAAAGAAAGGTGTGTTCGACAGTGGGTTTGCGAGAGACACAGAGGTGGGCTTCAAGCTTCAATTGATAGGGATACTTGTTACCAGTTATTAAACTGGTGAGACGAGAATAGAATGTTTAGGTTGACCAGTTCTACCTTGGTCGTGCTGGGAAGTTATTTGTAAATGCTGTCCCCGCACCAGCCCTCTTGCTTATCTGATATTATGCCTTTGGGCAAAGAGACAACATGTACCAACACCAACTCTTGTTTTGATCTTACTGATCTGAAGGATCCTTCCTTTTCCAGGGACCAGAATCATTTGCATACTGAGGTTGTTCCTCATCCCTAAGAGTAAAACCAAAGTTTTGAATCCAGAGGGAGCATCGTTGGTTTCCTATTTGATATTCCAGGAGGGAACTCATGGAGGACAGGACAGAAAGTTGCATTCAAATCAAGAGACAAACTTTGGAGTCATTCATTCCTTCCCAAAAATCGAGCTCCTGCTAACGTGGCCATGTGCAGGCTCTGGGAACACCGTGGTGAGTGGAATTTGTAGCTGGTCCCTGCTTTCGTGGGGCTTAGACTCCAAGAGCCCTGACCTAGTCTACTAAGGTGGGAAGCGGTCAGGGAAGTTTGCCAGAAGGAATTGGCATTTAGGCAGAGTTCCAAAAGATGAGCAGGTGGAGGGAAGAGGATGTGCAAAGTCCCTGTGGCAGGAAGAAAGCAGTGGCTTTGAGGGGGTGGAAGAGGGCCAGCAAGACTGGAGGACTGAGCATGAGGGGCGGACAGTCCAGGGTGCGGCTGGACGGATGGCAGGGCCTCATGGGCCCAGGAGCAGTGGGAGCCACTGAGGGGGCTTTTCAGGCGAGCTGGTGATGGGGGCTGTGGGGGCTGGTTAGAGTCTCTCTGGTGTGAAATGGACTGAAAGACCAGGACTGAATTCCGAGGACTGATTTCTGAGGGGACAGCTGCAGGAACCCAAGTGAAAAATGATGCTGGCTTGTACTCAGGTGCTGAGGGTAGAGAAGGAAAGATGTGGGTGGACCATGATTTATACGTGAGGGTAAGTTATCTGACTTGGGGATTGTTAGTGCAGAAGAGGGAGGACTCCAAATGCTTTGCCAGTGACTGTCTTGCTGAATGAGATGGCAGTGGTGCTATTCATGGAGCTCCCGGGGGGACGTTTTGGGAGGAAAAGCCTGAGGGCGGTGCCCTGAGACAGCTGAGAGGGCCGGTGGCTGGGGCTTTGGGTTAAATGCCCGGCTGCAACCAGCGCTGTGTTAGCTAAAAACTGAGTCACATGGTACGTCTCTTCTTGAGGGACTGAATGTTGGAATTTACAAAATGTTGAAATTCTATTAAATGGTTAGTTTGGTAGAATTTTATATATACCTTTCCAAGCAATAGGGGAAAGCCATGAATTTGGTTCCTGAACCTAAGCCCTCAAAGCACCCTGCATGGAGGAGCACGACGCGTATGTACACTTCCGGTGTGAACACGTTTGCAAATCACTGGCCCAGGTTTTGCAAGGTGCCCGGACCACAGGGAGGTCAGGAAGGGAAAAACACCAACGGTGTTGATCACAGACGCTAACCCCTAACCAGACCCTGCCGTCCGCATGGTGCTGGGGCCGGTCCCACTGAGAGAAGAACAGGAAAATCATCAAACGGCAAATGGTGACACAGAAAATGAAAGCAAGCAAATCTATAAGGAAGATTAAAGAAGTGGCAGAAACATCTGAGTACTCAAAAATTTGATTTTAAAAGTAATCACTGATGGGAGGGATAAATTAAGTATTTGGGATTAACAGATACACATTATTATGTAGAGAATAGATAAGTGACAAGCACCTACTGTATAACTATATAGGGAACTATATTTGACATCTTGTAATAACCTATGAGGAAAAAGAATCTGAAAAAGAATTTATATATATATATATATGTATATATATGTATGATGAAACCACTATAATAGAACCAATTTGCTGTACACCCGAAACATTGTAGATCAACTATACTTCAATTTAAAAAAAAAGCGACTACAGAAGAAGTAGATAAATTAGGAATTTGGGATTAACATCTACACATTACTGTACATAAAACAGATAACCTACAAGGACCTACTTTATAGGACAGGGAACTCTACTCAATATTCTGTGATAACCTATATGGGAAAAGCATCTGAAAAAGAGTGGATATATGTAGATGTATAACTGAATCACTTTGCTGTACACCTGAAACTAACACAACACTGTAAATCAACTATACTTCAACAAAAGAAAAGAAAAAAAAAAGTCATCACTGGTGCCAACAGTTAGGTAGAAATAACTAATTCTTCCCATTCTCCCACCATCTCTTGCACCCCAGAGGTCCTGGTTAGGGTGAAGGAAAGCTCCCTTTTCCGGACCTCCTCTTTCTGTCTCTGGCGTTCACCTATGATTCAGCCAAGAAAGAGTCAACAAAGGGAACCGGAGGGGCAGGAATGTGCTCCCGTCACCCCCGGGGAGCTCGGCCAAGGCAAACGGGAAGTAGCCTGCTTTTACCGCCCCGCGCACTTTCATTCCTCTTACCTGTGCTCGGAGCCCCAAGGGGAAAATGCAATTTGGTAGCGACCTGACAACCACACCCCTGGAGCCTTGGTCCAAAAAGGGTAAAAATCCAAACACTGCTCTGGGAAGGGAGGAGGGGAGGAGGCAGGGTGAGAGAGAACACCATTTCCACCCATGGTAAATTACGCCTGTGATTCCATTCAAGTTAATGTCCACCTAGAAAGTGGAAGTTAGGTTATCAAGATGGGGGCGCTTTAGCTTTCTCGTAAGGAAATCATGATTATATCTTGAAAGGTTAGTAATTACCAGTAAAATAGCAAAGAAGTGTTCCAAAGTTTTATTGAAAATATACCTTATTAAGGCCGAAGGTTGGTGCAGATAACCTTTGAGTTTGGCTGGTAGGATTGCAAGTTGACTAGGTTTAGGAGGGCGGGAGGGGTAGAGCTCTGCAGCTGCCGGGGGCATCATCCCTCCTGTGGGCTGAGGTGGAGGCACTGGCCTGAACACCCACCACGAAGATTTCACGGTGTATCGTGAATTCTGCTATAATTGCTGGGGCCCCTGATTGGGAAGTATGTGCTGAAATATTCTCTTGAAGTCCTACCATGTTTTTATGTTTCTCGATATACACACGTATATCAGACGATATACACGGTATCAGAAAACTTTAATGCTGAAGACTCCAGGATAGAATGATGCTCTGGAATCCCCTTAGGCATGTCTCCCTCGCCAAGCTCATCCTTCTACATGCATTGTTGATTAAACTCTTTGGAACAACGTTTTATCAATTCTCATGCTCTTTAACAAGCTTCAGTTGCTTTTATGAAGTGACCAACGTTCTCAAAAATTATGATTCAAAAAATGTCTCTAGTGCGGGTTGATTGTTCCCGTCTACCTTTGCTGGTTGCTCTGCAGTTTGCAGCCGCAGGAAAAGCAATACTATAAAGTATGGAGCACATCACCCTTTCTGTTCCTCCCTGACCTGCCCTCCTCTGCTCATTTACTCACTGCCCCATACAGGCAAGCCGTCCATTCCCCACGTAGTAAGCACTGACATCTTGATGATGCTGACCTTTTTGGGTACCCAAGACAGACGCCTCTGCCCCTCCTGTACCTCTGCTCCGTGAGGTTGGAAAGGTGTTGGGAAGGTGCAAGGAGAGCACAAGTCAGGATCAGGAGGTCAAGCCGGGGCCGACCACACTTGGCCAAGGCAACAACATATGTCAAGGGCGTGGAGAAACGTCCCCAGCAGTTACACAGCCCTGCACCTGACGGTTCTCTCCATGTACTGTATTGTAAAAGTGCCCACTTTGGGGGCGGGCAAGAACCATCAGGGTTTTGTTTGTTTTGGTTTGGTTTTGGCCTGGAATATTTGTGATAAATGTCATCATTCAATTCTATATACAATATATAACCATCGTTTGGAACTTTCACACTACTCTGGGGGGTGGGGAACACGTTCAAAAGCCAACGTTGAGTCAACAGGAGAACTGGGAGTGAATGTGTAAATGGACTTGGCATTCCCCTTAGACAGGACGGAGGAGCCGCACGCTTTGGCCCTGCGCCCCGCGCCCGCGGTGGCCACGCCCCAGACGCACCTCTCACAGGTGACACGAATGCGCTCCTCGCTGGACGACTGCTGTTCGTCCTCCTTCTCCTGGAAATGCTCCCGGACACACTGCTCTTCAAACTCGTGCAGCCTCTTCAGCTCCTCGTCGCTGAGAAACAGCTCTGTGCAAAGGCAGAAGCGGTTGCCACGTGAGAAACCAGCCAGGTAGATGCACCCTTTCGAATTTCACAGCCCGCCTTTAACCAAGCTCCCTTCCCCACCCCTTGCAGGCAGCGCCCTGCTCCCGCCACTGGTTATATCACACAAAGACTCCTTGTAATATGCGGCGATCATATTGATATTTCTGGTGGAGCTAAACGGCTCACTTTTTAACACAAAAATCCAAATTACAGCTATTTGGAAAGCGAAACCAAGTATGATTTTCTGGAAAAGGTTTTGCATGTATTTTATGGATAGAGTCAAGTGGACAGGAGTATTTTCCCATTCTCTTTAGATGCAACACACTAAAAACATTTTGAGGACGTCGCTGGTGGTGCAGTGGTTAATAATCTGGCTGCCAACGCAGGGGACACGGGTTCGAGCCCTAGTCTGGGAAGATCCCACATGCCGCGGAGCAACTAAGCCCGTACGCCACAACTACTGAGCCTGTGCTCTAGAGCCCGTGCTCCACAACAAGAGAAGCCACCGCAATGAGAAGCCCACGCGCCGCAAAGAAGAGTACCACCACCCGCCGCAACTAGAGAAAGCCCTCGCGCAGCAACAAGAACCCAACGCAGCCAAAAATAAATAAATGTATATGTATAAAAACATTTTGATGCAGGGGACATGGGTTCGTGCCCCGGTCCGGGAAGATCCCACATGCCGCGGAGCCGGCTCGCTGAGCCTATGCTCTGCAATGGGAGAGGCCACAACAGTGAGAGGCCCACGTAGCGCAAAAAAAAAAAAACATTTTGAAAGGAACATTGGCTTTATAGAGAAAAGTTATTTTCAAGAACTGTCTCAATTTCTCATCTCTTCATGAGTGGACTTTCAGTGATATGAATTACTAATAAATGAACAAAACTAGAATAAAATCAGCATAAAATAAGAAGCATTCTGCAAAGAATAGCATTTGGATAGAGTGCTGTGTTTTCACACATTTAAGTAGTTTAAGGAGATTTCCATGCAGGTATCCAATTAGAATGGTCTTTCTAGATTAGCCCAAGATAGAAATGAAAGAGTCCTGCACATACTCAATCCACGATCCTGTTCGTCTTGGTCCCCTTCTCTTTTCTTCCTGCAGTGGCGGCTGAGACGCATAATGATTATATAGACGTGGCTTAAAATGATCATTGGTGGAGGCAATACTGGCCGGTCATGAAATGTCATAATCAGCTGATAACGCTGGAATTTCCACACTTGGTTGGATATTGACTTTACTTCAAAGAAGGTATTGCTTTAAAAAGAATACATGTTTAGTTAGTTGTATTACTTTTAATTGTGATTTCCCAGGGCAATCAGAATTACTCACACTGAATTGAAAATATGAGATGAAATGGCCTTTTGGGGTCATTCCACGAGTTAGTACTGACTCTGAATGACCTGTCTTTTGGTTTATCTATCAGCGTGGCTTACCAACATTCAAGGACGTTTTACTCATATAAATAATTAAGAATTAAGTGTATTGAAATTGCTACCCACTGCTTTCTTGCAAAACCACACCACAGTCTACTGACTGCTCAGGAAATTTTATTTCATATATTTAAAGGTATGAGCCATCCCACTAAGCATTTTGAAGTATTTAAACTTTAAATTCAGTCAACTAGCTGACTACATTTTTTTGGAACCGAGTTGATTAATTACTGAACATTTTGATTGAAGGTGGGTTATTTTGGATGTTGGGTAGGTACAGTCTTTTGTCTTCTTTGAGTTTCCAGTGGGAGGCAGTAAGCCTAGAATTGTTGGAATCCTGATCAGGCGTGTTGTCTACACGGGGACCTTAGAAAAGTCAGTTAACCTCTGTCAACCTTCATTTTCTCATCTGTCAAGTCCGGAGTGTAACCAGATTCTCTCCAATGCCCTGGTCAGCTCTGAAAGTCTATATTTCTGTGAAGGATTTTTCCCTTATATTTTTCATCTTAGAAACTAAAATAAATTTTTCCAACATTTATTAAGCATGGTCACATCCTC
This sequence comes from Grampus griseus, assembly GCF_964374135.1. NCBI lineage: Eukaryota > Metazoa > Chordata > Mammalia > Artiodactyla > Delphinidae > Grampus > Grampus griseus. The sequence goes on along the minus strand of NC_139018.1, from coordinate 145,301,644 downwards.
AACATATCATGACAAAAGGGGCAAGTTTTACAAGAAATTTGATTGTGGATTTTAAGCCTTTTCTTTCTTAGGCCATTTTATCTTCTATTCGGTAAGTGATAAGAAAAATATTTCATATAATAGTACAGCAATTGTCACAGCCTATGAAATTAACTTTGCTTTCTGTGCCTCTGATAATGAATTCAAGGCTCAGTTTGATAAATCTTCTCTGTCTCAGGAGACTTTCGTCTAAGAAAATATTTTCATTAGATTAAAATACATGCCAAGGGGCTTCCCTGGTGGCGCAGTGGTTGAGAGTCCGCCTGCCGATGCAGGGGACGCGGGTTCGTGCCCCGGTCCGGGAGGATCCCACATGCCGCGGAGCAACTGGACCCGTGAGCCACGGCCGCTGAGCCTGCGCGTCCGGAGCCTGTGCTCCGCAACGGGAGAGGCCACAACGGTGAGAGGCCCGCGTACCGCAAAAAAAAAAAAAAAAAAAAAAAAAAAAAAAAAAAAGCCAAAAGTGTGAAAATACTAACCAAGATTGAATTTAAATGTATTTAAGTGTCAACTCTTGATTTAGGAATACATGAAGGCTGATTACTGTTGAACAAAAAAACGTTGTGAAAAATTCTACGCATTTGAAAGCCCTAGTGGAATTCCATGTAAATCCTGGGCAGCCTGGGAGATTTCCGAGATTACACTGAAAAATCTGTAAAATAATAAATAACAAATATACGGTCATCAGCGGTGACACGCACTTGAAAACGGCGATGAGCAAGTTCACGAGCAGGATGTTGGCCACCAGCAGGTAGCAAGCCATGATGGCGGGCGTGAGCCAGGCGCCCGGGATGCAGGGAGGGAGCCGCTTGCCCTCCTCATCGTACTGGTTGTCACCACAAGGAGCTGAAACGAGAGTCTGTCTTTTTGTACTTGACTTTTACATAGAATGAAAAGAATAAATAAACTGACCTATGCTATTAAAGGACCTATTTCTTTTTTACTATGTTTTTTTTCTGATTTCATAAGCAATAATTTTCCATGTGAAAAATATCAATTCATACAAAGGAGATAAGGAACTCATTTCTGCACTCACAGACAGTCATTCTTAACTTGTTATATTTGTAAACGTTTTCTCATTTCTGTGTTGTGTTTGTCATATACAGAAGTTCTTCATTTCTAAGCAGACGCATCTATCTATGCGTCTATGGGTTTCTTTACTGTTATCCATTAGAAAGTGATTGGGTCTTCTAATTATTTAACATTAACTTATGTTGTCTTCTTGGTCATTTGTACATTAACTTTGAAAATAATTTTATTGTGAGGTAGGAGGTACGGATCCCCTCTAGCCTCCAATCCATTAACTGACTGTTCTGAGTGATGTTTGAAAAAGAATCTTTTCTCTCTCTGCTCATTTGAAATGCCACTTTGATCATATGGGACTTATTTTCTGACGAAAAAGATAGGATGCTCTCAACAGTAATTAGTGAAGTAATATCCATCAATTTATTGTCTATTTACTTTTCACTTCCTTATCGTTTACAAAAGTACTGACACCAGAAAACAAGAGAAATATTTGAAACTGGCATTAAGACTATTGGTAATTAGCTGAGGAAGAAACTAATTAATACACACATTTCATGGACTAGAGTCATCAATTATGCATAAACTTACGATTGATTTCCATGGCGTAGACTATAGAGTGATTGGAAAGCAGCATTTTATTTTTTTTTAGTTTTGACGGGAAGGAAGAAAAAAATAAGACAGTTGAGAGAAAAGTCAAACAAATGATGAACAACACAAGAACTGTTTTGCTGTCAAGAAATGTAAAGTGTTCAAGCTTGGGAATTACAGATTCACACTTGGAAACAGTGATCTGCTTAGGAGAATTTTACACATTATTAATTATAGGAAATATATGTATATATATTTCATGAATATTTATTTTACCACGTCATAAGCAATAGTAAAACTCACTAGTGAAAAAAACTGTGAAAAAGACATGAGGCTACTAACAGATGATCATTTTAACATGTAGGTTGACTAATCAAGCATTCCCTTTATCCCAACACAAACACATCATAAGCACAAATAAATACAAAATTATTATGAAATAATCAGACCAAGAATTGAAAACCTACATTTCACGGTGTTACTGAAAATAGCCTCAAGTTTGCCTCTTCATCTTCTCTTGTTACCCAATTTAATAAAAAAAAAAAAATATTACAACTTACGTCTGGATCCAGGGACTTTTAGCATTTATGTATGTTTACTGAAGCTAATATTCCTTTGAAACCAAATTAGATTTTTACGTTCTGGTTTACCAAGCTACAAACACATTCGCTAATTGACCCTGAGATACTCATGATAAGGATGTGTTCTGAATCACGTGATGAAAGCCAGTAGGTAGAAGGCATTGTGCAACTGGTTATCAGTCTCACTTAGTGGAGATATACCAAACAACCCTGCATTTCCTACAAGGCAAGGATGTTCAGAACCTTCTATTCTCAAGAAGCTTCTGCTTCTACTGGAAGCAGCAGCCATGCTATTGTCCTGTCTGAAGATGCTCGTTCATTGGTGATGTTGTAACTGTCTGGGTGAAATAGCATAAGAGCATTTGAACTTCACTTCCCTACAACACAAGAGACACTGTGACCTACCAGCTCAGCCTGGGCAGAGCTGGGGCCTGCATTCCCCAGAAATCCATGCAGGATTGCAGCTCATTTCTTCTGCTAACATCCAGAATACTGTTGATAATACAAAAATATCACTCCAGGAGTGAAGAGGAAATGGATAGCTATGTGGAAAATGGGCTTTGAAGCTTGAAGAAGAGGATGGCACATGGCAATAGTCACTATCTCATTTGACTGAAATAACACTACCAGCTCTATCTCAGGGCAGAAAAAGATTCAGGTTGAAGAAAAATTAGGATGTTGGCATTGGGACTACATTCATGTGTCGGACATGCTCAAGGGATGTAAGACTCAGAATTCCAGTTAGTGGTTCTCAGAGTAGAAGACAGGACTGATGTCTCAAAACTCTGTATTTCATAATCTGCATTGATTTCTTCACAAAATAGTTTGATGCCTATGGCAGAATAAAAAATACTTTATTCCCAAATTAACACAGGCTCTTCCATTAATTTGGAACTGATCATCTGCCTTGGGAAGCAGGGAAGAGAATCTTACTATGAATTCTAGTCTTACGGTCTATCTGGTCTGCAAACACCTCTCCGTAGATCATCCAGTAGGGCATGTAGAAGATGTTTCGGGCCAGCTTCCAAGAAGGCTCCTCATCTGGATGCAAAATGGCTTGACGGGCTACCCCGAAACTCATCAACACCACCAGCATGATGACCACAAAATACAGCATGTCGATCATCTGAGGAGAGAGGAAATGGGCCTCTTACTGTCTTGACTCATGGGCCAAGTTCACCTGGTTCATTACACTGTGCTCCTCAAAGACTTCATGAGTGCTTAATTAGGATGGAGGAAGCTTCTTTTCCCTCCCTCCATCCCATCCATGGGCTACTGATTCTTGTACTTCATGCAATGCATACACCTTATTCTAGAACATTGCCATTCTCATCTCATGCTCTCAATCTTTCCTCTCCTCTATTGTTACCCATAAATAAATTCCTCTAGTAACTACAACTGCAAATGGAGAAAGGGAACAATTATGGAAAATATAGGAATTTGTGAGGGAAACTAAGGAGTAAGAGCAGTAGATATCTAAGGAGGTAATGAGATCGTGAGTTGAGAGCACATACTGATATTCATTCATTATACAAACAGTGAGTAGTTACAGTGCAAAATGCTCTGGTTACTATGGATACTGACCTCACAGAATTCCTAATTTTGAACGTCCCTGAAGATGAGGGCCCTGGCTGGGATTAGCTCAACCATATAGCCCTTTGCTCAAAACCACTTGCCCTACAAAGAGTTATTCCTAAGCTTGGAAGACTTCCTTTCTTCTGGGACCAGTCCCAACACTTGGGCTATTTTAAGTGATGTAAGGATGATCTGCTGGTTCATTTTTAGTTTCATATTTTATGGCCTGTTCTGGAGTAAATGTTGCCATGGATTTGTCTTGACCTCATCACACGAATTGCCTGTGTGCACTCCATGCCAGAGCACATGCGCTGGAAGACTGTCTGGAGTAGGGGTCGGGGAGGGTGACCCCGGGCCCCCTTTGTCTCTGGCTTCTACTGCACGTTAGGAGGTTATGTATCGGGTTATTGCCAGAAATCCATGCACCTACAGTAGGCCCTCAACCTCATGTTCATCAATTGGACTTAATTAAATTGTCGGTATGTAGAAGAGCTGTGTATCTTAAAGCAAAGAACATTTCCTGTAGGAAACCAACTGCAAGGGAAAGGTCAAATGAAATGCAACAGAGCCATGCTGGAGGCCTGGCCTCAGGTCCTAACCACAGTCTCGGTGTCTGTAGTTACTCACGGGGCGTCAGGACTAACCATCTTTCCGATCATCATCACATAGGGTCCCAGATACTTGTTGACACCAAAGATGTCCAGGACACGGATGTACCAGAAGATGATATCCACGCAGTAGATCACGCGGCCATAGCCCATGTAGGGCTGCTTCTGTAGGCGGAGGATGGCTCCAATCATGAACATGGAAATGGCCACGAGGTCTGTGATGTTCCAATATTCCTGAAGCCAAACTTTTATTTTCTGGCTGAGTTTACCGGGTTCTGACATGAGGATCTATAAAGAAATGCCAAAGAACAAAAAACAAGGGAGTGTGGTATTGGAAGACTTGTCTTCTTAGAATCTTGGGACATTAGGACTGGAGCGGCATTCCAGGGCATCTGGTCCCCTTTCCTGCTCAAGACTTCTAAGTACTAATCTTCTCAGGCAGAAAAACATATCTAGAAAGGGAAATTCCACAAAATCCTCTGTATGCCTGGAGTCAGGGTTTCACAAACTCTCAGGAAATGCCTTCTAAATTATGTCCCTCTGGCTGTAATTAAAGTAGCTGCCTTTTGATCCCTTTTCTAATTCTCTGGACACTTGCCTGTGAGCCCACGTTCCAGAGTTAGTCCAGGAGGAAAACTCTAGAGCAGAGATAAACCTGAGTGGTCCCACAGAGGGGCAGTCCACCCAGGGGAGATGGCAGAACCGGGATGGGAAATGTTTATCAGCCAAAATTGCTTTGTAACTCAGAGGTGGGAAGTCAGGGGGAAGCTGAACTTGATTTTCTCCTGCTTGAGAGCTTACCCTTTCAAAATCACCACTGATTAAAGGGACACTTCCTCAGAGTAAACCTGAATATATGTAACAAGCAGCAGGCACGGGCACACTTAGAGCAAGCCCCACGTACGCAGCTATGGCGTGCAGCAGGGTGGGGGTCTTAAAAGTGGTACCCCTTTACTTACCGAGACTCTGGGGAGGTTCTGGGGGCTCCAGAGGTGGGATGGGGTGGTGGCTATTTATGGGCCAACCCAGAAGGCGTTCACTAGTTTAACAACCTGTGCACTCTGACTGATGGCCGCCCACCCTCTTTCCTATAACTGGGGGTAAAGAACAGTGTCAGTATATGGCTGATGCTCAGTGAGCTCACGGTGTCCCTAGAGGTGGCACGGCAGGCCACTTGGGAAATCCCAGTTGTAAAGTGGGCAAAGTTTGAGTGAAGCCCAGCTAGAAAAGAAACAGGAGTAGTAGGAGATGGGTTATAACATTTTAGATTTGGCACTCTGCGTTTCTCGGGCTGTCATCAGACTGACAGCCTCGAATTAGCTCTCCTGGGAAGAAGTTGCCAGTGATAATTTTTCAGTTCAGTGAAAGGGTCACTGCTGATTGCAAAATAAGAATATTGGTTCTCTATCAGTGGGAGAAAGAATATGAAATTCTGCTGTGTGCTTTCTCAAGTTCACTTTTTCTTGGCTATAAGCTTTTCCTTTACAAGCTGATATAAAGAATTAAAACTTGCAGGTGATATTAGAAAGAAAAGGACCTGGCCCATATTTCCTCTGCAGCCTGCAGGGGCTGCCCTCTTGAAGTTACATGTTAGTTTCAAGTCTCCTGTGACACGAGTCTGCAAGAGATGGTGTCTGTCCTCTTCCAACACTTCTTTGAAAATCCTGTTCCCTCTGTTTGCAGCAGTTGCGCTGGCAGCCTGCCCAGAGGCACTGGAGGCTTCCACCAGGTGGATGCGCCCAGCCCCATCTGCTGCAGGTGCCGCTGTTCGGCTCCCACCTGCCCCCTTGGGCAATTGCAGCCACTTTCCCAGAGATGCTGGTGGCTGGCTGATGTGGGTACAAAAGTCTGTTCCCTTTGGTCAAAGTGGGACAGACTCTACAGTATTAAATACACTCAGAGCTCCCTGCAGGATTAGGCCAGGGACAGATTCCACTGAAGCCACACCTTGCTCAGCCCCGTCCCCTCTTCTGACCTGGTCACCCTGTTGCCTCTCTCTGCTCTCCTGGGAGCTCTCCTTTAATAAACCCCTTGCACAAGAATCCCCTTCTGGGTTGGAGGGAGGACAGTGTGGTTCAAAGTCCTGAGTTACAGGAGAAATGTCATCTCCTACATCTCCCTTTCTACACTCAGCTCCGAGAAAACAGAGCCCAAATTTGTACCCAATTGGAGTCATTGGTTTATCTCAGGTACCTGGCAGCATTTATGCTGCTTTTCTAGGCACTCAGACTTATTTTTATTACTAAACACCATCTATTCTGCTTTGTGTTTTGATTTCCAAGTTCAAATTCAGTTGGAAGCAGAAGGTGTATAAATCTCAAGCAAGGGAACTGAATCAACTTGGGATTGTGACACCTCGAAAGAAAAGTTCCACGGCACTTGGGATTTGCACAGTACGTTTTTAAAATAAGGAGCTACATCTGGGGACTTCCCTGGCGGTCCAGTGGCTAAGACTCTGTGCTTCCACTGCAGGGGGCATGGGTCCGATCCCTGGTTGGGGAACTAAGATCCTACACGCCCTGTGGCCAAAAAAAAAAAAAAAATTTTTTTTTTTTTTAAAAGAAGTTACATCTGAATTGAAGTCAGTGGTGGGTGGGGCTGGGACAGGCCTTTGGAGCATCACCTCCCGAATTTTCTCCAGGGCCAGGCTCACGATGTAGGAGATGACGATCCACTCCTGGAGGCAGGGCCAGCGCTCCATCCGCACCAGGATGACGTAGTTGAACAGCAGTAGGTAACCCAGGTAAGATATCTGAAAGGCAGAAACTGTGAGCAGTGTCTGGGGAGGTCACATGTGCCTGAAAAAAGCTTCGAAACCCTATTTACAAGTGGACACATCTTCTAAAACAAATTTTCATTTCCAGATGCACTGAATCCTTTAGAGGAAAACTTCCACTCACATCACCAGTGCAGGCAGAGGACTTTGAGGCAGATGGGGAGGCATTTTGTACTTTAGTGCAATATGGGCGCTGACAGTCCATTCTCTAAATGAAGATGCATTTGTTGCTACTATCAGCCTCAAGGGGAAATTATAAAGTTGCACGAAATTATGATGAGTCGGGAAACTTTTAGTAGTTGACTGGTGTGCCCTCTACATTCCTGGAAATTGGAAAATGTTACTGACTCTTCCCTGACTTGCAAATTTCCTTCTTGAACCTTTCCACTGCTGGCAGATGTGGGAGGTTCGAAGGGAGGAGGCTGACAATGAGGTGTCTTCCCAGGTACACACACCTGTCTTGAGGCCCCTCAGTCAGCCCTGATATGTCTGTGATGTGCTGTGCCCACAGCAGGGTGCCTATCCTTGTGGCATGTAGAGTTGGGAGGGATATGGGAGTGAGCTATGAGGTGGAGGGAGGGTGGTCTGAAGATGACCGAGGTTGATTCACTCTGAAGCTGTACGCACCACGGGTACAGGCCCCTTCTGAAGTCTTGGGTAGGTGGGGGGAGGGTGTATACTAGCAACTATATTTGTGGTTCGCAGCCTTTTTTCTTTTTTTTTAAAAGATGCCTCCCTCCTGATTGTTTAAGTTTTACCAGGATACAGGTAGCATCCCATGTATCCACTATCTAGTCTTTGCAGGAGGATTGGAGCAAGAGTTCTCAAAGTGGGGCTGCACTGGGAACCCCTGGCAAGCTATAAAATGTGCGACCCCCTCCCCACATCCAGAGGCAGCATTTAGAGGCCCTGAGGAGACGCCCAAGGCTCATCAGCCCCCTGGCCCCGCACTCTTCATACGCATCTGTGGAGGCCAGGTATCTTCCTGGTCCTCAGCTGGTTCTGACCAGAACAGGTGGGCAGCTATGGCTTTGGTGGTATCGCCAGATGTGGCTGCCAAAAGGTTGGGTGTCCAGGCTATAGCTGACCTGGGTCCCCATGCAGCCCGCTGGGTGCCACGCCCCAGAGCTCTGGCTCTGCCTTCTGCCCTCCTCATCCATTACCCTGTCCATGGCTTTGGACCTGGCCCCTCACGTCCCATCACTGCTCGCACCCAGTCACTAATGGGACTGCAGTGCCAGGATGTGCCAGGCGTGTGCTGCTGCTTGGCATTTGGGACTTCATGAATATTGTCCCTCCCACGGACCGCAGTGGTTGCAGGAAGCACAGCATGCCTGCCACCCCTGCTGGGACGGCCTGCACCTGAGCCAGTTTCCTCCAAAGGCTTCCAAGCTGCTCCAGTCTCCTCGCCCCACTTTTCCTGCCCATCCACGTGCATAAGGCTGGACCACTCTTGTTCTGGGTGCATCACTCTGCTGGAGCCGTCCAGACAGAGGCCACTGATGGGGCCGGAGGAGAGTGTGTGGTCACGAGGTCAGTGTGGCCTGCACTTGAGAGCAGAGATGCCTTGATTTGCTCCTCTCTTCCAGGACTTCATGCTCTGGGCTCAACCCTACTCTTTGAGTAACCCCGTCAGTCTCCTGAAAAATGACATCTGTGAGCTTGCTCTCTAAATACTAGTCATCTTTGTTCATTGTTGGAATAAAACTCTACTTCCCTAAGTTTGTATTACTAAAGACATTTGAAAAATCCTTCATCTTGAGCAAATAGAATATGACTATTTTGCTTTATGAAACGGTGTATTTGGGGCTAGGATGACCACATTCCTATGTATAAATATATGACAAGATATCTATCTAGATCCAATTTTAGCTGAAGATTCTGAGTTAGTCCCACTTCTGTTTTCATAATTAATTTTAATCCATTGATTTTTTTAAAAAAACACTTTTTTTAAGCCCTTGACAATTTTCTTGATTCTGACATGTCTAAAACATGCTAAATGGTGAAGGCTAAGGGCAGGGAACTTACCGTGTAAAACCAGAACTTGACAATAGGAGCGTTGTAGAATTCACAGATCTTGGTCCCGATGGGAACACTTCTTTGCTTTTTTTGTTCATTCTCCTCGTCCCCCTTTCTCGAGCCAGTGTCTGCATTCGCATCCTGGAAACAGAGCAGAGCATGTGGCAAGCAGGCTGCCAGATGGGAAACGCCTTGGACTCCAGCACCATATTTAACAGACAGGTGCCTCAAAAATCAAGGATATAAAAGACACAGACATAGAGAATGGACTTGAGGACACGGAGAGGGGGAAGGGTAAGCTGAGATGAAGTGAGAGAGTGGCATGGGCATATATACACTACCAGATGTAAAATAGATAGCTAGTGGGAAGCTGCTGCATGGCACAGGGAGATCAGCTCGGTGCTTTGTGACCACCTAGAGGGGTGGGATGGGGGGGGTGGGAGGGACACGCAAGAGGGAGGAGATATGGGGATATATGTATATGTATAGCTGATTCACTTTGTTATACAGCAGAAACTAACACACCATTGTAAAGCAATTATACTCCAATAAAGATGTTAAAAAAAAATCAAGGATTATAAATGTCCCCAATTCTTGCAGTTTCTAAATTCACGGCGAGAGAAATCACAACTATTTTGAAAATGAGAGTTGATGTATACTTTTAGAATCAAGGGTATCACTGACCATATTCTCCTCCTCTTTTTCTTTGCCATCTTCATTTTCCTTGGATGTTTGATATGAGAAGTCATCACAGGTGCGAAATTCCAAAAACAAGATGGTCGGGGGGAGAAGAATCCCCATGATAACCTAGGTATGAAGAGAAAAGTGGATTTTTAAGCTATGGTAATTCTTAAAAATTTTCCCACTATAGGCAAAAAATTTTTAATTATGATCTTCAGCATTAATCAGTAATCTAGCAGCCCTGGAACAGGTCTATCTCTGCTCTGACGGTCTGTGGCTTATTCTGTTTGCTATGTTGATAGAATTGCAGACACTGAGAAATTTAAGATCATCCACCAGATTTTTCTAGATGAACAGCAAGCAGTATTGTGTGGAATCCTGACTTAAAAAGCGAAGATCTAGCAATAGCGTTTCAAAGCAGGCAATTTTTTAAAGTAAAATATAGTAAGTAAAAATAAATAAATAAATGAAATGATACCTCTAGTGAAGTAGACCAAAAATATTTTATATAGGAATAACTTAGATGTAAATGTGAATATATGGACCAAGAGTTGGAAGACAAACGTGACTCATGAATGTAGGACTTACTTGGGCTCTGCCTAGACAGCAAAAGGATGGCCTAGCTCATAGGTGGAAACCCTTGACATTTTTGTCAGTGCCATGCAGTGTGTCTCCAATATGGAACTCTGTCCCTAATGTTCAATGCTAATTTTTTAAAGTTTTCCCTCAGCAATCCATTATTAAGAATAACACAAAAGGGGGACTTCCCTGGCGGTCCAGTGGTTAAGACTTCGCCTTCCAATGCAGGGGGTGTGGGTTTGATCTCTGGTTGGGGAGCTAAGATCCCACATGCCTCACGGCCAAGAAACCAAAACATAAAAGAGAAGCAATATTGTAACAAATTCAATAAAGACTTTAAAAATGATCCACATCAAAAAAAAAATCTCAATAAAAAAGAGTAACACAAAAGGGTTATTTCTACCATATACTAAAAATTATATTATAAAGCACCAATAATTAAAACAAAGTGGTACAGGTGCACGAAGAGACCAAACAATAGAGCAGAATGGAAGGTCCAGAAAAAGATTCAACTACACATAGGCAATTAATTTGTGATACAAACACCACCTCCAATGGGAGGAGTAGAGATGACTATTTAATAAACTGTATTGAGAAACTGGGTGATCATCTAGAAAATAATTAGGTTGGATTCATATCTCACACATACACCAGAATAAATTGCATCTAGCTCAAATATTTTGTGAAAGAAAAGAAAGGGAGGGGGCACAGACAGAAGATAAAACAACTAACAATCACCACATGAAAATTCTTTCATAAATGGAGAGTAGGAGAAGGCCTTTCTAATTAGGCTCCCAAATCAAGAAGCAATCAAAATAAAGATCAATATCTTTGATACTGAAAAAAAATCACAAACTTCTGCACAATGAAAACATGCCTTAACCAAAGTAAAAAATAACTTCTGGGAAAACATATTTGCAGCTCATGTGACAGGCAAAGGGCTAATCTTTCTAATTAGAAAGGATATTCTAGAAGTCAAGAAGAAAAATTCTAACAACCCAGCAGAAAAATGGGCAAAGGCAGTGAACTTAGGGACATTTGTACTGAGAGGAAAATGTGCTTGTCCTCACTCATAATAAGAGACATTCAAAGAAACTACACAGAGATCTCATTTTTTACCATTAGATTGGAATGTTTGCTCACACACTGTATTGGTGGAATTGTGGGAAAACAAGACATTCCCTACACTATAGGTGGACACCTCCACAGAGGGACAGCTATCAAGATTGCAAGTGCATATCCCCACGGGGCCACCAATTCCCCTTCTGGACATTTATACAGCAGATAAGTGAGATACAGTATGTGTCCAAGAGCACTCATGGTGGCAGTGAGTGTAGCACCCCCAGGCAGGAGTGACCTCCATGGCCTCACTGGGGACTGGTCATAAACTGTGGCCATCGACCATGAAGGAGAAATGGGGAAGCCCATAAGAATGAAGGAATATTCTGTGTCCCAGAGGAAGTGAAAAAGGAAGGTACAAAACAATAACGATGCCAACCCTTGTGAAAAGGAGAAAAAAAAAAAGAATATTTACTTCATCATGAAAAAAAGGAAAAAAAGAATATTTATTCATAGTAGTTTTATATATGGAAATATACATAAAAAACAAATATCAGTGGTTGCCAATGGGTAGAACAAGCCATATGGGGGACAGGAGTTGGGAAGGAGACTTGTCACTTATACTTTAAAATAGTTTTAATTTTTTAATATGTGCATGTCTTTATGACCTAGTCAAAGAATTAAATTAAAAAAAGAACAAACCATCCCTGCTTTAAAATAATTATATATTTATGTTGTGAATTAAAAATGCTTGGAAGGGGGCTTCCCTGGTGGCGCAGTGGTTGAGAGTCCGCCTGCTGATGTAGGGGACACGGGTTCGTGTCCCGGTCCGGGAAGATCCCACATGCCGCAGAGTGGCTGGGCCCGTGAGCCATGGCCGCTGAGCCTGCGCGTCCAGAGCCTGTGCTCCGCAACGGGAGAGGCCCCAACAGTGAGAGGCCCGCGTACCGCAAAAAAAAAAAAAAAAAAAAAAATGCTTGGAAGGAAGTCTGATGTTTACAAATATTTATACCTTTGGGTAGACATTATATCTAAAAGTAGCATTAGGTAAAGAAGGAAATGATAGAAAAATACCCACTGGATTTCAAAGACTTAGTACAAAAAAAAGCATATAGACTATCTCATTAGTGATTTTTTTCCTTTCAAAAACATGTTGAAATGATAATATTTTGTATATACTGGTTTAAATAAATATATTATTAAAATTAATTTCAACTGCTTCCTTTTTACTTTTTACAATGTACTTAAAAAACTTTTTGTAACTATTAAAAATTTTACTTTCTTAACTAGAAAATTTAAAGTGACATATGTGGCTTGCATTTTATTTCTGTTGGACAGCACTGCTATAGATTCTATAGTTTCATCTTGCTCTTTAAAATTCTGGCATGTTTAAAAATTGCTTTTTAAAATATATGTTTCCTGGTTGTTTATGGGTTGAAGAGATAGAACATTTGGACCTGTAGACTTCATCACGGAGTGGATTTGGGGATGCTCCTCTGCCCTTGTTTTCTCCTGCCACTTGGCAGCTGGATGAAGAGGCTGGACCAGACCCAGGCTGTTTTGTAAATTTTATTGAAGTAGGGTTGATTTACAATGTCATGTTTAATGTCTGCTGCACAGCAAAGTGACTCAGTTATATATATTCTTTTTCATATTCTTTTCCATTATGGTTTATCACAGGATATTGAATATAATTCCCTGTGCTATACAGTAGGGTCTTGTTGTTTATCCATCCTATATATACTAGTTTGCATCTGCTAATCCCAAACTCCCAATCCTTCCCTCCCCCACCCCTCCTTCCCCCTTGGCAACCACAAGTCTGTCCTCTATGTCTGTGAGTCTGTTTCTGCTTTGTAGATATGTTCAGTATGAAGGTTACTAAAAATAGAGTTGCCATATGATGTAGCAATCCCACTCCTGGGCATATATCCAGACAAAACAATAATTCAAAAAGATGCATGCATCCCAATGTTCATAGAAGCACTATTTACAATAGCCAAGACATGAAAACAACCTAAATGTCCATCGACAGATGACTAGATGAAGAAGACGTGGTACATATATACAATGGACTACTACTCAGCCATAAAAAAGAATGAAATAGTGCCATTTGCAGCAACCTGGATGGACCTAGAGATTATCATACTAAGCAAAGTAAGTCAGACAGAGACAAATACAATATATCACTTACACGTGGAATCTAAAATACGACACAAATGAACATATCTATGAAACAAAAACAGACTCAGGTTTGAGCCCTATGGCAAGACTGTAGATGGCATGTTCTTTCATTAAAAAGTATACCGTTTATCTTGGGCTTCCCTGGTGGCGCAGTGGTTGAGAGTCCGCCTGCCGATGCAGGGGACGTGGGTTTGTGCCCCAGTCCAGGAAGATCCCACATGCCGCGGAGCGGCTGGGCCCGTGAGCCGTGGCCACTGAGCCTGCGCATCCCGAGCCTGGGCTCCGCAACGGGAGAGGCCACAACAGTGAGAGGCCCACATACCGCAAAAAAAAAAAAAAAAAAGTATACCATTTCTCTTTTGGTGATGTTAGCAGCAGTTGATGTCAATTCATCAACTCACTGGGGTTGAAAATTGGTGCTGTTCTAATGCTATCATTTGGTTTCCATTTCTTGGCTGGAATAATTTTACAAAGAGATGTTTCCCTCATCTACTCAGTGGTTACCCAGTGGTTCAGTTCATATAGAAAATGCAGGATAAATGCTTGATTCTTTCCCCTTTATGTACCTGTTTTCAAGATAATGAATTGATTTCCTATCAGCTACTGAAGGTAACTAATTTTTCTTTTTTTAACTATTTCGTATTCCCACCAGCAGTATAGAAGAGTTATAGTTCTTCCACATGCTTGCCAACACTTGGTATGGTCAGGCTTTTAATTTTAGCTTTTCTAGTGGGTGTGTAGTGCTATCTCATTGTGGGTTATTTTTATTATAAAGTATTCAATTTAGTTAAACTAAAAAAATAAAAACCAGTTCACCCATTTCTCCCACTCCATCCTCACCCCTGCTTCTGTCAACAACCAATCTGTTCTCTGTGTCTATGAACTTGCTTTTTGGTTTTTTTAGTTTTCACATGCAAAAGAGATCATAATGTATTTGTCTTTCTCTGTCTGACTTATTTCACTTAGCACAATGCCCTTGAGGTCCATCCACCTCGCAAATGGCAAGATTTCGTTCTTTTTTATGGCTGAATAATATTCCATTTTATATATGTATATATATATATATAAAAGTATAAAATATACACTGTGTATATATAATAATATTCCATTGTGTGTATATATATCATTGCATACATATATATGTACATATATATCACAATTTTTTATCCATTCATCCATCAATGCACACTTAAGTTGTTTCCATGTCTTGGTCATTGTAAATAATGCTGCAATGAACCTAGGGTGCAGATATCTTTTCAAGTTAGTGTTGTTTTCTTTGGATAAATACTCAGTTGTGGAATTGTTGGGTCATATGGTAGTTCTATTTTTAATTTTTTGAGGAACTTTCATACTGTTTTCCATAGTGGCTGAACACCCACCAACATTCCCACCAACAATGCACCAGCGTTTCCTTTTCTCCACATCCTTGCCAAAACTTCTTATTTCTTGCCTTTTTGATGATGGCCATTCTGACAGGTGTGAGGTGATATCTCATTGTGGTTTTGATTTGTATTTCCCTGATGATTTGTGATGTTGAGTATATTTTCATGTGCTTGTTGGCCACCTGTATGTCTTCTTTGGAAAAACGTCTATTCAGATCTTCTGCCCATTATTTAATTGGATTGTTGGTTTGTTTTGTTTTTTGCTTTTAAATTGTATGAGTTCTTTATATATCTTGGATATTAGCCCCTTATCAGACATACAATTGCAACTATTTTCTCTCATTCAGTACGTTGCCTTTTCACTTTGTTGATGATTTCGTTTGCTGTGCAGAAGCTTTTTAGTCTGATGTAGTCCCACTTGTTTATTTTTGCTTTTGTTGCCTTTACTTTTGGTGTCAGATTAAAAAAAAATCATCACCGTGTCAAAGGCTTATGTTTTCTTCAAGGAGTTTTATGGTTTTAGGTCTTATGTTCAAGTATTTAATCCATTTTGTGTTAATTTGGGGGTATGGTATAAAATAGTCGTTCAGTTTCATTGCACGTGGCTGTCCAATTTTCCCAACATGATTTATTGAAGAGACTATCCTTTCCCTATTGTATATTCTTGGCTTCTTTGTCATAAATTTATTGACCATATATGCATGGATTTATTTCTGGGCTCTCTATTCTGTTCCACTGATCTATGTTCCTGTTTCCATTGTTTTAATTACAATAGCTTTGTAATAAGGTTTGAAATCAGGAAGCATGAAGCCTCCAGCTTTGTTCTTCTTTCTCAAAACTGCTTTGGCTATTGGGAAACTTTTTGGATCCACCTAAAGTTTAGGATTGCTTGTTCTATTTCTGTGAAAAATGCTATTGGAATTTTAATAGGGATTGCATTAAATCTGTATATTGCTTTGGGTAGCATGGACTTTTTAACAATATTAATTCTTCTAATCCTTGAGCATGGAATATCTTTCCATTTATTTGTGTCTTCTTCAATTACTTTCATGAATATCTCATAGTTTTCAATATACAGGTTTTCACCTTCTTGGTTAAATTTATTCCTAGGTGTTTTATTCTTTTTGATACAACTGTATATGGAATGACTGTTTTCTTAATTTTTCTTCCTGATAGTTCTTTATTAGTGTATATGTTTACTTAAAAATATTGTTATGAACTCATGGATTTAAAGATATTTGCTATTCATTACTATTAGTAATAGTATTGAAGGTCAAACTGTCCTGTTCGTTTGGCCAGTGGAAGCCTCTTCATGTTTGCTCCTGGGTCCCCCTGATCTGACCCTAGGGGTCCTTGATAGCTTCTTTAACAACTGGTGTGTCAACTATTCTGGGCTCATCTTGTACATATCCTGCTACAGACCTGGAATCAACCATATCTCCAAGAAGTTCTGGCTTCAGTGAATGGGAAATGATATTTCAAGGCCACAGTCTGGGCACTAGGACTGTTCATGCTTTTGGGTAGGTCTTTGTTTCTAGGCTTTTCATTGGCCAGAGCTGGAATGAATTCATATTGATGCTTCCAATTAAGTACTATAGGCTTTTTTGCTTATCCTCTTCCAGATTACATCTGTGTTTCCTTTTCTTCCACACCAAGTCCTAGTTCTCAAGGACAGAGGGGGGTGACAGAATTAAAATATCTCACTGTTAATCAGTTGCTTTAACTTAATAGTTTCAGAATAATGATGTTAATACTACCACTATTAATTATGATTACTGAAAAGTTACACTTTTTTTTGTACAGGTGCTCCCCATTCTCCTCTCATTTTAATTTTTTAATTTGATTTTATTTTTTTAAAAGATGTAATTTTATTTATTTTTGGCTGTGTTGGGTCTTCGTTGCTGCGCACGGGCTTTCTCTAGTTGCAGCGAGCAGGGGCTGCTCTTCGTTGAGATGTGTGGGCTTCTCCTTGCTGTGGCTTATCTTGTTGCGGAGCACAGGCTCTAGGCGCGCAGGCTCAGTAGTTGTGGCTGGAGGGCTCTAGAGCGCAGGTTCAGTAGTTGTGGTGCACGGGCTTAGTTGCTCCATGGCATGTGGGATCTTCCCAGACCAGGGCTCGAACCCATGTCCGCTGCATTGGCAGGCGGATTCTTATCCACTGCGCCACCAGGGAAGTCCCTCCTCTCATTTTTAAATGGTTCTATTATATCTATATTATCAGAACATATAGCTGTTATATACTATTTTCTCTCCCACTTAACTGTCACTTAGTTTTAACACTACAAGTAAATATGTATCTGATGCTATCAGCCCTGTTGCTGATGCCTCTCTGGTTATTTTGGTTGTTGGAGATTCTTTCTGTAATAGATTCTTCAGAAAGTGCTCATAGGAACAATATTTCCCTGAGTTCTTGCCTGTTGGCAACATGTCATGTGTACCCTTTATATTTGACCATCACTTTTGCTAGATATAAAATCTTTGCCTCAATTTTCTTTCTGGGAGTATTTTTATATGATACACACTATTTTTTTTTCTGACATAAATGGTTGCTATTGAAAGTCTGATGATAATTGAATTTTTTTCCCTTAGAAGTCACTTGATTTTTTTTTTTTTTTTTTTTGCCTAGAAGCTCAAAGAACTCTTTTTTTCATTAAAATCCAATAACTTTATTAAAGTGTGTCTTGATGTTGGTTATTCTGGGTTGATGTACTCAGGTTCTCAGTGTGTTTTTTTAAATATATAGTTTCATATAATTTGTCTTCAAGAGAAATTTTTGAATTCTAGTTTGAGACACTTGCTTCTATTTCTAGTTTTAGCTGTTATGGATACTTTCATATTTTTAGCAACATAGGCAATATCTTATGTTGCTATTTCTTTGTTAATTTAAGTACTATCTTAGTCATCTAAATATCTATAGACATCCTATTATTTTAGATGAGACTTTATCTTAATTTATCTCCTTCCCCTCTGCTTCCGTTTTTAACAACCACATCGGTATTTTCAGTTCCTATGAAGTTACCTTTGTAACTTTACACAATAAACTGGAATCTTCACCTCTTGTTTCAACAACTCTTGACAGTTCTGATTCCCCACTTTACAACATGGGGATATTATGCTGTTTACCCCTCTCTCTTCTCCTTCCCACCAGCCAACTTTTCTTAGCTGTACCTTTACTTTCGTAGTTTCATACTTGATAACCTTTGTATTGTATTTAGGATTTATATTTAGGTCTTCAATACTCTGTCTATTGGATTATTCTAAAAAACTGAAGATCAATAAAAAGCATTTACATTTTTATTACCGTATAAAATACTGTCTATTGTACAGTCACATGGTGTGCTGTGATTGCAATTTTAATGTAGAATTCTGGTGCTACTAGAGAAACCTGATCATGGTATCAAAGGTCAAATGGTCTTTTTTACCTTCTATCACTCAAAAATCGTACCAAATTTTAATTTAAATCATAACCGAGCCTTAACTTTTGTGTGCAGTTTTTTTTGTTTTCCCTGGTATTTGATTCTACTTCTATTTTCTCATTAATGATTATGAACTCTTTTTGTTTCCCTAACCCATACCCCTGATCCTTTATAGCATCTTAGTCACTGCATCTATTTGTTGGAATCATTTCTATTCTTCTGTGTACTTTCTTCTTGCATATCACTGACTCTTTGCACTCATTTCATCCAACTGCTTTTTCATATGGGGATTTTTAAAAACTGGGGCTTGTTTCTTGCATTCCACATCACCTGTGTTCTAGCAATTTTGAACGCTTCTTTCAATGGAATGCCTGCTGAAGTACTTTTTCTGAAGGAGTAAGTAGAAAGTATATAACTTGAATCTTTGTCTATCTTAAATAGATATCCTATCCTCATGTCTAAAGTAGCTGGACTGGGTAAAAAAAAAAAAAAAAAAAAAAAAAAAATCCAGGTTCCAAATCCTCTCAGAACTATGAAGGCCTTGTTTCAGTGCCTTCTAGGTTTCAGTATTATTAACGGAAAGTCTGATGCCAACCTGATGTTCATCGCTTTGTAGGAAACCTGCTCTTTTTAAAAAAAAAATCTTCAGGATCTTCTCATTATTCTTGATATTCTAAAAACTATTTATTAATATCCAAACTTATGTATAATATCAGCTTAGTGCATTGTATATAATTGGGCAATTAGGCATGACATTTATATTTTTTTTTAAAGAAAGAAATGGAAATTTTTATTCAAGTCAAATTTGAGGATTATAAAACCCAGGAAAAGCATCTCAGAAAGCTCTGAGAACTGTTTCCAACATTTTTTTTTTTTTCTTCGCGGTACGCGGGCCTCTCACTGTTGTGGCCTCTCCCGTTGCGGAGCACAGGCTCCGGACGCGCAGGCTCAGCGGCCATGGCTCACGGGCCTAGCCGCTCTGCGGCATGTGGGATCTTCCCGGACCAGGGCACGAACCCGTGTCCCCTGCATCGGCAGGCGGACTCTCAACCACTGTGCCACCAGGGAAGCCCCAGTTTCCAACATATTTTTAAGAAATGAAGTGCCTTCTGTATGTCAGAACCCTGATGCCCAGGATAACATATATGGTCTTTTCTTTATCCTCATAGCAATCCCATGAGCTCAGTATAATATTGCCATCACAGAGTAGGTTATCTGAAGGTTAGAATCTCTCCTTAAGATAACCTAGTCATTAACAGTAGTAAACAGCAGAGATGGGATTTGGTCTCAGTACAATTTTCTATCCCCTAAATCCTTTTCAGACACTTTCATAGCTTCATATTCTCTCATAAACCCCATAGAATGAAAACATTGCCAATTAAAATGATATCAGACAGCAACCTAAGTGTCCGTTGACAGATGAACGGATAGAGAAGATGTGGTGTATATACACAATGGAATATTATTCAGCCATAAAAAGGGATGAAATAATGCCATTTACAGCAACATGGATGGATCTAGAGATTGTCATACTAAGTGAAGTAAGTCAGAGAGAGACAAATATCATATGATATCGCTTATATGTGGAATCTAAAGAAAGGATACAAATGAACTTATTTACAAAACAGAAATAGACTTACAGACATAGAAAACAAACTTGTGGCCACCAAAGGGGAAGAGGGGGAGGGATAAATTAAGAGTTTGGGATTAACAGGCACAAACTACTATATATAAAATAGATAACCAACAAGGACCTCCTGTATAGCACAGGGAACTCTGCTCAATACCTTGTGATAACGTATAATGGAAGAGAATGTAAAAAAAAGAATATATATATATATATATATATATCTGAATGACTTTGCTGTACACCTGAAACTAACACAACCTTGTAAATCAACTATATTTCAGTAAAAGTTTTTAAAAAGTAAAACAAAACGATATCAGACAATTTCAGAGTTATAAGGGCATCTATAGAAATAGAGCTCCGGTGTCCACTATAGTGGCGGGTGGCTGGTCCAGGGATGCATGGCTAGTTAGGGTGGACTCCAAGCCTGTAAGCCACTCATGCTGCAGGTCAGGCTCTGGCGTTAGACCACGTGGATTCAGGAGCCAGACCCATGCCTTGCAGCTCAGATCCTATCCCTTAATCTTGAAGCTTCCAGTTCTCCTGTAAGACAAGGATTGCCATGGCATCTCCTTCCTGGGGCTGTTCAGAGTCATGGATGTATAAACCACAGCAAGCGCTTAGCTCAGCCAGGCAGGGAGTCAGAGCTCACGGGTGGCACTTGTCACTATACCGTGCTTACCGACCACGTCACGCATACCTTCAGGCCAGGGTTCTTCCTCATCCGCAGCCTTCCCATCCACATGTCAGTCAGCAGCATCTGGCTGCAGGTGTGGGCGATGAAGTCCCGATGTTTGGCTGCGACAGCCAGTTTGAGGCAGGTCGAGTTGCTCCAGTTTTTCAGCTCGTAGGTCAGCAGTTTCATGGCGATCTGCTCGTCATGCTTGTAGGACTGGTCCAAGAGCTCCACAGCAAGCTGGCCAAAGTCTCTGCAGAGACAGAAATGGGAGCAGGGTGGTCACGTGCTCTTCACTCGAGAGCTGTGTCCGCGGGGATGTCGTGGAGCCACAGGACACAGAGTCTGTGACTCCCTGTCCTCTGGGAGCTCCAGGGGATGTCCCCAGGGGGGACGGCCAGGGGCCAGGGGCTGTGCTTAGCCATGTCAGGGGCTGACTGCTCTTGCTGTAGATGGAGCTTTAGGTGGAGCCCAAGTCTGCCCCTCAGGCCCCAGGGACAGAGCAAAGACAAAGCCCCTTCCCTCAGGCATTCACGGAACAGGGATGCAGATGGAAAAGATGGCAAATGAGAGTTTGAAAACAGCGCTTGTGGGACCGGAAGTCAGAACAGTGGCCATCCTTGGTGCAGGGGAGAGGTGGACATTGAAAAGGCCTCCAGGAGGGCTGGTGGCACAGGTAGGGTGCTGTTTCTTGAGGGTGCTGGTCAAAGTTGTGTGTTGGGTTTGTGAACAGTCACCAAGCTGCATGTTTTGCACACGTGCCTTCTCCTGTATGAGTGTAATACTTCAGTGACACATGGATTACAAGAGCGCTCTCAGTGCTGTGAAGGAGACAAGGTCTAGTTGCCATGGGGACCCAGAGCGGAGAGGACCAATTGCTGGAGGTGGGGGAGGGGGAGTGATGGGAACCAAGTGGCGGATGGAGAAGGGGACACAGGTGATTTGTGAACATAAGATGTATTCCCTTTCCACATGACCCTGATGCGAGGATTTAATGATAGTCATGAACACTTCTTGTTCCTTCAACTTTTTGTGTGGCATCGATGTGATTAAGGTACAGTCCTATAGGGATCACCTTTCTTTGCTTTTGTTTCTCCATTTTATAGAAGATTTGATGCCAGTTCTGAGTGGAAGGATGAAAAAGGGAGGCATTACTTGTGGGGGATGGAGACACAGACTCTGCAGTATCTTCTGGCCTCAGGCCCCACGGGCTGCAGGGGGTCACCACGAGGGTCCTCTAGGAAGCAGAGGGACAGGGCTTGCCAACAGATGGAGGCAGGGGAACACCTCCCTACTTGTAAGAGTCTTGAACACCTGATGTTTAGAAGTCAGCTAGTGATTTTAGAAATCCAGTCCGAAAGATAAGCAGGGTGCTTCACAAAACAAAGATATTACATGTTGGCAGAGGGGCCTGTGTACAATTCAAGTTCACACGTCTGTAAAGTTGCACGGGGACTTCCGGTTTCTGGTTCCACACGTAAGGGACTTGGAAGTTGCCACTCTGTCCTAATAAAAAGTACAAAAGCTCAACAAACTCAAAATCCACGACTTTTCTAGATTCATCAGAGAATTGAGGTCACAGGGCAAATTGCTGTCCACCAAACTGGAAAGACAGAAGGCAGATACTGAGAATCACAACTTAATGGAGCACAAACCCGGGGAACCAGCGCCAGGTTGGAAAACCTGAACTGTAATTGATGAATTTCTGGAGGCCCCGTGAGGACAAGTCTGCAAGTTAATAGCTCCGGGTGGCCCAGGCTTAGAGAAGTGTCCACATTTTTGTGAGTTTTACCTCCAGGAGCCCCACCAAGTTCTCACAGAGAAGATGGGGGAAGAATTCTCTCATGCTGCCATCTGGGAGAGGGGAAAGGGTCCATTCTGAACTATGCCCAGAGCACTCTATTCTTCATAACAAGGCCTGCCCTCGGGGGAAACTGGCTAACCAGAGCTTAACCTATTGGTGTTTTATCAGAGCCTAACTGAACTAGAGGGAGGGAAATACCCAACTCCAGCCCCCTGTAGCCGTCCTAAGGGGGGGACATCCAGAGGTACTTGTGAAGGTCAAGTCCAAGGGCACAGGTTCACTAAGGTTGTTTCCTTATGAAAATTGGTCTCGTTGTCTTTGCACTAAAATTGTGTTTCCCAGAAACAGAATCATGGACATAGAGAACAGACCGGTGGTTGCCAAGGGGGAGGGAAGTTGGGGTAAGATTTCATATATAGAATGGATAAACAAGGTCCTACTGCATAGCACAGGGAACTATATTCAATATCCTGTGATAAACCATAATGGAAAAGAATATTTAAAAATGTGTATATATATATATATATGTATATATATGTATATGTATAACTGAGTCACTTTGCTGTACAGCAGACATTACCACAACATTGTAAATCAACTATATTTCAACAAAAAACATATATTGATTAAAATTGGGTTTCCATAGTTTGCACCAGAAGGCAGTCAACAAAAACAACGAGAGTCCAGAAACGCCTCAGAGAGACAGAAGGAAAAATGCTGACACAATGGACAACGTACTTGATGAACAAGCTTTAAAGGTAATTGTACTTAAGTGAGAGATACATTTGCCACCCTTCCCAGCAAAGGGACAGTGCTCAGGACCATAGTGTCTCCTGGTCCTTAAATTCCCTCTGGACACTCACTTTGAGTTGTTGTCCAGGTCCTGGGAGATGTCGTCCACCAGCTCGCTCTCGGAGGACTCGTGGGCCATCGACTTGTAGAGCTTGCAGGCCACCAGGGCCTTCGCCATGCTCTCCTCCCCCCGCTGCCAGAGGAAGACCGCCATTTTTTGGCGCTTCATCAGCACGGCCCACACCATCAGCTCATGGAAGGGGTACTGGAATCGACTCACGGCGGGGTCGTCCACATCGATGTCCAACTCCTCCTCCTTTTTCTTCTTCTTCTTTTTCTTCCCTTTGGCTGGAGGCTCATCATCCTGAGGGGAGAGAAGCACCTTTGCCATGGTTCCGCCATAAACGTGCAACAAAGGGTTTCAAGACAACTGGAAAAAGGGAAACCTCTCCCTCCAAGGGAATAAAGAGAATTCTAAGTACATCTGCGGTTTCCAACCAGTGTACTAATTCTTTTGAAAAGATGCACATGTTTATTATGAGAAGTAAACCATCGAAGACCAAATGAGCTGAAAAGGCATACTACTGTTTGAAGAGTTTATACGCCTGGGTTGGCAGGGTTTTTTTTTCCCCAGAAGCCTCTAAAAATTGAAGAGATGCTGCAAAACTAAAACAAAGAAAACACTTCAATCCAAATCACCCCATGGGAGAGATAAAGCCTGTAGCTTATTTCCTCAGGGGAGTCTTCAAGTACCAACACTCGTTTGCCAGATACCGCTGAACCGGAGATTAATAGGAAAAATGTAAAAGGGGATGGAGAAAAATGTCTTGTTTCCCTACTAATGGTTTAAGGAAGCAAGCGTTCCATTTTTTTAAATTATAATTTATTTATTTATTTCTTTTTGTCTGTATTGGGTCTTTGTTGCTGCACGCTTTCTCTAGTTGCCGTGAGCGGGGTCTACTCTTTGTTGCGGTGAGCAGGCTTTTCATTGCGGTGGCTTCTCTTGCTGCGGAGCAGGGGCTCTAGGCCCGCAGGCTTCAGTAGTTGTGGTGCCCGGGCTTAGTTGTTCCACGGCATGTGGGATCTTCCTGGCCCAGGGCTCGAACACGTGTCCCCTGCGTTGGCAGGCAGATTCTTCTTATTTTTTTTAATATATAAAGTAATAGCTTTATTTTGAAATTTATTATGTTTCAGACATTTCTCTAGTCATTTTAGATTTATTTCAATAAACATTTTCCTATATTTTGTAAACCGCATTTTAAAATCAGAAATAATTTTGCAGATCTCCATATACAATGATACCAAACAGAAAACAAAAAAATCAAGTTTTATTAGCAATTCTAAGTAAGAGCTGGCACAGTTAACACAAGCATTAGAAGGTAAACATCTCTTGAATAAAGAAATAGGAAATATTTTAATGAAAAAAGTCAAGGATTGAAGGAAGGAGAAAATTTTTCAAACAGCAGCTGGCTCTTTCTTCACAATCTGAATCACTTGTGCAAATACATCATTAAATACGCACATGATATTTACAAGGTAGAGATAAGAGAAAAAAACCTTCTAAGTATCAGGGTCGTTCATCTGTTATCCCTCTTCCATCTTCTGGGTCCATTACTTAACATTCCAACTAAAACTGTGATTCTAGTTAACTACAGTTGAAAGCTTATCAATTAAGTCATCAACAGTGTAAACCAGAAGTTGAATGTCCGCTTTTTCCTTCATTCGGTGATCACTATTCTTTCGGAGGAAGACATCTACATCTGTGCTGACTACTCGGTCAGCAACCTGCATGGACGTATGCCATGATACAATGTCATCCTTCATGCCGTGGAGCAATCTTATAGGGCAGTTCACAGGAATAGGACTATGTAACAAGCAGTGGTGCTCTGCTTCTTTAATGACACTGTACTGAATGCGATAAACTCCTCCTTCACTGTATTTTGATGGCATGGACCACACACCTTTCATCTCTATTTCCTTTTTTGCCTCAACAGGAAACTGATTAAACTGTGTCACTAGGCCATCCACAGCTGTCGCTATGCCAATAAGAGCAACAACCTTTTGTGGCCATGCGATTGCAGCATGAAGCATAAGCCATCCACCGAGGCTAGATCCAGCTAGTATCTGTGGTCCTTCAGCTAAGTCATCAATTATAGAAAGAACATCTTTTCTCCATTTTCCCACTGTGCATTCTTCTAAGTTACCATCTGAATTTCCAACTCCTGAGTAATCAAAGCTTATACAGGCGTGACCTAGAGATTTGCAAAACTCCTCAATCGCCAATGCTTTTGTACCATTCATATTAATATAGCCAGGGATGATTCCTGGACTTTTGCATTTTAGCCTTTTATGAGCCAGGTTTGGAAGGTCTGGCCGACTAAGGAAAGAGATTGATGTCTTTTGTCTGCAAGCTGGGAGCCACTGTGGTGCCGGCTCGGCCTTCGGTGCAAGTAACGTGCTGAGCCCACAGTGGAAGCCGAAGGAGACGGCCATCCAGCCCCACCTATGACAAGGTACCCCGACAGGCGGATTCTTAACCACCGCGCCACCAGGGAGGTCCCACAAGTGCTCCATTTTGAATGAGCTTTGTCTTTTCATGGATGTGCTATAAATGGAGGGTCTCCCATGACTGGGAGAATTGGGGTTGAAACACGGTCAACATTTCCCATTTCCTAAAGGGATTGTGAGGGATGATTCTGAAAACGGAGAAGGATCCTAAAGGAATGTCTGTCATGACTGGGAGAATTGGGGTTGAAACACAGGAGTGTCATGGAAATATATGGGGCTCAGACTACTCCAGGCTAGGGCTTCAGTACCCAGTAGAATGACAGAAATGGGTATTTGCTCTTTTGCAAACAGCTTTCTTGTCAATGATCCACTTTTATTCTTATACTGACTCTGAGAGGTTGTGAATGTCTTCCATTCCATCAGATGAGGAAGTTGTGACCCAAAGTCTGAATAATTTGCCCACATACACACGGCTGGAGTGGCTGGGCAGGGTGGGGGTGAGGGGGGAGACTGGCTCTCCAATTCCTATCACATGTTGTTCATGACTAACCCAAGTTTTATAACCTTATAATGAGTTGTCTGACATTTTAATTGAAACTATGGTATCTTGCCTTAGATTGAAATGTTTTTGTTCAGGGACTTTCCTGGTGGCACATTAGTTAAGAATCTGCCTGCCAATGCAGGGCACATGGATTCGATCCCTGGGCCAGGAAGATCCCACATGCTGCGGAGCAACTAAGCCCGTGTGCCACAACTACTGAAGCCCATGCACCTAGAGCCCATGCTCCACAACAAGAGAAGCCACCGCAATGAGAAGCCCGCACACCGCAACGAAGAGTAGGCCCCACTCGCCTCAACTAGAGGAAGCCCGTGCCCAGCAATGAACACCCAATACAGCCAAAAATAAATTAATTAATTAATGAATTTTAAAAGTGTTTTTGTTCAAATTTTCTAATTTGTCCCAGTAAAACTACAGTTTTGGTCATTTAGGAAGGTTGGTCTATATAGGTTAAAAACTGACATTATGGAAATTAAAAAATAAACATAGCTTTATTTTCAAGAATATATCCAGTCAAATAAAAATCCACTAAGGACTAATGAAAGGCTGTAAAACAGAAACCCTTTTAAGCCTATCTTTCAATAATACATTGTATTGTTAAAATACCAGTTGTATGCAAATTCTGTTAAAGTAATTTTAAGATTGCTAGAGAAAGAATATAACCAACAAGGGATTAATTTCCCTAAAATGCAAGAACAGCCACAAAGCAACAAGAAAAAGAAACAACCCAATAAAATAACAAAAGATATGGACTGGAAGTTAAAAAGAAACTGACCCATCCACAATCACAGTAAGAGCCTCTAAACACCCCTCACTTAGAAATCAACTTGAAAAAATTAGTACAGATAGAAGCAAATTGAACAATAACATTACCAAGTTTGATCTGACAAAGACGTATACGTATTGTACCCAACAAGCCGGGAGTACACATTTGTTTCTAACACACATGAATCATTAACAAAATTCCACCTGGCATTATTCCCTAATTCTTTTGAGATTTTCTATATCAACAAATTCCAGATATCAGAAATCATGTAGTATACACTCAAAGAATAAAATTAAAAATCAACAAGAGTAGGATAACAACAATAACAAAATTCTGTATCTGGAAAATTTTAAATACACTTATAAATAACTTGTGGATTAATGAGGAAAGTATAAACTGTTTAGAAATGAACTGCAATGAAAGTTCTACTTACCCAAACCTGTGGGATACCATGAAAACAATGCTCAGAGAAAAAATTTATACTCTTTATGCATTTATTGGCATACAGGAAAGATTGAAAATAGGCAGGGACTTCTCTGGCAGTCCAGTGGTTAAGACTTCACGCTCCCACTTCAGGGGGCACAGGTTCCATCCCTGGCTGGGAAACTAAGATCCCACATTCCACATGGCATGGCCAAAAAAAAAAAAAAAAATGATGTGAACACTATAAATATGGTATAATTTGGAGTCCCTTGGGAAGGGCCTCTTTCTCATACACTCCCAAATAATCTTCCCCCATCTATCCCAGTGCCTTGACAATCTGTCAGTATAGATTGATTCCTTTAAACTAATTAATTAAAATAAAAATTTTTTTAAAAAGAAAATGGGCAAACTTCGCTTTCAAATTGAGTCAATAAAAATAACACAGTAATTCCATATAAAGTATATGGAAGGAATGAATACAAATAAAATATATTAATAAAATAGAAAACAGAAAAAAGAAAGTTGCTTAATAAAGCAAAAATACCAATCAAATCTGAAGGCAAGTACGGTTAAGAAAAAAAGGGAGAAGATATAAATATAAAAAAATTGGAACAAGAAATAGCACACAACTAAAGATATTGAAAAAATTAGAATACTATGTAAAGGTTTATACCAAAGTACTTGCAAGTCTAGAAGTAAATTGTTTGCTAGGAAAATATAATTGACCAAAGCTGACTCTAGAAAATAGAAAAGCTCCATGAACTCATGTTATGAAAATTATTATAAAGGCAGTGAAAAATATGCCCCTAAAACACAGGACTGGGACCAGGCTATTTTACAGGAGAGTGCCACCAAACCTTCACCCAACAGATAAAGCCAACATGATGCAACCAACCTAAGAGAGCATGGACTTACGGAAAGCTGCATATCATAACCCTTCTAGTTACGCTGAAGGTCGGTGTCCACTGTGAACACAGAATCAAAACCTACCCTGTATCCATACAGAAATTGGGATGCTATTTGAATCATGAATTTGAGAAGAGTCTTTACAATAGACAGTCTTAATATTCTGTGTTATGATATTTCTTTCACTCATTTATATATTTTCATGTCTAGTGCTTTTTTTAAAATTAATTAATTATTTTTTGGGGCTGCGTTGGGTCTTCATTGAGGTGCACAGGCTTCTCATTGCGGTGGCCTCTCTTGTTGCAGAGCACGGGCTCTAGGTGCGCGGGCTTCAGTAGTTGTGGCTTGTGGGCTCTAGAGCACAGGCTCAGTAGCTGTGGCTTAGTTGCTCCACCGCATGTGGGATCTTCCTGGACCAGGGCTCAAACCCATGTCCCCTGCATTGGCAGGAGGATTCTTAACCACTGCACACCAGCGAAGTCCTAGTGCTTTGTTCTTGAGTTTCCTTGTTAAGGTTATTTCTGGATACTTTTGTCCTATTATGAGGAAACTTTGTCAATGCGTCTGGGTTTTCTAGAAACCAAATTTTTTTGCCAATGATAATTTTCCCCCTTTTTAAAGTATCCTTCCTTTATTTATTTTTTCACGTGGTAAAATTCCCAGAACACTTTTAAAAACCAGTGGGGTTAATGATGCCAACAATAATGGATGTGCTTGACTTGTTCTTGATTTTGATAAAAATGAATGGGGTGGCTTTTACCTTTTGAAACATGTCTGTGATCTTTTTTTACATAATTTGACTAAATCATCCAAGTAAATTTTGGTGTGTGGTGTAGTGGATTTATTCATGGAAAACAAATGTGTGCAATTTTATGTTAAATACAAAACGAAGAGGGCTCCACACACTTAACCACAATATCATAAAGCCATTGGAAACAAGTCCTACTTACTTCCATTCCCAGAAGTTTGAGAGCTTTAGGCTGCATAATGAAAGG
The DNA here is from genome assembly GCF_964374135.1 of Grampus griseus. Classification (NCBI taxonomy): domain Eukaryota; kingdom Metazoa; phylum Chordata; class Mammalia; order Artiodactyla; family Delphinidae; genus Grampus; species Grampus griseus. The sequence goes on along the minus strand of NC_139018.1, from coordinate 145,272,078 downwards.
GGAGAAAAAAATGAATGGAATCAGATAACTGATGTTATGATACTGGGGGTTGTACATTAGTAATATCTTTAGTAGCAATAATAATAGATTAAAAAGTACTTGGTATCGTTAACAGTTAAGGACAAACCCAAGGAAAGGAAATGCTTTAATATGGAACCTCTGCTTCTGTCAGCCCAGGTCAGGTGAGGAGAGAGATGTGCAGACATGGGACCCGCATCCCAGGTAGAACCAGAGAAGTTCACCCACAGAGGAGACACAGAGCTATGGAGCTCTGAGTGCGGGCGAGGCGAGGGCTTCATGGGAGATCTCGCACGTGAATTGGGCTTGCGGCACACGTGGGGTTTTGATAGGGGAAGATGCCGCAGACACAGTAGTAGAGTTTGATTCTGGCAGTGGTACATGGTTGCCCACAACACGGTGGGGATGGCTAGGGAGACTCTTAGATGCTGTGATCATGAGCTTGACAGTGCTTCGTCAGGCGCTGGGGATCCTTGGGAATTTCTGAGCAGGGAGTGCACTGTTGGGTCCCTCGTTTTGGAGAACTGGGGCGGGTCCAGCGGCAGGATGGATGGGAGAGGGCAGAGACAAGGGAGCCTGGGAAGAAGGCTATTGCGAACAAAGGATGGGGCAGGGGCAAGTGCTGGGCTGTGCGGCCCCACGAGCTGAGGGAGGAAGGTGCGTGGTGAAGCCTGGGCGTCTGGAGGCATGCTGAGACCTCCCACCGAGAGCCACTGCGGGAGGATGGGCAGGTGTGCTGGGGGATGGGGTGATGAGTTCGGCTTTGAAGCGGCTGAGTTATTAGAAAGGCTAGCAAGGAACCACATGTGATTCCGGGAACCACAGAACACCACGTGTTCGCTGAGTCCTACCCTCTTGGGTCCAAACAGGTTGTTGTAAAGGGTCCGGAAGCCCTTCCTTGTGTAGTTGCAGCGGTAGGCGCCCCCCATGAGGTACTCCAGCACGAGCCCAATGTCTATGAGGCTGATGTGGTAATCGGGTGGAAGGTTGCCCTGTAAGAAAAGAAGCTGTGTCTCAGGCCCTGCGAGAAGGGACCCACAGCGTGGACTTCGGCAACACCTCGGCATCATGGTCATTCCTGCCTACGACGTGAAAGTTGGTGGTACCAACGGGGCATTAAACAATCTTCAGTCTGTTTCCATAGGATTGTGGGAGATAAGGGGGTAAACCATGTTCCAGAAAATGGGTTAGACTTCCCAATGAGAAGAATTAGAAGCCCATGAGGCTGGAGGGGAGAGGCCTGGGCTTGTCCATGAGCTCGGACAGAATGGCCTGTAATGTGCATTTAAACATAAGGGAAAGAAAAGAATATATATATATAAAGAATGTATATATGTATAATTGAATCACTTTGCTGTACAGCAGGAATTAACCCAACATTATGAACTATCCTTCCATGAAAAAGAATATTAAAAATGTATATAAATGTATAACTGATCATGCTGTACAGCAGAAATTAACACAACATTGTAAATCAACTATGCTTTGATAAAAAAATATTGATTAAGGAAAAAATACATAAAGGAAAGATGGTGTAGCTGGTGCAAAGAGCAGATTCATTTTGTTGAGAAGGTGCTTTGACAGCTGCTTGCAGGGGAGAATCCAGTTTCGGGGGGCTGGCATCCAGATTTTCTGCAGAAGGAGGGAATGAGCAGCGTGGCAGGCAGGAGGACTCTGTGGAAGACAGTGGGCGGACAGAATATCCCTGGGGCCGGGAACTTTCTAGGGAAAGCTCCACATGGTGCCCTGTGACTTTCTGGGGGACCCCTCAGATTTCAGTAAGAACACAAACACTGCAAACTATCTGATGTGCCCGGGAGTCGGTGAAGGGGCAGAGTCCTGCAGCAGAACGGAAGAGGCTGTGTTGAGATAAAGGTAGCGTGTGGGTGGAGGGGAGGAGTGCAGAGGGGCATCAATGCATCTGTAAGTCGGTCATTCACGCCAGAGGGCAGTTGGCTTATCCAGGAGGCAGAGCTGACTGGTCCATTATAAGGATGTTTTGCTATGTGCTGTTTCCTGCTTGGTTAATTTCCTATGGCTGAAATGATGGTAGAAACCTGGGGTCCGTCCCATGGAGGCTACACCTTCCAAATGTCCTCCCTGTACATGAGGACTGAATCCTTCACTCAGCCATTGCAAGTCTGTTCAGCCCCTACCGTGATCCTTGACCAAGTCGGGGATTCCATATGAGGGGATAAGGAGATACAGCCCTGCCTTGGGGAGCTTCCTCTTTTGGGGAAATAGGGCCAAGCCACCCGCAGTCCCGATGCAGCAGCATGTTCAGGCCCCTGCTCTGCTAGGGTGGGCAGGTGGGAGGGTGAGAAAGGGCTTCCTGTGGAGGTAGGAGTGGGCAGAACAGGGGCTGTAGGGGTCGAGGGGGGAGAGCACTGCAGATGTGAGACGGGCACGGCCCTGGGACAGAACACGTGTGGTGGGTATGTGTTAGGCCCAGTGGGTGCAAGTTTCTTAGCAGGAGCTTGAATTTCATGAGACGTGGAGGTTTTAAGTGGGGGCGGCCTGTGTCTGGGGAGGGTGGGAGGAGGATGATGGAAGCCACTTAGGAGAGACGTGGTTGGGTCTACACTTGAGTAGCTGTGGCTTTTGAATGTTAGTGCTTCTGAATCTAAGAAATCTGTGAAAGTGGGAAACAAGTGCACTTGCTGGTCTCTCTTGGTTCCCAGATCCACTGATTCTGCTCTGATCCAATGAGTGTGCATAGTAAAAGCCAAATTCTCACATTAGCAAAATTAGATATTTGTATGAGGTCTGACCAGCCTATCTGGGACTCTGGCTGAAGGCCTTCTTCTCTCCTTTGCGTTACTTCCTTCTGCTCAGAACATGAGTACACGTCCTGCACTCTGCATGCCAGGGACTGCATTCTGGCTGAATGAATTGCTCTGCGTTAACCTGGTCTGACCCTCCAGGCTGTGGTGACAGGACCCAAGAAACACCAGGACAGAACAGGGAGTGGACGGGATCCTACAAGAAGGCAGACTCTAAGGCATTAGCAGCGCTGGGGATGGGGGAAAGCATCTATCACTTACTAAAGAGGAGACAGAAAGAACCAAGAACTGCTGCACAGGACACACAGAATGACATGAGGCCCATCCTGCTGGGACTTCTGGAAAGAGGCACCGTGAAGGGATGAGGGGCAGATCTGAAACACGCAGAGCGTGGGGGTTCTGGGCAGCAGTGAGGAGCCCACCCCTTGGCTGGCGCTCCTGCCTTGGTGAGGGGGCCAACCCACCGTCAAACAGTCATTCAGCGCAAGCCCATTGTGTGTGGGATGAACATTTCATTTAAAGAAGATGACATTTTTTAAAAGTAAACTCTTTTCATGGAGAGAGGAATTCATGACTTCTTATGCCTCCAATAAGATGACAACACATTTGGAAATTTTAAAAATTGCTTTAAAACACGTCTCATTAAGACACAGACAGACCTGCTAGAGAATGGACTTGAGGACACGGGGAGGGGGGAGGGTAAGCTGTGACAAAGTGAGAGAGTGGCATGGACATATATAAACTACCAAATGTAAAATAGATAGTTAGTGGGAAGCAGCCGCATAGCACAGGGAGATCAGCTCGGTGCTTTGTGACCGCCTGGAGTGGTGGGATAGGGAGGGTGGGAGGGAGGGAGACACAGGAGGGAAGAGATGTGGGAACATATGTATATGTATAACTGATTCACTTTGTTATAAAGCAGAAACTAACACACCATTGTAAAGCAATTATACTCCAATAAAGATGTTAAAAAAAAAGGTCTCATTAAAAGACGTCAACAGGTAAAGGACTATGAAAGAGCAGACTGACCTTTTTTACATCCCTCACCAGCAAATGAAGTGTGTTCGGTGGACCCAGTCTCTGAAAGAGAAACATTCAGCCATATTAAATATGTTTTTCTGTTCAACTTTTGGAGTAAAATCCAACTCTACTTTATAGAATTAATGAAGTCCTGTGTCTTTTACAAGACAGGACTAGGACTGGTCATGGGTAAGAAGTATCCCACATGTTCAAAAATATGTTAAATACCTTTTATTGAATTATTTTAAAGAGCATCTTAGGACGTACTATATTTTCTTAACAGTTCATCAAGCTTCAGCAAGCAACCACCCAGGACCACTTGTGCTACTTAAAATTTTAGAATGGGGAAGGAAATGTACATTCTCAAAATTCACATGGTAATAATAAAAGCCAAGAGGATTTCATCCAAACACTTTCATTCTAATATCAGGAGCTCCTTGCTGTGCAAACTCAGTTTTCCATTTTTCACCGAAGCCTCTTAAAACGTGGGAGTCCCCAGGAACAAATGACTGCTCACCCCGGGATCTTTTCACTCTGCTAATGACTCCGGGGGCTGGACTCTTTGTATAAACTTGTCCTCGTGCACCACCCCTGAGTTAATGCTACAGACGGGGGTGCTGGCTAGCATGGTGGCGGTGGGTGAAGATGGGACCATCCGCCGAGCCCGCGTGTCAGGTGAGAGCAGTCGTCCTTAAATGATGGACCTCCCGCTGAAGCCGTGTTCTGATGGGGATGCTCCTCCAAGTGCATTCTTGCACCCCCAGGGCTAGCTCCCCTCCGCCCTCCCTCCTCCTGGACCACTCACGGTGTTATAAAGCTCTTCCAGCCTCGGGATGGTGAGAAAATGCTGCATGTTGACTCCATTTTCAATCAGGAGCTTCACAAAGTCTACTCGATCTAAGACCAGCGCGTCCAACATGGCCTGCTCCAGAGCGTTCACCTGTGCGAGCCCAGGAGAGGGGCGTGAGTGCCTCAGCAGGGACAGGGACACTGGGCAGGGGACCCTGGAAGCTCTCAGAAAGCCTCTTCAGGCCCCCAGACCCAGAGCATCCTGAACAAGGCTCTCTTTACCTTTTGTCCTGAGTAAACATGCCCCATTGCCCCCTCCTTCCTTCTCAGTTTGTCCCTAGGTGTCATATCGAAGCATCACAGATGGATACATTTAACACAAAGTGAAAAATGTTCAAAATGACAGCCAAACTGGTGGCTCTCTAGTTATCAGGTTTTTTAAAAAAATTAAAATAGAGTTGATTAGCTTTTCTTGTAATGTAAACATGAGAAGGAAATTCAAAATAAAACTGCAATCAGTGCTTGAGTCTCCAAGCTCGGATCTCCATATACAATGTTTTTTTGAGGTGGTAGACTGTAACATTTTATCTACTATTAGTTATCATTTGTGTCTCTACCCTTCAACAATGGTGGAACCTGCAGCGCTCAATGTAACGTGAGGTTTTGCTGGGGAGAATGTTTCCTTGACTGAGAACTACCCCCTGTGGGCATGCCATGGGCCACCAGGGTGAGTGACTGCGATGATGCCATTCACAGGGCACCGCAGAGGCCCAGCGCCCTGTCTTGCTGTGTCCTGACAGCAGCAAGGCCAGAACCACAGGTGCTGCGTGTCTCAGCCTCCCAGCCCAGCCGACTGCAGTTACCCATGCATCCCTATCACAGGCTCCATCTTTTGTCCCTGAGCTGCATTTATTCACGATTGATTTGTTTCCCGTGTTTCCACGCAACAAACATCCAAATGTCTGCAGGCGGAGAAAGGCACTGGGGGGCAAGGTGGCCCGGGCCTCCCCTGTGAGTGACTTCATTCTCCCCCAAAGCAGGACCATTTGGCGTTTGTGACATCCTGCCAGCCACTTGAAATACTGACACTGTCCCAACAATGCTTCATCACTGCCTCCTGGGCTCGGGGCCCCGGGTGGGGCTGCGGCAGAGGCAGCAAGAACTGCCCCCTTCCCTGGAGGAGGGTGACTGGCTCCAAGGTCCCCAGGAGCCTGGGAAACGGGAGCAGACACGTCCCACGTACCCAGTTCAGCAGCTCGAGCTTCCGGGGGTCAGTTTCTTCCTCCACCTCCTCTTTCACCTTCCCTTTCTTCTTGCCTTTTCCTTTTCCTCTGCCCCCCTTGGTGGTCCCTGTGGGTGGCTTCTTCTCCTTCTCCATGGCCTTGCTATCTGTTGGGGGGGCCAGGCTTCCCAGGGGCTGCAGTCCACAGCAGGCAGAGTTGGGAAAGGGATTAAAGCCAACCCATGTCCCAGGACAAGTGCACAGACCGCCCCTCCCCTCTACATGCACACGCTCGCACACACATGCACATACATAGGTACACATGCACCCACATACAGGTGCACATGCACACACAGGTGCACACACAGATACACATGCACACACACTTGTGCAAACATGAGCACCCACGCACAGACATGCACGCAGGCACACATACTTGTGACTACACACACGCACACATACTCAGCTGTTGCAGGCCTGGCTGCCTGATGGAGAAGCTCCTGATTTCGTGACCGTCTGTTACTTATATGCTTGATGAAGTGCACTCATGTACTTAAAGTGGCTGAAGTTTTGACTGAGCGTGTTTTTGCCCGAAGGAAAGGGTGCTGAGAGGTAAGTTTAAAGGCGCCAAAGAGAAGTGTCTGTGACAGCTGATGAAGACCAGAGAAGACAACTGTGAAGGGGTCAGGGCTTCCCTGGTGGTGCAGTGGTTAAGAACCCACCTGCCAATGCAGGGGACACGGGTTTGAGCCCTGGTCCGGGAAGATCCCACATGCCACGGAGCGACTAAGCCTATGTGCCACAGCTACTGAGCCTGCGCTCTAGAACCTGTGAGCCACAACTACTGAGCCTGGGTGCCACAACTACTGAAGCCCGTGCGCCTAGAGCCCGTGCTCTGCATTAAAGAGAAGCCACCACAATGAGAAGCCCGCGCACCACAACGAAGAGTAGCCCCCGCTCGCCGCAACGAGAGAAAGCCCATGGGCAGCAGTGAAGACCCAACGCAGCCAAAAATAAATATATTAAATAAATAAATTGAAAAAAAAAAGAATTCTAGAAAGACTACAGAGTCATAGGCACATAGTTGATGGAGAACTTCAACTATTAAAGGAAGACCTGAGAGACCATATACTTGATTGTGGGGGAGACAAAGAAGGACTTTTGGTTCCAGGTTGTGGTCTTGATCTCGTGTTTCCTGCTTTCCCTCTCTTCCCATGGAAATGATAGCAGGAAACAGAGGACTATGGAAAAGAAAAATTCATTTCAGGGAGAAGAGGCAGACCAGAGCCATTAAGATGTTTCTGGAAATGCTGTTGGGTAGTTAAAGCTGTGGTGAGGCAGCTGAAGCCCAGGATGAGTAATGTGGGGGTAATAGTGGAGGTGGGACCAGATTTCCAAAGAGGGAGAGTAAATGGTGGGTAGAAAGCATGGTGATTAGTAAAGGACTGTCTACAGAGCAGGAGACCACCCATCCCCTCTCGTATGTCACGCCCCCTCCCCAGTGGGTAGGTGCAGAGCAACTCTACTCCTGGGCTTCACCCCAGGCAGAACCCGGAAGAATGTCTGCTGAAGAATTGGGCGGGTCCTTGCACTGTTGGTGGGAATGTAAATTGATACAGCCAATTTGGAGAACAGTATGGAGGTTCCTTAAAAAACTAAAAATAGAACTACCATATGACCCAGCAATCCCACTACTGGGCATATACCCTGAGAAAACCATAATTCAAAAAGAGTCATGTACCACAATGTTCACTGCAGCTCTATTTACAATAGCCAGGACATGGAAGCAACTTAAGTGTCCATCGACAGATGAATGGATAAAGAAGATGTGGCACATATATACAAATGGAATATTACTCAGCCATAAAAAGAAACAAAATTGAGTTATTTGTAGTGAAGTGGATGGACCTAGAGTCTGTCATACAGAGTGAAGTCAGCCAGAAAGAGAAAAACAAATACCATATGCTAACCATATATATGGAATCTAAAAAAAAAAAAAAAGATTATGAAGAACCTAGGGACAAGACAGGAATAAAGATGCAGATATAGAGAATGGACTTGAGGACATGGGGAGGGGGAAGGGTAAGCTGGGACAAAGTGAGAGTGGCATTGACATATATACACTACCAAATATAAAATAGATTGCTAGTGGGAAGCAGCTGCGTAGCACAGAGAGATTAGCTCGGTGTTTTGTGACCACTTAGAGGGGTGGGATGGGGAGGGTGGGAGGGAGACACAAGAGGGAGGCAATACGGGGATATGTGTATATGTATAGCTGATTCACTTTGTTATAAAGCAGAAGCTAACACACCATTGTAAAGCAATTATACTCCAATAAAGATGTTTAAAAAAAAAAAGGGAGGGCCTGCATAGGGAGGTCCAGCGCCACACCAGCCTGCTCCAATCTGCAGAGAACAAAGAAAAGCTGTTCAGTAGACAACCCCCTCCTAAATGGGGAACTCTTGGTCAGTCCTCCCAGGGAGGAGAAAAATCTATTTGTAAAATAGGCTCCTTCTACTAATTATTCTGTCTCATCCCTCACTCTGAAATGGGGATAGGCAAGCAAGGACCTGCAACAGAAAAGGATAAAATGAACAATGGTAACAGCTGACCAGGGAGAAAATAGAGATAATTCAGGGAACAGGAGAGGACTTAAAAAAAGTACAGTTTGTATCCTCAGATATTGCATTCATGAGATGAAAACAGGCTGACATGAAAATGGAACCATCAGAAAACAAGAAAGCTTTCTCAGACATCAAAAATAGGATTGCCTGGGCTTCCCCGGTGGCGCAGTGGTTGAGAGTCCACCTGCCGATGCAGGGGACACGGGTTTGTGCCCCGGTCCAGGAAGATCCCACATGCCGCGGAGCGGCTGGGCCCGTGAGTCATGGCCGCTGAGCCTGTGCGTCCGGAGCCTGTGCTCCGCAACGGGAGAGGCCACAACAGTGAGAGGCCCGCGTACCACAAAAAAAAAAAAAAAAAAAAAAAGGATTGCCTACATTTAAAAAAATAGCACAAAAAAATGCTAAGGAAAAAGTTGCGATTTCCAAAAACCTACAGCAAAATGATAGAGAGACAGAAATGATAAAATGGAGGATCAGCCCAAGGGGACCAACATTTGCTTAACTTATAGGAATTCCAGAGGAAGAGAAAGAGAGAAAATGAAGGCTGAAATACTCAAAGAAGCGGTAGAAGAAAATTTCACAGAGCTGGGGAAAGACTTGGGTCTTTATCATAAAGGGGCCTCTGACAGCCAAGCAGAATGAATGGCACATGAGTGGCCATATGAGTCCTTGAGTTTGCTGTCTCTGTACATTTCATTCTCATTTGTTTGAAATAGAACACATGTCCTTCTGAAATTTCTAAACACTGAAGATAAAGAGCAGACCTCAAACTACATCTGAGAAAAGACAGTGGTTCATCTTAATTGGAGGAGGATCACATGGCAACCATGAGCCTGGTGTGTGGCAGAGTGTTTTCAGACGTGTGAAGACAGAGAATGGTTATCTTCCCACACACGTTCATGAAAAAAATTACTTGAAGATCTACTGCAGCGAAATGAAAAAGAAATCTGAGAGAGAGGAAGACGTGGAATGTGGGAAGAACTGAGCCTGTCTGACAACACACTGCAGGGGTGTCTGATGTGGTCAGCTGCACAGCAAACTTTGAGAGCATCCAGAGAAACACGAGGCTTTGAAAGATTCTACAAGAAGAAAGGGAACTGCACTCAGTGGACAGTAATAATTAAAAGAATAGATCATCTTAATGATGTGAGGCATATGCTATGAAGAAAAAAGAGAATCAATTTGGAAATGCAAGGGAAAGCAAACATCTAGCTATTCAAATAAGTCATGGTCCAAATATGAAGGAAACTCAAAGGTCTCATAATTTTAAACAATGGATGGACTGTAGAAACCTTGATGCTTGTTGTATTTTCCTTTGTGTGGCCCAGGTGATTGACCCAGGGCTACCTTTCTTTCTCTTTGAGTTCAGCCATAATGTTAGGTTCAGCAGTGAACAATCCGTACAGAATCACAGTAAAGTCTTCTGTTTTCTCCATTTTTAGAATCAACATAAAGGCCTAGTATGCGGGGTGGGGGTGGGTGAAGTGGATGAAGATAGTGAAAAGATACAAACATCCAGTTATACAATAAATGTCTTGGGATGCAAGGTACAGCATGGTGACTACAGCTAATAATACTGTATTGTGTATTTGAAAGGTGCTAAGAGAGTAGATCTTAAAAGTTCTTATTACAAGAGAAAACACTGTAACTGTGTGTGGTGATGGATGTTCACTAGACTTACTGTAGTGACCATTTCATAATTTATACAAATATCGAATCTTTGTACACCTGAAACTAATACATCATACGTCAATTATATCTCAATTAAAAAATATAAACAATGAGGACCTACTGTATAGCACAGGGAACGAGATTCAATATCTTATAATAAGCTTTAATGGATAAGAATCTGAAAAAGATTATATACATAATAACTGAATTATATATGTGCTGTACACCTGAAACTAACACAACATTGTAAATCAACTATACTTCAATTTTTTAAAAAAGAAAAAATATGCATGTCTTAAATGAGAATTATATTAGAAATTTATTTGAAGCTTGTCCCTCCTTTATTGAGGTTAAAATATATCTGATCATAAATAAATAAATACCATAATGAGATACTACTACATATCACTAGAATAGTTAAAATTAAAATATCTGTCAATACCAAATATTGGCAAGGACATAGAGAAACTCTCCTTACACTGCTGGTGGGAATGTAAAATGCTACAGCTGCCTTGGAAAACAGACGCGCAGTTTCTTAAAAAGGTAAACATACATTTTCCATCCACCCGGCAAATCCATTCCTAGCTATCGACTGAAGAGAAATGGAAACATACGTCCACATAAGACCTGCCCATAAATGTACACAGCAACATAATTCATTGTTCTCAGTCAAGAACTGGAAGCAAATACCCACTTAAAAAATAAAAATCCAGGTAAAAAAATAAAAATAAAGGACCACTATGAAAATGTGATGATTAAAGAGTCAGACATAAACAGACCTGAGTGAGGATTACAGAACGACGTGTAAACATCAACCATCTCCATCATGTAGAAGATGAGGTTGACCCAAGTAGGAACACGGATGGTGCAGGGAAAGGAAGGTGATGTGTAGAGCCATTAATTTCCTCATTTTACAACGTGGGAGCCTAACGTTGATGAAGCAAGTTGATGTTTCAAAGCTATCATGATAACCAGTAAGAGAATTAAACATACAGGCATCAAACGCAGGAGGGGCAAAGCAGGCAGGGCAAGCGAGCTACTGCCTTCTCTTTCCAAGCGGAGAACTGAAAGACACATCTACACGTGATTAATCGAGAAAGTGATAAAACGTGTTATGTCAACGAACAGAGGCCACCGTCAGGAAAACAGAACACGGGGACAGTTGAGTGCCTTTGGGAGGTGGGGTGCGAGGGCTCTGTTTTTCATGGTACACTGCTCTGTTATTTGCTTTTCAAACCGTATTTATGCCTCCACTGGATAATAGAAAGCAAAAAACACTAAGCAACATGAAAAAGGAGGTTGGAGAATATTTAATGCCAACATAAGAGTGAAAAAATGAAATTATAAAACACACACGGTATTGCTGAATTTTTCTATGGGGGGGGCAGTCATGAGTGATTGTTTCTTTCATCTTGCCTGTCTGTATTTTCTACGCTTTCTGGAAATTACTTATTGCTTTTGTAACAAGAAGACGGTTGAAGGCCGTTGCTTCAGGCCAGGTAAGGCCTGCGTGTGTGGCCCGTTCCCTGGGTCAGGTCCTTTCTGTAATCTTGAAAGCCTGGCCCTCTCTGTGTGGCTGACTCAGGACCTCATCCTCAGAAAGCTGCCGCTCGAAAAGAAAAAAAAGCAAACAAAAGCCGGGATCCCTCTTACTGAGTAGCTGGTCTTGGGAGCTCATGACAGAGCCCTTTTTTGCAATCCTTTCTGGAATCTCTTAGATTCTCTGCCACAGCAAGCTGCCTCATAACCATTCATGGAGCAATTCACTTTGCTCTCAAGTCCTTTACCAAGAGTGTTAAAACCAGGAGATTCAAAAGGAATTAAAATATTTAAGGTGTTGTGCTATTCTTCTTAATTTGCGTAGTTCAGTAAACAACAGGCACAAACCACACCCCCCAACCCTGTATCTTATTCCTTTAATACACTCATCTGATTCCTTAAATTCTTCACGCTAATTAAATAAAGGGTGAGTGTGAAAAATGAAATGCCTTTTGCAGGGATATACCAGGCCGGTTTTGAGAAATATGGTTTTTAAAGTCCAACATGAACCCTCTAGATATTCCAAACTCCTTTTGAAGCAGCAGAGCCTGTTCTGCAAACAAAAATTTACCCTGAGTCCCAATCTACAAAACCCATCCAAGAAGCTGCTTTTTTAAAAGAAATAATTTTTAAAAATTGAAGTATAGTTGACTTACAATGGTAATTTCTGCTATACAGTTATAAACATATATATATATATATATATACACTCTTTTTCATATTCTTTTCCATTATGGTTTACCCCAGGATATTGAATATAGTTCCCCTTGCTATACAGTAGGACCTTGTTGTCCATCCATTCTATATATAGTAGTTGGCATCTGCTAATCCATCCCTCCCCACACCCCTCCCCCTTGGCAACCACAAGTCTGTAAAGAAGCTGCTTTGATTGAAGGAGTGGGAGGCTAAAAGCTGCTCATCACCCCACACACACCACACCACACCCACGTACAACCACACACACACACAGATCCCACGGACATACACCACATGCACGGTAAACCACAGCACAATCACACACCACACATCCACACACACATTTAACAACCTACACACGTGCTACACACAGATACACACACACAATACACCAAATCACACACACACACTCCACATCCCAAAGACTATCCACAAAGGTCACACTCACAGAGTCCCCTAGGCCGCCGGGGTTTCATGGAACATAATTTGAAAAATTAATGCTTTCAATGCAATCATTGTATTTCATTTTAATGAGCTATTTTCTTTCTTCTTTTTCTTTAAAAGGGTAAAAACCCATGTTCACCAGCAATGATAAAATATTTAGTGCTCTTTCTTCAAGAGCACTGGTTTGAATCTGAAGTTAGTGCTAGGAGCTCTTCTTGCTGGTTCTTTGAAATGAAACAGCAACATTTCCTAATAATCCTAAAGATTAGACATCGGGTCATCAGAAAGCCCAGATAACTTCCTGAGATCCACGACACAAGGGAGAACATATTAATGCATCCTCTGTACAAAGTCATGACAAATGGTATGAATTGAAAAACACTTAGTTTCACCGGCCAGCGGGGCCCAAAGACGAAGATCTGGCTCCGAGCTATGTCCACGCGGTTCCAGGCCAGCGCCAAGCTCAGCTGGTCCCGAGCCGATGCATTTGTGCCTGGAAGGCAAGAGATGGGGCACTACTCACTCCATGCCTGGGTCGCCTGGGGGTGACAGGGGCTGGGTGGGGAACACAGGCTTCCCCAGGCTGGCTCAGCATCAGCCTGGAAATAAGCACGGCTGCCTTTTCTCTGGCCCCTGAGGGATCACTCAGGCCCCAAAGCCGAGGACCAGCTCAGCACTACCAAGCAGCCAGCCTGATGGTGACCCCCGCCCCTTTCCTCCAGCCCACTCCCCTTCCCAGTGGAGCAGAGAGGTGACCCCATGCGCAGCCAGGTGGCAGCTGTCGTTAGGAGTGGGCCGGGGAAACTGGACAGAGCACTGCGAGATGCAGGGATCGCAAATGAAAAATAATTTCACGCTTACCCTCTGTGAGTTCAAACCTGTGATGAGCTAGTTACAGACAGAAACTGGTTCTTGACTTCAGCCCATCATGGTCCATTGGCCCGTCAAGAAAAGTCCCCCTCCCAAGAAACCCATTTCGAGCCCGACGGTTTTACCACGGCTTTATCCTGAGATAATTTCTAGGCAGCCTGGCGGGCTCGGGGTTCCATCCCCAGCAGACACAGTTCCCGGCGGGAGGAGGGGGGAGGGGTTTCCCAGCCACAAGCAGAGCTCCGGGGAGGCCAGCACGAAAGGACAGGAGTGGCTGTTTCCTGAGAGCTCACCTTTCAGCAGGGCAGTTAAAATTGCCATTTCGATGTCTTGCTGACCCTCGGAACCCATTCTAAACACAGTGACCTGAAAACAGATTAATCGTGAAAAGACTGAGTAAAGCAAAGTGGAAAACAAGAGGGAGAATTGGAGAGTTGCTTAAAAAGGACCACAAACAAGATCTGGCATGACAGATGAATGGATAAAGAAGATGTGGCACATGTATACAATGGAATATTACTCAGCCATAAAAAGAAATGAAATTGAGTTATTTGTAGTGAGGTGGATGGACCGAGAGTCTGTCATTCAGAGCGAAGTAAGTCAGAAAGAGAAAAACAAATACCATATGCTAACACATATATATGGAATCTAAAAAATAATGGTTCTGATGAACCTAGAGGCAGGACAGGAATAAAGACACAGACGTAGAGAATGGACTTGAGGACATGGGGAGGGGCGAGGATTAGCTGGGACAAAGTGAGACAGGAGCATGGACATATATACACTACCAAATGTAAAACAGATAGCTAGTGGGAAGCAGCTGCATAGCACAGGGAGATCAGCTCAGTGCTTTGTGATCACCGAGAGCGGTGGGATAGGGAAGGTGGGAGGGAGACGCAAGAGGGAGGGGATATGGGGATATATGTATACATACAGCTGATTCACTTTGTTATACAGCAGAAACTAACACAACATTAAAGCAATTATACTCCAATAAAGATGTTAAAATAAATGAATGACTAAATAAATAAAAAGGACCACAGAGTCTGACGCTAATGCAGCAATCCCGAGAGCGACATGATTTTGCACCAGGTGCTTCTGATTCAGAAAGAACAGCATTGCTCATCCTGATTTTGAATCCTTGCCTGGATCTTATTTTATTCTTTACCTCATCTGGAGCTGAGGGAGCTCATGCAGGATGTACATGTCAATATCTAAATGGCTCTTGAAGATGACAAAGTCATCTCTACTCAGATTTGATATATCTGTAGGAAACTTATAGATTTAGAATTTCGAAGAGGCTGTCTTCTGTGCGACAAGAGTGCCTCTTCCTTATAAGCGTAACTAAGGAGGCAAAGAGTGGGAGAAAATGAGTGTATTTGGTAGAATTTTGTAAGTACACCTGAAAGCATGGCACATGTCACTCCTTGATGCTTTGAATCTGATTGATATCATGAGCCTCAGAATTGTGGGATGTGGCCTGAAGTGCCCTGACATTTACAAGATCTGAAGCACCCGTGTCCCTCTTCCGAAGAGAATCTGCCTATGCTTAGCCTGCTTCCCGCACATGGACAGAACCACCAGTTGGGTCAGGATCTGTAAAATGCCTCTTGGAAAAGGGTGAATGGAAATAGGAACTACTCCATCCTGCACACATGGGCAGAATTAGAAAGGAAACATAATTCTCTCTGTGGAGCACTTGGGAAGTCAACTCAAGACACTTACAAGTTCTTTCTTTTTCATGCACTCCATGATCATCGCAAAGAGCTGATGCGATTGTGTCTTGTTGTAATTAAATGTTTTCTGAATGGTAACTAGAAGCTGGTCTCTGAGGGAGTCATTGATTATCCTGTTCGAAGGAAACGGGAAAGAGAAGAAAACAACACAGGTGAAATCTGTACGTGAATAAATCAGACATCTCTATGCCCGTCTGGTACCTTTGATTTGAAACTTTATCATTGGAGGATATCCCAGGATAGCAGACCCAAAAGGACTATATTCAAAAACTGTGTTCACACTTGTCCTAAATTCCAGGCTTGTTGAAAAACTTACAAGGGAAAATGCAGTTGGGAGAGAGCATTTTCCCTCCTGAGAAAGAATCCGTAAGAAACACCACGCTCCTCAGAGCTCCCTCACTTGCTGACCTTGGGAAGTGGGAGAGGAGGGCTAGTAAGTCTTCCTTCTTTTACATTTTTGGAACAGCTAGATGGATCACGATTTCCTCTGGGCCTAACAAGAAGGCATTCAAAACCCCACCTCTTGTAACATATCAGAAATCTTACCCTCCTTCTTCAGAGTACTTGTGTGCAAAAGACAGGATGTCCGAGGCCCGGCCACTGCCGTCGCAGACCACCACGGGGACCGGAGGCTCTTCTCGGAGATACTCCAGGACCATGGAAACCACGTTCGGGCCCCCTTCCACCACGAGGCCCACGACGGGCACACCCTGCCCCAGTCCTGCAACACACACCACATCCACCTTCAGACCACGGTCACGGCCCCATCCAAGTGTTACCGACCAGGGTTCTTGGCCTTCCCCAATCAATAGAAATTGACCAGAAGCCAGACAAGAAATTCAGGCAAGGCTTTATTGGGGCGCCTGCTGCAGCAGCAGGAAGTGGGAACAAACAACAGGCTCCCTTGCTCCCCGAGGGGGGGCAAGCTTGTTCCTTATATGGGGTGAGGGGGGCGTGTCCATGGGTCAGGCTGGAGGGGTGGCTTAGGTGTGTTGTGTGCAGGGGGCATGCGCAGTACCCTGTTTTTGCTCCGGACACCCTGTTTTTGCTCCAGGCTCTTCAAAAGTGGCTGTGGGATTTTTTGGTCTCTTTGTATCTTTTAGGTCCAGAATTTGCCCCAACTGCCCGCATGAAAGCAGTTATTTTCAGTCCCATACAGTTTCTTAGTATTTTGTTGCTCCTGGAGAGGTGTGTCCATGTGCAAGCATTGCAGCACTGCAGCAAAGGGTCCCAGGTCCCAGCAAAGAGTCCCAGGTCCCAGCCTGTCTCAAGAGCACTCACTCTAATTCCTGAAACATGGTGAAGAGGAAAACCTTTAGGCCTGGAAGTATGCTTATATGGAGTTAGTGTTCACCAGGAGACTTGAAGGAACTCAGGATGTGATGACTGTTTACATTCTTTTATTCAAACCCCATATTATAGCCTTACTGGAAGAAGCAGAGCCTTTAAATTACAAACTTTCCAAAACATGTGGTTCAACTCCATGTATCACTCAACTGGCTTACGGACTACTTCAAGGTGAGATGTGAGAAACACGGGAGGCTCTTCTTGCTAAAAGAATACCTCCCTGCTGCCTTGCCCCAGGTGAAGTTCCCACCCTGGATGGCTGTCCCTTCAAGAATGACACAGCAAAAGGTGTCTGGACCAGCGATAGGAGAACTCCGTTCAATGCCTGGCCTCACACGTATTAGCCTTATGACATGGGGCCAATCACCAGGCCACCCTGAAGAGCAGGGAACCATCCGTAACAGGTGAATCACCACAGGGCCTCCTCTACCTCCTAAAAGAGCAATAGATATAAAGTATAAGAAATTGTTCAGCTATCAAGGTCCTTGTCAACCTCAAGTGGTGTGTAAGTATGCAGTGTCCTAGTAGGTGTTGATTCAGCCTCCAGGGGCTGGAATAGGCAGTGAGTTATCCAGGAGGGCAAATCTGTAGACCGTCATTAGCCCACCAGTTAATATCTTGTACCCAGAGTCCTCCCTCTGTCTCTATGAGATGACAGGACTCTTTGGGAACACGGTAGGACAAGCTGACTTTTGGTGGCAGAACCCGAAGGGAGGGCTCTGGGAAGCAGGAGGTGGCAAGAGCATCCCAAGAACCCAGGATTCCAGGGCAGGGGGAGATAGTGGGAGCGAAGGAGCAGCAGAGGCTGTTGCAGCCAACATAGAAATAAGACTTTTCTGATAGAAAAGGAAAACAAAGAAACAATGAACAGGCTGGGGAAACAGCATAAACAGGCCTGAAAGAGTTAAGTGATCTTGGTTATTTTTTTAGCTGTTACTACTAACAAGCACTTGTAGCTAGACTTATCCTTCATAAAAATAATTACTCTCTGACTCCATGTGAATTGCACTCTGCACTTGGCACTTCCTCTCCCCCTACACTCCCTCGTAGCACTCTTCATTTCAGAAAGAAGATCATGGGCCAATAACTTCAGGGACACTAGACCTGGTTGCTGAGCTGCCTGACAACCGCTTTGGCTGTAAATTTGCAGAAGAAAAGAAATGCAAGATCTTCATTACTTTGAGCCTTATCACCTACCCCCGACCACAAGCCCTGGGCTATAAAACCTCTCCCTATTCCCCAGGAAGGGGGCACAGTTCTTGAGGCACTAGCCCGCTGTGTTTCCTCTTTGCCTGGCAAAGAATAAAGCTACTCTTTCAATTCTCCTCCAAAACTCTTTCCATATCTCATTTCGGCATTGGTGTACAGAGAGCCAATATTTTGGCATCAAGACAAACTTGCCTATTTCACAATTTTACCCCAAACTGGCTAAAACAGATTATATTCTGAGCATGTTTCACCAGGTGTCCGTTAGTTGTGATGGGAGTTATTTGATCAACATTAATAGATGGTGAATAGGAGATGTGTCCTTGGTCTCACAATTCTGAAGGCCTTTGGATAAAATCTGCCAGCACAGTTAGGAGAAGGTCTAAGAACTTCAAGTGGGGAAATTCAGAGTTTCTGGTTTGCTTCCACGATGCATTTCTACAGTCAGGAGCTCTTAAATATTTTGAACAACTCTGCCATCTCCTACCAGAATAATCTCAGTTAGGTTCATTTCAGCAGCTATGCGTTGACCGTCTGCTTTGTGCCAGGCAGGCGCCTGGCCAAGAGATGCTGGAGAAATAGACCAAGATGACAATGGACCCTGCCCTTGAGATTTCCAACCCCAGCAAGGCTTGACATTTGAGATCTTCGGGACTCCGGTGGCCAAATCACCTTCTTTTCTAGAAACAGAGGAGAACTGGTTCTTCGTGGTTTAGGCTGGACCCCTGAAACTCCGTGCCGTGGCAGGTGACAACTGAGCACCCCTTTGCTGTCCCTGCCCCACTCAGAACCCTAGGCAAAGGATGACAAAGGGAAGCCCACAGGTCACACGGTCAGGGGAGGCTGGTCGGTGTGAACGCGCACACGGCCAAGACAGCGAAAATGTGCGAACCATCAGCCAGGGAGCTGATACCCAGAAACCCACCACTTGTCATGGCAGACCGTCATTCTAACCACGTGGCAGTCTCACAGACCCTTTAATTATGCTTTAAAATGACCATTTCCCAGGCCTAGACTGTCTTTCGCAATCTTACCAGTAATGGTTACAACAAAATACTCTTTAAGATCATTCAGCAATTGCTTGACAGTAAGAATCACTGAGTTATGAACTCAGTGCCCCAAGAGGTGACACCAGCTATTTTAATTCTAACCAGTTGTTATGATCGTTTCATCTGACTGAGGTCCATTCCTTTCTCTCTAGCTTGACCTCAGCATCCTCCTGGACCAGCATGGGGTGGGGGGTGCCCTCTTGGGAGCAGCCAGCTCCTGCAGGCCTCTCCAGAGGCCTCCCCACCTGGCCCATCTCTGGTGAGAGACCCAGAGCTACTGAGATATTTAATTTAATGAACTCAGAGCATGTAGTTGATAGAAGGAATCATACCAAGCCTTTGAGTGACCAATGTGTTTCCTGTTCAGACATTTAAAAAGTTTGGGATTAGCAGAGGCAAACCATTATCAATAGGATGGATAAACAACAAGGTCCTACAGTATAGCACAGGGAACTATATTCGAGATCCTGGAATAAAACATAATGGAAAGAATGTGAAAAAGAATATATATATGTATAACTTAGTCACTTTGCTGTACAGAAGAAATTAACACAGCATTCATTATAAATCAGCTATACTCCAATAAAATTTTTAAAACTAACTATAATCATTATAAGGAATGAAAACCACTGGCAACGTGGCGGGAGATGCCACCACCGTGAAAACGGCTGTGGGGCTGTTTCTCGGGTCCACTCTCCTCGTGAACTTGAGACAAAGCATCACAGCCCAGCTCAGTGACTTGGTAGGTGGCTAAGGGAAAGGGTCTTGCTAAGTCATCTCCTGATGGTCACAGAAGAGTCAAGGTGAAGGCTCTAAATACCCTCGGGTGCTCTCTCTTCCAGCCTGGTTTTCAGGGCAGCCCAGTGGCCGTGGCCAGAACTTACTTGTGTTGATCTTCTGCAGAGAGATGTGCTTCTCCAGCTGCCTTCTCAGCATCACCTCGGCACCATACTTGCCCAGGGTGCCATTGTCAGCCAGGATGAAGTGCGTGTGCGAGTTGTTGAGCACAGACAGCTTACTCAGGGGGTTGGACATAGTCTGGTACACCCGTGTCACCTGACGAAATACACAGCACAAGTCAGAGCTGCAAAACTTGGACAGTAAGACAGGGGAAGCAAGAATATATGGGTGTGGAGCGACAGCTTCACCTAATTGTGCACTTCAACCTACTCTCGCTTCCCTAGCCTCTCTATTGAAGGATTTTTTCTGTAAATTTTTATATCAAATTAGAAAAAATTATTTTAGATCATGACAACCCAACAGATCATGATGACCCAGCAAGTACACTCCCGGGCACTTACTGCAGAGAGAGGAAAACTTACATTAATACAAAATCCTGTACACAAAAGTTTATGGCAGCTTCATTTGCAGTAGCCAAACTGGAAACAACCCAGATAGGCTTCAACAGATAAATGGTACATCCATACGGTGGGACCCCACTCAACAATAAAAAGGAGTAAACTGTTGATACATGCAACCATTTGGATGGATTTCCAGAGAATTAAGTGGCAAGTAAAAAGCCAGCCCTCAAAGGTTACATACTGTACGATCCCATTTACATAACATTCTTGAAATGATACAACTGTAGGATGAAGGGCAGATGAGTGGCTCCCGGGGTTAAGGCAGGAGTGGAAGCAGGAGGGAATCGGGTATGGATATTGAAGGGCAACATGAAACAACAAGGTCTTACGGTATAGCACAGGGAAGTATATTCAGTGTCCTATGATAAACCATAATGGAAAAGAATATGAAAAAAAACAATGTGTGTGTGTGTATATATATATACACACACGTATACAATGTATATGTGTGTATATATATGCGTATATATACATATATATACGCATATATATATGCAACAGCAGAAATTAACACAACATTGTAAATCAACTATACTTCAATAAAAAAACGAATGAATGAAAAGGGCAACATGAGGGCTCCTAGTAGATGTTCTGCATCTTGACTAGACTGACATCAATTATCCTGGTTTTGATCTTGTATCATAGTTTTGCAAGTTTTTACTTTTGGGGAAAAGATAAAGGCTATATGGGACCTTGCTTTATTATCTCCTACACCTGCAGGTGAAATCTAGTTAAAACAAAGACTTTGATTTTTGAAAATTGCCCATTTCCGGGGAGAAAATACTTACATCCCTTCCAACCAGATCTTCTTTATTCTCCACGATGCCCCAGGGAGCAATTCCTATAGCACAAACCCGGCCTCTGGACTTGGAGGAGTGGTCTTTCAAGGCATCCCCCACGTGGCTGATGACACCTGTGAGAGGCCATAAGTCATATCTGTAGGCCCCTTACCTCCCATCAAACCACTATTCATGAACTTCAGGGACCCCAGCTCTGAACCACTCCACATTTCCTACAGAACAGGGTTAAGACACTGAAAGTCTGAGCTCATAATAGCTAGTCATCCTGCATTAGCTCCTAGAAAAGGGAAAACCAAAACCAAAACCAAAGCAACTGTGCAGGAATTGTCTTTACAAGTTTCCAAGACCTAAGGATGGAAGTATGAGGGGTCTCTCTGGCAGGCCTTGGCTGCGTTCAGCTAAAGTTGAGAGTCAGATGGCCTGCCATGTTCCTCAACCTCTCTGGGCCTTGGTGACCTCCCTCATGTGATCGGGAAAGGATTGTCAGGGGCCTCAGTGAAAATGAGGCTTGTACAGGGCTCACTTCAAGGAATGACACATAGTAGGTGCCAGAAATGTTGACCATTATCATGATCATACTGAAATAAAAACGAGCTACTGAATAAAGATTTCATTCTGCCATAAATATTATCAGAATGCAGTATCTTCTGGTTTTTAATGATAATTATCCAAAAGCTCTTTGGGAACCACGATGAGCTCTGGGTTTGTACATTTGCAGCAAGGGATACAGCCTGCACTTACCTGTGCTGATGCCCCCAGTGAAGATCCAGGCCCCAGTGGTCACAGCAGCCTTGATCAGACCTTTCCCAAAGACCTGCTTCAGCTTGGGCTGCATCTCAAAGTTCTGGAGGCCTCCGTGCACGGATATTAAGAGCTTGGGGAGTTCCAGCTGCCAGTCTCTCACCATGAGATGAAGCAGTGAGTCTGGCTTCGTGTCATAGGAGACCCGGATATACTGCAAAAGAGGGTGTGACCCTCAACACTCGTTCTTCGATTTGACTCTTGTGTCACGCGGAACAAGGCTACTGTTCCTGTCCAAGCAACAGCCGCCTGGCTTTCTCTCCCATGGGGTTCTGGGGCCCTCTGTGTGAGTCTGTGGCCAAACGATGGAAGGGAACTCTGGAGGGTTCCCAGATATAGCAAATAAAAATAGAGAATGCACAGGTAAACTTGAATTTTATATGCACAATGTTTCAGTATAATTATGGCTCCTGCAATATTTGGGATGCATTTATACTAAAAATTCATCCGTTATTTAACTGAAATTCAAATATATCTGGGGGTCTTATATTTTACCTAGCAACCTTAATCTTTTTTTTTCATTGCCTTAGGATGATTTATTTTATCAAAGTTCCCAGCTAATTTTCATCGTATCAGAACTTCTATAATGACAATAGTTAATACTGAGAGTAAAAGGAATCCTGAAAATTTCCAATAATGAAATACAGTAATATTAGCAAAGACTTATTTTAGTTATTTAATGAGTTCATCAAAAATTATGTGCAGTCACACACATGCATATATGCGCAAATGTCTCCAAATTAACAAATTCGTAGGAAATTTGTAGAAACATATTTGTAGAAAATAAAACTGGAGTTTAAAGGAAACATTTTAAAATTTGAAAGCAAAGACCATTTATAGTTCTAAACAAAATTTGAAATACTTCTTCAATGTGTCTAGCATTCTTAGGAACACAGAAATTACTCGTTTGATTTTATCTCTGGATACTTTTTGCTCTTCTGAAACTTCTAGGAAATATACCTGCCAGGTTTACACAAAATTTAGAGCAACTTATGAATTTATGTACTTTTAGGTAAAACTTCTTAACAATTAGTCATTGTTGGGCTATGTAAATCACAGGTAAATCACAGTTCAGAATTACCTGAAATTATATACACTTTAGATGCAATCAAAAGCAAACATGTTCCAAAATAGAATATTGTTCACTTTATCCAATGGCAACCCTAATCTTGAAGGCATCAATTCCAAAGCTGGAAAGATACATGCACCCCAAAGTTCATTGTAGCACTATTTACAGTAGCCAAGACATGGAAACAACCTGTCTGCTGTGAACAGATGAATGGATAAAGAAGATGTGGTACACACACACACACACACACACACACATGCATATACATACATGGAATATTACTCAGCCATAAAAAAGAATGAAAAAATGCCATTTGCAGCAACATGGATGGACCTAGAGATTGTCATACTGCGTGAAATAAGTCAGACAGAGAAAGACAAATATCATATGACATCACTTATATGTGGAATCTAAAAAAAATGGTACAAATGAACTTATTTACAGAAATAGAGTCACAGGCGTAGAAAACAAACTTATGGCTACCAGGGGGGAAAGGCGGGGGAGGGATAAATTGGAAGATTGGGATTTACATACACACACTACTATATAAAAAATAGATAACTATTGATAATAAGGACCTACTGTATAGCACAGGGAACTCTACTCAACACTCTGTAATGACTATATGGGAAAAGAATCTTAAAAAGAGTGGATGTATGTCTGTGTATAACTGATTCACTTTTCTGTACAGCAGAAACTAACGCAATAGTGTAAATCAACTATACTCCAATAAAAAATTTTTTTAAAAATTCCATAGCTGGCTCAGCTAGAATGTGGATCCAGAGGTTGGCCAGGACGATGAGGAGGGAGTGGGTGCTGGGAATGGGGATCAACAGCCAACCTCGGGGCTGGACCTTCCCCTCAAGGTGAAGAAGAGGTTAATGAGCAGATGCCTTGGCCCCTGTGAACAGCCTCTTTGTGTCCAGGCCAGTAGGCAGGGTGCCCTTCCAGAAGACCTTACGTTGTGGTCTTTGGAACACAACTGAATTTTATTTGAACAATGATGTTGGGCCGGTGAAATAGAATGAAATTGCAAAAATGGTCTCACTGGGCACGTGAGAGCATTATTCAGAATGAGCTGAAAGGGATCACAGTGCTGACGCCTCCCCTCTTGGCAGGGCTCATGAGAAAGGCAGAGGGCATTCCCTGTTTACATGCAAATGTGAAAGGCCTCCGTCTTCTTGGGCCAGCTGAATGCAAGCCCAGAGAGGCTGTGTGTGGACTTCAGAGGGAAATATTTCCAGAAACTCCTAACCCATGTAAGGGGGGTGGTAAATGTCCACTGTGAGAAAAAACAAAACAAAGTCCCAAACAACCCTAAAAAACAAACAACATAATTCGTCTCTCATCACTGGAGATGGGGTGGTATCTTTGTAGAGTGGGGCTGGACTGTGATGTATGAATTCACAATCTTGGTACGGATTTAAAGGATACTCCGTGTTCCCTATCATAGCGCCCAGTTTCCAAATCTCATGGCTAAAAACTCGAGTGTGTGGATATATTTCCTGTCTTTGCATTGAAAACTCTAGGAAGATAGAGCCACAGGAAAGAAAGAAGACCCAGGTGTCTGCAGTCCGGGAGGCGGGGCCTCTGATGGAAGCTGCGGCTCAGTGGCATCCCTTCCCAAGGCCCCTCTTACCATGGCTTTATTGGAGTATCCGCCACCCTGGAATTCGAGAATCCCGTAGGAATCTGTTGGGTAGCTCTGGGTGTGTTTGCCAACAGACCATTTTTCGGGCTGAGTCTCCACCTGCTTGTTCTCCTCTCCATTTTTGCTGGCTGTTACGCTCGGCAGAGGGGGGATATGCTGGTTGGTGAGCTGGCCACAGCAACACCTGAAAACAAAGGCAAAGCTCAGTCTTTCTATAACATTTTCCTCCTTAAGATGAGTTAACCTGAACAGAAGCAGCCTAACACCTTCCTTATCCAGCTTTACTGGAGACAGAAATGCCACTTATGATGTCCTTTTCCAGATAATCAATGCATATCTATTTCCATACCAGAAAAGTATAAATACCAGACTATTCTAAACACATTGGATGGTTGCCCTTCCCTACTGAACACATTTTTAGGCTTTCTGGTGTCCTGACAACATGACTATGGCCATCAATCACTGAATATTCTGTGACAAAGGACAATCACGCTCCCCCATGCAGAGTTGACCTGCAATGATTTTTCAATATTATTGAATTATTCTGTTGCTAAAGAAATGTAAAACATTTCTCTACACAAGTAACATTGAAAGTATATTTACTTCAGTTTTAGTCAGAAACTGGCTGAGGTAGAATCCAGGGCCTAACCATTTTAAAGCCTAGTTATTCAGAAGCTGCTTAGGGCCTAAATCCATTCAGTTTTAGGCAGAAACTTGCTGAGGTAGAATCCAGGGCCTA
This sequence comes from Grampus griseus, assembly GCF_964374135.1. NCBI lineage: Eukaryota > Metazoa > Chordata > Mammalia > Artiodactyla > Delphinidae > Grampus > Grampus griseus. The sequence goes on along the minus strand of NC_139018.1, from coordinate 145,246,643 downwards.
AGCATTTTAAAGCCTAGTTATTCGGAAGCCAGGTAGGGGCTAAATCCACTTCAGTTTTAGTCAGAAACTGGGTGAGGTAGAATCCAGGGCCTAAGCATTTTAAAGCCTAGTTATTCAGAAGAGGGGGGCTTCCGGGAAGATGGCGGCAGGGTAAGACGCGGAGATCACCTTCCTCCCCGCAGATACACCAGAAATACATCTCCACGTGGAACAACTCCTACAGAACACCTACTGAACGCTGGCGGAAGACCTCAGACCTCCCAAAAGGCAAGAAACCCCCCACGTACCTGGGTAGAGCAAAAGAAAAAAGAATAAACAGAGACAAAAGGATAGGGACGGGTCCTGCACCAGTGGGAGGGAGCCGAGGAGGAGGAAAGGTATCCACACACTAGGAAGCCCCTTCGCGGGCGGAGACTGCGGGTGGCGGAGGGGGAAAGCTTCGGAGCCGCGGAGGAGAGCGCAGCAACAAGGCTGCGGAGGGCAAAGCAGAGAGATTCCCGCACAGAGGATCAGGGCCGACCGGCACTCACCAGCCCGAGAGGCTTGTCTGCTCACCCGCCGGGGCGGGCGGGGCTGGGAGTTGAGGCTCGGGCTTCGGTCGGAGCGCCGGGAGAGGAATGGGGTTGGCGGCATGAACACAGCCTGCAGGGGGCTAGTGCGCCACCGGTGGCCGGGAGGGAGTCCGGGGAAAAGTCTGGACCTGCCGAAGAGGCAAGAGACTTTTTCTTCCCTCATTGTTTCCTGGTGCGCGAGGAGGGGGGATTAAGAGCGCTGCTTAAAGGAGCTCCAGAGACAGGCGCAAGCCGCGGCTATCAGCGCGGACCCCAGAGACGGGCAGGAGACGCTAAGGCTGCTGCTGCCGCCACCAAGCCTCTGTGCGAGCACAGGTCACTATCCACACCCCGCTTCCGGGGAGCCTGGGCAGCCCGCCACTGCCAGGGTCCCGGGATCCAGGGACAACTTCCCCAGGAGAAGGCACAGTGCGCCTCAGGCTGCTGCAACGTCCTGCTGGCCTCTGCCGCCGCAGGCTCACCCCACACTCCATACCCATCCCTCCCCGTGGCCTGAGTAAGCCAGAGCCCTTGAATCAGCTACTCCATTAACCCCGTCCTGTCTGAGTGAAGAACAGACGCCCTCGGGCAACCTACACGCAGAGGCGGGGCCAAATCCGAAGCTGAGCCCCGGGCGCTAGCGAACAGACAAAGGGAAATCTCTCCCAGCAGCCTCAGGAGCAGCGGATTAAAGCTCCACAATCAACTTGATATACCCTGCATCTGTGGAATACAGGAATAGGCAAGGAATCATCCCCAATTGAGGAGGTGGACTTTGAGAGCAAGATTTATGATTTTTTCCCCTTTTCCTCTTTTTGTGAGTGTGTATGTGGATGCTTCTGTGTGAGAGTATGTCTATAGCTTTGCTTCCACCATTTGTCCTAGGGTTCTAACCATCCGTTTTCTTTTTTCTTAATAATTATCTTTTAATTTTAATAACTTTATTATATTTTATCTTACTTTATTTTACTTTATCTTCTTTTTTTCCTTCCTTCCCTCCCTCCTTCCTTCCTCCCTCCCTCCCTCCCTCCCTTCTTTCTTTCTTTCTTTCTTCTTCTACTAATTCTTTCTTTCTACTTTTTCTCCCTTTTATTCTGAGCTGTGTGGATGAAAGGCTCTTGGTGCTGCAGTCAGGAGTCAGTGCTGTGCCTCTGAGGGGGGAGAGCCAACTTCAGGACACTGGTCCACAAGAGACCTCCCAGCTCCACATAATATCAAACGGCAAAAATCTCCCAGAGATCTCCATCTCAACACCAGCACCCAGCTTCACTCAACGACCAGCAAGCTACAGTGCTGGACACCCTATGCCAAACAACTAGCAAGACAGGAACACAACCCCACCCATTAGCAGAGAGGCTGCCTAAAATCATAATAAGTCCACAGACACCCAAAAACACACCACCAGACGTGGACCTACCCACCAGAAAGACAAGATCCAGCCTTATCCACAAGAACACAGGCACTAGTCCCCTCCACCAGGAAGCCTACGCAACCCACTGAACCAACCTTAGCCACTGCGGACAGACACCAAAACCAACGGGAACTACGAACCTGCAGCCTGCAAAAAGGAGACCCCAAACACAGTAAGATAAGCAAAATGAGAAGACAGAAAAACACACAGCAGATGAAGGAGCAAGATAAAACCCCACCAGACCTAACAAGTGAAGAGGAAATAGGCAGTCTACCTGAAAAAGAATGCAGAATAATGATAGTAAAGCTGATCCAAAACTGTGGAAATAGAATAGACAAAATGCAAGAAACATTTAACAAGGACCTAGAAGAACTAAAGAGCAAACAAACAATGATGAACAACACAATAAATGAAATTAAAAATACTCTAGATGGGATCAATAGCAGAATAACTGAGGCAGAAGAACGGATAAGTGACCTGGAAGATAAAATAGTGGAAATAACTACTGCAGAGCAGAATAAAGAAAAAAGAATGAAAAGAACTGAGCATAGTCTGAGAGACCTCTGGGACAACATTAAACACACCAACATTCGAATTATAGGGGTTCCAGAAGAAGAAGAGAAAAAGAAAGGGACTGAGGAAATATTTGAAGAGATTATAGTTGAAAACTTCCTTAATATGGGAAAGGAAATAATTAATCAAGTCCAGGAAGCACAGAGAGTCCCATATAGGATAAATCCAAGGAGATATATACCAAGACACATATTAATCAAACTTTCAAAACTTAAACACAAAGAAAACATATTAAAAGCAGCAAGGGAAAAACAACAATAACACACAAGGGAATCCCCATAATGTTAAGAGCTGATCTTTCAGCAGAAACTCTGCAAGCCAGAAGGGACTGGCAGGACATATTTAAAGTGATGAAGGAGAAAAACCTACAACCAAGATTACTCTACCCAGCAAGGATCTCATTCAGATTTGATGGAGAAATTAAAACCTTTACAAACAAGCAAAAGCTGAGAGAGTTCAGCACCACCAAACCAGCTTTACAGCAACTGCTAAAGGAACTTCTCTAGGCAAGAAACACAAGAGAAGGGAAAGACCTACAATAACGAACCCAAAACAATTAAGAAAATGGGAATAGGAACATGCATATCGATAATTACCTTAAATGTAAATGGACTAAATGCTCCCACCAAAAGACACAGATTGGCTGAATGGATACAAAAACAAGACCCATATATTTGCTGTCTACAAGAGACCCACTTCAGACCTAGAGACACATACAGACTGAAAGTAAGGGGATGGAAAAAGATATTTCATGCAAATGGAAAACAAAAGAAAGCTGGAGTAGCAATTCTCATATCAGACAAAATAGACTTTAAAATAAAAAATATTAGAAGAGACAAAGAACGACACTACATAATGATCAAGGGATCGATCCAAGAAGAAGATATAACAATTGTAAATATTTATGCACCCAACATAGGAGCACCTCAATACATATGGCAAATACTAATAGCCATAAAAGGGGAAATCGACAGTAACACATTCATAGTAGGGGACTTTAACACCCCACTTTCACCAATGGACAGATCATCCAAAATGAAAATAAATAAGGAAACACAAGCTTTAAATGATACATTAAACAAGATGGACTTAATTGATATTTATAGGACATTCCATCCAAAAACAGCAGAATACACATTTTTCTCAAGTGCTCATGGAACATTCTCCAGGATAGATCATATCTTGGGTCACAAGTCAAGCCTTGGTAAATTTAAGAAAATTGAAATTGTTTCAAGTATCTTTTCCGACCACAACGCTATGAGACTAGATATCAATTACAGGAAAGGATCTGTAAAAAATACAAACACATGGAGGCTAAACAATACACTACTTAATAACGAAGTGATCACTGAAGAAATCAAGAGGAAATAAAAAAATATCTAGAAACAAATGACAATGGAGACACGACAACCCAAAATCTATGGGATGCAGCAAAAGCAGTTCTAAGAGGGAAGTTTATAGCAATACAGTCCTACCTTAAGAAACAGGAAACATCTCGAATAAACAACCTACCCTTGCACCTAAAGCAATTAGAGAAAGAAGAACAAAAACTCCCCAAAAGTTAGCAGAAGGAATGAAATCATAAAAATCAGATCAGAAATAAATGAAAAAGAAACGAAGGAAACGATAGCAAAGATCAATAAAACTAAAAGCTGGTTCTTTGAGAAGATAAACAAAATTAATAAACCATTAGCCAGACTCATCAAGAAGAAAAGGGAGAAGACTCAAATCAATGGGAGAAAATATTTGCAAATGAAGCAACTGACAAAGGATTAATCTCCAAAATTTATAAGCAGCTCATGCAGCTCAATAACAAAAAAACAAACAACCCAATCCAAAAATGGGCAGAAGACCTAAATAGACATTTCTCCAAACAAGACATACAGACTGCCAACAAACACATGAAAGAATGCTCAACTTCATTAATCATTAGAGAAATGCAAATCAAAACTACAATGAGATATCATCTCACACCAGTCAGAATGGCCATCATCAAAAAATCTAGAAACAATAAATGCTGGAGAGGGTGTGGAGAAAAGGGAACCCTCTTGCACTGTTGGTGGGGATGTAAATTGATACAGCCACTATGGAGAACAGTACAGAGGGTCCTTAAAAAACTACAAATAGAACTACCATATGACCTAGTAATCCCACTACTGGACATATACCCTGAGAAAACCATAATTCAAAAAGAGTCAGGTACCAAAATGTTCATTGCAGCTCTATTTACAATAGCCAGGACATGGAAGCAACCTAAGGGTCCATCCACAGCTGAATGGATAAAGAAGATGTGGCACATATATACAATGGAATATTACTCAGCCATAAAAAGAAACGAAATTGAGCTATTTGTAATGAGGTGGATAGACCTAGAGTCTGTCATACAGAGTGAAGTAAGTCAGAAAAAGAAAGACAAATACCATATGCTAACACATATATATGGAATTTAAGGGGAAAAAAATGTCATGAAGAACCTAGGGGTAAGACAGGAATAAAGACACAGACCTACTAGAGAATGGACTTGAGTATATGGGGAGGGGTAAGGGTAAGCTGTGACAAAGCGAGAGAGAGGCATGGACATATATACACTACCAAACATAAGGTAGATAGCTAGTGGGAAGCAGCCACATAGCACAGGGAGATCAGCTTGGTGCTTTGTGACCGCCTGGAGGGTGGGATAGGGAGGGAGACACAAGAGGGAAGAGATATGGGAACATATGTATATGTATAACTGATTCACTTTGTTATAAAGCAGAAACTAACACACCATTGTAAAGCAATTATACTCCAATAAAGATGTAAAGAAAGAAAGAAAGAAAGAAAAGAAAGAAAGAAAGAAAGAATATTTGTTTTGCTGCTTTTGCTGCTCATACTTTTGGTGTCATTTCAAAGAATTATTTGCCAAATCCAAGGTCATGAAGATTTACTCCTATGTTTTTGTTTAAGAGTTTTATAGTTTTATCTCTTACATCTGATATTTGATCGATTTTGAGTTAATTTTTTTATATCGTGTTATGTAGGGACTTAAATCCATTCCTTTGATGTCCAGGTGTTCAGCACCATTTGATGAAGAGACTAATCTTTCCCCATTGGTTTAGGCAACCTTGCTGAAATATCAGTTGGTTATAGATGAATGGGTTTCTTTCTGGACTCTCAGTTCTATTCCATTGGTCTGTATGTCTACCCTTACTCCAGTACCATACTACTTTGATTAGCGTAGGTCTGTAGTAAGTTTTGAAATCATGTAAAGTGAGTCCTCCTACTTTGTTCTTTTTTTATTAGATTATTTTGGCTATCCTGTGTCCCTTGCAATTCCATATCAATCAGTTTGTCAATTTCTAGAAAGAAGTCAGCTGGAATTCTGATAGAGATTGCTTTGAATCTGTAGGTCATTTTGGGAATATTGCCATCTTAACTATGTTAAGTCTTCCAATCCATGAACATGGAATGTTTTCCCAATTATTTAGATTGTCATTAATTTCTTTCAACAATGTTTTATAGTTTTCAGATATAAGTTTTGTTATTATTATTTTTTTTTGGTCGTGCCACGCAGCTTGTGGGATCTTAGTTCTCCAACCAGTGATTGAGCCTGGGCCCACGGCAGTGAGTCCTAACCACTGGACCACCAGAGAAGCCCCTCAGATATAAATTTTGTAATTCTTTTGTTAAGTTTATCCCTAAGTGTCTAATTCTTTTTGATACTATTGTGTATGGAATTGTTCTGTTAGTTTCATTTTCATATTGTTCATTGCAAGCTTATAGAAATATATATGATTTTTGTATATTGATTTTGTATGCTGCAAACTTGCTGAACTTCTTTAGTAGTTATAATAGTTTTTTAGTGATTCCTTAGGATTTTCTATATACAAGATTATGTCATCTGCTGATAGAAATAGTTTTATTTCTTCCTTTCCAATACGGGTGCCTTTTATTTCTTTCTCTTACCTAATTGCCTTGGTTAGAACCTCTAGTAAAATTTTAATAGAAGTGGTAAGACTGAACATCCTTGTCTTGTCTCTGATGTTAGGGGCAAGCATCCGATCTTTCACCACTAAGTATGATGTTAGCCATGGATTTTTCACAGAAGCTCTTTATCAGGTTGAGAAAGTTCTCTTCTAGTCCTAGTTTTCTGTTTTTTTTTTTAAATCGTAAAAAGGTGTTGGATTTTGTCAAACACTTTCTTGGTGTCAGTTGAGGTGATCATGTGATTTTTGTTTTTTATTCTATGAATTTGATGTATTGCATTAATTGATTTTCTGCTGTGAAAACAACCTTGCATTCCTGGGATAAATCCCAGTTGGTTATGATGTGTAATTCTTTTTATATGTTTTTGGATTTGGTTTGATAGTATTTGTTCAAGATTTCTGCATCCATATTCACAAGAGATATTAATCTGTAATTGCCCTTTCTTGTGCTGTCTTTGTCTGGTTTTAATATCAAGGTAGTACTGGCCTCATAAAATGAGTTGGGAAGTGCTCTCTCATCTTCTATTTTTTGAAAGAGCTTGGGAAGAATTGGTATCAGTTCTTCTTTAAATATTTGGTAAAATTCAACTGTGAAGCCCTCTGGACCTAAGCTTTTCTTTGTAGGTAATTTTTTTTTTTTTTTTTTTTTGTGGTACGTGGGCCTCTCACTGTTGTGGCCTCTCCCGTTGCGGAGCACAGGCTCCGGACGTGCAGGCCCAGCGGCCATGGCTCACGGGCCCAGCCGCTCCGCAGCATGTGGGATCCTCCCGGACCGGGGCACGAACCCATGTCCCCTGCATCAGCAGGCGGACTCTCAACCACTGTGCCACCAGGGAAGCCCCTGTAGGTAATTTTTGATGACTAATCCTGCCTCTTCACTTCTTATAGGTTTCTTCAGATTATGTATTTCTTCTTGAATCATTTTGGCAGTTTGTGTCTTTCTAGGAATTTGTCCATTTCATCTAAGTTATCTAATTTATTGTCATTGGTATACAGGTCATAGTGTTCCTTTACACTCATTTCTATTTCTGTAAGATTGGTAGCAATGTCTCTTCATTTCTGATTCTAGAATTAAGATTTTAGATTTAGAATTAAGTCTTCTCTCTTTCTTCATCAATCTAGCTAAAGGTTTGTCAATTTTGTGGCTCTTTTCCAAGAAACAGCTTTTGATTTCATTGATTTTTCTCTATCGTTTTAAGATTTTCTATTTCATTAACTCCCATTCTATTCTCTATTATTTCCTCCCTTTTCTTTCTTTCAGGTTTAGTTTGCCCTTCTCTTCCCAGTGTGTTATAACATTAGGAACTCTAACAAAAAGGCCAGAAGATACCCTGGAAATCTGTCTAAAGCCCTCAGCTCCTTGATCTCACTAAGTCTAAGAGGAAAGTGTGGGCCCATCTGCTTGTGAAAACTCACATGAGTGAATGGAGGACAGCGCCTCTCCCCTGAGGCTGTCTGCATCTTGACAGAGGAACTTATAGCCCAGGTGACTCCCTGGTTAATGACTCACATGGGGCATAAGTTCTAGTTGTCCTTGACTTCTTCTCTCCCTCCCCCAAACACCAGAATCGTTGCTGGCAACTGGCAGAGAAGTGCAAGTTTGAATAATGTCTTAATTATGGCTTCCAACTTACCTGTTAGGATCTTTAGTGCTGGGAATTACAAAGATACATTCTCGTTTGCAAAAGGTTTTTTCTATCCAAGATTTCTGTCCCTGGAAGAGAAAAAAAGTGGAAATTAGACCAAGATATTCCCAAGCCATCCTCAGAGTTCATTCTTTTGCTTTTATAAAATGAGTAGTAACAGGAAGTCTGTCCAAAACATCTGAATAGACACGTCCAAGAATGGTGGACACAAGTCTTTCAGGATCTTAGCTCTGGTTTCTTTTAAGAGAAATGGCTCAGAAGTATGTATTCATGGTTTCCATAGGGCTACAACCTGGGTTTTGTATGCTAGTCAGAGTCTGCAAAGGGAGAACAATGATGCCCCTGGAGTAAGCCAGTGCCCCACGGAGCCTGGTGTGGACGTGAGTTACCGGAGAAGCTGACAAAGTCGGCCAGTCTAGGGTCAGGTCTTTGATTTGCTCTCAAGACCCCATCTTCTCCAGACTTTCAGGCTCCCCACACACCATAGTCATTTTTTATTAATTAATTAATTTACAGGTAATTTTTCTAACTGGTGCTCAGATTCACTGAATGTTATTTTTAGAATTAAAAATATTGGAGGTGGGATCCGAGAGCTGAGGGCAGGCTTGATGTACCCCACCTCGGGGTGGTGCTCTGACTGCGGCAACTGTTGTAGGGCTGCCTCCAGGGAGACAGCGAGGGGCCACTGACCCCTTAAACATCTTCTTCTGAAGTACATTCTACGCTAGGAGGAATGACTGCACTATTTTCCTGCGCTATGGCAGTCAGACCTGGTAGAGGTAACATCTCTGCAGAAACCCCAAACCTGGCAAGGATGGTTCAGATTTTGGCAGATTGTCGCTTCATCCCCACCCAACACTGATAATATCAGCAGAAGGACCTTCAAGATGGCGGAGGAGTAAGAGGTGGAGATCACCTTTCTCCCCACAAATACATCAGAAGTATACCTACATGTGGAACAATTCCTATAGAACACCTACTGAACACTGGCAGAAGACCTCAGACTTCCCAAAAGATGCCCTCAGACGACCTACATGCAGAGGCAGGGCCAAATCCAAAGCTGAACCCCAGGAGCTGTGCGAACAAAGAAGAGAAAGGGAAATTTCTCCCAGCAGCCTCAGGAGCAGTGGATTAAATCTCCACAATCAACTTGATGTACCCTGCATCTCTGGAATACCTGTATAGACAACGAATCATCCCAAAATTGAGGCGGTGGACTTTGGGAGCAACTATAGACTTGGGGTTTGCTTTCTGCATCTAATTTGTTTTTGGTTTTATGTTTATTTTAGTTTAGTATTTAGAGCTTATTATCATTGGTAGATTTGTTTATTGATTTGGTTGCCCTCTTCCTTTATTTTAAAAGAAAAATATGTATTTTTTCCTTTTTCTCTTTTTGTGAGTGTGTATGTGTATGCTTCTTTGTATGATTTTGTCTGTATAACTTTACTTTTACCATTTGTCCTAGGGTTCTGTCTGTCCGGTTTTTTGTTTTTGTTTTTTTAGTATAGTTTTTAGCACTTGTTATCATTGGTGGATTTGTTTTTTGGTTTGGTTGCTCTCTTCTTTCTTTTTTTAAATACTTTTTAATTTTTTTATTCTTAATTTTTTTTATTTTGTATTTTAATACCTTTCTTTCTTTCTTTCTTTCTTTCTTTCTTTCTTTCTTTCTTTCTTTCTTTCTTTCTTTCTTTCTTTCTTCCTTCTTTCCTTCCTTCCTTCCTTCCTTCCTTCCTTCCTTCCTTCCTTCCTTTCTCTCTTTCTTTCTCTCTCTCTCTCTCTCTCTCTCTCTTTCTCTCTTTCTCTCTTTCTTTCTTTTTCTCCCTTTTCTTCTGAGCCAAGTGGCTGACAGGGTCTTGGTGCTCCAGACTGGTCTCAGGGCTGAGCCTCTGAGGTGGGAGAGCCGAGTTCAGGACATTGGTCCACCACACCTCTCAGCCCCACGTAATATCAAACAGGGAAAGCTCTCCCAGAGATCTCCATCTCAACACCAGCACCCAGCTCCACTCAACAACCAGCAAGCTACAGTGATGGGCACCCTATACCAAGCAACTAGCAAGACAGGAACACAACCCCACCCGTTAGCAGAGAGGCAGCCTAAAATCATAATAAGTTCACAAACACCCCAAAACACACCACTGGACGCAGTCCTGCCCACCAGAAAGACAAGATCCAGCCTCATCCACCAGAACACAGGAACCAGTCCCCTCCACCAGGAAGACTACACAAACCACTGAACCAAACTTACCCACTGGGGGCAGACACCAAAAGCAACGGGAAATACGAACCTGCAGCCTGCAAAAAGGAGACCCCAAACACAGTAAGTTAAGCAAAATGAGAAGACAGAGAAATACACAGCAGATGAAGGAGCAAGGTAAAAACCCACCAGACCAAACAAATGAAGACAAAATAGGCAACCTACCTGAAAAAGAATTCAGAGTAATGATAGTAAAGATGATCCAAAATCTTGGAAACAGAATGGAGAAAATACAAGAAACATTTAACAAGGATCTAGAAGAACTAAAGAGCAAACAAACAATGATGAACAACACAATAAATGAAATTAAAAATTTACTAGAAGGAATCAATAGCAGAATAACTGAGGCAGAAGAACGGATAAGTGACCTGGACAATAAAATAGTGGAAATAACTACCACAAAACAGAATAAAGAAAAAAGAATGAAAAGAATTGAGACAGTTTCAGAGACCTCTGGGACAACATTAAAGGCACCAACATTCGAATTATAGGGGTCCCAGAAGAAGAAGAGAAAAAAAAAGGGTCTGAGAAAATATTTGAAGAGATTATAGTTGAAAACTTCCCTAATATGGGAAAGGAGATAGTCAAGTCCAGGAAGCACAGAGAGTCCCATACAGGATAAATCCAAGGAGAAACATGCCAAGACACATATTTATCAAACTTTCAAAACTTAAACACAAAGAAAACATATTAAAAGCAGCAAGGGAAAAACAACAGTAACGCACAAGGGAATCCCCATAATGTTAAGAGCTGATCTTTCAGCAGAAACTCTGCAAGCCAGAAGGGACTGGCAGGACATATTTAAAGTGATGAAAGGGAAAAACCTACTACCAAGATGACTCTACCCAGCAAGGATCTCATTCAGTTTTGTTAGAGAAATTAAAACCTTTACAGACAAGCAAAAGCTAAGGGAATTCAGCAGCACCAAACCAGCTTTACAACAAATGTTAAAGGAACTTCTCTTGTCAGGAAACACAAGAGAAGGAAAAGACCTACAAAAACAAACTCAAAACAATTAAGAAAATGGTAATAGGAGCATACATATCAATAACTACCTTAAATGTAAATGAATTAAATGCTCCAACCAAAAGACATAGACTGGCTGAATGGATACAAAAACAAGACCCATATATATGCTGTCTACAAGAGACCCACTTCAGACCTAAAGACACATGCATATTGAAAGTGAGGGGATGGAAAAAGATATTCCATGCAAATGGAAATCAAAAGAAAGCAGGCGTAGCAGTTCCCATATCAGACAAAATAGACTTTAAAATAAAGACTATTACAGGAGACAAAGAAGGACACTACATAATGATCAAGGGATCAATCCAAGAAGAAAATATAACAATTGTAAATATTTATGCACCCAACAGAGGAGAACCTCAATACATAAGGCTAATGCTAACAGCCATAAAAAGAGAAATCGACAGTAACACAATAATAGTAGGGAACTGTAACACCCCACTTTCACCAGTGGACAGATCACCCAAAATGAAAATAAATAAGGAAACACAAGCCTTAAATGACACATTAAACAAGATGGACTTAATTGATATTTATAGGACATTCCATCCAAAAGCAACAGAATACACTTTCTTCTCAAGTGCTCATGGAACATTCTCCAGGATAGATCATATCTTGGGTCACCAATCAAGCCTTTGTAAATTTAAGAAAATTGAAATTGTATCAAGTATCTTTTCCAACCACAACACTATGAGACTAGATATCAGTTACAGGAAAAAAATCTGTAAAAAATACGAACACATGGAGGCTAAACAATGTACTACTAAATAACCAAGAGATCACTGAAGAAATAAAAAAATACCTAGAAACAAATGACAATGATAACACAACAATCCAAAACCTATGGGATGCAGCAAAAGCAGTTCTAAGAGGGAAGTTTATAGCAATGCAGTCCTACCTCAAGAAACATGAAACATCTCAAATAAACTGCCTAACCTCACACCTAAAGCAATTAGAGAAAGAAGAACAAAAAAACCCAAAGTTAGCAGAAAGAAAGAAATCATAAAGATCAGATCAGAAATAAATGAAAAAGAAATGAAGGAAACAATAGTAAAGATCAATAAAACTAAAAGCTGGTTCTTTGAGAAGATAAACAAAATTGATAAAACATTAGCCAGACTCATCAAGAAAAAAAGGGAGAAGACTCAAATCAATAGAATTAGAAATGAAAAAGAAGTAACAACTGACACTGCAGAAATACAAAGGATCATGAGAGATCACTACAAGCAACTATATGCCAATAAAATGGACAACTTGGAAGAAATGCACAAATTCTTAGAAAAGCACAACCCTCCAAGAGTGAACCAGGAAGAAATAGAAAATATGAACAGACCAATCACAAACACTGAAATTGAAATTGTGTTAAAAATCTTCCAACAAACAAAAGTCCAGGACCAGATGGCTTCACAGGCAAATTCTATCAAACTTTTAGAGAAGAGCTAACACCTATCTTTCTCAAACTCTTCCAAAATATAGCAGAGGGAGCAAGATTGTTTTGGTTTTCCTGGGTCCCTTGTATTTCCATATGAATATGAGGCTCTGCTTGTTGATTTCTGGGAGGAAAAAAAAAAGCAGCTAGGATTTAGATGGGGATTGTGCTGAATCACTTCATCAGTTTGGGGAATATTGCCATTTTAATTATGTTAAGCATTTCAATTTGTGAACATAGGCTATCTTTCCATTTGTTTAAATCTTCTTTAATTTCTTTCAACAATGTTTTATAATTTCAAGTGTACAAGTCTTTTGTACACTGAATCACTTCTTTTGTTAAATTTTTTTCTAGGTAGCACATTGTTTTGAGTACTTATTTTCTTTCTGTTACAAGATACTATATGCCTGTCTTGTTCACTTCTTCACCCAGGCTTAAAGTGAGCCATTTCTCCAAGGAGCCCTGGTTCTGTATAATGGGTAATAGTATTTAGAAAACATTTTCAGCGTGCTCAGTGTGTTCTAAAATACTCATTGTAGAGAGGAAACTAAGGCTCTCTGAGTTTAAATATCTTGTTTGTTGGCCTTCTGCAGATACTATTGTCAACTAAAATGAGCCAGAATTGTTTGGAGAACACTGCATTTATGTTTGCAGCCAGAATAAATAAGACTGGTCTAGAATATATTATTGTTGTGAGAAAGCAAGAATACTTTCCAAGATGTTTAGAAGTACTGACAAAGATGCCAACTTCAAAGACCTTTTATTGACTGAATTTTGATAATTTAAATATGAAAAAGAAGACCATGATTATAATAACTAGAACTAGTTGAATCTGTAAAAAACCCTAAGTCCATGATGATGCTCAAAAAGAACAGATTGTGTTCCATAAAATCATACCTATATATGTCTGGGGATTTATGATCCCCAGTTACAAAATATACAAAAATATATACCTCATGGTTACTGGCTAAATAACTCATTAAGGATCAAGGAGTAGACTGTGGAGAAATGGATTTGTAACTGTGGTCCTTAGACCATGTTCAATATAAGAACCTCCCAAATACAAGTGTGGTTGAACATATGTTGAGGGAGCCTTCCAGGAAGTCTGGGGCCTAGTTCTGGACAAATGCTCAGGGAAGCTTGAGATTTGACCTATAACTCACCTACCTCTCAGTAAATTCCTCCATGCTAGATGTACCTGGTATACATATATCAGGTAGTTGGCAAACCCTTTCCAGAATCTCAAGCAGTGGGAGAAGTCAAGAAGCTATAACACTCTCCTCCTTCCAGAAGTATAAAGTAGGTGCTACTTATCCCTGGAAAAAACCGTCATTCTGTTTGGTTAGTATCACTGGCAACTGTGTATTTCCACGAGGATTCTAGGGACCCAGGATGCTGTAAAGGATGCAGTGTTCCCTAATTTCTATTTTTCCTATTTTAATGAAAACCATACAGTTCTTTTTGTGTTTATCTTTCCCAATCGAGACATTTATAGGAAAGAAAAAGTAGAGAATTTTGACAGCTGTTGAAGATTCTTTATGTACAATGTGAGTCTTTGGAACTAGCAATTAGAAGGTTACAATTTGTGTATTAAACTGGTAGAATAATATAAACTAACTAAATGATAATCCTTAAGTATATTCACAGTTGCTATACTCTTTGATCTTCAGCATTTTTGAAGTGTGTACCATAAATCCCATTGTTTGATTATAAGCACCTATATTTTTGAGCAAAATTACTATTACTATTTTCTGGCCAACCAGAAAACTATTCTCATATCATATACAAAAGTTTAGAATGTTTATTTATGGAAAATTAAATAGCAATATTCACTATAACATGATAATGATATATTAAAACAAAAAGGCAAAAGGCAAAGTGTTCCTGGGATGAGTGTGACGGGAAGAATTTTCAGGTCACTCTGCGGTCTGACAGCACGATTATATACTTGGACATTTCCTAAGTGAACCATTCTAAGAGGAGTTGAACAATATTAACATGCAATTGGGATTTGTTGTTTTATAAAATAATTTATTTTTATGACTACAAACTATATCCATGAGAAGTGGCTGTTAGTGAAGAAAATACATGGTGAAAGCCAATTAGCATAAGCATATCCAGTCTTCGATCTTAGTGATATATTTTCTTTACTATGTGAATGCTTTGTTTCTATTAGTTTGACCAATATCCTGAGTATCTCTGAGCAGATGTTCATGTTCACCTGTTGAGCAGACCTCTGATGACTGCAGGAAGACTGGACAATTTTTTCTTTTGTCTAATTGGTGAAATCACCCCGTAAGTTCTAACTATGCTATCTGATTTGTCCTCTTCTTTTTAAAATTGGAACTTTTATCTCTGAATTATTTAAAAGGTACTATATTAATCATTTTAAAAAGGACTTAATGTAGCATCTTCTTGAATGGGTCAGTTTTTGATGTCCTATGTAGCTACCAAGTTTTTTCTATCTTAGTGTATATCTCTCCTTCATGTATTTTGGTTTTTTTTTTTTTTTGGAATGGCTCTTTGGGAGAATTAAAGTATTTTCCAAGAAAAAAAAATATTGGAGGTTGTGAGGAAATACGTATTCATATAACACCACTGCTGGGACTGGAAATTGGTACATTCTCCATCGAGGGTGATTTGGCAATAATTTGTCACAATTATGAAGCTTATACCTTTTGACGTGCCATTTTTAGGATTTTATTCTACAGATATGCCTGAACAAATGACGCATGTCCAGGGTTATTTACTGCATCACTGCTTATGATATCAAAAGGCTTGGAGTCACCTGCTGTTTATCAGTAGGGGATTGTTACCTGAATCATAGAACAGTTGTCAATTTTCTGAAACTCTAAAAAAAAAAAAGAATAAGACGTTCTCTGTCAATAGGTTTTCCATTTAATATTTTCAGACTGGGTTGATCGCAAGTAACTGAAACTGCAGAAAACAAAATCACGGATGAGGGGGGACGACTGCATTTCTATCACAGGGTAGTAAGATGCAAACAGAAACAGAGGTGGTGTGTCAGCAAGGCTTCAACTGGTGGTTCAGAGACCACGAGGGGCTGGGAGTTCAGGGGGTGGGTAAGTGCAGGGAGTTAAGTCTCAAAGGGTGGGCAGGATTTGGAGAGGTGGCTGGAAGACGCTTGGGGCCGGGGCGTGGTGGGCTGGGTGGAGCAGCAGGTGGGAAGCAGTACAGTGAGGACAGGTTTGGAGAGCGGAGGGGGAGGGGTGGTACCAAGGAGCAGAAAGGCAAGGGAACGGGGTTTGGGGGGGGAGGGCAGATGCCTTGTGCCACCCCGCATCTGAGTAGGAGGGGGCTGGGCTGTGGAGCGGCAGGAGAGGACCCAGCACGAGAGGAGCGTTTGAGTGGGGGCTTCTCTTGGTAAGGGAAGAGCAGGCACAGACCAAGCTGCCATATCTTCGTACACCCCGTGTACGTGGGGGCCCGTTGTGTGGCCAGTGTGAGGCTGCGTGCAGGGCCACCAGCTGGGGTGGAGGTGAGCCAGGCTTCCATTGCTGTCAGGTAACAGCTCATGGCCAACGAACAAGGCAGCAAATAAGCCAGAGCACTGCAGATTGGGGAACAGTAGGAAGGGACAAGAGAAGAGGGTATGAAAGAGTACGGGGTGTGCACATGGGGCCGGGGCCTTGTTGCATTGGGAAGTCTTTGCCAAACACGTTCCACATTTCAACTGAGAACGGAAAGACTGGCAGAGAATTCTAGGGGGAGGGAACAGTGCGCACTGAGGGGACAGTGTGTAGTGGGAAGAGCTGCGGGGTTGGGGGGTGGCTGAGGGGCTTGGGCTGGGAATGTGGAATAACTGGTGACTGGGGAGGCAGGTGGGGCTCATTCTGCAGGGCCTTTAGGCCACAGTGACTGGTGAGCAGGGAGTGACATGAGCTGGTGAGACTGGATTATACATGGGCAAAGGGGGGCAGGGCACCCGTGGGAAGACCGGAGTGTGGTCCAGGCCAGAGAGGTTGGAGGCCGGGGCTAGGCTGGGAGTGGGTGGGTGGACGGGAGATACTCGGTGTGGCTGGCAGGCGGGGAAGGGACCTGCTGCCCGTGAGGATGGAGGGAGGGGAGGAGCCCAAGCGCGACCCTGGGTTTCTGGCTGGCGGAGCGGGCGGCTGGTGGTGTGATTTGTGGAGGGGGCCACGCAGGCCCAGCCTGAGGAGGAAAGCCAGCTCCCAGCAGTGGACACTGTAGGCTCCAGGCGCCCACTGGACCTGCAGGGAGGGCAGAGGTGTCGTGCAGCAGCTGGTGGCACGAATGGGACTCAGCGCACAGGCGATATCTAGATAATGCTAGACAGTGAGAGTCACTGGGATTGCTTGCTGATGGAGTGACTGCAGGAAGAAGAGAGGAAGGCGGCGGCCCTGAGCCCCCAGGAGCAGTGGAGGGGGCTGAGGATGCAAGGCCGGGGAGGCGGAGGACAGACACAGCGTCTCGGGGGCCTCGGAGTGCTGTCTACCAGGGACCGTGTGCCCACGATGGGCCGGAAGGTGTGGGAGGGAAGTGAGAGAGAAGTGGGCTGATGGGCGTGGGAACGGGCCCTGACAGCTTGTTTGTTTGTTTTGCGGTACGTGGGCCCCTCACTGTTGTGGCCTCTCCCGTTGCGGAGCACAGGCTCCGGACGCGCAGGCTCAGCGGCCATGGCTCACGGGCCCAGCCGCTCCGCGGCATGTGGGATCTTCCCAGACCAGGGAACGAACTCCTGTTCCCTGCATCGGCAGGCGGACTCTCAACCACTGCGCCACCAGGGAAGCCCTGTTTGTTTGCTTAAAGAAAGGAAGAAAAGAAGGAAGTATCTGCTACAAACATGACCGAGGTAGCCTTTGTACGATCCGGGGGGTGGTCACAGGATGCTCGATCATCCTCTGGATTTTTATGTGGCTTTAGGGCAAAGGCCTGAGGAAGTGTAGACAGCCAGCCTCACCCCCGGGAGAGGTTCACCGGGAAGCAGGGGCACCAGGACGTTCTGGAACAGGTCCACGTAGACGGGGAGGAGCCTCTGGGGAGGGTGCAGGAGGGTAGGGCAGGCTGCAGGGGGACACCCTGGAGAAGGCAGGGCTGGGATGGGGGGACAGGGGAGGTGGGGAGGGGAGGGTGGGACCGAGGCAACAGGGCAGCCGGGCCTCGGCCTCAGGAAGTGGTTTGGGAACCTAAGAGCTGGTTTGCTGCTGGGCGAGTCTCTGTTTACTCAGCGGCCCTGTTTCGTGGGCCAAAATTAACAGCAAATGCCACAGTGAAATGACTGATTTGTGGACCAATTTAGCTGAAAGAAACCGCTGTCTTCATGTGTCTATTTAGAGCAGACGCCTCACGCTCTCATCCCACAGCTGCACTTGGCCCACACGTGGACTTGGTTTGACCTTGTATTAAGAGAAGAATTAGCTGTTGTTATTAACCGAGAGGGAGAGTCCTTTGTGAAAACCTTGACTTCCGGCTGCTCTGGACCGCCCTGGGGACGTGGGGACTCTGACTGATGTCCTGCAGAGCTGCAGGGGACAGTGGGTCACCACACACCCCGCCCTGCCCTTGCCTGGCCGCTGGGGGCACCTGCAGACCCCACCTGGGGCAGCACCTACGTGCCTGGGAGCTCTCCAGAGCGCTGGCACAAACCACCCATCTTCACATGCACAGAGGATTAAAACCCACAATCCTTCCTTCCCGCCCCACACTTTACTCTCTCACCCCACTACTGTAGGAGGCCCTGGCCCCAGGTCCAACAGGTCGCTTCTGGGTGGTTTGGCTGCGACTCCCCACTGTGGCCCTTCAGGGAGACCCCACCCCATCATTTTAGCCCCAGGTCTGGAATCTGAGCAGAGAGCTCCTGCAGGTCACACCCCTGCCTGGGGGTCAGATGTCTCTGCTCCCCATTTACAGGGTTGCACAAAGCTAAGCCAGGCAGACACTCCTCAACACAAGCTGTGCTTTACAGCTGTGGGTGGTCTTCCTTCCCCATCATAGGATGGACTCCGGGACAACCCCTGCTTTTCAGGATCACAATTTGAATGAGGTCGTGCCCTGGGACATGCCTTGTTCTGTGAATGGGGGAAGCCACCAATTTCTGAGCACCAGAACCTGCGCCACCCTTACAGCCTTCTTCTTCCAGAGCCAGAGACCCGTATCTAGGTAGTGTGTATTCAGGCCAGGGTCCACCCCTCTCCTGGAATGGGTTAGCAGGTGCTGAGTGGAGCCAGCCCTCCTGATGGTACCTTCCCCTGCCCCTACGTACAGCCTGGCCCAGAAACTTGCTTCTGGAAAGGTGTCCTCAGAGTCTGGGCCAGTGTTCCTTAAAGTGTATTATGGGGGAGGTTGTTAAAGATGCAGATATTTGGCAATTATGGGATGTGAGGAAATATTTACACATCATATATCTGATAAGGGATTAATATCCAGAATATATAAAGAACTTCTACAACTCAACAACAACAAAAATAAACAACCTGATTTAAAAAAGGGCAGTGGTTAAGAATCTACCTGCCAATGCAGGGGACATGGGTTCGAGCCCTGGTCTGGGAAGATCCCACGTGCCACGGAGAAACTAAGCCTGTGCACCACAACTACTGAGCCTGCGCTCTAGAGCCCGCGAGCCACAACTACTGAAGCCCGCATGCCTAGAGCCCATGCTCCGCAACAAGAGAAGCCACCTCAATGGGAAGCCTGTACACTGCAATGGAGAGTAGCCCCCACTCGCCGCAACTAGAGAAAGCCTGCGCACAGCAATGAAGACCAAATGCAGCCAAAATATAACTAACTAAATAAATAACTAAATAAATAGGGCAAAGGACTTGAATAAACATTTTCCAAAGAAGATATACGAACGGCCAACAGGTACATGAAAACATACTCAGCATCACTAATCATTAGAGAAATGCACAGTGAGATACCAGTTTACAGCATTTGGATGGCTACTATCAAAAGAAAAAAAAAAAAACCCAGAAAATAACAAGTGTTGGTGAGGACATGGAGAAATTGGAACACTTGTGCACTATTGGTAGGATTTAAAAATGGTGCGTTTGCTGTGGGAAACAGTGTGATGGTTCCTCAAAATTTAAATATAGAATTAAATTAAATACAGAATTATCATATGACCCAGTAATTCCACCCCTGAGTATATACCCAAAAGAATTGAAAGCAGGGTCTTGAAGAGATATTTGTACAGCCATGTTCATAGCAGCGTGATTCACAATAGCTAAAAGGAGGATGCCACCCAAGTGTCTATCAGTGGATGGAAGTGTGGTCTATCCATACAAGGGAATATTATTTAGCCTTAAAAAAGGAAGGAAATTCTGACACCAGCTACACTATGCATGAACCTTGAGGACTTTATGTGAAGTGAAATAAGCCAGTCACAAAAGGACAAATACTGTCTAATTTCACTTATATGAGGTCCCTAGAGTTGTCTAATTCAGAGAGACAGAAAGTAGAAAGGTGGCTGCCAGGGGCTGGGGGAGGGGAAATGGGAAGTTAGTGTTTAATGGGGGCAGAGTTTCAGTTTGGGAAGATGAAAAAGCTCTGGAAATGGATGGTAGTGGTGGTTGCACAGCAATGTGAATGTACCTAATGCCAACGAACTGTACCCTGAAAAACGGTTACAATGCTAAATTTTACGTTATGTGTACTTGACCACAATTGAAAATAAAAATTTAAAAAACGGCAGAAAATCAAAACTACGATGAGATATCATCTCACACCGGTCAGAATGGCCATCATCAAAAAATCTACAAACAATAAATGCTGGAGAGGGTGTGGAGAAAAGGGAACCCTCTTGCTCTGTTGGTGGGGATGTAAATTGATACAGCCACTATGGAGAACAGTACGGAGGGTCCTTAAAAAACTTAAAATAGAACTACCATACGACCCAGCAATCCCACTACTGGGCATATACCCTGAGAAAACCATAATTCAAAAAGAGTCATGTACCAAAATGATCATTGCAGCACTATTTACAATAGCCAGGACATGGAAGCAATCTAAGTGTCCATCAACAGATGAATGGATAAAGAAGATGTGGCACATATATACAATGGAATATTACTCAGCCATAAAAAGAAACAAAATTGAGTTATTTGTAGTGAGGTGGATGGACCTAGAGTCTGTCATACAGAGTGAGTAAGTCAGAAAGAGAAAAACAAATACCGTATGCTAACACATATATATGGAATTTAAAAAAAAAAAAAGAAAAAATGGTCATGAAGAACCTAGGGGCAAGACGGGAGTAAAGACGTAGATGTAGAGAATGGACTGGAGGACACGGGGAGGGGAAAGGGTAAGCTGGGACGAAGTGAGAGAGTGGCATGGACATATATACACGACCAAACATAAAATAGATAGCTAGTGGGAAGCAGCCGCATAGCACAGGGAGATCAGCTTGGTGCTTTGTGACCACCTAGAGGGGTGGGATAGGGAGGGTGGGAGGGAGGGAGACGCAAGAGGGAAGAGATATGGAGACATATGTATATGTATAACTGATTCACTTTGTTATAAAGCAGAAGCTAACACAGCATTGATATCCTGGAATGAAGGCCTCGTGGGACCAACTCACATCAGCTTATGCATATGATATCTACTTATGACATCTGCTTATGTCGGATATAACTCTAATAAAGATGTTAAAAAAAAAAACCTGCAGATATCCGGGCTCCACTCCAGGCCCTGGAATCAGAATTGGGGCCGAGGACTCTGTATTTTAACAAGCTTTTGAGCCCCACTGCCCGTGCTGCGCTCAGCTTCCTGCCCCTCCGTTTGGGTCTTTCCTCTCAAGGAACTGCATGTTCCAGTGTAGGAGAGACAGGTCAGAGGATATGCTTCTGAGGGTAGGCCTACCTCTGGACCCCGGGGAAGAAATCCGGGCTCACTCAGAATCTGCTGAGTGGGTGAAATGCTCTTGGACCTTTCTCGGCTGATGGGCGGGGGCCGGGGTTAGGGTGAGGCCAGTCAGGCACTCATGTTGGGGCACCGCAAATTCAGTGATTAAGGTAAATAACATTTCACACAACATTAAAAAAATAAAATCAATGCAAAAAAAATCCTTGGTGAACACAATATCAGTATTTTAAAGGCAGGCTGTGTTGTTGCTTGCTTTGTGACCTTGCAATATTGTGCAAAGGTCATTTCTGATCAGCTCAGAGTCCTGGGGCTGGGAGTCCCCTGGGTGGTTGTGTGAGGGTTGACAATGACATGCCAGCATGTAGGGCAGTGCCAGGCCTTATATATAGTCATGCTTTTTGATCGTAGAGTTCTTATCAAATTTCTCCCATGCAGTTCAAATCAGGGGAGCGTATTCTGAGGAGTGCCTATAGAGGGCGCGTTGGTCCTTCTCCCTCAGACTCCAACATGGCTGGCACCTGGCCCACAACAGTGGCTAGTGACCCTGGCAGGCTGACCCTCCTGCTGGCCACATGGCTGCTGGATGGCAGTGGTGAGGTCCATGTTGCGTGGACCTGGGCTCACAACCCAGAAGGCACGTTCCTGGGGGCATGGGGACGGGGGCGGAGACGGGCCTGAGAGCCACCCTGGGTTCCTGTGACACAAAGAGGCTAGGGACTGCTGGCCTGGAGGATGGTCACTGCAAGTCCAGCAAAAAGGAAAGTCTTTTCAACAAATGGTGCTGGGAAAATTGGATATCCATATGGAAAAGGATGGATTTGGACTCCTATCTCATACTATATACAAAAATTAACTCAAAACAGACCAGTCCTAAATGTAAGAGCTAAAACCATCACACTCTTAGAAAAAAACATAGGGGTAAATCTTCACGACCTTGGTTTTAGCAACGGATTCATAGACTCATGCTTTTGTATAATACAATAATTGAAGAAATAGATAAACTGGATTTCATCAAAATTTAAATGTTTGTGCTTCAAAGGACACTATCAAGAGAGTGAAAGACAACCTACAGAATGAGAGAAAAATATTTGCAAATCATATATTTGGCAAGGGTCTAGTATCCAGAACATATTAAAAAGTCTCACGGGCTTCCCTGGTGACGCAGTGGTTGAGAGACCGCCTGCCGATGCAGGGGACACGGGTTCGTGCCCCGATCCGGGAAGATCCCGCATGCCGCGGAGCGGCTGGGCCCGTGAGCCATGGCCGCTGAGCCTGCGCGTCCGGAGCCTGTGCTCCGCAACGGGAGAGGCCACAGCAGTGAGAGGCCCGCGTACCGCAAAAAAAAAAAAAAAAAAAAAAAAAAAAAAAAAAAATGTCTCACAACTCAAAAACAAAAAGAGAAACAATCCAATTTTAAAAATGGGTGAAGGACTTGAATAGATATTTATCCAAGGCAGATGTACAAATGGCCAAACACATGAAAAGATGCTCAACATCACTAGTCATCAGGGAAGTGCAAATCAAAACCATTAAGTACCATTTCACCCCTACCAGGATGGCCATAATAAAAGAGCTTCCCAAAACAAAAGGAAGTATAGCTGACCATTGAACAACACTGGTTTGAACTGCACGGGTCCACTTACGTGAGGATTTTCTCAATGAATACAGTATCTGTATTTTCACTTTACAGATCTTTAACTGCATGTGGGGAAAAGTTTGTGTCTGATTGTAGATCATAATGTGTGGAATCAAAAGAACTAGGGTTTGAGTCCTGATTCTAGCCAGACTTCTTCATTTCCTGCCCTGGGGTGAATCATTTATCAATGTCTTTGTTTTTGAGGCAGAGATAGCAGTATGTGGATTTTCGACTGTGCTGGGGGGTCAGCACCTCTAACCCCCCACATTGTTCAAGGGTCAACTGTAATTAGTATTGTCAAGTATGTGGAGAAATTGGAACCCTCATACATTGCTGGTAGAAACGTTAAAATGATACGGCTGCTTTGGAAAAGAGGTTGGCAGTTCCTTAAAAAGTTAAATGTAGAATTACCATATGACCCAGTGGTTTCACTGCTAGGTAGATACCCCAAAGAATTGAAAACAGGTACTCAAAGAAGTACATGTACACTTGTGTTCGGAGTAGCACTATTCACAATAACCAAAAGGTGGAAATGGCTCAAAAGCCATTCAGGAAATGAATGGATAAGCCAACTGTGGTACATACATACAATGAGATTAGTATTCAGCCACAAAAAGGAACGAAGTACTGATACAGGCTACAATGTGCATGAACCTTGAAAATGTTATGTTGAGGGAGAGAAGCCAGACACAGTAATTCACCGTATGATTCCACTTAGATTAATGATTAACTAGAATAGATAAATCCATAGAGACAGAACACAAACTGGTGGTTTCCAAGAGGGTGGGGGAAACGGGAATGGGAAGAAGTCACTTAATGGGTTCAGCATTTTAATTTGTAGTGATGGAAATGTTCTGATCAGCTAGATAGAGGTGGTGGTGACGGCACAACATCGTGAATGTACTAAATACCACTGAGCTGTTCAGCTTAAAGTGGTTAATTTGATGTTATATGAATTTCATCTCAATAAATTATTTTTTAAACTTAAAACCATGTCAACCTCAAAGCAAAACAAGAGAGAAAAGAAAAGTAAAGGGGTGAGCATCACAAAAGTCAGGGTGTTTGTGGGAGAGGAGAGGAGAACCAGGGGGGTCCGAGTGGTAATACACAAGACTTGCTTTGTTATTCTTCTTTAAACTCTATGCAGATATACACTTCTTATAAATACTGTATTTCATGATAAAATATTTTAAAAGAATAAACAAAAGGAGGAGAGAGAAAAAGAATCACGTAGCAGGGGATAGATGCTTGGTTCAAGCTTCCCTTCCTCCCATTCACCAGCCCCTCCCTGGTTGCCTGGGAGCCTGGGGATGAAAACAGGGATCTGGGGGTCCCTCCCCAGTGCCTCTTCCTGGCTTGGCCAGCATCACCCGGACAACTTGCTTAGAAGGGCAAGTGAGTTGGGAAGGTGCTGTTTACAGGGACTCCCTGTAGTTGCCTGAGATCCCGATCTGGTTTTCAGTGGTGGGGAGGGTGCAGTCCTGTGCCCATGGAAGAGAGGGTGGCAGGACCAGGCCAGTCCCCCTGTGCCCACCTGGCCCCGGTGGGGGATGCCCTCTCCTTTTCAGGGGTGCTTTCAGTCCTTCCAACCCCTCCCGGTTCCTGTCCCCCGGGCTTCCTCTCCCAGGATTCTCGGGACCTGTGAGGATGCCCAGAGCATGGGTGGCATGCGTGAACACAGACCCAGCCCGTAGACCTGTGAGGTGTCGGCTCCTGGGTAGCCAGCACTCCTATTCCCTCAGGGACTGTGGTGTGAACTGGGGCCCCCGGGGTGGGGAAGGGTACGGGATGCCACGCCATCAGGAGGCATGCCCGAGGCTGGCAGCTGAGAAGCCTGCCTGCCTGGGCTGTCCCTTGCCCCGCTGCCTCTTCGCTGTGACAACACTTAATACGTGATCCCATATCAATAAGAATTAGTGTAATCGTAATTGTACAAATAACAGAGTTAGGGTCTTCGCTGAGTGTTGTCTTCTGACCTCGGTCAAGGTGGTGCGGAGCTCGTTTGCTCACCTGCCCTCCAAGCCAGCCCTGCTGAAGGTGACACGGGCACCTCTCACCCACATACCACTCTATGCGCCAAACGGATGGGCTGGAACCACCGCCATGACAGCCACGGAGCTGGGCATTCAGGAACTCAGGAGTGTTTAGGCCAACCCTTAGGTTTTACTTCGGTTCTAAGGGGCCTGAGGTCCAAATCCCAAGGCCAGTTGGTGGCCAGTTTGGCTGAGAGCCGGCGTCCCTCTCGCAGACCTCTGGCAGCATGTCTTTGGAAGGGAGTGGGACAGCATCTGTCGAGTCCAGTCACACACCCTTTGACCAGCACACCCGCTTCCAGGGACCTGTTATCTGGAAATACCTTGACGTGTACAAGGCCATATACGGGTGTTCGTTGCAGTACCTTTTGAACTGAGTGAAAAATTGGAAAGCACCAATTTTTTCTTCATCTACATCGGGGACTGGTTGAACCAATTACGATGGACTGTATCATGCACTTATTAAAAAGACTAAAATAGAACTCTAAGTTCTAAAGTGTAACTGTCTCTATTATGAACCGAAAAAAAGTTGTAGTAAGATCTTTCTGGTACTATCCAGCTGTGCAAGAACCAACCTTGAGATGTAAACGTCTAGAATCCAACGTGGTAGCCATTGGCTACATGTGGCTTATTGGGCATCTGAAATCCAGCCCGGTCTGAGTTGAGATGCGCTGTGAGTTTAAAACAGCAAACTACCATTTGCTATGTCTAACATTAGACCTCAAAAAGAAAAGATGTTTGGCTGGATTTTGAAGACTTTGTATTCAAAAAACGACACAAAGTATCTCACTAATGTGCTTTTTATGTTGGCTACATATTGAAATGATCATGTTGGGGATATATTGAGTTAAATATGTTTTTATATTAATTTCACTTATTTTGACATTGCTTCACCTCTTTTGGATGCAGCTACTCTACAATGTAAAATGATATCTGTGCCCCAGGTGATCGGGCAGCCCTAGTCCAGAATGACAGACATCAAACCACCAAGCGTGGTCAGCAGTGGGGAGTGGATTAGGAGAAGTGTGTGAAGCAGGACCTATACTTGGCTCTTCCACATGGTTGTACAACTTTACATATTCATATATCACTTTTACAACGAGTAACAAACAAAATAGGATGCTGTTGTCATGCTCTCTGGCCGGCATGCTTTCTACCTCACCATGCCTGATGAATTTGCCCGCTCTGATGCCCTGTCTCCACGGAGGCCATGGTCCATGGAGAGAGGCCATCCGCTAATTCAGCATTACCTTTACCTTGGGGCATATCAAGCATGACCAACCCTTGGGGAACAGAAGTGGGACACTCTGTCCTCCCCATGTTCATGGAGAAGGCAGACCAGGGGGGTGACAGCCAGAAGCAGTGGCGGGGAGGCACCCAGCAACAAGAAGGCCCCAGCAGCTGCGGACGGGAGTTCTGTGGGCTGACATTAGCTAGTTTTCTTTAAGCATCTCTAGCATAATAAATGCATTCTTCCCCCCTCCTTGAATAGCAATTGAAGACACAGTTTCTGGAAAACGGAAAGATAAATTCTAGTAGGTGCTTTCTATGGGAGCCTAGGAAACTTGCTGCTGTGTGTGACGTGTGCACCAGCCGTTTCCTGGACCCTGGTTGCTCCCAACGGATGCTGTCATTCATTCACTGACTGCTGAGTCTAACATTAAATCTAGAGAAAGAGGGGCAGGTAAGATCCTTCTATGTCTCAACGTATCCCTGGTGACTCTTTTTGGTTTTTTTAACATCTTTACTGGAGTATAACTGTTTTACAATGTTGTTAGTTTCTGCTGTATAACAAAGTGAATCAGAGACTGTCTTTTTAATGGAGGTGTTAAGATGTTGAACCCCATTAATCTCTAGGTCAGAGACTAGGTCCAATTAGTCCCCTGGTTGAGGGCTTCTATGTTCCCAGGTCCAGAACTTACACACACACACACACACACACACACACACACACACACACACACACACATACAGAATTATAGGACATCTTGAAAACATTTTCAAACAAAGCAAAAGAGAATTTTCTAAAAATACCTAATGCTCCAAGTTGAGAGGATTGTAAGTTAATAGAAAGTCTGTTTTGTTTTCACTTAGTTCAGAATGACGACTAACCACTTATGATGCCGGAGCGTCATTCTGTGTCTTGTACTTATCAACTTTGCAAAGCAAATAAATGAGGTTGCAAAGAGCCAAACCAAACAAAATCCCAGACTTTTCCTGGAAAATAACCAATAAAACATAAACAATGACAGCAACACCCTCCACATTCATTGATGTTTCCAATTACAGTTTCTGGGGCCTAAAATACACGGCAGGGAGCGACCACTTTATGCTACAAATATCACTGCAAACGCCACGAATTAAAACTGCTGCGTGACGGTTTGCAAAATGTAATTTGGCGAACATTCCCAAAGACAACCCTTCCCAAAAATCAAGCCCATATTATTCAAGTCCACTCCCAGAGAGGCCTATCTCCCTTCTCAATTCCTCCCTAAATACTTGATTCAGACAGAGCAAATTTGTCTTGTCTTTTTTCTCCCGACCTCTCTCCCCTGTTTTATTCTCATCTCCTATCTCTGGTCAACCAGGAACAATTCCCGTGAATATTTTCATCCTTTCCCACATCCCCACTATTTCTGCTTATATTTGCTAAGGTTAAAAAAAAAAAAAGATACAACTTCTGGTAACAAAAGGAAGATGTATTTGTTATAGAATATTGTTAAAGTAAAAGAAAAAGAAATGTACAAAGGAATAAATAAACATCACGCATACAGCCTCCATCTAAAATATTGGCTAACATTTCAATGTATTCCTCGGCTTTTTCCTATAAATAGATTAGACGTGTCTGTGTGTATGTGTGTAATGAGAAATGTGATCATCCTACATTGTCGTTATGCATTCCTCTCTGTCATTTAAAAAGTGACTACATTACATCTCATCCTGTGGATAGACCATGATTTATGTGCCCAACCCTCGATTTGGGGCATTTGGATTGTTTCCTATGTGTGACTGTAGCGAACGACGCTCTAGAATGTTGGCTTATATTTACATTACTCCTTTAGGATTATTTCCTTAGGATGGATCCCTAGACATGAAACTGTTGGACTTGGGCACCTACTGCGGAACTGCCTTCCACAAACCAGCTCCCACTACCCATGGCAGTGAGAAGGAATCTCCAGCTCTCTTTACAGCCGAATCAGTCTTTCCCCTGAGGTTTTAACTAACGGTTAAAATATTGGCTGATAAACGCCAGGAACTTCAGCGCTCTCGGAGGCTCTCGGGAAGACTCACATTCTCCGGGAAGCAAGAGTGGAGGTGCTAGGGACTGAGAGGCCAGGACGCTGAGCCCTGGAGCTGGGGGCTTCTCAGCAGACCCCCGGCACCTGCATTTAGATGCTGAAGCCTGGTGATGGTCAGCTACAAGGGGCCTGTCCCCTCAGGGAGCATGGATTCATTGGTCATTCCCACAGGACCTTGTCCAGCCAGCCTGAGCTTACCCACATCGGAGCTTACCTGCCGCAGCAGCAGGGTGGAGAGGGTGCAGCCGGCCTCCTTCGGTCTCCTCCTCTGGCCAGGCAGGAGGATGGCTGAGGAGGGCCCACCCTTTAAGAGGGAACATCCGCAGGAAGAGCATGTGAGCCCCTATGCTGATCCCTCATGATCCCCACGAGGCTACGGTCTCGTGACCTTGCTCCCAGGCCTGGAGAGGAAACCATGGCCAAACCCACGCCAGGCTGCTCAATGGAGGATCCCACAAAAGCAGCCTTGGGATCTGGGGGGAGGGGAGGGGAGCGAGAGCTTTCCCTTTGAAGTGACCCTCCCCCAACCAGCCCTTCAGCTAGAAATGTCAGCACTATTTGCATAATTGAGACAATTGGACAAAATGGTTCTTTCAGAAGCCCCTCATCAGGCGGGCGGTGCCCAGCCCTGGGGAGCTGGGGGAAGGCAGCACATGGCACTAATCATCACTAATCCTTTTCAGATCATCTGAAGCTGGACCAGAGGTTGAGGTGAACTCCAGTGCGAGGGCGGCGTGAGTCCCATGTGACTGTCATCCTTGTCTAGGCGCCCCTAAGACTCGCGGTCCCTACTCCATCAGCAGCCCGAGTGACCTGTATCCATAGTCACCCCAAAACCGCCCTAAGGAGAGCTTTTGGGGTTTGCTATAACGCATGGTTAAGCCAGTGATCAGTGAGCTTTCTCAGCCTGACAGGAAAGAAGACATCCAAACCCTGAAATTCTCCCTTACGTGACCCTCCACGCAGGGGAGTCACCCACCCCAGCCTCCCACCTGTAAGTCTCCTCGGCCTGGGCTGCCTCCCTCATCACAGGAAGGGACAGAGGTGCAGACAGGTTGGACCCAAGGGCCGTTAGGGCAGTTCCCACTTTACAGATGAGGAGACTGAGGCTCATGTGAGTCACGTGGCTGCTTGCCCAGAGAGCCTGTGAAGCGGGGAGGAGATTGACTGGCCCCGGCTGTCGTGTTTCATCCCATAGAGCCCAGGGGCTGCAGCCTGAGCCTGGGACCAGTCCCCACCGCAAGCTGCAGGAGTTCGTACCCACACCGGGGGGATGCCCAGGGGCTCGGGGAGCCTCTGAATTCTGGACGTGGATGCAGGATTGGGCAGGGGGGCTGGGCCATTTTCTAGGGAGGGGGTCCATCCTTTGCTTTCAGCAGCTTCTCTCAGGTCTGTGCCCACCAAAGGTTGACAACCTTGCCCCAGCAGAGTGGGTGCATGGGGGTTGTGGGGGATGAAGTGTGACTTCCGCCGTGCTTTGCAGGTGCACAGCCTGGGGGTGAGCCCGGCAGTGTCCGCCTGCCCAGCCACTGCTCTGGCCCGGCAGCAGAGTTGTCTGCCTTATAAACTGTTGATGGCTCTGCAGGCCTGATAGACTCACGGCTTTTAGCAGGAGTCCCTCGGGGGCAGAGGGGATGCTGTAAGTGGCTGTAGGTCTGACTGCATGGCCAAGGCAGAATTATTGATGCAGGGCATTCCTGGGACATCAGGAATCAGACTGGGAGCAGCCAGGGAGGCCCCACGGGAGGGACCCCACCATGGCTACAAAGCATGAAGCCACGTGGTCAGTGCCAAGGACAGTGCCCCATCCCAGCTGGCCAGTAAGTGCCTCTCCAGCCAGTGAACACGACTGTTAATGGTCACATAGACCCCTTCTCAGGGTCAGATAACACAGAGATCCCCAGACCTCTGCAAGCCAGCACCCTTCCTTCCTGGGGCCGGCACCCTGGGACTGCCACATGCAACATGGTGGCCTGAGCCCCGTCTGCCTGGTGACCAAGCACTTGAAATGCAGCCGGTGCACACTGAGATGTGCTCTGAGCATAAAAAACATGGGATGGCCAAGACTGGTGATAATATTTTTTACTGATTACATGTTGAAATGATATTTTGGATGTTTGGGGTTGAAAATAATGTATTATTTTAAATATATATCATTAGTATTTTAATATATTTTATTTCAATATGTTAAATTTCAATATGATTCATCCTAGGAGGAAAGTAGGAGTCAATTTTATGTACTGTTTGACTCTAACTGTAAAAATATACTTTGAGAAAAAAGGACCAGAAAGGAATATAATATGCTAACAGGTTATGTTAATAAAAATATATGTGATTTTTTTCTCTATAAAAAAAATTTGCAATCTGATTTTTTTTCTGAATAAAATGTATTATTATTTTTTTTCACCTGCTTCCATTTACTTTTTAAAAAAGTGACTACTAGAAGATTTGCGAAGACCTCTTGGGGCTCACTGCTGTGGCTCCCATTATATTCCTGTTGGCAGGCTCTGAGCCAGGGCTGCAGGGGGCAGGGGATCCTGGGCAGCATCCCCATTCTTGGGGGGTCTCTTCCTTGTATGGCAAGGTGCTTGGGAACGACGTTCTAGAGCTGTGGACGGGCTCTTCGTGTGTGAGGATTATTACGTGTCCAGGGAGCCGTCCGAGCCAATGACAACGGCACCAAGACCAGCGACAGGAAAGAAGCACTGGGCAGGTAGTTACGTGGTACCAGGTCTGCAGTCTGTGAATTAATCCACTCAGTCGTCACCCAGCCTCAGAGGTGGGCGTACTTCTTCTCCTGGGTGAAGAATGAGGACACCGAGGCTCTGAGGAAGTGAGCAGCTTGCCTGTGGTCACAGGGTCACAGCTGGTGAGGGGAATGGGGACAGTGACCGTGCGTCCCTGCAGTGTGGACCCCTGAGAAGGCGGCAGGGGCGCCCCGGGTGGAGGCAGCGCCCACACTCTGTCTGGGGGGGTCTTGGTTTGGGTTCCCTCCAAGGAGAATCGGAGACAAGCCCATGATGTTTTTCTCTTGGTCCTCTGTCCCCTGCATTTCCCTACCAACAGTGAGATCTCAAAGCCTGTTCCGGTCCAGGGAGGACTTCCTGGCAAGATTCACGGGTGGTGTCTGTCCTTCCACCTAATGTCGCTTTTCTCCCTTCTGTGAGGTCAGTGGACCTTGATGGCGATGGTCTACAGCCTGGACATCACTAGGACTTGCAAGATGGTGACGTCATTCCACCATCCCTGTCTTGTTTATTAGCCTCGTTTATTCTATTCTTGTAGAATTCATCTACAAGAAGCTTCCCCTGACTACGTCGGTTAACACCGTTCACACAGGAAAGGCAGGGAAAAGGTTTCCATTTCCAGAGAAATGAGTTTGTTCCCTGGCACCCTCCCAAGGTGACTAACATGTTTCTTTTTCCAGAGTGTCAGCTGTGAATTCATAGTTCATGCGTTGAACTTGAAACATACTTGATGCGTTTCAATCCACAACACTAATTTCCTTTACTGTTTCCTTACTGTTGTGAATTGTCCCAATTTCACATGGGCTCCTGAATCCTTCTGGCATGACACCAGGAGCATCTGAGAAGTTCCTTGCTATCGGGCTCATCTTGTACATTTCTTCCCCTAGACCTGGACTTGGCTATTCCTCCAAGGAGCCATGGTTCTTTTTAGTGGGAAGTGGTATTTAGAAACCAGTATCCGCTTCTGAATTGAATTGTTTCTAGGTCTTTTCAGTAGTCAGAACTATGAAGTTTATGTATATATAAATATATAATATAAACAGTTCCCAAGTCAAAACTGCAAACAAGATTTATTTGGAAGTGTCTGGCTACTATTTCTATCTCCCCCGTAGTAAACTTTAGTATCTCCCCAAGATTAAACTTGAAAACATTTTTTTTGTTTTAATCTGTCTGCTTTTGAGTATTAGTATATAATATTAATTCTGTGTCTATATAGATACATGTATCTTTTTCACAGAAATGGTAGAGGACTTTACACACTTATTGCCACCTTGCTTTTTTTGCACTTCTCCACTTTTCCTGGGGACTGCTTAGCCGTATCTCATTTCTTTTTGTAGCTGCGTAGCCCAGATCCTTGAGTGAATGGATGAAAAATTGATTCGACCAGATGGACGCTTAGGTGGGTTTTGGTCTTTAGAAATCACATAGCAACAAAAAGCCTTGTCACGTTCCTTTTGCATTTTGCCAGTCATCTCTAGTTTCGCAACAGTGAGATTACTGGGATTAAGGGTAAATGCACATGTAATTTTGCTAATATTGCAAAATTCCCCTTCATGGAGGTTGTACCATCTTGCATTTCCACCAGCATTTTACGAGAGTTCTGTTTCCCTGCAGCCTTGTCTACACAATGTGCTGTTAAACTTTTGGGTTTTTTGCCAATCTTATTCAGAAATGGTGTCTCAGTAGAGTTTTGGTCTATAGTTTTCTTTTCTTGTGATGCTCTTGTCTGGTTTTTGTATCAGGGTAATCCTGGCTTCATAGAACGACTTGGGGAATGTCCTCTCTCTTCTATTTTCTGTAAGAGCTGGTGAAAGATTGGTATTAATTCTTCTTTACAAGTTTGGTGGAATTTACAAGCGAAACCATCTGAGCCTGGGGTTTTCTTTGTGGGAAAATTTAAAATTAATAGTTCAATCTCTTTACTTTTTACAGATCTATTCAGATATTTCTATTTCTTCTTGAGCCAGCTTCAATAATTTGTGTCTTTTCAGGAATTTGTCCATTACATCTGGGTTTTTTATTTGTTGGCATGTAGTTGTTCATGGTATTCCCTTAAAATCCTTTTTATTTCTAGAAAAGCAGTAGTGGTATCCTGTTTTTCATTCTTGATTTTACTAACTTGAGTCTTCTCCCTTTTTTCTTGGTTAGTCTAGCTGATTTATCAATTTTGTTGATCTTTTGAAAAAACCAACTTTTGGTTTCATTGATTTCTTCAACTGTTTTTTCTATTCTGTATTTTATTTCTTTCTACTCTAGTCTTATTTCCTTTCTTCTACTTGATTCGGGTTTAGTTTGCTCTTCTTTTTCTAGTTTTCCAAAGCTGAAGGTTGGATTATTGATTTGAGGTCTTTCATTATTAATATAGGTGTCCACAGCTATCAGTTTCCCCCGAGCACTGATTTAGCTGCATCCCATAAGTTTTAGTATGTTGTGCTTTCACTTTTCTTCATCTTAAAGTAGTTTCTAATTTTTCATGTGACATCTTTAGCCCACTGGTTGCTTAGGAGTATATAGTTTAAGGTCCACATGTTTGTGAATTTCTCATATTTCTCTCTGTCATTGATTTCTAATTTAATTCCACTGTGGTTGAGAACATACTTTGTATGATTTCAATCCTTTTAAACTTACATAGGCTTAGCATATAGTCTATCCTGGTGAATGTTCCATGTGAACTTGAGAAGAATGTGTATTCTCTTGCTGTTGGGTGGAGTATTCTACTAGATGTCTGTAGGTCAATGTAGTTTTTTAAAAAATATTTTTATTTATTTATTTTTGGCTGCATTGGATCTTCATTACTGTGCTCGGGCTTTCTCTTTTTGAGGCCAGTGGGGGCTACTCTTCGTTGCGTGGGCTTCTCATTGCAGTGGCTTCTCTTGTTGCGGAGTACAGGCTCTAGGCGCAAAGGCTTCAGTAGTTGTGGCGCACGGGCTTAGTTGCTCCGCGGCACGTGGGATCTTCCCAGACCAGGGCTCGAACCCATGTCCCCCGCGTTGGTAGGCGGATTCTTAACCACTGCGCCACCAGGGAAGCCCTCGGTGTAGTTTTAATGTGCATTTATATTAGTATGAGTAAGTCTGGGCATCTTTCCATGTTTAAGGGCCACCTGCATTCTGTTTCTGTGAACTTTCCACATCCCCTGGTCATTTTATAGGGTTCTTTCCTCTGTGTTTAAATCTTGTTCATATATATTAAAGATAGCAAGCTTGTGATTATGATAAAGTGGCAGATAATTTCCCCCAGTTTGTCACATATGTCTCTTAACTTTACTTACTAGCCTTGGCTTCTTGCTTCCTTGCTATTTTCTGTCCACTTGACTCAATTCACCACTGACATAGCCTCTTCTAGGCTGTGCAGTGGGCATGGCTCAGACATGACTCCCAAGGTTCACAGGCTAATGGGGGAGATGGCACTGACACCGACACACTGGAATACAAGGCAGGCCATGGGATTCTTTCTAATCACACTTGCCAAGCCACAGGAAAATATGAAAGGAGAGAGAACTTGTTAAAAGAAGGGGGGGTTGCTTCATCTGGGCATGTAGTTTGGGTGCAAGTCCAGGTGGCAGATTTGAAAGGAGGCGCTTTAGGCAAAGAGCTGGAGGTGGGATACAGGAGGTCTGCAGGCAGACCAGCAGGCCCTGTGGACTGGAGCATGGGTCCCAGGCTAGGACAGGTGATGGGGAGGGAGGGAAAGGAGAAGACCAGGCTGGGACATGAGGGCAGGTAGGAGAGCGCGGGGGAGTGCCGAGGGCTCGGGCCAGCACTGGCCAAGCAAAAGGTTTGTGAATCCTGACCTGGAGGCCCTGTTCCAAATACCTTCCTTCTCAAAGTCTCATTTGAGGTAGGACTTATATCTGTGTGGCAAACTATACTACTCCTGGGATCGGCTGCAGGCGTGAGCATCCACTTTCCATATTTCTGAATTTTTTACATAAAGTTTAAAACCAGATGGTGTTGACTTGTGAGCGACTCCATCAGCAGAATCTCCGAAATCAAGAAGCTAAAGTGGTAGATATATTAAACAAATACATTTGCTTTGTAAATGAAACTCATGTTTCATCGAACAATGCCTCTAGCATGAGGAAGGCTAGAGCAGAAATGAAAACCTTTGGTGTTGTGATCAAGGATAATCATAAAAATAAATAGGGCTTCCCTGGTGGCGCAGTGGTTGAGAGTCCGCCTGCCGATGCAGGGGACGCGGGTTCGTGCCCCAGTCCGGGAAGATCCCACATGCCATAGAGCGGCTGGGCCTGTGAGCCATGGCCGCTGAGTCTGCACATCTGGAGCCTGTGCTCCGCAAACGGGAGAGGCCACAACAGTGAGAGGCCCGTGTACCGCAAAAAAAAATAATAATAATAAATAAATAAATAAATAAATGGATAACTAGATCAGGCAGAGACTCATAGGCCCATCAATGCCTTTGATCATCATAAACTTTGCCTCCACTGCTCTGGAAATCCTCCACCGACTGCCCGAAGAACAAGGTAACTTTTGCCACTTGGGGGAAAGAAGATCCTCAAACATTTGGTCTGCAGGCCTGGGAAGCTCCCCTCTCTCTGTCTGACAGGCAGAGGGTCTTTCTGGTGAACCTCAAGGACCAAGTTGGCCAAAATGTGTCGGTCACTCTCCAAAGGATGCCTGGCTGGTCAGTAGCTGAATATTGGCAGCAGCCTTTTCGCATCGCCCTCCTCCTCTGCACGCAGCTCCAGGCTGGCGGAAGCTGGAGTGCCGGCCACTCTGCAGTGCAGGACACAGGCCCAGAGAGCCTCCCATGGAAGGACCAACGGGAGGATCCCAAGTGGACAACCGCTTCCTGTTTGATCACGGGAGCTTTCTCTTCATTCTTTTTCTCTTCTCTTTTATTTATTTATTTTTGGCTTCTCAGTGGGTTATGTTGTAATGTTGGCAGATGAAGTGTCCTGGGATCACAAGTCCATGGGCAGAAAAACCCTGCCAAACGTTGACTACATTATAGTTTCCAGAATAATCTCTACAGTGAAAAGAAAGCCGGTGATTTTGCGGTGGAAATGACCAACTGTCTCAAAGCTTTGTAGGAGTCTCACAATGGTGTGAATGTCAGGATCTGGGGTGGCCAGTCTGGGCAAAGAGGGAATGTACCTTCTGCTGCTGCGGGCTGGCCTGGCCAAGGCTGGAGCTTCTGGAAGTGCCAAGGAGTGAGCATTTTCCTAGCTGGTTTTCTTTCTTACCAAGTTCCTGACATCTGGTTCATCTGCAAGCCCACCACCCACGTGTAAGAAGCCCCACCGCATCACAGTGTTGGAGTCGCTACACGTCTGAATGTAATCTTCTGCCCTCTGGTGGGAGCGAGGAGGGCACTTATTCAAAATTCCAAACGCCGTGGCTAATACTTCTTTAATCTTCACTCTGGAGTGATGGCGAGTCTCCCGAAATGTGGGTCCAATTATGTGGAAGTCAGTGTGACCTTGTCTTCCTTTGAGATGTCTGTGTTTCTGAGGAGAGCTTTGGGCAGGAACCATACAAGAAGTCATTTTGCCTCTGTCTGACTTTGTTTATAGCAGCGGCCTGCATCAGCACAGAATCTCTGGGAGATAAAAGGAGAAGCTGGAGCTTCAGGAAGCCAGCTGTGCCTTCTCACAGATGGGCCCCGAAAGATGCCTCAGAGCACGGACACGTTCTACGCACAGGGCTCTCCTTTGTCACGGGTGTCCGTGTTCTGAGGCACCTTTCAGGGCCCATCTGTGAGAAGGCACAGCTGGCTTCCTGAAGCTCCAGGTTCCCCTTTTATCTCCCAGTGATCCTTTTAGCATAAGTTATTTGTCTCACACCTCACGTCTCATTGGAAAGGGAGAGCTCGTAATGGTGTTCAAGATAATCTCCTACCAGCCTCATCTCTTCTGAGTGACGCTTCACCGCTACTAAAATTTGGATTTTACCCAATTTTGTTGCAATAACCAATGAAAAAAAAAAAAAGCACCAAAACAAAAATTTAGGAACATCCTGTAAATCTCAGTAAAGCTTTAAACAAAATGTTCTGGGCATTGAGTACTCCTGTCGCTTGAATCTTATTTTAATTAGGAACAAGTCTTTGATTTGTAATCTCTTGGAAAAAAGTCTCCTGAAGTCTCTGAGCAGGCAGGACCGCTCTGGAGGGAGGTGGCCAGTGTGAGAGCACAGAGCTTACAGTGGGTAAGGGCCAGTTCTGGAAACAGCAGGAAAGATTCTAGCATTCTATTTCAAAAAAAATTTTTTTTAATAGACTTTATTTTTAAAAACAGTTTTAGATTCACAGAAAAATTGAGAAGACAGTATAGAGAGTTTCCGTCTCCCCTGTACTCTTCTGATAATATTAACATACTATTATGGTCCATTTATACTATGATATAAATGTGTATATGTGGTATACATTACTATGGTACCATATATACTATGGTATGTTGTTAATGAGCTAACATTGACATATTATTACTAACTAAAGATTATGCTTTATTCAGATTTCCTTAGTTTTTTATCTAATGTTCTTTTTCTGTTCCAAGGTCTCATATTACATTTATTTTTTTTCCAGCTTTATTGAGATATGATTGACACACAACATTGTGTAAGTTTTAGGTGTACTAGGGTCGATCTGATACATTGATAAACTGCAAAATGGTTACCACCATAGTATTAGCTACCATCTCCACCCTGTCACCATTTCTTTTCTTGTGGTGAGAATATTTAAGATCTACTCTCTTCCTAACATGCAGGTGTGTGACACAGTATTTTACTATCATCACCATGCTGTTCATTAGATACTCAAATTTGTTCATCTTAAACTGAAACTTTGTACCCTTTGACCAGCTTCTCCCCATTTTCCCCACCACCTAGCCCCTAGTAATCATCACTGTTTCTCTGAGAGCCTAAAAAAGCTTAACTTTTAAAGAATCCATGTATAAGTGATATAATACAGTATTTGTCTTTCTCTGTCTGACTTAGTTCACTTAGTATAATGCCCTCAAGGTCCATCTGAGTTGTCAAAAAAAAGGGGGGGGGCAGGATTTCCTTCTTTCTCAGGGCTGAATCATTCTACCTTTTTCAGGTCATCATTTCTTTCCCAGTTGATTCAGAAAGCAAGCAAATGACAAACACGCTGGCTAAAGAGATTGTTAGCAACGAGTCCCAAATTTCCCCTAGTGCTGGGAAACTTCGTTAGCTGAGGTTTCTCCTTCCCGTCATGCCCAGTTCCCTCCTCCCAAGGTACCAATTAAATTTTTTTTTTTTTAAGTCACTGGGATGAAGAGGAATGTCATCTGCTCTGAGGGGCTCCTAACTCAGAGATGCTGCTCTTAGAGAATTGAGCCTGCCCAGAAATAAAATAAAATAAAATCTCTAAATTTCTAAACTGGGCTTCTCAGAGCTTGGATGTTCTCAAAAAATGATCCCATGTGAACTAACTGGGGCCACTCTGCATACTGTATTTTCCTCTTAGAGATTCACATGTTAGGATGTGAAAGGCTCTGAGAAGTCCTACAATGAAGAAACCTCTTTGCTTTTAGGTAACCCAGCATTTCCCAAACTAGTTTGACCCTGAATCCCCCCTTTTCTTCTGAAGTACCAGCATATGTCTCTCAGATCCAAAGTGTCACAAGGAAGGGTTTGGGAAGCCTCACCCTCAGGTACCAGGAGCTTAACCGTCTGAGGGGCTGATGACTGTTTTGTATTGAAGCAAACTGCCTCCCTGAGGTCCATGGAGATGGGAGGCTGATGGTCCCTATTGAAACCTCCCTTGGCTTTGGTGAGGTGGGATCAACTCCCAATGTGGGTTCTGTCTGAATCACTCCCACTGTGACACACTTTCACCCACCTCCAGTCAGGGAATGATACCTGAAAGAAGTGTCCCAGCTAAATCATGGGGAAGAGGAGGTGGACTCCTGCCCTCTCAGACTCCAGGGTCTGCCCCCTGAGCCCCCTGCCAGACAGGACCTGGAGACAGCCAGGGACAGAGGGTGCTCTGGTGACTGTCCTGTGGCTACTGGAGGGCACTCTGCAGGACCACTGGTTGTGCTCAGCATTCTGTGCAAACCCACCT
The DNA here is from genome assembly GCF_964374135.1 of Grampus griseus. Taxonomy (NCBI): domain Eukaryota; kingdom Metazoa; phylum Chordata; class Mammalia; order Artiodactyla; family Delphinidae; genus Grampus; species Grampus griseus. Next base: position 145,207,186 of record NC_139018.1, on the reverse strand, counting down.
CTGTGGTCCTGCTCTCACCCCCATCAAACCAGCTGACTCTGCCCTTTCCCTGCAGGGATCTACAGACCGCCCTTCTTCCCTCCTCTTTCCTGGACTTTGACGTTTTATCCAGCATGTTGTGAAGAGTGGGCCCCACTTTCTGTGCCAGGCTCTACGCGGGGGCAGCATCTCCAGCAGGACGCACTCTTTCCTGGATGGTCCAGCCTGGGGGCTGTGCTGTCCTTGGCTCCCTAGCATCTTCCATTCCGCCTTGGATGGGAACGATTGTGCACAGGCCGATGGTCCCTGCCAGACGTGAGCTCCCCGACCCCGGACGGGACATCATCATAGCCCAGGAGTCCCCATGGGCCTGGTAGGTATTCCCCTGAGTGTTAAATGCCCTGCTGGCCAGGGCATTTAACATAAAGATTTTTACGTGTGTGCAAGTAAATGTGAGTATAGGTTTAGAAATGGAAATATTTCTGAGGGTTCTGCTCTGCCACTCTGGAAACCATGGCCCTAGTGTCAGGTCATCGTGGGGCATGGGGAAGTGGGAAGTTGCCTGACCTAGTAGTCTGGGAAACTGCAGGGGATGGGCTAGGCTCTAACCTGGAAACAGGAGAAGTGGGTGGCTTCTCCATGACATGTCCAAACAGCCCCGAGGCTCTTTAATGATGAACTATCATCTGCTCCTCCTCTTTGTCCCCATCTCAGAATAGCTAATAACAGCCAACATTTTTTTACACACCTATAAAACACTCTAAATTAATTAACTTAAAACTTTTTTATTGTGGTAAACTATATACAACATAAAAATTATAATTCTAACTATTTTAGAGTGTACAGTTTCATGGCATTAAGTACTTTCACTTGTTGTGTAACCATCACCACTATCCAACTCCAGAACTTTTTCACTCACTCTCCCCTCCCCCATACCCCCTGGCAATTTCTATTCTACCTTCTGTCTCTATGACTTTGAGGGCTCTGGTACCTCATTTAAGTGGAATCACACAATATTTTTCTTTTTGTATCTGGCTTATTTCACTTAGCATAATATCCTCAAGGCTCATCTGTGTTGTAGCATGTGTCAGAATTTCCTTCCTTTTTGGGCTTCCCTGGTGGCGCAGTGGTTGAGAGTCCGCCTGCCGATACGGGGGACGCCGGTTTGTGCCCCGGTCTGGGAGGATCCCACATGCCGCGAGGATCCCACATGCCGCAGAGCGGCTGGGCCCGTGAGCCGTGGCCGCTGGGCCTGCGCGTTCGGAGGCCTGTGCTCCGCAGCGGGGGAGGCCACAGCAGTGGGAGGCCCGCGTACCGGAGGCCCGCGTACCGCAAAAAAAAAAAAAGAAAGAAAGAAAATCCTCTCTGAAAGAAAATAGCATCATCCTAAGCCTCAAATTATTTCTACAAATGATTTCTCAAATATAATTTATGGCACACAGCCAAACATAAGCAGACACTTTGGGATACATGACAACATGAAAAAGAACCAGCAGAAACAACAGACAATAGAAAAGAACTCCAGGGGTTCCATGTATTGGAATTACCAGATACAGACTTTAAAGCAATAATCCTTACATGATCAAGACAAAGTTTAAAATTTTTGCAGAAAGTGTAAAACGATAAAAAATACCTTAACAGCTTAGAAAGGCAGCCAACTAGAAATTTTAGAACTGAAAAATTTAGTAACTGGAGTTAAGAATCTATGGACTGGATTAACAATATATTAGACCAACTAAAGGGAGAAGTAATGCATTGGAAGCCAAATTAAAAGAAATTATTCAGAATGGAGTAGGAGAGAGAAAAGTAAGGAAAACATAGAAGAAAGGATAAAAGACAGAGAATTCAATAAAAAAGTTCTCAGAGTGTTTATATGGAATCCCAGAAGGAGTAGAGAAAAACAGAGTAGAAACAACATCTGAAAAGATAGTGGCGGAGAATCTTCCAAACTGATGAAAGATATTAATCCACAACTTGTGAATCCCAATCAACTCCAAGCAGAATAAATACAGAGAAATGTGTATCTAGACATACTATAGCGAAATTGCTGAAAACCAAAGAGAAAGCCTTAAGAGTTTGCAGAGAAAAAATCAGATTAGCTTCAACAGAGCAGACAGCTACTAAAAAAGGCAGCTGATTTCTCCACAGAAATAAAGAAAGTCAAAAGAGAATGAAATGATCTATTCGGAGTGCTGAGAGGAAACAATTGCCAACCTAGAGTTTTATGCCCAGAAAAATATCCTTCAACAATGAAAGGAAAATATAATCTTTTTCAGGCAAAGAGTAACAGAGGGCTTATAGATAACAAGCACATATTAAAAGAATTACAAAGGGCTTTCTTCAGAGAGAGCTAAAAATATCACAGATGGAAGTATGGAGCAGAAAGGAATAAAGAACAATGAAAATAGTACATGTGTGTGTACATTTACATGGATAACAACTATATAAAATAATAGCAGTAATATCGCATGGGATTTAAAATAGATACAGAATTTAAATACTTGAAAATTACTTCTGTTTTCTGCTTGGATATGTAAAGATGTTGAAAGTCATCACTCTTTTTTCTTTTTTAATGTTTTATTTTTGGCTGCATTGGGTCTTTGTTGCTGCACATGGGCTTTCTCTAGTTGCAGCGAGTGGGAGCTACTCTTTGTTGCAGTGCACAGGCTTCTCATTGTGGTGGCTTCTCTTGTAGCAGAGCATAGGCTCTAGGCACACGGGCTTCAGTAGTTGTGGCCTGATGGCTCAGTAGTTGTGGCTCACAGGCTCTAGAGCACAGGCTCAGTAGTTGCGGTGCACGGGCTTAGTTGCTCTGTGGCATGTGGGATCTTCCCAGACCAGGGATCGAACCCATGTCCCCTGCAATGGCAGGCAGATTCTTAACCACTGTGCCACCAGGGAAGTCCCAATCACTCCCACTCTTACAACAAGAAAAATCTTCTTAAATCCATAAGAGAATCAAGGTCATAGGAAGTAACACCCAGAAAACTGGAGAGACAGGAAAGTACAGAGAATCACAGCCTTCTAAAGCCATGAAAGTGACCAGAGATAAATTTAGCTAAACAGTCTCATCTCTAAGGGCAAAAGCTCTGAGGCTAAGTTTGGATGGCTGGGGGGAATGATTTACCCGTAGTTTCATCCATTATGAAATCTATGCAGGTAGGGTCACTGATCCAAAGTGCACAGACTCTCAGAGATGACCTGGTTCAAATTTATTTGACACATGCAACTTCAGACTCCCCCATGTCCCCCAGCTTGCCCTCTCCACCACCCAGGAAAGGCTAGGAAACCTTAAACTGTAATTGACAAATTGCTGGAAGCAGACTGGACCAGCTTGAGAGTTAAAAACTCCAGGGGGCCCAGTCTTAGGAGGCCCCCCCAATTTTGTGAGTATTACCTCCAGGAACCCCCATGAGGCTCTCATGGTGAAGATCAGAGAAAAATCTCCCCATGCTTCTGGCAGCAGGAGAGGAAACATATCCATTTTGAAACATGCCGGGGGCCTTCTGTTCCCCATCTGCCCTCAAGGGAAACTACTTAGTCAGAACCTAAATGATGTGGGGAAAGGGAAATACCCAACTCCAAACCCCTCCAGTCTTCTTCTCTCCTGTAAGTGGGAGAAAAAACGCTGAGAAGCACTTGTGAAGGTCAGAGCCCAGGGGCACAGGCTCACTAAAAGACTGAGACCTGATCTTAGGTTGATAGGATGCTTCTCTGCCCCTCATACCTTACCACCACAACATGGCTCCTATATAATAATAGGGTTACAGCCGAGTGAACCGCAAGGCTCAGACTCTAAGGAGTTTCAAGGGAACTCAAAGACAACAGGGAGAGCAAAAAAAGAAAGACACTAGAGGAAAGTAAAGCCTTAGACACCTACAGATACAGTAAACAGTAAACACAGTGTAACTCCTAGCCAGATAAATATAAACCATCAAACTAAAGTTATATTTACCTCAGTTCTTATTATCCAATATAACATGTCTGGCTTTCAACAAAAAATTACACAGCAAGCTAGCAGACAAGGAAAAACAGTCTGAAGAGACAACACAAACAACAGAACTGGACTCAGATACAGCAGAGATTTTGGAATCAGCAGACTAGGAATTTAAAATAATTATGATTACATACTAAGGGCTCTAGTGGAAAAAAAAGAACAACATGCAAAAAGAGGGGTAATGTAAGCAGAGAGATGGAAACTCTAAAAAAGAGTCAAAAGGAAATCAAATCAAATCAAAAGCACTTTAACAGCAATGAACAATGCCTTTGATGGGCTCACCAGTAGACTGAACATGGCTGAGAAAAGAATCAGTGAGTTTGAAGATATCAATAGAAACTTCCAAAACTGAAATGCAAAAAGGAAAAAGAATGAAAAAAAAAGAAATATAATATCTAAGAACTATAGAACAATTACAAAGGGAATACCAGATACATAATGGGAATACCAGAGGGAGAAGAAAAAAAGGAGCAGAAGAAATATTTGAGGTAATAATGGCTGAGCATTTTCTAAAATTAATGACAGCCCTTAAACCACAGATCCAGGAAACTTGGAGAACGCCAAGCACAATAAATATCAAAAAATCAGCACCTAGCCATATCATATTCAAACAGCAGAAAACCAAAGACAAAGAGAAAATCTTGACAGAAGCAAGAGAATAAAAAAACACCTTACCTATAGAGGAAGAAGGATAAGAATTATATCAGAATCACATCAGAAACCATGCAAGCAAGAAGAGAATGGAGTGAAATAAAGTACTGAAAAAAACCCCAATAACCTAGAATTCTGTATCCAGAGAAATTATCCTATAGAAATAGAGAAATAAATACTCTCTCAGACAAAAAATTGAGGGAATTTGTCACCAGTAGAAAAAAATGCTAGAAGAAATTCTTCAAGTGAAGAAAAAGATATGGGTCAGAAACTCAGATCTACATAAAGAAAGGAAGAATGTTAGAGAAGGTATACATGAAAGTAAAATAAACCTTTTTATTTTTATTATCAATTAATCTAATAGCTAACTATTTTAAAATAATAGTAACAATGTATTGGGTGATTATAGCTTATAGGTAAGAGAAGTGAATGACAGAATGTTATAAGGAATAGAAGACAGGAAATGGGAATACTCTGTTATATTACCCACTACCCATGAAGTGACACAGTGTTATTAAAGTGGACTTAGATTAGTTGCAAATGTATATTGCAAACTTTAGGGCAACTGCTTAAAAATTTTATAAAGAAGTATAATTGATAAGTTAAGAGATGAGAGAAAATTGAATCATATAAAATGATCAATTAATACCAGAGAAGGAAGAAAAAGAGGGAAAGTTTTAAAAACAAAGAAGGACAAATGCAATTAATAGAAAAGAGTTACTAATATGGTAGATATTAATCTGACTATATTAATAATCACTTTAAAAGTGGTTGGTCTAAACCCACCAATTAAAAGACAGAAATGTCAGAATGTATAATAAAAACAAGGCACAACTATATTATGTCTACATGAAACCCACCTTAAACATAAAAAAATCAAAAAGTAAAAATGTGAGGAAAGACTCTACCATGCTAGCACAGATCAAAAGGAAGCTGGACTGGCTATATTAATTCCAGACAAAGCAGACTTCAGGAAAAGGAAATTTATCAGAGATAAAAAGGGCAATACATAGTGTAAAGAGGAAAATTCTCCAGGAAGACATAACAATTCTTAATGACCATGCACCTAACAACAGAGAGTCAATATAAGTGAGGCAAAACGGATAGAACTGCAAGGTGAAATAGACTAATCCACTTCAGCAGACCTCTATAAATAATTTACAGATCCAATAGGCAGACAATCAATAAGGATATAGTTGAGCTGAATAGCACCATCAGTAAACTGGACCTAGTTGTCATTTATAGAATACTTCACCCAACAACAGCAGATTATACATTCTTCTCAAACTCACATGGAACATTCACCAAGATAGACCACATCTGGGGATGTAAAACACACCTCAACAAATTGAAAGGACTAGCAATCAGACGAAATATGTTCTCAGACCACAATGGAATTAAACTAGAGATAAGTAATAGAAACATAGCTGGAAAATCCCCAAATATTCAGAGATTAAATAACACACTTCTAAATAACACATGGGTCAAAGAAGAAATCTCAAAAGAAATTTTAAAATATTTTGAGCTAAATAAAAATGTAAAAACATCTAATCAAAATTTGTGGGATGCAGCAAAAGTAGTGCTTAGGTGGAAATATATAGCCTTGATGCATTTACTAAAAAGAAGGAATACCTAAAATTAACAGGCTAAGCTTCCGCCTTAGGAGACTAGAGAAAGAAGAACAAATTAAATCTAATACAAGCACAAGAAAAGAAATAATAAAAATCTGAGCAGACATCAATGAAATGAAAAACAGAGAATCAACAGAGAAAATAAATGAAACCAAAAGCTAACTTTTTGAAAAGATTAATAACATCGATAAACCTCTAGCCAGGCTAACCAAGAAAAAAGACAGAAGACATGGTTATTAATATCATTATCAAAGAGAAGCTATCACTACTGACCTCATGGACATTCAAAGAGTAATAAGGGAATACTATGAACAACTTTATGTACACAAATTTGATAACCTAGATGAAATGAATCAATTCCTTGAATGATACCATCTATCAAAACTCACACAGGAGAAATAGATAACCTGAATAGGTTCATATCTACTAAAACACTGAGCCAGTAGTTAATAAGCTACCAATACAGAAAGCACCAGGAAACTAGATGAGTTCACTAGTGATTTATACAACACATTTAAAGAAGAAACTATATCAGTTCTCTACAATCTCTTCCAGAAGATAGAAGCAAAGGGAGCACTTTCTAACTTATTCTACAAGGCCAGCATTATCCTAATCCCCAAACTAGACAAAGACATTACAAGAAAATTACAGCAATATTTCTCTCATGAAAATAGATGAAAAATTCCTCAGCAAAATATTAGCAAATTGAATCCAATAATGTATAAAAAGAGTTAAACATCATGACTAAGTGGGATTTATTCTGGGTATTCAAGGATACCTTCATTCATGCTCAACATTCGTGTCATCCATCACATCAACAAGTTAAGAAGGAAAAATCACATGATTATATCAACAGATGCAGTAAATACATTTGACAAAATCCAATATCTGTAAATCATAAAAACTCTTAACAACTAGGAACAGAGGAAAACTTTCTCAACTTAATAAAGATAACTTACAGAAACTCTACAGCTAACATCATAACTAATGGTGAGAAATTAAAAATCCCCCAAAGTAAGGTATGTTTTGGATATTGACAAACTGATTCTAAAGTATATATGGAAAGGCAAAAGATCAGAATAGCTAACACAAAACTGAACAAGAAAAAAGCCAGAGGACTGACTTCAAGTCTTACTATAAAGCTCCAATAATTAAGATAGTGTGGTATTAGTGCAGAAAAAAATAGACAAATAGATCAATGGAACAGAATAGAGAGCCCCAAAATAGACCCATACAAATACAATATACTGATCGTTGACAAAGGATCAAAGGCAATCCAATGGAGAAAGGATGTCTTTTTAACAAATGGTGCTGGAACAAGCGGACATCTACATGCAAATAAATTACACCTTTCACTAAAATTAACTCAAAGTGGACTAAATACCTAAATGTAAAACACAAAATTATAAAATTCTAGAAGATAACATAGGAGAAAATCTAGGTTACCTTAGGTTTGGTGATGACTGTGGATACAGTAACAAAAGAATGATCTACGAAAGAAAAAAAATGGATACGTTGGGCTTTATTAAAATGAAAAACTTCTACTCTGTGAAAGACACTGTTAAGAGAATGGAAAAACAAACCAGAGACGCGGAGAAAATATTTGCAAAAGACACATCTGATAAAGCACTTACATCCCCAATATACAGAATCCTTAAAATTCAACAGTAAGAAAACAAACAACCCAATTTAAAAATGGACAAAAGATCTGGACACCTCACCGAAGAAGACACAGAGATGGCAAACAAACAAGATAAGTGAGGTGAATTGGATGGGCAAGGGAAGGTGGGAGGGGGCAGAGCTCCATGGCAGCAGGCTGGGGCAGCTCAGCACAGGGAGATGGCGATCCTAACATTCCATTTTGATCTCACGGTTGCTCCCAAACCCTCACTACACCTCGGCCTCATATAACCGCCTTGGCTAAAGGTTGTTTGGGGGGTGGGTCGCAAAGGGTGCAGTTCCACACTTGGGATATGATGGTGGTGACGAGAGCTGCAGGAGCTTCCTTCGGAGGCTCTGGGGCTGCGTGGGGAGGGGCGGGCATCAAGAATTTACAGGAACCAGCAGTGACCGTTGAATGGGAGGACCAGAGATCTTCAGACATCTTAGGGCAGACACCGGCCTCCCAGGATATGAAATGAACCAATCTGGTCTAAGTGTTAGAAAGAAAATAATGCCTGGGGGCTGGAGGTTGGGGCCTCCGTGGCAAGCAGGTCTATACCTGGTGAGGAAGGAAGGCGGCATTCTTTCCTTTGTCTTACAGATGAGGATACTCAGCCCAGGGAGCCGGTGACAGTGTACATCACAGCTGGTCCTCGGCAGAGCCAGGACAGACATTGGAGCTCATCAGCCAGGTCTTTGACTGTGGACCCCTCCCCACTCTGTCAAACAGGGCAGACAGGATGGAAGGCTCCCCTCTTCGCCATGAGCTCCAGAATGCGCTCATCAGGAATGGTGACCATCCTACCTTGGGAGGGACCAAGCCTGCTGCCGCCCAGGAGTGAAATGTACACTATTCAGCAATCCACGGCAACATGCAATATTCAGCCGTGGGACGGAAACAGATGACAGCATCCTTATCTCGGTGCCCTGGGCTGCCCCAGCCAGCTGCCGTAGAGTCTGGCCCCTCTCCTCCTCCGCCCTTCTCCTCCTTCTCTTGTGGAACTGCATGGTTTTATCTTTGTTCCTAATTCTCTTGTCTGAGCCCTACTCCCGAGAAGCCATGAACTGTAAAAGATGCTGGCTGCTGTGACCAGGCCGGGTCACACAGGTGTGTGCGTACCTGGGCACACTCCCCATTTCACCTGGAAGGTTCCCATGCTGCCTCTGAGCCTCAGGACTTTGGTGCTGTTCTTATTTCTGGTGTCACAGCTCCCTTCCTGCTCACAATTAGGGGGTGGGAAGGGCAGTATGGACACCACTGGCTGCCCGGGCCAGGGGTTCCCTGCTTCCAGAGCTTTGGAGCCGCCGGCATCTCTGCTGGGCGCAGATGGATGTGCAGAAGGCAGCTGCCCCCTCCCCAAACCCACTCCAGACAGGATCCAGGCTCAAGACGAAGCCAGAGCCGGTTTCATGAACCCCAACCTGTGACTCACAGGGGGTCCTGCCCGCAGAAGGACTCTGCCCTTGGTCTTATGCTCTGCTCCTGATGTCTTGAAATTCGAATCAGTTTTGAACAAAAAGCCAGCGTTTTTCTTTTGCACTGGACCCAGCAAATTTTGTAGCCAATCCTGACAAAAGCCCCTCTGGCTTCAAACCAGAGGAGCCTGCGTCCAGTGCCGAGGCCCCCATGTTGCTCGCGTGGGGCTTCCTTGGGCACCAGCAGGAGTGGAAAGGAATCCTGTGGGAAACACACAAGCCCAAACTGGGCTCAGGGTCTCAGTCACCGGGAGCTGTGTGTGGGTCAGCCTCCCCAGCCTTGTGTGGCGCTGCTCTTGGCCAGGTCATCTCTCCACTGTGGACTGGGGTCGGGGAGTGGGGGTAGGATGGGGAGGGGGGCTTTGCAGGTGAGCTGGCCTACACTGGGCAGGAGGGCCTATTCCGAGCGGCTGGTGCAAGGCCCCAGTAACGGTGCCACCCTTGTGCTCACCCTCCAGCTCTGTCCAGCCAAGGGCTCCCAGGCAGTGTGGCCCTCTCACTTTGGGTCATCTGGTGGGCCCCTGACAGGTCATTCTCTGGCCCTGGCTCTGGCCCCAGCCCCACCTGTGGACCCTGGCTGTGCCGGCTCAGCTCTCTGCTGCCCCCACCTGGCCGCCTCCAGAGCCCACCTGACCTCCACAGAGCTGTAGCTGGCTCTAATTTGACAACTCCCTGAAAGAACAGAATATTGCTGCTGGTTGGCTGGTTTTGACCCATACAAATGGCAATTTGTCAATGGCTCAACCTCATACCATTGATCAGCAGGGTCTTATAAATGGGAATGGAGGTCGGCTGTATAGGGTAAAAGTCATGGGTATAAAGAACAATGCTGACTTACAACTTTAGCACATGCTCAGGAGAGCCCGGGTATCTGTCAGCTGTCTGTGGTCGCTCTGAGGGCGGCCCTAGACGCTGGCATGGAAATTGGCTGCTTGTGGGGAGTGAAGAGGTGCCGCAGGAATGCCCCTCACCCCCACCACCACCACCGAGAACCAGGAAGGATGAGGAGGGAGGGTGCGTTCAGGGAGAGCAGCCACTGGGTGCCCCAGGCAGAGGCAGCTGTCTCCGCGCAGCCCGCTGTTCCTGGGAGAGAGACAAGGGCTCCTCCCCTGAGGACAGGTGGGCGGGGACATCTGACACCTGTGTGTTGTGCCTCTCCTGGCCCAGAGGTTATGGAACATTGGAGAATGAGTGAGAGCCGCCTTGGGGCAATGACCCTCAGTTCCAGCAGCAGGCCAACTTGGCAGAGGGGAAAGAACATGTCGAATTCAGCCAGTGCTTGGCTCTGGTGGGGACATTTGCAGGTTCCAGAGCTCTCTGAGCCTCAGTTTTCTCACCTGTAATTTGGGAAGCAAGCACCTGCCTGCTCCATGTTACAGGCAGGGCTGGTCTTCAGCAGGGATGCACTTCCAGATGGGAAAATATCAGGATGCCTCCATATAGGTCAGGAAATAGCCATTGCCCAGAGCTGCCCAGGTGCCCTAGTGCCTCCCCTGGGACCCTGGGCACCTCTCCATGAACTGGCAACTGAAGGGTTAATGCCTGGTGCGTCTGTGGACCTGCCTAATGCCCCTCCTGGCATCTGACCCGTCTGCACTGATCCTGCTGTTTACCCCTGGTGAGAAGCAGATGGGACCACATACTGAGAAAAGATGCGTAGACGATATAGTGGCAGAACACTCGTGGTGTTATCACTGGTGCAGCCTAGAGTGGTCCAGGTGCAGCAGGAGACACGCGAGCCCCGCGGGAGGAGCAGTGAAAAGGCACTTGGGGCTCCGGCCGTTTTCAAGCCCCAGCACCAGGCTCCCTCCTGTCCCTTCTGCCCTCTCCATGAGTTCAGGTCCTCACCTCTTTTATTATTTGGCTTTTAGTATTTCTACTAAATAGAAATGGCTGCTGTCCTCAAACTGTTGCGTTAAAATGTTAAATCGCTGAAATACTCCCCGCTCCCAACATAACCCAAAGTGATGCTCTCGGCCAGGCTTAGCCGTCGGCCCGCTTTGCCGGGTTCAAGGATTTATCCACAGCCATTAATCACATGAAAGCGGATATTAAGGAGCATTAGCCGCGCCAGCTGCCACCCCACTTCCTGGGCCATTACGCGGATTACCCTTGAAAGTCACCCTCAGCCCCCTGTCTCGGGATTGTTGGGGATCCTGCAGCCCAAGGGGGCGGGCCGCAGGCGAGTCCATGACCCCCAGGGCTGCCTGGCCCCCTGAGCGCACACCCTTCCTCCCACGGTCTCCGTGGCCCCAGAGCGGCTCCTCTACCTCTGACCTCCCAGCGAGGGGCCTCCATCTCGCCAGGATGTCCCGCGCCCTTTCCCACGGCCCCGAGGAGCCGCTCCAGGAACCCAAGAAAAGCGCACCGGGTTCTGCCGAGGCTACAGGCGCATCCGCAGGGTCCAGGAGCAGAAAGGCGCGCTTAGCGCATCCGCAGGACCAGCGGAGGATGCAGTGGGGGCTTCTCGTCCAAGCCTAAGGCCATCCGCCACGACACCGCGCTCAGCTGGCTGACCCAGCACTTCGGTGGCGTTTGGGACTTGCCCGGTCCCAGTTGGTAAACAGCCAGGTAGAGTCAATTTCTTTGTTACTACCCAACGAGCCCTAATTCTGTATTAGAACGGCCACCGGCTACCCAGCAAAATGAGCGCCCCTCAGATCTCCAGCCAGAGAGACCCCCTTTGCTATTAACCACGACTACCGGTATTAAAAAGCGCATTTTCTTCCGAGGGCCTGGGGGGATAGGAGACCCTAGGGAAGGAGGCGTGGCTGGCTGCAGCACCCCTCCCAAGGGAGACCTCTGGCATCTATAGTTGGAACACCTCGCAGTGGGCAGGGGGATTCAAGTGCAGATGTATTTTGTTCGTTTTTGGTACCAGAGAGTCTCTCTAACCACAGAGGGGCTGGAGAGGCGGATGGTGGGAATCTGGCTGCAGAAAGGAAATGAAGGAAAAGAATGCCAAGGAGCACAAGGGAAACGCTGACCCCACGGCGGGCTCGTCCCCGACAGGGCCCTCCAGGCCCAAGGAAACCCTCTCACTCACTCGGGCTGCAGTTTTGCGGAGCTGGGCCGCCAAGGTGGACGGAGCTCTGTTCTCTGGAGCTGTTACTCTAGTCAGACTGAGCATGAATAAACAAGCGGATCCGTCATGTAAAGAGGGAAAATTAAGGGGGGTGGCTGCTGCAGACGGGGTGGCCTGAAGGAGTGAATGAGTGAGGCATCTGGGGAGGGCAGCCCGGGGGAGGAAGCCCGGGGGAGGGAGCAGCGCGTGCAAGGCCCTCAGACCGCAGGACCAGTGGGCGGAGCCGCGGGCGCCATGTCGGCAGAAGCGCTGAGGGGGGAGGAGGGAAGGGGGACAGGGTCTTGCGGGGCAAGGGAGGCCCAGCCAAGTCTAGCAGGTCACCCCTTTCTGGGCCTCGGTTTCCTCAAATGAAGGGATTGGCCTGGTTTCAAGAATCTTAAATCATCTATGTCCCAAAATACAGAGAAACGTGTTAATTTTGATCCCATCTTTAGAAGCAAACACTGACAAGAACCCAAGATATGTGTACACATTCTATGTGCACAGACTCTACTGCCTGCTCATTGGAGCACAGTGATAATGAAGCCGTGTTACACATGCATAGCTACGTGGGCAGGGAAGGGGCGGGGGGGAAAGAAAGTCCTCATTACAGGTACACACATATGGATGAAATACCCAGAAATGCGAGAGAGTTAGCTCTAAATGTACTAGTTTATAGGGATGCTCCCTGAAAGAGTAAATGGACCACTAAAGTTGCAGTGATGAGAATTATGTAATCCCATTTGAGTAAAGATGATTCCACCTGCAAACCCCTCCACGTGTGTATACTTTTCAGTCTGAGCGTGTAGGAGCTGTAAGCAAAATGTGGCTGGTGGGCTTTATCTCAGGGAGGGGGGGGCTTGTGCTGCTTCCTCTGCATGTGGGGTGAGGGGGACGGGCAGCAGGGGGCCAGGAAGGCGCTGACGTGGACTCTGGGGTTTCAGGGGAGCAGGACGCCCCAGCCACTGCAACGTTGTCTCTGTTTCCCTGTGTGTTTCCCCTCACCCTGCCAGCCCCTGTCATGCTTGCCCTATGAACACAGGGACTGTCTTCCACCGTGAAATACATGTCACAGCATCATGTAAAATTAGAAAGCATCTGGAGCACTGCATTGTTCAAGCCAGCATTTCTTCCAAGCCTGTGGCAAGGGAAATCCAGTCTAATCCAGAGACAATTAGCTCAACCTCTCCCCCCTGCAACAAATCCCAAATCTCAGCCTTCCTGGACAATCTCCCTTTTACTATTGAATCAAAACCCTTCATAACAGGTAAAAGCCAACTGCAGTAAAGTTCTGTGCGGTGGCCTCCAGAGCTGAGGGCCTCCAGGTCCTTCTCTGTTTCCTGCTGCTCCCCACGCCCCCCGCCCCAGTTCTTTCCCTCTCCACTCTCCTCCAACTCACCAGACACCCTCCTGCTCCAGGACCTTTGCACTGGCTGTTCCCTCTGCCTGAATGCTCTTCCTACAGGCGTCTGGATGGCTCCTTCCCTCCCCTCCTTGACCTCTGCTCAATGTCTCCTTCCCTGGGACCAACGAAGAATTGCAGCCCCTGTCCTGATGTTCTGGCCCTTCGTGGTGCACATCTTCAGGCTGACCCTGCTGGATGTCTGCCCCTGACAGTGGTGGTGTTTTCTGATTTGCCATCAGTGGCCCCTGAGCTCCAGAAGGATCCCCACAGCATGCAGCAGGGCTCAGATGTGCTCGCTGGGGAATGACGGCGGGCACCTGGCTTTACTAAAACACCACGGTGGGTTTGCAGAGAACCATGTCACATTTCTACCAACAACTTCCTAGCGGATCGTCATGGGATTTGGTTTGCCTTTCAGCCAGTGTTCTAAAAATTAAACCTGTGACCTGTTACAAGTTTGTTTGGGTTTTTTTTTTTTTTTTTTTTTTCGTTTTTCATGGCATAAACCATGTAGAAAGGAAGGAATTTTCTAGTGAAAAGGTACATGCAGAACCAACTCATCTTACTGATGAGGAAACTGAAGCCCACAGGGGTTGAGTGGCTTCCCTGTGGCCACACAGCAAAACTGGGATTTGGACTGAGGCCTCCCCCCTCCCCCTGGCTCTTTTCTAGCACTCCAGGCTGCTCTCAGATTGGGTGCTGGTGTCGCCCCAGAGCTGATGATCAAGGATGCCAGCAAAGCCCACTGTTAGATGGTGTGATACCTCTCAGGGTCAGTCGCACCTTTTCCAGACATTTACTTGCATTCACAAGAGGAAGCGTGTCCCAAGACACAGATGGACTTGATGTGGAGAAGCCATGAATTTTCTTAGCTGCCGAAAAACTCCTGGGGAGGGAATTTTGAAGAGAGCTGAGGCCCCAGGGAGGTGGGGGGCAGCTGAGCTGCCTTCTACGGATGGCAGGTCTGGTGAAGGGCTTGGTTTGTGGCTTCTTTTTTTTTTTAATAAATTTATTTATTTATTTTTGGCTGCATTGGGTCTTCGTTGCTGTGCGTGGGCTTTCTCTAGTTACGGCGAGTGGGGCCACTCCTTGCCATGGCTCGCAGCCCCTCACTGCAGTGGCTTCTCTTGTTGCGGAGCACGGGCTCTAGGCGTGCAGGCTTCAGTAGTTGTGGCTCACAGGCTCTAGAGCTCAGGCTCAGCGGTTGTGGCGCATGGGCTTAGTTGCTCCGCGGCATGTGGGATCTTCCCGGCCCAGGGCTCAAACCCGTGTCCCCTGCATCGGCAGGCAGATTCTTAACCGTTGTGCCACCAGGGAAGCCCTGGTTTGTGGCTTCTGATCTGCTGTGTGCAATGGAAGAAATGCAACACGGACCAGGGAGCAAGGGGAGGGTCGGAGGTCACCAGGGCTGCCACTGCATCCTCAGCCTTCCCCAAGAGCTGCTCAGTGTGTCTTTGGAGGGAAGGGAGACAGGCCAGGCAAAGCCCAGGGGTCTCACGAAGGGACAAAGCCACAAGACGACTTTCCCATTCAAAGATCTTCCAATGAAATGGATCAGAACCATAGGCCTAAGGACAGCAGGGCCCTGGCCTCTGGACCTTTTGAAACGCAGATGAAAGAATGAAATTGTGCTAATAAGCCTGGGGTGAGCGATGAGGTCCCAGGAAAACCCTCCAGCTGTGGACCTCGGGGTGGCTGCTCTGACTGAGCAGCATCCCACGTGGCAAAGGGGGGAAGGCTCCTTCTCCATCATGGAGATCGAAGTCCCCAGGAACAAATGAGTCAACCAGGAGGAGCTGTCAGGTGCCTGTGGGCCTCTCACCGTGCAGGAGTGGCCTTGTTCTGGGAATGGGGGAAGCTTGTCCCTCCCCCATGGGAGAACAGAAAGATGAAAGAGCAGCTGGTGGGTGTTGTCCTCCTGCAAGTTACAGAAGCCCAGCATCCAGGCCAGAGAAGGAGAGCTCCCATTGGCTTGATGCTGTTCCAGGATGCTCATCGTGCCACCTCCGGGAGCAATTGTATTTAGTCCTCCCCCAGAAACCTTTGAGGAGCAGGGTGGCGGCTGTCTGGTTGACCAGCATGCAGACAGCGCCCAGGGTGGCCTCAGTTCTGCCGGCTATAAAACGGCTGGGTGGGCTGATCATCTCCGGGGCTTGCTAGGAGCCGGGCACCCGGGGTTGAACACCAGGGGTCTGCCGTGGCCCTGGGCAGCCCGCAGATGCCCTGTACACCACACCTAGAAATAGAACAAGCTCCCACACCCCGCACATGCACACCCCGAGGGCTGAGATACGGCTGGACCCTTTACAGGAAAATGTCACACGTCAGGATGCTGGGAAAACACTGGATCAGCCTAACCACAAGCATCACCATTCTGCCTGGGAGGGACCTGAGGGTGGAAGGGGGCAGGTGCTGGGACCTGGGTGAGGGCTGGGGAGACCAGGCGGGACGCAAAACCTGGGGTGAAGGAGAAGGAAAAGAGGAGCCAGAGAGGAGCTGGGAGAGACCCTCCCCCCAGGGCTCTGGCCCACCTCGGAGGACACGAAAACTTCCAGGTTGCTGGCTGCCTGGGGTGCCACTGTGGCTTTTGGGGACGCTCTGGGTGACACTGGGAAACACAGGAATGGACAGAGCAAGACCAGAGGCCCCTGATGGCTTTGGGGTTGGGGGTGGGTGAGAGAAGGTGGCTTTCAGAAGTGCGCGCAGCCAAAAGAGTTACCCTGGTCTCTGAGGAGACCCGTCTGGCTGCATCCCCCAGTGACGTCATATAAATCCCTGAGAAAACAGCATTCCAGATCAGATTAAGGAGGGAGGGTCTCTGGCTGTTTTTAAGAAACCAAGTGTTTGCAAGGCATTCAGCAATCGCTTGCTGTGTGTAACTGGAGGGGGCCTGAAAACCGGATGCTGTCTTCGCGCCTTTGCGCGTGAACTGGGAGCCGCACGGAGCCCTCGGGGTGCAGTGGCTGCAGTGGCCGGTTATGTGCACCTTTCAAATCCTCTTTCCTTCAGACATCCTGCCAAGAGTGTCAGCTACAACTTAAAAATATTCTGCTGGTGAACTTCAACATTTCGATAGTGACTTTTGGTGGCAAAATCTTTTTCTTCTCCTTTCTTTCACAAACATTTCGGCATTCCATGACGGCCGCACCCCGGGGCCTGGGTGGATGAAGGTTGTGCAGGAATCAGGAGTGAGGGGGATTCTGTATTTCACCCCCAGGAGCCAACTCCTGCCTTTCCTGTAGCCTAGCATGGTGTTTCAGGCCTGGGCTCCAAAACTAGTGACATGAAAATGGTTTCTGTAGGGCATGTTGAGTTAAATGGAAGTTTCTTTCTTGCAAGACTTATCAGAACCTTTAATATGCTGGTGTGTGCTGTGAATCTCTAACAGGGGACTCTGTGGTCCCTCTAGTTTGGGGCTCAGCACGCCCTGGGGCTGCTGTCTCCAGGGTTTAGTTGGTGTTAGGTTTTAGAGGGTCCCCTGGGGGTTCTGAAGCAAGAGGACATCTCGTTAAGTACAGCCACTCCCAACGCATCAGAGATTTTTACTCAAGCCTGTGATGCCTGTCCTTCACCCTCAGGCTGACTGAACAAAACAACCGAATGTTTCCCGACTCTCCTGGCCAGAGTCCTCCACGGAATCCACAGGGCCGCCTTCCAAGGGTCTCTCCCCCTGGCATCCCCTTTACCCTGGGGCGGGGTAGGGGCAGAACCTGCCCAGGGTCACGCAGCTCCCCCTGAGTATTTGCGGGAAGCAAGAGCTTCAGGCTAGATGGACGATGCAGCAGCCACAGGTGGGGGGGGGGGTGCTAGATGGACGATGCAGCAGCCACGGGGGGCTCTGGCCAGGTCTCGACTCCTGAGCAGCCCAGGGGTGCCTCTCAGCCCAGCCTGGACGCAGCATCAGCCCTGAGCCCCTGGGTGCT
This sequence comes from Grampus griseus, assembly GCF_964374135.1. Classification (NCBI taxonomy): domain Eukaryota; kingdom Metazoa; phylum Chordata; class Mammalia; order Artiodactyla; family Delphinidae; genus Grampus; species Grampus griseus. The sequence continues at coordinate 145,189,398 of NC_139018.1, read as the reverse complement.
TCCCCTCCATCGTCCTCCCCGCCAACCTCCTCAAACACAGAGCCCGCAGCCCAACCCACCACCTCTGGCCTCGTGTCTCCCTGGCAGTTCCTTCCGTCGCCCCTTCTCTGGTCCTGCAGAGGGCAGTGTCCTTTGAGCCAATGACCCCAAAGCCCATTCCTTGCCCTCCTCCCCACTCCCCGACCTGGTCTGGGCCTCTCAGAGTGGAAGAACCAGACCCGTGATCTTTCTGCCCCCGGGCTAAAGGTAGGGGCTGCACAACAGGGAGGAATCCAAGCAAAGGAGAAGCTGAGACCTGCCGGCAGGTGGGGCAAACCCATCGGCCCCAGAGACGCGCTGGACACACTGTCCCCAGGAATACCCATCGTCACGTGGGTGAAGGGAGCATCTGCCGGCTGGCTGGCTTGTCCGCAGGCTGGGGCCCGCTGTGGCACCCCTACCTCACCCAGGCCCTGTGCCCCTTCTCCCACGGGTTGCCCGGCTGCATGGGGAACTCTGCTCAGGTGTGGGCACGGGGTCTGGGGCCTGTTCCTCGGCCCGGGAGCCCCCCCAAGCCCCCCTGCCCAGCTCAGAGGCTGGCGGGTCAGGCACCGCAGCGCCTGGGGAAAGACGGGGCCGGCTTGAGGCTCCCCTGGCTCGGCTCCGCTCTGCGACTCTTTCTCAGCCTGAAAGGGGACCAGAGTCCCTGCTCCCCGGGGTGGGGGCGGGGATTAAATGGAACGTGTGGTCTCCTGGACACTTGGACTCAAACTGTGCTCCCAGCATGGGCTGCAGACCATTAGGGCAGAAGGCGAGAGCAGCGTCGGTCAGCAATTTGAAGGAATCAATGGACGTTTGTTAAATTTAATAACTTTTTTACAAACCTTAAGGCTTCAGTTTTGTATATCTTTGTAAAATTTCATTTTTTAGTAATTCATTTTTATTGCATTCTATGAAGGTACCGGTCTATAATGGATTGAAAATTTAACAAGACCACAAGTGGCCATTCACCACCCTCAGATTTCAGTTTTTGCTCTGTGTGTGACGGGGAAGCCGTAGAGGGACGGGTGAGTTTGGGATGGGTCTGGTACCTTCAGGGCCTTTACCAAGGAGTGGGGAGCCGGGGTCCCCTCCCGCTCCAGAATGGGGATTGTTTTGGATTTACGTGTGGAATTCTGCATTCAAGTGGATTCCAGATGCAGGCTATGTGGGTGTACATGACACCCTAGGTTCCAGCAAGGCCCTCTGAGAAGTGGGGTTGGCACGACCCCTTGGGGAGCTGGATCTGGTCCTAGTGCCAAAGGTTATTGAGGTAGGAGCCCTGTCCCTGACCTGGACACACACCTCCTGCCGCTGCTGCTCTGCGGGGAGGGGTGGCGGGGCTGCAGGAGGTGACACCGATGGCCGTGACCCCAGCCTGAAGCTAGGGGGCCAGCAAAGCACACTGACCGGAAGAAGGAAGCTCAGAAAACTCAGGGCGAGTTTACAGGAGTCCCTTCTCAGCCTGACTTTGTAATGTGCTTTGTCATCACTCAGAATTCATCTTCTGTGGGGTCAGCTGGGGCAGCCCCAGGTCAGGACACTTGGGTTTACCCTCACTCTCCCCGTGGCCTCCTTTAAAAGTATTAGAACAGTTTTTAAAAGTCATGAAAACATGCCTTTGATTTCAAAATCAGAGACATGACTAATACAACAGATAAGTGAGGACCCACAGTCCTGTTACAGATGCTTTGACTTTCCATATGTGCCTCGTATTTTTTTTTTTTTTCCGCTTTAAAAGGACGGAGGGAAGGAAGGAGGGGGAGAGAGAGAGTACATTACAGATACAGCTAACCACCTCCACCCTGAAGAAATATATGTATTTACGTGGAATTTTCCTGTGTTCTAGAATTTCTGTAAAGAGTGCACTTTCAGGGTTCGCTTTTTTATTCAATGCATCCATGTCGAGACAAGTGGCTTGCTTATTCATCTCAAGAGTTGTAGGGTATTCCATTGTTTGAATAAACAGAGGCTGATCCTCACTCTCCTAGATGGATCGTTTGGTTCTCTCTGATTTTCTGCAGCACGCGATGCTGACACGAGCATTTGTGTACGTTTCCTTGAGTACGTGGGCTACAATTTTTCGAGGTCGACTCTAGGGTATAATTGCTGGGCTGTACTATTATTTAGTTGTCTTTAGGACCTTGGCTGTGGGCTCTAAACGTTGTCTGCATCTTTTAGCTAAATAAAATGTAGACAGGGATCAAAGTGAAGACAAAGAATCACAGGCACATTTTCTATCTCCCACATAAATACTCGAGGCTTTTTCTGGAAGGGGGACCTTCTGAGGATGGAGCTGAGGATGGAGCTCCAGGGGCTCCAAAGTCCACTGGGTTTTGTTCATGGCCCCGGGACTGCACGCTGGCCATCCCTGTCTGTCTAAAAGCAAAGGAAGAGCCTCAGAAGCGGGAAGAGCTGACCAGACGTGGACAAAGGGTCAGATCTGCCTTTGACAATGAGAGGTCCGGCCGAGATGAGCCCAGGGAGGCTTGTACACGCTGTACCTTGTGTTGCTTTTTTTCCCGTGGGGACAGCTAGTGTGTTTCAGTGAACACTGGGCAGAGGGATGTGGCTTCTGGTTAGGAAATAGGGAACTGGCAGCAAGCTAGTGATGTCAAAGTAGGGCCAAGTATGTGAGAGAGCAGAATGAGCACCGTGCACTTTCTGCCTGTGTGACTTTGTGGCTGTTTCCTGGCCCCGCCTTAAAGAGCAGCTTCCTTCAAAGCCATAGGTGTCGTCATTCACTTTTCTATCAGCAATTTTGCTTCTCAGCTTGAGGGCTGTTATAAACAGGGCAAAGGATGCCATTAAGACTTTCTCTGCTTTTCGAGGAGTTTGTCTCCTCGGAAGTAGGGTGGGGGGCCGTGGCGGAGATCTTTGTTCTTAGACTTGTAACTGGCAGTGTGTGGTCCTGCAGCAAAAGTCGTGAGTGTGTGTGTATAAGTGAGGTGCTGTTTTTCAGTCTTGAGCAAAATTTAAGTGCTTCCCCCTCCTCCCATCTTGTCGAATTCCTGCGCCCAGAACCCGCCTATTACAACTTGGGGCCTCCCCAGCTCCCATGCCATCACCAGCATGAGGCAGAACACCTGGCACAGGTCAACAGGAGACGTCACTTTCGAGAAAAACAAAAGCCTGCTCCTTTTCAGACTTTATCATCAAGAGCTGTGTGGACGGGTTGGTTTAGGGAGGAGGAGGTCACGTGGCCCCAGGCTGCACCTGAGTCTCTTGTTCCTGCCAAGTGCTGCGGTAGGTTTGCAGATTTTGATATGCACAAGACATGGGTGTGCGCTGTCCCTAAAAAGAACGCTGACTCATACATGCACAAAAGCAGATAGATGCCCCACGGAGCCCCCCAGGGATGGGGCCTTCCTATTTCTGAAGCAGTTTTAACTCTTTATTAAAAAAAGAAAGCCTTCCATTTTTTCCGTTTGTATTTTCAGGCTCATGGGATGTGAGAGACTTGCCCACACCTGCCCACCCAGTTACAGCTGGGACTCTGAAGCCTGGTGAGCTGTGTGGTGACCCCTCGGCTTCCAGCCCAGGTGAGTGACCTTTCCCGGCTCGGGTCCAGCTCCTGGAGCACCACCTGCAAGTGGTGCTAGTGAGAGCTCGTGGGAGAAATTTGTCCCCTCTGCCCACACAGGGTGTGCCCCTGCTCGTGCACTTCGAGCACCTCCGCTGCCTCCCCTACCTCTGCCCTCAGTGGGCACGCCACAGAAGAAGCAGAGATCCCCCCTGAGCCTGGGGAGATAAGGAGGTGTCCAGAGGCCTCCAGGGTGGCCCAGGCTGGGCCCCTGGCTGGATCTCACCACCCCTCTGAGTGGTAGTCAGGGCAGCAGGGTGAGGTGGTGGCCTGTCCAGGCCCCCTGCACTCAGAGGGTCATTTAAGGCAGCCCTGGGTGCCCAGGGCCCCCAGTCCGGCCACCTGGGAAAAGCACATGTAGGTGTCCAAATCAGCACACCTCTTTGCAAGGGCCTGTCCGGGGCCCAGGGGCGGGGGCTTCACAGCCCCTTCCCCTCAGCCTGCTCTGAGTCCTGGGAGCCACCTGGCCCTTCCCGGGGCCTCTGAGGTGTCTCTGATGGTCACTTGAGGGTTCCCCAAGTCCACATGATTCTCGCACAAACATGTGATGAGGAATGAAGGTGAAATGGGAGGCATGACACCGAGAGCTAAGGGGGCAGCATCACGGTGTGAGACTCCACACTTGCACGGCTCACACTCCCAGCGCCTCCCCGTGTGCCGTGGGGAGCGTGTGCAAGGTGGGGCAGGCCTAGAGGGTATGGGTGTCGGGTACAGTGACGGGAAGTGTGAGGCCCCCTCCCGAGAAGTGGTTCTGATGCAGGAGCTTTAGACGTGGGCCCCCATCCCCATCCTCTGTGGGCGCTGCAAAGCGGTACAGCAGGAAACCCACATCCCCCGTCCTGTGGTCCCCCTGCGTGCAGGCTGCCCTCCGGCTCACTCACCTTCTGTGACCCCGACGTGGAGCTCTTGAGTGAACCCCTTTTGAAGGAGCTGCTCATCTTCTTCACGGAACCCATGAGCATGCCTCCCGCATCCCTGGATGGGTGGAGGCACAGCCCCCGTGGTGGCCCTGCGGGGCCGGGCAAAGGGGTCCAGAGCCTGGAGCCCCCGCGGGGCAGCTGGGTCAGCCCAGGCGGAGCGGGTGCCAGTTCCAGCCACTCCCGCTCCGGTGCTCCCAGGCGGGCCCTTCTATAACATCTGTAATCAGGCTTAATCCCTACATTCCCCCCAAGGTTTAGAGGGGGCAGATTTAGCAAATGGCGATTGAAAGTAAATCCACTTTGAGAAAGTGATGGCTGCAAAGGGTGGTCACACGGGAGGGATTTGGGTGGGCAGAGCAGAAATGGGCAAAGCGGGGCAGACAGCCCACAACTGCAGGCTGAGCCTCCAGAGGACGGAACCCAAACTCCAGAGTCTGGAAGCAAGATCAGAACAAAGGCCCAGCCCCTTGGGTCACAGCTCCTTCCTCTGAGCCCTGGGTATGCGCTTTCTCCCCTGTTAACCTGGCAACACGGCCTTTTATGTACATCCTGTGTCAATTGCCTGTTCATTCTGGGCTGGCACTCAGGCGCTCTGTCCCTCCACTTTGTTCCTGTGTGAGATCCTGCTTCCTAGAGCCCATGTTTTCCTCTTTCTTGGTTTGCCTCCTCACTTGGTGCTCAATAGCTTTTTGTTAAAGGATATATGAGGTATAATTTTTTAAGATATTGCCTAACTGAAAATGTTTTTATTCTACCTTCATATCTGATTGATGCTGTGGCTGGGTATAAAAATGTTAGCCTGGAAATCATTTTCCTCAAAATACTGAGAGCATTGCTCCATTATATTTAGCTCCCGATGTTCTGTTGAGAAGTGCCTTGCCATTTTGATTCATGATCTTTTGAATGTGATTTTCTTTTTCCTATTTGGAGGTTATTGCTTTATCTCCTGTGTACTGAAATCTCAGTATGATGTACCTTGGTATGGTATTTTTTAAAAAAATTATGGAGGAAACAATGGGCTCATTCAATCTGGAAAATCATGTTATTCAGTTCTAGGAAACGTTATTGTTCAAAAGATATTGAATAATATCCTCAGAACTGAGAAAGAACTTTGAGACCAAAAAACAAAGCAGACGAGACTTCCCTGGTGGCGCAGTGATTAAGAATCCACCTGCCGGGCTTCCCTGGTGGCGCAGTGGTTGAGAGTCTGCCTGCCGATGCAGGGGACACGGGTTCGTGCCCCGGTCCAGGAAGATCCCACATGCCGCGGAGCAGCTAGGCCCGTGAGCCATGGCCGCTGAGCCTGCGCGTCCAGAGCCTGTGCTCCGCAACGGGAGAGGCCACAACAGTGAGAGGCCCACGTACCGCAAAAAAAAAAAAAAAAAAAAAGAATCCACCTGCCAATGCAGGGGACACAGGTTCGTGCCCTGGTCCGGGAAGATCCCACATGCCTCGTAGCAACTAAGCCCGTGCACCGCAACTACTAAGCCTGCGCTCTAGAGCCTGCGAGCCACAACTACTGAGCCCATGCGCCACAAGTACTGAAACCCACACACCTAGAGCCCGTGCTCTGCAACAAGAGAAGCCACCACAGTGAGAAGCCCATGGTCTGCAATGAAGAGCAGCCCCCGCTCACCACAACTAGAGAAAGCCCGCGTGCAGCAATGAAGACCCAAGGCAGCCAAAAAAAAAAAAAAAGCAGGCACTCCATAAAGTACAATTATGAAGTTTATTGCATGTAATTTACATACAGGTAGGATGGGCAGACAGGGATCTGGAAGCATTCCCTGTTACACAATGCACCATGGAAAGGGGTACAGGGGAATTTAAAGGGGCCAAAGCTAAATACAGAATCTGACTACTAAGGGAGAAGCACATCTAGTCCGAAAGGAGCCGGGATTTTTACCCGGGTCTCTTGACCATTATTCCTTGAGCAGCATTAACCATCTCTGCACCAGCAAAAAGGCATTCTTCAATTTCATATCACATGGAGGCAAGGGTACAAGTTGGCAGGGAACTCATCTGGTTTGGGTGCATTCCTTGTGAGTAGGCTACAGCTCAGTCATGCAGAAAGGGGAGGTGGCAAATTGCAGCCAGTGTGGTCCAGCCACACAATTAGTATTTCTTAAATTCCCACCGCCACCCCCCCATTCCCTCATTTTCTCTGCTTTTTCTTTCTGGAACTCCTATTCTTCAGATGTTGGGCCTTCTAGATTGATGCTCTGATTTTTTTTTTTAAATCTTTTTATCTCCTAACGTCCTTCACTTTGTCTTTCGATCCTATCTTCTGGAAATGTCCCCAGCTTTTCCTGCCATCCTTAAAATTGAATTTAGCTATTGAGTTATTAATTTCCAAGAGCTGTTGTTCACTCCCTAAATTACACTTTTGGGGAATTCCTTGGTGGTCCAGTGGTTAGGACTCCGTGCTTCCACTGCAGAGGGCACAGGTTTGATCCCTGGTCAGGGAACTAAGATCCTGCAAACCATGCAGTGCGGCCAAAAATAAATAAATAAATTACATTTAAAAAATAACATCTGGTACCACAGATGCAATACTCACTTGTCTCTCTGAAGATATTGTATTAAAAGAAATTTTTTTTCTTCTGCTCCTTGCCTTGTTTCTGTTTCTTCTGAGTTCTTTTTCCTTTGCTTTGGTTTGGTTTCTGTCTTTCCTGTGATGAGCTCTTCTCAAATGTTCTTTTTAGGAATAAGAGCTTGGAGAGCGTGCCTGACTGCTGAGTTCAGTGAAGAGGGGGCTGGCGTGGACCTGGTATTTGGGACTTGCTAGTGTTACCAAATTGGTCGACTGAACCCACACTGGGATCCTAGGCCGGGCCAAGATCTCTCATCTTCGCCATCCCTCATCTTTTTTTGATCAGATTCATGCAGCCAGTGATGAAACTGATGCTGAGACTGGAATAGCACAAGCTTTATTCAATGGTCAAAGGATGGAGAAGTGGGAACCTAGCTTGCAAATCAACTGCTCAACCCAATTGTGAGGGGGGGTGTTGGTGGGAGACATCAAATCTATAGGAGGGTTGAGTTAAAAGGGAGGGATTTGGAAAGAGTTTGAGGAACATTCATGAGTTATCTGAGAACAGGGTTGTGGTTTGGTCCCGGAACTGAGGCAACTCCCCTTGCAGGGGAGTTTCTGGTTGTTGTCATGGCAACTGTCAACTGTCAAGGGCTGATGGGTGTATCATTTAGCTAATGAATTACAATGCGCATGTAATGAGGCTCAAGGTCCACTGGATGTCAAGTCTCCTTCTATCTTGGGCCTAGTTGGTTCTAACCAGTTCTTGTTTTTATCTTTTTGTAGCTTTCTCCCAAAACTTAGATAAGAGTAATTGGTTTCTATCTGAGGGAAGGCAGGGGTGTGATTCTGGGGCAACAGCCTTGGTAACACCAGCATCTGTGTATGTTTTCTATAAAGTAATTCTTGCAGAGAGAAACCCCCCAGCCTCTGACTTGGGAGGATAAGCTTGGCTGTTAAGTTTCACAGGGAGGAGTGGTCCCAAGCATTTCGCGTCCACTTGTGCCCTGTGTCCAGAGTGGAATTCATTCCCTGGGCTGTGCATGGGGTTCCCACATCCACGGGCCTTATGATTCAACCCCAGCAGACAGCAACTTCATCTCCTACCAGGAGAGGGGAGGGAAGTCACTTGAGGGGTGAAGGAGACCACCTGGAGATCAAATTGCTTATTGGGCTGACTTAAAACTGCTTCTGATTTCATATTTTCCCAAAGGATTTCAGATGCCCCTCAATACTGAAATGTCTGGGGTCATCAGGGGCAAATCAGCTGTGGGCTTCCCACTGAAGGCAGCGAGGTTTCAGCTCCCCCAGCCCTGCTGAATCAAGGATAGCGGTCAACCCAGCTGCTTTCCAGCTTCCCAAATGTCCTGGGCATTTCTCGAGTGCTGTCCGGTATTCTGCTGATCTCTTTGTCTTTTAGGGATAATGCCTTTGTCATCCATTTACTGTCATTTTAGTGGAGTTTGGGGAGGGAGCAGAGGTTAATGCATATTTTCAGTCCACCATGTTTAACCAGAAGTCCATATTAGATTAAAAAGATTAGTGCCTGAGGGAGGTGGGGAGTTGAAAGAGAGAGAAAGTCAAAAGGAAAATGACTGCATTCAAAGAGTACTTAATGTAAGGCCAACTGGCCCGAGGCAGGGGAACACAATCAGATTCACAGGTTGCATCAGACCGAAATTCTGCGGACCACCCAGTTCCAGGAACTGACCCGGGGACTTTGAACCCAGCCCCGCCTTTCGAGGGGCGGGACTAACGGTCCCCCAGGATACCCGAAAAGACCACCAAATAAGGAATACCCTGCGCCCTCCCAGATTCACCACACCCCTTTCCCTTCTTCCCCTATAAAGTCTTGCCCAACCCTCGCCCGGGTGCGACTTCTCGGGCCCCTTTGTCTCGGACCAGTGAACCTCGCCCGGGAGCGCTCCCTAATAAAGCTCACTTGAAGCTTTCCTCTGTTTCGCGGTGCCGTTTGTTAAGATCCGACCTTACACTTAAGTTTTTTATAATAATGCATGCTGGTGAGGCCCACTCATGTAGATGTGGGTGTCTTTGTGTGTGCGCGTGTGTATGTATAAAAAATGGTAATGTTTATTATCTCAGAGTTTTGAGATTTCAGGTGCTACTTATTTTCTTTTATAAAATTTCTGCAGGGCTTGCCTGGTGGCGCAGTGGTTGAGAGTCCACCTGCTGATGCAGGGGACGCGGGTTCGTGCCCCGGTCCGGAAAGATCCCACATGCTGCGGAGCGGCTTGGCCCGTGAACCATGGCCGCTAAGCCTGCGTGTCCGGAGGCTGTGCTCCGCAACGGGAGACGCCACAACAGTGAGACGCCCGCGTACCGAAAAAAGAAAAATTTCTGGAGAAGAAAAAAACTTAAATGGGCAAAGAAATTTACTTGGTACGGAAAGCAAATGGCCGCTTCTATGAATATTCAAAATCCACTTCTTGGCCATCTACCGCCAAGAGACGTGCACACGTGGACACAAAGCTGTGAGTAAAATTCTCATTGAAACATTGCTGGTTCTCACTGAACCTGCAAACTACTTAGGTATTTATTGGTAGGGGGTTGGTAAGTAGACGATGGTACATCCATACTCTGAGATAGTAGGCAGGTGCTGCAGAGTGAGGTGGGGCTATGGAAAGACATCCCAGCTACAGTTTTAAGTGGATACAGGACAAGTGTTTGATACTGTCTTCCCAGACTGCATCCTCCCATGTGTTTACACACCGTCTGTCGGCCCTGAATGTACGGCAAGAGGCCAAAAAGCAGCTGAGAGGAGCAGGTCCAGGGAGGGGGACTGGGGCACCCACGTGGGGAGGATAATTAAGGTGGATTTTTGCTTTTTTGTGTGTTGCTTGATTTTATACAAATAGAGCATGTTACGGTATTATTTATGTCATGAAAAATAATTATATACGTATAGGATTATACATTGCACTTTTTTTTAACGTACTTTTCTTTTTTGAGAGAAGGGGTCAGGGTTTAAAGTCTGTTTTCTCCCATGTCCTTCTCGGCCCCCATCCAATTTGCCGCCCACCTTTCCCGAAGCCTTCCCCCTCGTGACGGCGCCTCCTTTGTTCAACTTCCTTCCAGGGCCGCTACTGAGCAGAGTGTCTGAAGAATAAACAAAACCCGCTCCAAGATGCCCGGCTGCTTCCTCTTTTGCTTAAATGGTAGTTTCTCTTGCTTTCAAGGAAAAGGAAAGGGTGCGCCCTGCGTGTGGCACATTTCTTCTAGTTGAAGGAAGCAGGCGAGAAGGACGATGGAGGAGGAGCCTCCACGCTCCCCTGATCACATCTTCTCTCCCCATCTCTCTTCCTCGCATTGTCCTTGGCACAGCAGCCAGACCGTGGCCTCTGAGCCTGGAATCCCCATGTGGGCGAAGGGGCAGCTGCTCAGGGAAGCATCCTGACTGACAGCCCCACAGGTCTGAGCAGTGAGGGGACTGTCCATCAGAATCTGTCCATCACATGACCCGTGATTTGTTTCTCCGGACCCCGCATCCTTGCCTTTGGTTGAACATTTGGGTCTCGTTTTTTTCATGTTTCTTTGGTTTTTTTAATTGAAGTATATTTGAGTTACAAAGTTGTATTCGTTTCAGGTGTACAGCAAAGGGATTCAGTTATACACGCACGCACACGCACACACACACACACACACACATACACACACACACATATATTCTTTTTCAGATTCTTTTCCATTATAGGTCATTACAAGCTATTGAATATAGTTGTTCCCTGGGCTATACAGTAAGTCCTTGTTGTTTATTTTATATATAGTAGTTTGTACCTTCTAAACCCAAACTCCCAATTTATACCTCCCCAGGCCGGTGAAGTTCCGGGGACGTGGAAGTACACTCAGCAGCCATGGGGGGACAATTGTGAGGTTTTGTTCTCTATCCACTCCCATCCATGTGTTGAGAAGGGTGCCCTCCTGGAGGCTCTGGTCCCTGCTCAGGAGGCCGAGGGGTTGGACCCTCCCTTTCCCAGCCCAGGCGGTCAAGGGGCAGCTGCCTGCTTTCAGCTCGGCCAGCTGGACACACATAGGCTAGGTCATGGTGTCTGGAACAGTGTGTCTGGATAAGAGGATGGGGCATCTTTATGAGGGACAGTCACACTCTTTATGAAGGGGCAGTGAGGGCGGCCGCCTGCCGGGTCCTGCACATCTACTTTGGAGCCGTCGAGCACAGCATTGGCTGCGGCCTGTTCTCCACGACTGGTCTCCAAAGTGTCAACACTGACCTGCTGACATCCTTCCCTTGTGTTGTTTGCAAAATAGAAGGCTGGGATAGTGAAGAGGTAGGGGCTGTGGGCAGGCTGCTGAGTTTGAATAGCTCAGTGATACCCCGGAATGTTCCAAGTAACCCTGGAGCAGCAAAGACGTGGAGTTTGGGTGGAGTTTCCCGAAGGCTGGCTGAAGAGAGAGGCAACTGTCCGATTTGTCTGTGGCATCAGGAAGCAACGCCCGCATCCCAGCCCTACAATCAAGGAGATAAAGACAGAAATGACTCCTAATCATGTTTGTTCTAGGTGAGCTCAGGCAGATAAGGAAAGGGGATGATATGTAACATGTTTATTTAGAGTTAAAAGTAACAGTTTATCCCTAAGCTGTGTTGACTGAAAAAAGATGCACAACCTGAAAGTTGAGAGTTAAGTTTTATTTGGTGGACAAATCTGAGAACCTAAGCCCGGGACACCGCATCTCAGATAACTGAGAAACTGTTCCAAAGTGGGGAACCAGGATATATAGGAGTTTTTGCAACAGAATCAGGTAGCTGGAACATCAAAAGATTACTGTTAATTAAAGAAAACCAGATATCTCAAGTTAAGGAATTTAGGGCTTTTCTATGTGTGGGAAGATGCAAGAATTTGGGCTCACTGAAATCATTCCTTTGATGTGCACCTCAGCTATCTGGGGCCAGTATCCTGCGTTTTCTCATCCTGAAGCCCCTCGGGTGCACCGTTGGGGGTGACTGCAGTGTCTGACTGCTAGATGGTGGGCATCCTATTTCCATCCTGAGCTCCCTCAAGGCTCACCTTCCGGGTGGCTATAATGTGATGGCTTGATGGCTGCAACATCCTGTGTTTACTGATCTGACAGGTGCTAATTGAGTTCTCAGCTGAGATGGAATGGGGGGAAAAAAAAACAGGCTTGAGGCAGAAGGAATTTGAATGGAGGCCACCTGGTGTAAGGGACCTTGTCTGGTGGTTAAAGGGGGTGTACGAGGGCTTCTCTGGTGGCGCAGTGGTTGAGAGTCTGCCTGCTGATGCAGGGGACGTGGGTTCGTGCCCCGGTCCGGGAAGATCCCACATGCTGCAGAGTGGCTGGGCTCGTGAGCCATGGCCGCTGAGCCTGCGCGTCCGGAACCTGTGCTCTGCAATGGGAGCAGGCCACAACAGTGAGAAGCCCGCGTACCGCAAAAAAAAAAAAAAAAAAAAGGGGGATGGATGATTTTGAAGTTCTCAGGTGCAGTTAGAGGCATAGTTGCTGAATCAATCCTCACTAGCCATCCCAATTGGGAGTTCTGGTTAATCAAAAGCTCTGATTATTAATGATTTAACACACATACCAGATACAATCCTACTACCTTTAGACTCTTAGCGTTCAACAATAAAGTTATTTTACGCTAACACTGGTCTGAAGAGAATCAAACCTGTACTTGGTACAGAAGGACCGATCCCACAGCTGCATCTGTGGAAACATGAGTTTTTCCCTCCCTCCTTCCCCCTCTGACACTTTCCCTGCCTGCAAACCTGTCTCCCGGTGACACCGGGAGGCTCTCACCCCAGCTCACTGGGGAGATTTTGCCATGAGTCACTGATGAAGGAAATCTGGATATTTCCCTGGTGGTTGCAGGCAGGGGGAGGGGGGGTCCATCTTTCAGCTCCAGGACTCTGTGGGCAGAGCTGCTGAACTTGGAGTGGGAGCAGGAGGGGTTGATTCAGAAAGAATGAGCCCTAATGATTGACATCATCCACTGTTTAGAAACTTCTAGGTCAGTTTCATTCCTAAAGACAAGATCCCCACCCCGAAGGAGCTTACCTTCTGCCAGTGGGACAGTAAATGTAAATATTTACCAGGAATGCAGAAGAGCTAAGTAGACATTTCTCCAAAGAAGACCTACAGAATGCCAAACAGGCACATGAAAAGATGCTCAACATCGCTAATTATTAGAGAAATGCAAATCCAAACCACAATGAGGTCTCACCTCACAGCAGTCAGAAAGGCCATCATTAAAGAGTCTACAAACAATAAATGCTGGAGAGGGTGTGGAGAAAAGGGAGCCCTCCTGCTCTGTTGGTGGGAATGTAAATTGGTGCAGCCACTATGGAGAACAGTATGGAGGTTCCTGAAGAAACTAAAACTAGAGTTGCTGTATTATCCAGCAATCCCACTCTTGGGCATATACCCAGAGAAAACTAGTTCAAAAAGATACATGGACCCCAATGTTCATAGAAGCATTATTTACAATAGCCAAGATATGGAAACAGCCTAAATGTCCATCAACAGATAAATGGATAAAGAAGATGTGGTACATATATACAATGGAATACTACACAGCCATAAAAAGGGATGAAATAATGCCATTTGCAGCAACATGGATGGGCCTAGAGATTGTCATACTAAGTGAAGTAAGTCAGACAGAAGAAGACAAATATCATATGGTATCACTTATATGTGGAATCTAAAAAAAAATGATACAAATGAACTTATTTACAAAACAGAAACAGACTCACAGACATAGAAAACAAGCTTATGGTTACCAAAGTGGAAAGGGAGGGAGGGATAAATTAGGAGTTTGGGATTAACAAATACAAACTACTATATATAAAATAGATAACAAGGTCCTACTGTATAGCACAGGGAACTATATTCAGTATCTTGTAATAACCTATAATGGAAAAGAATATGAAAAAGAATATATAGGTACATATAACTGAATCGCTTTGCTGTACACCAGAAATTAACACATCCTATAGTAAACCAACTATACTTCAATTAAAAAAAAAAAAGACTCCCATTCACAGACTTTCCCCCCACCTCCAAAAAAAATAAATATTTACCAAATACAGAATAAAATGACTGCTCTGATAGAGTTTCTTGCCAAATATATAGGGTTGTGGTTGCCGGGTCTCTGGGTTGGAAGACACCTGAAACAAGCCAGGAATAAAGAACTCTGCAATGGATCAGTAATGTCTGCTCTAGGTGGGCCTGGCACTCAGCTGTATCTTCATCTATTCATCAAGTCTGGGTGTCAGGGCTGCAGGAGCCTCTGGTTTTCACTAAGAACATTATGTTTGCCCTGACTGTGTGTGTAAATCTCTTCCTCTCTCTGTCCTTCTATCTCTCTGCTGTTTTCTCTTTCTGCCTCTCCGTCTCTCTCCTTCCTTCCCCCTCTTTCTATAGACTCGTCTGCCTCTTAAAAGTGTGCCCCCTGGTTTATCAGGACACAGAAAGGCTTTGCTGTTTGGGGCCAATGAAGAAAAATGTCTCCTCATAGCAGCACCCAAAGAAAGGTCAAGGTTGCGGGGAGGAGGGCTCCTCCCCGGGTGGGAGCAGACTGGGTGGGAACCTACTGCAAACACAGAGCCCGGGAGAGCTCATGTCCTTACATGTGCCTGAGAAACCCACGCTCTCCGCGATCTCCAGACCCCAAAGAGTGGAAAGAATTAACTTCACACTAAGCCCAAATGTTATTACTCCTGCCCCATTCCCCGGGCTTAAGTGTCCTGCATTAGGGAGCGTCCTAAATCAGGATTAAAGGCAAGCCTGTGGAGCCAGGCCGGAGCTGAGCCCGTACACAGAAGCTGGGGTGATCACCTGTATTGGGAGAGCAGCCCGGGGTGGCTTTTGTCCTCCCTATGGCCCATCTGGCCCCCCATCTGCCCCTGTATCTCAGGACAAGACAGGTGGCCCTGCCCTCTCCCCGAGACTGCCTGCTCCGTGCCGGGAGATCTGGGCTCAGTGCTGGCCCGGCCACGTGGCGGCCGTGGGACTTTGGGCGTCTTTATTTCCCACAGCTGCAAAAGCCCTAGCGGCCCTCAGTCCCTTGTAAACTGCAGGAAACTCCGTCACGTAAGGCCTGAGGTCTGGCTGCCGTGATTGAGGTTTTACGGTGACAAATGGGGGCCACGGTCACCCATTCTGCTGTTTTCAACATCCATTTGTTGAGTGTCTGACATTTGCAAAGGACTGAGCACATTTGCTGGGTATGGGTGGGAAAGCAATGGGGAAGAGCGAGGTGAATTTAAGAGTGTCCCTGGAGCCAATGACGATATAGTGTGGGCAGGGCTGACTCTTATGAATGAGACAGCAAAGGAAGCAAAGGGGCCTGAGAGACCCCTGGGAGCAGCAGAGGCGAAGCTGTGGACAGAACTCTGAGCTGGGGCCCCTCATCCTCTCATGGGCCCAACGGGTGGCTGTGAGGGTAAAATGACATCCTTGTTTTAACTTGACTACCTCTGCAAAGACCCTCCTACTAAAGGAGGTCACATTCTGAGATCCTGGGGTAACATGAGAACTTCCACAGAGGAATTTTGGAGGGGACACCTTCCAACTCATAACACCATCCGACAGAAGACCCAGGGGCAGGGTGGGCAGTGTAGGCAGACCCCTCTTGTCACTCTGGATTCCAGGGTCGATGAGCACTAGAGGTGAATCCCAGAGGAAAGGCTACGTGGGCTGATATCACCAACATCCTAAAAACTCCGAGTTCAAGAATGTCATGTCGGGGCTTCCCTGGTGGCGCAGTGGTTGAGAGGCCGCCTGCCAATGCAGCAGACGCGGGTTCGTGCCCCGGTCCGGGAGGATCCCACATGCCGCGGAGCGGCTGGACCCGTGAGCCATGGCCGCTGAGCCTGCGCGTCCGGAACCTGTACTCCGCAATGGGAGAGACCACAACAGTGAGAGGCCCGCGTACTGCAAAAAACAAACAAACAAAAAAAGAATGTCACGTCATTTCACATATCACACCATACCACACCATACTATATTACAGACCACACCATACACCAGACATCGTGCCATGCCGTGCCACACACCACATCATATTTTCCTGCCCATACTAATCCACAAGGCTGATGCTTTCATTTATCATCTGTTGCCACAGAGCATGGAAAGCATTGTGGACAAACCCCTCCTTTTTCATGGAGGGAACAAGATGACAAGGCAGCTGTTGGTCCTGGTGGGCGTATGGTGAGACAGGAAGGTCCCGGACAGGGGCTTTGGGATCCTGTTTGCTGTAGTGGAGTTGTTCTAGGCCAACCCATATCACTCGCTTTTCTCACTGTCTCACCCACAGATGGGGGTGCTGCAGGGTGCCATTGTCAAGGTGCTCCGTCTTCCCCGCCCACAATGAGGCAGAGAACCACAGTGGGTGGGGCTCCAGCAGCCACTTTCAGTGGAATCCGGGTCTGCAGCCAATTGGATCCCGGCAGGTTCACAGCCTCCCTTCCCTGTGTTTCTAGGTGCATCTATAAGGGCAGGTCTGCGTTTAGCAAGGCCCAAAGCTTGTACAATTTGGGGCAACCTCTTGAAGAAACTATTACAAACTTACAAGTGCAGAAGTAGGTACAGGGCCTTGGCAAGGGCCATAAAAGTGAGGGGCCTGCGTCTGAGCTTCACTTGCCCCGGGGAAAACCCACCTCTGTGTGCATGGCCCTCCCGGTCAGGGTGACTTTGATGCAGCGAATGTACTGCCCCAGAATTTGTTTTTGACAAATAGAAACCAGCCCTTCTCTTCATCTCTGCCCTCAGTGAGAGTTTGCTGAGTCCCTGATGTGCTGGGAAATGGACAGAGAGTCTGAAAGGTGGTCCATGTCTCTGGGGGGTCTCATGGGTGCCAGGAAGGAGCTGAGGGTCCCACCGAGTAAGGAAGTTCAGGGCCATCATGCTGCCTGGTGATACTTGCAGTGACTGAATGGTCCCTGCTCCTTCCTGAGGGTTGCATAGTTAACACACACACACACACACACACACACACACACGTTTGTATGCAAAATCCATGAAGACACCCACTTTTAACTGGGCAAGATCCTAATAATTGTGTCCTCTCCATTAATAAGAGAGCAGAAAAGCTCATTTTTAAGACAGTATAATTTGAACAAACTCCTTAAAAAATCTGGCTGTTGACATATTGCCCATTGTGTTTTGTTGTTGTTTTTTATTTTTTAAAATTTTTATTGGAGTATAGTTGATTTACAATGTTGTGTTAGTTTCAGGTGTACAGCAAAGTGGTTCAGTTATACCTACACATATATCCACTCTTTCTCAGATTATTTTCCCATACAGGTTATTACAGAATATTGAGTAGAGTTCCCTGTGCTATACAGTAGGTCCTTGTTAGTTATTTATTTTATATATAGTAGTGTGTATATGTTAATCCCAATCTCCTAATTTATCACTTCACCAGCAATCCCACTCCCGGGCGTATATCTGGAGAAAACCAGAATTTGAAAAGATCCATGCACCCCAATGTTCATAGCAGCACTAGTCACAATAGCCAAGACATGGAAGCAACCTAAGTGTCCATCGACAGAGGAATGGATAAAGAAGATGTGGTATATATATATACACAATGGAATACTACTCAGCCATAAAAGAAGAATGAAATAATGCCATTTGCAGCAACATGGATGGACCTAGAGATTGCCCATTGTTTTTCTTATCAGATGAGCAAATAAAATCTGGATTTCTCGAGATGAGCATTTGACCGAAGACATGACCTGGACGAACTCCAGTTTCTTTAAGCACTGGTTTTCTGAAGCGTGTCTGCAAATATCTTAAACCTCACCAACTCGGAACTTTAGAAATGTCATCACATTTGTGAAGGCATAAAATCCAGAGAGAAAGAGAGAAAAGAAACGTGGCTGCAAGTGTCCCAAGGAGAAGCAGGGGTGGCCATCCTCTGAGCGGATGCCGTGACTGGTCCTAGACTTGGGGACGCTGTGCAGTGGGCCAGTCCTGCAAGCCCTGCCTGTCCCTCCGGAGTAGTCAGAGCTGCGGGTGGGATTGTGCCCCCACGTGGAGAGGTTTGGAGAGGTCCAGGGACCGAGCTGGAGGTCTCTGCTCCAGAGCTTAATCGGGCTGGGGGCCGGCACTGATGCTCCGCAGGCCGTGCTCACACTGTCCCAAGAAGGACCCTGGACCACGGCCAGCAGACGGCCAGCGAGTTCCAATCCTTGAGCTGGGCCCCTCACTCAGCGCATTGGGATGTTATTGGGGGTGACACTGAGGACGTAGAAGAGGGATACCTGGGTCTGAAATCGTATAGTCATCAATGAGCCCCACAGATTTTTCAGGTTGGCATTGAGAACAAAGAGAGAGTAATTACCCTCTTCCTGGAAGCAGTGTTGGGCTGCAGTCTCCACCAATATTACCTTGCGCAATGCACCAGCTTTCCAATTACACACAATGTTCTGTTAAAAAACAAAGTCAACTGAGGAAAGTTTAAAGACCTAACTGGCTTTGTTCAACAATTCATAAATCGGGGCAGCATCCCATCTAGCAGATAGAATGGAGCTCCCTGTACAAAATGAAAGATTTTTATAGGCAGAAGGGGGCAGGACAAGGAAGTTACCAGCAAAGAGTGGATTGTTTGTGGCAAAGTCACCTTCTTTTGGGGGGGGGGGGACAGGGGTCCAGCAGGCTGATGATGACCTCGCTAGTACCAACCAGGTGATTTCTTTCTTTTTTTTTTTTTAGCATCTTTATTGGAGTATAATTGCTTGACAATGTTGTGTTAGTTTCTGCTGTATAACAAAGTGAGTCAGCTATATGCATATGAATATCCCCATATCCCCTCCCTTTTACATATCCGTCCCACCCTCCCTATCCCACCCCTCTAGGTGGTCACAAAGCACTGAGCTGATCTCCTTGTGCTATGCAGCTGCTTCCCACTAGCTATCTATTTTACATTTCCAGCCAGGTAATTTCTGATGGACTAGTTTAAGATTCCACTCCTGGGAGAAGTTGAAACTGTAATTAAGTTAGATATTAAGTCTTCTTTTGGTGACAGTGTTACCAGCCAGAGTTCTTGGCCTCATTAATCAATAGAAATTGGTCAGACGCCAGACAAGAAATTCAAGCAAGGCTTTATTGGGGCCCCTCCTGCAGAAGAGGGTGGGGTGAGAACTAGCAACAGGTTCCCTTGCTTGTTCCCTGAAGGGGGCAAGCTTGTTCCTTATATGGGGTGAGGGTAGGGGTGTGTCCAGGGGTGGCTTAGGTGGTCTGACCACCCCTTTGGTGGTGGTGTGTGCAGGGGGCACGCACAGTACCCTGCTTTTGCTCCTGACCCCCTGCTTTTGCACTGGGCTCTTCAGAAGCGGCAGCTGGATTTTTGGTCTTTTTGTATCTTGTCCATAATTTGCCCCAACTGTGCATGCATGTAGTTATTTTTTTGTTCTTTATAGTTTGCATTTTGTTGCTTGAGGAGGTGTTTGTCCAGGTGCAAGCATTGCAGCCCTGCAGCAAAGGGTCCCAGGTCCCAAGTCCCAGCCTGTCTCAATGGGAGCTTAGCACAAGTGACTCCATTGGGGGCCTGTTGTCTCTTTTTTAGCAAACAAGCTTATTCAGCTGGTTACATAAAGGGGAACAATTCGTTTATTATTGAATTATTAATAATTATGCTTATAATCATGAGCTGCAAATGTGATGACAGTAAAGTATGCAGCCCAGCATTAGCACCCTATCCGTGTTCTCAGCATTTGTTCCACTCTGTTGGCCTCCACAGTGACACCCCACTGTCTACACCTACTGCCTGTACCCTATCATCTACACCCGCTGCCTTCACCTAGTTCCCATACCATACCATCTACGCTCTACTGCCCAACAAGGCAGATTCAGATGGGGATCATCGGAAGCCCTGTTGACTCTAGATGACCAGGACAGCCAGAGCTGGGGGCTTCCAATTTGAGATCTGGGTGGAACCCAGGATGGCGTGACCTCCCCACGATGTCCTTCAGAATAGAAAAAATGAGGTGGACCAGCTCACATCAGTCTGTAATGCGCATGTATTATCCCGGGGATCTGCACACTTAATTCCCAATAAACTCCTGGGGATGTTCATGCCGCTGGTCCCTCGACCATGCTTGAGTAGCAGGCATGCTACATGACATGCTACATGACACCTTGGCCATGAGGATTCGGGACTGACTGAGTCATTAGGCCCTGAGGGAAGCTGTCAAAGCCAACTACACAAACACTGCTAAGGACTTTCCTAGTCTTTCTCCTCCTCTTTGTACACACAGCATGGAGCTTTGTTTGGGGCAGCATGTGCCCACTTCCCTTGCAGGGTGATGTGGGAGAATCCTTTCCGTCCAATGAGATGTAAAGGAAGGTCTGCTAGGGATGGGGTTGGAGGAGGGACTCCTTTGCCTTCCTGATAAATGCCCTACTTCCTTTTTGTTGTGTCTTTCTTCATTTCTTCCTCTCCCCTTCTGCCTGCCTAGAGCAAGTAGGGAATTACCTGAGAGTCTCAAAATGTACTCCATGCATAAAATACTTAATTACAAATGTAACTGAGAGACTTAAAAACTGCACAGAGCAAAGGTGAGGGCAATAACTTGTCAAGCATCATTACATTGCATGTGCCGAGGACCCCCCTATATATTACCTATACATCCTCACAAGGGCCCTGGGGAGAATGGCCCACTGCTGCTCTTCAAAGATTAGGGGCAGACAGTGGTCCCCCAGGAAGCTGGTGGAACTTCCCATCCAGAACCAAATGAGACAGGCTGGGACCTTGGACCCTTTGCTGCAGTGCTTGCACCTGGACACACCTCTCCTCCAGCAACAAAATACAAAGAAACTATAAGGGACTGAAAATAACTGTGTGCATGGGGCTTCCCTGGTGGCGCAGTAGTTGAGAATCCACCTGCCAATGCAGGGGACACGGGTTCGATCCCTGGTCTGGGAAGATCCCACATGCCGTGGAGCAACTAAGCCCGTGTGCTGCAACTACTGAGCCTGTGCTCTAGAGCCTGTGAGCCACAACTACTGAGCCCGCGTGCTGCAACTACTGAAGCCCGCGAGCCTAGAGCCCGTGCTCTGCAATGAGAAGCCACGGCAATAAGCCCACGCACTGCAACAAAGAATAGACCCCGCTCGCCTCAACTAGAGAAAGCCCGCGTGCAGCAACGAACACCCAACACAGTCAAAAATAAATAAATAAAATAAGTAAATTGATCAAAAGTAAAAATAACTGCGTGTATGTGCAGTTGGGACAAATTCTGGACGACAACATACAAAAACCAAAAACCCAACTGCCACTTCTGAAGAGCCGGAAGCAGAAACACGGTGTAGGGTGAAAAAACAGGGTAGCGTGCATGCCCTGTGCACACACCACCACCAAAGGGTGGGCAAACCACCTAAGCCCCCCTCTCCAGCCCAACCCCTAGACCCGCCCCTACCCTTTACCCCATATAAGGAACCAGCCCATCCCCCCCACCCACCCCCCACAGGCCCCTTTCGGGGAGCCAGCAAGGGAATGTGTTGTTTGTTCTCACTCCCCCCTGCTGCAGCAGGGGTCCCAGGAAAGACTTGCCTGAATTTCTTGTCTGGTCTCTGATCAATTTCTATTGATTAAGGGGGCCAAGGGCCCTGGTTGGTAACACCCTCACTTGTCCAGGACACTCCCAAGGTCCTGGGAAGGGCTCTAGCCACACGTTCCCATGCTTTTGTTGACTCAATTTACAAAAGTGTGACATGTTGATTTTTTTTTTCTTAAAGAGTGTCCCAGTTACTCTGGATATGCAACAAATTACCCCAAAACTTAGTAGCTTATAGCAATCATCAGACCCAGACTTCTTGTCCAGACAAGATGATTTATACTTGTCTCTTTCTACTCTTCCCTATGAAATACAATCATAAGTCCTGGAAATAACACGAAAGACAATCAAACAAGAACTCTGAACAGCTGTAAGATGAAGGCAAACTGGTCAGGGGCCCCAGGACTGGACGAACAACATGGAAGTGGGATATCATATAACCCCCCCACCCTAATGAAAAAAATGACTTAGGACCAGTGTTTCCTGACCACCAATCTAGCAACAGGAAATGGCCCAGGTGGAATCTTTCCTCCCCTTGTTTGAATGGAAGTCCCACCAGCCACACCAGGCAAGCCCAGCAGGACTGGCGAGGGGGGTTGATCAGAAGCTCTGTGGTCAGTAAGCAGTCAGGTGAAGTGACCCTCTTCCCTGCCAGGTCCAGGACTCCCCTCTCACACCTGGACAGCATGCAGCCAGGCGGCATAAGGCCACAGGAGCCACCCTAACAAGTGGCTGGTTGGGAAGTCTTCGTGTGCCCCTGAGACTGAGACAGATGGGCAGTGGGCAGCACTGTCTAGGGGGAATCCAGGTTAAGGGAACTGCTCTCCTGCCACTCCAAACGCCTAGCCCAGGAAGCACTCTGCCCTGTGGGCTGGAGACTACCCTCCCCCACCTAGAGGCACCAGGGGGTCTGGTCTGAGGAATTTCCTTCTTCCTTCTCAAGCATCACCAGTAGGGACCAGTAGGAGCCCCAGTTGCCTGAGATAAACCAAACAGACTAAAAAAAGCATGATGCATGACAAAGACTTGGAAATTTTGATTGTCATTAGAACGCAGCCCACAAAAGTAGGTCATAGCTGCATTACTAAACCTAAACAGGGTGACGGCCTACTAAGATAAAAACTCGAAATAGGACCCAGAGTTCCTTAACATAATAGCCAAAATGTTGAGGCTACAACAGAAAATACACATCACACTAACAACCAAGAAAATTGCAATTTAAATGAGAAAAGCGATCAACTGAGGCGCACACTGAGATGAATCAGATGTTGGATTTATTTGACAAAGATTTTACGGCAACCACCATAAAAATGATTTCACAATTAATTACAAATTCTCTTGAAACAAATAAAAAGTGGAAAATCCAAGCAAAGAAATAGAAGTTATTTAAAAAAAAAGTCAAATGAATTCGGGGAAGATGGTAGAGTAGGGAGCACCAAGAACCCATCTCTCCCCTAGTTAGCAGTGCTAGCAGAAACAGTTCTGAAACGACTAGTCTGGGACAACACCCTGGAGTCTATCTGAACATGTGGGGTTCCCAGGAAAAGCTTGGCTGGTAAACTGTGGCTAATTTCAGCCTTCAGTGTGGGTATCAGCTACCCATTCCCCCACCCCCCAGGCCTGTGGCAGGCCTCTGTGCCCAAATTCCTGATGTGGCTTGCCGGAGCCCAGGTGGGCAATAAAGACTTTGTCTTCTAAATTTCAGGGTTCTGTGTTCTGATTGCTGACGTCTGCCTTTGATTGCTATTGTTTCCACCCCCACCAGCTGATGCGGTTTCCACGGAATTTAAAGGATCAGAATTTGATTTTTTCCTCTTTTCTCTTTTTCCCCTTTGGGATCCAGAAATTTAAGGATTAGGACATTCAAAAACAACTGCGTATGGGTGTTAGAAAGTCACCATGCACGTGCAGGGGAAGGCACAATCTCAGAAAAGACTTGAGAAAATCTTAAGCTTTTATCTGGGGCTAATTCCCAGCAAAGAGATACCCTACAACAATAAAATACACACACACACACACACACACACACACACACACACACACACGCTGGAGAACGGGGAGGTATTGATTTCTAGATTTACCACATTATAAGAACAAAGTGTCTACTTTTGAACAAAAGAAGTCACAAGGTTTACAAAGAAACAGGAAAGTATGGATCATCAAAAGGAACAAAATAAATCAACGTAAACTGTCCCTGAGTAAGTCCAGAAGGTGAACTAACTAGGTGAAGACTTTAAAGGTGCTCAAAGAACTAAAGGAAGAAATAAATGCACAAAGACAGGAAAACAACATATGAACAAAACGAGTGTATTGATAAAGAGATAGAAATTATAAAAAGGATCCAAAGAGATAGAAATTATAAAAAGGGTCCGAAAAGAAATTCTGGAGCTGAAAAATATAATAACTGAAATGAAAATTTCACTAGAGAGATATAAAATGAGTTTTGAGCAGGGAAAAGAAAGAATCAGCACACTTGAAGACTAGATGATGAAAGAAAATATATAAATCCAAGAAACTCAGTAAGTTCCAAGTAGGATAAACTCAAAGAAACCCATGCAAAGACACATTACAATCAACCTGTTGAAAGACAAAGGCAAAGAGGGAATCTTGAAATGAGCCAGAGATGCAAGTGATAATATGATCACCCCCCACCCCCCTCGGTTAGCAGGTCCTCGGGATTCATCTCCTGCTCCTACATCAACCACCGTGATGCTGCTCGAGTGGTCCCCTCGAGGGCCCAGCCTCTCATTGAACTTACTTCTCTTTAGCCTGGAAAAATGCACCTGCTTCTGGAGTGCACGCAAGTGGCCTTCAAGGGTCCAGGGACTTCTCACGAGCATTTTAAACACAAATGAGATGTGGGGAGCCACCCAGGGGTGACCTCAGGGCTCACCCTGCACCTTTGAAGTCATTCTCTGTACTTTATCCCATCTCTACACTCTCATACTGAGCAATGGGCGGGCGGGCGTGTTTTCCTGCCGTCCTCACAGAGGGCCGGGAGCTGGCATTGTGTCTCATGGCCACACTGAAGGAAGACCCCTTTCCCACCCGCCTCACTCTCCCAGCTCGTCTCTGCCTCCCAGTCACCACGCACCCCTTTCCATCTCTTCCTCTAGACCCCGACCTTTGGGCCAAGACACCAGCTCCTGTCTCAGCTGTAAAAACTCCTCCAGCAGAGAAAACCCAGGTGTCAGCCTGCCTGCCTGGCGTCCTCAGGAAACAGCCGGGGGGGGGGCCTCCCCTGGATGGGGGATTCTCCCCAGCTCCTGCATGATTTCCTGAGTTACAAGAGGAGGGGGACTCTGGGCATCCACGCCCTGAACACAGCCTTGCCCAGAAGCTCCTTCTGTAAAGCTACTCCAAGTGAGGGGGGACTGGGCCTCAGCCTCCCCTCCACGGCCGGCCTCTGCCTTTCTCATCCCTCACGCCCCACCCTGCTTGCTCCAGACCCACGTCTGTGACATCCTAGTCCCAGCTCGTCGTTGTGGGTGCTGGGCTCCCCTGGCCTGGAGGGCTGGGAGAGCTGCTGGGTTTAGGACAGCTGTCCTAACCGGCCGCCTCGGGCTCCTGGCCCTGGGGAGGTGGGTACAGGGTCCGGGGCAGAAACTGTGGAGGGAATGTCATCGGCTGCCAGCAGCCCCCTCCCCTTTGCTGGCCAAGACCCCGAGCACCAGGTGGCAGTCTGGTGGCTCTGACCAGAGTGGGGGCCCGACCCCCGCCCATCCCACCCGCCCACTTCCTTGGGCCTCTTCCACTGCATCATGCTCACCTAGAAACAGTCAGAAGCAAAACACAAGCTTGCGGCTTCTCAGAGTTTTCTTTCCATTAAGGAAGTTCATAACTTACCAGCAGTTAACGTGGAGCAAAAATTGGCCTTGGTTTCTCTTTTACATTTGTGTCCAGGTATGTGAATGTGTGTGTGGCTTCTGTAATGAGTGAAATAAGGAGATTTATTTTTAAAATTTATTTTATTGAAGTATAGTTGATTGACAATGTAGTGTTAATTTCTGCTGTACGGCAAAGTGATTCAGTCATACATATATATTTTCTTTTGCATATTCTCTTCCATTATGTTTATCACAGGGATATTGAATATAGTTCCCTGTGCTATACAGGAGGACCTTGTTGTTCATCCACCCTTTATATACTAGTTTGCATCTGCTAATCCCAAACTCCCAATCCATCCCTCCCCCACTCCCTTTCCCCCTTGGCAACCACAAGTCTGTTCTTTATGTCTGTGAGTCTGTTTCTGTTTTGTAGATAAGTTCATTTATGAAAGAGGGGATTTGAAGGGGAAGAAGCAATGGGCCCACGGAGCTCTGGGTGAGGAGGTGCCCTGCTCACGACCACCCCCGGCTCCAGCTATCAGCCTGGCAGGCCGGTGCTGCGAGTCACCGAGTCTCCAAGTCACCGAGGGCCTCCCCTCCCCACGCCTGTCGCCAGCAGGTGGGGCCTGTCAGCCACTTTCTGACAACAGTCAGACTCAGCCCTGGAAGTTTCTTGCCTGCAAGAACCAGCCAGTATTTCAACTGGGAAGAGTTCATGCAGAGCCTCCTGGTGGAAGAAGAGGCCTGGGAATGGACCTGATGCGGCAAAGAGGCCTGTCCACGTCCAGGGGACGTCCTCCAGCCCCTCCGGGTCTCTGCAGGTCGGGCCCTGCTGGGTGTTTTCGCCTGGGCCTCGGCTTCCGCTCCCAGGAGCAGCAGGTTGGACCCTCTGACTTCCTAAGTCTGTCAACCTTGATCTGTGCTGATATGACCTGCTCTGTGTCGTATAATGGGAATGTTTCAGAGCCTAGCTGCTGTGTCACCAGCCCCTGCCGCCCGGCTGCATGTCCAGGGCCACTTCTCATATGGGCTCAGCCCAGGCAATGCTGTCCCTGCCACCTGAGTCCCCATCCCCTTCAGAACCAGTGCGGCTGCGTCCCCATGAGACAGGGGTCCCCCCCAGCAGGGAGGCCCAGTGATGTCACTCTGCCCCATCCTCATTTCCCTGGCCTGCATCCTGGCTCTAGCCCAGGCCTCCCCCCACCCCCACCCCCCACCGCCCAGGCCCCACACCCTCCCTCCCACACACGGGTTCTGGGCTGAGTGCTGTCTGGACTGCGGCTGATGCGGTGGGCAACCTCCCAGCCGCTCCTCACTGGCGCACAGCGGAACCTTCAGGAAGGCTGGCTGGGAGCTGTCCTGCCGCCTCTCTTGCCCTCTCCCACTTTCCCCAATGCTCCACCACCTCTGAGGCTCACCTGTGGGTCAGAGATGACTCCCAAAGTTTGGGTTTGGGCCCTGTCACTCTGGGTCGGTCACCCATGGGTCTGCCCAGCCGTGAGCAGTGTGACGCGACCCTGGCTACCCATCAGAAATGTGGAGCCACTGGCTGGGGGTTGACATCTTCTGCCAGAGAGCAAAGCCAGCACTGACATCATGCCCATCACGGCTCAGGCACTGCTGAAGCATTTTACACATATGAATTCATTTATTCAAACCTTGCCGTAAGGCTACGAAGTACACACTATTATTATCCCCATTCTACACATGAGAAAACAAGGGCCCAGTGCAACTGAACAACTTGCTAGTGTCACCTATCCAGAGAGAGGCAGAGCCAGGCCACCAGCCTGCCTGGAGTCTTGTCACCTCCCTAGCTCTCAGGATGGCCCCCTCCCGACCACACAGCTTTCATACGACCCTGGAAAGGGACATCTGTCAGCCTGTTCATCATGGGCCCACCCGTGAAGACCCTGCTGGCTCTCAGACCTTCCATATACCCACACCCCCTGCAAATCCTTGCAGCCCCGGCCCCTGGCAGGGTCCTTGCCTGGCTTCTCCTTTGCACAGGAGAAGGGAGGTGGCCTGGAAGACTGTCACCTGGCCCAGGATGGAGATGTGGCCTGGGCTCACCGGTTACGGGGACTTTGGCCCTCGGGAGAAGCTCATCACCTAAAGACTGCGGGTTGTGAGTCTTTTCCTCTTGACCAGACATTAAATTATGTAAGAGCTGGATTCCAGAACCACTAACAGCAGAAATGGCCACGTAGGAATGAAGTAAGTATGCTTAACTCATCTTTTACAACAAATTCTACCTTGTGTCCAGAATAACATAGAGTCAGTCGACAAACGCTTCTTAAGGGCCCACTGGCTATCCGAGAAACAAAGATGAGCAAGAGAGACTTAAAACCCACCCTGCCCTCGGGGCGCTTGGAGTCTACCGGGGATTCTCGGGGAGCACCCCGAGGGCCTCATCCTATCACAGAACACACCAGGGCCACTGCTCGTCAACGGCCTGGTTTGTGACAGTGTGCAGTGCAAGTCTCCCCCTGCCGCCCCCACTGCCAAACCTCCTTTTCCATAATAGCAGCCAGCGTGGTGATGGGACCCCGAGCTCCCTTAACACTGTGGTGGTCCCAGGGCAGATGCAGGGAGGGAGAGAAAGTCTGGTGCCTGGTCCTCCCCTCCGCCTCCGCGGCCGGAAGCAGGGCTCCGTGCGGCCCCAGCTGCTCCGACCGCCTGCCCAGAGGGACGAAAGCCCCCTGACTGTCACGGCTGCTTTGGACAGAGGTGCCCTGAATGGCCGGCTCAGGGGTTAGGAAGACACGGCCCCATCTGCCTGCTGCTCAGGCCCTCACAAGATGGGCGGGGTGTGGGTGGGAGACAGAGCACCTCGATCCCCCAAAGCCCTCGATCCCACCAAAGGGATGGAACCCCGCAGGCTTAAGGGCCCCAGCAGTGAGTTTCTCTGCCTCGGTGAGTTTCCATAGGAAGCTGGGTGCAGCTTGGATTCAGGGAGCAGGGGGCTCAGAGCCCACCCCAAAGGTACCACACAAACCTGACCCAGAGGCCCAGGAGGGGCATGGCTTCTCTGTCCTTATCTTGCGCTAACACCCTAACACCACTGAGGGCCCTCGCTGCTTCCAGAAAACCAAGCCTCCACGAGGTACCGTGGGTGCCCAGGTTGCTGGCTCTTCATATCATTTCCTCTCTGTGAGTCCCCCAAGGAGGAGAAATCACCCCAAGATATGGATCAAAAAGATGTTCAGGGAGAACTCGGCTTGTTCAAAGGGATCGTGAGCTCATCCAGGCATTCTTCTGTCAGGCCAGGGGGGCAGTGGGAGCTGAGCCCTCCTGGCTGGGGTTCCAGGCTGCCTGGTATCCCTTCCATTGCTGCTTACCTGGGCTTCTCCAACCCTCACCACCACCCACAGGTCCGCTGGGACTCTCCGCCTCATGAAATCCACAAGAGAGGACTTGAACCCCCAGAAGGTGGTTTGTGGGGGCTGCCTGCTGTAGGCGCCTCCCTCCACCCCTCTGAGTGGACAAGAAGGAGGACAGGAGCTGGCTCCTTCCAGGTGAGCAGAGGGGAAGGGCCGCCCAGCCTGGCCCTGGGGAAAGGCCAGCTCAGGGCGAGCAGGAGGCTTGAGGCTGGAGAATTGGGTGTAGCAGATCCAAGGATGTGGAGTCCTCCTGCCTGAGTCCCCAGCCCAGACGGAGCAGGCAAGTCATCGCAAGTATCCACTGAGACCCCCGCCTCTCCCAGCCACCCGTCTCTGCAAGCCAGGCGTATATCATAAGTTCTGTGCACACAGGGCATACTTGTAGAAGCACTATTACAATCTGCGGGGACATCTGTGTGAAGTTACACTCTTTATATGTCACATAGTATCAGATTATGTTTTTGTCTCAGATGTATCTCCTCCTGACAATGTCCAATGACTCCAGTTGAAACAGTCGGAAAAATTCACCACCAAAATAGTGAAATGGGGGCGGAGTCAAGACGATGGTCTAGGAGGACGTTTCACGTCTTTGCACAACTAGGCCACCTACCAGTCACTGGTGGGGGACCACGGACACCTAAGGGGAGCACCCTGCGACCAGGTAGGAAGGACGTGGGGCGTGGGGGGAATGAGGGGGAGGAGAAGTGGAGGCAGGATGGGACTGGAGTCCCTGAGGGGTGGCTGGGCGAAGGGAGGAGTTCCTACACCCAGTGGGACCCACCACAGTTAGGGGTCCAGCGGGGACAGGGGAGACCCTGGGGGAGACGGTGAGGGAAAGGCATGGAGGAATGGAAGGGAACGCTGCCAATGCTTTCCCTGGCCACTTAGGCACCAGGGAGCCTGTTGGGCTCCCGGGCCTGATCCTCTGCCCTCAGAGCCTCCCTCCTGTTATAAAGAACCCAAGCCCCGCCCCACACCCTCACCCAGGGCCTTACCTCCAAACTCCAGAACTCCACACTCCAGAGGCCCCCCTTTGGATGTGCTGTCTCTCCCCTTCCACGCAGGTCCTAAGCAGAGGCCCCGCCCCATGCTTGAAAGTTGCCCCACCTAAGCTCCACCCCACCCTAAACCCCACCGCTGCCTAAGTTCCAGCCCTGCTAAACTCTGCCCCCCATAGCCAGGACCTTTTTTTTTTTTCTTTTTTTCTTTTAGATTGTTTTACCCTGTTGATTCATTGTTGTTGATTCATTTATATTTTTATTTTTTCTAATAAATCTTTTACTTTTCTAATTTTATTTTATTCTTTATACTTTCTTATTGTTCTCTCCTTTTCGCTTGTTCCCCCTCCCATTTTTTCTTTTGTGGTTTTATTTTACCTTGTTGCAGTTGTTTCAATTCTATTTTTATTTTTCCTAATATATTTTTTTATCTTTCTAATTTTATTTTGTTTTTTATTCTTTTTGTCAAATGCTTTTTCTGCATCAGTCAAGATGATTGAGCGATTTTTGTCCTTTATTCTGTTAATGTTGTGTATGCATTAATTGATGTTCATACGTTGGACCGTATTGCATCCCAGGGACAAATCCTACTTGGTCATGGTGTATATTCCTTTTAATGTGCTGTTGAATTCAGTTTACTAGTATTTTGTTGAGGATTTTTGTATCAATATTCATCAGGTATATTGATTTGTAGTTCTCTTAATGCTGGCCTTGTAAAATGATTTTGGATGTGTTTTGTCCTCTTTGAGTTTTGGAAGTGTTTGTTTGAGAGAGATTGGTGTAAATTCTTCTTTACTCTTTTACCAGTGAAGCCATCTGATCCAGGATATTTCTTTGTTGGTGCTTGATTACTGATTCAATCTCCTTACTAGTTATAACTCTATTCAGATTTTTTATTTCTTCATGACTCCATGTTAGTAGATTGCTTGTGTCTGCAAGTTAGCACTTTCTTCCAGGTTATCCAGCTAGTTGGTATATAATTGTTCATAATAGTCTCATAATCCTTTCTATTTCTGTGGCATCAGTTGTAATATCTCCTCTCATTTCTGAAATTTGTTATTTGAGTCTTCTCGCTCTCTTTTTCTTAGTCTAGCTAAGGGTTTATCAATTTTGTGGTCTTTTCAAAAATCAACTCAATTTTTTTTCTATGTTTTTATTCTCTATTTCATTTATTTCATCTCTAATCTTTATTATTTCTTTCCTTCTGCTAACTTTGGGACTTTGGGTCTAGTTTGTTCTTCTTCTTTTTTTCCTTGTGGTTTAAAATTAAGTTGTTGTTGATGTAAGATCTTTCTTCTCCTTTAATATAGGCATTTACGACTATACACTTCCTTCTTAGTATTGCTTTTGCTGCATCCCAAAAGTTTTGGTATGTTGTGTTTTCATTTTCATTTGTCTCAAGGGATTCTAACTTTCTAATTCCTCTTGTGAATTATTCTATGACACATTGGTTGTTCAAGAGTGTGTTTTTAAATTTCCACATATTTGTGAATTTTCTATTTATCTTCCTGCTTTTGAATTCTAGTTTTCTTCTGTGGTGGTTGGAAAGACACTTGGTATGATTTCAATCTTCCTAAATTTGTTAAGACTTGGTTTGTGACCTAGCATGTGATCTTTCTTGGAGAATGTTCCACTTTCACTTGAGAAGAATGTGTATTCTGTTATTGTTGAGTGGGGGTGTTCTGTATATGTCTGCTAGCTCTAATTGGTCTAAAGTACTATTCAAGTATTTCCTTAATGAGCTTTTGTTTGGTTGATCTATTCATTAATAAAAGTGGGGTCCCGAAATCGCCTACTAATATTGTGTTACTGTCTGTTTCTCTCTTTAATTCTGTCAGTGTTTGCTTTGTGTATTTGGGTGTTCTGCTGTTAGGCGCATATATGTTTATAATTGTTATATCTTTTGATGAATTAACCCTTTTATCATTAAATAATGTCTTTTTATCTCTAGTGATAGTTTTGACTTAAATTCTATTTAGTCTTATATAAGTATGGCCAATCCTGCTCTCTTTTGGTTACTCTTTGCATGGAATATCTTTTTCCATCCTTTCACTTTCAGCCTATGTATGTCCTCACATCAAGTGAGTCTCATGTAGACAATATAACTAGATCTTGTTTTTTAATCCATTCGGCCATTCTCTTGATCGGGCAGTTTAATCCATTTACATTTAAATTAGTTACTGACATCAATGGATTTACTAATGCCGTTTTTTCATAGTTTTCTGTATGTCTTATAGCTAACTTCCTATTATGTTTTGTTGATTTCTTATAGTGGCATGCTTGGATCCCTTTCTCATTCTCTTTCATGCATCTTCTACAGGTGTTTTCTTTGTGTTTGTGATGCGGATTACATAAAACATCTTATAGTTACAACAATCTGTTTCAAACTGATAACAACTTAACTTCAATCGCACACAAAAACTCTACTTCTTTACATCTCTCCCTCTTGCTTTATGTTATAGATGTCACAAATTACATCTTTTTATATTTTGAATCCATTGACAAGTTTTATTGTGATAGTTATTTTTTATGCCTTTATCTTTTAAAATCTACAACTGAATTAAAAGTAATTTACACACCACCATTATAGTATTACATACTTCTGTATTTGTTTACATACTTTCCTTTAGCAGAGAGCTTTATAATTTTGTATGCTTTTGTGTTGCTATCTAGTATTCTTTTGTTTCATCTTGGAGGACTCCCTTTAGCATTTCTTGTAAGGCAGGTCTCGTGGTGATGAACTCCTTCAGCTTTTGTTTATCCAGGAAAGTTTTTATTTTTCCTTCATTTTTGAAGGAAAGTTTTTCCTGATATATTATTCTTTGTTGGCAGGTTTTTCTTTTTCAGCACTTTGAATATGTCATCCCACTCCCATCTGGCTGTAATATTTCTGCTGAGAAATCTGTTGATAATTTTTTAGGAGCTCCCTTGTGTGTGATGAGTCCCTCTTGCTGCTTTCAAGATTCTCTCTCTGGGCTTCCCTGGTGGCGCAGTGGTTGAGAGTCTGCCTGCTGATGCAGGGGACATGGGTTCGTGTCCCGGTCCGGGAAGATCCCACATGCCGCGGAGCGGCTAGGCCCGTGAGCCATGGCCGCTGAGCCTGCGCGTCCGGAGCCTGTGCTCAGCAACGGGAAAGGCCACAGCAGTGAGAGGCCCAAAAGATTCTCTCTCTGTCTCTGACTTTTAACAGTTTGATTATAATGTGTCTTGTGTGGACATCTTTGGACTTATCCTCATTGGAGTCTTTTGAGATGCTTGAATTTGGATGTTCATTTCCTTCCTCAGATGTAGGAAGTTTTTGGCCATTGTTTCTTTAAATAATCTTTCTGCCCTTTCCCCTCTTTTCCTTCTGGGACTTTCATAATGTGAATATTGGACCACTTGATGGTGTTGCATATGTTCCTTAGGCTTGTTCACTTTTCTTCATTCTTTTTTCTTTTTGTTCCCCTGACTCAATAATTTCAAATGACCTGTCTTAGAGTTTGTTAATTCTTTCTTCTGCTTGACCAAGTCTGTTGTTGATCCCCTCCAGTGAATTTTGCAATTCAGTTATTATATTCTTCAGTTCTGGAAATTCTGTTTGGCTCCTTTTAATAGCTTCTCTTTATTGATATCCTCATTTTGTTCATGCATTGTTTTTCTGATTTTGTTTAGCTGTCTATTTGTGTTCCTTTTAAGATCATTATTTGGATTTTTTTCAGGTAATTAATAGATCTCTGTTTCTTTAAGGTTGGTTTTGGAGATTTATTTTGTCCCTTTGGTTGGGCCATGTTTTCCTAGTTCTTCTTTCTGATTTCTTGCTACTTTTTGTTGTCTTTTGTGCAATTGAAAAAGTCACTCTTCCAAGTCTTTATGGACTGGCTTTGTACAGGGGAAGACCTTCACCAATAAGCCTGGCTAGAGCTTCTGAGGGCCTCTCACACCTTTTGTGGGGATGTGTCCTCTCTGGGTTTGTGTAATTTCCTAACTAGACAGGTTTGCTGATTTCTTTCTCAGGAGCTTGTAGTCTTTAGCTCCCTCTGGTGTCTGCTTGTAGTACTACAAGTTCTCTGGAGCTGCATCAAGCCACTGAGCTTTCTTTTGTTCTCTGCGGCCCCAGGCATCTAAGATCTGCTAGTTCCATCAGTGCTCTGAGTCAGGAAAAACGGAAACCAGTTCCTCGGGCAGCGCCCCCCCAAAAAGCTGGAATGTCGGACCCTTGTTTCATTGTCCTCTTTCCCTCCCAAGGGAGAAGCCATGAGCTAGGCACTTTCTCCTGATCACAGCAAGCTGTGTTAGTGTCTGTGTGTGGTAGGGGAGGCACTCTGGTGTCACCACAAGCCATGAGATCTCTGTTGTTTTCAGTGGCCCCCAGGCGTCCACACTCTGGGACAGGCAAGACAGAAACCAGTCTCTTGGGCAGCCCACTGAGAAGCTGGAATGTTGGATATATGTTCCACTCTTTTCCTCTCAAGGGAGAAGCTGGGAGTTGGACACTTTCTCCTGATAGTGAGCTGTGCCTGCTTGGGGGAAGGGCTGATGTGGTTTAAATGAAATGGCTTTTCTTACCTGTTTCAGTGCAGCTCTTCTTAGCTTTCAGTTTCCTGGGATGTTGTGACCTCCTAACCGGTTTCTGGAGTCCTCGTAAGGACTTTATGGACTATATATTGTTGTTGAGTCATCGTGTCTGTGGCTTCCTAGTCTACCATCTCGCTGATGTCACTTCCCAGGTTGGCATCTGTTTTTGTAAATAAAGTTTTATTGGAACATAACCATGCTTGTTTGTTTGCACATCGTCCAGGGCTGCTTTCATGCTGCAGTGGCAGAGCTGAGTAGCTGTGACAGAGACCCCATGGCCATGAAGCCTAATATATTTACTGTTAGGTCCTTTACAGGAAAGGTTCGCTGACCCCTGTGCCATCAAAAAATTGTCTTTTATACACTTTATTTAAAAAATGACAAAAGAAGGTGATTATACAGTAAGAAGGTGATTATAAAAAGGTGATCAGAGTCTAGCCAAAAATGCAGAAAAACAAGTATTATATAATTATGTCAGGAAGTTAATTTTTTTAGTGTTATGTTATATTTCTGGATTTACAGGGTTTGTGGCATTTTTCAGCACTTTAAAGTTTCTAATTAGTTGTGATTTATTTTCTCATTCTAAATATTCACTTCTATCCCTAATTTTGTATTTGCAACATTTAATTCATAAAGGAGGCTCACAAGTATATAATCTTCAGACCCCACAGAATCCGGATCCGCCCTGGCTAAATGGCTGTTCAGACCTAAGATAGTGCGGTTACATTTTAGAGAATAATTCCTATATTGCATCTGGGAAGACTGTATATTTCAACTGAACTTGCGAGGACTCAAGCCGTATTACTGCACAGATGACAGCACCTGAGAGAATTAAAGTTGGTGAAATCTTAAAGGGACCGCTCAAATGACAACAAATGACAATAAAATCACAATGGGGTGTGCTTACTCAGACCAAAGCCGGAGGTCCTTGGAAGTGTTACAACTGCCCTGGTTTCTGGAGAGCCCCTTCCCCTTTGCTTATTACAAAGTGTGCAGCCTGCCACCACCCTTGCTCACTCCCACCGCGATGGGTCTGCAGCGGATGGGGCATCCTTCCTCTGCACCTGTGCCAGGCAGGCACCAAAGCCCACCAACTTTTGGAGCTCCCGAAGTGGGAACACGGGAACACATGGGGCCTACCAGAGACCTCCCACGTGGTCCCTGCCTGTGTCTCTTCCACAAACAAAGAGCAGGAGACTCTCAGCCAGACACCACTGGCTGCAAGGCTCAGAGCATCTGGTTGTGGGTGGTGTCGGTGGGGGAGGCCCTTCACGAGAAGCTTGAGAGAGAGATTGTGGGTGACTGCCGAGGCTCTGCCATGCCTTCCCCATCATCTCCCTGGCCCACCCAGCATAGTCCAAATTCTCCTCCATGGATCACAGGGGCCGCATCCTCAACACTCCACACTCCCCAGGACCCCAGCAGGAAGGAAGTGGTGCACTTGTCTCATGACAGAGGGAAACCTCTCCTGGAAACGCTCCTCTCCTGGGCCTCCGGGTCACGTGCCCACCCTGAACCAACCACAGGAAAGCACGGAGGCTGAGCCCCTTCCATCTCCTCCTTGGGTGTCCTGGTCTCCCGACACATCTGGTGCAAGTAAGGCAAGGGTGTGGGGTCAGGCAGCCCTTGTGCTTTAAGGGTTTTGAGGGTCCCATGTGCAGATACTCCCATGGAAGTGACTCAGCCTCCCTGAACGATTTGGCCTAGCCAGCGTAGCCCTGCAGAATCCCAAAAAGACCTCAGATGAGTCAGTAGGACACTGCAGAG
Organism: Grampus griseus; assembly: GCF_964374135.1. Taxonomy (NCBI): domain Eukaryota; kingdom Metazoa; phylum Chordata; class Mammalia; order Artiodactyla; family Delphinidae; genus Grampus; species Grampus griseus. The sequence goes on along the minus strand of NC_139018.1, from coordinate 145,153,263 downwards.
CTCCAGTGGGGTTTCTGAGGGTGGACCCTGCTGGGCACCCAGGGCTTTCTGGAGATGCTCAGACGGTAGCTTCAGTGGCAGCTCTGGATCAGCAGAAGGCGAGGGAACTTCTGGAAGCAGATGTACCCAGATGCTACGATAAAACCACTGGCCAGAAAGGATCATCATAGCAGAAAGCAGCACTCTTCAGATCTTGTCGCTTTCACTGTCCCCTGCCCTAGAGACAGTGAGCGCCAGGGAAGGTGAGCTGCCTGAAAACCTCACCATTGGAAGAGACGGGCTTGTTCCTAAAGCCACGGGCATGTTTCTGTAAACATTGCACACACAACTGCAGAATCTTGGTGCCCAAAGGAGCCTTTGGGATTAACCAATCCAGGGTTTCTAGAACTTATTTGATGATAAAGAAATATATTTCACACTGTAAAAGAGTGGATACACTCATATAAAACTTAACGGTTACACACAAACAATACTGACCCCCGTTTTATTCTGTTTCCCACTGTGGCTGCACAAAGGTTCCCATTTCTCCACATTTATGTGACAATGGGGGAATCTAGATACAGTGGATACCGTCCATATTAAAGATTTGCAGTTAATTTGGTAAGCTTTGATAATGGAATTGTGGTTATGTTAAAGGGGGGAGGGCTTATGTTTGAGGAATATATCCCTAACGTAGATTGCTGCAGTAATAGCCCCCAGTGAATTACTCTCCCTGCTTCTATGTCCTTGTACATTTCTCTTCCCCTCCCATGTTGATTCTGGGCTGGGCTACACGACTTGTGGCAAATGGGACATTAGCAAACATGGCACCAGCAGAGACTTGGAAAGTAGCTGTTCCTTGGGGCTTGCCTTCTCTTGCCACTGGAAACTCATGAAACGCTGCCACCATGACAGCAAGCCTGAGCTAGCCTGCTGGAGGGGCCTTGTAGACAACGGAGGCACCCTGACCAGCTGCCAGACAAGAGGCCATCAAAGACTGGCTGGCTACAGCCAAGTCACCAGTTAAATGCATTCACGTGAGACAGTCAGACAGAACCAACAGAAGAACTGTCCAGCTGGTCCCAGCCCAAACTGTCAACCCACAGCATCTTGACGTAATAGAGTATTGCTGTTTCAAGCAACTCGACAGCAGCAATAGATAGGTCATATAATTCTGAAATGTTTACGGATGAAATTACTGATGTTTAGGGATTTGTTTCAAAATAAGCTGGGGGTGGGGTGAATGGAAGCAAAGATGAAACAAGGTGGTTTCTGTGATGGTAACTGCTGAAGCTGGTGAGGGGTACATGAGGGCTCATCTTACTATTCTCTCTACTTTTGGTTATGTTTGAAATGGAAAATTTCCATAATAAAAAAAGAAAAAAGGAAAAGAAGGAAGGGAAGGGAAGGAGGGAGGAAGGAAGGGAGATTACTCTTCTATTAACATATAATGCAGTTGAGACCCAGAGAAGGACAGTGACTTCCGCAGCAGCGTAATGCAGGCAGGTCATAGCCAAATTCATCCCTGAACAGACTTCTGACTCCTAGATCAGGCCCTTTCCATCCCCCCCACATGGTCGGAGCAGGAAAGTTCCATGAGAAGCTATACAGGTAGGCATATTTTCTTCTCTTGCTTGAGAAAAGCCTTGTGGCAGGTCTAAGACATTAGTAATGCTGAGATCTTTAATGACAAATGATCTTCATTTATGGAGTGTATTACTTATCTAGTGTTTGGGAAAGAAATATGTTCTGCCACGTAAGTGTGTAACATTACATATAAGGCAGGCTGGGAACACCTCTTTCCATGCCCCACCGTACGGTCTGGCACCAAAAGCTTGTTCTGTTCTCAAAGGTGTATAGTAACCATCACAGGGAGAACCCACACTGCACCACACTGTGTCAGGACAGCAATACCGAAAAGTTTTCAAGCCCAGATACCAACATTGCCTCTTTCCCACACTAACAAAATGAGCAAAGCTTTCATTAATCTTCACATGGGAAAATGAAGCACTGCAATTATTCGTCTCTTGCCCCAGGATACACTGGGCATTTAATCAGAGTTTGTTGCTACGTGGAGCCCAGCTGTAAATAGACATTAAAGGAGGATTACTTCATGAAAAAAGCCCCTTCCAAGCCTTATTAACCAGTGTCGGTTTCCCTGAGAACTTCTGAACCTCAGAACTCCGCCGGAGTTTATGGGAAGGAAGATTCCCAAAGGTGATAACCAAGCCTGTGACCAAAAAGTCAAACAAAAACAAAGCTAAACTGAATCGAAATCTTTCTTGTAACCAAATGGCCAGGGCCCGCCTGGCTTTTCCTGAATGGTGTTTACCGAGAGATCCGCAAGGCTCTGCGTTTGTTTTGATGATTTGTCTGAAGTCCTAGCGCCTGAGAGCCAGCTGGCAGGGCTAGGGCTCTGAGGCCGCATTGTCGCCAAGGGTAGGAAGTGGCATGAACTGGCAGCTCTTGTGGCAAACCGGGTGTTCAAATCCAGCCCTGCGGGTGTGTAATCTGCCTGTGTGTAATCTGTGGATGCATCCCCTCCGCCCAACTCCGTAAGGGTCACAGTCAGAAGTTATGCAGATGCTTTCCTATTTAACTGCCATTTATTTAACATGTGAAAGTTTTCAAAACAAAGGGTCTGCAGGTGGGAGGGTGAGGAGCTTGGGAGTCCGGGGCCCGATGGGTTTGAGGTCCTTTTCACTCTGGAGCACCCATGCTTGGTCGACCTGGCTGAGGGCCTGCCTGGCGCAGTCTGGGGAACACGTCTGCCCCCCCTTCCCCACAGGGAGAGCTAGGAAGGGGACGGGGTGGGCCCTCAACTGCAGCGCTGGCTGACCTGAAGCCCGGATGCCCAGCAGAGCAGCCCCTGACTGCTTTACTAGAGCTTCTCCAGGTGCTGAAGAATGTTTTTTAACCAGTTTCCTGTCTCAACTCTCTTTCTTCCCACACCTTCCCCCTGCCCTCACCCCTCCCGGTGTGGGTGCGCGGCTTCCAAGTGTCCAACTGTCCCTTTACGTGGACTTGCGGAGGGCTCGTGAGCTAATGTCAGCCCTAAGAGCCTGGGGTGGGAGGGGAGGTACCAAATGTTGGCCAGTCGGGTGAGCTCCAGGGACCTGGGTCCAGACTAATGAGGGGTCTTCCCAGTCTCGACCGTGGCCGGGTGCTGAATACAGAGGACAGGCACGATCTCGGTGATGCGGTTAATGCAGGCTTCCCACAGCAAAGTCTTCTCACACCAGGAGCCTGTGGCAGACCCTGACCCTTCCAGCTCAGCTCCACTGGGCGTTCAGAAGCCAGCCTCCTGGACCCACACGGTTACTGAAGGATGCAAACTGTGGGAGAGGATGCAAACCTGGGGAAGGAACAGCATTCTGGTGAGAGGCTTTGGGAAGGTTCTGGGCTAATGTGACCCATTGGTCAGGTGACCAAGGGGTAGGTAGGGCTTTCCAGGACTCCAGGAGGAGCTCCAAGGTGGGAGAGCTCAGAGTGTGTTAGGAGACGGTAGAGCCCCGAGGCCTACCTGCGTAGTTCACGGGGAGTACAGGACCAGGCGGCCCTACAAGGACGCAGCAGGGCCTTGACACTGACTGTTTGCCGAGGGTGGGAGATTGCTGGGGGTAGACCCGGGGTCTGCTGGCTGGAGGGCCGGGTCACCTCCACGGTCCCGTGACCGGTCCTTGCCCCAGGACAGTGACCTGGATCTGCAGCGGGGCCAGGGGCACAGCCTACGGGGCAGCCGCACCAGGGCTGCCGGGGTGCTGGCGGCTGGGCAGCGCTCTGCGGGGCTACGGGCAGGAGGACCGCCCGGGGAGGAGAGACGAGAGGGCCGCCTGGCATCGGTGCTCTCGGGGGCTTCCCGGGGGGCAGACCCAGGCCCAGAACACCCGGGCGGAAGAGCCAGGGTCTGGGGGCGTCGGAGAGATGCTCACGGGGGAGCGCTCCAGGGCTGGGCTCCAGGCTGCGCAGGCCCGGGGCTGGCACTAGGGGGCAGGGAGGGGTGGCGGGGACCACGTCCCGGAGCGGGGGCCCTAGGACCGGCAGGGTCGGAAGACATGAGGGCGTGCTGGGCGCTGCGGGCCAGGCACCGCGGAGGGAGGCGGCTGCGGCGGCCGTCGCACTCCACCGGCCCCGCGCGCACTCCGGGGCGGAAGGGGCGCAGCGGCCCCGTATCCTCGGCGTCGCACGCGGCCGCCTCCCGCTCTCTCCCAGCAGAGGCCTCCGGTCCCCGGGCGTCCCCCAAGCACAGCAGCAGCCGCCGCGGCCCCGCGCTGACCCACTTTCCCGCCAGCCCGCCCGCGGAGATCCACGCGGCCGCCGAGCAGGTGCGAGCCGCCAGGCGAGGCCCGAACCCGGGGCCGCCCCGCCCGCCTCTGCCGCCGGGGAGGGGGGGCGGAGAGCCGGAGCCGCGGGAGGGGAACGGGGGAGGGGAGAGGAGGATAAAGGAGGGGGGCCGGAGGAGGGTGGGGAGGGACAGGAGGGGGAGGGGAGGGGAAGGACGGGAGCAAGTGGGCCGGAGGGGGGAGAAAGAAAGGAAGAGGAAGGGAGAGGAGAAGGGGAGGAGGATTGGGAGGGGCGGGAGGGGGGAGGAGGCGGGGTGAGCGGGAGGAAGATGGAGGCCGGAGACCGCCCCCCTGCCTCCTTCCCGGGCCCTAGGCCAGCCCTGGAGGAAAGGTTGAAGTGGGTGAAAGGTGCATCTGCCTTCTAGGTCTAAGGGGTCCAGGGCTCAGGATGCCGCACCCCCCTTGTGCCTGACCCCCACCCCCGGCCTTCTGTCAGCCAGCCCTCTTTCCCCCAACAGCGCCTAGGGCCGCTCTTCCCACTAATCTAGGTTCATCGATCCTGGACCCTCCCGAAAGCTGTGCATCTTTCGATGAGATCACGGTTCACCGACTGACTGTATCTGCTGGGAGGACTTGGGCTCCAGGACCTGCTGGAGCGAATCGCAGAGAAGGAAGGAGAGTAGCGATGCCAGATGTCAGGGCCTGGCTCTGGGCGGCGCCCCTCCTCCAGGGTCCACCCCCCACCCACTCCTGGGTGCCACGCAGGGGACCCCAGAGAAGCCTCGTGACCCAGAGCTCTGCCTGCTCAGTCCTTGTTCATCCATCTAAGTACCCATCACCTCTACTTACTTACCTGCCTACGTGAGTTAATACTTTTTAGAGGAATTGAAAGAATTCATCACAAGAGAATCTTCTTCAAATGTGTGGGGACTCTTGGTTGTCATCCCATTTGTAAGTGAGTCTCAGGACAGTGGCTCTCAAAGTGTGGTCTGTGGACCTCCGAGGGTTCCCGAGACTCTTTCGCGGGGGTCCACAGACTCAGAACTATTTAATAGGAATACAAAGACATTTTTCTCTCATGAGTGTTCAGCAGAGTTTTCCAGTGTCATAACAGATTGAAATCAGAAACACATATGAAAATCCAGCTGTCCGTTAAGCCAGACATTGGCAAGATTTACAAAAATATAGAACAGTGTCAGTCTTCTTACTAAATAAACTATTTTTAGAAAAAGAGCTATTTTCAGAAACGTTATTTGTGTTCATGTGTGATGGCTTTATTACCATGTTTAAATAAATGCATAAATATTTAAAATTTTCCTTCATTTTCACTTCTATTACAGTAAATAGCAATAAGTTTGCTCCAGAGAAGTGAAAGCTCTATGGGGCCCTCAAGCCTTTTTAAGCTGGCAAGAGGGTCCTGAACATAGCATGTGTGAGGACTGTGGTCTTGATGGATCCCACAAGTAAACATCCCCTCTGTAAGGGACTGTCCACTCCGGTCACAGCAAGCCTGCACCCCTGACGCCGGGCGGGGATGTGCAAGGGCAGAGCGCCTCCACGGGCCTCTGATTTGGGGATACTGTCTCATTTTACTGCAGTTATGGGGCAGCGGCCCTGCTCTCTCTCTGGGGTGCCTCTTGCAGGTCCCGGTTGTGTTTTAAAGCTGCCCTCTGACTTTATCCCAGGGGCAAGCGGGGCACCGGCTCAGCTGCCTGGGTGGCCCTTCAGATACCTCTCCCCATAGATGTCCGTGTCTGGCTGCTTCTCCGCGGCCACTGCGCCCTCACTTCCAGACGGGGGTCCAGCCTTGTGGGTCCTCGGCGATGTTGCGTTTCACCACTAATCTGACCTCATCTGCTTTCTCTCTTCTGGAAATTCCCTCACATCTTGGTCTGCCGGTGGCGCTTTTTCTAGTTTTCCAGGGCTTCCAAGTATTTGTTTTTATATTTATTCTGCTGTTTCACAGGATCTGAGGAGGGGGACGTACCTGGATGTGATGAATGAGCCGTCTTGAGCCCAGTGTCTGCAGGGTTGAATGAATGAATGAGCAAGGGGTCCTGGAGGAGAGGGAGGGTCGGGAGGGGCCGGGGTCTGTGTAGACGCTCCTCTGAGGCAGGAATGCTGTGAGGGTCAGAGGGTGGACTGCTTAGACGCCAGCACCTACCTGTGTGAGAGCATCTGTACCTCAGGTGAGGCCAGGGTGTGTTCTGTCCCTGTTGCCATCCAGGAGCTCAGCGATTGGTGGAAATGCTACGGCGGGTGGGGATGGAGGCAGCACACGGAATGTAGTAGCAGACGTCCCCTCCCTTCAGGTTTAACTGAGAAGATGCGTTTAAGCCGGGGGAGGGCGGGAATAATTGCTAGAAGAAAAGAAAAGAAGGTGATTCCCACACTGGTTTCGGTCCAGACTCTTCAGGAAAAGAGGGGCTGTGTCTCCTGGGCACGGGGCCCAACGTGAAGAGGGAGGAGGCAGGTGAGGGTCGCGTCTGACCCCGTGCGGGGGATGCCGAGTGGGAGCCTGGGAGCAGCCCTTCCTCCCCGTCCTGGCCTGACTGCTTGATAACGCCCAGTGGGTCATGGTTGCCGTCTCAGGAAAAGCAAACCCTTTAAATATTCGGTCCCGACAGCTGCAGGGGGCCGGGGTAGCCACTGAGCAAATCAGGGAAGGAAACTTAGGTCGGCTCACATTTTATTTAAAAGAAAATACTTTCCTCCTGAATCAAGAGGAGCTCCGTGCCTTGGCAAACACACAAAACCAAAGCAAACCCAGCACAGCTTCTCTGGAAAGTCTGGCCTCACCCTCCGGATACGGGAAAGCTTTCTTCTCTATTTCAAATGACCCTGTTTTGCCTTTTTTAGATGCAAATGTTTATTTGGTCTGACTTTGAAATACCTTGGTGCAGCTGAAATAATTCAAGGCAGCCCAGTGAGAAGGACCATTTCCTGACCTTCTAAATGCAAAACTCTTTGCTGGGGCCTCTGAGGGATTGGCGGGACACCTGTGGGGCAGCCCCAGCCCGCTCCCACCCCGCCTCCCAGCGAACACGGTGGTCACTGCACGAGCACTCCAGCATCCTATGCAGTTGGGCGGCTCTGCAGGGAAAGCAGTGGCAGTCCCAAGGAAGCCAGCATTTGTCAAGTACCTGATATACCTATGCCTGTCACCACCTCTGGGAGCGGGGCGAGGGACTCACCTTTCCGGGGCTAACAGGTGCGATTTGACTTTTTACTCCAAATCCTACAGCATCCCCCAGGAGAGGGGGCATATCGGGACCTTGTGGTCCAGGTAAATCCTGGAGGTGCAGGGCGTGCTAAAATCTGTGACTGAGATGTACCCCATCTGCGAAGCATTGCAGTAAGGATTACATAGTAAAATGCCAGGGACATGTGATTCTGGATGAGTGAGTGTGTACGTGTGTGTGGTGCCTGACTGGGCCGGTGGGTGGCCCCAGCTCGCGGCCCTCCATCTACACTCACTGAGCAGCGCTCACTGATCCGAGGATTCGCGTGGGTCACTCCTCACCGACGTCAGGGGCTGCCGTAGCATCACCCGCTTTTTATAGATGAGAAAACCGAGAATCAGCGTTAAGTCAGAACCGGAGCCCTAGCCCGCCAGCCCGCAGAGCCTGGCCGGTGCCCCGAAGGCGTCAGGGTCGCTGGGGTCCTGGGCGGACACTGCCCCCCGGGGGTGCGGGGGCGTCCCGCTCGGCTTGGCAGGGTCTCCGCACCAAGTCCGCGATGGGAAGCAGCCCCGGCTCTGGTCCTCGAGTCCTGCCTCACCTGCTGCCTCCTGCCTCTGGTTGGCTTTCCCTCCTGGGGTTCTGGGCAGCTCTGACCTCCGCAGCGGGCAGCATAGTCCCAACCCGGAGGGCAGGTCCTGGCACAAAGTAGCCGCTCACTGCTATGTTTGGCAGTGTCCCGTGGGCCAAAGATGGCCCAGGGGACCGTGTTTCTCCAGGATGAAGAAAGCTGGGCAGGAAAGACCAGGCGGCAGGAAGCTGGGGCAGCCTCGGGCACTTCCAGCCTTGGAGAAGAGTGTGTGGGACCCCCCCCACCTGGCCTCCCACCCAAAACTCTGCCTTGGGCCTTTCCTCCCTGGCTGCAGGAATGCTTGAAGCTGGCCCCGGGCCCCTGCTCTGAGAGGGTCACACTTGTGACGGGAGGGGGTGGGGCCGTGTCTGGGGACACTGCCATGTGGGTCAGACACCTTTTTAGGTGGCAACTTTCTCATCTTGGGGACACTGCTTCATGGAGATGCATTGGCCACCATGATGCCTTAAAAGGGGCTCCCAGGACTGGAGGCTTATGTTACAAAACCCCAGGCCATAAATAGCATAATTGATACCAGATAAAAACCAACTATTTCTGCCTGGCAGAAAGCATCTGATTAAAGTAAAAAGGCAAAAGATCTACTGAGAATAAAATTATGGCCCATCCCTAAAATGGAATTATCATGCAGTCATTAAAACAACGAGGTATCTTTATGTCTATGATATGAAAACAGTATCATATGCATAATAATATATGCGATTTATGTCACAGGCACAGGGCTGCTATAAATCAGTAAGGAAAACACCCAAGAACTGAATTGGAAAATGGATAGAAATCCTTCGCAGGAAAGGAAAATGCTTCTAAACATTTGAAAAGAGGCTTAATCTCACTTACAGCGAGAGAGATGCAGGCTGAAACATCTGTGGAAACTTACTTTAGACCTAATCAGATTGGCCAAGTTTGAGAACATTTGATAACCACTGCACCAGAAGGACAAACCCTGTGGGGGATTTGGGCACGTGTGTCAGAACCACAGACATGTGTGTGCTCCAGCCCAGCAATCCCATTTTCGGACTTTGTCCTGTATGTGTTCTCACATGCATGTGCAAGGATGTTTATCACAAGGCTCATGGAAGCATTGCTTATGATTGTAAAAGGGTGGAAACAACCTAAATACTAGCAATGATAATATTAATTAAATTATAGCACATCCCTAATATGGAATTATCAATCATGTTTTTAAAAAGGTGTATATGTACGTCTATGATATATAGCAACCCTCAAAGTATATAACAGTATACTTCATGAAAAAGAGGAAGCTAGAGAGAGGGTGTGTAGAATCCTTTCATTTGTGTGTGTGTGTGTGTGTGTGTGTGTCTGTGTGTGTGTGTGTCTGTGTGTAGAAGCATAGAAATTAATCCCTGGAAGGATACATAAAACAGGAAACTGGTGTCATGGGTTCCTCTGGTGTTTATTGGTGTTACAGGCTAAATGTTTGTTCCCCACCCAAATTCATATATTGAAATCCTAAACCACCACTGTGACAATGCTATTATGAGGTGGGGCCGATGGGAGGTGATTAGGTCATGAGGGTGGAGCTCTCATGAATGGGATTAGTGCCCTTATAAAAGGGGCTCCAGAGAGCTCTCTCACTCTCTTTCCACAACACGAGGACACAGAAAAGGCCACCATCTGCCATTGGAAGAGAGCCCTCCCCAGATCCCAAGCACACTGACACCCTGATCTCCTGCCTCCAGAGCTGTGTGAGATAAAATGCTATGGTTTCTCAGCCACCCAGTCTCTGCACTCTGTTACAGCAGCCTGAAAGGACTAAGGCATCTACAGAAGGGGTCTGGGGTCTGGGGTAGGTGGTGGGAGACCCGTTTCCCACTCTCTTCTCCTTCATCTTGTTTTAAAGTTTCACTCTGGCACGAAGTGCGTTTTCAGATTTTTATCCATCAAAGCCTTGCCTTTGGGAGGCCGCCTGCCCCAGCTCCCCTATTGCCTGCTGTGGGCCGGAAGTGGGGTCTGCCTTGCTGCTGGGGGTGGGGTGTGGGGGATGGGGTGAGGGGTGGGGGGCGGGTGTCCATATCACCTGCCCTGGAAAGGCAACACACAGCACAGTCAGAGCCCCAGCAGGAAGGACCAGCCAGACTTGCAGACACTTTTGCAATTGACTTATTTTCTTACCAGCCCAAACCCCAGCAGTTACCTGGAGCATAGCTCCTGGGTCCCCAGATCTGACGGCCAGAGCCAAGGTCCACTTGAGAGGCAAAGTGTGTTCATACTGATGTGCCAGGAAGGCTGCTGTCCACTTCACAGGTGGAGCTCCGAGACGGAGGCAGCACCCTGAGTGTGGGGCTCTTATGGGGCCAACTCAGAACAGGATTCGGCCTTTTTTCACTCCCTGTCCCTCCAGGAATTAATTCATAAGAGTGCTCATGAGGGCTCTGCATGCCCAGGGTGCAGCAAGTCAGCCCAGGAATCCCTTCCAGAAGGTGCCCTTCCCTGCAGCTCCCTTTCCTCTCACCCTAGGCAGGGTCCCAGTGGCTTCAGGGACCTTCCCTTAGATTTCCACCCCTCTCACCCCACTTCTCCTCCTTCTTCCCCCACTCATTCCCCTGGCTGGGGAGCAAAGACCTGCTACCGACCAGGGTTCTTGGCCTGCTTCATCAATAGAAATTGATCAGAGGTCAGACAAAAATTCAGGCAAGGCTTATACTGGGGCCCCTGTTGCAGCAGTGAGGAGCGAGGACAAACAACATGTTCCCTTGCTTGTCCGCTCCCCGAAGCGGGGCGAGCTGGTTCCTTATATGGGGTGAGGGTAGGGGCGGGTCCAGGGCTCAGGCTGGAGGGTTGGCTTAGGTGGTCTGCCCATCCCCTTGGTGGTGTTGTGTGCAGGGAGCATATGCAGTACCCTGCTTTTGCTCCTGACCCTTCAGAAGTGGCAGTTGGGTTTTTGGTCTTTTTGTATGTTGTTGTCCAGAATTTGCCCCAACTGGGCATGCCTGCAGTTATTTTTAGTCCCTTATAGTTTCTTTGTATTTTGTTGCTAAAGGAGACAGACGTTTGTCCAGGTGCAAGCACTGAAGCAAAGGGTCCCAGGTCCCAGGTCCCAGCCTGTCTCAGACCCACCACACCTTCCCCTTAGGAGAAGGACACTGCAACTAACAAATGCTTTTCTTCTACCACATGATGTACATTTAAGCTTGTATTTTCCTAAACTAGCATCTGACAATATCCAGGTCGTTAAATGAACCACCCCAAAGCTTAATGGCTTTTCTGTAATACATTTGAAATATGTGTACCCACCGTGGCCACATACTATTCGAGGGGCACAGCTGTGGGAATGAGATGGGCCTGTCCACGTGTCTGGCCAGGCCTCCAGGCATCGGAGGCTCCAGGCAAGGCTTCCTGCCCTGACAGCCCTGGGGAGGGGTAGGAGGTGGGCCAACCTGGGTCACAGCAGCAGGCCCAGGCCCTGCGACACCCCTCAGCATTTCCTGCTGCCGCCCCCTGGGCCCGCCCTCTTCCAGGGGCCTTCTGCAGCAGACAGGTTAAACCGCCAAAAGCACAGAGCAAGGGCTGCTCTGCGAGGCTCACCTTCCCTTGCGTGGTGAACACACACATCTTTCCTACTAAAGTCAGACATCATTTCGAAGGTTGGAGAAGGTAATTTGAAAAGTAGGTGGGTAGATGGCCTAGAGCCTGCTCATCCTTCTTTCAAACTGTCATTAGCCGTACAGGTCTCAGCTGCCGGCTCACGTTATTACCGTTGTTATTTTGCATTTGCGCGTGTTTCTGTCCGTGGGTATGGAGGGAGGGGGCCGACAGCAGCCTTTGGGGAGGCTGTGAAACAGCCAGTGCAGCATCCTTTCTTGGCACACTCAGCTGCGTGGATGGGCAGGGGCGGGATGTGTGGAGGGGACAGCGTTCCCTGGCTCGGTGCACTCAGCTCGAGTACTCCACATCATCCCTGGGTGTGGCTCCTCTTCCTGGGCCTGTGTGGGAAAAACAGAATGTGCACTGGGGAACAGAGCTTGCCCGAGGGGCTGCCATCATGGTGATGGTACCACCGTGACCTCATTTCTACCTCGCAGCAACCTCGGGGGAGGGAACCACAGTTACGTCCATTTTCCTGATGAGTAGATTGACATGCAAGAGAGGTGGGGCCGAGAGGAGGACGCTGGGACCTGAGCACCTACGGGGGGGGGGGGGTCTACTGCCAAGAATCAGGCCCTTCCACTCGTCCACTCTGGAACCCAGGAGCCCGGGCAGGGGGATGCAGCTGGCTCTACAGGAGGTGGGATGACATAGGGGTGGTCAAGGCAAGAAAAGGAGTTGATCCAAACTCTGTCTAGGAAGCCAGTGGGACCCCAGTGTTCCTCCACTGCAACCTCCAGACAAACCTGGAAGTTTGTTCTTTGGAGAAATTGGAGAAGGGTGGCTCTGGGCTCAGGGACCCCAGGGACAGAAGAAGGTGGGCTGGGATTCTGGACTGAAAAGAGCTGGGGTATAAGAAGAAAGAATTCACACTAAGAGCACTCACAAAAGCACCTTCCCAACTCTACCCCAGGAAGAGAGCAGCATGACCTCTGCACTCCAGGGAGGGCACATGTCCCTAGAGAAGAGACCTGCAAATGCTTACCTATGAGATTGCTCAACAAAGAAATCTGCTTTACCCACCAGCCTAAAACTCCCTCCTCCCAACAAATCTTCAAAGAGCACTTTAGTGTTGCTCTCTTGACTATGAACAGGTTGCCCAGGATCCCTGAATATGTGAATGAACCTGCCAGCATGAAGCAAACAGAAAAAATGCACTCAGAGGAATTAGAGAGAAGGCAGCAGAAGAGAAGCTCTTAATGAAACTATCATAATATTTTCAAGGATATTTGCATCCAAGAGACAAGATCAATATTCTGTAAGGAAGGGGTCATCAAAGCCCATGAAAGAGGATTCCTAATAGATGGGGTAGAAGGTAGGGTGGAGGAAACCTCTAGAAAAAGACAGAGATTGACAATAAGGAAAAAAAGACAGCTAGAAGGTTGGTCCAGACGATTCAGTGTCCTACTAATTGGAGTTGCAAAAGGAGAGAACAGAGAAAACAAAGGAGAGACATTTGCAAAGAAACAATACAAGAAAATTGCCAACTGAAGGGTGGGAGCCTCCAGCTAGAGAGAGCTCATCAAGTGCCAGGACCAGGAGCTCTTAAAATTCCACACCACGATGTGTTATTATGAAACCTGAAACATCAGGAATAAAGGGAAAATCCTACAAACTGGTAGGTTGGGAGCGGGGCGGGTACAGCTTGATACACACAAAGGTTTAAGTATTACAATGGCATTAGACTTCACAACGGTGGAAGATACAGACAATACAATGATGCCTTTGAAATTTTTAAAGTATTTTCAACCTAGATTTCTACATCTAGTCAAATTATCTTTCAAGGATGAGGTAGTATAAAAGTATTGCTAGGTGTGCAACATCTTTACATTTTTACTTTCTGTATATCCTTTCTTAGAGAGATACTAGAGGATGTGCTCCAGCAAAACAAGCATGTAAACCAAGAAAGAGGAGGACATGGGGCACAGGAAGTAGGGCACCTAGCTCAACAGAGAGGCCAAGAGAAGCCCCAAGGTAATAGTTTGTACCACAGACCAAGAGAGCAACTGTTCAGATCTGAGCACCAAGTCAGACGGCCTGGGAGGGAGGCCTCCAGGGAAGGAAGAGCTGCTAGATTACCTGATGTGTGAGAGCGTTTGAAACAACAGTTGATAGGAGTTTGACAGAAATGTGGAAGCATTTGGGGGAAAGTTAGCCATCAGGACATTGAAAATAATGAAAGGCGGCACTTACCTCCAGTGTGGTGGGAGGGGCGGATTATAAGAAAGGAACATACTGGTCATATGCTGTTTGGCTCTGCAATGAGCAATAGTCCTGGTAATGTAAACACTGACTATTAATTTAAGCAAAAATTATGATCTAAAGATACATTAGGATGATGGGTAAGGGAGGAAAGTGGGAGCACAGTGGAGTACAAGTGTCAAATCCTCCACAATTATAATAGAGAGTCAAAAACAATTTCAAGGTATAATACATTTTTTAAGAGCACATATCCTTATTTTTTCAGAAGCAAATAAAAAAGAAGAAAAGCCGTGGTCGCTAGGGAGTGGGACTGTGGGATGAGAGAGAGAGGCAAAGGACAGCTGCATTTCATCACGAGCCTAAACTATTTGAATTGTGCACTACACGTGGGGATCAGTTTTTCAAAACTGGGACTTGAAAACTTGGGACTTCCCTGGTGGTCCGGTGGTTAAGACTCTGCGCTTCCACTGCAGAGGGTGCCGGTTCGATCCCTGGTCAGGGAACTAGAACCCGCATGCCACGTGGTGTGGCCAAAAAATTAAGGAAAAAAAAAAAGAAAACTTAATCCGAAAAGGAGAAGGAGGCTCCCATAGCTGGCCCACTGTCTTAGCTGGTGTGTTACAGAACCGGGTGTGGGGACAGGAGTGGGGAGGGGTCAGCAGCAGGAGGGTGCAGGAGACTGGGAAATTGGGACATTTATCCAATGGAAGTGGTCTCTGTCTGCTCGGTGCCCAGGGTAGAGCAGTCCTGGACCTGAGCAGCCAGTGGGAGACCTTCCCTGCCCTTTTCTGCAGGAGCTCTCATCAAATTACGGCAGTCGGATTTGTTGGTGGAATATTGCCTCCAAGGAATACGGGCCACTGGTGCTGGGACGCAGGGAAGAGGTCAGGACTGGACAAGGAGAGTGATGGTCCTCAGGCAGTTTGAAGAAAGTAGGTGGTGACATGGCTCCCCTGCAGTGAGATGAGAAGGATGGAGGGGAGAAGAGTTCCAGTGTTGGGAAGAGTTAGGAAATGGGGCTGAGCCATGTATGGAGAGGGGAGCAAGGTCAAGTTTCCTTCTCAGGCCAGGGGTCAGGACCATGAGGCTCCCTGGTTTCCCTGGAGCCTTGCCCTTCCCTCTGTCATGGTCAATGCTGAGCCAGGGTCAGAGAGCTATAGCGGGAGGGGGCGGCTGGTGAGGAGACAGAAGTGGGGAGAAGGAAGGTGGGTACACTGCTAAGAGAGAACGGAGCTCCCAGCTGACTCAGCAGAGCCAGGAGACAGAGGTGCAGTCGGCTAGTGTATGAGTTACCTTCTCTGTGTGACAAACGATGACCACACACCTGAACAGCATTATGGCACACAGGTTCTGAGGGTGAGGAATCTGGGAGCAGCCCCCTGGGTGTTGTAGTTCAAGGACCCTCATGAGGTTTCCCTGGCAGGGTCTCTGGAGGCTTGACTGGTGCTGGAGAATCTGCTTTCTAGGTCGCTCGCTCAAGGGACTGCTGGCGGGAGGCCTCAGCTCCTCACCACGTGGGCATCTCCAAAGGGCTGCTCACAGCCTGGCTTCTCCAAGAGCAAGTGATCCCAGAGAGAGACACAGAGACAGAGACACAGAGACAGAGACAGACAGAGTGCTCAACCACAGAGGAAGCTGCAGTGTCTTTTATGACCTAATCTTGGAAATGTCACACCGTCACTTCTGCCCTGTTCTATTGGCCCTGGCACGGTGTGGGAGGATTCTGCATGAGGGTATGAGCACCAGGGGGCACGATCCTGAGCGCTGTCTTAGAGGTTGCTTCCACGGACGGTGATGGGAGATGCACTGATTGGATACCTGCTGTATGGGAGGCTCTGTGCTTTCCAGAAACTGGTTTTACCACATCACAGTTTTGCTACCATGTGGGTTGCCTAAGAGTTAGTCATGGCTCCGCACTGGACACTATGATGCTTCTTAATAAATGTATGGGATTGAAGGCGATGCCAAAGCAGGACCGCCATATCCAGAGGAAAGTGCCCATCCTTCCTACTAGGCAGGGGAAAGGGAAAGGTTCAGATGATTCATCTCATAAGATGTTCTCGAGAAAATCTATTACTTGCTTACACTGATCCTGCTTTAGACAATGGTGCTGACCCCAACTCAGGGTGCAATGGTTATGAAAGGAGTTAGCAAAAGACAGAGGCCTGTTGCCAGAGAAAGATCTGTGAAGGATCGGGCTGTGGCTGTGACCAGCTCTTGAAAGAGACACCAGCTCCCAGGAAACTGACGCTCTTACTGGAATTCCAATTCTCTTTCTCCCCCTGCCCCATACCTAATTTTAATACAGTAAGTCCCCTGCATACAAATCTTCAAGTTTCGAACTTTCAAAGTTACAAACGTGCCCCCGTATGCCAGCTGCTGTACCATACTACTGTACTTTTCAAGGTACTGTACTGTAAGATTAAAAATGTTTTCTGTATTTTTTGTGTTGGCTTGTTTTTTATGTATTATTTGTGTGAAAAGTATTATACACCTATTATAGTACAGTACTATAGAGCCGATTGTGTTAGGTGGATACCTAGGCTAACTTTGTTGGACTTACGAACAAATTGGACTCACGAAGGCGCTCTCGGATGGGAACTTGTTCGTATGTAGGGGACTTGCTGTAGTAGGATCATCAGCTCACATCTGCTTCACCCTTTTCAGCCTTATCTTATTCACATTCCACATGAAAATCCCATGATGCCTCTGCCCGAAGATGGGTGGCTTTGTTAACTGCTTGTCACTGCACAGAGAGGCCCGTGCCGTGAGCCCACAGGTGGGGGACAGTGAAGAGAGCTGGGGGCTGTGGGTTCCCCACGCTCCTGACTCTGGCAGTGGCATTTCACTGATGTCCCTGTCCTAGGCTCTGGGGACAGCACACAGAGCTCCAGTCTCTTCCCTGTGGAGCTTATGGTCCTGCGGAGGGGACAGGCATTAGTCCAAGTACCTCACAGATAATCTGCAATTACAAATGACAAACGCTGATATGAAAGAGAGTGCAGGGTGGAAGGAGGTAAAGGAGCCTGGCTTGGCTGGGGGCCCAGGAAGTACCTCAGAGGAGGAGGGCAGGCAGCAGGGCATAATTCCCAGTTGTCACTAGGATCAGATAACAAAGAGGACCCAACCCTCTCATTTTTGCTCAGGCTAATATTAGCTTCAGAGACGTGTGAATAATTTACTTTTTCTCACAAGTGTTGTTCATACTTAAGGGTCAAGAGTGAAAGATCAAGCCCCGAACTGAACAATAAAGACAACCTTCAGGGATGTACTTCTGCACCAGCCAAGGTGTCTTCTCATGGGAACAGCAGAATCACCCAGAAACAAGCAGCTAATTATAGCAGTGCCATCTGTGGCACCAAAATAAGGATGATTATCAACACTATCTTTCAGGTTTTTCACTAAGTCAGAACAATTTGCTAAAAATAATCTGTACTGTATCCGCAACGCCCCCAAACAATGTGTGTTTTCCCATCACCACAGGCCCGGGCACCAGGGGAGCATTAGACGCTGCTGGCGGCCTCGTTCTTTGGTTGGCTGGGTTTCATCCCAGGCTTTATCACTGGGTCAGTGGAAGAGGGGGTGGACAGAAAGTTAAGACTGGCTCCCAGCCAGCAGTGGAGGGCCACACTGATACCAGGATGGGCGGGAGACCTCGACTGAAGGCCTGGGCGCATCTCCCAAGGGCCTTCCAGGGGTTTCAGGGCCAAAGGCTGGTCCTCAGTTCCTGGAATCCTGCTGGGTCCAGGGATGTCAATCCCCCACCCCCACCCACATGCACACATAAAGGCTATAAGTCAGACACCAATTCACTTGCGCATGGGAAGTTTCCCTTCTAGGTCTGAACACTTATATTCCCCACCCAGGGCACCCCTTCCTGGGGTCAGAATTACAGTGAAGTCTATAGTGCCCAGTGAGTACGGGCCCTGAGCTCAGAAAGGCAGGAGTGGTGATCATGACATTTCATCCTGGTCATAGGGCCACGGTTGGCTTGTATAGAACCTTCATGTGAATTAGAAGAGAGGGGACCTAATCTAATCCAGGACCAGTCAGAAGAGTAGGTCATGCACTAGACTTCACACCCACTTGCCTCCTCAGAAGGAAGCCTTTGAGTAGTGTGCAACCTTCATGGCCCCCTGTGGTTGCCACGGATGTAAGAATTCATTTATGCCTCACAGCACAATGGCCTCTTCAAGTCAGAAGAGCCCCTGCCTCAGATGCAGGGAGTCTTTTCCCTGAACAGGGCAGGATGGACACAACCAGTGCTGGCCTTTGGATTTTCTTAGTGTCTAAGCAATGGAGAGTTTATGTTGATTTGTAAGTTTTTAAGTTAATAATTTGCAAACTGTATCCTGGGGCTCTCTGGCATTTCCAGGAGGTGCTCAAGGCTGATTGAGAGGAGGGGCAGGTTGAGCAAAGAAGGTTCTGGACCTCCCATCCCTGCTTCAACCAGGAGCACGCTCTCTGTCTCTCTGTCTCTGTCTCTGTCTCTCTGTCTCTGCCTTACTTTTTGGACAACTATGTAAGATTTACTCTGGAAAAAGAACTTCATAGGAAAATTGTCTAAACTAATTATTTTCTACTCAGGGGAAAAATCTTTCAAGAATGAAGGTGAGGACTGCCTTGGTGGCGCAGTGATTGAGAGTCCGCCTGCCGATTCAGGCGACACGGGTTCGTGCCCCGGTCCGGGAAGATCCCACGTGCCGCGGAGCGGCTGGGCCTGTGAGCCATGGCTGCTGGGCCAACGCGTCCGGAGCCTGTGCTCCGCAACGGGAGAGGCCACAAGAGTGAGAGGCCCGCGTACGCAAAAAAAAAAAAAAAGACTCAGGGAGTTTCTTACCAGATGACTCTTATTGAAGGGAGTTCTGAAAAATGTATTTCAAGAGAATGAAAGAGATCTCAGATGGAGGCTTGAGGTGGAAGAAAGGACATGTAAGGGTAAATAAATACAACCATTGTTACCAGCAGTGTGAATAATACCTGGTGGGATTGGGAAAATCAGGATAGAATTAAAGTTCTAGACAGGAAAACACACATGTCAAGCATGAGTTACATGGAGTTCAAGTGTCCAAGGTCCTTGTTCTGCTGGGTGGAGCATAAACATATTGAGTTCAGATTTTTATATATTAAGAATTCATGGGTGAAGTGTGAAACGGTGGGTGAGATGGGTGAAGGGGGTCAAAAAGTACAAAATTCCAGTTACGAAATAAGTAAGTCCTGGGGATATGATGTACTGCATGGTGACTGTAGTTAATCACGCTGTGTGGTGTATTTGAAAATTGCTAAGAGAGTAGATCTTACAAGTTCTCATCACAAGAAAAAAAATTGGTAACTCTGTGTGATGATGGATGTTAACTAGACTTACCATGGTGATTGTTTGATAATATATACATATGTTGAATCATTACATTCTACCCCTGAAACTAGTGTTTACTTTTGTTCACCACACGTGAGTACGAGTTGGTCCTCCTTCTGATGGGTATGGAAAAGATGAAATTCATCAGGTCAATAGCTACGGGCCATGGAGTGAAGGCTATATTAATCTGGTTTAATAAAGAAACTCCGATAGGGGACAGTGGCTGCAGTTGGACTATTGCATGGTCAGTTTGCGGTAGCCCACTGTCACCCACCTGACCTGGGTGGTCTTTGCAGGGAAGATACTAGTGATTTAAATTCTAGTCAATTAAATTAAACACCAGTGAATTAAACTGGGGTGGTGATGGGCGCCACCACCTTGAAGTTTTTGAGTGGCACTACTCTCTGATAATCCTCCTTTCCACCTTACCCCCAATGTAGTATTGTCTCTGAATTAGTATCTTACCTAGAGGGGGCCAGTTCCAGGGCTGCCACTTGGCCTTCCCACATAGCCCCTATTCTACAGGACAAGGAACAATTTGTGGGTTCTGCTCACTGTTGAGTGAGTTCATTCTAGTCAAACATTCAAGAACTCGGGACATTAGCAGACGGTTCTCTGGGCCCAGGGAACACACTGTGATGGATTTGAGTCAGGAATCCATTTGTTACCTAACTCCCATGTGCCCTCACCCTAACAGGAGGGCCTGATGGCACTACAAGTAGCAGTATCACCCCGGACCATATCCCACCACCCTTGCAAACCTGGTTAATCCCCTTTCCCAGGACGCAGTTCCCAAAGAGACGGCCACAGGCCCTTTCAGAGAAGGACTGAAGGAATCACTGCTGTCTACACTCACTGTGGGACTCAGCCTACTCTTCAGTCGATGGGGTCTATATGTGAAAACCAGCTCAGGTCTGGAAAATGGGCAGAAGACCATGACTTTCCATAGCCTTCTGTGAATACATCTCTTTTCTTCTTGCGATATAATCCATACAACATCCAAGTCACCGTTTTAAAGTGTACAACTTAGTGGTTTTTAGTAATTCACAAGGTTGTGCAACCATTGCCACTATCTGATTCCAGAACATTCCCATCACGCCTGGAAGAAACCCTGTACCTGTTGGCAGTCAGACTCAGTTCACCCCCTTTACCACCCCCAGCAATGATTAACCTACTTCTCTCTGTATTTGCCAGAATACTGGGCATTTGATACAAATGGAATTATACAATATGCAACCTTTCATGACAGATGTCTTTCCCATTGTGTAGCATGTGACAGTGTGACATTCCTTTTTATGGTCAAATAATATTTCTGTGTATGGATATGCCACATTTTCTTCATCCAGCTGATAGACATTTTTTTGTGAATCCATTTTTGACACTTTTGATTATGCCTGTTCAGCAGTACCTTAGATGGTTGCCCGTCTGTTTTGCCCCTAGGAACACCTTGTGCTATAAGCCATCTCCATTGCATGGACCTCTGAAAGTAGAACGTCACCCCCTTCCCCCTCATTCTGACCTTGTAGCCCATTATAATAATTATGGTCATCACACCCACTTGAAGAAACAAGTGCTGCAGTTACGGGCTGCTGCTGGTCCTTGCTGTTCCAGGGGTCTGTCACCCCCACTGCTTCTAGGAGCCCTGTTCTGTGATCACACCTCCTACCACCAGCCCTGGCTGCCCTGCCGGAGACAGCCTCCACCGAGCTTCTTAATGTGGCCAGCGCCTCCCCCCACCAGTGAATTCCTTACCATCTTGGTAAGTGTCCTCCAGACCTTCCAAGGAGCAGAGTCAGATACTGGGTTTTCCAGTCTCATAGAGTTGACCAATTCTTTTTGTTTAGTTTTGTTTTTTATTGAAGTATAGTTGACTTACAATGTTGTGTTAGTTTTAGATGTACAGCAAAGTGATTTCATTTTATATATATATATATATATATATTCTTTTTCAGATTCTTTTCCTTTATAGGTTATTACAAGATATTGAATATAGTTCCCTGTGCTATACCGTAGGTCCTTGTTGTTTATCTATTTTATGCATAGTAGTGTGTATCTGTTAATCCCATACACCTCTGTTATCCCTTCCCACCTTTCCCCTTCGGTAACCCCAAGATTGTTTTCTCTGTCTGTGGTCTTGCAGGCTCCTTCCCTGAGCTTTGATCTTTCCTCCACAGTCTGCTTTGCACGTTCTGGCATTGCTTTCCCATTGCCATTCTCTTTAAAAACTAGGCCATTCACGGCTTTTCTCAAGCTTCCCAGAGCCATTCCGGAAGGAGTCATTCTAGGACGCATTCCAGGATGTTGAGTTCTGTGTGATGGCCAAATGCTCTCATATCAGTGGATCTCTCTAACCTGCTTACACTTTCGCCCCCTCAGATGAACCCCCAGGTCCGTACTAGGCAGGTTCAGCAGCTACTTTGGTGTGTAATTCGTCTCCTTCCTGCACAGGCCAGCAAACACCAAGGCCCAGATCAGAAAGGGCAGGGGCTGACAACTGGGATGGGGAGATTGGGACTGGACAGCCTGGAGCCCCCAGAGTCCCCTGAACTCCTCCAGGGCTCCCTCGGGTTTCGCTCCCACTCGCCGAAGACAGAGTCCCCGTCCGTTGCTTGAAGACTGCATGCACCACACAAGCGCCTTTTAAGATCATGCCAGCTTCCGGGGGACCAGCCCCACCTCCCCTCCTGGGCACCAGACCAATAGCTAGAGCCTGGCAGCAGGCAACGCAGAACAACTGGCATGACTCAGCAGAAAGGGCCTTTACTAGAAGGACACCAGGAAGCAAGGCTGCAGAACCAAGCTTGGAAAACACCCAGGAACCAAGGGAGCGTGGAGTAGGCACACGTGTGCAGCCGAACTGCAGACCGGGCCAGTCAGGGTGGTGTTGCTGCCCTACCATCTGGGGCAGCCCACTGCCCGGCTGGGTACCAAGTCTAGGCATCCCTTCATGATGTCGCCTCTCACGGGGAGCCCAGGCCTCATGCAGGAGCGTCCCCCGGGTCACAGGCCCGTGTGCCCTGCTGGGTGGGTGGGCTGGTGAGGAAGGACGGTCTTGCTACTTTGGCTTCAGAAGTCACCTCCCACCAAACTCCCACCATGGGGCACTCCCTGCCAGTGCAGGAGGAGATTTGGGTCATGGTCAGGAAAAGACAAATGTCCCTTACCTGCGGTTAGGTGAGAGAGATTCAGGTTCGGGGTGCTGAGCTCTTCCCTCAGAACTGCTGTCAGAGCACACGCATGTTGGCAACACCAATTTTTTAGAATATGACCCTTCCTTGGGAGAATTTTGATTCAGTGAGACCATCCGATATGTCCTCCAAAGGAGTGAAGCCCTATTGTTACAATGTGGGAATCTAGCCAGTGGGTGCAAAAGGCTGTGAGTGAAAAATACCACCTGCTGTATCAATGGACACACGATGTTGCAGCCATCAAGCCATCACATTATAGCCACCCAGATGCTGAGCCCTGAGGGAACTCAGGATGGAAAGAGAATGCCCACCATCAAACCATCAGAAACTGCAGCCACCCCTAACAGTGCACCCTGAGGAGGTTCAGGATGAGAAAGCAGAGGATACTGGCCCCAGATAGCTGAGGTGCACATCAAAGGAATGATGTCAGTGAGCCCAGACTCTTGCATCTTCCCATACACAGACAAGCACTAAATTCCTTAACTTGAGATGCTGGTTTTCTTTAATTAACAGTAACCTTTTGATGTTCTGAGACTTGGTCTTTGTTGCAAAAACTCCTATACATCCTGGTTTCCACCCCACCTCCTGCCCTTGCCTCTTTGGAGCAGTTCCTTAGATTATCTGAAATGCTGGGTCCCCGGCTTAAGTCCTCAAATTTGTCCACCAAATAAAACATAACACTCAACTTTTAAGTTGTGCAACATCACGGTGCTAGCAGGGCTGTGTTCTGCGTCTCTCTCCTTAGAATGTAGGCGAGCATCTCCTCCCTGAACCCTCTGTGTTCTAATCTCCTTTTCTTACAAGGACACTAGTCACAGGAGATAAGGGCTCACCTGAGTGACTTTGTTTCACCTTAATTACCTCTTTAAAGTCCCAATCTCCAAATACAATCACATTCTGAGATCCTGGGGGTTAGGACTTTAATAGACCCATGATGGGGGGGTGTTGGTTCACCCCATAAAAATGTAAAATTCAATTGTGTCCTTGTAAAAGGAATATTGTCGAACGGTTCACCTTTCATCTTCCTTTCTGGGCTCCACGCTGTCTGTTCACTGAAGCTCCCTTGGCCCTTCTCAGACAGCATTCTTCCCTCCTTGTTACACAACTTCACTACCTACTCACGGTCAGATGCAGCGTGGAGATATTATTCTCACTAGGGTGTGAGGGGTTGCTAAATCTTAATGCATGCTCCCTTTTGCTTTGGAGGGAAAGAGATAGCATCTAGAGAATGTAGTTTTAGGACCAGAGGGAGGTCAGACTAAGGAGGTGAAGATGGTCTTCAGTAATCCTCCACCTTCTTGCCTTCAGCCACTGCCTGGATCTCAAGAAAACAAGTGGGGTTTCTCTGGGAAGCCTTTCTCCTCACTCCTTCACCACTTCACCTTTCACCCACGCCTGGCTCTGAACACCCCAGGCAAGGCACCAAACAGTGTGCTGAGTAGAGAAGCTTCTGGAATGCCTTACCTGCCCTGGGCCATTCCAAATTGACCTTGCAAGGCGAGGCAGACGCACAAGCTGGCTGCCCCTGGGCTGCTCTTGTGTAGCCCCTGTAGTTTTAAAATTAGCTAAAAGTGAGAAGTTTCCATATTTAAGAAAATTGGTTTTCTAGACTGACTAGAAAAACTGGAAGACTTGGCGTTCCCACAGGCAGCTACTGGCAGAAGCCCTGGGACAGAAGTCCCAGATTCAGCAGCAAAATTACCAATACTTTTAATTTTATGCTGTTTCGAGGTGGTTTATTATACGGTGATAAATAAATGATACCACAACCAAAGCTGTCTAGAACCACCCTCCCCCAAATCTTGGCAGGTCAGGGGTGACCCCTCAAAGTGCCCCATTCGTGTTGGGGTCTGCCGAACTCCCCATGCAGTAAAAAAGCAATGACAGCATCTGCCCTGTGATCCACCAGCCAGGAGAGAAGGAAATTGGGGTGGGCAGTCTCCACTCCAAGTCCTGGGCTACTGCAAGGCTTCTAACTGGGTGTGCGTCCCTGCCTTCCCATGTGAGGGGTCTGATGGTAAGTGACCCAGAAACACCCACACCCTTTTTCTCCACACCCCAAGCCTGCATAGCCAGCTCTGAGCTGGGCTCCTGTGTTCAACCTAGTTCCAGGGGCCGGCAGGCACTCTCCTGTCTCTCCTTGCCGGTTGTGATCAGTTCTCCAGCAGCACCATCAGGGCCCGCAACCCGAGGTGTTTGCAGCTTCCCAGCCCTAAATTGGTAGAGGCCTTGGTCCAAAGGCACGTCCATCTTTCAGTACAGTCTTTGCTGTACTGTCCCCTTCTGGAAGGTCTCGTGTGGCCTGTCTACCCCCTGAATGGATGTAGCTGTGAAATCCAGCAGAGCCCAGCGTGCGGGTTCCGAGGTCCGGATGCTGGACCCATTGGTCCTCATTTGGATGGCGGTGCTTCTTCCCTATGATTCTGGCCAACACTGCACCTGCGGGGCTGACACATCTGAGTGTGCTCCTTCTGTGCGTATCCGGTGAGACAGAGCTTAGAGGACACCAAGAAGTGAGCACCAGGCGATGGCCTTCGCTTCCCTCTTTTCCTGCAATGACTGGTGTGTCCAGTACCTCCAAGGTCCGGGCCTCGTTCTCCGGTTCTCAGCTCCATCCCATGCCCAGGACCGAGGCCACTCAGGCAGCCTGGGGCCACGACGGCAGGGTGGCCACCTGCACCCACACCCATCTCAGATCCTGAGAGAGAGGACCATGCAACCTGCTCCCTTGGGGCATAAGTTGGGCCCCGTGGCAATAGACAACCTCAAGTCTCAGGCTCATGGAGCCAGTCCTGAGATGTGGGTTTCTCTCCGTACTGTTTTAGAAACAGTCTATTTTTTTTCTCTTTATTTCAAAACTGAGATATAATTGGCATATAACATTATATTAGTTTCAGGTGAACAACATAATGATTCGATATTTGTATATAGCACAAAACGATCACCACGAGTCTAGATAACATCCATCACTATACGTAGTTACAACTTTTTTCTTGCGATGAAAACTTTCAAGATCTAGTCTCTTAGCAACTTTCAAATACACGCCACAGCGTTACCAACTATAGTCGCCATGCTTTACATTACACCCCCAGGATTTATTCATGTTATAAGTGAAGCTGTACCTTGACTCCCTTCACCCATTTTACACACACCCCGCACCCTGCCTCTGCCAACCACCAATCTGTTCTCTGTTTCTATGAATTTAGTTTGTTTGGGGTTCTTTTTTTTAGATTTCACGTATGAGATCATAAGGCATTCATCTTTCTCTGTGTGACTTACTTTACTTAGCATAATGCCCTTAAGGTCCCTCCGTGTTGTCACAAATGACAAGATTTCCTTCTTTTTTTATGGCTGGATAATATTCTGTCTGTGTCTATTGAATTTCATACCGTGTGCACATGTTGTCTATTCAAAGAGTTTTCGAAATAAATATATTTAAAGTCAGATTACAATAAATGCTGGAGAGGGTGTGTAGAGAAGGGAGCCCTCCTACACTGTTGGTGGGAATGTAAATTGGTGCAGCCACTATGGAGAACAGTGTGGAGGTTTCTTTTTTTTTTTTTTATAAGTTTTTTTGGGGGGGTTTTGTTTTTTTAATTAATTAATTTATTTTTGGCTGCGTTGGGTCTTCATTGCTGTGTGCGGGCTTTTTCTAGTTGTGGCGAGTGGGGGCTACTCTTGGTTGAGGTGCACGGGCTTCTCATTGCAGTGGCTTCTCTTGTCGTGAAGCATGGGCTATAGGTGCCCAAGCTTCAGCAGTTGTGGCTCGCAGGCTCTAGGGCACAGGCTCAGTAGTTGTCGCGCACCGGCTTAGTTGCTCCGTGGCATGTGGGATCTTCCCAGACCAGGGCTCGAACCCCTGTCCCTTGCACTGGCAGGTGGATTCCTAACCACTGTGCCACCAGGGAAGTCCCTGGAGGTTTCTTAAAAATCTAAAAATAGAACCATTTATGATCCTGCAGTCCTATTCCTGAGCACATATCTGGAGAAAAACATAATTCAAAATGATCTATGCACCCCAATGCATGGATAGTAGCACTATTTACAATAGCCAGGACATGGAAGCAACCTAAATGTCCATCAACAGATGAATGGGTAAAGAAGATGTAGTATATATATATTGGGTTGACCAAAAATCTCATTGGGGTTTTTCCATAAGATGTTATGGAAAAACTTGAATGAACTTTTTGGCCAACCCAATACAATGGAATATTACTCAGTCATAACAAAAAGAAAGCAAGAATGCCATTTGCAGCAAAGTGGATGGACCTAGATATTATCATACTAAGTGAAGTAAGTCAGAAAGAGAAAGACAAATATCATACGATATCACTTATATGTGGAATCTAAAATATGATACAATGAACTTATTTACAAAACAGAAAGAGACTCACAGACTTAGAAAACAAACTTATGGCTACCAAGGGGGAAAGGGGGGGAGAGGGATAAATTAGGAGTTTGGGATTAACATATACACACTACTGTATATAAAATAGATAAAAAACAAGGACCTACCGAATAGCACAGGGAACTCTACTCAATATTCTGTAATAACCCATATGGGAAAGGAATCTGAAAAAGAATAGATACATGTATACATATAACTGAATCACTCTTCTGTACACCTGAAACTAACACAACATTGTAATCAACTATAAATCAACTATAAACCAATACAAAATAAAAATTAAATTAAAAGAATAAAAATAAAGTCAGATTTTTACCAACTACCAAACTCTGCTTAGATATTCCTAAAACGAAGGGTTGTTTTTTTTTTTTTGATTACACAAGTTTGAAGAACTCAGCTAACTTGTGCCCTTCCTGGAGTGTCACATCAGCGTATTAAACTACTGAGAAAATCTCAGAGAGTTAAAAAATCATGTTTAAGGTGCTTAAACCCGAATTTTCCAAATTTGTTCAAACAAGTAACTATTTTTCCATAAATTCTCTATAAACAGTCCTGGCTAGAAATAGCCAGCTGTGTTTTATGCCACAAGGCTCAGGAATAGCCCCTTGACAACACAGTGCCAATCACACATCCTCAGATACCAGGCGCAGGTCCAGACGTGGAGGACACACTGGGGCAGGGAGGGCCGTGCTGGGGAATCTATGATCTTGGGAGTATGGAAAGAAGATACTACGCAGAGAAAAAAAAAAGCCAAACCTACCCCCAGTTTTCCCAAGCGCAGACCTCTCATTCCTTCATTCCGGATTCAATCATTCATTCAACAAACACAAGGTTTACGGCCCAGGTGCAAATAGGGTACATCCTCCGCCCTCAGGAAACTGTCTCCAGTGAGGAAGATGTGCAGAAACCAGCAGCCTCAAGGCACTGCAGTGTCGTTGCCTAGCAAAGCCTTCCGCAGGAAGCTGTCCATGAGCCCCACACAGAGGATGAGCTAAGGCACCACGTAGAGGGGTGTGGATGGCGCCCCAGGCCCTCCGGAGAGCAGCACTTCACGCAGCTGAGAGCGGACCCATGGGCACAGGTGGGCAGTGCTGGCAAGTGCGTTCTGAGCTCTGCCCTGGGCTCCATGCCCACTGCGTCTGTGTTGGTCCTTCTAGGAGGCCCAGCTGGAGCTCAGAGGCAAGAGGGAAGAGGAAGTGTCTGCTTGGGTAGGACAGCAGTAGTAGCAGCAGTGGTCAGGTGATTATGGACCCCAAGACCCCTGGCAGAGGCAGCACCTTCACAGGAATTGCAGCCCTGGCCATGAAGGTGCCTCCACCCAGACCCAGGACCAACGTCCCCAGCTTCTCCCCCAGCGCCAGCTTCTCCCCCCAGCCCCAACTTCTCCCCAAGCCCCTGCTTCTCCCCCATCCCCAGCTTCTCCCCCAGCCCCAGCTTCTCCCCAAGCCCCTGCTTCTCCCCCAAGCCCCTGCTTCTCCCCCATCCCCAGCTTCTCCCCCAGCGCCAGCTTCTCCCCCCAGCCCCAGCTTCTCCCCAAGCCCCAGCCTCTCCAGTAGGGCAAAAGAAGGTGCAAGCTCTGGGCTCTAGCCTGAGGGTATTAGTGCTTCTTTTAAATTGTTTTTAAATTTTAATTTTTTAGCAAACAAAGCAATGTGTTTTTTAAAAATTCTAATTTCTACAAGTATATATTCTGCCATATTTCTGGCTCCACATCCAAGACTGTAGTGTCTAGAAGCACACTGAGTCCTTGCAGCTTCCTTTCACAGAGCAGTGTGAGTGTGATGTCCAAACGGAAGTGCTTTGGCTCCCGCTACCCAGACCCCTGCTCTAGTGGTCATATTCATTGCATAGAATATTGAATGATCTGAAACCATAGATTATTTCATGAATGTGGCTTCCTAATATATGTCTGTTAGACATATTTGTTCTTTTCTGTCACTGTTTCAGCCCCTTGTACTCTCACTGTGAACCAAACTGGAGATAATAACATTGAATCTATTCACTTTGCCTAGAGCTGTTCAAAACAGCACACGTAGTCACCCCAAGACAGCTAAGTGCCTGGCATGTGGTTCTGTAACTGGACGCACTGCAGCTCACCAGGCCGGTGAAACTTACACCCAGCATCTTCTCTCAGACAGAACAAATCTGGCTCCTTTTGCCACCCACAACTCCACTCCTTCGTAATTGAACATCACCCTTAACTACTTTTTGAAGGCGGTGTGTGCCATCTGTCACGTTGTGAGACATGATTTTTGCTTCTTGCCATCATCTGGGGGATGCCAGAGCTGGGCGATGCTCGGCATATTAAAGGATGGAGAAACTTCAGAGGGAAATCTTTTCACGTGTTTGCTGTGAGCACGTTCATTGGTTAAGAATGCTCATACTGTGGAAAGAATTCCCAAGAGTTATTGGTAAATTTTCAGGTATATAGGAGCTAAAGAGATTCCATCGTAGGAGTCAAGTCCAGTTCAAAAACAAATATTGTGGCTGCGGTACTAGTGCTTTTCATACCTGATACCATCCCTTCTGCCTTGGGTTTGCTGGTCCTCTCTTTCTCCCTTTCACTCTTCCGTCCTTCCACGCCTTTGTAACCAGTTCTTTGTCTTACTTTCCTCTGTGGCAACTACCTAGAGTGGTTTCCGTTTTTCTGACTGTACCCAGGCTGATTCAGCCAAGCCCTCCAAGTGGGGTCTGTGATGGGGTTAGTCACCTGTTTGAGCTTGAATACAGGGACGGGCTCACTGCAGGTGGACAATGGAACACTTCATCGCACCATATTGGTGGTACTCAGTCATTGCCCAGGGCTGCCTGGGAGGAGCACCATTGAAAGTTAGGCTTGGAATAGGACAGTGCCACGGTGTTTGGCCATATGGTAAAATGGATGTCCACAAGGACTGGGGGCATGGCAGTTCCCTGAAGAGATTACAAAGAGGAAGATGAAGATGAAGAAGATGAGGAGGAAGGGAAGAAAGGAAGGGGAAATGGATAAAGCAGGCTGACTATATTAAAATGAAGAACTTCTGTTCAAAAGATTCCATGAGAGAGTGAAAAGGCAAGTCACAGCTGTGAGAAGATGTTTGCAACACATATATTTGACGAAAGACTCATAGCCAGAAGACATGAAGAGCTTCTAGAAATCAACAGAAGATGGCAGACAATCCAACAGGGAAAAGTGGTTGAA
This sequence comes from Grampus griseus, assembly GCF_964374135.1. Taxonomy (NCBI): domain Eukaryota; kingdom Metazoa; phylum Chordata; class Mammalia; order Artiodactyla; family Delphinidae; genus Grampus; species Grampus griseus. The sequence goes on along the minus strand of NC_139018.1, from coordinate 145,123,232 downwards.
GGCTTGGGGGGCTGCACTTTACAAGAGTGTGTCCTAGTGACCAATAAACATATGAGAAAGTGCTCAACTTCACAAGTCGTCAAGGAAACACCAATGAAAACAGCAGGGCTTCCCTGGTGGTGCAGTGGTTAAGAATCTGCCTACCAGTGCAGGGGACATGGGTTCGAGCCCTGGTCTGGGAGGATCCCACATGCCATAGAGCAACTAGGCCCGTGAGCCACAACTACGGAGCCTGTGTGTCTGGAGCCTGTGCTCCACAACAAGAGAGGCCGCGATAGTGAGAGGCCCGCGCACCGCGATGAAGAGTGGCCCCCGCTTGCCGCAACTAGAGAAAGCCCTCGCACAGAAACGAAGACCCAACACAGCAAAAATAAATTAATTAATTAATAAACTCCTACCCCCGACATCAAAGAAAGAAAGAAAGAAAGAGTATTATTTTAAAAATATAAAACATCAAAACCAAAAGAAATGTCCCTTCACACATGAGGATGTCTGGTGGGAATGCAGAGAAATCAGAACTCATATACCTTGCCAGTGGGAATGCTAAATGATGCAGACACTTTGGAAAAGAGTCTGGAAGTTCCTCAAAAGTTAAATATAGAGTTACCATTTGACCCAGCAATTCTGCTCTTCAGTGTCTACCCAAGAGAAACAAAAATATATGTCTACACAACAATTTGCATATGAATTTCAGAGCAGCTTTATCCATAAGAGTCAAAAAGTGGGCACAGCTCAAATGTTTTAAAATGGTGACTGGATAAACAAAACGCAGTCTACTCATGCAATGGAATATTTCTTGGCCATAAAAAGAAATTAAGTACTAATACATGATATAGCATGGATGAACCTTGAAAATACCAAGCTAATTGAAAGAAACTAGTCACAAAAGACCACATATTATATAATTCTTTTTATAGGAAATGTCCAGAATAGGCAAGTCTATAAAGACAAAATAGATTCGTGGTTGCCAGGCACTGGGAGGCATAGGATGTTGGGGGTGATAGCTAAAGGGTTTGGGGCTTCTTTTGGGGTGACGATAATGTTCTAAAATTGTGGTGGTGACTGTATAACTGTACGAAGAAACTAAAATCTATTTAATTGGATACTTTAAATGGATACATTATATCTCAATAAAGCTGTGCAAGAAAGAAGAGAGAGAGAAGTGAAAAAAAACAAACAAAAACAAAAACAAATAAACACCCGCACATCAAACAGGCTGGAATGAAAAAGGCAGATTCCTGAGCATTGCTGAGGGTCTGGAAAAAGCAGAGCCCACACACTCCTGGGAGGAGTAGAACTTGGCATCATCACTTTGGAAAACAGGTGTTTATCACCGAAGCTGAGTACAGACACACCTACCACCCAGCAGCTCCACTCCTAGGAACGTATGCAACAGAAACGCTTATGTATGTCACCAAAAGACATGTAAGCAGCACTTGGCAATAAGCAAACATGGGAAACCACCCAAATAACCATCACCAGTAGAAGAGATAAGCAAATGCTTGTATCTGCACAAAAAGAACCTTCACAGCAAGCAGTGTGGGCAGCCTACATACGACACACAACGTCGATGAATCTTATACACACTGAGTTGAGTGAAAGAAGCCAGCTCCTACCTTAGAGTATAGACTGCACGAGTTCATGCATATGAAGTTCAAAATAGGCAAAACCCTTTGGTAGCAGTAGCTACCTTTTGGGGAGTGGGCCCTCAGGGAAGCGTCTGGGCGCTGGCCATGTTCTGTCTTTTTTAAACTAATTAATTTATTTTTATTGAAGTATAGTTGATTTACAATGTTGTGTTGGTTTCAGGTGTATAGCAAAGTGATTCAGTTATACATACACATATATCTATTTTTTTTCAGATTCTTTCCCTTATAGGTTATTACAAAATACTGAGTGTAGTTCTCTGTACTATGCAGTAGATCCTTGTTTATCTATTTTATATACGGTAGTGCGTATCTGTTAATCCCAAACTCCTAATTTATCCCTCCCCCACATTCGTGTCTTGATCTGGGCGTGGATACACAGATGTCTTCACCTGTGTGCCCCTGGCTGTACACTTTGCGTTTGTGTGCTTTTCTGTATTTATGTTATAGTTCCATAAAAAGTTTACCAAAATTTTAAAACTAGGAAAAGGAGGACGGAAAATAGTCTATACACAGCAAACAAGAAAGAGCATGTCCCATGGCAGCTGGTTTTCGTTTCCATAACTAGTCCCGAGGCCCTTTGGTGGCCAGGACCCCCCAGGCTCCAGGGCCACCCAGGTCCACACCGCAGCTGATGGAGCCCTTCACCTGGGGGCTCGCTCAGCTTCAGGTGGGAAGGCTTGTCTCCCGCCTTGGTTGTAGTTGGACCTTCTGCCTGACTCTATGGTTGGACAGGGGGCCCTGAGAGGAGCCCCAGAGCCTCCCGTGACTCCCAGACCGGTTCTTCCTGCCTCTGTGCGTAGCAGCTCCCAGCCTCCCCTTGGGATCAGGATGGATACCCTCCAGGCAGTAGAAGGTCCCCCTTCTTCGCCTGTTGGTGAAGGAGCCTGAGGATTCCAACACAGCCGGTGTCAGTCTCCACTGCCCACTCAGCGGGACTCTGGTCTTCTGTACTCGGGGAGGGTTGCCCCACCCCCCCGGGGACCAAGGCTAGCAAACCAATGACGCCGCAAGTTGCAGGGTTGGGCAGCAAGCACTCGGCGAGGGGGTTATTTGGTGTTACACTTTGAGGAGTCCCCTCCCATGCCCATCCCTGGACCCCTGGGCTCGTAGGAGAAGCAGCAACACACACGGCTGCAGGGCATCCTCAGGACAACGCCGGCCCCAGTGATGTGGGTTCCTGCTGGTGCCAAAGCTATGTCTTCAGCAGGCTGCTCACCATTCTTCCAGGCCAGCTGCTTCTGGAGTTTTCTATGCATTTGCCTGGCACTGTCTTTCAGAAGTCCTGAGCCCCAGGAACCCTCTCAGTCCCAGCAAACCAGAAGGCCGGTCACCCTAGATGCCTTCCAAGCCAGAGTCCCTCCGGGGGTAGGACCAGATCTTGGTGGTCTCTGTGCACCCTTTGCCTGGCCCACTGCAGGCGCCCAGGCTCGCCGGGGGAGCAGAGCAGCTCTGCCGCTGGATCTGAAGAGTCAGGAGGGCCCCCCGCTGGTGTGACCCCGAGGAGTGGCAGCCGTGACACGTGTCTTTGCAGGACTCACGAATCAGGGCACCGGCCACCTCTTGTGTTTCAGGGTCGTATTCTGTGCATTTTGCTAACTTGGGCGGTTGCTGTAACAGGAGAAAGAGAAACGAACGTTTGAAAGGTGATTTGCAGACTTTGCAGGGCTTTCCCCGGCATTGTCTTGGATGTGACCCCAGCTCTGTGAGATGAGCAGTGTTGAGGCCAAGAAAGGTGACACAATTTTCCCAGGCACCCCGAGCAACCCCCTACCCACCCGTGTTTGAACAGGTTCCACCGCCTTCTCTGAGACTGGGCCCAGAGCCCCTCCCCACCCTGTGTGCCCGGGGCCCTGCACACAGACCTTCTAAACACCTCTCTGTGTAGGATGAGTCTGCCAGGGCTGCAGACTCGGTGAATTAAACAACAGAAATTAATTTTGTCACAATTTTGGAGGCCGGAAGTCCAAGAGTGAAGTGTCAGCAGGGTTGGTTTTCTTGGCTTCTTGGAGAAGATGGCCCGTCTCCTCCCCGTGTCCTCACGTGGTCGTCCCTCTGCGCGTGTCTGTGTCCTAATCTCTCCTTTTCATAAGGACACTGGTCAGATTGGATAAGGCCCACTGTGGTGACCTCATTTAACCTTAATTTCTTCTTTAGAGACCCCATGTCTAAATACGATCGCATTCTGAGGTACTGGGGGTTGGGACCTCAACCTCTGAATTTGGGGGGAGGAAATAATTCAGTCCATCACAGCCCATTTGGCCTGTAACAGGCCCGAATAGCACAGCAAGCTCAGGGGACTGAGGGTGCAGCCGTGGTTGCAGAGAGGGAAGGACCCTCTGGGAAGAGGGAGCTGCAGGTGTCTGGAGATGCCAGGAAGTATGGTCTTGGGGGGAGTTCATTCATCGGGGTGGGGGAGAAGGATGAGAGCAGTGCAAGGCACCGGGCAGGACGGGTGTGTCACGTGCAGAACTGACTCATCTGTGAAGCTGTAGGCAGCCTCTTGACGAGCAGCACAGATGTGGCAGACAGCGGCCCAACCTCCCTACCTAGGCGTGTGGCATGTTTGCACAGCACGGGGGCTCTTGTAGGATTCCAAGCAGGGAGAGACATGGTTAGAGTCAACTAATCCGGACGACGCACTCACCGTGTGCACGAGGTGACTGTGGATGGGACCCAGGGCTCCGGGTCTCCACTGGGCACTGACAGCTCATGCCACTCCGGACGCGGTACTGCAGAAAGTGAGGGCTTTAGAGTCGTGAGCATCTGCTCAGCCATCTACCAGCTATGCGACCTTGGGGACTTGATCTGCTCCAGGCTCTGGTCTATTCGTTCATAAAGATGTGGGTTATTGTAGGGATTCATTGGATAATGTAAGTGACCTGACACATAGCAGAAGAGCTGGTACCGTTTGCCTTATTTTCCTTTCGCTTCTCTGCAAGTTGTTTCCTCCGTCAAACTACTGGTTCATGAGAGGACCTGCATGGGCCAGTGGCGGTGGGAAACCAGGGGACCCCTGACTGTGGTCTGTGCAGCTGGCCCAGGGAAGGGCGAGCTCTGGGCCCCTAGGCCTTGCAGGAGTCCAGGCAGAAGGAGGCTTCTGGAAGGGGCAGGGATGGAGGAGCTGTCATGTCAGCCAGCGTGCTAGGCACATCCTTGACCCCGCTCACCACCAGCCCCTCCATTTGCCACCCAGAGCAGACCCCCGGGGAGGCTGGGGTGTCCCCTGGGACCCAGGAGGTGTGCACTGTTGAGGAGGAGAGGTGACAGCAGCCTGGGGGAGGAGGGTAAGCTCTGTGTTGAGGGAGGGAAGACTTGTTTATTTCTCAAATGGGCTCTGAAGGTTTGTTTGGGGTTCATGGAGGGAAGGAGGTGAGCACGGCAGACGCTGAGCGCCCTGGTGCCCTCTGCCTGCCGTCACCAGGGATGCCCCCGGCATATTTAGTTTCAGGTAGGATTTTGTTTGGGGGGTAAAATAGTTCTGCTTGTAAAGACAGTAGTGTCCCCGGTGTGACTTTGCCACCACACCAGCCCCACCGATTGGCCCAGGAGACAGGAGCCAGACCCAAGCCAGGACCACCAGAGCCCCTCCTCGGGAGGATGGAACTGGCCCCAGGAGACCCCAGCTCATTTTGCAGAGACGTAAACTTGAGGGAGATCTGGGGGCCGTCATTTTGTACAGTGGGGTCTGGACAGACCACGCCCTGCAGAGAGAGCCCCTCTGAAGGGGTGAGGAGACCCTGTATCCCGAGATGCCCCAGGCCGAGGTTCCCGAGGCTGCCGCACCCTGCCCTTGGGCTCTTAGAAACTCCAGTGTGACTTTCTTGCTTTAAGTTCCTCTTTTTGTGTAAAGCCAGCTAGAATTGGTTATTTACAAAAGACCTAAATCGTGCATAGGCTTTTTTTTTTTGTTTGCAGAATTTCTCTTGCTCTAGAAAACCTGGCCTAAGCACGAAGACCTTGGGGACTGTGGAAATGTTTATCCCGCAGCTCATTCTATAGTGTTGGCGGCATCCCTCATCCAGCGAGGTCGAGAACCGGGGACTGCATTTCTACTTATAAGGTGACTGTCCTCCCAGGATCTCTTCACTTACCCCACATTGACTCCATCACTCAGAAAGGCCCACGTGAATCCCCCTAGAAGGCCATGGCAATCCCGCCTTCAAATGCTGCCAGCACCACTGGTGAAATCTTCCCGGACCTCTGGCCTGTGCCTGTCACCCTCGGCTGGGGACCTGAAAGGGTTCCTTTATACGACGTAATGCTCAGATTCCTGCCCTGCACCCTCCGAGCTGCAGCCACCCTTTCTGCACCGCTCCCTCTCCCTCCCCCAACCCAGCAAGGCTTCTGCCCTCTCCAGGCCTCCAGAACTTCCCCCTGCCCTCAGGCAGGCTGGAGATCTAGGAATCAGTTCTGTCCCATGGCATCTGGCTCCCGTTCCTCTTGGTGCCACTGTCCTGGCACGGAGCCGAGGTTCCCCAAACGCTGGCTGAACTGAAACCCCACTGTTGTAGCAGGTTTCTGAGCTGTTCTCTCCTCTGGTTCCATCTCCCAGTCACGGGTGGGATGGAAGATGATGGCCCAGGTGGCGTCTTCCCAGCAGACCCTCCCCGGCTGGTCAGGCGTTCTACTGGGGCAGCACCTGGGCTCCCGGGCAGCCCCTCTCTGGGCCCCGTCCCATGGCTACCTTCAGGAACCCTGCATGTGGCAGCTTGAGGCTTAAATTTAGCTGTAGGCTTAAGATGCAGAAGAAGACCCTGAGGAGTGAGACCCAGAAACTCTGGGCTTTGAGAAGGAGGGAGAAGGGGGCTGTGAGGTCCCGAGCTTGTGGTGGCAGCTTCAGGGAGCCCCTTGTACAGTCCCCAGGCCTCCAGCAGGGTCGCCCTGTCCTGGACAGAGCACTAGGGTGGGGTCTCAGAGCACCGCAGGGAAACAAGTCCTGTGGGTGACCCTATGTGACACTGGGGGAGGAGAACCGCACATTTCAGGAAGTGCTCTGCACCCTGGCTGGTTACAAAGAACTGATACTGAAGACTCCAGCCCAGCTGACTGCTGCAGACCCACCAGACCCCACCTTCTCTCTCCCTCTTTGCAGACTCTGGGCCAGAGGGGTTGACAGGGAGAGAGTGGCAAAGGGGCTTCTGGAGGCCCGCACAGGCTCAGAGAAGACACCGCTCAGATCACAGCCGGTGGGTTGCGTGCACCCTCGCTGAGGAACTTGCACTCTTGAGGCCATGGGAACAGGGGAGCAGGGGTCAGAGGATGCTGGCCCCCTCCTCTGCACTCCAGGTGCTCTGAGCAGTCAGGAATGCATCCCCTGCGAGAGGCAGACAACCTGGCAGAGGCTTAGGGAAGCTGTTTGCCTCGTAGCAGGAGGCCCCGGCAGGTTGCCGTGGCAGTGGTCCAGGCTCCCTCTTTCAGAGCATCCTCCAGGCCTGTCTCTCCCACCAGCGAGGACTCCAGATCGGGCCCACAATCGAGGAGTCAGGGAGGGGATGGGGCTGTCCAGCTGCGTGGCTCTGCTTCTATCAGGAGGCCAAAGACTCCCCAGAGACTGTGGTTAGGTTCCCAGGGCCGCCCACTGTAGGGAGAGCTAGGAAAGTGGAATCACTCAGAGCACAGCCACCCTGAACAACACCTGGCGTGGGCCAGGATGCTGGGGTCCATCGCAGTGTGGCCCCGGGGCCACAGCCAGGCAGGGAGAGGTCTGGTCGCGGAGCTGGAAGACCTAGAGAACCCTGGGGACCTGCGGGGTGGGTAGGGCAGCCCCAGGGAGCTGGCAGGAAGGCCTGGGTCGAGGTCAGGAGCTGCCTCCCAGGCAAAGAGGACACCCTCTCCTGGTGTGGGAGCCCCTGAGGGCCGGCATGGATGCAGGTGTGCAGGGAAGCCCTCGAATGGTGCCGGGAAGCTCATCAGCCCTGGGTGCTGGGCCCTCTCCACAACTTCCAGCCACCCTGTGGTGACCTCCCCAGTCTCAGAAATGAGTCCACAGGTGGTGAGCACCTGACACCTGGAGGGCCCCCCGGGGCCGGGCGTGCGGTGAGGGATGAGAAGAGGAAACAGGGCAGGGCTGATTTCCAGGAAACCGGAATGGGGGCCCCGGGCAGCCCGGCCTGGTCGAGGAAAGGGGGTGCCGGCCCAGAGCCAGGGTGCCTTCTCTCATGGAGACGCTGGTACCATGCAGTAGGTGATAAATGTCTCTCCCAAGAGCGCTGGCCGCTGTGACTGGCGTTCACCGTGTCTTAATCTTTCTAGAACCCTGCTCAGCAGCCTCCCCCTCTGCCCAGTGCCCTAGGAGGACACTGGGGTCTCTCATTCCTTCGCTATGAACAGGCCAGGAAGGAGCCCAGGGACCCAAGGGCTGGCACGGAGCCCCCTCCCAGCCCCCCAGTCCCCCCACCCAACAGACGTGTTGATACTGCGGAGAGAGGCCTGGGTTGGTCGTTATGCCGAGAAATGAAGCATTGCTTAACCCCAAGGAGAAACCACAAGAAGAGAAAAACAGCTGCAGTTGGGCCCGAGGCTTCAGCCTTCATATCGCTGCGTGCGTGGCAGTTTTGTTTACGTTAAAGGCGAGGAGAGAAGGTTTGCCAGGGTGGTACTGCTTTTCAAGTCCCCAAAGACCCCCGCCTGATGGGGAAGAGTGTGGACCACGGGACGTGGGCTCTGTCCTCTGGCTGAGGCCGGAGAGGGGTGGGCGGCAGAGCGGCCCCCGGGGTGCTGCTGACGTTTCACCACGGGGCGCCTGGGTGCACTGGGGACCCGAGGCCGCTATTCTTGAGAGCAGAACTGGGTCCCCAGGAGACAGGACAGACCCGGCTGGTGGGGAGGTGGGCAGAGGCGGCTGCAGAGGGTGCCCCAGAAGACAGAAGGTCTGGGAAGGAGCTGCTGGCACGTCCACAGAGGCCCCTGTTTTGTGTTCGTCATCGGTGGTAGGGCCCCCCATCTTTTATCCTGGGGATCTATAGGTTGTTGGGGTCACCAGGCCGGGCTGCCGATCACAGGCTCAGCACTGGCTCTCCTCCTTCCAGAAGGAGGCCTTCTGGTTCATCCCCCTGCCCACTACCACCCTCCACCCCAGGCTTGGATCCACTCTGTTCTCTGCAGGAGACAACGTTTCAGGAATCGGGGACACTAGGAGGGGTGGGTGCTGCAGGCGTGTTGAGGGCCCAGCCTCTGTCAGGACCAGGAAGTGAACCCCAGCCTCCCAGGGAGGAGCCAGGCACCAGAAGACCCCAGCCCCCAGGGCCCCTCGTGTCATCTTCTGACCTCTCAGTGATGCCAGAACAGCTGTCCCCGTTCCCAAGGCCAATGCCTGCAGGTACCGCTCCTTTCTCAGCCCTGCCCAGACCCCTGAGACCTGGTGGCCACCCACCATGCAGAAGCTGCACTGCGCACACCCCATCATGAACATACATGGAAATGCACACACGTGCACAGGGGCGCGCACACACACACACACACACACACACGCACGCACCCGGGGGCCTTCCCTCCCCCGAGCTGTCTATGCTCCCCCCACCACAGAGGCTCACGCTGGTGGGGTTGGCATTTATGTTTCCATATTAACATCTCATGTCCACAGTCATTTAAGCTTACAGTCCCCAAGAGTGGTGGCCCCCCAGGTTCCCGGCCGAGTTTGATCGGATTGACTCCCTGCCCTCTGCCCCAGGTCCCCTCTCCACTGGACACCTTCAGTCTGAAGCCTGGGGGTCAGAGGTGGTGAGGGGAGGGGGCTTGCCCACCCAGGTCTCCAGCAGCTTGGCCCGGAGTCCGGCTGCCGTGCGTGCGTGAAGGTGGCCCTGATCTAAACTCACGCCCCGAGCTACAGACCCGGGAAAACCATGCCAGTTCAGGAGACTCTTATCAAACGCCTGCTTCATGACAGATTCAGGCCTGGAGGGGTGGAGGAGTCCGGTCCTGAAAAACTTTTCTCTCTGCGGAAAAAAAAAAAAAAAAGGAAAAGGAAAAATTGCACTTTAATTCCAGGAGCATTTTGTAAGAGCACGAGGGCACTGCGCCCTGGGCCTCGCTGCGCTTCCCTGGCCCATGCTGGGAAAGCGCCCATCCCACCAGCACGCCCATCGCGTCGCCTTCAGTTCCGTGACCGTCACCCGTGACAAATCAGCATTATTTTATGTGTCACCAATCCTTGCAGAGACTACTTAAAGATGGGAGCAGGGGACACCCGCAGGATGCGTGCAGGGAACAGTGAGAGTGAGACCCCAGCACCCCTCACTTCCCCCACCCCCGGCAAAGATAAGCAAAGCCGGACCCAGTCAAAGCCAAGGCGGGGGATAGGCTTTGTTCAGGAATAACTATTGCAGAAGGCAAGAGGGCCCAGTGCAAAGGGAACTCAACTTCGGAGAAACGCAGGGCAGATTTTTTAAAGGCTGGAGTGTGTTGGGGCAAGGGCCCAGGCCACTGGGTTTGTTAGCTGGTGCGAGAAAGGAATTTCTTGTGTCTTTAGGACTAGAGGCAGCGGTGCAAGTTAGAGCAAGGTGCCCACCCACCAAATGGGACGCTTACCCTCCCAGACAGAGGACTGGCAGGGTGAGGTGACTTCCTGAACGTTTGCATTCTTGAGAGACAGCTCCCACATCCTGGAGGGGAAAGTCCTGGGTGGTGGGAGGTGGACATCTCAAAGGGCAGAGACAATCATTGTGAAGTAACTGCTCTCACAGCGGGTAGGGGCCTCTCTGTCTATCACCAGGGTTTGACCGGGACAGACCGATTCTCCTGGGGGCACTGAGTTTTCTCAGGCAGGAACTTGAGGTCTCATCCTAGGCTTGCAGCCTTGAGCTGAGGTTTAGTCAAGTCGCTTAGTGTGTGTGACGGTGGGGAGAGTGGACAAAACTGTGCTGAGAGGGCTTCCCTGGTGGCGCAGTGGTTGAGAGTCCGCCTGCCGATGCAGGGGACACGGGTTCATGCCCCGGTCCGGGAAGATCCCACATGCCGCGGAGCGGCTGGGCCCGTGAGCCGTGGCTGCTGGGCCTGCGTGTCCGGAGCCTGTGCTCCGCAACGGGAGAGGCCACAGCAGTGAGAGGCCCGCGTACCACAAAAAAAAAAAAAAAACAAACAAACCTGTGCTGAGAGTCTGCAGTTTCTATGGGCCACAGTTAAAGCCCAGTCAGAGCGGCTGGCTGGGCTTTGGTCGGGGAGAAAGTCTTTGTCACCTCCTGCGGCTGTTGTCTCTGTGGCCTCCTCCCCTCCAGGGCACTGTCTCGCTTGCTGGTCACCTTCTGGGCCCCACTGCTCCTGCCAGACATGTAATGGTGCACAGGAGCCCGTGGGGAAGCTCAGAGAGCGCTGTCCCAGGCATGTGCATTAGTTGGGCCCCCGAGACTGCAGTGTGGGCCCCGATGCTGGATCATAAGCTGAGGAAATGACACCTTTACGCTTCACCTGCAATCCTGCCCTCTCCCTCAGCACCCTCCCCTGCCCTTGCCAGGGCACACACACACCTTTGCACACCACCTGAGAAGCTGGGCCGCCCCGAGGCTGCCATGCTGTGAGGAAGCCCTACCCACGCAGACAGGCCACGTGGAGACCACCAAGAGCTGAGCGGTGGGCAAGCCTTCTCGGCCCTGCCAGCTCAGCCCCACTGCCAAGTGAACACTGTCAAAAACGGTGATCCCAGTCAAGGCTAGGTGACTGTTGCGGCTCACGGAATCCCGAGAATAATAGAGAATTGTTTGGGGAGGTGGACTCTGTGCAGCAGAGACATTGCGGTCTGTCAGGTGGTGTCCTCTGGGAACGTGGAAAAGGTGACTCATCTCCACGCCACCTTCCAGAGAACTCTGTCCTCCATGAGACCAAGGGGCCGCTCTCAGGGCCACACTGCAATCTTGGCTTTTATTTTTATTTTTATTTTTGCGGTACACGGGCCTCTCACTGTTGTGGCCTCTCCCGTTGTGGAGCACAGGCTCCGGACGCGCAGGCTCAGCGGCCATGGCTCACGGGCCCAGCCGCTCCGCGGCTTGTGGGATCCTCCCAGACCGGGGCACGAACCCACGTTCCCTACATCGGCAGGCGGACTCTCAACCACTGCGCCACCCAGGAAGCTCCCAATCTTGGTATTTTAATCAGAAGTCAGCTGTAAGGGAGAAGGGGGAAGGGAGAGCTGGGGAAGAGGAGCCTGAGCAGGGGATGGACGTGGGATTCCCTAGAAACTAGGGCTCAGAGATCCTCGAAAGAGGACTGGAATAATGATGCTGGAGTCGGGAGAACTCTAGAATTCCCGGGAAGCTGGACAAGAATAAACACTGGAGCCTCAGCCTCGGAATGACTCAGGAAGGCAGTCCCAGACTGTCCCCAAGCACAGCACGTTCCTCCCCTGACCCAGGGCCCCATGCGGGGGTGGGGAGAGGAGCCGGCTCAGGGTCCAGGCAGGCGCGACAGGAAAGAGGACTGGCTTGAGGTGTGGAGACAGCTGGGAGAGCCAGAAAAGAGCTGGCTTCATGTCCAGACCTGGAAGCACTTAACCAGCAGACAGCTCCACCGCCAGTTCATTTCCAGCCCGGAAAACAGAAACCACCCCAGTTATTTTCAGCAGAAGGGATTTAGTGGTGGGAATTGGTAACGAAGGTGTTGTAAAGGCCAGAGGAGCGAATAGGTGACGAGCGTGTGTCACTCGGAAATCCGGAAGCTGCTCCAGCCCAGCACCTGGATTTGAGCTTCTGGAGGTGCCACCTCGGCCCCTGAGCAGTAACCCCCAGCCCCCATCATCTCTGTGGCTCAAGCTCCTGGGGCCACTGTCAAGGTCACTGCAAGGAAGCATCACCCACCGCCACCATCGGAGCTGCAGCCAGCAGCAAGCGGGCTCCTCTCTGCCTCCCACTTTGTCACCGCCTTCCAGGGCCTCCCATTGGCAGCTCCTAACCCAAAATGGCTGCAAGGGCGTCTGGGAGTTGTAGTTCCCTTGAAACACTGAGGGGGCACCAAGGGCAGGAATAGAGCCCACAGACCCCCCCCCCCCCCCCGGCACAACGGCTGTCAGTTTAACTCAGTGGCCCTTGATTTCACGTTGACATTCTCTCCTCCTGGTTGTAGATGACCTGTGCCCTTGTATTCCCGTGCACGGTCAGAACAGGGCCGGGCACTCTTGAAATCACAAGATGAGTCTGAGTTCCCACCCAGCGGTGCTGGAAAGCTCCAGGGTGGTTGTTAGTGGACTCCTCACGGGGCAGGGGTCTTCTGTTGGGATGTGAACTTGGTGCGGGCTGGAAGCTGGTTTAGCTCTCCCAGAAGACACTAAAACCGTTTAAGTCTTGCGAGTCGATCTTCAGAAATAGAGCATATTTAAGGACTCAAAGGTCCTTACTTCTTGGGAGAGCAGGCTGCTGAGAAAATGAACTTGTGACCTGGCCGAGGTCGAGGCACGTCTCAGGCTGACGGTTCAGCACAGGGGCAAAAGCTGTGCACGCAGCAGATGGCTGTCTGAGGTGTCCCCCTGGGCAGGGCTGGAACTGACGCAGGCCTTGGGGTCATGGGAAAGAGGCAGGCAAGAAGGTTCTAGAACGGACCAGATGCTTCGCCCTCTGTGATGGCACAAGGCTGAGGCCTGGACCGGCTCCTCCTGGTGATGGTCTGATTCAAGGATATTAAAGCATTACCGCCTGCCTGGCCCTGGCATCTGCCGTGGGGGGTGGGAAGGTGAAGGCACCCTCTCTGGAACACCTAGCCCCGCCCACCCTGCTCCCTCAGTCGTTGGTGGTCAGTATGGGGAGGAGGGCGTGTCCATGTCAGCTCCCCAGGCCCTGAGCCCCCCGGCCCAGGGCCTGGCAGGGAGCTGCAAACACAGGCGCGCCGACCTCCAGGTCATAAAGCTCAGTCAGGAGGCCCAGATGTGGCCGGGCTGGCCTGAGAACAAGGGACTGGTGGGCTGCTCACCGGCTTCACCCGCCAGGATGGCCCTGGTGGTCCAGGTTTCAATCCCAGCTCCAGCCTTCCTAGTTTTCTGCTTCAGCTTCAGAGACCCCAACTGCAAAATGGAGCTACTAACAATACCAAGGCCAGTTTGGAGGATGAAACGGCCTACAGGCCCTGCGGACTCCATAGCGGTGGGCACGGCTCGAGAGGCTGGAGCCGCACCTGTGATCCCCGTCCTCTGCAGAGGGTGGGAGCAGGGGGCCTCCCAGGGCGGAGACGGGCCAGCTCGGAGGCCGGCGGGGTCGGGGTCGGGGTGCTCTGCCTTCCAGGAGCTGCAGCCCATTCGGTTTGGCAGAGCTGGGCAGGCCCAGGTTCCGGTAAGAGAGCTGGCTGCCAGGCCGAGGACTTTGCACTTGCCGCTGTAAAGGGCAGTCTCAGGAGACCTCCGCAGAGGGCTGGGCTGTTCCTGGCAATGGAAAGAAAAATTAAAATTAAACCGCAGTGCTTGGGAGGGTGTGGCTTTTGGTAGAAGTCCAGGCAGGATCCCGACGGTGGGGCCGCCCGCCTGGGTGTGGCCGGGGGTCAGGAGTCCCGTGCATCCTGCCCCAGGGCCCCTTCCCTCCTGAGCCCTGGACACCAGCTCACTCTGGTAGCTTCCAGACATGCCCCACGGCCCCAGGCCCTGCCCTCACTGGTGGGGGAGCTCAGAGCCACATGTGGCGGCCAGAGCTTTGGCTCTGTCTAGGAACCTGTGTGCACGCAGAGGGGCCTCACGCAGCTCCCCGCCGAGGGAAGAACACCCTTTGGGGTTCAGGACCAGTCTGGAGGAGCCTCTGCGGCCGCCCTGGAGCTCCCTCTGCTCTGGGAGGACATGCAGGCCCTGCCCTGCCCCCTCACCGCAAGCTGCAACCCCGTCAGACGGTCCCTCGGAGCCCAAGCGCTGTGCTGTGCTGCACTGAGAAGCCTGCCCGGGCTGCCCCTCTCTGGCCAGGCCTCCGGCTGGGCTCCCGGGCCCGGCAGCTCTACTCAGACAGAGCCCTCCTCCGGGCAGTGACTGAGAGCCATGGTTTTGTCATCCTGCTTCCTCCTCACGAAACCCTGGGGTGTACGTGCGGATCCTGATCCCATTTTCTAAACCAGGAAGCTTCAGTTTGCAGAAGTTACCCCAGCGTCCGTCCAGCTCCTGAGGCCGGTCAGCCAAGGAACAGGGATTTGGACCCAGACCCAGACCCCATCCTCAGCCTCCAGAGCGGGAACTGCCTCCCAGGCCTGATGGAATCTGGATACCTTAGAAGGGTGGTGGGCGAGGTGACCCCACAGTCCCGAATCATGTGCTCTCGGAGGGAGGAGAGGACCCTCCCCTGCTGCCCTGACCGCTGGACTGGGGACCCATGAGGGTCACCCTTCTCTGCTGCCGGTCCTGTGCCCCTTGTGCATCTGTGGGCCTCAGCCCTGCCCTTCGTGCAGATGCAAAGGCCCTGCTACTCCCCCCAGAGACCCTAATTCTGTCTCCAGGGCCACCCGGGACAGGGAGCCTCCCTTGCAAACCTGGGGTGTGTGAGGCATCCCTCCCACCCGGGGCTCTCCCTCATGCCTCGGGCTGTTCTTCCCAGGGCTGCTCAGGCCACGTGGGCTCGTTGCCCTGGTGATCTGGGACGTCTTTCCAGGATGTGGCCACTCTGAGCCTTAAGTGTCCAGGACACTACAGAGAAAATGCTGGGCAGAACCCCTGAATCTTTTGGATAAAATGAACTCGACGCCAATGTGTGAAAGAGTAAAAGCCGGGAGTTCCCTGGTGGTCTCATTGTTAGGATTCAGCGCTTTCACTGCCATGGCCCAGGTTCAATTCCTGGTTGAGGAACTGAGATCCTGCAAGCTGTGCAGAGCAGCCAAAACAAAATTAAATTAAATTAATAAATTTGCACAACAAAAAGAGTAAAAGCTGACATTAAGGAAACATGCATCTATTCATTCTTTTAATGTTTACTCTAAATTTCAAAAGATCTCCCTCAAAAACAAACAACAGAAAGGCATCCTGGGTGCAGGGCCTGGTCCAGGGGCGCTGGGGCCTGAAGCCCTCCCCTTGCAGGGCTGCCGAGCGTTTAGGACTGCCCTCCGTCAGCCGCTGCCTCCTTGGTCTCTCTTGGCCCCTGGCGGCCACGAGGCCCCAAGGACCCCACTAGACAGGAGGCCAGGCCTTCCCAGTGCCCTCACAGGTGGGGTTTAAGAGGGCTGGATGGGTTTCTCATCCTATCCTCACTGCACCTTATGAGGTGGGTTGGCAGCTAGAGGCCTGGCAGGAAGTGGGGGCACATGTGAGAAGGGATCCCAAGAGCGTCACAGGTGGGGTGCAGAGGACCAACGGCCACGTCGCCCCCGGGGCTGCCACAGCCACAGGTGATGTGAATGCACTGCGATCCCTTCTCCCCGGGCACCTCCTGTCAGGGGGGGCCATTCGGGGACAGGGTCCCAGAGCAGGTGGAGAAGGAGTGGTGGAGGAACTCCTCCTCCTCAGTCAGCCTCATCACCCCTGCTTCTCAGAGCCCTGAGGCCTGGAGGCTGAGGCAGGTGGGTGGGCTCCCCGCAGGGCCGGCCACTTCACCACACCCCATGCTCGTTGCACCTCCTGCTTCGTTCCCAAAGGAACAAGGTAGAAACAGTTTCATTATCCTAATGTCTGGCTCTGGAATTCCCCACCGGAAGATACCATGGCTTGATGAGTCCCAGGCTGCCAGGCTCCTAGCTGCTCTGAGCCACCTGCAGAGTGGTGGGGGAGGGCGGTGAAGGAGAGGCTGGTCCCCCCACTCCCGAAGGCCCAGGCCACAAACAGGTGGGGCAAGGAGGCTGGGAGACTTGGGCGGGGCGGGGCGGGGCAGGAATGCTCAGCGTGAGTGTCTGAGGCTGTGTGGGCCCAGCCCATCCATCACATCAGCGCTGCTTGGGGCTTGTCACGTGAGGGCTCGTGGAGGAGAGGGGCTGCAGTTCCCATCTGAGCATTAATAGGCAGCAGGGACAAAGCCGGGCTGATGACAGAGGGGCCCAACAGAGCACAGGTCCTGGGACCTCAGGAACGTCTCAGCGTCAGCAATGAGTTCCAGGCTGTGCTCTCATGGGGCGCCTGGCGTGGGTCCTGGTTGCCACTGTACAAGCTGGGTCCTATAGGGACCCTCCGTGTGGGGCCTGTGCTCCGAGATCAGGTTCTGGGGCCCACACAGGCGGGGCCCCATTTCTACTGGCTGTAAGAACGTGGGGCTCCGCCCAGCTATCACGTTCAATGCTTCCGCATCCAAATCTGTCCCCAGACCCCCTGGGGTCTGCCTGGTGGATCTGCAAAGTGTTCCCATCTGCAACCAGGCCCCTGCTCCCCTGCCAGACAGGCCTCCCCGCCGCCTGCCACTGGTGCTGTGTGTTCAGCCCCTCACACGGGGACCATCTCCAGCACCCCTTCCTCTCTCCCGACCTGGGGCTGCTTTCCTGTCGCTGCCTCTAGTGAGCAGACTGCCTGGACCCCTTCGCCCTTCCTGCAGTCCCAGCACGCCTCCCCCCTCTGCCAACTCCCACCCACCCCCGGCATGAGTGATTTTTATCCGTTTTTTAGATTAGCCAAAAACAACGGACTCTATTTGTGATGAGCTTGGAGGACAAGCCGTTTGTAAGAAGAACTCAGTGTACATGAATAGTCCGTTCATGAGATGACCAGACAGCCCAGGCCCCTTTGGATAAATGTGTGCTGCTGTCCACCCAACACAAATGCGAAGTGTTTCTGAGCCTCTTCTCGCAGGGATGGAAAGGACCACATTCCCAGGCACTTGAACAGTGTTCATCTCTATGCTAGACCGGTCCTCTGACCTGCTGCTGCTTAAAGAAGTTGGGCTTTCATGGAATAGAAAGCTTGGGCTGCTCTAACGGAACAGCACAGACTCTCGGCTTAAACAAGAGAAATTTGTTTTCTCTCATTCTGGAGGCTGGAAGTCCAAGTTTAAGGTGCTGTCGGGGTTGGTTTCCCCTGAGGCTCCTTGGGTTGTAGACAGCTGCCTTCTCACTGGGTCCCCGCATGGCCCTGCTCTGAGTATGCGCAGAGGGAGAGAAATCACTGGTGTCTTTTCCTCTTATAAAAATACCAGGGGCTTCCCTGGTGGCGCAGTGGTTGAGAATCTGCCTGCTAATGCAGGGGACACGGGTTCGAGCCCTGGTCTGGGAGGATCCCACATGCCGCGGAGCAACTAGGCCCGTGAGCCACAACTACTGAGCCTGAGTGTCTGGAGCCTGTGCTCCGCAAAAAGAGAGGCCGCGATAGTGAGAGGCCCGTGCACCACGATGAAGAGTGGCCCCCGCTTGCCACAACTAGAGAAAGCCCTCGCACAGAAACGAAGACCCAACACAGCAAAAATAAATAAATTAATTAATAAACTCCTACCCCCGACATGCTTAAAAAAAAAAAAAATACCAGTCCTCGTTCGACCTTGACTCCCTCCTTAAAGGGCGCATCTCCAAACACAGTCACGTGGGTGGTTAGGGCTCCAACATAGGAAGTTGGGGGTGGGGATGGGGGGGGACACAACTTAGTCCATAACTTCGTGATAATCTACCATCATAGATCTAGTTTTTTGTAGCTCCACACCTGTGAACTAATGGGGATATGACAGGGGCCACCACCCCTGAATTACTGGATTTTTTCGAGAGTGGCACTCATCTCTGCCATCCCCCTTGGGACGTGGTACTATTTTTGATCTCCTATCCTGGCCAGGGGAGGGGGCGGTTTCAGACGCTTCCCCTTGGCCCTCCCCACTCTGATAGCTCTTGCCCGCGAGATTAAGGAACCCACATGGAGGTTCTGCTGACCACCAAGAAGCTGCATCTCAACGATCCGATCAGGATGTGGGGAAACGACGCAGGGGACTGCCGGGAGCCTGACCTGAGCCCTGACCCCACCTGCTCCTCCCCACAAGGGGGCCGTGGTGAGCCCCCCCCAGTCTCCATTCGTTAGTATCAATTCGGAGCCTGTGTCCAACAGTCCTAAAAGGTCTCCCGTGTTCCCCTCCTCCTGGGCGTGGCCCCCCAGTGAAAGACCGGGAGTCGCCACTGCCTACACCTGCTGTGGGGTGGCAGGGCCTCCTGCACAGAGCTGGCCTGTCCTTCAGGCTGGGCTCCAGGTCTGACTACTGGCTCAGGCATCGTGGTGTGGCTGCTCCCGGCCCCCTGATTGTCCATCCCCAGTGTTACTTACTCTATAAATTAAGCAGTACCCTCGTTGACTGCCCATCCCGCTCGCCTCTGTGGGTCCTGCTCGGCAGGCCCCCAGCTGCTGCTCTGATCTTGGAGTCACTGAGGTCACTGCCTTCCCCTTGCTTCTGACCCCACCATCTGTCCTCTGTTCCACTGAGACCCTCTCGTTCCCATCGCTGTGGGGTCCCTGCAGCAACTTCCACCACCAGCCCTGACCCACAGGGAATGCACACAGCGATGCGCTGTGCCCCTCACCAGCGCCCTGCTTGTCACTTTGGGTCTGTCAGCCCCTCCTGGGTTTTCCAGCCTCACTCTGAGCCTTTGGTCCCGTGCGCAGAGCCATGTGAGCCGTCTTCCCTCCACGCCTTCCAGGAGCCATCCCAGGGCACAGTGTAGCACTGTCTCCTGGGGTCCTCGCTAGGGCACGAAGTGCGCATCTCAGTGTACCCGCATGGACGGCTCTCCTTATCCGCGTTCTGCCCTCCTCACCCCTGCATCCTCAGGACCCAGTCCTGCCAGGTCCCACCTGAGCCTGCATGACTTTGGCATAAAGCCCCTCCCCGCCCATTCTGACACCTGCTCCAACACGGATGAACCTGGAAGACATTATGCTTAGCAGAGATAAGCCAGACATGAAAGGACAAACAATGGATGATTCCACTTATGTGAGGTCCCCAGAGCAGTCGTATTTATAGCGGAAGGTAGACGGTGGTTTCCTGGAGCTGCGGACGGGGGGTGGGGGTGGGGGGGGTGGGGAGGGCAATGAGGGGCCTGTGTTTCATGGAGACAGAGGTTCAGTTTTGCAAGATGAAAGGGGTTCTGGAGAGGATGGTAATGATAGTTTCACAGCAGTGTGAATGTACTTCACACGGCTGAATTTTACACTTCAAGGTGGTTAAGATGGTAACTTTACGCTATATGTGTGTTTTACCACAATAAAAAAACTAAAATTAACAAATTCTCCCCTGCCTCAGCAGGTCCACGCCTCCCCAGTCGGGCTGCACTGGGATTTAACTCTGCAGTCAGGTTGCCAGAGGGAGGGAGGGTGGAGGTAGGTCCCCAGGGAGCCATTGTCTGGTGAGACACCTGCCAGGCGGGGTGGGCCTCTAGCAGGATGGGAGTGGGGGTGAGCACTTCCTCCTGCAAGGGAGGGGTCGCTCACACAGTCCTGTGTGCTCAAGGGATCTGCAGTTCAGGTTCTCCTCTGTATGTACCCAGACCTCTCCCACCACAGCCCTGACCTTGCAGAAGTCTCGCTCCGAGGCCGAGAGCTCCACCACTCGTAGGAGGAACTCCTGAGCTCATTCATCCTCTCCTTTATCCCCCAAACCTCACCACCCACCAGATCAGAATTCCTGAGATGCTCCAGGGAGGCCCGCCGGCCTTCACGTTTCGGGCTGAATTGGTCTGTCATGTCTCTCTTCCACAACCAGTGGTCTCAGAGCAGCCTGCCCCCTGCCCCTGTGTCCCTCACACCC
The DNA here is from genome assembly GCF_964374135.1 of Grampus griseus. Lineage (NCBI taxonomy): Eukaryota > Metazoa > Chordata > Mammalia > Artiodactyla > Delphinidae > Grampus > Grampus griseus. Next base: position 145,103,011 of record NC_139018.1, on the reverse strand, counting down.
CTCCCAGGCAGCCGGCAGGTCCCATTCCCTGGACTGCGTCTTGGCTCACCCTTGGTGAAAAGGCTGCGGCCCCTGGGCTGTGGCTTGTTCCACCCACCGCCTGCGCCCGAACTATCTGTCCCAGGCATTGGCAAGTGATCCCATGTAAAGTCTTCTTACTGGGAGACGTACCCCGAAAGTGTAAAGAAGGGAAGAGGGCAGGACTGGGCAGAGGGGTGAAGGATCCAGGATGTCATGGCACCTGAGGCCTCAGCGGGCCCTACAGTCACGCTGGGGCCTCTGCAACTGCCAGACGGGGAAGGGGGCTGGCTTCTGTACCCACTGTGTCAGCAGGTCTTTGGCCCCGGGGGCCATCATCTTGGGTGGTTGTTTTCCCAGGGGGTCTGTTGGATGGGGGCTCTCCAGAAAGGATCTGGACAGAGCTCCCTGGTGTGTGCTCCCATCCCGTTTCCAGTTCAGCACGGCTTTCCCTCCGCCTTGAACTTGACTCTCCACGCTGGTGTGGCTGCCTCGGGCTGCCTGGGGTGAAGGCTTGACCCAGACCCAGCAGCCTCCCAAGCAAGGCGCCCAGCACTCTTAGTCTTAGAAAGGCCCCAGCAGACACAGCCAGCTGGGAGGGTGCCACCTCTGCACAGGCCCAGCGCTCAGAAGGGGCCATGCTTAGGATTTAAGGCTCTGCAGTCACCCTTTAGAAATTCTTTTATTGTTTTAAGAAGATTCCAATTATTTTATTTATTTATTTTTACTTTTGGCTGCGTTTGGTCTTCGTTGCTGCTGTGTGCGGGCTTTCTCTAGTTGTGGCGAGCGGGGACCACTCTTCGTTGCGGTGCGCGGGCTTCTCATCGTGGTGGCTTCTCTTGTTGCGGAGCACGGCCTCTAGGCGTGTGGGCTTCAGTAGTTGTGGCACGTGGGCTCAGTAGCTGTGGCTCACGGGCTCTAGAGCGCAGGCACAGGCTCAGTAGTCGTGGTGCACGGGCTTAGTTGCTCCGCGGCATGTGGGATCTTCCTGCACCAGGGCTCGAACCCGTGTCCCCTGCCTTGGCAGGCGGATTCTTAACAACTGTGCCACCAGGGAAGTCCCTTGAAATTCTTCATAGTTTTATCCTTGAATCTGCATTTTGTAAGGGAAGTCAGTGGGGGTTCTCAGCTGCCCACTCTCTGGGGGGCCCGGATGGGGTACGAGGAGGGTCAGGCACACACACCCCACACACAGATGTGCAGGGCAGAGCCCTGAGGGTCTGCACTCACTCCACGAGTGCAAAGTCCAAAGGAGTACAATAGTAAAGAGAAAATGTTAAAAACCCATGACAGGTTGAGAGACCTGGAAGAAAGGATAATGCTCCCCCACCCCCCCGCCGCGTCCCGTGCCTTTTTTTTTTTTTTTTGCGATACACGGGCCTCTCACTGTTGTGGCCTCTCCCGCTGCGGAGCGCAGGCTCCGGACGCGCAGGCTCCGGACGCGCAGGCTCAGCGGCCATGGCTCACGGGCCCAGCCGCTCCGCGGCATGTGGGATCTTCCCGGACCGGGGCACGAACCCGTGTCCCCCGCATCGGCAGGCGGACTCTCAACCACTGCGCCACCAGGGAAGCCCTCGTGCCTTTTTGAACAAAAGGCCTGCGCTTTGGTTCTGCGCTGGGCCTGCTCTCAGCTCTGCCCCGCAATCTTCAAGTCCCACGCCCTTTCTCACCACCAGAAGCCCAGGCTCGGTCTGCAAGCTGCCAGATGCCACCAGCAAGGTCCCCACACCCGGCCAGAGAACCTCATCTTCTTTCCAGGATGTTCCCTTCTTCGTCTGGAAAAGGTGTGGACCCTCTTAATTCTCTGAGCCCCAAAACTACGAAAATGACTCCAGGGCCCAGTGCTCTTCACCTGGGGAGAGCGGGCTTCACTCGAGCTCACTAAGGATTCCTGGGCCATTCCAGGACAGTACGGATGACTGATTTGGGAAAACTTGCAGGGAAGCCAGCCGCATCCCACCCCACCAGTCCTGTTCCTGCAGCTCCAACGGTGACCAGATTGGCGTCGACACCCCCATGCAACCCCCGCTCCCGCCCAGACATGCTGTCACGGCAGTGGGTGCCTACTCAGAAGCGGTCTGACTGTCACCTACTCCCTGCTCACGGAACTGTGTGATTGTAGTTCATCGACTGTGGGTGTTTCCCTCAGGGTGTGACAGATGATACGTAGCCCCCCAGTGCCAGAAATCCAGACAGGGTTGGACTCTGCCTGGAGCTCAGGGAGTCCTTAGGATGTCCTCCCCACCCCCTTCCCCGTGTACCCGCCGCCCAGCACGCAGAGCCCGCAGGCCCCTGGGGCCCCATCTACGCTGTTTGTTTGGGTGAGAGCTCTGTGTTTGTAGGGCCAGCCGTGCAGCAGCTCTGAGCAGAGAAGGCGGTGCCAAGCGGGTAGCCAGCAACAGCTGGGCACACGTTCCGGATGACACATGCCAGGAGGGGGTGGGGGCAGGGAGGCAGCCCCGCTCCGCTGTCCTTGGGGAGCCTCCTCCCCAATCATCCCTCCCTCTGCTCCCCCGGGAGGTGAGAGAACACAGGACGCCTGTCACAGATCATGTGCTGGGGAGAAACGCCCCCGCCCCCCCAGACCTGAGGCCGGGGAACGGGGGCGATGAAAACGGCCTTTGTCCTGGGCCCTGTTCCCTGCACACTGGGCTTGTGTTTCTTGCCTTATGACAATTGGGTGAAACATTAGACTGGAGCATCAATTATTCAGATTTCACTGCAAGGTCAGAACAGCAGCCCGGCCTGTCCCCGCTCAGAGAGATGGGATGCGAAAGCCCAGGCAGTCAGTTCCAGGAAGGAGGCTGTGAGGCTTCAGACAGACTCGGGCTGGCTAGGTGTCTGAGCCCCTGCACCACCAGGTCTCAGCCACCCACCAAACCCCACCCCCGTCAGCTCCAACCTCCTCTGCCAGCACCCGCCAAACTGCCCGTCGGCTTCTCTGGGCATTTGGGTGGCAGTGAACTCCAGAAAGCATGATTCCATCTTCAGACTCAAGGGGCTCAGGCCCCAACCCCCCAGCCCCCCACCAGGCACTGACTCACCTGTCTGGTTCCCTCTGTTTGCTCAGGACCCCGTGCCTAACCCCTCACTCTGCCACACGGCCCATCCTGTGTCATCTCTGCCCCCTCCCAAAGTGTCATGGATACAGGTGTCACCCACCTGTCTCCTTTCTAATACAAGTATTTAAAGCCCTCAGTTTCCCTCAAAACACTATTTAACTGTATCCTGAGATTTTTGATAGGTTGTGTTTTCACTATCATACCGTCCAAAAGACTTTCTCATCCTCCCTGTTATTTCTTCTTTGACCCATGGAATTTTTAGGAGTATCTTGTATAACTTCCAAGTATGTGGTGATTATCCAGACACCTTCAGGCCATTGATTTCCGGTTGAATTTCACTGTGGTCAGAGTACTGTACTACTGTACTTTTTCCAACCCTTTTAAGTGTACTGAGATCTGGTTTATGACCCAACACATGGCCTGTTTGGTGAATGCCACTTGTGCACATGAAAATAACGTGCCTTCTACAGTTGTGTGATTAAATGTCAATTAGGTCAAGTAGGTCGATAGCATTGTTCAAGTCTTTTGTATCCTTAATGTTTTTCTGGGCATCTTGTGTTGAAATCTCCCACTATAATAAGAGACTTGTCTATCTCTCTTTTCAGTTCCATGCGTTTTTGCCTGGTGTGTTTTGAAGCTCTCTTATTATGTGCATATGCATTTAAGATGCTGCCTTAGTTGGCTGGGCCTGCGTCATAAATATCATAGACTGGGTGGCTTAAACAACAGACATTAATTCTGGAGGCTAGAAAGTCTGGAGGCTAGATAAGGTTCAACAGGGTTTGGTTTCTGGCAAAGCCTCTCTCCTTGGTAGTCTTCCCCTAGGCTCTTTATGTGCCAGACAGAGACAGAGTTCTGGTCTCTTCCCCTTCTTATAAGGTCCTATTGGATTAGGGCTCCACCCTTATGACCTCACTGAAACTTAATTGCCCCCTAAAGACAATCTCCTGATATAGTCACATTGGGGGTTAAGGCTTCAATGTATATATTGGGGGTGGGACACAGTTCACCCATAGTAGATGATTATGTCTTTTTGATGAATGGATATCTTTATTAATATGAAATGTTCTTCCTTATCTGGTACTAATTTTCTGAAGTCTACCTTATCTGGTATTAAGGAAGCAATTCAAATTACCTATGATTAGTGTTTGCATAATACATATTTTTCCATCCTTTTACTGTTTACCTCTCTGGGGTTTATATTAAAAGTATATCTCTTATAGATAACAATATTATTTGGGTCTTTTTAAAAATTCAGTACAACATTCTCTGCCTTTTAATTTAGTTTCTTCTTTAAAATGATAGTTACGGTTGGCTTTAAATTCTCCATCTTGCTATTTGTCTTCTTTTTGTCCACCTGTTCATTTTTTCTTTCCTTTTTTTAGATTTGTATTTCTAACTATTCCATTTAATCTCTTCTATTGGCTCATTAACTATACCTATTATCTTTATCCTTTTACTAGTGACTTTAGATTTATAATGTCCATTGCTAACTCTTCAAGTAATATTCTACTTGCTCAAATAAGATGTAAACCTTAAAATCATGGACTTTCATCTCCCCCTTCCATCCTTTGTTATCAGATACATTACTTCTACATAAGTAATAAATCTCATAACACATGGATATTATTGTTGTAAACTGTCAACTCTCTTCTGAAGAAATTTGTTCTACGCCAAAACGTTAACACTTCCCTGGCCCCGAGCACTTTAAAGACATTCATTTGACTGTCTTCTGCCCTGCATTGTTTCTCATGTGCATTATTAACTTTGTTCTCCATACCTAATGTGTCTTTTACTCCTGGTCGATTTTAAGATTTTCTCATCACACCTTTTTAGTGATTTGAATGAAATGACCTTTGCTGGGATTTTCTTCGTATTGATTCTTCTTAGGTTCCATTGCATGCTTTAGATTTGTGTGTTTATATTTTTCATCAAATGGGGAACGTTTTCCATCACTATTTCTTCATATATCTTATCTGCCCACGCCCTCTCTGAGGATTCCAATTAGAGGTAACTTTCACTCCCTGATATTGCCGTACAGGTGAGTGTGTTCATGTCCCTCAGCTGTTTTTCTCTCTGTGCTTCAGGGTAGTTTCTGGTCTTCAAGCTCACTACCTTTTCTTCTGCACGTTTCATCTTCTGTTAAGACCATCCAGTATTTGTTTTTCAGATTTATATTGTTAACACTAACACACAGTAAAACAATCTTTTCTTTTCTTGGAGTACAGTCCTGTGCATGTTAATACATGTGTAGATTCGCTGAACCACCACCTCCAGGATACAGAACGGTTTCACGTCCCCCCAAATTCCTTTATGCTGCCTTCTGTGGTCAGAATCTCTGCCCACACCTAAATCTAGGAAACCCCTAGTCTGTGCTCCTGCCGCATATTTTTGTCATTTCTAGAATGTCATATAAATAAAATCACACAGTATGTAACTTTTTTGCACTGGCTTCTTTCACCCAGATTAATACCTTTGTGGTTCATCAATGTGGTTGCATGTATCTGTAATCTGGCCTTTTTATTGCTGGGAAGTATTCCATTGTAAGAATGCTTATCCATTCATCCACTGAAGTATATTTGGTTGTTTCCAGTTTTGGGTGATTAAGAAAAGAGCTGCTGTAACATTTTGTGTACAGGCGTAAACCTAAGTTTTTACTTCTCCAGGGAAAATTCTTAGGAGTGGGATTGCTGGGTCATATAGTAAATGTAAATACTTAAATATATATGAACCTGCTAGACTGTGGCTGAACCACTTTACAGTCCCACCAGCAATGACCGCATCCTCACCCACACTTGGTATTGCTCAGTTAAAAAAACTGGGTTGTTTCTTAGTGTTGAGTTTGAGGGATTGCTTTATATATTCTGGATATATGTCAGATCTGTCACTTACAAATATTATCTCTAAGTCTGTAGTTTGCCTTTTCATTATTTTAATAGTACCTTATGTAGAGTAAAAGTGTTAACTTTTGGTGAACTCCAGTTTACATTTTTTAAATAGATTATGCTTTTGATGTCATGTCTAAGAACTCTCTGCTATATTTACTTCTAAAAAGCTTATAGTTTTACATTTAGATTTATGATCAACTTTGAATACATTTTTTACAACATGCAAAGGTTAGATTGAGGTTTATTTTTGTACATGAATGCCCAATCGTTACATTATTATTTGTTCAAAAACCTACTTTTTTTCATGGAATTGCCTTTGCACATTTTCCAAAAATCATTTGGAAGAAAATTTGATACATGTGCAAATATATGGAAACAAAGCAAAACACTCTTAAATAACCAAAGGGTCCAAAAAGAAATCACAAAGGAGATTAGAAAATACTTTGAGATGAATCAAATGAAAGCAAATTATACCAAAACTTATGGATGTCATGAAATCACAGCTTAGAGGGAAATTTATAGCTGTAAATACCTATATTTAAAAAAAAGAAAGATGTCAAATAAGAACCTAAACTTCCACCTTAAGAAACTAGAAAAAGTGGAGAAAACTAAACACAAATCAGGCAGAGGAAGGATATAATAAAGATTAGAGCTGAAATAAATTAAATAGAGAGTGAGAAAAACAATACAGAAAATCAGTGAAACCACAAGTTAAATTCGTTGAAAATATCAACAAAATTATCAAACTTTTAAATAGGCTAGTTCCTCCCCATAAAAAGAAAGATAGAAAGAGGAATTAAATGACTAAATTAGAAATAAAAGAGGAGATATTACTACTGAAATGGAATTTCTATTCAGAAATAGAAAGGGTTATAAGGGAATACTATGAACAACTGCACGCCAACAAATTAAATAATCTAGGTGAAATGGACAAGCTTCTAGAAAGACACAAACTATTGAAAACAACTCAAGAAGAAATAGAAAATCTGAATAGACATACGTATAACAAGTGAAGAGATTGAATAGTAATCACAAAACTTCCCACGAAGAAGAACCTAGAACTACATGGCTTCAGTGATGAATTCTACCAAATGTTTAAAGAAAATTAGTAGGAATCCTTCACATGTCCATAAATTAGAAGGGGTGGGCACACTTCCCAACTCATTCTATAAGGCCAAGATTACCCTGATTCCAAAACCAGAGACAGCATTGGTGGTTCATTGATAGAATTCTCACCTGCCAAAACCAGAAGTATTATTGGAAAAGAAAAATAGAGACCAATATCCCTCAGGAATATAGATGCAAAAATTCTTAACAAAATACTAAAAAGCCAAAGGTAGCAAAATGTAAAAAGAATTATACACCATGACAAAGTAGTATTTATCCCAGGAATGCAAGATTGGTTCAACATATGAAAATAACATGTATTAATAAATAATAATATAGTAACAAACTATATTAATAGAATGAAAGACAAAACCACATGGACATCTCAAAAGATGGAGAAAAATCATTTGATAAAATTCAACACTCTTTCATAACTTAAAAAAAACACACTCAACAGACTAGGAACATAAGGAACATTCTCAACTAACAAAGAGCATCTGTGAAAAACCCACAGCAAACGTCACATTTAATTATGGAAGACTGAATGCTTTCCTCCTAAGATGAAGAGCAGAAGGATGTCTACTCTGACCATTTCTATTTAACATTATGCTGGAGCTTCTAGCCAGGGGAATTAGGCAAGAAAAAGAAATAAAAGACATCCAGATTGATAAGGAAGAAGTAAAACTCTCTCTATTTGCATATGGCATGATCTAGTATTCAGAAAATCATAAAGAATCCACTAAAAAAAAAAAAAAACTCTCACAACTAACAAATGATCTCAACAAGGTTGCAGGATACAAGATTGATATAGAAAATCAATTGCATTCTTATACACTAGCAATGAGCAATCTGAAAATGAAATTAATAAAGCAATTCAACTTATGATTGCATCAAAAAAATAAAATACGTAGGATTAATTTTAACAATCCAAGTGCAGTACTTTTTCACTAAAAACTACAAAACATCATTGAAAGAAATTAAAGAAGACCTAAATAAGTGGGGAGATATCACATGTTCATTGACTGGAAGACGATATTATTAAGATAGCAGTACTCTCCAAATTGATCTGCAGGTTCATCATAATCTCTATCAAACTCCCAACTGTAAGGGATTGTGTAGAACAGAAAAATTGTTATTTGAAAAGCTCAATAAAGTTAATTAGCTGCAAGCCAGATTGACAAAGAAAAAAGAAAGTACAACTTACCTACATCAGTACTTAGAGAGGGGATATCATGACACACCCCACAGATATTAAAAAGACAATAAGGGAATTCTATGAACAACTCTATGCAAATAAATTTGATAACTTAGATGAAATGAATCAAGCCTTTGAAAACTACAAACTATCAGAACCCGGGTTTTGTCATTTGAAAAAATGGAATTTGCAGTTAAATTTTTTTGAAAAAGGATCTCCAGATCCAGAGAGTTTCATTGGTGAATTCTACTAAACATTTACTGAATCCCTACCTTTGCGTTTATTACAAACTGCATATAAAAAACAAGGGTTCTTGTTTTTTATTCCATTTTGATAACCTCTTTTAATTTCTGTGTTTCCATCATTTACATTTAAAGTAATTTTTGATTCTTTTGGATATAGTTCGCCATTTCATTATTTATTTTCTGTTTCTTCCCATTATTTTTTGTTCTGGTGTTTCCCTTTTTTCTTCTTTCATTTAGATTATTTAAATATTCTTTAGTGGGACTTCCCTGGTGGCGCAGTGGTTAAGCATCAGCCTGCCAATGCAGAGGACACGGGTTCGATCCCTGGTCCGGGATGATCCCACATGCCATGGAGCAACTAAGCCCGTGAACCACAACTACTGAGCCTGTGTGCCACAACTACTGAAGTCCACGCACCTAGAGCCCGTGCTCCACAACAAGAGAAGCCACCGCAATGAGAAGCCCCCACACCACATTGAAGAGTAGCCCCCGCTCGCCACAACTACAGAAAACCTGTGTGCAGCAATGAAGACCCAATGCAACTAAAAATAAATAAAATCGATTCTTAAAAATAAATAAATAAATAAATATTCTTTAGTATTCCATTTTAATTCTTGAGTTTTTTACTCTTTGTACTTTAAAAAAAGTGGTTGCACTACGTATTACAATACACATTCTTAACTTTTCAAAATCTACATAGAGTTAATATTTTATCACTTCAAGAGAAATTTTTAAATCTTAGCATGCGTTAGTCTCCATATCCTCCTCTACGCTGTAGTTGTCATATATATTATATTTACATGCATCGAAAATCCCATCTGACAGTGTTACGCTTTGTACTTTCAGAATTTAAGGGGATAAAAGTAGCCTGTTATGTCTACTCAGATATTTGCCACTCTGTACTTCCTTAGTTCCTGAAGTTCCCAATTTCCCTCTGGCATCATTTCCCTCACATCTAAAAACGTTTTTTAGAATATTTGTTAGGGCAGGTCTACTGGCAACACATTTTCTGGGTTTTCCTTTATCTTACAATGTCTTTATTTCACCTTCATTCCTGTAGGATATTTTCACTGGGTATAGAATCTTGGGGGACAGTGTTGAGGTGTTTGTTCATTTGTTTGTTTTTTCAGTACTTTAAAAATGTTGTGCCATGATCTTCTATCTTCCATGGTTTTTGATAAGAAATCCACTGTCACTCAAACTCTTGTGCCTTGACTTGTGTCATTTTTCTCTGGCTGCTTTCAAGAGTTTTTCATCTGTCTTTACATTTAGCATTTTGAATACGATGTTTTGGTCAAGAATTTATTTGAGTTTGGTATGGGTTACATTTTGGTATGGGTTACATTTCTCTACCATTTTTGGCATGTCCAGAAATTTTTATTGAATGCTGGACTTGGGAATATTATACTGTTAAAGTCTGGATTTTATTTTCTTTCCTTACAGAGTGTTGCATTTTGTTCTGACAAGCACTTAATTCCTCTGTACATCCATTTGAACCTCTCAAAATATGTCTGGAGACTTTGTTAAACCTTATCTATGGCCATCTCAACCCTATTTTTTTGTTGTTGTTTTATTGAAGTCTAGTTGGTTTACAATGTTGTGTCAATTTCTGCTGTACAGCAAAGTGATTCAGTTATACATATATATATATATATACACACACATGTACATATACATATATATTCTTTTTTATATTCTTTTCCATTATGGTTTATCACAGGATATTGAATACAGTTCCCTCTGCTATACAGCAGGACCTTGTTGTTTATCCAGTCTATATATAAGAGTTTGCATCTGCTAATCCCAACCTCCCACTCCATCCCTCCCCCAAACCCCTCCCCCTTGGCAACCACAAGTCTGTTCTGTATGCCCATGATTCTCTTTCTGTTTCGTAGATAAGTTCATTTGTATCATTTTTTAGATTCCACATATAAGTGATATCATATTATATACATCTTCCTCTGTCTGACTTACTTCACTTAGTATGATAATCTCTAGGTCCATCCAAGTTGCTGCAAATGGCATTATTTCCTTCTTTTTTATGGCTGAGTAATATTCCATTGTATATATGTACCACATCTTCTTTATCCACTCCTCTGTCAATGGACATTTACGTTGTTTCCATGTCTTGGCTATTGTGAATAGTGCTGCCATGAACATAGGGGTGCATGGATCTTTTTTTTTTTTTAATTTATTTATTTATTTTGCTGTGTTGGGTCTTCGTTTCTGTGCGAGGGCTTTCTCTAGTTGTGGCAAGCGGGGGCCACCCTTCATCGCGGTGCGCGGGCCTCTCACTATCATGGCCTCTCCTGTTGCGGAGCACAGGCTCCAGACGCGCAGGCTCAGTAGTTGTGGCTCATGGGCCCAGCTGCCCCACGGCACGCGGGATCCTCCCAGACCAGGGCTCGAACCCGTCTCCCCTGCATTGGCAGGCAGACTCTCAACCACTGCGCCACCAGGGAAGCCCTGCGTGGATCTTTTTGAATTTCAGTTTTGTCTGGATATATATGCCCAGGATTGGGATTGCTGGATCATATGGCCGCTCTATTTTTAGTTTTTTGAGGAACCTCCATACTGTTTTCCATTGTTCAGCCTTATTCTTAAGGTGTGGCCTTTCTGGGGTCTTTGTTGAAATAATGCAGGATTCAGTGAGGACTACCCGCTCTGGCTGGTCTGAACTGGAGCACCTCCCACCCAGTGAGCACTCAGGACTGTGATACCTTCAGCATCTTGTGCTTGTCTTGGTCCAGCCCATCCCCCCTTGTGCAGGTCCACAGTGGTGCCCATCCACAGACACAGAAGGACCCTGTGCAGATTTCTGAATTCCTTTTCTGCCTGGATCTCTCCATGCAGACCTCTACCTCACAAATTCCAGCTTCCTGAGCCTCCCCAAACTCCAGTCTTTGTCTCCTCAGCTCAATGGGACTGCTGTTCTCTGCTGGGGTCTCCTCTCTGCGCTGGGCTTCAGTAAATGCCAGCAGGCAAGAAGCCAGGTAGATTATGGGTTCGTCGTGTTTGTTTAGCTTCTCTGAGGGATCACATTCCCTCACTGCCTGTTGTCCAATGTCTGCAAACAGTCGTTTTATATATATTTTGGTTTTGGGGTTTTTTCCCCAGTTTTCAACTTATTTGCAGCAGGAGGGCTAGGCTGCTGCCAGCGCTCTGTCCTATTTAGAAGTGAAAATCTGTTTATTTCTACTGGAATGATTGACTTATCTGACTGCTTTGATGTCATGTAGACAAAGCTCTAAATAGCTTTTTAAATGTTACCCAGTGAAGGAGACAGAGTCAGAAATTCAACTGGAGTAATTTTTGTGCAGTTGGATTGCATTTTAAGATAAATTTCTGGCTTATCCACATGGAAGTGTCTTATGAAGATCCAGTGAAGCTTTTGGTTAGAAAAATGTTGCCATGCCCTGAGAAACTGCTCTGTAATAGTATTTGCAAAGGAGATTAAGAACAAACTTGTATTCTTTATTGTTATTACAAAAGTAATACTTATTCATCGTTGAAAATTCAGAATGGCAAGTCAAAAAAATAAAAGAATCACCCATAATCCTCATCATTTAGCAATTGTCACCCTTATTATTATAATAAGCATATGTACCCTGTCCTCTATATATCCTCACAAATAATTTTATATTAAAATTGACTCCCTATGTATGACTTGTGCAGACATTATTGTTGAGGTTTTCTAGTAAGATGGATCTGATGGAAGAACTGGGGAGAAGTCAGTCAACGATGCAAACGGGCAAGCGAGTTATCGGCACTGACTTGAAGTGGGCTGTCCCTGCATCTGGGTGGTGGCTGGTTGTTTGTCAAGAGTGGATGCACTGACTGAAAAGCCACCAGGATGGAGGTCACAGGGGTGGCAGGGGAGTGCCTCTTGTTTCCCCTGGGCGTGCAGGGAGGCACAGAGACACGATCCATAATCGTGTCAGCCCACCCCCATCCCTACCCCCCAGGTGGCAGGATGGCAGACAGGGACACTTAGGGCCCATCTGTCCTCTGGATTCACTCATTTGTGATAAGTTTATACTCATTTTGCTTAAATGATGATAATGTGATGCAGGTAAAATTCAAATCAAATACACAAATTCAAGAAAGCTGTATGGCACAGATCATTTTTTAAAGGCAAGTTATAAGAAGACAGGATAATTCTCCTAAGAAACTTTAGACAAAGGTTAATTGTTGGGAATAAGTTTAATTATTTAAATCTGACCTTCTTGGCAGCCAGGGCAAAAAAGGAAAATAAACATGTTACAAAGTTCCTGCTATTTACCACAGTCCGTTGAGTCCTTACCAGAAGCCCTTGGGGGAAGAGGTTTTTCTGAATTCAGAACATTTGCATTTTAGACCAGGAATAAAGTGCATATGCTGCACATCAACACCCTTACAGGACTCGAGGCAGCAACGCGTTATCAAGTGCGTTTATGTTTCTGCGGTGAAATGGGCAAATATTCACTCTAAGACTTTGACAATCCTTATATCTGACCAGGGCAGGTTTTGCCACCAAATGAGTCAGCCACTAATTTACAGGAAAAATTTTGGCTTTCAGAAATATTTAGATTTTGGAACTGTGCATAGAGACTGCAGGCCTGTAATAGAAGCTGCTAATTAATCTCTAGGGAGAGAGAAATGTTTTCCCAGCTCAGAAATCTAATACCACATGGATCTTGAGGATGTTGCCCAACAAAACAGGCAGGTTCACCCGTGGACATTTTTACAAGAAACGTGTTGTCCCAGCAAAGTCTTCCGAACACCGCTGGAGGCGTCTGGCCTGCAGCCAGCACGCGGGGGCAGGGGTGGGTGAGGGCATGGCGTGGCGATGGGCAAGAGGTGACCTTTGCCCTCAGGGCTGTACTGTGAGGGCTGAACACCACATGAGGGGCTGATCCTGGGAGGGGGCAGGGCTACCTGCAGGGCGTGCATTGGGCTGCAATGACAAAGACCCAGGCTCAAGCTGGACAGAGTCCGGAGATGACCACGTCGTGGCAGGAAGTCCAGGGAGAGGCAAGGACAGCCATGGCCACCTCATGCCAGGCTCAACCCTCCTCAAGGTGTAGCTTCACCCTCAGCTGGTAAAAGAGGTGACATCCCGACATGGCAACATCGGTGCGGCTAGCTTCTCAGAGAGGAAGCCTTCCCCGGGGACTCCCATCAGACTTGTGCTCCCATCTTATTGGCAGGACAGGAAAGGGGATGAGGGTTAGGAAGACTGATCCCCAAATCATCGGGGAGAAGAGGGGAGCCCGAATCAAAATTGGCCTCAAATTGGATGGGTAGGCATCCCCTGTGCTCTCCAGGAGCGGGGAGAAGAGAGTGGGGGACCAAGAGGGAGGTCACTTCTAAAACCTGGAGGACTGCACGCAAGGGCATGGGGTCAACGTGCCCAGGGTGCATGAGGAGGGAGGAGGTGGGTGCAGGGGTGGGATCCGGCCCCAAGTATCCAGGCTGGAGCTGTTTCTTCTGTGCGCAGAGCCTCTGGAAGGAGCAAGGTCTGGCCTCATGTCAGCATCAGGGGAGGAGGGCTGGCGAGTGCAACGCGCAGCTCAGGCAGCAGTGCCCAGGGAGGGGACCGATCTGAAAGCCACTGGCCAAGGTGTCCTGCATGCCTGCCGGGCAGAGCACTGAGCGAGGCCAGCTGCCCAGCGTCCCAGCGTGGGAAAGTGACCAGTCAAGCCGGACACACCATTGATGAAATACCTTCTATCCACTCACCTTGACATACAACCACCAGGCTAGGCCCAAAGGGAGTGTCCTAGATGCCCAGGTCGGCCCAGGGAAGCAGCCTGGCCAGCCCACCTGCTCCCTTCGCACCTACTCTCGAAAGCCCGGGAAGCAGGTGGGGACAATTGGCAGGGAACTTGCAGGTCCCAGGTTCTGCTTTCAAGGGGTGTGGCCTCTGGGTGGGCGTGTCCACCTTGGGGAGGGGCCCAGCTGGAGGAGGACTCTAGAACAGGGTCCTCTTGGGGCTCTGAGGGGGGCACTGGCCCCCATACGGTGTGTGACAGAGGGATGCAGAGAACAAGGGGAGGGAGGACCCTGGGGAGGTGCTAGGCCAGGAGGAGGGTGGTGGTCCCTTCACCAAGATGGGGTCTTCAGAGAAATAGCTGGGGTCTCTATGCTTTTCATATTGGTTTGGGGTCTTTTGTAAGTATTTTTTCAACAGTGGAGTATTCCATGGTGTAGAAGATGTTTCAATACACCAACCGTTCCCTTGTCATTCGGAGTTTGGGAAGGAGAGGGATGCCGTGGTGGACGTGCACACACTGGGGTATGGAAGACCCTCTGCTTTTTGGTCAGGGTATTTGGGGTTGGTTTGTTTTTCAGATGGTGAGAGCCCTGAGCAGATCTGGGGGCTCCCTGCAGGAGTCGGCGGACATGGGCAGAGCGGTCTTGCTCTTCTCTGTTTCGTGTGGAAGCCGCACTCCTGGGGTCACAGCTGGGGCGCTGGGGCTCTGTTTTCTTCCTGGCTGCCAAGTGTGGCACAGGCTGGGGGCCCCATGTCAGAGACCCTGTGCCCTGGGAAGGGAGGATGAGTGTCGGGGGCCCTGGGCTGGGGGCAGGCTCGGGCCCACAGTGCACCCTTCCCCGGGGCCATGGCTCTGAGGATGCTGGACCCTGAGGTCCTCTCTTGGAGAAGGTGTCGGTGACAGAGGGCAAAGGACAAGGCTTGGATGAAGTCCAGGCCCAGGTGCTGGGCAGGCCCCAGGAGGACCCCAGCTCAAAGACCCTGGACAAGAGGCCTCCCCTAGGGTATAACAACTCCATGTTTTCTTCTGTCCCCGCGACCCCCCAAACCCTGTCTGGCCGGGCTCCTGCTTTGTGGGGTCAGATGCAAGGACGGGGAGCCCTGGCCAGGAGGAAGGCGGCGGGGCGCAGCCGTCCAGCCCACCGCCCACCCTCTGCCGTCATGTGCTCACCCGCCAGGCGGAGGCTCACAGTGCTCCTTTGTTTGGCAGCTGGCTCAGAGCACAGGCCGCGTGTTTGGGGCAGCCCTGGCCGGCCGGCAGTGCCAGCCCTGGAGGCCAGAGATGCCAGGCTGGGGAGGGAGGATGCGCCCTGCTCAGTCCTCTGAGCCCCGGGCCAGATGCTGTCCAGAAAACACCTGGGCTGGCCTCGCTGCTTCCCAGGACCCCTGGGACCCTGGAGGGCTGTGTCCGGGGAGTGGGCAACCTCAGCAGAGACCTGGCTGTCCGTCCCCAGCTAGCAGGGCCTGCACGGTGCCCTGGCACCACCAAGCCACCCCGCCAGGCCGACTCAGAGCCCCCTGGTCTCAGGTAAAATGAGAAAACGAGGGCAGCCTGGTCAATTTGTATAAAGCTGAATGTATCTATTTTTTTTAATATTTTTTTCAGATGTAAAAACATGCTTTTTCAATGAAATCTTCATGGTAGGTAGAGGCTGTTTTTTGCCATAACGCCTTTAATTGACAACATAAGAAGTTGGCAGGGAATTCCCTGGCCACATAGTGGTTAGGATTCCGTGTTTCACTGCCGAGGGGTTGGGTTCGATCCCTGGTTGGGGAGCTAAGACCCCCAAAAGCCGCGCGGCCAAAAAAGAAAAACAAACAAGTTGGCAAGTCTATTTTCATCTCTTTTAAAAAAAAAAAAATTTGGTTCTTGGAGGCCCTCAATGCTGACTCCACAGCACTGGCCGGGCCTGGCTGGGGTCTCAGGAGAGGTCTGAGTTTCCAGAGCTGGCACTGGGGCAGAGGCGGAGGTCTCCTCGGGCCCCGGGTTTTCTCCCCTCTGGACCGGGGAGAGCGCTGACTGTGAGGGTTCCTCAATGACAAGGCCGGGTGTGGGTGAAGTGTGCGCCCAGCGGGGACAGTGCCTGCTCTGCTCCCGTCCCGCCCTAGTCGGTGTCCTACCCGTGTGGGGCAGGTCTGGGTGCCGGGTCACAGCCGGGGCCTGGATGTCCAGCCAGCCCGGCTCTCGGGAGCACCCTGGGAGGGAAGACCCCTCCTCATTTCTTCCCTTAGAGGTCAAGGGCAGTGCTGGTGAGCTACCCACATTGTCCCCCTCCCCACTTGCCTGGCTGTCCTCTTTGAGTAGAGCATTCAAGGGGAGGGGAGATGCGTCATGCCTGAGAAACTTGTCCTGGATCTGAGAAAAAGAGCTGTCCCTGGTTCAGTGGGCACCGACTGTCCTCTGCCTGCTGGAGATGAGTCCGCAGGGCCTTAATAGGACCAGACCCACTGCCTGAGATCTTATCAGGCCTGAGTGCGTCCCCACCAGATCAGGCCTTCTGGAGGGAGGGTCCAGAGCCCAGCGTTCTCCATAAAAGACCTCACAAGAAAATGGCTTTTCATTCACTGAAATGTTTAGGAAAGAAATGCAGGGGGACGTCTGTTTTGGTTCTACTTTTCGAATGACATCGTAACACGTCAAACTTAATTTAAGAAGCAGCTCCCTCAGATGTTTATTGGATTGGATTTTCATCAGGCTTTTTAAAAAATGCAAAAAAAGGCCTTTCTACCTGGGCCTGCCTCTCCCAAAGAGTTTAACTCATTTCAGTTCTGTGGATGATTACATGGGACTGGTGGCTGAGACAGACTTTCCCAGACCAGTAGAGAAAGGCCCCAGCCCTGAGGGCCCCCCTACACCCCCAACACCATAGCAACCCCCCTAATCAAGGTGAGGTAAGTGGAGAGATGCTTCTGGATTGGGGATATCCATCCCCTGACCAGTCCAGACTTTTCTGTGTGCCTGGGGGAGGGGCAGGGATACCGTGGGACGGAGGGAGCAGGCACGCCCTCTCCGGATGCCACGAGCTCTCTGCTGAAGAAGTGACAGCCTGGGAGGAAGGCCGGAGGGCAAGTGAACAGAAGCAGCCCCAGTGTGCGGGTCGCTGGGAGAGGGTGTGGGCAGAGAAGACCCCAGAGCAGAAACATACGCCCAGGTGTGCCATCTGTCCGGGCCAGGCTGGAGGGTCCCTCATCCCTCCCTGACCCAGCAAGGGTCCAGCTCCGGGATGAGATTCTGCAGAGCGGGATTTCCTAGGTCCTCCCTGGAGTGTGGCCATGGAGAAGCTGCGGGCCAGGGGAAGGGGGTGAGGCCAGCAGGTTGGAAGTGGGAATGGGAGGCCCAGGCCACCTCTCAGAGCCAGTGTTGTCATCTGTGCCATGGAAACCCCTGGAAGGAGTCACTGGGGCCTGTGCTGGGAAGGCAGGGGGCAGTAGGAGCACAGGCCTCAGGGCGGTCCCTGCTTGGTCCCTGGCCCAGAGATGAGACGAGCATGCTTGTTTCTGGACCTTGTTGCTGTAGGTTCCCCGGGCTTCCACTGTCATAGCAGGGAGGGAACCTCTGGCACCCTGTTTGCGCCCCACAGCCATTGTCTAGAGAAGCCAGCATGCCCTCAGGGCCTGGCGGGGGTGGGGGGGTGTCTCTTGCTCTCAGGGCCTTGGGGTAGAGCATCTCTTGTCCTCAGGGCCTGGGCGGGAAGGGGCATGTGTCTATGCCCTCAGGGCCCAGGTGGAAGGTGAGGATCTGAGCCCAGCCTCTGGACTCTCCGACAGAGCCACTGAGGCCCAGAGAGATCGAACACTCGTCCCCAAAGCTGCAAAGTGCCCGTAGGCTGGCACTGCCAGGTGGCATTTCGAATGAAAGGAACATAATCTTTAAACAGGTTCAACCTAAAATAGACTCTTATCTCTAAATGACAGATGCTTCGCTTCTCACAGTACTTCTGTCATTTGGCTGGGGCAGATCTTCTTGGTTAGTTCAAGACTATGGGGGGATGGTTTTGTGCTTGTACAGAGTAAAGGGACCACACCCCAAACACGACTGTGGGCAGCCCTGACCCCAAGCCAAGCCCGCAGGAATCACCCCTACCCCGGCAGCGGTGATGCCAACAGCCCAGAGCCCCGAGCCTCACCAGGGCCCACCTGGCTGGGAGAGGGGCGTCGGGGTCTGACTCCACCTGGGGGAGAGGGAGGGGCAGAGGACCTCAGGCTCCTCCAAAGCCTTGCCATTCAAACCACTCTCCCCCAAAAAACTCCCTCTGCAGAAGATAAAACTATTCCCGTGGTGATGGGGATCACACACTACTAGCACAGATGTCTGTGAAAGACAAAGGAGCATCAGTTCACACCTTGGGGGAGGGGTGTCTCCAGACCCATCCCCCCGCCAGCTGAGAGTGAATAAGACCCAAGAGGGCGTCCTGCAAATCCGTCCGCACAAGATGTAATTTGACCTAGAACATTGCGTGAATTTTCCCCGTTATTCGTGATAAGCGTGGTAGCTGTTGCACGCCAGCTGTGCCCCACCCTCCCTGCCGCCCCAGGACAGAGCTGGAGCTCTAAGCCCCTCCTCGTTCCTGCCCCTGGTGCCTGTGTGAGTGGAGCAGGCTGGGGTATAAGGGTAGAGGCTCTTGACAGGGCTGATGCACAGGTTGTGGGGTGTCAGTGAGACAGCCATGGAGAAGCAGGGACAGGGAGGCAGATGCCTGGAGCCAGCCTGGTCTCACCAGGCAGGGGCGGAGGGGGCAGGGCACCCCCTGGAGAACCTGCAGGAGGAGGGAAGCAGACAGGACACCCCCAATATCCTTGCCTGTTCCTGCCCCTGTATCCATCTACACGGTGTCTCCACAGTGGAAAGAGCCCTGTGTGTCCTGGTCCCATGTGGACAGAGGAAGGGCTGCCCATTGGACCGGGGTCGCCACATCCAGAGGTCAGAGATCCCTTGCAGTCCTTCCCAGAAGGGTCAGGCCTGGGAGATGCTGAGCACCAGAATCAGACCCCCACCCTCACCTCCCTCATAGCTGGTGATGTCCCAAGGGAGATTGACTTCAGGCCAAGGGGCGAGACCAGCAGTCGGGGCGGGGTGGGGCCTTCCTGGGGAGCCAGGGGTGGTAGGATGACTTTGCAAGCAGGTTCAAAGCTGGAAGGGTTGGACTCCCCTGGTGGCGCAGTGGTTAAGAATCCACCTGCCAATGCAGGGGACATGGGTTTGAGCCCTGGTCTGGGAAGATCCCACACGGCACAGAGCAACTAAGCCCGTGCGCCACAACTACTGAAGCCCGTGTGCCTGGAGCCCGTGCTCCACAACAAGAGAAGCCACCACAATGAGAAGCCCACGTAGAGCAAAGAAGGGTAGCCCTGGATCACAGCAACTAGAGAAAGCCCGTGTGCACTGCAAAAAATAAATAAACCTGATAAAAAAGACTGGAAGGGCTCGGGTGGGGGCAAGGGGCTTGGAAAGCAGGTGGACGGACTGGCGGGGACTCACTCCTGGGTTCAGGCCGCAGCCCCTGTGGGCAGCATGGCTGGGAAGCCCCATGCCCAAAGGAAACGCAGTCTGCCTTCTTTCTTTTCTCTAGTCGTTATTAACTTATCTGGAAGATGCTTTGGTGACAGAAATTTAGGGGTGCACGCAGCCCTCTCTGATGAGGGCGACAGGGAACAGAAGAGGGATGAGGCCGTCCCTCTTGGCCGGTCGTGGGAGGCTAACAGCCTTTGCATCAGTGGAGCCCTGTGCCTGCTCTACCGCATGCTCCCAGCCTTTCCCTCCATCTCTCCTCCCAGGCCCCGAGGTGCAGAGGTCTCACGGGTCAGATCCTCATTTTACAGACGGGGAGTCACACTGCTGTGGCCACGTGCACACCCAGGGTGACTAAGGCACCTCCCAGAGGCAGTCCTGCTGGGGGCCTGTAGCCTCTTGCTGTGCTCGGGGCACTGCCCACCTTCTGAAAATTACAACTGCCTGTTGTTGCCATGGTGGCCGGTTGCATCACCCCATCCCCACAGTGTTGTGAGCCACCACCTTGCCCCAAGACAGTTCCTTTCTGCAGGAGAGAATCTCTACCTCCAGGCGTGTGTGTGTCCACTACCCTGGCCCTGCATGCCACCCTTTCTGGCACATCCTCCCCCTCCCCAGGCCAGTGGACCCCAGGCCCCTGTGATGCTGGGCCTCACTCCTTTCCTAGGGCACTGACTTTGTTGCGCAGGGCCATGTTTACCCCTTGCAGCTCCTGTGCGATCAGGTCCCCTGTACCAGTACACAAGGGCATGCTCATTCTTGTTTCAGCTGAAGAGGACTGTTAATGGGAATTCCCTGGCGGTCCAGTGGTTAGGACTCGGTGCTTTCACTGCCCGGGCCCAGGTTCAATCCCTGGTCCGGGAACTAAAATCCCTCAAGTCACGCCACAGGCCACTCCCCCCCGCCCACCCAGAAAAAGAGGACTGTTACATGAGTGGACAGGTCATAATCCACATGACCAACCCCTGGAGATGGACAGTTGGGTCATTTCCAATCTCTGGCTGCTGCAAACAGATCTGTGAAGAATAACCTTGAATGTGTGTCATTTTGTACATGTGAGGACATTTGTAGGATAAATTCCTAGAAGTAGCATTATAGGGAAATGGGTGTATGCATCTCTAAGTTTGATAAATATTGCCAAATGTCTGTCCATCGCTATCAGCCATTGCGTACCTGTTATGTGCTGGGCACTGAACTCAATATTTTTTCTGGATTATCTAATTTCATTTCAACAGAACCCTGTGATAGAGGCTACTCCTATCCTCGTTTTCCAGACGACGAAACAAAGGCTCAGAGAAATTGCTAACTCACCCTCCAGGCTAATGTGTGGTGGGGCCGGAAGGGTGCCCGACTGTGTGGGGATCAGGCCCTTTCCTTCAGAAGCCCAGGAGTCCAGGGAGGAGCCTTCCTCCCACCAGCCAGTCTCCTCCTGCAGCTGGCCAGCCACATCGGGGCCTTGGCACTTGCTGTACCTCTGCCTACGAGGCTGTCCACCCCAGACGCTGTCCTCTGGCCTGGCCAGCGTGGCCTGAGTGCCGTCTGCACGTAGGAGCCTGGTCTCATCCTTCCCAGCTGGTTGTGCAATTCAAGGTGGTCCTCTGCCTCCACTTCTTTTCTCTGGTCCTGGCATCTCCTGCTGAACTGAGAGTCCCGGAGGGCCAGGGCCGGGCCAGGCCAGTGCCGGGTAACAGTCATTAAGCCTGGCTGGGGAGGGTGGTGGGGACAGGCAGGAACGCCCTGCAAGTGCCGGAGGCCTTGCTCCATCTGCATCACAAAGTGGCTGGGACGGGGCTGGCTGGGGGAGCAGGCTGGGCCCCTCCTGCCACATCTGCATCACAAAAGTGGGGCCCAAGGCCGCACTGCGCCCCACGCCCAATGGTTTTGTTGAGAGCTTGCAGCCGTGCTCGGGCGAGCCTGGGGAATTGTTCCCCAGCCCAGGTCATCCTGAGCTCCACAGCCACCCCGGCTGACAAAAGCCACATTGCGGGGCCAGCAGCAGCTGCCTGCGTCTGCTCCCTGAGCCGCCGCCCAGGGGCCTCCGGGCTCCGCGGGGCGAGCACGGCCCTTGCAAGGGACACGGCCCGGGTCAGACCCAGAGGCCTGGGGCCGGGGGAGGGGCTGACCTTGCCTGGTGAAGTGAGGTCTCCAGGTCACCAACAGTGAAACTAAACTCGAAGGAGGGAAAACCACTGCCTGGGGACACGCACCTGCTACGTGGTGGGTGCCACACCCAGGCTGGAGCATTGCATTTTTTTTTTTTTTTTTTTTGCAGTACGCGGGCCTCTCACTGCTGTGGCCTCTCCCGTTGCGGAGCACAGGCTCTGGACGCGCAGGCTCAGCGGCCACGGCTCACGGGCCCAGCCGCTCTGCAGCATGTGGGATCTTCCCCGACCGGGGCACGAACCCGTGTCCCCTGCATGGGCAGGCGGACTCTCAACCACTGCGCCACCAGGGAAGCCCCTGGAGCATTGCATTATTTGATGCCCCACCCACAAAGCAGCTTTTTTAGCTGGGGAAGCAGGCTCAGAGAGGTTCACTAGCCAGCCCAGTGTCACACAGCAGAGCCGCGGACCCAGCTCCTCAACATATGATCCTCTCAGCTGCCCCAAGGCTTCAGGCCCCTCCTCCTCTTTTTCTTTCCTGAACATCTGAAGCTTCTCCCTTCCTCCCTTACCCATCCTTCCTTAGGGCATCCAGCTGCCTCGGCCAACCTGTGCACTCCCCTTGGAGCCCCTCGTGGGCCCCTGCCTGTGTCGGGGACTCCCCAACATATGACCCTCTGCCCTTGACAAGCTCCTAGGGCCCTGCCATCAGCAGGCGGCACCTGCCTCTCGGAGGGCTCTTCTCCAGCCGGTCAGACTTCCCGGCCCCTGAGCACGCCTCATTGGTCCTGGGCTGCCTTTGCCATCGCACCCCAACACCCTCTCTTCCTTGGTGGACCCGCAAATCCGGTAGCCCACCCACCCAGCCCCCCGCACATGCCTCACCTTCCCTGGAAACTCCTCCCGGAGGCTCCCCAGAGCTCGGCTGCCTTCTCCTGACTCAGGGCCTCCTGTCCTGACTGTGAGCATCTGCGATCTGGTGCCCTGGGTACTAAGCCCAGAAGCCACACCTCAATACCTACAATCAGCCAGTATTTGTGGAACTAGATCCACTTTACAACTGTATTCCAGTGGGGAACACTGCAGTTACCCCGGCTTTCGGGAGAAACATTTAACCCTGTATGTGTTTCCAGCTAACCTGGAGGGGCAAGGGTCGGGCTGGCCACAGATGCAAATGCGCCCACATGCCTGGGGGAGTGCATGTGGCCTTGACAAGGATGCTAGCAAGTAGGGAAATCACAGGGACAGGGCATCCCCTCGGGGAAGTAAGAGCAGGCGAGGGGCCATTACCATCCAGGGTCCTCATGGGGCAGGCAGGCAGTACCTGGAACCGGGAAACAGCTGAGTGGAAAGGGGTTCCTTCAAAGCCATGACCTGCTCCCAAGGGTGACCCCAGGGGAGGGCCCCTCCTCCTCTCTCCCTGTGATTTCCTTCTGGGACTTCCCAAAGTCCAAAACTGACCAGAGGCCCAAGGAAGGTGGAGGGTGCCTATGATCCCCGGGGGGGCAGGTGGGGGGTCCTGCTGGAGGAGCCCAGGAGCACAGCCCCCTGTGAAGGCCTGAGCCCAGCACAGCTAATGACAAAAAGGTGCGGCCACGGGCAAGATAACTCTCATCAGCTGGGGAAGTTAGGGCTGAGCCCGGGCCTCAGGAGGAGAAATGGGGGCCAGAGAGGAGCACAGGCGAAAAAGGAGGCATGTTGGGGGGAGGCTGTAAGGAGAGGCTGCAGGTAGGCTGGGCCTGGAGGAGAGAGGGCTGGCTGGCTAAGTGGGAGTATTGGGAGGGGCCTGGTCACCCCAAGACTCAGTGTCACAGTGCAAGGGCGGCATTTAGGGCAGCCTGGCCACTGGACCAGGAACTGAGCCCTTGCCAGGGCCAACCACTTTACAGTGATCCTGTGTGACATCATTTATCTTAGCAGGAGAAGGTAGAGCCATGATGCATGGCTGGAGGAAGAAGGACCTCCAGGGGATCCCCCTTCCCGCCTGCGAGGAGGCTCCGTGGGGTCACTGCCACCTTGACCAAGCCCATGGTGCACTTGAAAATCTCTCCAACAAACAGGCCATCAACCCTCACCATGAAAACCCTGGAACATTTTAGAGATGGGCCAGAGGTATGGAATTAGAAACACCCCGTCTTCTGCCCCTTCCCACTAGGAAAACAAACACCACACACCAGAGCATGCTCACTTGCTAGGGATCCTATGAAACCTTACAGGGCACTGTGAATTTCAATGACTTCCTGGACAGTCCCGACTTGGCAAACACCCCGAGTCAGAAAGCAGGCTCTGTTAACAGGTGCTGGGTGGGTTGGGGGGTGAGGCGACACGGGACATGCCCCAGAGAATTGCTTCATCAATCTACTCAGAGACTGGCATGGTGAGCTAAGATAAAGCAGAAGTCTTCTGGGAAAGCTGCTGCTTCTTACAGAGGGTATAGGTCGTGTTCTTCTGTGTTTCCCCCCAGCCCCCCGATTCAGCTTCTAGCTCCAGTTGCAGACCTGGAGCTGTGGCCAGTGTTTCTAGAGCAAAACGCCAACATTTAAAGATGGTGAAGGGGTAGGGAGAAGATGCTGGGCCCCCATGGGCACCCTGAGCACTTCTCCAGCCCTGTCATCTTCTGATGGGAGATCCCTGTTTATTTAAGAGACTGTTGACTGGGTTCTGTTACTTGCAGCCCAAAGCATTTCCAACTGATCAGCTGGGCTTGGAATCCGGACAGGGCTGCAACCTAGGCCCTGGGTGTGACTTGGTATGGCCCCTACGCCTCTCAGAGAGGGCTTCCCCTGTGCAGTGGGAAAGTTATCCCCTCCTCACAGGCTGCCTCAGTCAGCTCTGGTTGCTGTAACAAAATCCTGTAGGCTGGGTGACTCAGACAACAGACATGTACTTCTCAAAGTTCTGGAGGCTGGGAATCCAAGATCAAGATGCCGACAGATTCAATATCTGGTGAGAACTCTCTTCCTGGCTTGCAGACAACCAGCTTCTTGCTGTGTCCTTACTGGGTGGAGAGAAGAAGGTCTGGTGTCTCTTCCACTCCTGATAAGGGCACTAATCCCATTATGGGGGTCCTACTCATGACCTCCTCTAAACCTAATTACCTCCCATCTCTTAATACATTGGGGGTTGGAGCTCCAACAAATGGATTGAGGGGAACACAAATATTCAGCCCATACCATGGGGCCATGGTGGGGACCAGAGAATAGTGCTTGGTGTCATCTGTGAGTGGACAAATGTAGACTAGTGATTTCTTCCAGACATAATCCCCTTCCTTCTGGAAGGCAGTTTGAGGGAGGGGATGGGTGTTCTTCTCTATCTTTATAAGAAGGCGTGAGATGGTGACCAGGTGGGGACAAGGCTACAGATGCCTGGGGGCCTGAGGGCAGCCCTGTGGCTTGAGATAGCCCAGGTCTACAGTCTAAAGCCTTGGTCTAAAGACCAAGCCGCTTAAAGGCAGGAAAACCCATGGTGCCTTTGTCAGGGCTCAGCTCCATCCCTTCAGGGCCAGACCAGGATAGCAGGGGGACAGTGAGATATCCTGGTCCCTGGTGACTCCCTCACCACTCCCCACCCAGTGTCAAGGTGGGCAGGCTCCATAGAGATACCTAAGGTAGGGCGTGTTTGAGTGAGAGTGTGGCTTTCTCAGTTTGATTGATAAAGAAGAGATGTGTGGCTAGAAAAAGAGCTTAAAAGCCTTTGCAAAAAATGTAAATATGGTTTGCATATTATGTAACTGTCATAAAAGGACGATGAACCTCTTAGATGCAATGATGGCTTTGTGGCTTCTCAAGGAGCAAGTCCTCATTTTTGGAAATATTTAGGAGTAAGGTGTCATGATGTTAACAACATACTTTCAAACAATTCAGGAAAAAATAGATACAGAAAGATATACGGAAAGAGAAATAAAGGGAAGCATGGCAAAAACTCAACAACTGGTGAATCTGCATAAAGGGTGTTCGATGCATTCCTCTTTCAGGGTGAAAACTTTCAAAGTAAAGTGTTGGGGAGAAAAGCAAGAGCCGTTTGACCCTCTGTGGTGCCCCCGAGTTTGAGGGTGTCTGGGACAGTCCAGGCGTGGTTCCACCCACACCCTGCCCTCCTGCCCCTTCTGCTACCACTGGTGGCTGTCTCCCATGGGTGGGGCATCATCTGGAGCCCTTTCTAACACTGGGGTGTTTATCCTCTGATGGAGGAGGATGCTTCTGACTTTAGGATGCGGACGCCAGGTGGTAGAGGTGGTCCAGCTGGGTCTCCAAACCAGACACCCCCTCCCCCTCTGCTGGCTGCATCTAGGAAGCCCCCTGGCTCCAGCTACACGCTTCTCCCCATGCTCCCCCTGCAGCAGGGTGGATCCGAGATACTCAGTGGGGCAGCTGCCCTGCTGACCAGGGCCCTCAGGAGGCCTGCTGTGTGAACCACCCACCAGCAGGACTGTCCCTCCATCCATCAGGCCTCCTCCTGGGGCTCTGTTCCCTGGAGACTCTGTGCACAGCAGGTGGAGAGAAGCAGCCGCAGTGCCCACAGAAGGAAGGACCCAGAGGACGGCCAGGCAGCTCTGCTGTCCACATGTCCCACTGTCGTGCTTCCCCAGGCCTTATCCCTCCAGGCCTTCCCACAGGAAGTCCCGGCACACACGGCGAGCAGAAGGTGACAAGGGTCCACCTCTCCCTGTCCTGGGGTTTCTGGGATGCCATATCTCCATGGGCCCCCTAAGATCCCATTGGGATCCTCCGAGGGAGGCTGGGAAGACCAGAGATTACATTTTCTCCTGTCTCTCCTGCAAAGGCCCTGGGAGACACATCCAGGGTGCAGCAGGGCTCTGTGGGGGGCATTCTCAGCATTCCCTCTGGGAAGTGGCCTTGGGTACCATCTCAGGAACTCACCCTCGGACTGCTGGAGCCTCTCTCCCGCTGGGGCCAGATTCCACAGTGACCACAGTTTGAAGTGGAGACGTATCTCACCTTGACACATAAAATTATAGTTTATCTTTAAAAGAAAATAACACCTCTTTTTCTCAAAAAGAGCTTCGGTTTCCCAGGAGGAGGGAAGGGAGATAGGGCTGTGGCTTTTCAGGCCTCCCCAATGTCCTTATGAACTGCTGTAGAATTAGACACCATCCCACTTCTGCATGGAAAGGCCTCTGGCACCCTCACTCCCTATGGCAGGTTTTATTTCCTAAAGAATGCCACAGAAATACATCCCATCCCATACACTCTTCTAGAACCTTGCTACTCGCCCATCAAGAGGTGTCCTCCCTGAAGCAGGGAACCTTGTGACTGCCCCAGTCCAGAGAGTACTGTGGAAGTAAGTACTGCCATGTGACTTCTGGGTGCCAGGTTTTTAAAATGCTGTGCCCAGGGCTTCCCTGGTGGCGCAGTGGTTGAGAGTCCGCCTGTCGATGCAGGGGACACGGGTTCGTGCCCCGGTCCGGGAAGATCCCACATGCCGTGGAGCAGCTGGGCCCGTGAGCCGTGGCCGCTGAGCCTGCGCGTCCAGAGCCTGTGCCCGCAATGGGAGAGGCCACGACAGTGAGAGGCCCGCGTACTGCAAAAAAAAAATGCTGTGCCCTTCCATCTCCATCTCTTGGGACACTTGCTCTTGGAAGCCAGCCCACCAGACCCACTTTGGAGAGGGTCCATGGGCCCAGCCCCATGGCCCTGTCTGAGCGCCCCGTGGATAGCCAGGACCGACTTGCCAGCCCTGTGAGTGAACCATGTTGAGGCAGATTCTCCAGCCCCCATTAGGCCTTTAGATCAGTGGTCCCCAAACGTTTTGGCGCCAGGGTTTCGTGGAAGGACTGGACCAAGGACTGGTTTCGTGGAAGACAATTTTTCATGGATGGCGGGTGGCAGGGATGGTTCTGGAGGTAATGCGAGTCATGGGGAGTCACAGGGAGAGGCAGATGAAGCTTCGCTCACTCACCTGCCTCTCACTTCCTACTGTGAAGCCTGGTTCCTAACAGGCCGTGGACCTGTACTGGTCTGTGGCCCAGGGATTGGGGACCCCTGCTTTAGATGACTGTAGTCCCAGCTGACGTCAGGACTATAATCTTGTGAGAAAGACCCCAAGCCAGAATCCCCCCAGCTTAGCCACTTCCAAATCCATAGAAACTGTGAGTGATAGTAAATGTTTATTACTATCTTGAGCCACTGAGTTGTGGGGCACTTTGTTATGCAGCAGTAGCAGAGTAAGACAGGAAACAATTAACAATGATTGTCACAATGAGTAAATAGAGAAAACTGATCTCTAGATGGAAAAGATGACAGAAAAGAACAAAGAAGGGATTCATTTCCTGGAGAGAATGGAGATTAATAACAATTTTTACTTTTTAAGCTTTTGAATATTTTTCAAATTAAATAATGTTACAGTAAGGATGCTATTGAAGCGACTTCTCTGGTGGCACAGTCAAGCTCCCAATGCAGGGGGCCTGGGTTCAATCCCTGGTCAGGGAACTAGATCCCACATGCATGCCGCAACTAAGGAGTCTGCCGGCGGCAACTAAGACCCGGGGCAACCAAGTAAATAAATAAATAAAATAAATATTTTTTTTAAAAAAGGATGCTTTTGAAGCCTGGAGTTTTAGAGAGTGTGTCACAGGAGCTAGGCCTGGGACAGCCATAGTCCCAATCACCTTCCTGAAGACGAGGCTGCTGCAAAGACCCCAAATGGGTCATGTGCCAGATAGAGGTGTGTCATGGAGATGGGTCCACATAACAGTCTCCACCCAGCCTCTCAGAGGAGGGTCTGAGGGTCTCGCCACTTGGGGTCTCTCCCTGAGCCGTGAGGGGAGTCTCAAGTCAGTCTCTAAGTCAAACAGAATAGGTCAAGTCCCTTGAAAATCCCTCAGCTCACACGTAGAGTCCAGACCTCAGACCCAAGCCCACCATCTTGGTCTTTCCCTCCCCAGGATCAAAAGATATCCCTTTTCTTTGATCCAGACTAGGTCAGTCATTTCTTGGTTTAACCCTAAATGTAATAGCCTAGAGCAACAACCATTGTTCTGTGGATCAGGAATTTTGACGGGGCCCAGAAGGGATGGTTTGTTTCTGCTCCACTGATACTTGGGCCTCAGCTGGGAGGTCTGGAGGTGGCAAGACCTGAGAAACAGCTGCAAGATGCTTCTTCACCCACAGGCTGGCTTCCAGATCAGGGTGGTTGCAAGTCTTACATGGAAGCTCAGGGCTCCAAGAGGGAGCCTGTGATGGGTGCACTGCAGGACAGCCTGGGGAGGCTGCTGCCTTTTAGGACCAGAGGTCACACCACTCCCCTTGTGCGGGGCTCTATGGGTTGAAGCAGTCGCCAGCTGCCCAGAGTCAATGCGAGCATTATCAAAAGGTTTGCAGCCATTTTTAAAAACTGCAACAATATTTTAAACTGCCTTGTGCTATTGCAACAATTTCTGACTTGAAGAATGAGCTCCCCTTTAGCTTGGCAGCCTCAGGGGACCCCCAGGTCCCTCCCATTTGCCACTGTGTCCCAGGCACGCTGAAACTGTAGGTAGAATTGTGTGCATCACTGGGAAGGTTCAGATGAGCCTGGCTCCCTCCCTCTCCCCACCCAGGAGTCTGGGCTGCAGTCTCTGAGTCAGGCTCTCCCAGCCTGGGAGTTACTGCTTCATAATGACACGTGGGCGGATAAAGGTCTTTAAGGGGAGACTTCAAGGACACGGCACATTCACTGAGGACCCATTTCCTGAGGGGCTGCATGCCCCGAGGCACTGAATGTCACAGAGCACTGTCCAGTGGCTAGCCCAGAGCCAGGGGCATCCTTGTCCCCTTGGAGAGGAGCCTTTGGAGGACTTGCCTCCTGGTGACCCACCAGAGCCAATGCAAACCACTCAAAGGGCCTCCGTCAGCCGTTTGCAGTGGGAACTATTTCTGGACTTTCAGGAAATGACTTCTGGTTAGAGATGGCAGCCTCTTGGCTGCTCTCAAGTTACTTGAAATGTGATTAAAACTAATTCATTTTCAACTTCTCCTTTCCTTTTCCTTGGGGGAAAACATTACTTTTTTTTTTTTTTTTCTCCCTGGAACATCAATAGCCCTGGTTGTGCAGTTCTCTGCTTTACATGCGAAAGAAGTTTCATACCAAAGACCAAATCCCAAGTCAGAAAGCTCCAGTTCAAAGAGCCTCGAGTAGAAAGAACCAACTCATACTACATTTGGAAAAAATTTTAAATCCACTAGTTGAACTGTAAAATCAGGTCTAATAGCTACTGACTCTCTCAATGTACCATCCTACATAGGAAGCCCAAGCCCAGAAAACCAAGTGAATGCACGAGGATGTGATCCGGAAGGTGACCGCAGACCCCCGGTGCCCAAACCGAAGTGCCCACCTGACTGGGCATGACCCAGCCCCACTTTCTAACTCCCTTCATCACTGACAAGAAGAATACTGCTTGCCTTGTGTCCTGTCAATCATCCTTCAGTTCTTCACTAAGTCCTACATGCAAACAGCCAAGAATTAGAGTCTTTATCCTACATCGTTCATGGCAAATCCACCCATTCCCATTAACGGGAATACTTATTAGACAGGATCCCCATGAGAGCCCAGAATGGACTAACCTGGCTCTCATTTAATGGATCTGATAAATCCCCACATTCATTAGCTAGCTTCCCAGAGGTTGGGGATGCAGGCACCATGGCGAGGCCAAAGAACCCGTCCTCTGCATCTTGCTAGGTATGGCCTTGGGGAATTCTCTCTGCCTGACTGAGGCTCGGTTTTCTCACCTGTCGAGTGGGAAGGAGTGGCCCCTTTCTTGTGCCTTTTCCACGTGTGTCAACGTGTCAGGGGAGCTATGAAGTGTTACCTGAAGGTTGGGACTTATTGTCCTTGACCGGTGCTGGGAAAGAATTTCAGAGTCAACTCAAAAGGATAAAACGCAACATCTGGCCCAGAGCATCCACCAGGGAGGGGATTACGAGTTACGAATGGCAGACTACTAGGGGTTTATTGTCGGGGCAGAGGAGGCGGTTCACAAAAGAACAGACAATTACCATTGAGACCAGAGACCCTCCCAGATCATCGTGAAGTCGGGGGGGGGGGGTCCCACGTCACTTGAGCTCAGGAGTGGGAGCCATCTGCTCCAGCAAGCCTGGAAGGGACTATCTATCATTTTAACATGCTTTCCTCATACATTTGTTGCCGACCCTGTAAATATCTCTTAAGTCTTTGGATGGCTGGGTCTCAGAAGCATTTCTGGTTTTAATCTTTCCCCATGTAAACGTGCACCAGATGTGAAGCTGGCTTTCATCATTTGGACCCTGATGAATTATTCTGCACTCCAGGACCACTGGGAGACAGGACGTGGAAAAGGGTTTCTGCTCCACCCCCATGTCATACAACAGAGAATGGCTTGTTCTCCTATTAGCATGGCAAGCCATCAGTGACTCCCTGGGAAGGAGGAGGGATGATGCCCAGAGCTGGCAACCCTGGCTGCCACCAGGAAGCCAGCCCCAGAGAAGAACACTATAGCACAAAGCACAGACCTCACTCCACATGCCACCAAGCCCTCTCCTCATATGCCTTCTTCTGTTGTTTGCCTTCCATCCCCTCCACCCCCTCCCACCTTTGTATTAGTGAAGGTAGGCTCAGCTGCAGTAACAGGTAGGCCCTGGATTATTATGGCTCAAACACAGTGACCATCTGCGAGCACCCTGGGCCAGATTTCTGGGTTCCAGCCTCCTCTATTTCGTGACTCCATCATCCCCTAGGGCTTTGTTTACATAAGCATCCAGCAGGCAGAAAGGAAACGAGAAGATGCAGGAGAGAGATTCACTCTCTTAAAAGCCCACAGCCCCTCGACTCATAGTCCTGCCCTGGGGACCTAATTACCTGGTCACACCTAACTGCACAGGTGTGTGGGAAGTATGGTTGCTCACTGCTGTGGAAAGAGGCGATGGATTTTGTTGATGTCTTAGTCCGTTTGGGCTGCTGTAACAGAATACCATAGACTGGGCGGCTTATAAACAGCAAATATTTATTTCTCACAGTTTTGGAGGCTGGAAGTCCAAGATCAAGGTACCAAGCATGTTCGATGTCTGATGAGGACCTGGTTCATAGGTGGCTGTCTTCTCACTATGTCCCCACACGCAGAAGGGGTGAGGGAGCTCTGTGGGGTTCCTTTATAGGGACACTAATCCCATTCATGAGGGTCCCACCCTTATGATCTAATCACCTCACAAAGGCCCACCTCCTAATAGCATCATTGGGTGTTAGGTTTCAACATATGAATCTGGGGAGTACACAAACATTCCATTGAAAGTAATTGGGAGGCTGGTAGTCTCTGACATGATCTTTCAATTTTAGTTTTTCCTTACATCAAAGTTGTACATGCAGATAGCTTAAAGCTGCAAGGTTAGGAAACATAGCCATCTCTAATCCCTTCCCTACCCTCCTTCCCCCTCCCCAGGGACAATCCTACTTGCCTCTTTTACCTGATCATTTCCACAACTCAAACAGTATATGCATTTGTTTCCTTTTGCTGCATAATAAATTGCCGCAAGCTTAGCTGGAAACACACATTTATGGCCTGCGGTTCTGTAGGTCAGAAGTCTGGGCATGGTGCAGCTGGGTTTTCTGTCTCAGGCCAAAACCAAGGTATTGCCTGAGCCCATGTTCTCCTCTGGGGCCTGAGGCCCTGTTCCAAGCTCAGGTGGCTGTGGCAGTATTCTGTTCTTTGTGGTTGTAGGACTGAGGCCCTCTGTTCCTGACAGTCTGCTGTCAGCTGGAGGCCACTCCCAGCCCCCCATGTTCCTTGCCATGAGGCCCTTCTACCTTCAAAGCCAGCAACAGAGAATCTCTCGTGCCTCAAACCCCACTCCTGCTTCCAATCTCCCTGACCTCCCTGTCTCCGACCCTAGACCCAGATGAAAGGGCTCATGTGATTGGGTCAGGCCCACTCAGATAATCTTCCCCATCTTAAGGTCAACTGATGTGGCACTGAATTCACATCTGCAAAAGCCCTTCACAGAAACAGCTGGGCTGGTGTTGGGCTGACTGGGAGGAGGTGTGGACACCAGGGGTGGGGAGGTGGGGGGCCACAGTGGAATTCTGCCATCACACACAATCACACTGCCGCCTCCCAAGGTTTTGGTCTGGGGTGATGTTGGTTGATCTCCGAGATGTAGGTGTGGACTTGGCTCCCTTTCCTCCCGCCGCCTCTGCCCACGTGGGCATCTCTGGGGGCCTGGTTCCTCCATTAGATCAATGTTCCTTGTTTACAATGATCATTATGGAAATACTGTCTGCAGCTGAACCAAGTGGTCAGTGACAATGGACTTTCTTTTGTTCTCTCTGGAGCTCTTGATTATCTTCCGTTTGCTTAGTTTTATATGTCCTTACCATTAATCCATCCCCAAACTCTTTGCCAGTTTTCTCAGGTCACATCAGATTTTGTGTAAACCATTAACGCTTTCAGCACAGTTCAGCTCCTTGCCTTCTGGGGACATTGTGGGGCTGCCCCTGGCTCCCTGTGGGCAGGATGGTCCATGTGACTAGCTAAGAGCACAAGTGATGTGCGTCATTTCTGGGCCAAGCATTTAATTGCCAGACCTTCCTTCTTCCCTCTGATGTGGTGACTGTCAGTGTTCCAGAGAGGGATTGCTCTGTCCATCTGGATGCTGGGGTGGGAATGATCACGCCACAGAGCAGAGTGCTCAGCCAACCCTCCAGGTACTAAGAACTAAACTTATGGTATTTGAAGCCACTGAGTTTTGGAACTATTTGTTACTGAAGCATAACTTAGCTGCTCCTGACTGGTACAGAAAACGGTAACCAGGAGTGGGGCATGGCTGCAATGGAAAAAAAGGCATGTGACATTGGTATAAAGGCTGGTCCAGTGGGCAGTGAGGACACTGATTGTGGAGGTTGGAAGGATGGTCATCACATAGCCAGCGGTAGAACGTGGGATACATTGTCCCCTGGGATAACTTAGAAGTTTCAGAGACTAAAGAGACTTGAGGGTGTTCCTCTACCATCAAAGACCAAGAGGCTGAAAGAAGCTGCAATTCAGTTGAGACAAATATGTCTTGTGAGGCCCTTGAGAGTGGCCACTGACAATGAAGCAAGCTGGAATCGAACAGATTAGGTAAGACATTAACTAGAGTGTTGAGGAACTAGTAGGGCAAAATAAACCATGTACAAGCACTAATACAGTTTGTGGCTGGAACTTAAGATGACCCTTCACCTCTAACCTTCTACAGGCTGAAAGTGGGCTGGGGAAACTGCTCAGCCTCCAAGGAAGGCATATTCCCATGGCCCCTCTCCCGCAACATACAGCCAAGGAGGATGATGGTGGAGGAGGAACCCCGCAAGGTGGAGCAGGGCCCGTAGAACAATTGGGTGGCTGGGACTCCCAGGGAGTGAGACTGGGACTATTCACCCAGTCACTCCAGGATGAGGGGCAAAATCTGCCCAGCAGGGTCTCAGAATTGCTAATGGACACTGTCTGCTGGGATCTCCCCCTCCTCCTCTTTCTGAATTGGGCTGTTTGTTGTGTCATTCTGTCCCTCTCCATCACTGAATGTTGAGATTGTGTATTGGAGCTGGGAGTGGGGTGGAGCCGCCTACAGAGGTCCTCGATCTCGAGCAGGATGCTACCTCCCTTGGCCTCGAATCCCTGTTTTCCTTCTCATCTCCGATTTCCCTGTCTCTGGCCCCTAGGTCAGGATTTAAAAGTTTTCCCACCTGGGGAGAGGGACAGTGTATCTTGTGTGAAAGAAAGCATGAGGGACACCTCTGGGTCCCTCTACCATGGCGACCGGCATGTTCTAGACAGAGGCTGCTCCATCGACCTGGGTGTCCCCAGGCAACTCACGATGGATGTGTAGCACGGCCAGAAAAAAACCTTTTTTTTTTTGCGGTACGCGGGCCTCTCACTGCTGTGGCCTCTCCCGTTGCAGAGCACAGGCTCCGGACACGCAGGCTCAGCAGCCATGGATCTCAGGCCCAGCCGCTCCGCAGCATGTGGGATCTTCCTGGATCGGGGCACGAACCCGTGTCCCCTGCATCGGCAGGCGGGCTCTCAACCACTGCGCCACCAGGGAAGCCCAGAAAAAAAACTTTGAGATTTGCAGGTGGTTTGTACTTCGGGCCCAGCTTCTCCTGATGGATACAGGGATCCTGTCTATTTCACCTCCTGACGAAATGTCCATGGAGCATTTGACCTGCTCCAGCCTGGCCTGGTGGCCCTCTGCACCCCTCCCCTCCCTTCTGCATTGAATGCCTCCTTCCTGGATCACATGCCTCCCTCTTTCTCCATTGGCTTCTTTATTTTGGTGAAGAATTATCTCTGGTAGCATCCTACCATGAGAAAGAACCCATGGGTAAAAATTTTTGAGATCTCATTCATCTCAAAGTACTTGGTTTATATTTTCACTGGGTAAAGACTGGAGAATAATTTTCCTTTAGATTCTCAAGGTTTTGCCTCTCGCCTTCTGGCTCCTGACCATCTCTGTGTGACCTACTTCTAATGTCAGGACACTTTGGTCCCCATTATTCTGAACTTCAACAGTGATGTGCCTTGGGGTAGAACTATTTTTTCCCGTTGAGCTCCCTGTGGGCCCTTTCAGTGCATGCCCCTGAGTTTTAGAGATTTTTTTAAGGATGAATTAAATGATGATTCCCCCCACTTCCACCCCCTGCCACCCGTGTTTCTCTGATCACTCTTTTGGGGTTCCTATTATTTGATCGAAGGACTTTCTGGATGGTCCCCCTTTATTTTTTTCTCTCCTGCTTCCCATTTTTGGGGTTCCTTTTGTTCTTCTTTCATAGAGATTTCCTCAACTTTATCTTCCAATCCCTCTCTGGAGGTTTTTTTTTTTTTTTCATTTCTGCTACTTTAAATTTCCAAGAACACTTTTTGTTTGTTCTCCGAATGTTTCTTTATATGTGGCCTCGCTTCATGGGTTGCGATATTTTCTCTGATGACATTATTGATGACTACGTTGCCATGTACTTCTCTCTGCATAGTCTCTGTTTCCTCCAAGTTGATTTAAAAAAATCTATTGGGCTTTAGGTTTCATGACACAGGCTTTCCTGAGATGCTGGGTCAGCTTCGGCTGCCTGTGAAACCCCGATTAGAAGCTCTGCACACGTTGGGGCTCATTACTTGCGCCCTTCCCTCTAGGGTGGTCTGGCTGCTCCCTTGGGCAACCACAGGTGTCAGAAAGTTTAGGTGTTCCCCTCAGCCTGGTCTAATGCCCCAGGAAAGACTCTTTCAGCCTCCTGGCTGCGGCCATTCTGAAAACCCAGAAGAGGGGATGGGGCATGTTCTCAGCATCTAACACCTATAGGTTCATTTAACCCCTCTGTTCCTATTATGGAACCTCTGCCCTTAATTGTGAATGGTATCTCTCGGCCCAAGATGTGTCCTTTTACCTTCTTTAGATGACAGACATCTAGTCTTTTATCAGGATGGGGAAGGCAGCACAGATCTGGTGAGAGGATCTGGGCGCTTCTTAAGCAGACTTTATGCCAGCTATTATCTTAGCCTCCATTCACGCCCGCATCCAGAGGTGCCTAGTGCCATCCATTGGTGAACCTTCGGGGGACTCCAGAGTTTGTTCTTGGTTTTCCTTCCTGGCTACCATTTCAAGATTTCGTTTTCTCAGGACTGCTGAGTATTTTAGCTTCAACAACCCTGTTGCAGTTACTTCTTCCCTTGCTTGCCCCATTCTTGCCAATTTCTGCCTTAGAGCAAGCAAACTTACTCCTGTGTCAGGAGGCTCCAAAAGTCAGAGTCAACACATACTGTCAATCCACCACCTCCAGCGGAAACCTCAGCCCCCTTTCCAGTCCAGCCTCTTCACTCCAGACACATCCCCATTCACTTTCTCTGGGCTGATCCTCCCTACCCTGCTCTTGTTTATCCTGTTCCTTCCATCTGACACTAGATCCTCACCCACCTCATACGTACAGAAGCCACCTCTGTCAAAATCCTCTTAAGCAAGGAAAACACGGGCCCGTGGCTATGGTGAGATTTTCCTCTGGGGAAGACAACTATATGTATCTGGAAGATACTCCCATGTGGGATTGGGGTAGTCTGCTGGGCCCTGGGGCCTCCTTCCATAAACAATCATTTATTTATTTTATTTTATTTTGTAAAACATTTATTCATTTATTTGGTCGCACCGGGTCTTAGTTGCAGCAGGCGGGCTCCTTAGTTGCGGCATGCATGTGGGCTCTAGCTCCCTGACCAGATATCGAACCCGGGCCCCCTGCATTGGCAGCGTGGAGTCTTAACCACTGGACCACCAGGGAAGTCCCCATGAACAATCATTAAAGGCCTGAGAAATAAACCAAGGGGCTGAGTTTTGCCTCCAGAATGCCACAGGGGCACAGCCAAAATCCTCAGGGAGGCTGCATCCAGGCGGAGGCCTGTGGGCTGTTTCGGGCTGTGGATGGGGGTGGGGTATGTGTCAGTGCAGATGACCCTTGACCCAGGCCTGCCTCCCCTCACCCAGGGCAGGTGTCTTGTCAATGGTCAAAGCCTAATGTCTAGAAGGGTGCCTACTCCTAGGTGTGTGTCCTAGGCTGGGGTGTCCTGAGGGATCATGGAGAAAGTGGAGAGATGTGGTACCTCGAAGACTTGGGCAGAATACTGCTGGCTGGAGAGGGATGGGGAGGGGATGGGTGGCTGGTAAGTCAACGTAGGGCCAGCTCCATCCTTAATGAAGTGACTGATTGTGACATGTGGTGAGACTGCAGGAACATTCTGAATCATTATTTGGTCAGAACACAAATCTCTTAAATGTCATCAACACAATCTGCCTGGGAGAAGAATGACTACTTCCTGCCAATAGGAGACCATCTTAGAGGAACCTGACCCAGCTGTCTGGTACAGAGCCCCCCCCCCAAATAGCATGCCGTGTGGTCTTCCCGGGGGCACGGACTCCACCAGTGAGAAGGAACTTTAGGGTTTTAGTCACAGATACCCAGGGCGCCCAAACGTCCACACCAGTTTACAGGTCACCATGACATGCAACGCAGAATGCCTGTCTCCGTTCCTCCTTAGTGACCTGGAAAGAGATTTTTCTACCCAGGCCCCAAATTAATTCTGTGAGAATGGCTGCTATTAATTTTGTGCGCAGAATGACTTTGTCCCACCCACCCCTCTTCTCCGGTCCGCAGGGATCCAGTGCCTGGGCTGCCCTCCCTCTCCAGGCTCCCCGCGGGCAGCTGACATGTTTGAACGTCCATTAAGAGCTGCAGACGCCGGCCAGTCTCCCCGGGTCAGGGGCTTGCTGCGATCGGTTCCGGTCTCTACCCTCTATGGTGATGGCCTAGGCCTGTAGCAGAACGGCGGGGGGGCGGGGCCTAGAGAAGAGTGAGGGTGAGGGCGCCGGTGAGGGCCAAGGGCAAGTGGGCGGGGCGGGGCAGGGAGCATTTCCTCCGCCAGGCCCGACAGTGGGTGGGTGAGGCGCGGTGGGCGGGGCCCTCGCAGCCGGTGGCTTTTGAAGCCTCCCCGGCCGAGGTGGGAGAGGGGCAGCCGGGAGAAGTTGGCAGCGGGCCTGGGGAGGGGAGGCGGAGGAAGGGGCCCTGCGTTCCCTAAGCGGCGGCGCCGACGCCCCGGCACGTAGTTCACTCCTGCGAACGCAAGACGCGGTGGACACATCACCCGCGCTGCCAGGCTAACCACCAGCTTGGGGCCAGCCGGGCTCCGGATGACCCGGGCTCAAGGGCAGCGCGGCGCGGCTCGATCCCCGGCCGCCGGACGGTCGGGGAGCTCCGGGTCCCTCCGGCGGGAGTGGCCGCTCCCCACCCGAGACCCCGCTCCCGGCCGGGCAGGGCCGAGCGCCGGACTCAGCAGGGGAGGAGCGTGCAGAGGGCGAGCGATCTTTCTCGCGGCGAGGCCGCCCAAGAACCCGGCTTCGGCGGGGTGCGGCGAGGTTGTTCCGCGCCGGCTGGAGCGGACACGCCTCCTCGCCGGGCACCTCACTCCGGAGAGGAAAGGGAGAAGCGGAGGCGAGCCCCGCAAGGCGAGCTCTCCGCCGCGCCCAGCACAGGCGGGGCTAGAGGGACAAAGGGGCGCCCTTCAGAGCGCTCGTCTCCGCGCCGGGGTTCAAGGCTGTCACGGTACAAAAGCTCCGACAGGAAAATACCCCGCGGGGTCCCCGCCGCAGAAAGGAGGGGGCGCGGCCCCGCCCCAGCCCGCCGCCCTCGGACGTCGTGCGTCAGCGTGCCCGGCTCCGGGCTCCAATTTCCGCCCCTCCTCCCGCCGGCCAAGGGGGCACGCCCATCGGCACGCGCACGCCCCGAGGCCGGGTGGGCGCCTCTCTCTGTACGGATTGGCCCTGCCGCGAACCTGAGGGCCAATGGCGTCCGCCCTTGTCCTCGGCCACGCCTCCTCCCCAGGCGTGGGCGCGTGACCGCTCCATCCCGCCGATGCGCGCTCCGGGATCCCCGCCCCCTCCGCGTGCGCAGCTCTCCGCTGCCGCCGCCGCCGCCTGTAACCTGCGCCGCCAGGATGTGGCTGGGGGCTGACGTCGGGTCCAGATGTGGCCCCGGCCCCGCCCACCCCCGGGGCCGGGCCGCCCACACCGAGCCGCGGCGCGCGCGGCGGCTGTCCCGCCTGCCACAATGCGCGGCGAGGCTGCGGCCGCGACTTGGCGCGGTCGTCCCTAACGTCGCCACTCGGCATCCTTAGGGCAGGCCTCCCCTGACGCCCCGCGGGGACCCAACTCGCCCGCGCCCCCCATGCGCTCACTCTTCGGTGCCCAGCCAGGCGGGCGCCTCGCAGACGCGGAGCCGCGCGGGTGACGGCAGAGGCGGCTGCGCGCCCAGCCCAGCCCGCGGAGAGGGCGCGCCGCGCCCCCGCCCCCCGCCAGCTCTCCGGAGGCCGTGGGTGCGGATGCGCCGCTGACGACTCGCAGCGACCAGCAGTGCCGCCCGCCCGCCGGCCGGAGCCCGCAGCATGGCAGCCGCCGCCTATGTGGACCACTTCGCCGCCGAGTGCCTCGTGTCCATGTCGAGCCGAGCGGTTGTGCACGGGCCGCGGGAGGGGCCGCAGCCCGGACCCGAGGGCGCGGCCGCTGTCGCCGCCACGCTGCCCCGCGTCGAAGAGCGCCGCGACGGCAAGGACAGCGCCTCGCTCTTCGTAGTGGCGCGGATCCTGGCGGACCTTAACCA
This sequence comes from Grampus griseus, assembly GCF_964374135.1. NCBI lineage: Eukaryota > Metazoa > Chordata > Mammalia > Artiodactyla > Delphinidae > Grampus > Grampus griseus. The sequence continues at coordinate 145,063,004 of NC_139018.1, read as the reverse complement.
ACAAGCGCCAGCGCCCGCCCCCGCGGAGCGCAGAGAGGGCGCCGCGGCCCGGAAGGCGAGGACCCCCTGCCGCCTGCCGCCCGCGCCACCACCCGCCTCCGAGCCCACCTCCCCCGGCGCCGGTGGCGCGGCGGCCGCGCCCCTCAGCCCGGCGTGGAGCGAGCCCGAGCCCGAGCCCGAGGCGGGGCTGGAGCCGGAGCGAGAGCCGGGGCCCGCGGGGAGCGGCGAGCCCGGCCTCAGACAAAGGGGCCGGCGGGGTCGAAGTCGCGCCGACCTCGAGTCCCCGCAGAGAAAGCACAAGTGCCACTACGCGGGCTGCGAGAAAGTTTACGGGAAATCCTCGCACCTCAAGGCGCACCTGAGAACTCACACAGGTCAGTGGGGCGGCCCGGGGCCAGTGCGAGTTGCCCGGCCACGCCCCCGGAGCCGCCGGCGGGTAGCGAGGGGAGGTCGGGCCGGGAACGGTAGGGGCCTCGCCCCTGTGCGAGCCGCTTGGGGCTGCGGGCGACACCCCGCGCACCGCGCGAGGCGGGTCCCGGCGCTGGGAGCCGGCGCCCGCCCGGCGACCGCGCCCCCGCCGGGCACGCCCCCTCCCCGGGCGCGCTCGGGCGGGGCCGCGGGGGCGATCGTCGTCATCAGGGCCGGGGCCGGGGGCGGGGACCCCGCCCAGGCCGGGGGGCGCAAGGGCAGGTGCCGGCTAGCTGGGTGGGGGCCGCGGTTGCGGCCGGGGGAGGTGGGCGGCCCGGGAGCCGTGGGGGAGGGGTGTCCTCGCCCGGCCCCTCCCCCGCCGGCCGGGCGCGCGCTCGGGTGGGGAGGGGCCGGCCCGGGCGCGCGGCGGGCGGAGTTCACGCGGGGACAGGGCTGCCTCCAGCCACTCGGCACATTCTTCGCTCTTCTCTTCCTGTAATTTTTCCAGCGCTCTAAGGTTTAATTTGTCGAAACCAGAGCCAGCGGCGGCCGACGCGGGGGGCGGTCCCGGGTCCTCTCTCGCGGCTCTTTGTGGGAGCCCCGCCCCTCCGGCCGGCGGGGGCGCGCCGGACCCGAGGGGCTCCTGGGGCCCGCTGCGCTTTCTCTCGAAAGGAGCGCCCTGCCTCCTGCCCGTGGGTCTGCGCCGCCCTCCTCCCCGCCGTGCTCTCACCTGCCGGGGCCGGATGCGGGCAGGCAGCACCTGCACGGGGGCGGGCAGCCGGAGCCGGCAGCCTGGGATCCGCGGACCGCCGCCCGCCCCCGACCCCAGGGCAGCATTTCCCTTCGCGCGAGTCCGGGACTTTGTCATTGATTGCTCTGTGGTGGTTTTTTGTTTTTTAAACACAAAAGTGGAAACAACCTTTTAATGGGTAAACAACCTTTCTTTCCCAGTTTGGTTTAAAGAATCGTGTATTTCATCTGAGCTTACGCGAACTCTTCTGGACACTTAGGTCTTCCACCTTTGGGACAGTTTTTAAGCCTTTATACTATTAACTTCGTGATCAAAGGTTTCATCTTCTCATTTGTAAAATAACTCACAAACTGATTACATGACTGATTTAAAAACCGCAGTAGTCTTCAAGAACCTAGAGCTGAAAGGCTGTTTCTCCCGGTACATTTGGAACTGAGTCGGCCCAAGGTCTGCGGGTGTCAGGTACCGTGGATCTCACGACCTCTTCCCCCCCGAGGCTGTCCCCGCATTTCTGGTCCCATGCTGTGGCCGCTCAAACCACGTGGCAGGTGGTGGGGTCGCGGGTGAAGGCGGGCCGTTTCTAGGCTGTCTGAGTCAGAGTTCGGGCTGTGTGGACTCATGAGGGGGGTGGGGACGTTACTGCAAGAGTGGGTGTGGTCGTGGGGGAGGGGCGAAGCGAGGTTTGGAGCCTGGTGGACCCCGAGTACCCGGGCGGGGCCAGGGTTTGGGGTGCGGCTGGGGTTGAGTACCTCGTTGAGGCGAGGCCAGTACTGGGTAGGGAACTTGATTGGAAAACCTTTCTGCAGCCTCTTTTACTGTGGCCTTCCACCCGGCAGCACCCGGTAGCCAGCTTCGCGAATTGCGGAGGGACTGGCCCGGGGCGGGGCTCGCCCGGGCCTCCGCCGGGGGATGCCTTCCGGGTTGCCTCAGCCCCCCTGGTCCAGGGTCCATGTGCCCTGCGCAGCACAGGGCAGGATGGCTAGATGCTTGAGTCAGGGGCGCTGGGAACCCGCGCCTTCACAGTGGGGTGGAAGCCAGCCTCTCTGGGGTGCCTGTAAGCCCAAGGCAGCCAGAAGAGGATGGATCCGTACTTTGCCTGCAAAGTACTGTGTCTGTTCTTAGAGCAGGAAGCCGGCCCCAACCTCCAGGTGTGCAGAAACTCTGGAGCCCCACCTCCAGAGCAGTTGTAGACCTCCAAGTCAGGAGTGCACAGGGTTCCCTTGGGGCCTTCGGAAATGCAGATTTTCAGGTACCAGATGTTGACTGCAGTTTAAGGGGTCCCCCAGGTGAATCTGCTTATGAACCAAGAATCTACCTCTGGTCCAGGGCACCTCCAGGAAGCCTATTTCCAGGCTAAGCCCAGGTGTGCAGAGCATAAGTCACTGGTGTTCATAGAGGGGACAGAGGTAGCCCACAGAAGGGAGAGGAAAGGCAAGTTGGCTGCAGGGGGTGACCGAGAGGTGACCCTGGGAAGACCCGAGCAACAGCCCCTGGTTTGTGGGCTCCCAGAGTGTTCTGTGGTGGGAGGGGTGGTCTCTGCAGGCAGTGGCTCAGGTCATGCCAGGCCTTTCATTAGGGACCCCCCCTACTCCCATAGCAATTGTATGGTGGGGAGTGAATACCAAAATGACCTGTAGCCAAGGAGGCAGTTGGCACCTTGCTCTGCCTAGCTTTGTGACCAGGGACTGGTTCCCAGGTCTCCCTGCAGCTTGGTGATGTCTCCCTTGACCACCTGGAAGGTGTGCGGGAAACGAGGATGTGTGTACGTGAAATTACTTTGAGAGTTCCTAGGGTCATGGTTTTTTTTTTTTTTTTTTTTTGATGTGGACCATTTTTAAAGTCTTTATTGAATTTGCTACGGTATTGCTTCTGTTCTATGTTTTGTTTTTTTGGCTGCGGAGCATGTGGGATCTTAGCTCCCCAACCAGGAATTGAACCCTCACCCCCTGCATTGGAAGGTGAAGTCTTAATCTCTGGGCTGCTAGGGAAGTCCCCTAGGGGCATCTTTGACTCTGGGGGCACCTGGGCTTCCTGGCTCTGCTCTGATCTCCCACCCCCACCCCTAACCGACTGCACGCAAAGAGCTGCTGCTTGTCCTGGTTAGCTCTGTGGCTGTGTGGTCCCCCAATGGTCATCCTAGGAACTCATGACCCTCTGTCACATTTAGGTAACTGTTGATGTTATAGCAAGCTCATGATAAAACAAAACAGAGACACAAACGTCTTTGCAACTTGAGCCCCTTGTTATTTGCTTGTTCATAGCTTCCCAGCCCAGACCTGGGAGGTTTGCTAAGACTCGCTTTGGGGACTGCCTAGACCAGGAACAGATTTTCTTGGAGGCTGAAGGGCTCTGATTTGAAAATTCAAGGACTTAGAGAAGGGAAGCTCTGGACCCCTCTGAGGGCAGACTCCCCGCCCGCCCCCCGCAGCTGTCCAGGTCGCACATGTTGGAGGAGGTTCCTGCCTGTTGTCCAGGATGGGGCGGGGGGCAGGGGGTGCTTGGTGAGCACCAAGCAGAGTGGCTGCAGTCTTTCTAGGCAGACATATCACAAATACATTCCTACCTATTTGTTCCCACAAAGGATTGTTTTCACAATGCTTCTGTGCCCTGTTTTCCCTCCAGCGCTAGTGGCGAAAACCTCTCCTTGCACCCTGGGCTGGGCCCGTCTCAGCAGCTCTGGGGGCCTGGCCAGGAAGGTGGGCACTGTGCTGGACACAGCCCCTCCCTCCTGCAGCCCCAGAGAGATGTTCCTAGCCACCTGGCCCTGTGTGGGGTGGGGTGGGGTGGAAAGTAGAGTGAGACTTCACTGTCTCAGCCATTTCCTGTGATAATTTGGGGCAGGATTTCTTTGAAATTTACCCTGACCCACTGAACGAGGGATTCGATCCCCAGTGAGATTACTGGGGCAAGGATTTAGGTCCCCTCCCCCAACCCAAACTCTGGCTTTAGAACATGGTTTCCAAGCACACTGCCCGCCCGGACCCCTGGCAGGTGCTCCCCTGGGCAGCTGCGTTGGAAAGGCAGCCTGTTAGAGTGGAGGATGGCTGGCCAGGATCTCCTTCGCCCAGAGCAAACCAAGCTGGCAGAAGGCCAGCACTTTGTCTAGGACACGGCCAGGCCAGCAGCTCCCGCCCCTGCTCGCTCACAGTCGCAGGCTGCCAGTGGGCCTAGTTGTGAAACTCTTCAAACAGTGCAGAAGTGTGTAGACAGAATGTGCAACCCTCCCCTCCCCCAGCTAACCACTGTTGCCCTTTACTGGTGCATCCCTTTCCAGACCCTTCTAATGGACTTTTGTGTATACACGCAAGCACGTGCATCCATGGAGTAGGTGATTTAAAAACACACATGTAGGATCCACCAAACACATTCCACCGAGGCTTTTGTCCTGTGTATTTGCTCAGTGAGGCAGCTTCGTTCTTTTTCGTGGCTGCATAGTACTCCAGGGTGCGGCTGTGTGCCTGTATTGTCACTTACCCAGTCTCTTACCTGCTGGAAGCACAGCTGCACTGCTCTTCTTGTTTGTGTGCTGTTAGAAGCCATGCAGCAGTAGACTCTGGTGCGTGTCCTGGTGTCCATCTGGCGTTCGTGTGGGATTGAGACCTGGTGGTGGTAGTGACGGGGGCATAGGCAGCATTTAAATGTGTGGTAGAGCTACTCTGTTGACTTAAAGGACACATTATGTTTTGAAAGGAAACAGGCTGACAGATCTTGGTCTCCCCGGTGCTAAGTTTCCTGCTGTGTCTCTGGCTTTTTTTTTTTTTTTTTTAAACTTCTCCCAGTTCTCCTTTTGTACACGTGAAAGCATCATATTGAGAACATTTGAAACAAACTCAACAAAACCATTGTTACTCTTGCATCCCTCACGACCGGCTGTCCTGCCATCCTGACTCAGCTTACCCGGTGGCCCGCAGCCCCTGCCGCAGTCAGGTGTGCCCCCGGCGGCCTCCTGGCATGGCCTGCACTGGGCGGGTGTGGGGGGGCACCGATGTGATGCCATTTGCTCCCCGCTCCCCTGGCTGAAAGCGGATTTGAGGCCCTCCCTCCTGTGTGAGCATCTGATTAGGACCACGCTTCACTTAGCCAGAGGCCCTGTGTGTGTGGCTTCAAGCCTCTGGAACCAACAGGGTTGGGGGCTCTGCCCCTTCCCAGAAGGTGCTGCTGAGTCCACTCGTGGCGGCCCCCACGCTCTCAGGGCCTGCCTGCTCTGACAGGCTGAATCCTGAATCCCGGTGGTTGTTTGATTCCTAGACGTGGCATATCAAAAGGGCAAGGGTAAGATACGTTGCTGGTGCCTAAAAGCAAGGGAGGAAGCAAACCAAAGGGTTATTCACATGCACGCATGTGTGTTTAAATATATAACTTGAGAAACCCCACAAAACCCCACAGCACTGGAGCAGACCCAGGGCATCTGCAGAGGCTGCAAGGTCCTCCCTGCCGTGCCCGGGGCCTGCGCTCCGTGACACCTGACCTTCCCAACAGAGATCTGGAGCTCTCAGGGCACTGTTAAGGTGTGTCTGGTTTGTGCCCTAAGAAGGCAGTAAAAATAGTTTTTAAAATAAAAACTTGTAGAATGACGCACTCAGTGCTCACGCTGTGTCGTGCACATCCACGCGGCTTGCCAGGGGCTGGGCCTTCCCTTTGCAGTACTTTCCAGTACACTGTTTCATCTTCACAAGGACCCTATGGAACAGGCACTGCAATTATTACTAGTTTTTAGATAAGGACACTCAGGCTCAGATGGGTTAAGAAATATGCTGGAGGTTGCACAGCAGATGAGGGTGGAGCCTCCCCGGCTTCGGGGTGTGGGTGTGCCCGCGTGCCTGTCTCCACCGGGTTCCAGGGAACGGCGGATGAGCAGGGCCTCAGGGTGTTAGAAGCCCAAGTGCCCTTCGCACACCGTTTCCCCCACAAATTCTCATTACTTCTGAAACGTTAAGGGGTTGTAGGATGAACATTCAAATACTCTTCTTCTCGAGTCATTAGTTAATATTCTGTCACCCTTTTTAAAAATCCTTTCTTCCCTCTTTCCCACCTTCCCTCTCTAAATATTATGTTTTCTCCCTCCCCTGCCTCTCATCTCTCTAAATATTACACGGTATCTAACATACAGTCCATATTGAGCTTCTCTAGTGACCCTCCCAGGTGGCCCATACAGGAGCCGGGATGCGGTTAATCACACATTGCATTTGGTTGTCCTAATTCTTTAGTATCCCTCAATCTGACACTAAGAGACACTAGTGTGCCCCCCCATCTTTTGGTCTTTGGTGCATTGGCATTTCAGGGATCCAAGCCAGTTGACGTATGGAACGATCCCACAATCTGCATTGGTCTCATTGTTTCCTCATGATTAGATCCACTTTAAACAATCTTTGGTCAAAACTACAACGCAGGTGATGCTGGGCCCTCTGTGCACCACAGTGCTGGATCGCGGGTGAAGGGGTGTCTGCCAGGCTTCTCTGCTGTACAGGGCTGTTCTTTTTTGACAGTAAGTGACACTCTGAGACCGTGGCTTTCCAGAGGGCCAGGGTAGGGTGCTGCTGGTCCTTCGCGGAGCCAGGTACCGTGCTGGGGTGCCGTCTGCTCACCTTTATTCAGCCCCTTCTGCCCAGTCCACCTGCCAGGCTTCTGTTCATCCTCCAATGTCCTTGACTGGACAGGTGCTGGGTTTTTCAGGTTTGTTGTTGGAAGTCTTTTTAAAGTAAAAGTGCAGCTCAGGAGAGTCTTAGGAGCTCCTTCCCCCAAACAAACCGGATCCCCTGATTTTACGTTGGATCAGATGTTTCCAGATGGTATTTGGAGCAGCTCAGGAGGTGTTCGTGGGCATGTTCTTCTCAGTCAGCCCACCCACACCTCGGCTCTGTGCCTGCTGGTGACCTGTCTCCCAGGCCTGGGCGGGCAGGGCCTGCAGCCGGTGACACACTTAATTTCCTGGTGGGTCTCAACATGCTTTCCAGAAAAAACCCAAATACGGATCTAAGTCCACACACCTGAGCCTGTTTTCCTTTCCTTTCACAGCCCCAAATGGGATTATTTTCTTGAGAAGTCAGTGTCCCGTCAAGATGGGAACAACCTTCTGAGTGTTCGCCTAGCCTGGCGGGTCAGAAGCAGCTGCTGCGGTGTGGCTGGGATGGGGCAGTGGGGACAGAGGCCCCCAGAGCCGAGCACTGGGCTCAGAAGGCCTTGGCCACTGCCCTGGGCCAATACAATGGAGGCTGGAACTCTAACTTTCTACCCTGCAGGCAGTGATTTGACACGAGGCACTTAACGTAGGACAGAAGGACTCCTCACCCAACCCGAGTTCTGCCACACACGCACGCACGCACGCGCGCGGTACCCTGTGTGTTGTGGCTGACCTGAGCATCCGAGGCTGGAGCGTGTTTCTGTGGAACCTGTGACTCCCAGTTCCACGCTCAGTTTTACACGTCGGGGCCCACCCTCCCCCCCCCAGCGTAGAGGCCCTGCAGTGAGGGGGCTGCGTCCCCTCGCTCCTCTGGTGGCTGGGCTCTGCCGTGTCCTCCACCTGCTCCCGGTCCCCTGCTGAGCCGGGTGGACTGGGGCATCCTCCCCGTTTGCCATGGGCCTCGTGTGTGTGGTCCGGGCGGCCTGGCCCAGAGCGGCATCTGCACTGACATTGTTCTGAACGCACAGCACGGGGCACGCTCCAGGTTTTAACTGTGATGTGTGTGCGGGGGGTAGAGGTGGGGATCTGTTTATTGTTCTCCTTTTTTGAAGTTCATCACGCAAAAAACACTTGCTAACCAGGAACTTGGCCGCACTCTGTGGCCATTGGCCAGTCTGTCCCAAGGTGACCTGTTTGGAAAAGTGCTGAGACTTGATGCCTCAGTTTAAATGTCCCTGCGCTGCTGCCACAGGGGCGTGGCCTGCCTGCACAGATGGGCGACCCGTGGTCCCGGAGCACAGGGCCCAGGCCTGGCTCCTGGAGCCAGAGCCCAGGGCGCGTGGTGGGAGAGCTTTGCTAGTTGGCAGTCACTCACCAGAGAGCGCGTGGCTCTGCCTGTGTCAGGCTCCTGCCTCGAAGGGGCTTCTGGCGCCGGCCTTTGTCCTGCAGACGTGGCCAGTGGGAAGGAAGCTCAGGTGTGAAAGAGGGTGAAGCGGTCTCAGGAGCTCAGGGGGCTTCCTGCCCCCACGCGGGGAGGGGCCCCAGCAGGGTGCTGGCTGGGCAGCCAGGCAGGGACCTGGGGCCCGGATGGGGCTCCTCATGCCCTTGGGTTAAGTTGACCCAAGGTCATTCTCCTCCAGTGGGAGCAGTACAGGAATTTCCTTCTCCTGTAAATTCCTTCTCTGAGCTTTTCACTTGTTTTTAACTCACTTTTGTTGTATAAATGCTCACTAAAAAAAAAAAAAAAAAAAAAAAAAGGATAGAGAACTTGTTTGGGGGCCAGAGGAAGAAGCTAAAGTTAATGGCAGATCAAAACTAGAGGTTTTTGCAAGAAAGTGTTGGGAAAGAGAGGAACCAGAAAAGGCGCACACGAGCCTCAGCCCACTAGGAGGGGCGGAGCGGGGCCCCAGGGGCCCAGGCGTGTCTTTGGTGGGGAGTGGTATTTTGCCTGGGCCTTTGGCTGGCTGAGTTGCTCAAAACCAATTCTGAGATCAGGGAGAGGGTCTGGGAGGTGGGGGGTTGGCACCGTGGGTGCTCCCTTATCCGCAACAAACCTCACAAGTTTTCACTGGAGGAGGGACAGTGAGTGGGAATGAGTCACGTAGTTGCCACTGATACTATCACTGCGTGATGGGCAGTCCCACGTGCTTCCCTAACTTCTAACCATTGTCCTCCATCCCCAACCGGCCACTCTGGTTTGCCCACTGGCTGTGGGTGGTCCTTTCCCACTGGGCATGCTGAGTGAGCATGGCAGGGCGGTGGGGCTCAGGCGGTGTAGACGCCATCCACAGGTCCCCTCCACCCATCACTGAGGTCTTACCCGAGTCCCACTCTGGAAGGATTTCCCCATGTTTGTTCATCAGTTGCCATTTTTGTCACTGAGCACAGGCGTTGTGGCGTTAGGAGGCCCCCAGGGACTCCAGCTCCTGCAGCCCTGGGTGCCAAGGGTGGTTCCCCAGGTTTCCTTGTCTTTTCCAGAGTGCCCTCTCTGGGCGGCTTGCATGGCAAATCCTGTTTTCAAAAGTTGCCTTGGGAATTCCCTGGCAGTCCAGTGGTTAGGGCTCTGCACTTCCATTGCAGGGGGCATGGGTTCGATCCCTGGTTGGGGAAGTAAGATCCCACATGCTGTGCGGCACAGCCAGAAAATTTTCAAAAATAAAGTTGCCTTGTTGCTTGGCCTAAGGCACTGGGGGTATTCCCCCGGGAGAGTCTGAGGGCCTTTGCAGGATGCCATCTTTTATGATGATGAAATGTCTTTTAGTATTTTCTCCGAGCCCTCTTCGAGGTGGGGCCCCGAGCATTCACAGCATAGGCCTCGTGCTGTCGTACTGGCGATCAGGGTGGTTGCCCTAAGTTACTGGCAGGCCTCTGGGGTTTGCAGGAAATTCAGCCTTGGCTTCTTACAGGTGCTGATTTGAAGCTGTCCTTCCCTGATACTGGGCTGGGTGTTCCGTGCTAGCATCCTGCTTTGGACAGGTTGCGTCAGTCTTAAGTTCACTCACTTTAGCCTTTGGAAAACGTCACCCTTTCTCTCCCTTTCCCTGCTCGTCTCCCTGACTTACGAACCAAGTGTTCTAACTCCTTCCCATATTCAGCTCCTCCCGTCACGTGTTCAGCAATGCACGGGGCCTCGGGAGGCAGACACGTGTGTGCACGTGTGTGTGTGCAGGCATGCGTACCAAAGCTCAGGACAGTTGTTTCTGTGGAAGGAAGCCCATCGGGAGGCCTCTGGCCAGGTGGCTCCTGCTGCGGCAGGCAGGGGGCTTGTCATGCCGAGGCTTGCCCTGCAGGAGCCAGGAGGAAGGCGCAGTGTGTGTCCAGCTGAGGCTATAGGGGCAGCGCTGGCCTTAGGGTGGAGCGGGCATCCTGGAGTCGAGCTGGAGGTTGTGAATTCCCAGGCCTCAGTGGGGTACTTGTTCTGGGGCCATTGTGCCCTCGATCGGGGCCAGCAGCCTGGCATGGGGGTCTGAGCCGAGCTCTGTGGCTGCCCAGTGGAGGGTGCAGCCTGGTCCTCACATTTCCTCCTCCCCTTCTCCCTCCACCCCGCTCCCTCCTCCTCTCCTCACACCTGGGGTCTAAGCACATTTTTAACCTGCCCTCAGGGGTTTCCAGTCCTCGGCACAGGGGAGGGTCCGTGTGCTGGGGAGCAGGGCCCAGGAGGCTGGGGAGGCCTGGAGACGCCTCTCCTTTGTTCTGTGGCCTGGCTCAGCCCCGGAGACCGGAGACCGATGGGCAGAGGTCTGGGGTGGGGCTGTGGCTTCCTCCTCCGTCGTCTGGGCCCCTGGGGACACCCTGGCGGCCCTTCCTGTGGGGTGTTAGAGGCAGTGGCCTAGCTGTTCCTGGTAGGTCAGCATCCTCCTACACAGCAGAGGGAGAGGTAAACACTGGGTCCCCTTGGCAACCGGCTGAGCCGCGGCTCAAAGTACTTGTGGCAAGAGAAGCTCTCGTTGTCTCATGTTCCTAGGATGGGCTTCTATTTTGATTTTTTTTTTCTTTAATTAGCTGGAGTGACTAAGATACCAAGATGCCTGACCTGGTTCCTAGAATTTCTTAATAAACGTTTATATTCCCTTTACAGGAGGCATATTTCTTGCAGTGATTCATGGGCATTTTCTTTTCAGCTGTGGAGAGGCCCTGGCGTGGCAGGGCGGGGGTGGCACAAAGGGCCCCCACTGCTGACAGCTGGCACGGTTGCAGGCCGGGGCGCTGGCAGGATCCCGGCGCGGGAGTGCTTGCGTAAACACTGCCCCGGGATTGTGTGGGCTTGGAGGTTGATGACGCTCCGTCGAGTTTTGGGGAGATGCCTCTCTCATCTCAGGGTGTTCAGAGCCCCATAACAAGCGCCCAGAAGTCTGTCTGAGCCCAAGCAACGCCCTCCCCACCACATGCCAGGTCCTCCTGGGAGGCCACGGTATGAACTAGTTTATACCTTGGTACAAGGTGACACTTTGGTGTTTGATGTTAAGCTGTAACTGCTCTCGTCGGTGGCTGGGCTGGTGTCCCATCTCAGTGGGAGTGCCTGAGAGGGTCCGGGCCAGGACGGGAGCACCTCTCTGTGGGTGAGACTTGGCGGCAGGCCTTGCCCTTTACCTGGGGCTGCCTTGGGCTGCCCTGCTCCATCCACCTGTGAATTAGCTCCTGCAGAGGCGTCTGCCCCCACCGAGGAGGTGCCAGGTGAGTCTGCAAGAAAGCTGACCTCACCGATTTTACCATGAGTGGAGCCGACCCAGGAGGCCGTCTGCAGAGGCACGGCAGGTTTGTGTCCAGGGGCCCATCTTCACGGGGGGTGTGCAGGCCCCTTGGCTCCCTACCCTCGGCACAGACAGGGCTGCCCCCTGGGCCCCCACTCCGGCCTCCCTGTCGACCCCACGCGGGTAGCTGCGTGCGAAGCAGCTCCCTGCGGAGGGGTCTGTTGGGGTCACCGGGGCAGGGTGTCAGAGGTTCTGTCTGGTGCCTGGTGCCCTGTGCCCTTTGTAAGTCCTGACCGTCTGGACTTTGGACTTAGAGTCCCGTGCTGTTGCTGTGCCTCATCCCGGGCTCATGGAAGCTTGACTCCACGTGTGCTGTGTCTTAGTAACCTTGGTCAGGAGCCTCTCGGTGTTTTGTTTTTATCAGAGAAAGGCCTTTTTGTCTGATTGTGCACAGTCATTTAAACAGAGGCAAAGTGCAGCATTGCTGAGGATGCCTGGCCTTGGAGGGAGAACAGAGGGAGCCTGGCTCCAGGTTCTCAGCTGTGAAGCAGGCTGGGCACGCTGACCTCTGTCCTCTGAGACTGTGTGTAAGGCACCCATTGGGAGGTGTGTGTTTGTGTGTGGTGTATGTGTAGTGTGTGTTGTGTGCATGTGTGTATATGAGTGTGTGTGTCTGTTTAACCTGTGGGAGCAGAATTTCAGAATGGACAGTTTTGCTGACTTCTCTTTTGGAAAGAAACAGATGATTCAGAACTACTTTTTTGAAGCAGGTGCCAGCTCATGTCTCAGGGCCTCCTGGAGCTGACCTGTGGCTCTGCATGTGGGTGAGCTGTGTCCCAGCCTCAGCTCCCGCCTGGCAAGTGCCAGTCTATCCTGGGCCACAGAAAGGCAGTGCAGACAGTGTGGCTCCCAAGGCCTGTTGCTATGGAAGCCTGCTGCCCAGAGGCTGTGCTTAGGCTAGGGAGTGGTGCCCATGCAGGTGAGCCTCATTTGTTACCAGGTACCAGCCGCTTGGCCCTGGCCACACTCTTTAAAGACAGAAGCCGCTGAACTGGAACCTTTTTTTTTTAATTAATTAATTAATTTTTGGCTGTGTTGGGTCTTCGTTGCTGCGCGCGGGCTTTGCCTAGTTGCGGCGAACAGGGGCTACTCTTCATTGCAGTGCGCGGGCTTCTCATTGGAGTGGCTTCTCTTGTTGTGGAGCATGGGCTCTAGGTGTGCGGGCCACAGTAGTTGTGGCTTGTGGACTCTAGAGCGCAGACTCAGTAGTTGTGGCGCACAGCTTGTGGGGCTTAGTTGCTCCGAGGCCTGTGGGATCTTCCCAGACCAGGGCTCGAACCCATGTCCCCTGTGTTGGCAGGAGGATTCTTAACCACTGTGCCGCCAGGGAAGTCCCTGAACTGGAACCTTGAGGTGACAGCCCAGGCCCCTATTCCCAGAGCAGCTCTGGGTGTGCCCGCGGCCTGGGGTAGAAGTAGGGGTGGCGCCCTCCACCTCCTCTCTGCTGGGCGTCACTGGTCTCTGCCGTCTCATGGTGATGAGTGGCTATGCCATTCCTGCCAGATGACCCCACCCGGATGGATGGGGCACTCTGGGTGGGGCTTCCAGAAGCCGGCCGTCGTTGGGAGGGGTGCCCACCTCGGGGAGGCTTTCGTGACTGGCAGCCTCTTCGGTCGGAAGGCTAGAGATCTTGTTTGCAGTGGAAGCGGCCCCTTCAGGTAGAGGGCACCGTCCCCGGGGCCAGGGGATCCCGCTCAGGACTGACAGGCGCTGTTTGACGGCTTCCTGGGCTGCTGGTCTCAGTAGCTTCCCACCTCTTGTTTGCAGGGGTAGTTGCTCTCAGGAGCTTCGGGCCGTCTGTGGATTTATTCCCCCTTTCTTCTCTCTTTTTTGGGCCACAGCTTTATGTTTTCAGATACGAGAATTGTTTCCTAGAGGGAAGCATGAAAGCACTCCTGAGGCTGGCTTTTCAGCTGTGGAACCACAGTTCATGCCCCTTTCCTGCTAGGTTTTCACCCTCGCATAAGTGCGTTCGGCATTAAGATGCTTCCTGTGTGGTCTGAGGGGACGACATTGAAGGAGTATGAGAGCTGAGGGCCTGTATCCTGAGGTGACACCTGGGCACCAGCGTGGCCGTCCTTCCTCTGTCCTGGCATCTCGTTTCAGAGGACATTTGTGAGTGCCCCAGCGGGGCAGGGGCTGTTCCAGGGGTTTGCTCGGACGGAGGAGGGTGCTGAGGACCTGTGTTCCTCCCCTGCTCGTGTGGGCTGGAGTGACCCGGCCCTCAGTGTGGAGAGACCCCTGAGCCCCGGCGCACCCAGCACTCCCGTAGCTTTGTACCTGCAAGGCCTCACCCTGCCCTGCCACGCCCAGCGACACCTGAGCCCCTCCCCACTCCTGCCCTCAGGATGCTCACCTGCTTGAGAAGGCAAGGAGGCGCGAATGGGGTCCAGCCTTGTGTGGGGACCACAGCGGGAAGGCGCTTCTGCCCTCACATGTGCCCACCTGTGCCGGCAGCACTCTGGGCCGCAGTGATGCCGACCGGGATTCATGTGTTAGGGTACGATTTCCAAGCACAGGAAATGACCAGGGAGGGTTTTTTGCTCACATGGCCCAGAGCTGTTAAGAGCCGGCCAGCCAGGTCATGGGATGCTCTCTGGTTTGCAGGCTCCAACGGTGGCCGCTGCTGACCCCTTGGAGGATGGAGTCTTGCAAAGCCTGGGGCGGATGGCCCGAGGGCGCCTTGGCTCCCAGGCCGGGACTGGCATCTCTTGGTCCAGGTTCCGTCTGCTTTTCCATCTTCCTTGGGGGCAGAGTTGTCCCTCAGGGGCCCCTCCTTGCCCACTGTGCCTGGTGCCTGCGAGGTCAGGTCGGAGCCTGTTACTCCTGCCCCAGAGGCAGGCCTCGCGCCCCTCCCTCCTGTGCAAACGGGGAACCCGGTTTGTCCTGACATCTGGTCCACACCCCCCCCACTCCTGCCCCGGGGCTGGGGGTCAGCAGAGTGGTTTCCTGAGCGTCTTCTTCACTGCCCTCGCCCCCATTTTCAGGCCGGGGCCGTAGCACAGACGTGTCCCGTAAGTCCAGCTGGGCCGCTGGGAGCAGGCTGGAAACTGGCCGCAGCCGGGTGCTTGGTATTTGGGGTGGCCTGCCCCTGCCCCACCGATGTGGGCCTGGCTCATGGGGGGTCACCCCCTGCTCCAGAGCCTGGCCTGAGGGGCATCTTTCCACCTGTGAGAAGGGAGAGCTCCGGGAGGCCTGGGCTGTCCTTCAACACTCCTCCTTGAGGCCAAACGCCGGGGTCACAGGATCTGTCCTAAGAATGTGGAGAATGAGTCCTGGTTCTGAGGCTTACAGATTTTTTTCCCTAAAAGCAGTAGAACCTTTCTGTCAGCACATCTCAGTGGATTCCAGGGCAGTAAGGAGCCGGCAGGATGGCCGGCAGGGGTGGGGCGGGAGGGGCTGTGGTCAGGGCCCCTCTGCGCTCCTGGAGGATAGTGCCGGCTGCCCCAAGGCTGGGGCAGGGTCCTGCCTCTACACGGCGGGCCGAGGTCCAGCGCCCGAGGCCGCAGGCTGGGTGCCCCGACGCTTGGGGCCAGGCCGGGGAGTTGGGGCCTGTGGTCTGGGGCAGGTGCTTCCTCTTGGGCCTTTCACAGGCTTGTGGTCGAGGAGGCAGTGATGCGACCCGGGCCACACCAGGGGGCAGGGTCGGCCAGCCAGGAGGCACGTGAGGCCACACGCTCCCGGTCGTTGAGGTCCCGGCCCCCGCTGCAGCCCGGCCCAGGAGCACTGGGCTGTCGAGGAGAGAGAAGGGCTGCGGGTCAAGGTGACAGGGCCAGGGCTGGGGGCTGGCCTGGCCAGTGGCCCACACGGACCTGCGTGTGCAGCTGTGTTTGTGGGGTGCCTGGACAGTGCTGGGGCAGGGGACGGTGGGGGGTTCTTCACGGTCCCCTGAGTGCCGCCGAGACCCTGCCTGTGGCTGGCATTTCTGTCCCTAGAGGACTTGGTGTTGCACGGCCAGCGCCATGCGGCCCTGTCCCTGTGAGCTGCCCTGGGCCTGGGAGGCCTGCGCCTCTCCCACCGTGGGGCCCTGTGCACAGCGTTTGGTGAGGGCACCCTGGGGTGAAAGGAGGCACTGAGTGAGGGTGAGGAGTGGGTGGGGTCTCAAAAGGCGGAGAGCTGAGCCGCTCCTGCTGCCCCCGCCCCTTCACCGGCGACAGTGGGGGGCCTGATGTCCCCGCTGGGCAGCACCCACCTGGTCTGGGGTTGTCGCTGCCGTGAGGCTGAGCTGAGTCCCTGCAGCAGGTGCGGGTGGGCGCCTCCCAACACAGGACACCGCTGACCCAGGGCACCCGCTCAGCTGGCTGGTGGCAGGTCTCCATGTTTTATCCGTACCTTCCCATGTATGACCGGGAGCCCTCCTGGGTGGGCCTCAGCCCCCACTGGCTCGTCGCCTCTCCTACCCTGTGGGTGAAGTCAGTGGTCACCGACTCTGATCCCAGTTCTAGGGGAAGGGCGTCGGAGGACAGGCTTTCCTTGTGCCGTCCCGAGCACCCGAGTGTGCCCACGAGCCCCAGTCCTGGCAAAGGCCCCCGCCGCCCAGCACCCGGGTGAGCCTCCAGCCTGTGTGTCCCCACAGGAACCCGACCTTCCACACAGGACACCAGGTCGATGAGCTGGGCTCCACTGCTTCTGGGAAGATCACCCATCTGTGGTTGCAGAAAGTATCCTCTTCCTTTTCCTGACCCCACCCCACCCCGCCGCCACACACACACACACACACACACACACACACTCTCTCTCTCTCTCTCTCTCTCTCTCTCTCTCTCTCTCTCTCTCTCTCTCTCTCTCTCTCCCCCTCCCTCCCTCTCTCCCCCTCTCTCTCTCCCTCCCTCTCTCAGCTCAGAGCGCCTCCTTAGCACCAGCTGCCTTTCCTCCCGGGCTGGTCCCCAACCCCTTGGTGAGAAGTAAGACGGACGTGCTCAGGACTCCTCCCCATGCCACCGTCCACATTCGGTCACCCCTGGGCCACCTTCCCCAGCTGCAGCCTGGCTCCACTCATCTCCCTGGGCCCGGTCCTGCTGGAGCCCCACTGCCACCTCTTCCTTCTCCCTCTTCCTACCTGGACCTCGGCCTCGGGGGCTTCCAGGCCAGGGGTGAACCCTGCCACCCTCACCCCAGCCTCTGCTCTAGGGAGGGGCTCCCATGAGGTGATGCCCACATTGTCACAGCGGCTCACTTCCATGCCTCCTCTTTCAAAGGCATCACCTTCAATTGAAGAAGAAATGAAAGCATCACCTGTTCTCCGAACCTTTCAGTTCCCAGATAAGGATGTCCCGGGCCCCCGGTCGTCGGCCCATGTGGTCAGTCCATAGGTGGGCTGGTGGCCCTGCGGTGCCGGCTTCCCCGCCCACCGCGCCACAGCCCCTGCCATCGGGGAGGTACCTACAGGAGCAGTGGGTTGGGTGGCCGGCAGGGCAGGGGCCCTGCCCGTTGGCCTTCAGCCAGGGCTGTGGTGGGGCCACACTCAGGAGGTGGGAGTGCCTGGGGGCTAAGAAACCGCTCAGAGAGGCACAGAGCTGGGGCTGTGTCTCCCCGGCATCACAGGCATCCCCCCAGAGCTTCTCTGGCAGCACCAAGGCTCCCGAGGAGAAGGCTCCTGCAGCCGAGCCTGGGGACCACTTGGGAGACCTGGGTCACCAGAGTGCTGGCTCCTGTGCCGAGGCCACGCTGGACTGGCGGAGGTTTGAGAAGCGCCATTCTTGGTGCTTGTGGGTGGGGAGAGGGGAAGGGGGGAGTCTTTCCAAAGCTACGAGCCAGTTTCCTGTAAGGGAGGGGGGCTTGGGGGTGGGAGCAGAGAGGCACTGCCCAGCCACTGGGGGGTGGGGGGCAAAGGGCAAGTCAGAGGGGCTCCTCTGGAGGCAGGTCTGGGCTGGAGGGATGTTGCCTTGGTGATGAGAGCCAGGCCCAGACTGTGGGCATCCAGGGGTCGTGAGGGATGGTGGGAAGGGGAGTCCTGTGCGGGCTCCTTACCAGCAGGGTCTGGCTGGGGGCACCAAGGGAGGGGAGAGAAGGGGGGGCGGAGCGGCATGACTCAGGAGGCCAGGGGAAGAAGAAAGGAGAAGTGGGTGTCATGGTGCCCTTCGTGTCCCCCGGCTTCTGGGCCTCAGGACTGCATGTGTGCCCCTCCCCTCCATGGGCATCTTTGGGGGAATGCACAGCCCCCGCCCAGGAGGAGGGAAGGTGTGTTCCTAGCAGCCCTTCTCATGCTCGAGTGCTTGCAGCCCGGCTTTCCTGACGGCTCCCCGCGGTCAGCCTCGGCTCTGGTGGCTTCCTCCTCCTCTTGCTGGGCACCCCTTGTCTACTTCTGAAGGCAAGACCCAAACCCTGGGTTTCTCTGCTGGTGAGGAAAGTGAAGAAAAGCGCACAGGACTTGGCAGGATGTCAGGCTGCCCACGCGAGGGAAGAGAAGAGGATTCGGCGAAGCACACCGGAGTGGCTGGTGGCCCCTGCTACCCTCTCCGACTTGGCTTTGCGCTAAAGTGACAGCAGAACCCAAGGGTCTGGCTGTGTCAGCCCAGCCCTAGTGCTCTCTGGGAGGAGGAGGGCCACGCATGGCACACGTGCACACACGTTATTGAAAATGATACGTTAACTGTAAATGATTTGGGAAATTTCAGAAAAGCTCAAAAAAGAGAGATTATGTGGCACCCAGTTGTACCTCCCAGAGCAGTTGCTTGGCCCTGTCCTCACCCTTGGGGGACAGTTCACCAGTGTTCAGCCCCGGAAGCCCTCCTGGCACCCGGGCCTGGCCGCGAGGTCACAGCCGCACAGCCACCTGTCCAGACATGACTGCTCGCCAGCCTCCACGCCTTGGGCTCTGCTTTGCAGCCGTGGTGGCCACCGTGGGCTGTTTGTGGAGGCCTGTGTTCTGTCTGGAACTGAAGTGCAGCTGTGGGGGGGAGTGGGGGCCTACCGCCCACCCACAGGGGCTTTGTAGCATCACACTGTGCGACTGTCATTCCACTGGGGGCGTCCCGGGACCCATGGAAGTGCTGCTGCCCCGAGCTCTCCAGGGACCCACCCACGGTCTTGACCCGGGCACTCTGTTCCCAGAGCAGCTCCTGCCTGGCCCCCGTGGGAAGTGTGTGCCCGTGGGGCCGCGGTGGGAGGAGTAGCCCTCCGGTCGGTTGAGCGGCCGTCGTCCAGGGGGCCGGGGATTTCGGGTGTGCTTGCCTTGTGCTTGCCCAGCCCTGGACCCCGTCTCTGGGCCTGGCCGGTGTCAGCCTGTCAGCCCTGGTTAGCCACCTCCCCTCTGATGCTTGCCCTGGCCTCTTGCCGCGTGAGCCTGCGGGGGTGCCCACCAGGTGGCTGAGGAGGAGATGGGGGCCCAGCGGGAGGATGGGAGTCAGAAGCGCAGGTGGCAGGAGGGGGCTTCAGTCCCTCCAGGCTGCTTCCCGACCCTGTCTTGGGCCTGTGGGGCTCCCTGCGGGTCACAGCTTCCGGCGCCTCTCAGCCCCTGTGAGGTTGGGTGTGAATTAACTAAAGCAGACAAGGTCGAGCGTCCCTAGAATCCCATAAAGCCGGCGGCAGAATCAGCAGTCGGCCGTGTGGCCTTGGATGAACCAGGAGCACTAGGGGAGTTGCCAAAGCCACCAAGTCCTGGGAGAAGCCGTCACGGGAGTTGTGGCCGTTCCTCTGGATGGTGTGGCTCTTCCCTACTGTGTGAAGCCCTTCAGAGGGTCCCAGGGTCCCCGAGCTTTCAGAGTGGTCTGGCCTGTGGCCTCTGTTTTGAAGCCGGTATGCAAGTTGCAGGCCAGAGGGGAAGGGTCTGCCTGAGTCACAGCGGGGAGTGGGCATGGGGACCCAGTGATCCTAGTGTGGGGGAGGGTCGTCCCATAGGTGGCCCAGGCTCTTCCACGTGTGGGCGTCTGTGAGCTTCATCTCATTACAGGTCTCGGGGGATGTATGTGAGGTTTCAGGCAGAGTGCCCCCTTAGGTCCTGTCTTCACCCACTCGTGTTTAGAGAAAGCAGTTGGACGTGTAAAGAAGCCTCCTGGCTGACTTCAAGGGGCCCACAGGGTGGCTTTGGTGTGGGGACAGCCTTCTAGGAGGGCCTCAGGGGTGGTCCGGGCCAGTGCAACAGGCGAGGCCCACCAGGTTCTGAGATACCCCGCAAGCCGGGCCAGAAGCCAGGGTGCTGGTGGGGCTGCAGCAGTTTTGAACCTGTGAGGAGCCCAGCTTTGAGGACCTTTCTGCAAGAACATGAATAGTGATGGCAAGACTAAGGACACCAGGAGGGTGGACAGCCACGCGGAGAGCTCCATAGTGTCCCTGGCAATGACATGCCTTTTCAGATGACCCAAATCCACCATCCCTGGACTGGGTGGCAGCTTCTGAGTTGGGTCCCATCAACAGTTGGAAAATGTGTGCTCCACCCATGTTATGACTCGCTCTTGGTGCTCTGGGACCAGGTTAGATGTGAGAGTGTTCCTATTTCTCGTAAGAAGTTGACTTTACTGGAAGACTGCAATTTCAGTGCATTGCATTTGTTTTTATTTCTGATTTAAAAAGTCAAGCATGTTCGTGAAAGGATTTGGGAGACAGGAAAGTATTGAGAGAAAACTTAACAAGGAGGAAAAGCAATAACTTTAATCCCACGAGCTACTACGTTAACAGGTCAGCCCGTGTCTATTTTAACATTAAACGTGGTATCGTCCCACACGGTCATTTTACGTTTGGCCCTTTCCCACTCACTGTAACGTTCTGTCATGGTCACATCTCCAAAGTGCCTACTGGCTCTTGGACCTGGCCTTTCACGGTTGCCCAGTGCGTCCTCATCTGTTCGTCCCTGGTGTCCTAACTGGGCCCTGGGTTGAGGAGCTGTGACACCTCCTGTGACTTGCTCTTCTGTCACCCAGGTTGGGCTTGTCCTTGTGATTGTCCTGGGAGCCAGCAAGGGAATGTGCATTTCGGGGCAAATTCCCTTCTAGAAAGGAAGAATGTGTGTGAGAGCACCCAGCCGGCACCCTGGCAGGAAGGGTGTTGTTAGGTGTCCAGGGTGATAAATGGAATATTTATAAATGGAATGGAATATTTATAAATGGAATATTTCCTGCCATATCAATAAACAAAGGATGTCACAGTCACCAATGATTGCAACTCTCCAAGGAGAGCCGGTGAGCCCTGAGAAAACTCAGGGCTGAAAAGAATACCTGCCTTCTAGCAGTCATCAGACTGCAGCCACTCCCTGCGGTGAGCCCTGAGGAAACTCAGGATGTGAAAATACAGGCCCCAGATAGCTGAGGTGCACATCAAAGGAAGGATTTCAGTGAGCCCAGCGTCTTCCCACACCCAGAAAAGCGCTAAATTCCTTAACTTGAGATATCTGGTTTTCTTTATTTAACAAAACTTTTTGACGTTCCCAATTACCTGCTCTTTGTTGCAAAATTCCTGTGTATCCTGGCCCCTCCTCTCCCCTCCCCTCCCCTCCTCGGAGCAGTTTCTCAGAGCTATCTGAGACGCTGTCTCCTGGGCTGCAGTCTTCATTTTGCCCCAAATACAGCTTAACTTGGAGCTCTCGCGTTGTGCATATATATTTTTCTTAAGTCGACAAAGGGCTTTGCAGGACTTGGCTGGCTGGGAAGGCCCCAGACCCGCTCTTTACCCCAGGACGCTCAGACTGCCCTGTCCTACACCGCACCTCCCGGCCCTCACGGCTGGAGGGCGTGTGGTTTGGCCTCAGACGCCACTGTCTCTTGGCCCTGGGAAGGCGGCCGCAGAAGCTTTGCTCATCTCTGGGGCTCAGGCCACGCCCAGAGCTTTCCATCTCTCCTCAGCGCTGGCGTCCGCCGGGGACTCTCTGCCTGGACTCCGATTCCACCCCTCAAGACCCCCTGGCTCTCTGCTCTGAACATATGGCTCTGGTGGCCAGGGCGGTGGCCGGCCAGGCCCTGGTCAGCGCTTCTGGAGATGTAAATGCAGCCTTGGCCGGCCCCCCCCTCCCGGGGGAGTGTGGGTCTGGGCCCTCCTGGCTAGGTGTGGGCTGGCATGCACCCTGCGGCAGCTTCGGTGACTGAGATGAGTGCACGTGTGACAATGGAGTCACACACGGTGGCTCCAGCTCCTGGCCCTGGGCTGGCCCCGTGGAAGGGTCTCCGAGGGCAGTCGCTGTGTCTTGGGGACGAAGCCCCATCCTCGGGGCCAGGGCCTCCTCGTGGCCTCTGCGTTCCAGGCCCCTGGGGGCTTTAGCAAAGGCTGTGCATCGAAGGGCCAAGCCGAGTGCCCTTAGAAGGAAGGGGGACGTTGCTTCCAGGTCCCAGGACCGCTGGGTGCGACCTCTAGGGGAGTGCAGCTCCCTGACCGCCTAGTGCCGATGAGCCGGCTGCCCTCCCTTTGTCCATCTGCGGCCACCGTGCGGCCGGCCCCCCTGGGGGCGGTCGGGAGTCAAAGTGCCCGCCTCCTAGCCACGCCCTGTGTGCTCAGGGCCTCTGCCTCCCCACCCCCCACCCCCCCCACCCCGCCTCACTCCGCCGTGTGACCTGGCGAGACCCTCGTTGGGCCTGAGTTCCGGGTCTGTCCCCAGACAGTTTTACTGGGTCAGGTGAAAAGGCGAGTCCCCGTGGAACTAGGCAGGAGCTCGGAGGCCTGGCTTCACGGCACAACCACGGGGGGTTTACACCCGCTGAGGCCCGCCGCCCACACCCGCCGCCCCCCCCCCCGCGCCTCCACGGGAGAAGAAGTCAGCCAGGCTAGTGCCAGGGAAGTCACCAAGGCCGTGGGGGAGAAGGCCCGCTCGAAGGGCGGCAGCAGGAAGTCCCCGTGGGAGGGAGGAGGGGAGCCCCGGGAGGGGCCCTGCTGGGCAGAGTCCCTGCCATCTGGCTGGCCCACCCCGAGCTGCCCCGTGTCTGGCCTGGTCCTGGCAGGGGTTGGGCAGCTTCCAGATTTGTTTTCATTTTCAATTCCCTTTATTGCTCAAACCACCTCAGGGCCACAGAAAACAAATCGTTATCCTCAGCCGACCTCAGATTCCTGGCCTCAATTGTTCGCCGTTTGCTAATTTTAGCTTCTGATCATTTCCACCCTCGTCCTCCCCCCAAAGGGAGACACACACCAAGAATAGCGCCAGGAAGGGGGGCGGCGGTGTCTGTGGCCAGAGTTCCCACAGCCATCTGGCCGGGAGTGGGGGCGGCCCGGGGCCTGCCGCGGGGACCCCCAGGCCCTCTCAGCGGGGACCCTACACCCTTGGGGCACGGACGTGAGGAAGAGGAGGAGGACTCTTCTGTTTCTCCTTTTAAACAGAAACCAGGCTGTTTCTGGGAACGCTCCCACTCCCCCATGGCCCTTCCTGGCTCTCGGACCCCTGGAGGCTGCAACTCCCCAGCCTCCAGGGCCAAGGAGACGTGGAGAGTCTGGGGTCCAACGTGGCGCTTGGCTCGGCCAGGCCCGCTCCCCAACCGGGGCCCAGGGCCCCAGCCCGGCCTGCAGGCCACCACCCTGGCCTCAAGAGGGCAGGCCCGGAGCCACTGACCAAAGCCCAGCCTGGGGAGCAGCGAGTGGGCCTCGGGGACCGGGGGAAGGGTAAGGTCCAGCGAGCAGGGTGGCCTCCTGGCCAGGCCTGCTGGACAAGAGAGCAGAGCCTGCGAGCAGCACCCCGCAGCCCCGCCGCCCTCCGTTCTCTGCAGGGGACGCCGGACACCCCCTAACGTGTCAGAGCGCCCCCATTCGGAAACCAAAGTCTAATGTGTCTCAGGCTAGAGTAGCGCCGAGTAACGTGGAATAAAGACAGTCGAAGCCCAAAGCACGCTCCTCCCCCCACCGGTGACCACGGAGCTGGGGAGTGGAGAGGGTCCCCCGCCTGTCCCTATGCCCACCCACCGTCAGAGCCGCATCACGGGGAGCAGGCAGCTCCCAGGACACGGCCACCTGACTCCTGACCTCGGTACCTGATGTGCTCCTCTCTCCTTGGAACTGCTGTGGGCGTGGTCTCAATCGGGGCTGCCTGGCCCAGGTTCCGGCCCTGAATGTGGCCTCGTCATTGCCCGCCCTGGATGACGGCCCACCTCTGTGTCCTTGGGCTCTCTGGGCTCCTTTACCTGGATCCTTCCATTTTCTTACTTTTGCTCTCTTGTCATCCATTTATTTGTCTTTAACTCTTTTTCTGTGAGACTTTCTCAGTGTTCTCTTTGCAACCCTGAGATTGAGATTTGAGTCTCTGCCGTATCCCCCTGCTGTGTCCTTGCCTTCAGACCCAGTTTCTGGGTCTCCTCTCTTTAAGGAGCATCCTGTTCTTGCTTCACAGACACCATATCTTACCTCTGAGCATGAGTGACAGCTCTGGAAGTTTCATCTCCGCCCCTCTGCATCCCCTGGGCTGCCTCTTTCTGCTGGCCTGTTTGGCGCTCTGGCCCGCCCGCCCACGTCAGAGGCTCTTCTCAGATGTCTGATGGTCGGTGGTGACTCAGAGTGCTGCCCAGAAGCCGGGAGCTGCCTGGGGGTGTACCTGCCGCAGCGCTGGGAGGGAAAGCCCCTTCCCATCGCAGGTGCCACTGCTGCCTCTCGGGCTGTGTTGTCCAGCCCACCAGCCAGGGCCCTCCTTTTGTCTAGAGATGTTATCCAGGAAGGACAGCCAGAGCCCCACCCAGCCAGCAGTCTTCTTAGGGCAAACAAGAAGGCAACTTTGTGGGGAGAGGAGAGGGCTGCCCCAGAGGGTGGTGATTGCATGACTCTGCTGGTCCTGCAACGTTGGAACTCACTCCGGGCTGGGAGGACTCACCTAGGCAGGGGGGACTGGCTCTGGGTGGGGAGGACGTGCCCTGAGGAAGCATGAAAAGCAGAGTTGATATAGCCCCCCTCATCATGAAAATACACCTCATGGTTCATCCAGAACTCATTGGCCAGAATCAGTTTTCAAGGCCCATCATAGCTGCAAGGGAGTCGGGCAGGAAGCATTTTAACCTGGTGCAATGCTGCTGCAAAAGCTAAAGTCATGTTGTCTGGAAAGAGAAGACTCTAAAATACAAAAAAAACAAAAAACAAAAAGAAAGAAAAAGAAGACCCGGACAGTGGGTGCTGGGCCAGTGGGCACTTAGCTGTTTCTGCCACAGTCGCCAAGCAGCTCCTACACATTTGTCCTTGGAATGGGCAAGTGTTGAGCAGGGAAGTGTCTGGCTGGCAAAGGTGGCCACTGTGTGAGCCAGTGCTAACACATCTGAGGAACCTCGGAAATCACTTACTTTCACCAGCATTTGCTTTTTTACCCAAGTGGCACTGTACTAGCCCTTTGCAGTATCTAAGAAGTACTGACTTATTGCTCAGAAATAAGCCACATGGTCACTGCTGTCATGATCACAAAATGTGAGTGCAATGGGTTTTCCATAGTTCACTATTTGAACTATAGCTGTCAGCTCTCTTTAGGCTTCTCTTGGCTGGGACAGGTTCCCAGACTTTCCTGTTTCCCCTGACCTTGACAGTTGTGAGAGATGGTAGCCAGGGATTGTGTAGAATGTCCCTCAATTTGTATTTGTCTTGTGTTTGTCTTGGGGTGAGACTGGGTTTATGGCTTTGGGGGGAAACTACCACAGAGGTGAAGTGCTCTTCTCATCACTTCATATCAGTAGGAGAGTGGTACCCACGTGACTTACTGCTGATACTTACTTTGTTGCTCAAACGTTCCAGCCTTGGGCAGGGACTGGGTCAGGTTAGCTCCTGTGTCCCTTGGAGCTGCCCCCCACATGTTGGCTTCTGTGCACTTCCTCACTTTCTGGCCTCACAAGCTGCTTCAGGCTGGTCTTGTGTGTTTCCCGCTCTAGTCCTAGAATGAGCCATTCCTCCACAGATCCCTGTTTCCTTCTACTGGAAAGTGGTATTTAGAAACCAAGATCTGGGTGCTGTGGTGCTCCTTGCTCCCAGGGTATTGCTGCTTCTAGCCCTTCCCGGTGGACAGAGCCAGGAAACATGGATGAGTCGTAGCCTTTATACCGTTACTCATTTATCCCTCTGTGTGCACTCGGGTCTAAGCATGGGTTCACACTGTCTCATGAGTTCATGACATCTCAGACACCAGGGCAGCCCCCCAGGAAGGGCTCACTGGCCTCCCCCTGGTTCAGCTATAACCACCCTCTCCAACAGCGAGACACAGGCTCCCACCACCCACCGTGCGTTCACCTGTTTGTTCAGCCCCAGCATACGTGTGAAGCATTTCGGGGATGGTCTACCCTGGATTCTCTCGTGAGAAGCTAGAGCTTTGTTCAAGTGCAGTTCCTCCTGACGGCTCCTTGTCCCTGCCCAATCCCCCACCCCCGGAGGCCATGCCATGTGTTTGTAATAGGGCCAGAGTCTGCCGTCCCAGTCTGCCTTCCATCCCGGGATCCCCAGCCGCCTTTACAGACTAAACATTTGCAAATATTCAAGCGCATTCATGGTGAAGTACAGCTTATGGGTTTTGACAAATGCAGGGTCTTGTATCCACCATCCCAGCACCAGGCACAACAGTTCCATCGCCCTAAAAATGCCCCTGTGTGGTCAACCACTTCCCAATCCTTCAACCCCTAGAACCCCTGGTGTGTGTTCTGTCCTTGGTTTTTACCTTTGGTGTAAGGTCATCTGAATAGTCACACAAGGTACAGATTTTGGGGTCTAGCTTTTTCGACTTCGCAAGACGCATTTAAGGTGCATCCGTCTGTGTGTGCAGGAATCAGTGGTTCCTTTCTTTTTATGGTTGAATTGTGCTCCGCTGTGTGGATGCAGCTCGTGTTCATCCACTCACCTGCAGAAAATGCCGACTTCCAGTGTTGGCCGATTGTGAATAAAGGGTCTTTTCCCGTGGCGAATGCCTAGGGTGGGATTGCTGCCTTGTCTAGTGAGTCTGTGTTTAACCTCATGAGAAACTGTCAAACCGTCTTATAAAATGACTGTCCCACATTGCATTGTCGCCAGCAGCAAACGAGAGTTTCAGCTACTCCACCAGCGTTCAGCGCGGTCAGTTTTTTGGATTCTAGCCACTCTCACTTGTGTGTAGTGCCATTTCATGGTTTTACCTGCATTTCCTTGATGGTAAATGATATTGAGCGTTTTTCACATGGTGTTTGCCATCTGTACATCTTCAGTTGAGTTTGGGTCTTTTGTTCAGTGCTACAATCAAATGTTCACTTACTGTTGAGATTTAAGAGTTCTTTATATATTTTCGACACGAGTTCCCTTTGCTTTTGATCAGCCTCACGTGAAGAACATTTTTATCAAGTCAATAAACCTGGATCTTTAGTTTTGGATTCCAGACTCATGTCCTTGCCTTTCTGGGGTGTTTGAGAAAACCTGTGATGAGATAGCCTGAAAGGCCTGAAATGTCCCTCCCAGGCTGTCAGCGGCTGCCAGGGCTAGTGTGCAGCAGATCACAGATTCCCGGGCAGGGGATGTTCCCCCAAGACTGCAGTCAAGGGGGCCGGGGCCTTGACCGAGTCGCTCCCCTCAGCTCGGGGAAGATGCTCGCAACTTCTCTCTGGAGGCACTTAGTGAAGTGACCATCAAACAGAGAGGAAAGAAGTGGAAACATGTGTCTGTTCTTTGGGTTCAGCTCACGAGTCGCTCAGGGCGTTCAATCACCTGGAGAAAGTCCCTTGTGGGTAGTAGTCCGGGATCTGGAAGCTTTTGGGGTGGGAGCCGATATGCCTCTCCCTGCATGTCCCTTTAGGAGAAGCATGGGGTTGTGAGCCAGTCGTGTGTGTGTGTGTGTGTGTGTGTGTGTGTGTGTGTGTGTGTGTGTGTGTGTGTGTGTGTGTGTGTGTGTGAGACACAGAGCCAGACTCCAGAGCCCTTTTCTGGAGTGGCTGCTGGCCACCTGCTGGCAGAAACCATTGGTATTTTCTTATTGCCATTTGAAAGGGGACCTTGGGAACGGAAATTTTCCAATGTGTTTTGTAACCCTTAGCAAGCACAGGGAAAACACCTTTCTGAAATTCCTGGCATGTGGTCCTTTTGACCTTTGCAGGCATGTGCGCCCGTGCGTGTAAATGAGCGCTGCTCCCTCAGCAGAGGCCAGGGGTGCTGGCTTCCATGGAAGCAGGCCCATTCAGCTGAGCTGGAGTTTAGTGAGACTGTTATTCTGTAACAGAAGTCTGTAATATCTGTATACGTATATAGATATGTATGGACGCGTATGTATACGTCACTGGTGTATTGCATTCTTTCTGACTGCAAAAAACAGTGCAGTTGAAAACTATAGGAATTCAGAAAGGACGTGTGTGAGTCCCGTCTTCCCTAGATCACCCAAGATAACCGTGCGCCCTTCCTGCAGTTATAGCTCTGCAGCACGTGTGTCTCCCATGTGCACAGGACAGTGGGGCTCAGCCGCTCTGTGGTCTGTGTTCCTGGTTGGCCCGTGGGAATGGAACTGCGTGTGTAAGTGGACCCCAGCCTGTGGTTTGCGAGAACATCAGAGAGACAGCCGGCCGGCTCCATGCTCACCCGCCCCACCCAGCACGTGAAACCTGGTTCCGGTGACCTTGGGGGCGACTCCAAGGAGCACCATCTCGGGGTCCCGGGGGGAGGAGGAAGCTTTCACTGGCCCTCCCTAGGCATTAGTCCCCTGCGAACCTGTAGAGGAAGGGGTCGCTCCAGCCCTGAGGTTTCTGGGGGCACTGCAGGGGTGAGGATTTCAGAATGGCTTCTGCTTTCCTTCCTGGCCCGTGTCCCCAGGGTCAGCTCCCTTGGACATCTGCTCCAGGCTGTGCCGGAGGAGGGCATAAGCACAGGTGGAGGACCAGGTAGGATGTGAGGAGAAGGGCAGGCCCTAGCCAGGCCTGTGACAGGGGAGGCGCCGGCCTTTGTCCCCTGATCTGGAAGGCCCCCGAGAGTGCTGTTCCCCGTCAAAGTGGGCAGTGCGGATCTCTTCAGGTGGGGAGAGCGCGGGGTGGTGGGTGGCCCCCCTGCGCCGTGTGTGCAGCCCGGGATGCACGGAACAGCACCCAGGTTTGCTGCAGGGCAAGGCCTCCGGCCTACTGCTCCAGCATCTGCTCTCCACAAACAAAACTGGGTATAAACTGCTCCAAGTGGCCGAGCCTAGCCGGGCACTGGTGGATCTGGTGACCTGGGCTGCTGAGGGTGGGGCCCGGGAGCTTTCCTGGGCTCCTTCCTGGGTGTCTGGGGTAGGTCTTCTGCATCTTCAACTGTTGTAGCAAAAGTAGGTCAGTGACTGAGGTTTTTTTTTTTGCATCAGCTCCCTCAAAAACCAAAGGCATTTTAGGACTATAGTATAATGGCTTATTTATTTTTATTCTGATTTATTTGCTTTATGAAGTCAACTCTGAAAAGTCCATTGTTTGGCTCTGTTTTGTTTGAGCCTCGTGACTCTTTCCCTGAGGGAAACAGGGCTTGCTTCTTGCACCTGGAACAGGCCAGGTGTAGGTGCTGGGCCTGGAGGCGGGGTGCCGGGCTCTGGTTTTGAGGGTGCTGCCTCTGGGCGCCCAGTCCTTGCAGACAGGCCAGCCTCTCAGGAGAGAGCCGCCCGGCACTTGGCACACGTTGGGTGCAGCCAGGGACACCCCTGCCCAGGCTTGGGGGCTGCTGGCTCCTCCCTGGGGAGCCGGGGGGGGGCATTCTGGGATGAGTGGGGAGGGTGGTCTCGGCGGCAGGTGCTGGCCTCTGGGCCCCATCTGGGTGATGGGCCAGTGGCCTCCAGGGTTTCCTCTCCTGCTCTCACCTGGGACGTTGTGGCCGAGGTCAGCATGGGCAGCTGGCCACAGCCGAGCCCGGTCCACGGTGGGAAAGGAGGAAAGCTGGACGCGGGCCAGCCACACCTTGTGTGAGCTGGGGGAGGTCACTCTGACTTTCGACCTCAGTTCCCGTCTCTGAGATGGTCCGTCCTGACCCCTGCCTGCGTCTTGGGGTGGGTGGGGTCCCAAGTAGCGCACCTCGAGAGTACACGCCTGTGCGCCGTGGGGTCCCTGCCATCCAGGCCTACCCGGCAGGCACAGCGGCGAGGAACTGAGGGCTGGGGGAGGGGGCCCAGGAAGAGGAAGTGGGGCCAGAGTGGTTGCACAGGCTGTGTGGAGAAGCGGGTGAGAGCAGGGCGCTGCTGTGTCCGTGGTGAGTGGCACAGGAAGGGGGTCGCGTGGCCCACCGGACCAGGCCCTCTCCCAGGGGCCCCGGCTGACCTTGAAGAGTCGGCTTCTTTGGGGCGGGGGTGGCCAGGTTGGCCAGGGGCTTGGCCTGCGGTCTGGCTCCGGTGTGAGTCTCTTCGGACCTCTCCGTGTGGCCGCCGGTGACTGTGCCACCCCCGATGTCCCAGTCCCACAAGGCCCCAGAGGCTCTTCCACGCTGTGCCCGCTCCCCCTGCCCCGCGCACACCCTGCCCTCATCCTGGCTTTTTATGGTCCGAGAGGAAACCCTTTCCCAGTAGCCTGAACAGGACTCCCAGTTCCTACCTCTTCACCGAGCTCTGGCCGAGGACACCGATTCTCTTGCCTGGAATTTGGGGTCTGCGTCCTGACAGTGGGGTGAATTCGCCTGGGCTGCAAGGGGAGGAAGGGTGGCAGCTGGCGCCTGCCCCGTCCACCTGGGCTGGTTCCAAAGGGTCAGTCAGTTGTGGGAGGGTGAACAGAGCGACTTTTATGACAGGAGCCTGGGGGACCTCCAGTGCATGATTACAGCCCTGGGTCTGCTGTTGTTAGAATGCGTCACCGTGGTCTTTTAAGTCAGGCCAGGTCTGTCAAACTCTTTATAAGGGAATGCCTTCCAACCCCGTTTGCAGTGGGACCAGGGGCTCTGGAGCCCTGGGGTCCTGCCCTGGGAACTCCTTCTAGAAAAGTAGATTGGACTTAATTGCTGTTCCTGAGTTTCTCATGCTCTCAGGCCCACCTCCCTGCCAGGTTCTAAGGGGAGCCCTTGGACTGGTATCTGTGGCAGTGGGATTTGGGATGTGCTGTGGAAACAGCCTGGCCAGGAATGCGAGCGTTGTTCATTTAACACGCGCTTTTCAATTTGTGTTATTTGTGGCTACTGTTTCCTAGTTTGCTACAGATTTGTTTTTAATTTTTTGAATAGGTAAATGCATTGTGTGTTTCAAAATCCGGGGGTTTAAGTTATCTCCCAAGGAAAGTTCTCCAAGTCCCCCTTGCCCTCTGTGCGCTCAGCTCTCTGCCCCCACCATCCTCGGCTCCAGGTTCTCAGATGCCCCCCCAGAGCACCTCTGCAGACACAGGCAGACGTGCATGGGTGTGCACGCAGTACTCAGCCTCCTGACCGCGCGTTCTGCTCAGGACCTTGCTTTTCTCACTCAGCGCTGTCCCTCAGAGACCTTTCCGTCTCAGTTCAGAACGTGTTCCACTCCTTCTTCACAGGATTCTGTCTTACGGGTGTCTGTTCAATTTAGGTAACGGGCCCTGGAAGGGCATGAATTGTTTTGAGGCTTTTGCTGCACCGCCCCACGTAGTCAGGCACACATCCCATCTTGCAGGCGTGCAGGTGTGTCTGTAAGATAGCTCCCCCGAGTTGTGAGTTCAGAGGATACGCACATCTGTCACTTGGATAGTTATTGCCAAGTCGGCCTCCGTAGACATTGTGGCAGTTTGTACTTCCATCAGCAAAGTGTGGGAGTACCTGTTCTCACCGTCTCAGCGCCCTGACAGGTGAAAAGTCAGGTGTCTCTGGGGGTTCATTTATATTTGTCTCCTGATGGGCGATGTTGAGCATCTTGTCAGATGTTCAGGAGTCATTGTACCTCCTGTTTATGAACTGTCAGCCACAGCCCTTGCCTATTTTTCTATTGAGTATTATGTTTTCCTTTTAATTTCTGTGAACTCTTCCTGTATTGGAGATTAGCCCTTTGTAGCAAGAGCTGCAGATATATTTTTCTCAGTTTGTTATTTATTTTTTTGCCTTTCCTCGTGACTTTCTCTGTGGAGACATATTTTATACTTTGTTGTCAAATTTATCAATCTTTTCACTTACGGGTTTTAGACTTTGATTCATAGAAAGAACTTCTATCTTAGCATTTTAAAGGAATGTTCTCAGGTTTTCCCCTAGAACATCTGTGGTTTCACTTTTCCCATTTAAATCTTTGATCCCTTCAGAACTTACCCTGGTTTAAGGTGTGAAGCATGGACTGGTTGTTACCTAGTTGTCCTAAGACATTTTTGGACACTGCCCTTCTGCCTTGCCTTAGGTGTCACTGCTTTCTGCTACACAGTTCCTATGATCTTAGAATCTGGTCCAGGCATTTCCGCGGTGCTCCACTGCCGGTCAGCAGCTTGTGCAACGGCATGTTGTATCTGGTGGTCCAGTCCCCCCACCTCATTCTTCTTCTTCAGCATTTTTCTGGCTGTTTCTATGTGTTTATTTTTCTGAATGAATTTTAGGATCAAGTTATCCTATTCCAAAACAAAGCAAGGCAAAGCAACAACCCAAAATGTCTACTTTTAAAAATACACCTGCATCCATTGTACAAACGTGGAGACACACGCATCTGCAGAAGGCGGATTTTCTCGTTTAACCCGTGCCCCCAGGCTGTGTGTAGCAGTCTCCAGCCAGGTGCCGCCTCCTTTCATGTCCTGCCAGCCCTGGCATGTGCGAGAGCACACAGGAGCGTGTGATGAGCCACACGCGTGCACCACAGCAGCGGTGGGGGAGAGCACCCAGGGCAGGGGCAAGGCCAGGGCCAGGCTGTTTCAGCAGAGATGAGCACTGGCTGGTGTCTGGCTGGGGACGCTCCCAGGAGCCCCACCAGTGATAACAGCATATCTCCTCTGAGCACCTGTGTGTTCTCCCACTTAACCCTCACCGTTACTGTGAGATGCGGCCATGACAAATGAGTGGGAGTGCAGGAGTTGGGGAGGGGCAGGCGCTGACCCCTGCAGAGGCTGCTTCCATGCCGAAATCGCCTCTTCTGCCTGCTGAGTCCTAGGGTGAGGGGGACCCCACGGAGTGGCAACTCTCTTTCCTGGGCCTCACCTCCCTCACCTGTACAATGGTGGGTAAGAGCTTGCAGCCTGGACTTCCCAGGAGATGGGGCATCTGTGTGTCAGCTCCATGTGGGTCTGTAAACCACCGGCAGAGTAGTCGAATGTCCTCCTAAAGAAAATAGGGAAGTCAGCCTCCCCCTCGGAGGACAGGCCTTTCTGCTGACCCCAACCAGCTTGGCTTTCCTTAGAGGCTGGTGGTTGGTCGGCCCCAGTGGTCGGCCATCTGCCGAGATGCCTCAGAGTGGGAGGGAGAGCGGGCCTCCCAGGAGTGAAGAACGTGGCCGTTTTGAGGTTGGGAGCTGGAAGCAGCCCTATGCTGGCGACCACAGATTGGAGCTATCTATTGATGAATGACAGGCCTCTTGCTAGCAGCGAGTAGCTGGGGCCTGGGAGCCCGGGAGCAGCTGTTTCTCTGTGGAGGCCTCTCCCCGTGCCACCCTCTGACTCTCTGGACCAGCCCTGCCTCTCACCATCATCCCCCCCAGACACACCCCTGCATAGATGCCTCGTGCTCACTGAGTTCTGCTCTTGCAGGCCTGGGTACCCCTGCACCATCTGCTTTTCTGTCCCAGGGCCCCTGGTCAGAGATGCCTCTCCCCCCTTCTCCCTTCCACGGAGGGAAGCCCAGCCAGGCTTCCCCGAGCCCGGGCCAGTAGAGCCCCGGCACTCACCGCCCAGAAGGGGCCCTGTTCTGCAGATGTTGCTGTGGTCCTGGCTCAGGGCACACACACACACACACCCCAACTCCCCGCCCCTGACTGCCCACCAGAGGCTCACAGACAGAAAAGAGCCACGATGGTCTTTTTTGTAGGTGCTGTTGGAGCCAGCACCTCCCTTCACCCCGTGGAGGCTGGCAGTTTGGCCGAGGCTGGATGGGGCGAGGGAGGTCACGGGGAACACGCCCTTGACGGAGGGCGAGCAGGAGGCGGTCTGAGCCGGAGCATGCGCACTAGTGAGCCCAGCTGCACCTGCGGGGGGCGGGCCTGGGGCGGGGCCAAGGCGGGTGGCTCCGCGAGGAGCCTCTCGTGGCTTCTCGGAGAGAACATACTGTTCCCGCCCAGGCTTGCGGCTTGGGCAAGAGTGTGGGACGCCCTGTTCCCTGATAAGATGAGGCAACTGCTCTCGGCCGCCTCGCAGGGTGCCAGGGAACATTTATGTAACCCCCGCCCTGCCTGCCCCCGGCCCGCCCGCACGACCTGCTACCTGCCTGCGCCCGCCCCCAACTATACACCTCTCGCCACTGCATACCCCCAGGCCCGGCGCCCCAGCTCCTCCCCACACTGCGCCCCCAACGACCAGCACCAGCAGGTCCTCGACCTGCCCCCACCGTTACCCACACCCCTCAGTCCTGGCTCCTTGGGGCCTGGCACCTACTGGCGGGTACCCACCCTCCAGCCCCGGGGTCCCCAGCGCCCCCTACAGTGACCCTGGCCCTCCCTCCTCCCTGTGCTTCCAGCCCCCTTCCTCCTTCCCTCACTAGGCCCTCTCGCCATCCTGTCCCAGTGCCCCCTACGCCCACACACCTGCCGCCCTCCTGGCTTCTGAAGGCGGGGGCGGGCAGAGCGACCTGTGCGCACCCCAGGCTTAGGCTCCAGGGAGGCTGCAGGAGGCCTGGGCCCCCTTCAGGGGTCTGGGGTCTGGGTCCCTTGTGCTCTGGGCCTAGCTCCCTCCGGTGGCAGCCCCGCGGTACCGCTGCTGTTTCCCGGTCGCATCCCAGGAGGAGGCAGGTGCGGAACTTGAGCCTGGCCAGGAAGAGGCTCGGCTTTGTTTGGTGCACGGGTGCACGCCCCGCCGGTCCCGGACCTGCTGACCCCTGCCCCGCTCTGGGTGCAACCGCCCCTCCCCTAGCTCAGCTCAGCCACGTGCCACCTGGGGTGAGTCCCTGAGCGGCAGTGGCGGTTTTCAAAGTGAGGCCCAGAGACACCTGCAGGGACTCCAGAACCTCCAGTTGAGGTCAGAACTATTTTCTCAACAATAGCATTATTTGTCCTTTATTTTCTCAAAAGAATACAGTGGAATGTTCCAGAGGCTGCATGATGTGTGATGACATCATCCTTCTGACAGCTACTGGAATATGTGCTTGAGTTTAAATGTTTTTGTTTTAATTTCTACGATAAATGCCAATGGGCATAACCCAGGTGAACAAAAGCTCCCCGGGTTCCTTACTAAAAGGGTGAGCAGTGCTGTTGTGGAGGTCTCTGGTCTCTGTCTCCCTGTACAGGCTGCCTTTGCCCCATCCGTTCGCAGTTCTCCCGCTGCCCCTGGTCAGCCTCCCCGGTGCCGCTTGAATGTCACCACTCAGAGGCCAACCAAGCAAAAGCCGGTGGTGCTCCTCGCCAGCCTGCATCATAACTTCTGAATGGTTTATCCGTCTGTCTGTGGACCAGCTTATTGGTCACCTGGAACGGGCTGACAGAAGAATAGAGGACGGACCAGGGAGAGCCCTGTCTGTCGACATCACACCCACGTTCCCAGGGCTGGGCACTGCTTTTGTGCTCCATAAAAGTGTCGTGCTGCCGATGCCCCAGTAGGCCAAGGGCTGCGTGCCGGCCGAGTAGTGATGCTGGGCTTTCCCCACCTGCCACCGGGCTGCCGGGCACCAACATCCCATCCTGTTGGATGCTGCCTTTCGCTGCCGCCCTGGGGTCATGCATCCCGTCTCTAATTATATACATCTAACGCGCCTCCCAGGGTTGCAGCAGAAGGACCCTGAAAAGGACAAGCCTCCCAGTGAGGACACAGGGTTCATTAGGAAGCAAGGCTGAGTGTGGCTTTGGGTTGGTTCTGTGCCCAGCACCCCCACCCCCTGCCCCTCCCGGCAGGCCCAAATCCGAGGAGACCTAGTTGACAAGAATAATAGATAAGAGCAAAAATAACATCTCGGGAGTAAGCACTGGGCCTGTACCAGGCGCAGTGCCAAGGGCTGGTTGTGTGCAACCCTGTAGAGTCCCCACGTGGACCCCACTGTGAGGATGGGGCGCTGTGTTCATTTCCTGTGGCTTTTGTAACCAATTAACCACAAACTGGGTGGCTTAGAACAACAGAAGTATGCTCTCTCACTGTTTTGGAGCGCTGAAGTGTGAAGTCAAAGTGTTGGCAGCGTTAGTCCCCCCTCCCAGTGTCTGGTGGCTGCCCCAGACTCCGAGTCCCCTGGCTTACGGGTACATCACTCCCTGGAGTCCTTCCCCCTTTTCTTCTAATGTTTGTGATCTCATCTCATGATCCCTACCTTAATTGTATCTGCAAAGACCTTTTTCCCAAATAAGGTCACATTGACAGGTTCCAGGGGTCAGGACTTGGACGTATCTTTGGTGGGGCCACTATTTACCCCCCCCCCTGCAGGCAGTGAGGCCTTTGTCTGAGGCCACGCATCAGTACACCACGGAGAGAGGAGCTGAGCCTCATCTGTTGGACCTGGTGCACCAAAGTCTTGAGTGCAGCGCCGGTCACGTGAAAGGACGCCACTGTATTTCGTGCTGGACCTTTCCAAACACTTAAATGATAACTGCGCTGTGAATCTCCTAGGGTGGGATTAGTGTGCGGTATTTCTCAAACTTTGTATTGATTCTTCCCCCCGCCCCCAGAACCGATTAACAGTTTTAAAATTCTGACTTGGTGTTGGGCTAGATATTTAAAGAATTACTTTTCTGCATTCCTTTTTATTGTTATCAAAGACATAAATGCATATGATTTTTTTAAAAGACACATAACACAAAAGAGTTTGCAGCAGCAAAAAAATCCTCTTCCCAGTCCAGCCTTATTCTCTAGAGATCAATACTGCTCTGATTTTAGTTGTCTCGGTGGTTACTGCCATAAATAAAACTGTATGATTTTATTACTGTTTCTCATTTTATCAACTTTAGATGCCATCCGTTACCTCCCTACCCTGAAATTTAAGGAATTACCTCATTCCTACCCCTCCCCCACCTCCTTCCGAATTGATGGTTATATGATTGTTTTTAATTCTTTTGTTGATTATCCTTATAGCTTTTAACCTCATTTAGAGATTTCCTTTGACTGCACATGGGTGTATTCCTACCTCTCCCTTAAACCCACATTCTCTCCTGGGGCCACGAATCAGTGGTATGGGCTTTGTCTGTAAGATCGATTCTAAACACTGACAAGTAGTGCTGGGGTTCACATGATCACGACTGTGTGAATGTTGCTTCCGTATGCCAGGGCCTCTGTTTGGAACTGCATTCCCTTCTGCCACCTCATGGGGTTGTTGTGAAGGACAAATAATACACAAAAAGCCCCTAAAACAGTGTTTGGCTCAGAGCTCTTCCTTCGTTGCTCGTAATCATGTGGCATTTTAGTTTGCTTCTAATTTAGACAATTTTCTTACATGTCTTCTATTTTTCCTGGAGTTACTAATTGCCTCTCTTTTTTCCCTTTAACCAAAGAATAGTATGTGCCTTGGCCGTGTCCTGAAATGTGTTCAGCCTCTTGATCATGCTCTATGGTACATGGAACTCCCTTTCTTCTTGTAACCCTCCCTCTGTGATTCCTGGCCCACAGCTCCAGTGGCCCACCAAGTCTCCCTCACTCTTGTCCTGGGATGACCCTTCATTGTTCGCTTACTTCCCTGGCTTCTCAGTTTTTTCTTATTTTTGCTAGAGTGTGCAAGGTAAACTTGGGAGGCTGTGTTTCTCTGTCATCTAGCAGCTAGTGTAACTTACGAGAAGTCTGGTGTGTGTTGCAGCCTTGCTCCCTCCCGGACGACCTGCTTCTCCCCTTTCTCTCCAGTAAGTTTTGGGATCTCTTGTTACCTAGTGTTCTGACACTGCAGGTATTCTCACAGCAGGAGCCTTTCCTCACTCCTCGGCCCACCTCTGTGCTAATAACCCTTTCCATGTTAGTTTCCTGTCTCCTTTTTTTACTCTGACAGATACTGTTCTATTGTTTCTTTGGTAA
This sequence comes from Grampus griseus, assembly GCF_964374135.1. Lineage (NCBI taxonomy): Eukaryota > Metazoa > Chordata > Mammalia > Artiodactyla > Delphinidae > Grampus > Grampus griseus. Next base: position 145,025,669 of record NC_139018.1, on the reverse strand, counting down.
TTTCCTCTTCTCCATTTTTTTGTTCTTTTCCTCAGTGTCTTCTGTTAGTTAGATGTCTGTACCCACAGGATTGATTCCGTGACGCTGAACTTCTAGCTCTTACTGTTAGTAACAGATGGGAAGTGATGGTTTGCTCTCTTGCTTGATTGTGAAACCACCCCGCCCCACCCTGCCCCCCCCATAACAGAAAATCGATAAGGAGAGCAAACAGAGCCACACACAGCTCTCAGCCTCAGCATTGCTAGGAGACAGAGAACACTGCAGCATTCACGTTTTCTAGAGCTGTTTTTTTTGTTCTCTTTTTCTGGGATATTTCCTTGAGTACGTTTCCAGCTTTTCTATGGAATTTTTGTTTGGGCAGCAACACTCTCAACTTCTAAACACTATTTTTTGTTCTCTGAACTTCCTTTTTATCCTGTTTGCTTTATGCATAAAATTTTATCTGAAATTTCTTTGAGAATGCTAATTAGAATTTTTAGCTTAATATTCTCTTCTGTTTCCCGGCTTTACTCTTTTTTCCTCTGGAGTCAGTGGTTTTGTTGCTCTTGGCCTTTCCCTTTCATGCCACTGGTTTTCCTTGGATGTCTGGCCATCTTTGGGTGTCTGTTTATATTTAAGGTTGATGGGCTCATTTGGAGTGGGCGGTGTCGATTTCCTCTGCTGAGGCACTGGTGGACCAGCTTCAAGGGCTGGCTCTCAACTTCAGGGCCAGAGTCCGGGAGGGAGGGGGAGAAACGGGGCAGGAAAGTGTACGGTGTGGCCAGCCCCAGTGCCAGAGGGCTGCATTCTGGGGTGCTAGAACCCCCTGCTGGTTCTCCCTGTGCAATTGATGTCTTTTGTGTGTGTGCGTGGTTCAGAGTTTGCCTGGGTAAAGGCTGGCCTGCCCCTTGCCCTGAGCAGGGGATGGGAGGGAGGGACGAGGTGCTGACCGTAGCCAGCCTTCCTTACCTCCCCCTGCTAGGTGTCACCCCGCAGCCTCCTCCTGTGCTGCCTGTTGGCCATGTTGGAAGATCTCTGAGAGGAGGAGCTGCAGACTCTAGTTGGAGCCTGTTGCGGTAAACAGACATCTCGGTCACAGACTGTCAGGCCCTGGAAATAGTCCATCCTGACCCATTCATGTTACAGATGAGGAGACTGTGGACCATCTGAATGGTGGCTGGGCGCTGGCGTCAGCAAATTGTCTGCAGGCCCTGCAGGGCTTGGGGCCTCTGGAGTAGGGCTCCTGGTGGGGCCAGGGTGGTGTGGCCAAAGTTGCAGGCCTGCGAGCTCTCCCTGACCCCTCCACCCTCTCCTCCTAGTTTCCCTTCTTAGAGCCCAGGGACCGGCCTGTGCTCCCCGCCACCGCCTAGGGACAGCTGACCCTGCAGAGGGTGCTGTGTGGCACGCCGTGCCGGGTACTTGAGGGGGCCGCAGCACCTGGCATGCTGCCATTTCCTCTCGGGAGATGTCGGCTTACATCCACCCTGCGGACAGGAGGGCGCTGGCACCCACACCTGTACCCTGAAGGATTTGTCGCCGAGGCTGTCAGAGACGGGGCACCGAGGGAGGTGCGCAGGGAGGGAGGGGCAGGTTTGGGTGTGGGCTGTGACTGACCCTCCCTCTGCCGTGTCGCCCACAGGGGAGCGCCCCTTCGCCTGCAGCTGGCAGGACTGCAACAAGAAGTTCGCGCGCTCTGACGAGCTGGCGCGGCACTACCGCACGCACACGGGCGAGAAGAAGTTCAGCTGCCCCATCTGCGACAAGCGCTTCATGCGCAGCGACCACCTGACCAAGCACGCGCGCCGCCACGCCAACTTCCACCCAGGGATGCTGCAGCGGCGCGGCGGGGGCTCGCGGACCGGCTCACTCAGCGACTACAGCCGCTCGGACGCCAGCAGCCCCACCATCAGCCCGGCCAGCTCGCCCTGAGCGCCGGCGGCGGGGCGGGGCGGGGCGGGGCCCGCGGCAAGCCACGCCCTTCCTTGCCACGCCCACCCTAGGCCCCGCCCAGCCCCGCGGCCCCTCCTCCTTACCATAGCCATGAGCAGATGCTCTCACTTTCTCCCGTGATTCCGTGTCGTTTCCTTTTGTAATCAGAAGAGAGAGAACTTTATGAAGTCAATGACAACAAAAAAAACGATTTTCTTCACCTCAGGTGTCAAATTTGTAAAAAAACAACGAAAAAATTCCAAAAAACACCATCCACGATTGCACAAGAGACATACCCACGAAGGTGATTCAGCGGTGTTGAACCCCCCTTTCTCAGGGATGGACATGTTCCACGAGGTCAGTGAGGACACCCCCTTCCTGCCGCCTTACTCTGTACATAGATTTGCACTCTGGAATTTCCTTTTAGGTTTGGGCACACACTGGGGGCAAGGCAGTGCAGGTGAAGCTCAGCGCAGGCGGCGGATAGGCCGGTCGGTTAGTTTGGAGCCGTGGTCACCGACCTTGTGCTTTCAGGGCAGACCCCCTAAGCAGGGCCCGCGGCTCCCTCTTCCTGCCCCCTGCCCAGCTTCAGCCTCGCCCCAGCTGGCAGTGGGCTCAGAATGCAGACGGCTCAGAGGGACGCCTTAAGCCGTGATGGGTAAGGGGAGGACTCCCCAGGGAGACTGTAGGGGTTCTCGCCTCCGGGACCCTGCCCAGGTCCCCCTCGGAGCGCCGGAAGCAGAGATGCAAACCCGTGTTGGGCAGCCGGCCGCACCATCTGATGTCCACATGGCCAGGGCCCCCGCCCACTGCTGTGTCCCCACAGAAGGCCCCAGGACCTTCCACTATTACACCACGTTCTCTGACTGGCCTCCTACAAGGGTGTCCGAAGGTGTCATTGGTGCGTCCAGTTCCCACATTCTCCCCGACCGGCCCTGCTCTTGGGATGCCTTTGTTTGACACGATGGGTAAAGCGGGGCCACCCGGCCAGACGCTCTGTGTGTGTGGCTTGCTGTGGCCGCGCTCGGCTCTTCACAGAGACTGTTCCGTAGCAAGAGACCGGAACATTGTGACTTGGAACGTTGGGGGGTGGCGAGGCGGATGTCATGGGAAATGCAGTCGGAGAACGTGCATTCTCTTTCCTCCCTGGGGAACACCGGACGGAAGTTGTGGGAAACGCTTTTTTCAGACCCACCGTGTCCCCAGCTCAGAATTAGCGAACCCTCAGCTTCTCCATGAGCCCTGTGTCCCCTGGACTCCTCCCTTCCCCTCCTACCTGGGAGGCCCCGGCCTGTGGGGCAGTAGGGTGCAGGGCCCCACCGCCAGCCTTTCCGTGCTGACGGGGGCGGGCAGAGAGCCGGGGACGTCTCTCCCGGAGCTCTGACCTGGGCAGGTGGGTCAGGCCGGGCTCCAGCGCACTCCTCAGTGGAGAGCTGAAGCCACCACCTGCCCAGTCACCTCCCTTCCCTTCCTCCAGGGAGTCGGGGCCTGTAAATACAAGTCCCCAGGACAGTGTGTGTGAGTGTGAGTGTGTGTGTGTGTGTGTGTGTGTGTGTGTGTGTGTGTGTGTGTGTGTGTGTGTTGGGGCAGGGAGTGTGGGTTTGGGAAGGACTTGGGGTATCTTGCAGAGACCTCTGTTCATTTCGATGAGGAGGGATGATCCTTGGGACCTCAGAGGGCCATAGAGGGGCTTCCCTGAGCCCAGAGTGCCTTGGTTGTGGTCATTCTGCTTCCACCCCGAGCCGGTCGTGGCGAGGGATGCAGCACAGAGGAACCCCGGAGACCCAGGCCCAGCTGGTGCTCGTAGCCCCTGGGCGGCTCCAGAGCAGATGGGCACCCTCCGTCCCTAGCAGCCAGGGGCAGGCAGGCTGCTGTCTGCAGCGCTCTGGTTGCCATCTCTAACTCTGCTGTGTGTCAGCTGGGATCAGCCAGTGGTGTGGTGGTGGCTTCTGAGTAGCGTGGTAGCTCCTGAGCTGTGCGGGAGCGTTGCTCTTGCTATGGGTGGGAACCAGGCGGGAATGGCGTGGGGTGAGGGGGTGAGGGGGTGGCCCCACCCTGGCTCTCGTTGGGTTGTGTGACAGCCCTGCTCGCATTTGGTCCAGGAGAGAGAACGGGACGTGCTGGCCACCTGGACGGAGCCGCGCCCTGAGCACCTGGGGTGAGAGCTCTTCACGCCCGGTTCCAAAGTGAGGCCCGGAAGGGCCCTCGGAGGTCCCTCCCAAAGTTGTTTCTGGGTGGGGCAGAGAACGCCACACTCCGAATACACTTCATGTCTCAGGAACTCACATTCCAGGTTCAGGAATTTTATTCCAAAGTCCTTTGGTGTGCTCGCCCCGCACGGGTCCCTGAAGGCAGGGAGAAGCCACGTGCCCCGAGGGGCCGCGCTTCCTGTGACCTGCCCGCAGCATCGCGGAGCAACAAGGGTTTCTGACCCCCCTGCTCTCTGCATATAGGAAGGGGGCAAAAGGACTCTAAACCCAGTCATCGTGGAATAAAAGAAGAGTGGTTTGTTTTAGAGGCGGGGTGGGAGGGTGGGGGAGGGAGAGCGGGCGTTTGCTGTTTCCAAAGAGAGCACTTAATTTAATGTTTCCTCTAAGTGACCCAGGGCTGTTCCGTCTGATAGATGGAAGGGTGACATTGCCTTAAAACAGAAATATGCAGGCGTTGGCTCTTTTCGGCAGATGAGTGTGTCTTCGTTCCCAAAGTAGTTCTCTGATGGCAGGTTGCGGTCCTTCTGAAGTGGGCCTGGTCGGGAGACAGGCCACCGTACTTCTGCCGCGGGTCACCTGGAGGGAACTCCCGCCCGGCAGCCCCAAGCACTCGGCCTGAGGTTCCAGCCAGCAGGCAACCTGACTCATCTGGGGCTAAAATTCATCTCACTTGAAGGGTGGGAAAAATCCATGTATCTCAGGCTAAGTTCGAATGGGCTCTTGCTAGCATCTCATCATCGCGACACGTGGAGTGCGTGTGGAAAAGAAGCGTGCGGTGGCAGGCCCCGGAAGGCCGCACTCGCTCAGACCCCCACGGAAAGCAGTTACACGGTTGGCGACCCTGCTGAACAGCCTGTATTTTTTTCTAAGATGTAGAATTGTCTTCCCGGCCTGGGTTTGTTTCAGGGTCTTTCATTTTTCTGGTTTATGGCCATGCTTGCTGGCTTCAGTGTGAGTGAGGAACCCCCAGGACTCCTAGAAACAGTAGCGAAAACTCAAACCTTTCTTTTGTGGCCGACTCCAGTGCTTGCAAGGCCAAGGGGGCAGAGATCTCAAAACAAAGGCTGCCTGACTGAAGGGAGAGTTTCCCTCCAAAAAGGCCTACAAGTGACCCTGGACTCAACCAGGGGGCTGGTGTTCAGCCCATGTCCCGAACAAGGAAGCCCTCTTTGCGTCAGCCATGTTAGGGTTGTCAGCTCCCCATACACCTACCCTATTCTACAGCCATCGGGAAAAACGCAGCCCCTTCCACGAAGGGCCCTGGGGTCCTCTCCTGTTGGGTGCTATGTAGGAATGGGCAGTGATGCCCTCGATGGGAATGTGGTCCTGGAGGTGCCCTACCTACATCCTGCTGCACCCCACCCACGGCACTCGGGGTGCACGACGATCCCCCTTTATTCTGAGGCCACGCATCCGGGCAGGTGCAGGATTCGCCAGGGTGCAGCCTCCAGGTGCAAACTTCAGCAGCACTGGGGTCCCCAGACCTCCCCATGCCCTGGGTCACAGCTCAGACCAGGGAAGGTGATTCGGAGGTGGGGACAGACAGCTGGGCCACAGGTGGCCCCCAGCCCTCCTCTGGGGACACACAGACAGGGCTGGTGGCTTTCTGGGGTCCAAGTGAAGTGCGGCAGAAGCGGGGTCTCCAAGTCTCCTCCCCTCCCCCCTGCCCAGTGTCTCCAGAAGACTGGCCGCTTTTCTTGCCAGAAGCAGGTGCTAAGGTGGCTGCCAGCGTCCAAGCACGCCCCAGGGACTCGCCCCTAGAGCTCAGCAAACGAGAGGGCCACCGAACAGGGAAGCGTGATCTGAGCAATAGCGTCCCCTCATTTCTCAACTCCTGGTTTCGGCTGTGTTTACAAGGCTACCTGATGTTTTTGACTTCTGACAGCTATCACTTTTTTTTTTTTTCCAAACCCTTTTTCCAAAGTCATTTAAAGACTGAGTGCTGGAAGGTTTGAAGGGCCTGTTATATCCATCATGTTGTAGCCGGTAAGAAATGCTTTGCAGGTCACCCACATCTTTCTGTCCAAAGATTCCACGTGCGATTCTGGTGACCATATTTTCCAAAGCTAAAATCAAGGATGTGGGCTGACCCTTTTTGAATTCAGGATCACCCTGGGAAAAGCCAGGTCCTGTAACTGATTTTCCCGATTCTGAGGCTGAGTTTTCAAAGGTTTGTCCCAGACACATCCCAGAGAATTTTGTACCAGAATTCGGATGCACAGTCCAACTTACTACTGATTAATGCCTGAACACCGTTTAGGGAGAGGCCCTTCCCCCACCTGCTACTCTGTCTCTCATCAGTTAGAAGAGTTGGACTCGGTGGGAGGCGTGAGCCTGGGGCCACACTTGGTTTCTACTGACCCCCATCGAGGTATTGGACTTGCAGTGTTCCCCCGACCCCACCCAGCCTCTCCCCTTCTCATGCAGCTTTAAAACCTTACTCCTTTTATTTAAAGATGAACAGGATGGGAGAAAGTGGCTTCCCCTGCCCCGCGCATCATGCATTCCCTGCGGGGGACACAGGATGCATGGGGGTCGGCGGGGCCGCGTAAGCAGCTTTCTCTCAGGGCTTGGGACGTCTTCCTAGTGACATGGCGACAGGCTGCTGCACGTGCTCGTTTGGAAACCAAGCTGAATGCCTGCCCGGCAACCACAGGTCTGGGTGAAGGCCGTCTCTCCCACTCAGCCCAGGGCCGCCTGTCCGAGGCCAGATGCCTCCCTCCCCAGCCTGCCTTCCATGGAGCAGGGGGCCACTTCCCAGTGTGGCTCAGACACCCGGGGGGAGGCGTCCAGTCCTGGGTCGGGGTGCCTGTCTGGGTGTGGGTGGGAGGCTTCGCTCCCTCGCCTCACCTTGGAGAGTTCCTTGTGCCAAGTGCCGAGGACCCTGCGGGCTGGAGGCGTCGCTCTCCCGAGCAGCTGTGGGTTGTCGGGCGCGGGCCGCTGTGGCTCCCACGGGGCCGGGAATTGCTGTGTGGGTGGGCCGGGTGCACGCCGGGTCTCTGCACAAGGGGCCCCTCCTCCTCCCAAAGCCATCCATGGAGCTTCTCTGGAATTGTTTGCCAAAATCCCAAGGTAGAATCCAAGGGTCCAAGACCATTTCCATCGAGCACACGTTTTCCTTTTCCATAGGAACTTTCTTTGTTGTTTTTTTTAACCAGCACCACACCATGCTTCCGAAGGCCATGTTTCGTCTTTCCTGGATCACTACAGTGAAGTATTACAGTTGTACAGTTCCCAATCTGGCCTTGGCTTGCTCGGATAAAACTTTGTATGTATTTTGTAAGGCATAGATTCTATATTGTAATGATGTCCTATGCAAAAAAAAAAAAAATTAACTAAATTGTAAATTTTATTGTTTTAACGTGTATGCATGTTTAGTGACGTTTACATTTTGAAATAAAATTTATGATTCATTATTTGCCAGAGCCGGTCCTTTGATGGGCGTTGGAGAGGCTCTGGGAGGGGAGGGAACTGAAATGACCCAGCTCAAGCAGTTGGATGTGGTTGGCTGAGGGGCGCACACCAGCCTGGAACTGGCAGGCCTTAACACTGGGAGAGGGCGAAGGCTTTGCAGCGGGTCAGTGCTCTTCTGGCTCTACCCCGGGGCCCTCGGATCATCACATTCCCCCTCCCACCCCACAGAAAGCTTATCAGCCTCAATCCCCAGGAGCGCTGAAAAGAAAAGCAGGTTCCCGTGCAGGGCACAGCGCTTGTCCAGAAAATGCCCTAGATGCAGCCCACCTAGGTCCCCCAGGTCAGCCTTGGAGACTGACCCCAAACTGCTCTGCCACGGGGGCCAGGCTGGCACTGTGGAGACAGGGCCAGGGGTCCCCGGGATCTGCGGGGAGGGACAGCATCTGTTGTGGTCCATCTCCCATGGTCATGAACTGCCCCAGCCGCTTTCCGAAGCAGGGCCTGTCCGAGACGGGCAGGGCAGGGAGAGGGCCTGGACCACGGCTGTGCTTCCGCCCCACGGTCGCAGCTCTACCAGGCACAGACCCAGGACTGTGATTCTTATCACCTCTTCATACATAGGCTACGTGAAAACCATGAAGAAACGTAAAATAGCAACAACGGAAGGCCTTGCAGTGGACGAGAGATGCTTTTTCCTAAAGCTCCATCCACACCGGCAGGCGTTTCCTGATGAGAGCTTGTTTTCTGCGTTACAGACGAGGAGGAGGGGTGGGAAGGGAATGGCCCCAGGCACACACTGAACTGTCAGGGAAACAAGCATACGTTTTCAAACAAAAGTCTTTCTGGTGCCGAGACGTGTGGAGCCAGCCCGGTCTTGGTGGGAGCGTGTTCCCAGGACGGCCGTGATTGCGCCTTCTTAGAGACGGTTCCTGGTTGCTCAGAACTCCCCGGACAGCAGCACGCGAGATGGAGCCGCTTCCATAAATAATTGTGTGCTGAGAGCCCAAAAGCTTCAAAAACATTGATGGGGAAAAAAGAGCCATCCGTCCTGATGTCACGGCAAAGGTTTGAAAGAGGTCGAGGGCTCTGCTGGGGTTCCTTTCCAAAAGATGGGGGTGGTGCCTGGCGTTCAGGAAGCCTCCATTTCAGGAACCTGGGATCCGTAGAGACCCAGAGAGGCCCCCAGTGGTGTAGAAGGAAGAAAGTAAACAATAGGTTTTCCCGGTGCTTGAAAAGCAGATTTACTCGTGCGTGTCCACAAACAGAGCACGTAAGCAGTGTGGGGGAGGGTCTGTGGGGACAGGACCTCAGCCCTGGGCAGTGACCAGGTGTCAGATTAAAAGGTCAAACTGAAGGCAGTTAGGTGCAGAGCTGAGGGCGCGGGGAGAGTTTGCACAGAGGCGTGGGGTGCACTGGGCAATGTATTGGTTAACAGAATTCAAAACAGCCAGCAGGCCAGCAGGACGACAGCAAGTCCCTGACCAGAGCTGACAGTGGGCATGTGCTGCTCCCGGCTGGGACAGACCCCTATTACCGAATAAGGGGGAGACCCCTGCCGGGCCAGCCTGGCCTGCTTCAGGTCTCCCGTGATGGGGATGACTAGTGAGCTGCCTTTGCACAGGTAGTGGGGTGGCATCTGGTGCAGGGCGTGTCCTCCCAGAGGGCAGAGGCTGGCTGAGCATTTCCCATCGCATGGCACTGGCCCGCAGGCCGTGAGCGCCCCGCTGTGGGGGGCGGGGAGGGGGGTGGCAAGGATCTGCCTTCTGCAGGGGAGCCTGATCAGGAGGCAAAGGGGGGGCTGCAGTATTTTTCAAGGGGAAATCGGCAACTATCTCCCCATGGCCTTGGCAGTCCTGTTGGGGTGTGGGCTGGCCTTCGGTGAGCTGGGCTCGCGGCAGAGGGCCTTGAGTAACAGGTTAGACTGTGTAACTTATTCTGGGGACGTGGGTGGCTCAGTGCCCCCAGTCAAGCCTCCTCTATCTATGATAAACTTTCAGCCATTAGCACCACTCCGAAGGCTTTCCAAGTGGAAAGCATCTTGACCCAGTGACAGCACCCGGCTGCAGCCTCGTGGAACAGACAACCTGCAGCAGCGGCCCCAGGACCGGCAGGTGTTGATGGAGACGGTGCCGGAAGCACAGGGCCCTTGTTAGTTTCACATCGTGGTCACCCACATTCACGGGAGAGAGAGGCCCAGAGAAGTGGTGCTCTGGGCTTAGCCTATAGCCCCTGCCCCCATCACAGTGTCTTCCATCCCCAGCATCGAACAGTGGGGCAACGAGTTATTTGTGAATTCCACTGGAGTCCTGGGTGAGTACCAACAATGAATACCAATATGATTTGCATAATCAACAGGCTTCCCCTTGGACCTCCCAGGAAGTGTTGTCAACACATGCACAAGTCACACAAGGGCTACCGCTTAGTGATCCATTACTCCTTCGGGAAAATAGGTACTGAGCTCGGGCCCTGATGAGCGGAAGCTACTCCCCTCGCTTGTCCTGCTCTTTCTAACCATAAGCACGTTCCAGAGTGTTAACTGTGTGGACCCAGCCTGGAGGGTGGCTCATCCAGGGCTCCGCAGCTCTCTCCCAGCCACAGTCTGGGGAATTTCTTATGTGAACCGTCCACTCTGAGAACAAAGCTGCTAGTGTGTGGCCTTTGACTGCAGTGGAAGTGCACCCCTCAAATTCTCGGCGGTGGGGTACACGGGCTGGGGAGGCACACACAGCAAGCGTCGGCCATGATGAGCCCTCACTGGGGTGGGGGGTCGAAACTCACACTTCCATTACATATATTATGAATGCAGCAAATATTAAATAATAATAAATAACAATAATAAATAAAAATGAATAATAATAAATAATAAAAAAGTTAAAGTTATCTGTTAAAATTACCAAAATGTTTAAAATAGTATCAATAGGAATAGGGGGTTAGTTAAATGAGCTATGTGATGTCCAATATGCCCAATATTCACTATATTATTAAGTGAAAAGGCAGGTTATAAAACAACATGCAAAATAAAACGACTTTTTTTTTCTTTTTTTTTTGGCTGCGTCACTCGGCTTGTGGAATCTTAGTTCCCCGACCATGGATTGAACCGGGGCCCTTGGCAGTGAAAGCACAGAGTCCTAACCACTGGACTGCCAGGGAATTCCACACATTTTAATTTTAAAAAATGTTCTCTAGGGCTTCCCTGTGGCGCAGTGGTTAAGAATCCACCTGCCAGCAGGGGACACGGGTTCGAGCCCTGGTCTGGGAAGATCCCACATGCCGTGGAGCAACTAAGCCCGTACGCCACAACTACTGAGCCTGCGCTCTAGAGCCCAGGAGCCACAACTCCTGAAGCCCAGGTGCCTAGAGCCCGTGCTCCACAACAAGAGAAGCCACCGCAATAAGAAGCACACGCACCGCAACGAGCCCCCGCTCACCGCAACTAGAGAAAGCCCGCGCGCAGCAACAAAGACCCAATGCAGCCAAAAATAAATAAATTAATTAAATAAATTTTTTAAAAAACTTCTAAAAAAATGTTCTCTACAGCTATATAATTGTAATTACATATTTATATGCACAGAAAAAATACTGGTAAAAGACATAAAAGTCAAGCAGTTTTTAGGTAGTGAAAAATAGATTATTTTTGCCTACTTATTTTGGTTAATTCTCTGAATTTTCAAAACTCAGGTATAATGTTTGGAATTAAAATCACAATAGCACTTGTGTGAGGCTAAAAGCTTGCCCAAGCTAAGCTGGGGAGCATCCCATCCCCACCCCCAGGAGGTGTCCACCAGCATTCATGGCAGTGCCTTCGGGGAGAGCAAAACCCGGACACGCCCAAAGGCCCCCATGTGCGCCCACGTGAGAAAGGACATGCCCAATGGCTGCCTGCACATCCGTGCAATGGCGCCATGCAGAACTGAGGGCATTACCCTTACGATATCCAAAAACGGTGCTGCACAAAGAAAGCAAGCTGCAAACAGGAAGGCTTCCATAGCATCGTGCTTGTAGAGCCGGGAAACACGTGGAGCAATGACCCTGTTCCTCGAGCATCGGTACCCACTGGCCAGGAGTACAGAGGATGCAGGGAGGACAGGGTGGGGTGGCTCAGAAACGCCCAAGAGGCTTTCACCAGTACCTTTAACATAGCATTTACTTAGGATTAGAACTAGGTAGTGGGACCTCCGGGGTTGTCTCTTTCTCCATATTTGCTTCAGGTGTGAAACGCTGGACAATTTTACATCGTCCAAGGATGGGGCTGGCGTGAATCATCTGGGCTCCTCCAGGCAGGCCTGCAGGCTGTCCCTGCACTGGGTAGATCTCTGCTCCCGAATTAGGGCCGCTGCCAAGGAGCCTGGCACCCAGAGCACAGTCACCGGCTGGGACATAAGCCATATGCAATGACCAGAAATAAAAATAGAACTGCTCTGGCCCGAGGGGAGGAGGGGGCCGAGCTCTTTGCTGGGAAACCTCTGAAACAAGAGAAAGATTCATTGATCTGAGACTACAGAGGGATGTGGCCCTGAGTGCAGGGAGGGGTCCCAGTTACCTGCTCTGGTACCTGGAAGCATCCACTTGGGGGGTAGGGGTGGGGAACTGTTATAATTATTGTTATTCTTCAGCCACCCACCCACGCTGCCCCCGCTGGCACCGTGCCCTTAGGTAAATATTTGAAACTGGTTTTTTTTCCCCTTCTTGTATACAATAGGGTAAAGGATGCATGCTCTGTATACATGGGTTGTAAAACTAATTGAGAAAGTGCCAACGAAAATACTTTACAAAGTAAAACAGCGAACTGTGTTTACTATAGGGATTGTCCAGTCATGAACTTTGTGGACTTTGGAAGTAATTTGATCACTGGTTTCATGTTTAACATTTACGAATTTTAATCAAAGTAAAACGTATGAACAAGGTTAAACAACCAAATAATTCCCCCCGAAACGCAGTGATAAAATGTCTCTTTCCTCCCCCTCCCACCCCTGACCTTCCCCCCGCAAAGTTCCACCACTCCAGGGCTAGTCCTTTTTTTTATCATTTCTGTTTTTAAATATCTTGCTGGTTATTCCCCGAAGCCTCAGTGGAATGCTTATCCGTCCTTGGGTCTTGTGATTAATGGACTTCCTGATATGAAGGCTAAGTCTTCTCTGTGAACCTACAGTCACCCTCACTTCGGACCACTCCAGGAAGATATTTTTAGCATCCAGGGCCAGTTGGGTGAACACACTCCCTCAGTAGCTTAAAATCCTATCTCATTTTAGTTTGCCTTACATTTGAAACTTCATTTGTAGTATACATGTTTTTCCCTGTAGCTTTTAAATTCCTTTCTTCCTTCTTGTTAGTAAACTAATCAGGTGCCTCTCCCAGAGCCTCAATTTCTTTGTTCCCAAAGCTTCTCCCCAGCCCGCTCCCTGCTCCCGCCTGCAGAGCTGTCAACCCTGAGACTCCCCTTACCGCCCCCAGGAGGGTCATTCTAGAGTCCAAATAACATGTTTTTCTCTCAGTTTTCTTTCTCATTTTGCTGAAAAACATCAAGTAACTGTCCAAGAAAGAATGCATGGGAGGTGTGTGTTTTATTGAATCCTTGAAGGTGTGAAAATATCTTCATTCTGTCCCATACGTGACTGATAATTTGGCCAAGTACAGGCAGACCTCACTTTATTGCACCTCGAAGATATTTTGTCTTTTACAAGTTGAAGGTCTGTGGCAACACTGTGTTGCCAGAGGACAGCATTTTTTAGCAATGAAGTATTTTTAACTAAGACAATGCTATCACACACTTAATAGACTACAGTATAAACGTAAGTTTTATATACATTGGGAAGCCCCAAAATTTGTGTGACTCACTTTATTGCAGTATTCGCTTTACTGCGGTGGTCTGGTCTGAACCCTCAGTCTCTCCGAGGTCTGCCCGTATGGAAAACTAGGTTCAAAATTACTGTCTTCGTAACACCCATTGCTACCCACAGGAAGTCTGGTGCCAGTGTGATTCTCACTCCTTTGCAGCGAACATTTTGCTTTGACCCTCTTTGGAATCTTTCAACCTTTTCTTACACTGTTGTCCTGGACTTTCATGCAGATATTTCTAAGGGCAGGTCATTTTTCCTTCATCCTGCATTCCGTAGACCATTCCGTCTGAAGACTCTTTAGGACTGGAAATGTTTTCTTCTTTTATTTTATTGCTAACTTTCCTCCCTCCATGTTCTCTCCTTTTTTGTTTCATACTAGTTGAAGGTAGACTTACTGAAGCAACCTTCTGTACCCCTGACGTCTCCTTACACTTTTTCTGTCCTTCTGCATTGTCCTTGGATTTATCTTCCCTTTCCTCCTGATCTGCTCCCTGAGCTGGAACAGCCTTCTTTACTCAAATCTCATGCTCCTCTGAGACCCCGGCCACACTGGGTGGTCTTCCAGCCTCTCCTGGCATCCCTGTCCCCAGGCAGTGCCCACGGTCCCTCAGCCAGAAGCACCTGCCCTGACCCTTACCGGGCTGCTGAAACAGGCACGATGAGCCTTCTCTACCAGGTGGGGGCTTTGGGGGTTGCGGCGGCTGTGAAGGGGGTGGAGGGGCTCTGGGGCTGGGAGATGGGACTATGGGGTGGGGCTGTGGAGGAACTCTATGGGGGGCTGTGCGGAGGGGGGCCGTGGGTCACTGCCCTGTCCAGGCCGGCAGGGGCTCCTAGTGGAAGGGACGGAGTGAGAAAAGGGCTGGGAGGGAGGGGCGGGGGGCCTCTCTCGCTTCCCAAGCCTTCAGGAAGTTCCTGGAATTCACGATCTGCTCCCAGAGGGGTTTTCTGGAGAAACCAGGAAGGCTCGGGATTCCCGCGTGTGCGGGCGGGTGTGGAACAGTCGGCACCGGTGACAGCAGGGCGCTCCCTGCGAGCCGGACCGCCGGTCTTCGCGGCAAGCTCCCGAGGCTCTGCCCTCGCAGCTCCGCGGGGCTCCCGGGGAGACACCCCCGGCGCTGCGTCTCCACCGCCCACCGCATCCCCGCCCGCGCCCGGTGTCCCCTCCCACCCCGGAGCGCCCAGCCCCCGGCCTCCCTCGCCCCGCCCACTTCCTGGACAGGGCGGGCGGCCTAGTCCCGCCGCCGCCCCCAACCCTCCGGACTACCCGCGGGTGCTCCTGCCGCTTGTATTTCTAACCCCCTCAATGTCTCTCAGCCTTCTGGCTCTGAGGATATGTTGAAGCCACTCCAGAACACACACCACACACACACACTAATTATATGATAGAAAAACGATGCCATAGTCTTGGGTAATAATGACGGTAACCCTCTCTTGCATTGTTCTTTGCACTTTGTAATTTCAAGGTGCTTTTACTCACAGGAGCTCATCTAATGCTGAAGAGAATCCCCGAGAGAGGGAAGGAGACCATGCTTCCGGGGGCGGGAGAGGGGGTGGTTCTGAGGCTCAGCAGGCCACGTGACTGGCTGCCCGTCGGTCCTGACCGAGGCCCCAGCCCTCTCCCCACGACCTCACCAGCTCTTTGTAACCAGAATCGCCCAGGCTTCCCTGGTCCTGGCTTCCCTGGACCACAATCCCCTGGGCTCCACCAGCTCAAGTGGTGCCCAGCTCCCCGCCGAGGCCTGCAGGGTGTCCCAGACGCACTATCTCTTCCACCCCCTCATGCCTGTCCTTTGGGGCCGTTGATGCTCTGCTTCATCCCGTGAGGGGCCTTCCTCCATTCTGGAGCCCCTTGGGGCCATAGTGTCCAGAGGACCCCCAGGGATATCTTGGGGAGGACCCGTACACGGGCCACAAAGCAGAGTGGCTTGGGCAGGCGATGTTTTGGAAATTCAAAGAAGAGTCTGGTCATTTCAACAGTACGGGCTCTGCACGGGCCCCAGACATGGGTCAGGTTGGGCCTGGGCCAAGAGTCATTGACAGGCCACATACAGACCGGGGAGTCTCGCACATCCAGAGGCAGAGGGACAGGTCCTTTTCCGATGAGAACCTGCAGATGGCCCCCTTCCCACTCACGGCAGCGCTGGACCCCGCCTGACCTGGCACCTGCCTCGCTCCCAGGGCTTTGCCTGGGCGCCCCCTGCAGTTTCTGGCGACACAGCAAGTGGGCCTGCCCGGGGCCTTCACACTTTCTGACCTCACGCTGTGCAAGCCTCCACTCAATGCTCAAGAGACTGGCCTTCCCTGAACCTGTCTAAAGAGAGGGCCCAGGGGACTTCCCTGGTGGCACAGGGGTTAAGAATCTGCCTGCCAATGCAGAGGACACAGGTTCGAGCCCTGGTCCAGGAAGATCCCACGTGCCGTGGAGCAGCTAAGCCCATGCACCACAACTACTGAGACGCTCTAGAGCCCAGGAGGCACAACTACTGAAGCCCACATGCCACAACTACTGAAGGCCGTGCACCTAGAGCCTGTGCTCTGCAACAAGAGAAGCCACCGCAATGAGAAGCCCGCACACAGCAATGAAGAGCAGCCCCTGCTCGCCGCAACTAGAGAAAGCCCACGCGCAGCAACGAAGACCCAACGCAGCCAAAAATTAATTAATTAATTAATTAAAAAATATATAAATATATATGGCCTTCTGTGTTTAGCTTCTTACACTTAACAAAATGTATTCAAGGTTCATCCATGTTCTAACATGTATCAGTTCTTCATTCCTTTTTATGGCTGAATAATAATAATTGTATGTATATACCACTTTTTTTTAATCCATTCATCAATTGACAGACATTTGGGTTGTTTCTACCTTTGGGCTATGGTGAATGATGCGTCTATGAGCATCTGTGTACAAGTTTTTTTGTGAACACGTGTCCATTTCTTTTGGGACTACACCTAGGAGTGGAATCGCTGGGTCATAGCTAAATCCATGTTTAGCCATTTGAGGAATTGCCATACTGTTGCCATCTGCACCATTTTCCACTTCCACCAGCAGTGTATGAGAATTCCAATTATGCCACATCCTTGCCAACACTTGTTATTGTTTGTCTTTGAATGCACTGGGCCGGCTCGGTGGGTGAGGTTGTTGCCTGGAGGCTGGCTCTGGGCGGGTGCCCATGGCTGGTGGGTGAGACTTGCTTTCCACACACATGGGTACTCTGGACACCTGGGGGTGCTGGGACACGCCTGTTGTCCTGTCTATGCTGCCAGACATCTGGCTGGGGTGGGCTGGGGCTAGTGGGCAGCACAGCCGGCTTGAGGCCCGTACACTCTGGTTAGGAGAAGATGTCTGGGGCACAGTGCCCCATGTGGCCAAGCAGCCACAGTCCTGTGTCACTGGGTTGGGAGAGAGAGAGCCAGATGCATTTTCAACACCTGCTGGCTCTGCTGACGGAGAGGAAGAGCTGAAAAGGAATCCAGAACTGAGTGAAGGGGTACCTGGACCAGTTAAGTGTGGAGCCCCCAAGGTGGAGACTGCAAACTTCTGTGAATAGAGGCAGGAATTAGGTGATGGGTCATCCGTGTCTAGGGACTTAACTGGGAGGACTCACCCTCTCCAGGATGGGAGAAGAGAATGGCAGAGCAAACTCGCACAGCCTGCGGGCAGGTGGGCACCGGGCAGGGCCTCTCCGGACATTAAACATTCTGGCAGCCAAGAACGCAACCCAACATTCCTTGCAAAGGTAACTCTGATATTGTTTTGGATGACAAAACTGTAGAATTGTCCATCCAAATGTCGACAAGAAGCTAACCCACAGTTTTAACATTGTTAAGCAGATGCATTTGGTCTTTTTGCAGCTTTCATATTTAAGATGATCTGGTCTGGCCAGCCTTGGAATTAGAATTTAAGGACATAATTGAGTAATTTAGTCTTGACATTTTTAACTTGAAATCTAAGTTCTTATGCAATATTGAAACACTCAGAAAATGTGAGTCACTGCACTTAACGTATTAGATTTATAAAATAGTACTTGAGAGGGGTTTTTGTTATTGAGGATATTGAAATACTAAAAAATCAAATTAAAAATTAAATGTACAGATGTAATGCAATGTGTTTAAAGGGGTTTAATTAACAAAATATGTGGATGGGCAAACACAAATCAAAGCCCCTCCCCCGCAAAATGATGGCTCAAATTTGCCAAGCTTATGTGTAAATGAGAACATAACTTGAATTTAAAAGCTCAGGGAAGAACTAGGCCTTTATACCTGTGACTCTGTTCAACCGAATATTTAAAAAATTTTAAATAAACTCTCCATTTTGTTCATAACACGTACCCTTTGAGGATAGAAAAAAATCTCCCATAGAATTGGAATGGAGTGAAGAGAATTCCACTCACTGCTCTGGCACATGGGGGCTGAGGAGGGTCCTGAAACTGAGCAGGACCCTGTGGGCTCCTGGGCACAGAAACCTTTCTGTGTCCCCTGTTTCTTGTTTGTAGGGAATAGACTCCAGCCTCCATGACCTTCCCTGAGTCCCAAAGGGCAGATTCGAACAGTTTCTAATCAGGGAAAGGATGGGATACAGAGACAAGGGAGGAGACCACCTGAGGCCAGATTAAAGGAGGCCCTGCACCCACCCTGATCCTTATCAGCAACCCCACCCTTGAACCCCTGCTATAAAACTCCTCACCAAATCCCTCTGGGTGGGGACACACAGTTTTTGAGGCACCAGCCCACTGTGTCCCCCTTTGCCTAGCCCAGCAATAAAGCTATTCTTTTCTACTTCACCCCAAACTCTGTCTCCGAGATTCAATTCGGCACTGGTGCACAGAGGCCAAGTTTTCAGCATCAGGCCCAGGCTGATCTGGGCTGCCCCACGATCCGCCATCTGTCCACTGTGGCTTTGTCCCAAGTCTATCCCCACCGCAGCCAGAGGCGCTATTCAAAAATGTCACTCCTGCTTAATCCCACCAATGCTTTTCCATCACACTCAGGATAAACCCCAGCTCTGCACGCTGGCCCTGCTGCCCTCTCTGGCCGTCTGCTCTTCCTGCTTGCCCCCCGCCCCCCCCCCACCATGGCCATCCAGCCTCTCTGGCCTCCAGTCTGTTCCTCAAGCCACGGAGGGCTCCCGCCCAGAGTCCGTGCCGCTGGAGGTCTCCCCGACCTTGGGCCCACCAGCTCCTTCTCATCTTTCCTCTCCTCCGCAGAGCCCCCTGACCCCCAAGGCTGAAGGACCCTGCATCCTCTTTTCCTTCTCTCCTCACTGCCATTTCTTTTTTTTGGTTTGATGTTCCTTGTCTCCTCCATAAGACTGTTGAGTGTCCAGGAGATGCCTCCTTGGTGCCTGGGACAGTGTCTGATACAAGAGTAAGTGAAGAATACATGTTCACTGAGTGCACGTATGAATAAGGAACGTGTTGGAAGCATCACTTGACGGATTGAGAAAACAGGCTTCTGGGCTCACTTGGCCAGTGTCACCCTTCCCCCTCCCCCTGCCCCCGCACCACCGGGTGGCGGGCGGTGGAGGGGGGGAGCTCACTGGGCCTCCTCCTTCCTCCAGTCCATGTTTTTCCTTTGACACTGCTGCAGGGACAGCCCTGGGTTCGTTTCCCACAGGGATTGAAATTGACAAATTGCCCAGGGTCGGGGAGGGTGTTGAGGGAAGCCAGGGCCATGAGGTCAGGTGGGGCAGAGGTGTGCTTGGTGGGCAGGTAGGCCACCCGGCAATGGGTCCAGGCCACGCCCAGTGTAATTACCAGACAGGAACCAAGCGAGCCGCGACCACGCCCATGGGCCTGCCCGGTCTAATGAGCAGGGCCCAAGGCGTGGCGCCTCCCCTCCCTTGGGGATGCCACGTTGGCTGCCGGCCGAGAGCCCGGCCCTCCAGGGAGGGGCGCTGGGGCCGCCCTGTGGGCCACATCCCACATCCCACATCCCGCACCCTTGTCTGTTCTGGAACATTCCTGGGCCTGGTTCCCCTTTAGGGCAGGGGCTACTTCTGGGCTCCTGGCTCTGACAGCTAGGCAGTCACTGACATCCTAGGACCTCGGTTTCTCCATCTGAAAAAAGGACAGGTTTGTTGCCAGGATTAAATGAGCTAATCTGTGTACAGCTTGAAGCCGATTTGATTAGCCGCTTTATTATGGACCAAACCCAGTGGCCAGCAGTTCCTGGCACATCATACATGTAAAGGGATGAACTTTACAGATGAGGAAGTGGGGGGCAGAGTTTGGGGGCCAGTGTGGGGTCTGCAGACTCCTCGGCTCTTCCTGGGGTCCCCACCCCCTCTTCCGTCTGTCTCCCTCCTGCCTCAGGAGGACTTTTGGCAAGACTCCTCCCAAGGAAAACACCACCTTGGATCTGCTGTCTCGGCTAGTGCCGAGATCATCTTAGTTTTGTGCAGTCTCGGGGCCGCGGGGTCCTAATTAACCTAATAAGGAGCCTGCCGCACACACGTCTGCGCTTGGGCTCCGCTCCGATGGCTACCCGGTGATTTGCCAAAATAAGGCCTTTGCCTGGACAGGTCCCACCAAGAAGCACGCCGTGCTCTGGTGGGGTGGTAACGATGTTGTTTTCCATGCCTCCCGCCCCTACAAGTGTGGGAGCCCAATCCTAGAGGCACGGCCATCTCCCCGAGGAAACAAGCCTCAGGGCTGCGTGGGCAAGAATGACCAAACATGGGCTCGTGGACATGTGACATGGGGAGGGGGAGAAACACCCAACACAAAGCCAGCCGCTGCCATTGGTGTGTGCGGCCGGGAGGTGGGATGGACAGCAGGGAGCTGCCCGGCTGCAGGGCCAGCCCGCACCCTGGCTCCCATCCAGCGCCTGTTCTGGGGACGTGCTGGGTGTTGCTTCCCCCGTTCCCACAAAGGTACCAGGAATACCCCTGGAGCAAGGTCATACCTGCTCCACATCCCCTGGGCCCAACCCAAGCCCCTCCGAGCCACCTTTGCCCAGGGGTCGCAGCACCAGGTCAGTAGCCCGAGGTCCCCAGGCCCTGGAGAAACCAGGCAGGAAGCCAAGGCTTAGGAAGCTGCGAAGCAGGAGGACGGGACCTCGCCACAGCGGCCATGTCTCCTCCTGCCCAGGGCAGCAACAGGCTCCCCGTGGGAGGGAGGGTGCTGAAGCCAGGTCCGGGAAGCGCAGGGCCAGCCCCGGTGCCTACAAGATGCTCGCTCACTTGGCCCTTTGATCCACCCGGCTGAGCAGGGCTGCATCTTCAGGGAGGTTTCCCCAGAGACACTGCTGGGGGAGGCTCAGCCCCACCCTGGCCCAAGCATCCTGTGTGTCCCTTCCTCCTCCTGCCCTGCAGGAGGTGGCAGCAAGCCCTCTTCGGCCTCTGTGCTTACCCAATCCTCTGCGGGGGCAGGGCTCCCTCTGGAAATGGAAAGGGGTCCTCAGCCCAGCAGCTCCTGAGGAGCTGGGCCTGGGGAGGAAAACTCACCTGGCGGGGTACCTGCAACCCTGCATTTTCTGGAGTCCGCACTGTGCCAAACCACCAGAGAATCGGGCCCGCGCAGGTGCTGGGCTAGCCCCAGGGGATCCTGGACACCCACTGCTCTGGCTCCAGGCCCAGGCCTACTCCCTTTATTCCCAGACCGGGTCCAAGGTGCTGAAAACTGTGCTAACCGCCATGTGTGGACTGGATGCCTGACAACGGGTGCGCTCTGAGTCACAGCTGGCTGGCCTGGGTCGGGGGGCTGCGGTGGGCTTGCCACACGGCCGAGAGGCACCGGCCACTGTGAGGCAGGGTCCTGCGGCCCAGGGGCTCTTCAGGCCTCAGGCCTGGCCTGGCCAGCCCGCCAGGCAGGGATGAGCTGAGAGCCTGGCTCTGGGCCTCACACCTCAGTGTCTCGTCCTCTCCAAGGCCCTTTTCCTGGATGACCTTCGCAGCTTTAGTGACCCCTTTCGTTCCACTCTGCTGCCCGTGGGGAGGGTGACTCGGACCCCCAGGCTTGCATCAATGTGGCCTGGACCCACAGAGGCTGCAGTGAGCGGTTCGCAGTAAGCTGCCAGGGCTGGTCCTACTCTCACAGGCCGTCCTCACCCTCCCCTCCCTCTGCCTGGCGCTCCTGCATGGGAAAGGGGCGTCCTCACATACATTTTCTCCCAGGCATCGCTGGCGTGAGGGCCTCCTTCACTTTCATGCTGGTATTTTAATTGGGGGAGGGGCAGTAAACACCTAAGCGCACGTGTCAGGTGGTGACCGGGATGAATAGAAAACAATGATGGAGGGAAGGGGTCCCCGAGTGGAGGGGCTCTACAGCTGTCAAGGGGCTGATCAGGAAGGCTTCCTTCAACAGGTGACCTTTAAACAAGGACCTGAACAAGGTGAGCTAGGGAGCCTGGCAGATACCCGGGCAGAGTTTCCAGGCAGAGAAGGGCAAAGGCAAGCTCAGGAGGTGGAGGACCCTGGCGTGTGGGTGGGAGGAGGGCAGAGGGGGACGGGCCCTGTGGGATAACAAGTAATGTATCTGGTCCTGTCCCTGATTCCTAGAGCAGAGCTCCTAAACCCTTGGAATTTCCCAAGTGATAAGAGCGGCTTCTGTTCCTTCTAAGGATCCCTCCTGAGCAGGAGTTTATGCTAATGAGGTAACTTAGGGTGGGGCCCTAGATCCCCTCAGGGTGGGGCCGGTCACCAGCAGACCAAAGGATTAGAAGGTTGGAAGTTTCAGCCCCATCCGCTGACCGCCCCCGCCAAGGGAGTTGGGGTTGCAGATTAAGTTCCATAAAAACTCATGAACGAGCAGATGGGATGAGCTCAGGGGTTGGTGAGCATGTCCACATACCAGGTTGTGATGCACCCCAGTTCCATGGGGACAGAATCTTCTGCACTCAGACCCTTGCCCGATGTACCTCGTCATCTGTAGCCTTTATACACCAGTTATATTAAGCTGGTGCTTGTAGGTAAATGTTCCTCTGAGTTCCGTGAGCTGCTCCAGCACATTAATTGAACCTGAAGAGTGGGTCTTGGGAACCTCCAATTTACAGCCAGGTGGTCAGAAGCACAGATGACAGCCTGGGCTTGGGACTGGAGTCTGCAGTGGGGGCTCTCCTGTGGGAGTGAGCCCCTAACCTGTGGGATCTTGTGCTTCTCCTGGTAGATGACGTCAGAATGGAAGTAAATTTGTTGCAGGAAGACCCCTTCCAGGGCCTGAGAGTGGACTCCTGTCGAACACTCGGAAATGAATTGTCCGAGGAGACACACGTGCTGACAAAGCAGGAGACTTTATTGGGAAGGGGCGCCCGGGCAGAGAGCAGAGGGTAAGGGAACCCAGGAGGACTGCTCTCCACGTGGCTCGCAGTCTCGGGTTTCATGGTGATAGGGTTAGTTTCCGGGTTGTCTCTGGCCAATCATCTTGCGTGGCCCATATTTGGTGATTCAGGGTCCTTCCTGGTGGTGCGCGCATCTCTCAGCCAAGATGGATTCCAGCACAAAGGACTCTGGGAGGTTGGTTGTCTCCTCCCTCTTTTGGCCCCTCCCAAATTCCTCCCGGTGGCAGCACCGTGCTCATGACCTGTTGTGAGACAAGTCAGGCAAGCGGGCCTGGCCATGGCGGGTGGTTTCCGTCAACAGTTCCCTAACAAATTTGCAGGACATCCAGTCATCCGCTGAGAATTGAAGAACGGCTTGATGTTGGGAACCATGCCAGGAGCCCCAACGTGGGTTTAAACTGGCTCACTCTGCTGTGTGCAGGGTGAAGGGGGGTGGGGTTAGTCAGGAAGACCAGGCAGGAGGCGGGTCCTGGAGCAGGGTAAGTGTGTGTGTGTGTGTGTGTGTGTGTGTGTGTGTGTGTGTGTGTGTGTGTGTGTGTGTGTGTGTGTGTGTGTGTGTGTGTGTGAGAGTGAGTGACTGACAGTGGTTGGATGCCGGCCACACTGTGGAGGGACCAATGGCTGGGTTTGGTGGACGTGGCCTGTGAGAGAAAGAGGGAAGATGAGATTTGGGCCTGAGCACCTGACAGCGTACCGCTGCCATCACCTTACTGACCTCCCCGTCACTGCAGGGAAGAAGCGCTATTTGAGAGCTCTGCTCACCCGCACCAGGCGGCCCATCCAGGCTGCCTGAGTGAAGCAGGGCATGGGCTCCAGGAGGTAAGGACTGATGGGCCGCCTGCTCTGAGGGCAGCTGGCTGGGGCCCACACCTCTCCCTCTGGAGCGGGGACCAGGACTGGCTGGGTGCCGCCCAGTGCAGCCGGCCTGGGCGAGGCCTTCCCAGGGGAATTTAATCCTCCTAATACCCTGGGAGGGAAAGGCTATGTACTCTGGACTGAGTGTTTGTGTCCTCTCTAAATTCATATGTTGAAATTCTAACCCTCAATATGAAGGTATGAGGAGGTGGGGCCCCTGGGAGGTGATAAGGTCATGAAGGTGGAGCCCTCGCCCCTTTCACCAGTGAAGACACCTGTCTGTGAACCAAAAAGGGGGCTTTCATCACACACTGAATCTGCCAGGATCTCGATCTTGGACTTCCAGTCTCCAGAACTGTGAGAAATAAATGTTTATAAGTCACTCTATGCATAACATGGTATCGTATAACACCCTGTGTACACTGGGGTGTTCTGTTATAGACTGACACACTGACATTATCGTGCCCATTTTACAAATGAGAAAACTGAGGCTTGGAGGTGGAGGACTTGCCCTTGGCCACACCGCTGGAGGGCACTGCAGGAACCTGACCTCAGTTGTCAGGCTCCCAGGTCTCCATCCTTCCTCTGGTTTCTTAGGCCACTCTGCTCCCTGAACCCAGAGGGCCCTGTGCCTCAGGCCGCTGCCTCTGGGGGCCGGACTGGAGCTGGGGTGAGCCCAGCAGCATGTTCTGCTGGCGGTGGAAAAGTGGAAATGGGCGAGCTCTGAGTTGAGAGTGGCTTCCCTGAGTCTGATGTGAGAGCTGTGAGATGGGACAGGTGGGGGACAGGACACTGGACACTGCTGTCCTCGTGCAGGTGTTCAGACCGTAAGCAATGAGCTCCTCTGAGCCAGGCACAGTGTTCAGAACACAGTGTGTATCGGTCAGGACATGATATGGCATAGTAACAAATGACCCCCAAATCTCAGCAGTTGAAAATAAAAGGCTTGGGTTTTGTTCCTGTTGTATGTTCGATGTGACCCACAGAGATGGCACTGTCACTCGTGCCTTCAGAAGAGGGACAGAGTCAAGGCCAGCAATTAAATGCGGTCACACATTATTTCCACTCAGGCTGATTGTCCAAAGCTAGTCACATGGCCACATGTGATTCTGGGGTGGGGGGCATGGTGGGTGGGCAGGAAGATGCAACCAGAGAGCAAGAGATGTTACGTTTCTGTAAGAGAAAGATGCCATTTCTGTTACTGCTGCTGGTGATGACAAGTTACCCCCAAACACAGCAGCTTAGATCATTTTATTGTGCTCCTGGATGTTGAAGGTCAGGATTTGGAAAAGAACATTTAACATAGCAGGACCCTGTGGGGTTCCTGGGCATGGAAGCCTTTCTGTGTCCCCTGTTTCTTGTTTGTAGGGAATAGGCTCCAGCCTCCATGACCTTCCCTGAGTTCCAAAGGGCAGATTCAAACGGTTGCTAATCAGGGAAGGGAGGAGATGAAGAGACAAGAGAGAAATAGCCAAGAAACAATAGCGTAGCCTTGGGAAAGGGTCCTGGTTCCCCCTCAAGGGATACACGTAACAATATCTTTGAGCTCTTCTGCAGACTTAAACCCCAACAAATGGAGGATGTTAACTATCTGATGAAGCATTCTTCATTCCAGAGAGGAGGTCACAGTTTGATAAACTCCAGAACCACAGAAACACATCGGGAGACCACCCGAGGCCAGGTTAAAGGAGTGCAGGCCCTGCACACACCCTGTTCCTTATCAGCAACCCCTCCTTTGAACCATTGCTATAAGACTCATCAAATCCCCCTGGGCTTGGGACACACAGTTTTGAAGGCATGAGCCCGCCATGTCCCCCTTTGCCTGGCAAAGCAGTAAAGCTATTCTTTTCTACTTCACCTGAACTCTGTCTCCGAGATTTGATTTGGCACTGGTGCGCAGAAGTCGAGTTTCCACATCAAACCCAGCAAGGAGGGTGACGTCAGCGGCCGCGGTGGGAGGGGACACCAGGCTCAGGGCTGGAGTCATCTGAAGAGTCACCACCTCACGTGCCTCTGGGACGGTCACGAGGAGGCTCCAGATGGCCTCGGGGCAGCTTTGGTTTCCTCACAGCAGGGAGGCTGCCTTTCAAAGGGGACGGTCCCAAGAGAGACAGGTAGAGACCATCTCATCCTTTGTGACCTGGCCTCACTTACCCCGGGGTGGCACCCTGCCCGGATCAGGAGCAGGGAACACAGGCCCACCTCTGTGCAGGAGGAGGGCCAACGCTGGGTGCAAGAAGAGCCTGCTCTGTAGGAGATCTGCTGATTGGAAAATGCGATTTGCCCCAGAGGAGGGGTGGGAGACGGGAGAGCGGCACTGGTGTCCGCTATAGCGGGGAGGATGCCGCACATCCAGGATGCAACCTGGAGCTCTCTGCGTGGGCAGTTTCCTGGAGGCACCCTCAGGACCGTCTTGCTTGAAGCCGGCAGGCAGGGCAGAGAAGCACCAAGATGCGGTTCCTCTCCTGGCTCTGCCTGTCCCCAAACTCTGGACCCTGGGCAGGCCCTTGGCCTCTCCACGGAAGAGACCCCAGAGCAGGGAGGCGGGCCTCTGCCATCCTCTGAGAGGAAGAGGTTGAGGTGAGACACGGAGCCAGGCCAGGACCTGCTCCACAGAGGTGCTGCTTAAAAGTGTGCAGGGGACGGGGATCACTGGCCATGGAGGTGATGCTGGGCCGAGACTTTGGGCCCAGGTCCCCCAGGTGGCCCCAGAGGACAAAGGCCCTGGAAAGGCAGCTCCAGTCAGGGGAGGTGTGAAGTCTCAATGCAGGAGGAGAGGGGGCTGAATCCAGCCCCCACCCCCCGACCAGGCAGGACCCAGCACTCCCCTCCTCCCGCCAGTGAGCACAAGTTCCCGACTGCTACCGTGGATGGGGAGCTGTTCCCCGACGGCAGGAAGCTCAGGGTAGAGCTGGGGAGTCAGGCACCAGACAGCTGGTTGTCTGGAATTCTCTATGGGGCAGGTCTTCCCGGGAGGAGGACGCTGCTCTGGCCCAGCCCACGCCGGTGTCTGAGGCCTCATCCAAACATGGGACCCGAAATGTGGGGAAGCTACTTTGGGAAAAGTTGGCACTGGGGGTTCGGGCCGGGGGGTTGCGCCAGGATCCCCGCAAACTGTCCCTTCTTTCTCAGGGCCCTGGAAGCCCAGCTGCTTCCAGCAGAACCGAGGCGCAGCGCAAAGGGCCCAAGGACGGGAGGAAGGGCGGCTGCAGGCCGTTTTCCGTTTGCTTTCTCTGCACAGCGCTGTTGCCAACTCCAACAGTCATGTCCCCCATGACGTCTGGGGACACAGAAGTCCCTGATTCTTTTAGTGCTTCTTCTGCCAGTAACCACCCTGGGGAAGATCCTTCACTCCGGGCTTGGTAAGGCTGGGTGACGAATTCAAAGCCAAGGCTACAATGAAACTGGGTGCCCGGCAAGTAATGGAACGAAAACTCTGGGCCCAGAATTCTTGTCTCTAGACAGAGAATGGGAGGCCCAGAAAAGGGTGTCATCATGCATTCCGGCTGCTGTAACAAGGTACCACAGACTGGGTGGTTTATGAACAACAGAAATGTATTTCTCATATGCATAGCTGAGTCCCTTTGTTCTGAAGTAGAAACTAACACTGTGAAGCAATTATACCCCAGTAAAGACGTTAAAAAAAAAAAGAAAGAAATGTATTTCTCTCTGTCTGATGGCTGGAAGTCTCAGATCAGGGTATCTGTAGGGTTGGGTGAGGGCCCTCTTCTGGGTGGCAGACTCCTCACTGTGTCCTCACGAGGCGGAATGGAGAGGCCAAGGAGCTCTGGGTCTCTTATAATCTCGAATGAATAATCTCTAAGGAAGGCTCCACCTTCCTGACCTAAGCACCCACCAACACACCATTGCACTGGGTGTACAGATTCCCAACACTGGGGGGACACAATGCTCAGACCATAGCAAAGGAGGTGAGGAGTGACCAGACCACCTGAGCCATGGACAGTGGCTGTTCCCGAGTACCCAGGACACGCAGACCGCTGGGGAGGTACGTGGTGCCTGCCTGGGCTCCCTCAGCGGGCCCCACCATATCTTCTCCTCCCTTAATAGTGGTACCCTTGGTTTTGAGCGTGGCACACTGCTAGCTGGACCGGTTCTGGCCAATGGAGTGTGAGTGGCAGCACCATGAGGAACTTCTGTTCCAGGAAATAGTTTTTAAATTTTATTTCTTTTTATTTTATTTTCCAGGAAGTAGTTTTAAAAAGAGTGGGCAAGCCCTTCATCCCTCTTTCTCCTTCTGCTGGCAGGAAGGTACACATGATGGCTGGAGCTGGAGCAGTCACCATGGACCATGAGGTAATCTTGGGAATGGAAGCCGCACACAGCCGAGCCTGGGAGGGGTGGAGCCTGAGCCTCAACATGCCGCACCCTCCCTAGCAGACCTTCCTCCTCCCACGTGGAGTAACTTCTGTCTTGTTTAAGTCACTGTTGTTTTAGGGTATCTTTCACCCACAGCTAAAGACAGTCCTAACCGCTACACCCCTCTCAGAGCATTTGGAGTCAATTACAGTTCTCGCACAACACGTCAGCCAATGGTTATACGTGATCTCACTGCACTGGAGCACCGTAGCTAAGCTCAGGCTGTTTACTGTGGGATGACTCTGGTCTTGTCAGGGATGAGGCCTCCTACACACAGCCCTGTTATCATGACTATGGTGACAATGGCATGTGTCTGGGACTTACAGACACATGAGAGAACTGAGCCAGCTCAGGTGTCCAGGGGCAGACTGAGCACCCTTTTACTTCCCTCCCCTCTCCAACCCCCCTGGAAATGGCAACTTAGCACAATGTCAAGCAGACACGAGAAGAGGGTGGGAGGACTCCTGACAGATATACTTCCAGAAAATAAAAAATAGGCATGATTATATTGATTTATAAACCAAGGAGGAGGAGACTGCAGCTCAGTACATGTACAAGAGGCAGCTTGAGTAGAGGTGCTACCCTCCCCAGCACCCGGAGAGGCTGTAAGCTCAGAGTCTGCAGTCTGAACAGGATGGGCCAGGGGCTTTGCTGGGGGGGTGGGGAGCGTTGGTGGAGGGAATTGTCCACAGAACAGTGGGGTGAGCACTCTGCTTGCCTTGAACCCAGGCTCCACCACGTGGCTAGCAGTGCTGGGTTTGCCTTCAGAAGTGACCTTGGAAGCAGGCTTAGTACCACCCTCATTCACCAGGTCTCTGTGGGGTGAGGAGGTCCAGCACCCTCCACTGAAGGCTGCCGGTTATGAGTCACTCTGTGGACAGAACTGGAGCCAGCCTTCCCAGGAAGGGGTGAGGCCGGCTGAGGAAACAGACCCAGACAGCAGAGGAGAGCTTTGCCCGCTGTCCGCACGCCTCAGTCTGTCTCTCCTCTGTACATGCAAACTGGCAACCAAGGAAAACAGTCGCCGCGAGAGAAGGACCTGGATGAACCAAGTAACAGCTGTCCTGGGAAGACAGAGATAATAAAGGCAATGAGCAGAACTTAAAAATCATAATTAACATCTCAGAGATATTTGAGGAGGTATTGCATTCACAAAACAAGAACAGGAAGCTAGAGAAAGGAAAAATCAGGGAACAAGAAAAAGTTCAGAGAGATTAAAAATATGATTGTCAAAACAAAACAAAAATCAGGAGAAGGGCTGGAAAATAGAGTCAAAGGAACTTCCCAGACTAGGGCAAAAAGACAAAAAGATGAAAAACGTGAGAGAAAGTTAAGAGTTGTGTGGCATCATCCAGGATGTCCAAAATGTGTCTAAGAGGAGCTCAGAAACTATGAGGATTCAGCTTAAGCAGTGCTTAGAGGAAAATTGATAGCTTTAAATGCCTATATTAAGAAAGAAGAAAGACCTCTAAATCAGTAATCTAACCTTCCATCTAAAAACACTGAAAAAAGGAGAGTGAAATAAACCTAGAGTGGGCAGAAGGAAGAAAATAAATAAAGACCAGAACAGAAATTAATGAAACAGAGAATATAAAAACAATAGACAAATTCAGTGAAACCAAAAGCTGGTTCTTTGAAAAGATCAACAAAATTGACAAACCTTTAGCTAGATTGACTAAGAACAAAAAGGAGAGAAGATTCAAATTACTACAATCAGAAATGAAAGAGGGGACAGTACTACCAACATTATGGAAATAAAAAGGATTATAAAGGAATACTATGAACAACTGTATGTCAACAAATTAGGTAAATTAGATGAAATCGACAAATTCCTAGAAAGACACCAATTACCAAAACTGACTCAAGAAGAAATAGATCATCTGAATATAACTATAAGAAAGAGATTAAATTAATAATAACAATAATAATAATATAAACTACCCATGAAGAAAATCCCACGCCCAGATTGCTTCAGTGCTGAATTCTACAGTCCTAGACTGTTCAGGCTACCACAGCAAAATACCACAGACTGGGTGGTTTATAAACAACAGAAATTTATTTATCATAGTTGAAGGCTGGAAGTCTGAGACTGGGGTGCCAGCATGGTTGGGTGAGGGCCCTCTTCCAGGTTGCAGACTTCTCATTGTATCTTCACATGGTGGAAGGGGCGAGGATTCTTTGTGGGTCCTCTTGTATAAGCTTTCCCACTGATGAGGGCCCCACCCTCATGACCTACGCACCCCTCAAAGTCCCCACCTTCTAACATCATTACATGGGGAGTAAGGATTCCAACATGTGAACTGGGTGGGGGTGGGCACAAACATTCAGACCCTAGCACCTTCCAAACATTTAAAGGAGAATTAACACCAATTCTTCACACACTTTAAAAAATAGAAGAGGAGGGAACACTTTCCAATTTATTATGAGTTCAGTATTATCCTTGTACCAAAACCAGACAGGACATCACAAGAAAAGAAACTGATAGACTAATATCTTTTATGAATATGGATGCAAAAATCCTCCAGAAAATAAGAGCAAACCAAATCCAGTCACAAATAAAAAGAACTACGTATCATGACCAAGAAACTATCCAGAGACGCAGGGCTGATTTAACATCTGAAAATTTATATAATACAATAGGTCAGTTGAATAAAAAACAAAAATCACATGAACATTTCAAAAATCATTTGCCAAAATCCAACACCCCTGCATGATAAAAATACTCACAAACTAAGAGCAGAAGGGAACTGCCTCCACCCAATAAAGGCATCTGTGAAACTGCCACAGCTAGTATCATACTTAGTGAAAGACTGGACGCTTCCCCCTCAGATGAGGAACAAGACTACTTCTGTCACATTTATTCAACATTGTACTGGAGGTTCTAGCTAGGGAAACTGGGCAAGAAAAAGAAATAAAAGGCATCCAAATTGGAAAGGAAGAAGTAAAATTATCTTTATTTGCAGATGACATGATCTTATATGTAGAAAACGCTAAAGATACTACACACAGGGAATTCCCTGGTGGCTCGGTGGTTGAGAATCCGCCTGCCAGTGCAGGGGACACGGGTTTGAGCCCTGGTCCGGGAAGATCCCACATGCCGCGGAGCAACTGAGCCCGTGCTCCACAACTACTGAAGCCCGCATGCCTCAACTACTGAGGCCTGCATGCCTGGAGCCCGTGCTCCACAATGCGAGGGGCCACCGCAATGAGAAGCCCGCGTGCACCGCAATGCTCACCGCAACTAGAGAGAGCCTGTGCACAGCAACGAAGACCCGACACAGCCAAATAAATAAATAAATAAATTTATATTAAAAAAAAAAAAGATACTACACACACACACACACACACACACACACACACACACACACCCCAACCCTGTTAGACCTAATAAAATAAATGAATACAGCAAAGTGGGAGGATACAAAACGAACACACACAGATCAGCTGCATTTCTATACACTAACAGTGAGCAACCTTGAAAGGAAATTAAGAAAACAATACTATTTCCAATGCATCAAAAATAATAAAATACTTAGGAATAAACCTAACCAAGAAGATGAAAGACTGTACACTGAAAACTACAAAACACTGCTGAAAGAAATTAAACGCATAAATAAATGGAAAGACATCCTGTGTTCATGAATTAGAAGACTTAATATTGCTAATATGTCCATATTACTCAAAGCAATCTACAGATTAATGCACTCACTATCAAAATGTTAATGGCATATTTTTCAGAAATAGAAAAAAAAAGCATACTAAGATTCCTTTGGAATCTCTAAGGGCCCTGAATAGCCAAAACACTATTGAGAAAGAAAAACAAAGCTGGAAACCTCACACTTCCTGGTTTCAAAACATATTATAGGGGGCTTCCCTGGTGGCGCAGTGGTTGAGAGTCCGCCTGCCGATGCAGGGGACATGAGTTCGTGCCCCGGTCCGGGAAGATCCCACATGCTGCGGAGCGGCTGGGCCCGTGAGCCATGGCTGCTGAGCCTGCGCGTCCGGAGCCTGTGCTCTGCAACGGGAGACCCACACAAGCCGCTCTGGCCAGCCGATCAGGCCCAGCTCTCCTCCTTAGGAACGTGTTTTCCTGCTTCTTTGTAGGCAAGGTCATTCTATTTTTTGTTTGTTTGTTTTTACATTTTTTCCCTTGGTTTATCTATTTATTTTTTTAATTTTTAATTGTTTTTTGGCAAGTCCATTTTTTAAAAAATTTTATTTATTTTTTGGCTGTGTTGAGTCTTCATTGCTGCACTTTCTCTAGTTGTGGTGAGCGGGGGCTTCTCTTGTTGCAGAACACGAGCTCTAGGCACGCGGGCTCAGTGGTTGTGGTGCACGGGCTTAGTTGCTCTGTGGCATGTGGGATCTTCTTGGACCAGGGATCGAACCCGTGTCCCCTGCATTGGCAGGCAGTCTTTTAACCACTGCGCCACCAGGGAAGTCCGTAGCAAGTCCATTTTTTTTTTTTTTTTTTTTTTTGCGGTACACGGGCCTCTCACTGTTGTGGCCTCTCCCGTTGCGGACGCACAGGCTCAGCGGCCATGGCTCACGGGCCTAGCCGCTCCGCAGCATGTGGAATCTTTCCAGACTGGGGCACGAACCCGTGTCCCCTGCATCGGCAGGCGGACTCTCAACCACTGCGCCACCAGGGAAGCCCCGCAGCGAGTCCATTTTAATTGGATGCCAGGAGTTGTGGATTTTACCAGGTTGGAGGCTTGATATTTTTGTATTCTGAGAAATATTCTTGAGTTTTTTTCTGAGATACAAGTAAGTTACTTAGAAATTGTTTGATTGTTTCTGGTCTTGCTTTTGTGATTTGTTGGGTGAGTTTGGAGCTGTGCTCAGTCCAGACTGAAGAGTCTGGGTTAACCCCTGAGCCCTATCCCGATACTCAGTGAATCTGAGGTTCTGGTCTGGCTGGTGGAGCCCCATGTGGGCACCGGGCACTAGTCTCTCCCCACTTACGGCGCTCTTCACAGACGCATGTGAGTGCCCCGGGGAACCCTCAGCAGATCACCAGGGCTCTCTCCTGGCAGCAGTCTCCTTAGGGGTCCTCTGTCCTGAAGACCCTAATTGCCTTTATCTCCCTGGATGTCCAGCTCCATCTCTTGAACTTGGGGAGCCTTCTCTGTTTGTCCAGGAACCCCCCTGTCTGCTCTGTAGCCCATAAGCCTCTCAGGAAGGGAGCAGGCCATCACAGGACTCACTCATCTGTTTCCCACCTCCCAGGGACTGCCATCCTTCCTCACCTGATGTCCTGTTGTTCACAAGTTTGTCTGGTTGTGTTGGTAGTTTCGGGAGGGAGGGTAAACCCGGTAAATCTGCAACTCCATCCCAGGTGTACCCATGGAGGGTGCGCTGTACCCCAGATGGGCCAGGAGAGAAGGTTCTGAGCACAGGGCAGGCAGGCAGAGGTCTCAGAATTTCTCTCTGCTGCCTCTTTTCTCAGGCAGGAGCTGGGGAGGGAGGAGGCCAGAGGAGAGAGGAGATTACAGGGGAGAGAGGAGAGCTAGTGGATCAGGGGACCCTGCGTGACGTCCAGAAGAACCGGGGCCGAGAAGCCGCTCGATGGGAGGGCCGGGTGAGCCCCAGCACGACTCTAGATTTCAGGCCCTGGGCTGTGGCTCGTGCCCAGTGGGGTGACTAGGTCCTCACCTTTGATCACCAGGGAAACATGATCCCCTGGGTCCACCCCACTGAGACTCCCCTCCAAAACCCTTCTTTCACCCCTCTTCTCGGGCCCTGGTGCTGGGCCAAAAGGTCCAAGGCCAGTCTTGCTGGTCTGCTCAGGTCCTGGCACCCTCTCGGCCTTGGTCCTTCGGGCCTCTCTATTTCACAGGCCTGAGAACAGCCCATTCATTTGGTTAAAGCCAGAAACCCTCAACAATTCTCTGTCCTGAAATTCTCAAGAACAAAGTGTTTGTTTTAACTTGAGGAACAGAGCCTCCACCTGGAAATTCGAAGTGACCTCAACACCATCACCCTCTGCCTGAGCCCACTGCAGGGCCCCGGAACGCCAGCCTTTCATATTCCTTCCTTCGCTGGCCTCTGGAGGAGGAAAAGGAGAAGCCAGCCTCTGACCCTGCAGGCACCTGGTCAGCTCTGGCCTCTGTGGGCGAGTGTGCTTGGTTTCTTCCTGCTGAAGGTCAGGGGTGGGGATGCCCATCCAGCCTGGGGGCTTGGATTCTAGAAACTTCAAGGGGCCCAGGGAACGTCAACTCAGAGGCACACCCACACTGCGTGCTCAACCTGCGAGGTCTTCCCAAGCCCTGGGTATGTACGCAGCGTGGCCCCTGCCTGGCTGGAGGAGGGCCGGCGCTGACCAATGTCTCGGGCGCCAGGCAGTGGACGTTGGCCCCCAGCAGCCGAGGTGTGGCCACCCCAGCTGCTCCTGCCCCTCCCACAAGGGGTGCTGTTTGCCACCCTCCGGCTCTTAGCTGCCTCCCCCGCTGCAGGGTCTCCAGGACCCAGACAGCTAGGAGACACTGCCCCTCACCTTTCTTTTTTGAGCACCTGCTGTATGCAGGGACGATTCTATAGGCACTAAGGGAAAATGGAGGGAGGGCCAATGAGTCCTACTGCAGAGAGATTACGCCTGCCGGAGGATGGAAGGCCAGTTATCCTCATGACTGCTGGACCTGACATTGATGGAGCCCTGGGGCACCACTCACAGGCTCAGTGCCTTGCTGCCATGATCTCGCCCCAGCTGGCAACTTGATTATCCCCGTCCTACAGACGGGGAAGGAGGGAGTTAGTTCATCAACCTGCTCAGGCTCACACAGCTGGACGTACGGCTGCCGTGATGGTAAAACGCCAGATTGGTCCAAGCAAGGGAGAGTCAGGGAGGGTGCGCAGAGGAAGTGGCCTTGAGCTAGGCGCTGGGGATGGGAATGGGCTCTCGGATGGAAGGCAGAGAGGAAGGGCACAAACAAAGAGAACAAAGAGAATAGACAAATAGGGTGCTGGTCACCCAGTGAGCCCGGACCTGGGTGGGCGGTGGCAGAGTCAGGACAGGCTCAGAGCCGGGTCCTGCAGGGTTGCCCCCCCGGGTCGCAGGGGTGTCGAAGGGATTCTGCTAGGGAGTGACACCCTCCAGGGGGCTGGACCTGTCGGGGCCTGAAGCTGGTTTTGATGAGAAATCAAAAACAGGTTTGTGGGTGAGTCAGTCGCAGGGAGCACACGGAGAAACCAGCTCCTTGGAGGTCTTCCCTCAGCCCTTCAGACTGCGCAGCCGCCCACGCCTGCCTGCCCGAGGACCAGTGGGAACAGGTTTGCTGGGCCCGCTGGGTGCCTTCCTGTGTGGATCTGGCCTCACTGTTGTGTCTAGACTGCCAGTGGGGGGTCCAGGAGGGGGCACTGGACAAGGCTGCGTCTGAAACCTTGTTCCCAACCACAGATGGGGCAGGCTGGTTGGAAAATATTCCTTTCCTGAGACATCGCAGCTCGGCCTCTTTGAATCCCCCAGCCACTTCCTTCCTGTGTGTATCTTACGCTCGCTGGCTGAGGGACTGGGCGGGTTCCGTGTGTGTTGTTGTTGCTTATTTTAAGTTTCTGTCTTGTTCCTTTGTGAGTTGCGTGCAAGGGGGGTGGGGTTGGTTCTAAGAGGCCTTTGTCACTGTAGTGCATGTCGGGGATGCCTTGGGTTTTCTCTGCAAGTTAAAAACCTCTGCTTGTGAGAATGAGAAGGAAGGAGGGTCTCCTTAGGGCCACAGGTAAGGACCTTCACACGTGATATCATGCTTAGGCTCAAATCAGCGTCAAGACACAGGCAGGTAAGAAACATGGAGGATCCAGGAAGCTGGAGTATCGGCCACTGTCTCGGAGCCAAGGTTTCCTGCCTCTTAGGTCCAAGTGCTTTCCTGGATGTCCACGGGCAACGCCAACATGCCTTCCAGTGCCTGTGGCAGCTGGGGACACAGGCTTCCCCCCTTAACCTTCAGAGCCTGCACTAAAAGCATGTGCTGCCTGTTTCCTGAGAAGTCAAGGGAACTTTGACTTGTTTTTCTTTCTCTTTAAGTAAACAGAATACAAGAGAGTTTCTCCAACTTCGTTGGCTGTGGCTCACGGGAGACGATGCAATTCACACGGCAACCCCATACACACACGAGGGTACACGTGTATATACGCATGGGTGTATAATGTGTGTACATGTGTATACAAAATACAAACATTTATCTCTCATGGAGACAATTTTCAGAAAAAACACTCACCCCACATTCACCCCTCCTGTGATACACACGCATTTTCTGTATAGATGCTCGCACACAAACATATATGTGTATCTGTAACTGATGCAAATTTTAGGAAACAACGTCCACTCACCCTAAGCGTGACGTACTCAGTGTGCGATCTGCTCCGTCTTCTGCTGGCTGCCTTGCACCGAGCTGTGTCCAACACATCAGTGGGTCACAGTTGATGCTTGGCAGGCACTGAAAAGGAAGGAGTTGTGTTTGTGGGGCCCCAGAGTCCCGCACCCAGTCCCCGGGCACCTGCACTCCACGCAGTCAGGCGTGCGCACGCTTTGGGCCTGAGGGCAGGAAGGTTTGGCCCTGACCACGTGGCAGGCCTCGGAGTGCTACGCCGGACTTGGGGTTTCCTAGGGGGCCAAGTGTTTGAGGAGGGGCATCCAGGTAGGAGGAACTCGAGGCCATGTCCCCAAAGACAGGTGTCCACGTGGCAACATACAGCACTCGCCACCCCTCCGAGCGAGCCCCCATTTCCTCTAAATATGGGTGATGGTGATAATGATCGAAGCACAGCCAGCTCCGTTCACAGCTCGCAGGAGCGCGTTTATCACACCTCGCAGGGCAGGAGGTGCTCAGGGCAGAGGTGCTTCTTACTAATTCCCACGAATTCCCACGAGGACCAGAGGCCCTGTAGCCCCACCCACCGCAGAGGGCGGGAGGAGTTAAAGGTGGGCGAGGTGTCAGTTCACCCAGGTGCAGCCCCGTGTGTGCGCGGGCGCAGGGGTAGGGACCCAAGAGGCTGGTTCAGAGAAGCGTGGCCCAGGGTTGCTGCGCCCTCCTCGTGGCTGAGACGCCCCTTTATTCCACACCAGGTGACAGTGATGCCCGTCTGGGAGAGTGTTCACGGAGCCCTTTGTGATGGACACATTCTTACAGGGCTCTGCAGGCAGTGATGGAACTAGATATCCAGCCGCCACCCTCCCAGAGCTCAGGTCCCATCGCAGGGACCACTGACTCAAGCCTGCTGCGGTGGATTAAGCAACCATGAAGAGGCGCAGTACGGGGGCCGCAGAGTGCAGGCTGCCGTGCCCAGCTCAGCCAGACGTGTGGTTACCAGCCCTGGTTCCCAGCCATCCGTGAGGTGCTGGTTCCCCCCTGGGTCCTGACATGGACTGTGGACAAGGGCAAGATTCCAGGAGTCAGGACCTGATGGAAGTGGGGTGGCCCCAGGACTGCTAGAGAGCCCCAGCTCCACGGAAACACAGTCACTGGGCCAGGTTAGAGATACACTCAGCCGTTTAATACCCCTAGGGCTGCTGTGAGGTTTCACAGGGTCATGGCCCAGGGCTGTCGCCCGCATGGAAGAGGATCTGCCGGTCAGAGGGGCCTGGCAGGTGACCGGGGCGGGGGATGTCGGTGGGGCAGCTGTCTTCCTTCATGCTGGGGTTTGCTCTGGGTGCCCCTGCAGCTATCTCCAGCTCCCCATGTAAGGGAGGGTGATGCTGGCCTAAGGGCTGCTTCAGAGCCCAAGTATCTGTGGGGTGGGGGCAGGCCGGGGCGCAGCCTGGGGAAACAGAGCTGGCAGGAGGCAAGCCTGGGATCCTTTTCTACCTCAGCCCCGCTCCCTGCCGGGGCTTCCTCCCACTACTGTTGCCACGCTTAGCAAATAAAAATATAGGCTGTCCAGTTATGCTTGAATTTCAAATAAACAACGAATACATTTTTAGTATCAGCATGGCCCTAGTGTTGCAAAAGTGTCCTGTATCTGGCCACTGTACCTCCTAGACCTTGGGCTCCATGGTTAGGTCTTGGAACCTGGTCTTCTGCAGGGGCTGGGGGCTAAGGCTGCAGGTCTGAGGCAGCCAGGACAGGCCACCAGACATCAGAGCCTTGTGCAAAGGGTGGATGTGGAAAGAATGGGTCAGAGGAGCGGGATCCCATAGGCCTGGAACGAAGCCTGAGACAGAAGTTGTGCGAGCTCCGAGCCCACGAGCCCGCATGTGGGTGGCTGTGATCTCCCGTGACCTTCTGGGAACTCCTCCACCCGATCACTGGAAAGGGTCTCTGCTCCCCAAACCCTGTCCCTCACCAGCCACCGACCTTGCTGTGGGGTACTGGTCCCCAGGTGCTTCCCCTGGGGGAGAAGAGGCGACTTGCTCAGCTGGCCTTTGTGCCCCCTATATCCGAAGAGCTGGGGCTCTCTAGCTGTCCTGGGGGCACCCCACTTCCATCAGGTCCTGACTCCTGGAACCACAGGACATGACACTGAAGAGAAAGAGGGAGATTGGGCATGAGAGGGACATCCCCAGGATAAACACAGCCCCAGTAGGAAGGCCTGGGCCTTTCCTGCTCCCACACCCAGGCCACGTAACTTGCTTTGTTCACTAACAGCTTGGCCTTAGGGAAAAGGAGGGCCCTAGGACCCTAGCTTCAGCAGAAGGAGGGATCCTAGCAGTACAGCCCAGCTAAGAAGATTCTGTGTTAGGGTTTGGGGCCAAAGGCCATTGAGTAATTGTATAAGGATTTTTTTTTTTCATTTGTAATTGCTTGAAGGTACAGTTCAAACTTGCTTAAACAAAAAGAGGAATTTAATTGGCTGTGTAACTGCATTACTAGCTTCAGGCATAGCTGGATCGAGGAGCTCACATTGCATCCCTAGTCACTATGTCAACCTCTCTTTCTCTCGCTCTCTCTCTGTAATTCTATTTTTCCCCCACCCTTTTCGATTCTTCCTGGGGCCAGCTCCTCCTCATGGTCAGAGTGGCGAGCTGACCATCAATAGCTCCATTCAGACAAGCCAGAGCCTCACAGAAAAGAACTCAAGCCCTTGAGGCCACTCTGATTGGTCCCCTTGCTTGTATTCCCAGTCCAGACGTACCCCTGTGCCAGGGAGGCAGAGCTTGGCCAGTCCGGGGTCATGTGCCCACTCCTGTGAGGGCAGGAGGGAAGAGGAAGTTGGGCAGACAGCCGTGAACCTCTGCAGTGTACGCCCCTGCTAAATTCGTTGCTCACCATCCTATCCTGGTGCTTGTGTTTCCAGCAGGGACCTCACCCGGAGAGGAGAGGGGTGGTCTGTCTGAGGGTGGATTCAGCTAATCCTAGAGACTTTACACGAAACTTTGTTAATGTGACATCTAACAAGCTAATCAGAAGGTTGTGTACTTATGCCGCTGACAGATGACTCAGACAGGCCTTGGGGAGCGAGACAGCTTCCTGCCAAAACAGAGTGTAGGCAGAGTTGGTCCTTGGGGCTCTCAGGCCCTTTGGACGGAGACTCTGGTGCTGAACCTACCTGGTTTCCCTCTGCTTCCAGTTCCTTGGGAAGTGACATTATTAAGTCCCTCACAGTCAGGGGTCACGTGACTGGTGTGGCCATGCACTGTAAGTGGAATGCTGTCTGTGACATCCAGGGGGAGGCATGATTCTCCAAGACTCTCCCTCTTCTGTACACGATGACCAGATAGGAGGTCTCGAGCGGAGACAGAGACACAGCATGGGTGCAGCTTGGAGGGCCACCTGCCACTTGGTTGATCGTGTCTCCAAGAGTTGCGCAGATCTGAAGTGTGTGAGAAATAAACCTTTGCCGTGCTCGGACTCTAAGATCTGGGGCTGTTTGTTGCTGCGGCATAGGGCTCCTGACGAATACACCTTAACAGTCTCTTGGCCAATACAAGCCCCTGCTTTGCTCTGAGATGGCCCCAGTCTGCTCATCCTTTCAGTCTCTCGGGATTTGCACCCCTGCCTTCCTTCTTCGTTATCAAATATTCCTGGCTGGCTGATGGCGTGCTGATATGAGCTAAGGTCTTAATGGTCGATGCCAGTTAATCTTGCCCACCCAACGTCCCCTCGCCCGTAAACTCTAACCAAACCGAGCACCCTCCAGAATCCTCTCCCCTGGATCTTTGCTGTCCCTGGCCTTTCTGTCCTGTTCCTGCCGTGGGGCCTCGCTGCCCTCTTGGATGGGTGCGGTCATACCAATCCCTTCACACCGTTTCGGATTGTGGCTCCTGGAAGACATTTCCCAGCGTGCGGACCCCAGCCTGGACTCTCCGGCAGCCTGCGCTTGTAGCTTCATCTGGGAACCACGTCTGTGCTCGCCTGCCTCCCGACAGACCGGGGGCTCTTGGAGGGCTGGCGGGGTCCATCACGGCCCCTGGCGCCCAGGGAGTTTCACCTGCGCACCGACCCCACTTCAGCAGAACTGTCGATGCCTCACGCCACTGGGCGAGTCAAAGGCACTCAGACGCCTCCTCCCGCCCCGCTGCCGGCTTTGTGGGCGCAGGCTGGGGGTGCAGACGCCTGGGGATACTCTGAACCTCGCTGCTCGCTCAGTCGCCCCTTCTGTGGCACACGCGGCCGCCCTCAGGCAGAGGCAGCCAGGGGCCCGCGCTGACCTCGCCGACCTCTCCGGTCCCGGAAACGCCCCGCGGAGCAAACGAAAAGCGCGAGTCAGAGAGAGCGCGGCGCCGAGGTGGCGGTTAAGTGCCAGGGAGGCGGCGTCTGCGGGCCGACTGGGAGACGCCCGTGCCCCTGCCCGCGCGCCTCCGCCCCCGTGCGCCCCCCGCGCCCCCAGGCCCTCTGGCGCCCCCGCCCCCGCGCCCCCCGTGTCCCCGTACCCCCCCCGGCCCTCTGCGGCCCCCCTCCCCCGGCAGCCCTGGCCCCACCGAGCAGCTCCCCTCCCCTAACACGCCCCCCTCCCCCCCACTAGCCAGCGCACCCAGCCTCAGCTTCACCCAGAACCTATTTTTAAACCTGGAAGCTGGCTGGAGACCAGTTTGCAAAGACCAACCTTTAATAGAAAGAGGTGCATGGCTGAAAGAAAAAGCAAGGGACGTTAGCGTGATGTCTTTTCAGTGGCTCCAGCGATGGGGCAGCTCATTCCCACGTAATAGCACTTGCTGAGTACTTACCTGCACTGGGAGAGGCGCAGGTGACGATGGTGATGGCCGCTCCAGTTCACTGCTTGAGCACCTGCTGTGCGCCAGGCTCTTCCCCAGCCACTGTACGTACATCGTATCGGGGGTATAAACTGTCATCCCAACAGCAACGGTTTTTTTTTGAAGCATAAATGCGTCAGTCCAAGGCACTTACATCTTCACACAGCAGGAGATTCAGACTTCACTCATCTTCAATGTCCACATCAGTGCACTTTCCCAGTCACTGTGGTCGTGTAGCAAACCATCCCCCAACTTAGTGGCTTCACAAGGACATTTATTTTGCTCTTGAATCTTCGAAACACATTCCCCTGGGGCTCAGCAGGAGGCGGTGTTTGGAAGACGCTCCCCCCCCCAGCCCCCACCTGCCCCCAGGAGGCATTCTACAAGGACAGAAACCCTTCTTTGGCCAGAGCCACCTAGGCTAGACTGGGGGTGGGCAGGGGGGAGGGTGGGGGATGGAGGAGGGGTGTCACAGTCTGCCAGGATCTGTGGGGCCACTCTGTTCCCTCATTCTGTGCCCTTACACTGGAGGGAACAGAATTCAGGAGGTGAGCTCTGCAAAGAACAAATGACCCAGGCTGGTTATCCAGAGTTACTAGGCAGTTAAATTAGACAGGACGAATTTAATTAATTAGGCTGACTTAGTAAGGGGGACAAACTGGTATCTGGGACTTCTGTCCCACGGGGCCCAGTCCAGGGTGTTCTGATTTACACTCAACCTCAAAGGACCCCAGCTGACCCCGGAGCAGTTGCAGAAAGGGATGGGGCTTCGAGAGCCCCAGCTGGAGGCCCACAGCTGGGAGGAGGAGGCCGGTCCCTACGCCCTGGTCTGCAGGATGAATCTGTTCTTAGAATAGGCCTTCATATTATTTACCAAGACTCAATTTTTTTTCTCTTCTAACTCATTTACTTTTGTTTTTATCCTTGTGCGTGCCTTTAAAAATACAGTCCTCACATCATATTTCTCTTTTCTATTCATTGCTTCTCACTTGGTGATGAGAGCAGGCGGTGGCCACGTCCTGGGAGTTTGGCTGGGCAGTTTTCTCATCATTCCAGTCTATGTTAGTTGCAGTTTCCATTTCTTCTGTGACCCAACATTTATTTAGGAGAGGGTTTTAATTTTCAGTTTCAAGTGGGTAGATTTTTAAGGTTGAGGTATGATTTGTACACAGTGCATTTTATAGACTAAACTGTAGTTATTAACTTGAACATTTATTGCACTGAGGTTTTAGGACTTCTGTACACTTTCTGCCCTTTGGTATTTATTGAGGTTTTCTTGATCCCAATATATAAACCTTTTTTATAAATATTTCTTGAATGCTGGGAAGGAAAGTGGTCTTTTTAAAAATAAAATTTGAGGGACTTCCCCGGCGGTCCAGTGGTTGACTCCACGCTTCCACCGCAGGGAACACAGGTTCGATCCCTGATTGGGGAACTAAGATCCCGCATGCTACGCGGCACGGCCAAAAAAAATTAAAATTAAAATTTGATGTAGATATGGCTCACGGGTCACCAGCCTATGACCATGAAATAATAGGCAAGTCCTTCTTATACCTAAATTATACCCAAATTATGAAGACACTGTGCGCGAGCACACACACACACACGCATGCACACGCACCCCGCTCCATTGCCAAGGACATAGAGCTCTGCAGAAAATGGCCTGTCTTCCCATAGCAGTGGAAAGACTGATGGGGTCCATCAGTTCTAAGTCACACTTTGCCACCTGGACCAAGCAGAACTCCTCCTGGGTCCCAGTCTGACCTCCAAAACTTTGTCCTCAAAGGTTAGGTGACCTCTGGCTATAACCCCATGGCTCAGACATTTTTCTAGATTGCTCCAGAAACTTCTATTCCTCAGCTCCTGCCCTCACTCTCAACGCTAAGAGCTCAAACCCAGTCCAGGGCACCCGGGAAGCGGCATCTGTCTTGGCGTTCCCTCTACTCCACCCACTCACCCATCCCCCCAAAAGGCTCCTGGTCCCTAAATAAACTCTTCCATTAGAAAATTGAGGGGGGCTTCCCTGGTGGCGCAGTGGTTGAGAGTCCGCCTGCCGATGCAGGGGACACGGGTTCGTGCCCCGATCCGGGAAGATCCCACATGCCGCGGAGCGGCTGGGCCCGTGAGCCATGGCCGCTGAGTCTGTGCGTCCGGAGCCTGTGCTCCGCGACGGGAGAGGCCACAACAGTGAGAGGCCCGCGTACCGCAAAAAAAAAAAAAAAAAAGATAGAGAAAAGTTCACATGACAATGGATGTTTCTGAACAAAGC
The DNA here is from genome assembly GCF_964374135.1 of Grampus griseus. Lineage (NCBI taxonomy): Eukaryota > Metazoa > Chordata > Mammalia > Artiodactyla > Delphinidae > Grampus > Grampus griseus. Next base: position 144,982,400 of record NC_139018.1, on the reverse strand, counting down.
TTTACAGTGTTGTAAGGAGAAGTGGGAGTTGATTCAGAATCACTTCTGCTGATTTCGCAGCCTGTATCGGTACTTTATTTTTATTGCCAAATAATATTCTATTGTATGGATATACCAGATTTTATTTATCCATTCTTCAGTTGATGGACATTTAGTTTGCCTGCCTACTATGAATAAGGCTGTTATGAACATCAGTGTATAAGTATTTGTGTCGGCATATGTTTTGGGAATAGACCTAGGAGTGGAATTGTTGAGCCATTTAAAAGTATCCTTAACCATTTAAAAAACTGCCGGACTATTTTACAAAGTGGCGGCGTCATTTTACATTCATGCCAGCAGTGTATGAGGGCTCTGATGTCTCCACCTCCTTACCAACACTTGTCGTGATCTGACTTTCACTCTAGTCAGATCTAGTCTGGTAAGTGTGAGATGATATCTAATTGTGGATTTGATTTGTATTTCCCTAATCGTTAATGATGTTGAGTGTCTTTTTATGTCTTCTTTGTTGAAATATCTATTCCGATCCTTTGCCCATTTTTAACTGGGTTATTTGAATTTTGCTGTTGAGACGTCATAATTCTTTATGTATTCTAAATGCAAGTCCCTTATCAGATATACTATGTGCAGTTTTTTTCCCTCCCATTCTGTGGGTTGTCTTCTTACTTTTTCGTATCCTTTGGAGCATAAAATTATTTAATTTTGATAAAGTCCAATTTATGTTTTTCTTTTGTTGTCTCTGCTTTTGGTGTCATATCTAGCCTAACCCAAGGTAATGCAGATTTATTTCTATTTTCTTCTAAGAGTTTTATAGTCTTAGGTGTTTCATTTAGTTCTATGATTCATTGTGAGTTAATTTTTGTATATGGTGTGACATCTCAACAACAAAAGGGCCTTCAACTGATTGCATGAGGCCCACCCATATTATGGAGGGTAATCTGCTGTACTCAAAGTCTACTGATTTAAATATTAATCACATCTAAAAAATATATTCTCTCTCTCTCACACACACACACACACACACACACACATATAGGGAGAGATTTGTTGTAAAGTATTGACTCGTGCAATTACAAAGGCCGAGAAGTTCAATGATCACCCATCTACAAGTTAGAGAGCCAGGAAAGTTGGTAAAGTAGTTTAAAGGTCCAAGAGCTGAGAGCTCTAGTCCAAGGCTGAAGGTCTGGGGACCAGCAGCACGGAAGGCAGGAAGAGATCAACACCCTAGCTCACGCAGTCAGGTGGAGAGCCAATCCAATCTTCCTCTGCCTCTTTGTTCTATGATGCCCACCCAAATTGGAGAGGACCATCTGCTTTGCTCAGTGTCCCAATTCAAATGCTATTAATCTCTTCCGAAAACACCCTAGCAGATACATTCAGAAGTAACATTTAGCCAGAGATAGGAGCATCCTGTGGCCCAGTCAGAGTGATGCATAAAATTAACCATCACGATGTTCATTCATTTCCATGTATTTTAAATTTTCATGTGAGACTTCCTCTTTGATGCATAGATTATTTAGAAGTGCGTTGTGTAATTTTCAGTGTTTATAGATTTTCCTGTTGTGTTTTCGGCCTTGAGGTCTAGACTGATTCCATCTTGGTCAGAGGACATCCTCTGTACGAATGTTTGCAAGTTCTAAAGGAGCAGATTGTTCCTCCATCCAACCCCTCGCTCTTCAAATGTGACCAGAGACTCCTGTTGTGTAGGAGGAGGTTTCAGGTCCACAGGGTGGGAAACAGCAGCGTCTTCGTGAGGTCCAAGAGCTGTCATCGTGTCCTCTCTAAGCGGCCTCCAGACAGTGCCAGGTGAAGACAGAACCCTGGGTGGAGGGACCCAGATGAAGGGTCTGATTATCCACGTGGGGCCTGAACCCACCAGTATCGGAATGGGGCTGCTATACCACACAGTGTGTCAGACCCAGGCTCTGTCTGTGGCACCAGCCCATACTCAGCAGTGAATTCAGGAGTGGAGGGAGCTTGGCCTGAGTCATTGGGAGACAGGCTGGGACCTGGGACCTGGCACCCTTTGTTGCAATACTTGCGACAAATGTCTCCTCAAGCAACAAAATGCAAAGAAACTATAAGGGACTAAAAATAACTGCATGCATGTGCAGTTGGGCCAAATTATGGACAACAAGATACAAAGAGACCAAAAAACCCAACCACCACTTCTGAGGAGCAAAAGCAGGGCACTGTGCTTGCCCCCTGCACACAACACCACCAAAGGGGTGGGCAGACCACCTAAGCCAACCCTCCGGCCCAACCCCTGGACACACCCCTCTACCCTCACCCCATATAAGGAGCCAGCCCTTCCCCCGCCACCCCTGAGCAAGCAATGACACCTATTACTTGTTCCCGCTCCCCACGGCTGCAGTAGGGGTCCCAACAAAGCCTTGCCTGAATTCCTTGTCTGGCCTCTTATCAATTTCTATAGATTAAGGAGGCCAAGAACCCTGGTGGGTAACTATTCGGGAGGAGCCCACCCACAGGCCCCGAGACAGCAGAGGGCACTCTGGGTCCTGGCTGCAGGCTTCCGCTACCTTCTAGCTCTGCAGATGGGTCTCAGACCCCAATGGCCTAGGAATCCCATTCGTGGCCACCCGCCCGTCCTGGGTGCCTTGGCCTAGGCAGGGGTATAGAATGTGAGACACAGAAGACAGGGTCAGTCATGGGGCCAACTTTGGGAAGGATGAACCAGATCTCAAGGGGAAAAAGACCGAGGCTGAGCCTTCACGTTTGAACTGGGCTCCACATTGACCGTGCACAGCTTCTAAGCGCAGGAGAATTCCACTCTTCCCACCCTAGTCCCAGAGCAGCTTGCCCTCTCCGGCTGCCTCCTGTTCCTCGGGCCGGCGGGTCAGTAGGGAGATGGAAGCCGTGCCCCTTTCGGTCCCCTCAGCCTGGTCCTGGGTGGGGAGAGAGCAGTGGACGTCAGCACAGCCTCATCCAGGTGCTGAGTGTGTCTCCAGCAACCATCCCCCCAGGTGGTGTGGGTGCAGGCGGCCCTTGTCACCTCTCCTGGCACTCTGGCCCCGCTCCTCTGGTCCCTGCTGGGGTATGTGGCCGAGGTTGGTGGCTGCGTGGCTGGTACCCGGCCACTCCTGGCTCTGCCCATCTCCACGCCCCGCGGCACCAGCAGCATCATTCGCCATGTGTTTGCACGCACCTGACTCAGTGCTTCTGCCCCGAGGATTCTATCCCGCAAAGGCACTCAAAATCGGGGGAAGACAAATGACAAAGGTGTGCTTGTAACCAAAGAAACAACTACCGCTCGCTAAACAGCACAGGTTTCAGTCTAGGGTCGTCCACTCACACAACGGCCCGTGTCTGCCACCGGAAAGCAGGATTCTGCTTTTGATGTTGACTTTGATATGGGCAGAGTCAGCTCCCATGGGTGTCGAAGCGCTCGCCCGGGCATCCTTGTCCGGGCTCACGCGACCCCGACACCCGACAACACACGCTCTCTGCAGGCTGGTAGCTGCTGCCTCGGGGTATGGGTGTCCAGACCCCAACTCCCAGCATCACTGTTTTCTTTACCTAAATCAGGATTGCATCCCTTTTAAGTCTGCTTTCCACGTCCTTCTATCATACGTGTTTAAAATCCATTCACAACTTTCTCAAAACATCTCTTTGGGGAAAAGTGAGCCCAGGAAGAAAGTGTGAATGAGTCCTGTTTTTCCAAAAGACTCTGCATCTTCACCCTACAGGATGCAAAGTCATTTTCATGAGCTGCTTGGGAATTTCCTGTTTATTTACCCGGGCTTCCAGACAAACCCAGACTCCTGCCCCGCAAGGCAAGGCCAGCAGCCGATTTGGCCCGAGGAGCCGTCTGGGCCGGAGCTAAGAGTGACTCACCTCAAACCTTCCCACCCCAGTGACCCCTGCCCATGGCGGACCCCAGGCTGCTGCAGATGGAGGCGACGGGCACTCCTGGACCAGAAGGAAACCCCCGCAGGACGCCTTCCAGCAAGAGACGGGTGGCACCAGGATCTCAGCCTGCAACAGAGCAGGCCTGTTTCCCCCTCCTTAGGCCCCCGTGGGCAGAATTGTGGGGACAGCTCTGGAGGGAGAAAGGTTCCCCCGCCGCGGGCACGATGTGTGCACAGGAGACCCACAGACAGACCCACAGACACCTCCCCGATGCAGACACACTGCCAGGCACGGATAGGCACACACACACAGGCACTCGCTGTGCCCGGCCAAGGCCTCCTGTACACTCATTTCCTCTTCCTTCTGGGAGGCTGCATCAGAGCCCGGCTTGTGGCCGCCCTGCCGGGCCTGACACCGGCAGCGTTTGCTCTCGGGGGCCAGCAGGGCCGTCAAGATGCGCCAGCCTTACACCCACGTCCATGCTGTTCCCCACCTGCTGCTGCTCTCGTTGCAGAGGTCTCGGAGCCCTTTCTCAGACCCTGCTGCTCTGTTCTGCCCATCGGCCTATTTCTCAGACTTGAGTAGGCGAATTCCCACAGCTGGAAGGGAGTAGCCTCCGTGTTCCAGGGCTGCAGAGGCCAGGGAGGTCTGAGCGGTCAATGGTCCTTCTGAGCAGGGAGCCATGGGGCCCCTCAGCCAGTGCGGCCTGGGCTCCCCAAGCCTCCTGAGCCCCCAGCCCCGCCAAGCTTGCTCCGCCAGCAGGCCTGTCACCAGCCAAGCCCTCTGGTGATGGGTGACCAGGAGTGGTGGGTTCTCTGCCGTCCTTTCCTTTCTCCCTGATGTACTTCCCACTCAAGAGAAGGCCCCCGAATCAGGGCACTCGGGCACGAGGTCATGAAGTCTGGGTATGGAGTTTTCATGATGGTTTAACGTCAGCATAAGCGGGGAGAGCCCTTCTCCCACCTCTGTGCCCGGATAGTTGAAGGGGACACCTGTCCCTCAGGTCGCTAGGCTAGGGTTGCCAGAGAAACTCCTGGATGCCCACACCTCGCGCTGTGGACTCGATGTTTATGTAGCAACCCTGCCCCTCCCCCCACCCCCAATTCTTATGTTAAATCCTAATCTCCAAGGTGATGGTATGAGGAGGCGGGGCCTTTGGAAGGTGATTAGGTCATGAGGGTGGAGTCTTCATGAATGGGATTAGTGTCCTTTTAAAGAGACTCCAGAGAGCTAGGTGGCCCCTTCTGCCAGGTGAGGACCCAGGGAGAATTTGGCTGTCTATGAATCAGGAAGTGGGCTCTCACCACACAGGAATCTGCCAGCCCCTTGATGGTGGGGTTTCCCAGCCTCCAGAACTGTGAGAAATAAACGCCCGTTGTTTGTAAGCCACCCAGGCTATGGTACTCTCTTCTAGTAGCCTGAATGGACTCCTACACCAGTTGAATTTGAATGGAAAATCAATGGAAAATTGTTTTTAGTGTAAGTATGTTGTCAGTATTGCACAGGACATACTTATACTAAAAATTGTATTCATTGTTTATCAGAAATTCAAATTTAACTGGGCATCCTGTATTTTATTTTTTCTTTTGAAATCTGCCCACCCTACCCAGACCTTTCTGTCTGAGGCTCACTTTTCCTCCACGAAGCAGCTGACTGGGAGGTGTTGTGCGGGCCTCTTCCTGCAGGACCTCTGCCCTGCTGGGGGGTGGCTCTTGGTGGGTCCTCTCCCAGCATCAGTCCTCCCAGTCCTACTGGTCTTCATTCTGCCCAGCTTGCCTTCCCGCCCGCTCCCGCCCTGGGCTTCCTGGGCCTTGGCTCCAGTGCTCCTGAAAGGCACCCACCCCAGGTGTTCCATCTGCCCCTGGCCGGGCTTCTGGTTCCTTTACCCTCTCTGTGCTTCTCCCCCAGCAGAGGTTCACTGAGCACTTTCTCAGCTCCAGGCCAAGCCAAGGGGGAGAGCGGGGAGGGGAGTGGGGGGAGCAGGACCATAGGCCTTGCCCTCAGGAATCCGAGCGCCCGGGTTGAGTCTGGGCACCGGGAAGCCTTCCACGGCTGTGTTCCTGGTGATGAGCTGCCAGCAGATCTGGTTCCTGTTAAAGACCTGCTTCCGGGTTTGCAGACAGCTATCTATCTCCTTGCTGTGCCCCACAGGGCAGAGTGGGTGGGGGGGGGGGAAGAAGCAGCTCTCTGGCCTCTCCTTAAGGACACTAATCACATCACAAGCCTCCCCCCTCATGACCTAATCACCCCCAAAAGTGCCACCTCTAAACACCATCATATTGGGGCATAGAATTTCAACATATGAATTTTGAGGGGGATGCAAACATTCTGTCTATAACAGAAGGCAAAGACAAAGGATCCTTGCAACTATTAACCTGACCGCTTTTGGGGGACGGGGATCACCAACAAGCATTCCTCCCAGCCACGTTCTGCCCGGGGGCCCTCTGCCCTCTCCTTACCCACTGTTTTCACTGTCCACCATTCGGCATCCAGGGGTTCAGCACACCTGCAGCAGTGGGTGCCCGATGGCTTTCATCCATGGTCACAAAGCACTTGCCATGTGGCTACCAGAATCACAAACCGTGCAGCAGGGAATAATCACAAGCATTAACCAAGTGGGAAAGGGTCCTAGCTTTTTTGGAGGGTTCTTGGTGATGGAGAGGTGCCTTCAAAAAATATGCAAAGGGGGCTTCCCTGGTGGCGCAGTGGTTGAGAATCTGCCTGCCAATGCAGTGGACACAGGTTCGAGCCCTGGTCTGGGAAGATCCCACATGCCACGGAGCAACTGGGCCCGTGAGCCACAACTACTGAGCCTGCGCGTCTGGAGCCTGTGCTCCCAACAAGAGAGGCCGCGATAGTGAGAGGCCCGCGCACTGCGATGAAGAGTGGCCCCCGCTTGCCGCAACTAGAGAAAGCCCTTGCACAGAAACGAAGACCCAACACAGCCAAAAATAAATAAATAAATAAATTTAAAAATATATATATATATGCAAAGGGGCTCTAATCCTGAGACCATTAAAACCACTTTTAAAGCATTTTTCCTCTGGAGGCAGTGTTTTCTGATTATATCTATTGCATCTCTCTTTGAGGCATCCAGAAAGGGATTTTTTTCAACACATGGTATCAAAAAAATCTAACTGAAGGAGTGATTATTTTTAAATAACAAGTTGTTTTTGAAGTGGATGTGTTTGATATCATTATTCATTTCTATTTCTCAGCAGGGAATGAATGGATTAGGCATTTCCCTAACTGTTGTCGGTGGCAAAGAGACTGGGCTTTATTTCATCATAAACAAAATGTTGTGTTGAGTCCGAACTGCTGATTTAGTTACTGCTGGGTGCACCCTAGTCGGTTACATATTTCAGATCACGGATCACCAACTGTAGCAAAATCTAGACCTACAGAATCAATGGGTCAAGGCATTAGATTTGAAAGGAGAACTGGTTGGTTCACTAAAATCAATTTGCGGAGTATTTTGTCGTGTCCTCCCCCGCCCCACAGTGTAAAGGAAACAACACGATGAAAACCCTGTTGTGGAGCTCCTGACATCTCAGGAGAGCAGACTCTGCCTGGGGGACCATCCCTCACAGCCTGCCGGGAGCCTCAGGCCCCGCGTGGCGGCCCCGGCCACCAGGGGGCAGCGCTGGGCTGGCTGTGGCTCCAATGCACCCTGGCCTGGTCTGTCCCCGGAGAGGCAGGCGGGTTACCTTCCCTCTGCCCCAGAAGCAAACACAAAAATCACATGTAGTCTCCAGCTGGGCTGCGTATGAAGGGCAGGATTAATATGTTTACCACTGTAGAAGTTTAAAATGATTATTCAACAGATTAAGAGTTAGTCCCAGATCCAAAGGTCATGTTAGCCCCCGGTTTGGGTCAGTGTAATTTACATTTCCCAGGACCTTTAGTTTTCTTCTTTTACAGGCTTCAAATCTATCTACAGAAAACAAAAAGCAATTAAAAGCCCTCCAAGACTGAGTGGAAGGAAAAAAAATAACTCTCTGCATTTTCTTATCATAATATAGGTCTCTGTTTACAACTTAAAAGCAGCTTCGCCCACCCTAACTAAGGACAAAGCCAAAAGTCCTGCAAACGCAGCAAAGCCTTTTTTTATAAGCACAGGAGCCACCAACCATCAACCAAACACACCTCCAGACACAGTTTCCTTGACGTTAGTATTTGCTGTGACCAGAACATGTGGCATCCTCTGGCTCTGACATCCCGTTACTAACACTGCTGTTGGCCCACCTCACAGGGTGGACACAGTGACTGGACCTGTGTCGTGGTCATCACAGGACAGCAGACCTCTGACGGCACTGCACTTTATTGCATTTTTTGTTGAGCTAGTCCATACGCACTGTTTTCCCAACAGCATTTGCTAGCTTAGTGTCTCTGTCACATTTTGGTAATTCTGGCAATATTTCAAACTTTTTCATTATTATATTATTAGGATGACTTGTGGTCAGGGATCTTTGATGTTGCTATTGCTGAGGGCTCGGATTATGGTTAGCATTTTTTAGCAATAAAGTATATTTTTTTGTTTGTTTGTTTGTTTGTTTTGCTGTACGCGGGCCTCTCCCTGCTGTGGCCTCTCCCGTTGCAGATCACAGGCTCCGGACGCGCAGGCTCAGCAGCCATGGCTCACGGACCCAGCCGCTCCGCGGCATGTGGGATCTTCCCGGACCGGGGCACGAACCCGTGTCCCCTGCATCAGCAGGCGGACTCTCAACCACTGCGCCACCAGGGAAGCCCTAAAGTATTTTTTAAATTAAGGTATGTACATTGTTTTTTAAAGACACGTGCTATTGCACACTTAGTAGACTACAGTATATTGGGAACGTAACTTTTATTTTTTAATGATTTTTTAATTGAAGTATAGTTAATTACAACATTGTGTTAGTTTCAGGTGTACAACAAAGTGACTCAGTGTTTTATATATATACACATATATATATTCTCTCATATATTCATATATATGAATATATATTCATCTCGTATATATTCATATATATATCATATCTCATATATATTCATATATATATTCTCTCTCAGATTCTTTTCCATTATAGGTTATTACAAGATATTGAGTATAGTTCCCTGTGTTATACAGTAGGTCCTTGTTGTTTATTTATTTTACATATAGTAGTGTGTATATGTTAACCCCAAACTCCTAATTTATCCCTCCCCACTTTCCCCTTTGGTAATATTTCATTGTGTATATATATACCACTTCTTCTTTACCCATTCATCTGTCGATGGACATTTAGTTTGCTTCCATGACCTGGCTGTTGTAAATAGTGCTGCTATGAACATAGGGGTGCATGAATCTTTTCGAATTATGGTTTTCTCTGGACACATGTCCAGGAGTGGGATTGCTGGATCATACGGCAACTTTATTTTTAATTTTCTAAGGAACCTCCATACTGTATGGAGAACTCCATACTGTTCTCCATAATGACTGTATCAATTTACCTTCCCACCAACAGTGTAGGAGAGTTCCCTTTTCTCCACACCCTCTCCAGCATGGGAACATAACTTTGATATGCACTGGGAAACCAAAAAAATAATGTGACTCTCTTTGTTGCGATATTCACTTTTTTCTTTTTTTTGTGATGGTCGGGAACTGACCCCGCAATATCTCCGAGGTCTGCCTTAGACAGAAGCTTCCAGGTGGAGAAGGGAGAAACAGCAGGGGGACTCCAGGGCCAGCCATGGGTAACAGCAGCTGAGTGCTGCCCCTCAGGGTGGCAGCCTCCTCACCCACATTCACTTGTCCACACAACATCCTCTTGGGTCCAGCAACAAGATCTCTCCTTCCTCACAAATCCCAAAACCTCTGGAGCCTGCGGTGTAGACGAGCTGGCCCACCGGTCAGTGCCCGCTGGGTGCCCACCCCGGGAGGGTCCAGCGCTCACTCCAGCATTGCAGGCAGCAGCCTCTCTGCTCTTCCTGCTGTGCGTTGTGGTCCAGCCCTCCCCCAGGGGACCCTGTCTGCTCCAAAAGTGGACTTAGCTATCAGCTTTTGCGTTCACCTCCCCTGGCTGTGGTTCGGCCTGCACCATCCTGCCTGGGGATCTTTCCTTCTGTGGCGGGCATTAGGTGGCTTCCCCTCTTGTGTCACTGATCGTGGCTAGCTATTTTCCAAAAGAACAGGAGCCCCAATGGAAGCTAATCCTTGGACTGACAGGCAGGAAGCAGTTGGGCCCCTTGTGTGTTCACACCCATGCCGTCCTCTGAGTCGCTTGCTTGTCCTTGGGGCTCACTGTCCTCCCCTCCCCGGCCCCCTCCTCAGCCTGCCGGGCTCTCCAGAGGCAGAAGGCACGAGGCATGGCCACTCCCAACCCAGTTCCCGTAGTGAGCCCTCATCCCAGCAACTGCACTGCTTTTACTGAGATCTGGAAGTTCAAACATTCAGACCACACGTTTGGATCTGATGGATGTCGGGGCTCTGCCATGGTAGAGGGGGCCCCGGGAAGGCAGGACTGTCCCCATCCCTCTGCCAGAGTGCCTTGGCCACGACCCCAGGGCTCGTTCTAAGGCACCTGTCCTGCCAGAATGGGTCCGGGTGCCGGCCCTTGGTCGAAAGTGCAGACAGCACTGTACAAGTCATGTGTGTTCAGCTCGGACAGGAGGGGGACAGAGGGCAGGGACAGCTGAATGTAGTGCAGGGAGGGACATGCTGTCTTCCCGGGGGGCAGCCTGGGCCGGGGCGGGGACTTGCTTTTGGGGCCCACGTGCGGGGTGTGTGATTGACAGGTGGAGGTGAAGAGGCCAGAGAGGATAGTCTTCTTGGCCCCCTACCTCTAGGACTGACCAGCGCCACCAGCTGCTGGACACAGGCCTCCCTGAAACCCCCAGCTTCCCCTCTGTGGGCACGTCCGGGACAAGCACGGACCTTGGGGCCAATGGCGCTGTCTGCAGCCCCTGAGAGGTCCTCCTTACCCAGAGATCCCCGCTTGGAGCCGAGCTGAGCCCCAGTGCCGTGCTCCCAGCCGCTCCCTGGGAAATGCAGAGCACATAGTCACTCCCACGCCCTGGGAGGCTGCTTGCTGGGCTCACCTGGGCACACAGAGGGAGGCTCCTCTTCCATAAGGAGGGAAAAAGGGCCAGTCACACCCATGGACTGGGCCGCCTGGGCATCGAGGCAAATCAGACCAAAGTCCTGATGTCCAGGAGCCAAACACCCAAGCAAGGAGATGCACGTGCATGAGTCTGACCAGGGCAGAGGGCAGACGGAGCTCAGCCTCCAAGAGAAAGGGGGCAGGAGGTGGGGTCGAGAAGCAGGAGAGACAGATGGCTCGGGTCTGTACAAACACACCACGGGGCCTGCCCAGCCCCGCGCTTCTGCGCACGTGCCCGATGCAGGCTTGTAAAACCCTGTGTGCGCCGGGAGTCCACATCCACCCGGGCTGCTCCAGGGAGGGGCGTTGTTGGGAGGCCATGGGGGCTACTGCACGGGCTCCAGAAAAGATGGACAGGGTATGCTGGTGTCTCAGGTAACCAAAACCATTTGCTGGTGGGATTGGAAAACCATACGGCCTATTTGGAACACTGTTTGGAAATTTCTAATGAAGTGAAATATGCAGTCATTCTGTGAGCTGCCAATTTCGCTTCTTTTGTATGTAGCCAGAAGAAATGAAACCTTATGTCCACAAACTGCTCACAAAGGCTCATAGTGGCTTTACTCATAATAGCCCCAAACTGGAGGTAACCTGTCCATTAACAGGAAAATGGATACACAAGTCGTGGTACGGTCATACTGCCCTGCAATAAAAAGCTTACAAATGACTGATGCCCACACCAATATGGGTGAATCCCCAAAACCTGTGGAACAAATGAGAACTGGCACCAAACAGTACATCTTTTGATTCGCTTTGTACGTTTGTAAGGACAGAGCAAATCTAGAGCGGTCCGGATAAGAGCTGCTTTAGGGGGTGGGGTGCACTAGGTCGGGGGTGGGGTTTGCGTCTTTACTGTGCTGGTGGTGAGACTTCTGTCAAAACACACCCAACTGTATGTTTGATATTTGTGCCTTTGGCTGTACATAAAATACGTCTCACTAAAATTAATGTTATTAAAAATCACTTCTGGTTGGAAGGCAAAATTCCTTGCTTAAGTAGCCACACTATAGTTTCACAGCCGTTGATGGACTTGGCAGGTCTGAGCCACTTCACGGTTCTAGAGCCCCTTGGCTTGCCCTAGAAAGCCCTGCCGTGTCACCCAGCTGACACTGCACGTCCCCTGCAGACCTTCTCCAAGGGGCCTGAGACCTTTCCCAAGGGCCACTGTGACCGGGGACAGACAGACAGACGTGTTCTGACAAATGACTCTTCCCCTTTAACCACGGGGGATGGGGGATGGGGACACTTTGACAATTCAGGGTACTCAGCACTGGCTCTGGGTTATCACTCATTTCTGGTGACTTAAAAACAGCCCCGTGGGGCTTCCCTGGTGGCGCAGTGGTTGAGAGTCCGCCTGCCGATGCGGGGGACGTGGGTTCGTGCCCTGGTCCGGGAGGATCCCACATGCCGCGGAGCGGCTGGGCCCGTGAGCCATGGCTGCTGAGCCTGCGCGTCCGGAGCCTGTGCTCCGCAACGGGAGAGGCCACAACAGTGAGAGGCCCGCGTACCGCAAAAACAAACAAACAAACAGCCCTGTGGACCCACGGTCAAAGTGGGGGCTTGTGGAGGTCAGGGGATAAAAAGAGTTTTATCCCAAGTGTGGGTGTCCAGGGCACTGGTGGGTCTGTGGTCATCTCCCCAGTTCCCAATGCGCGGTTGGAGGGGTTATACTCGGCCGCTGGCTGAGCCTCCACGTCGGCTCTCCCCCCTTGGTGTGGACGCTACTTTGGTAGACATGGGACAAAAGTGAAAGTCCTGGCATTTCCCCTCCCTCCCAGGAGAATAAATCAAAGGTGATTAATTTTCATCCTGGGGGAATCGCAGCGATTCGTGGGGCTATCAATGACTTGAGTGCGTTCCTAAAGCATCCCCTTATCGTTCCACAGTGTGGGCGCTGATGGGCACCTTTGGTTCTCCCTGTCCATCTGCAAGGACCACCAGAAACAGTTTGTTCATGCCTGGGGGCGCCTGGGGCTTGTGCCACCTTCCTGCTGTCTGCCACAGCACAGCTGGCAGAGGCCTTGCAGAACGCCACGCTGGAGCCACCATTGACATCCTCGTGCAAATCACACCTGCCTTCCTGACACACAAAAGAGGGAGAAAACCCCCCACAAACATTCGGGGGCCCATCACCTTGACAAAGCTTCCGGGAGACCATGGAGTGTTTCAGGACAGCCCAATAAAGTGAAAGAGATGTCGTTATACCTAAAAAAGGAGGGACGACGTTTGCAGAAATTTTTTGGATTTCGAAGGCAACCTATCGGCCATTTGGCTGTGCCCTCCCAAAGCCTTTACCAACGAACCTGTAAGGCCACCAGGTATGAGTGGGGCTCCCGGACCTCATCTCCTAATAGACCCAGTGGCACTCAGTGTTCGTGACCAACAGCAATGCTGCAGAGAGCCCAGGGGGCAGACCATCGAGCCGAGTGCCAGGGTTCTGGACAAAGCCAGGCCCTCCTCTGCATGTGAGTATTCTCATCTCCAAGAAACAGCTCCTGGCTACCACTGGGTCCCGGTGGGGACTGAATGGCTGACGGGGACATCAGTGGACTGCAGACCTGAGCTCAGTGCATTATGGACTGGGTGTGATCTGTCCCGCCCTCCCGAGAAGTCGGGTCTACTCGGCTGCAAACTGTTAGCTCGTGGAGACGGTGCGTGAGAGCCTGAGACAACCCAGAAGGCGCACGTCAGTTGCATGAACAGATGGCTCAGACCCTGTGACACGTCCTCTTGCTTGTGGCCTCCTCTCTCCCTCAATCGACACCTTCTGGGAAGTTCCCAGTGACCAGATGGCCAAGGAGGCGTGCTTTCAGATGGTTCTCCATGATGCACTGGCTCCAGCTGAGAACAGGCTGAGGGCATGACAGCCCCAATGTCAAGTGTCCCTGGAAGACAGAGGGGAAGGGAAATCATCCCAGCGGACAGAGCTTGAGTAGAACAAATGGTTATCGCTTTTTTGGACTGAAAGGCAGCCGGAAGAATTAACCTACACCAGTGACTCTTCCCCTCCCCCCACCGCCTTGGGGATATTTGGCGATGTCTGGAGACGTTTTGATTGTCACATCTAGGGGGAGGGAGCTACTGGCATCCAGTGCATAGAGGTCAGCCAAGGACATTGCTGCACATCTTACAATACACACAGGACCGTCCCCTACAAAAAAGGATGATCTGGCCCTAAACTTCATTAGTGCCACAGTCAAGGAATCCCAATTCACACTGTTTTCCTTTGTCCATGGTACCAAGTAAACCGGGGAAACAAAGTAATGTATTTCATCCCCAAATCAGTCAACTGAACCAGTAAAAGAAAAAAAAAAGGGAAAGAAACAGAGGAACTACATTCACTTGCCAATGCATGTTGGAAGGAACCAAGCAAGTACACCTCAACACCCATCAGTTAAATGAGACCCACCGCTCAAAGCTGAGGGTTAGCAGGGTTCAGCCTCCGAGCGCAGACTCAGGGAAGTTCCCTGCAGCTCTAAGGGCTCCGTGGGTGGTGGAGCGTCTGGGGGCTTCCTCGGGGTGTTGAATGGTGACCGGCTCTGCCACGGCCCATCTCCAACCCTGCTCACGGTGGCTTTACTAGTTCTGATCATAAGTTAGTGGAGACAAACTGCTTGCTCCCACCCACCTGCCAAGTCATCACTCCAAGGCAGGTGTTTGGATTCCATTTCCGGCAAGTGGAAAGCACCGGACAGGCCGCAGGGCTCCTGCCTTGGAGAAAGGTATGCGAGGGCAAAGGGGATAGCCCTGGAAAGCCTGTCCTCTCCCCCACTGTCTGTCAGGGCAGCAATGAAAGGGACCTTGTTTATTTGGCAGTTCAAGCAAAGGGACACACACGTGTGGGCCCGCTCACTGTCTGCTGGGGGGTGCTACGAGGGAGCTCATATCCCCCTCCCCAAATGGGGAATCCTAAAACATGGCATCCAGAGAAATGATATCAAAGCCACGGAAGGGGGGCTTCCCTGGTGGCGCGTGGTTGAGAGTCCGCCTGCCGATGCAGGGGACACGGGTTCGTGCCCCGGTCCGGGAGGATCCCACGTGCCGCGGAGCGGCTGGGCCCGTGAGCCATGGCCGCTGAGCCTGCGTGTCCGGAGCCTGTGCTCCACAACGGGAGAGGCCACAACAGTGAGAGGCCCACGTACCGCAAAAAAAAAAAAAAAAAACCACGGAAGGGGATGAAGAGAAGGACAAAGGCTTTTAACCAGGCCACAGTAGGACAAGGGTTCTATAAGAAGCATGTAACAGTGTTTTGCCAACAACTCTTAGAGGAAAACACATTTGGCCAAATGATCTAGAAGTAAGGAGCAAGGTTAGGGAGTTGGGAAGGTCATCCCGCAAGGGCAGGAAGTCCAGAGGAGGAAGCGTCCCTCCCCCTTTGGTGGGCTGGAGGGTCTCCAGGTGCCCGGCGCTGAGGACGCTGTGTTGTTTGGCTCTGTGATGTCCAGGCTCTGCCCCTGCAGCACACACCCACCCATGACTGAGGGGGTGACCGGGGGCCTCCAACTTGGTCAATGCAGTCCCCTCTCACCTGTGTGACCAGCTCCCCTTCCCTGAAGGCCTGCTTTTGGTGACACAAGAACGGGTCCTGCTAGTGGTGACTCCCTTTTCTGGGCTGGGTCATCGGCGGCCACCGAGTTTGCTCTAGGAAGGAAGGCCTGTCTCCCTGGAGCCACTGCAAAGGCACAGCGTCCTCTCCAGAATGGTCCAGGCCCATGATGACCTCATGGAGGGGGCGTGATCACGAGAGCTGCCCTGGAGGAAACTGTCCCCACCTCAGCCTTTCCCAGAGGGCCCTCTGTAGACAGTGGAGTCCCTGTGACACCACTGTGAGGGAGGGCCCCGGGGCGGGCATTTACTGGGGAGACCTGCCACCATCAGGTCTGGTGCTCACTGCCACATCTGACTGCTGTGAACCACAGGCTGGAGAAGTAGCCAGGCTGCTGTATTAGCTACAATTCTCCCCATTTAGGGGTAAGAGTAGAATCTTGATTTGATAAAGGCTGAAACCGATATTTTTAGGCCTCTTAATAGCTATCAAATCATTGATTTCATTCTCTTTTTTCAACAAGTATTTATCCACCACCTAATATGTGTCAGGCGCTGTTGTAGGCACCAGGAGTACAGCAAAACATACCAAAATTCCTGCCTGAGTGGAGCTTACATTCTGTGGGGGCTGGAGGGAGGCATACAATGAATGAATAATTCACATGCGGCGTTCAGACGGTGATCAATGCACAAGAGGAACACGCACAGGGAGGCCGTGGGGAGGGTGGGATGTGTTGGCTTATTAAATAAAGAAGTCAGAGAGGGTCTCCTTGAGAGGTGACACTGGAACAGGTAGTGACTGGCAGGTAATGACGGATGAGCCACGTGGCTGAGGGTGTGTGTGTGTGTGGGTGGAGGACATTCCAGGCCAAAGGGCATGTGCAAAGGCCCTGAGGCAGGCCTGTGTGCCTGGGGCAGAGGTTGGAGAAGTACAGGGGTGGGAGTGCTCTTTGTAAGGAGCTGGCTCCACTAATTTAGCCTCTTTAAAATAAAGGGTTGCTTTGGTCTTGAGCATATTCAGCCTATTTTTAAAAAGCCGGTGGTACTCCTCATCTTATGTTAAAGAACTGTGTGTGTGTGTGTGTGTGTGTGTGTGTTCTTGAGATGCTCTCTTGGAGGAATAAAAAATGATCAGCAATGAACATCATTTTTTGTATACATAATTAGAGTTGGTGGGACTCCTTTTTTTTTTCAAGCATCAAAGAGCAAAAATGAAAATTTCAGCAAAATATTCTGCAAAATAAATGGAAACAGTAACATTGCTCACCTTGTTTGGAGATTCTGGCTTCCACGCTGTCCCTGTGGTGACATCTGTGTTAAGTCAGCGTGGGGGGGAGAGGGGGAGCATGGCATCTTGACACTGCACAGACTACACACGCACTTATTCCTGAGAGGTCCGTGCAGGGTAGCCCCCTCTCTCTTCTCTGCTGGGAGTGGAGTGCGGAGGAAGGACTGGTTTGGGGAAACAAAGCTACCCACATCACTGCAAACAGACCATTTCACACACTGCTGGGAGCAATCATGAAACTCTTCCCAAGCGGGGTGCCTAGGAGGTCTCCCTGCAGCCTCCGGGCCTCCTGGGGGGAGTATGGAGGCCCCTGGTCGTCATGAGTGCCCTGTGGGTCTCCCTGGGATGAAGCACCCTGGACACACCCCCGTGTCAGCAGACCCACTGGACCCTCGCTGGAGAGTGGACGTGGGGACGTGGCTGAAGCAAGAATGAAGCTGGGCACCCCTCACCGCCCTGGAGCCCCACACCAGAGCGGGCCAGTTCCAGCAGCAAAGAGTTTACAGTATAGTTAGGACTGAAGAGCAAGGTGGGACCCGGAGGTCTCCAGAGAGCCACCGCTTTAAGGCTTTTTGGAAGGGGGTGCCTGCTCCCTGGTGCCAGGGGTGCCAGCCACTGTGGGGCCCTTTCCCGGATGTGCCTGCGCTCAGGTGACAGCAGAACCAGACTCTGGACAGAGGCAGCATCCCAGTGGCCGAGGTCTGACAAGGCAGGGCCCGCTCGGCCACAGCACACGTTTTCTCCTTATTTATTAGAAGCATCGGGAGAAAAAAAAAAAAGAAGCACTCGAGGAACTTAATCTGTAAAGTCCACACCGCAAGGAGGAAAACCGAATCGTGTCCTAAAGAAAGAAACCCTCCGAAACGCACTTCGCTCTACTTCTCTTAGTAAACATAGAAAACACAGAGAATGGAACACATGGGTTTGACAAAGCCTTTTCTTTTCTTTCACAAATTTCCCACCACTGATGGATACAGCCCTTTTTTCTTAACTAACGTGAAATATATTTTCATCCGCTAAGTTTATTTCTGCAAAGTAGAGTAAATTGCAAAATAAGTTTGTTGTCGCTAAGGGAGGGGGTGAGAGCCACGTAACCACGACCCCACCCCACCCACCCCCGGAGACGGTGGGTGCTGCCCAGAGGATTTCACACCTCAAGGTGTGTCCCCTGCTATCTTGAGGCACTAAATTCCTGACTGTAAACTACCAGGATTAATAAATCAAATCGGTTTGGAAAACATGAAGTTTGTAAAGTAACAGATCCTAAATTTTCGGAACGCCACTGGAGCCACTGGGTGGTGATAGGGAAGAAAAAGTCCACAGTAACTTAGTGAATAGAAAGTATTCATTTAAGAGGAAAAATGGAGTACCCAAATCCAGGAACAGAAAACAAATCGAGCTTTCCACGGAAAAAGAAGAGACATTAACACTGTTCCACTTTCAGAGGGGATCTGAACCAACAGCACAAAGTGTTTCACCCCCACAGGCCAGCGGAGCCCCACTCCACCTAAAGGTAGCCCTCCAAGGAGACAACCCGGCGGCAATAAAAGGGTGCAAAATATTGCTCTGTGGCATATTCTGAAACTAATATAAAAATAATTTCTATAGTACAGTTTAAACTTGGCTTGTAAAATACCAACATAACAGCATAAAATCTACTAACACAATAACCTTAAAAACGCCTTCCTTTCACAATATATTATTTAAAAAAACATCATACACCCAGGTGACGCAGATGCAGGAAGTGTGAAGCAAATGACTGAAATAAACTCCACCGGAGTTTATAAGTATCTGGGATTCTTCTGGAAACTTGCTGTCACTTAGAGACATTCGACCTTCCCAGAAGGGGAAGTTTGGCCAGACCAGATTGGATGGGAAGGTCGCTCACAGGCAGGGCAGCTGCGCAGCCCACGTCCAGGACCTGCACCCTGGTGGGGCTCACAGCCTTTCTAGAATCGGGACTGGCCATCTTCCTTTTCCCCAGTGCCCCCAATCCACTTCCTTTACCCTGCTCCACAAAGGGCTCCACAAAGTCATAGAAGGACATTAGGGGACCTCTTGACCCACATGTGAAAAACACAGCAGTTTCTAATAGTTCTTGTGCAGCCTGATGAACTCATTTGGTCTGAGATGTCTGGCCAGGGACCAGGGCTAAAGAGCTCTTGTGAACATGCGGGGCCAGACCAGCATGTTTAACAGAACAGTGGGCTCGCTCAGTTTTTCACAGTGTTTAGAGGAAGGGTGGATCCAGACCTCTCGCAAGAGGAAACGGCTATTTGTAAACTACGTGGACGGAGGGCATCCTGTCTGATGGGAGCGACACCCACAGGCGCCCGCAGGTGAAGCAGCCAGTGACCAGGTGGAGAAACTGGGGCCCTTTCAGGCGGCCGGGGGAGGAGCCTGGTGGGGGCGGGGCCTGGATCTCAGGCCTTTATTTATGGCACATATGTCAGATGGGGGTGGGGCGGAGGTGACAAATTCAAGGCGCTAGAACAGGGCACTGTTGTTTTGTTTTGTTTTGACTTTATTTTTTGACTCTTTTTTTTTTTTTTGGCCGAGTGGCTTGTGGGATTTTAGTTCCCTGACCAGGGATTAAACCCCTGCCCTCAGCAGTGAGTGAGGAGTCCTAACCACTGGACCACCAGGGAATTCCCAGGTCACTGTTTTTTGATAATACCTAGGAGTTACACTGCCTGGTTTTGAAGGTTTTCCTTTTTCCTCTGGTACTACAAATGGACCATTTTTATTCTCAGTTTGCCTGCCTCCCTCCTTTCCTTCCTTCCTTCTTCCCTCCTTCCTTCCTTCCTTCCTCCCTCCCTCCCTTCCTTTCTTTTTTAACCTGGCAGAGAGCATGAGAAAGATAAATTTTGGAAATTTCTGCTTTCATGTTAAAAAATTAAAAAACACGAGATTACTTTCTGCCTCCTTGACTTCTTGTGCGTATGTGTTTGGCTTCTGAACGCACAGGGAAGCATTTTCCAGACTGGCCGTTGCACCTTCTGTGAGATGCAGGGCAGGAGCTGGAGTCTACACATGAAGCAGTATTTATTTCCTGTGACCTCACAGCTTTGGATGGCAAAGCAGTTGGTCAGCACGACGTGAAGAATCAGTCCAAAAAGCTGCCACAAACCGTCTTGAGGAGATATTTTTTAAAAACTACTTTTTTAAAACAGAAGAAACCCCAGTAATATGACGGACGTGAACGTTAGTAATTTCCACACATTGAAAGTATTATTTAGCATGAAAAGTAAAACTTTTGAAAAAATTTAAGATCCTATGTAATTAATAATTTTAAGGAAACACTTATGTAAAGCTTGAATAAATTACTGAAATAAATTACTGGAATAAATTACTAAAAACAAAAAGGAATTACTCACAGGAGATACTCAAATTAGTTTATTATAATTCTTCAAACAAGTAAAACAAAAAATCCCCTCCCCATTTTTTTGTTTGTTTTTGTTGTTTGTGTGTGTGTGTCTGTGTGTGTGTGTGTTTTCCATTTTTGCAGCTCTTTATGTCAGGGGGAAAGCATTCTTTCTGGAGAAGAAGCTGGCTCCAATGAAGACATGGTCTACCTCCTGTGTTTTCTGAAGATACAGCCACAGCGAAGCGAGGCGCCTTCTCCTCTCTTTCTTGGGATTATTAGAGGCAATTCTATGGTTTTAAACGATTCTTTTGCTAGTGAGGATTTTACCCATCGTATCTGTATTTCTTGGAAACAAGATCTTCCCTTAGTGAGGCAGGTTTAGCGCCTCAGTGCCCTTGGCCAAGAGCGGTGCTCTCCAGAGATAATCTTGGAAGGAAGACGCTGCATACTGCTGCTCAGAACAGAGTAACTAAGGACACTTTTTTTTTCTTAAGAAATGTAAGGAGGCAATAAAATAGGGACGTGATGGGGCTGCTCCTAATGTGTTCTGCAGCCACAGTCAGGGTTACCCCCACCCTGCGGAGGGGACCCCGATGGGAGCGGCGCCCCTCCACCTGGCTGATCCCAGACAGATGCGGATGGGGGGCGGGGTAGGGGTGGGCTTCCTTCCCGGGGGCCCTCAGCCCCTTCCCTCTGGAAAGAGGCGCAGGCCGGGTTTCAGGGAGGCCTAGTGGGGGATTACACAGTGACCGCAGGGTCAAGTTCTCGCCTCTCTCCTGGGGCTTCGATGGTCGCCTCCTACGGCGCGCTCCGGCCACGGTTCACTGCGGAAGTGTCTTTGAAGGGGAAATGTGAGAAGGGTGTCCTCTTTTCTCATATATGGGCAACTCCAAATAGTGAGTTGGGAACCTTGCCTTTGCGGCCCAAGGTGTCTTTGGAAAGCTTCTGTCGCCCGAGCTGCCCAGCACCGGGAGCGATCGCTACATCTCACCGCGCCCTGCGAGGTAGGTTGTCCGGTGCCCATCCCACAGACGCCCGCGGCTTTGAGGGCAGTGTGAATATCGCTCGAGCCGGGGGCTGTGGGAGGAGGTTGTGCTTATGAGGTGGAGCCGCGTATTCCTAAAGGGTCACAGAGACCACCAGGGCGCCAGCGGGCGGCCAAGAGTCCTGTCCTCCAGGGGCCCGGGAGGGGCACAGGTGGGAGGGAGCCCGAGGCAGAGCCGCCACCGCGGTCCCGGGGCCGCGCGTTCGCTTTGAAACCCTGGGTGGCACCGATCGCACGCAGGTGACCGCTACATGTAAGAGGTCAGTCGCCTGGTTAGAGAAAAAAGCCCCCGCCCCCCCCCCAAAGAGGCATGAAAAAAACCCACTCCCTTCTAAAAACAAAGGGGTGCAAATTTCCTTATTTCTCTTATTGAGGAACAAAAATACTCTTGCAATGGCAATTCAGTTTCCATAGGTACGAGGCAGGTGCTAGCTAGCACACCCACTTCCAACAGCATGGCTGTTTCCTATCCGTCTACTACCTGAGTGGCATCAGTGTAGGTTCAGGCACCATTAGGAACATTTGACCAAACACGTACACAGCACGTACTGAGGATCGCCAGCTTCCTGGTGGACCAGGGAGCGGAGGAGACACCTACAGCACTGAGAGGACAGCCCGGCCAGCGGGGCCGCGGCGCGCGCTCAGGGCCGGGCCGCGGGCGCCTAGCGCTGCCGCCGCCGCCGCTCCTCGCGGCAGCAGTACGAGCGGTAGTGCTCGGTCTCGGCGCGCCCGTAGAACGCGCACTTCTCTCGCTGGCGAGGCCGTCCGGGCCGCCCTCACCGTTCGAGCGCGCGGCCGGCGTGTCGGCGAACTCCAGGCCGTCGCGCGCCGAGCCGAAGCCGTTGGCGTAGGTCTAAGACTTGCACTCGGCAGCGCCCGCCGGCCCCGCCGCGCCGGGCAAGGCCCCTGGGAGGCGGGCGCCATCAACTCGATCGTGTTGACCGTGCGCAGGGCGGCGGCGCGCGCCGGGCTGTAGCTCAGCGACCACAGCTCGCGGCTCTGCCGCGGGTACAAGGCGCACGGCCGCAGCACGCCCACGGCCGCAGCACCCCTTGCCCCGCGCGCCTCACCGCCTCCACGTGGATAACGCTCTGGCGCCCCGGCGCCAGGGGGCTGCCCCCGGGGACCGGTCCGCTGGCGCCCGCGCGCCGCTGCTGCCGCCGCCGGGGCCCGTGGAGGCCGCGCCGCGCGGCGCCGCCCGTGCCCCCTCCGCCGACCGGGGTTCGGGCGCTCCTTGAGCTTGAGCACCAGCTGCGTGAGGGCCCGGCGAGGCGCGCTCGGGGCTCAGCCCGCCCTCGGCCTCAGGCCTCGGCCCCCTTGGCCGTGGAGGCGGCGGGGGCGTCGCGGCGCCGCTGCTCGGCGCTGAAGCGCTCCTGCGCGCTGGTCAGGTAGTAGCCGATCATCTCCTCGTGGAACTAGTGCCGGTGGCTGGTGAGCAGCTGGCCGGCTCAGATGAACTTGCGCTCGCCCTGCATGGCGGCGCGCAGGATGTGGAGGCTCAGCTTCACGTCCGTGCTGTACTTCCAGGCATCGCTGCGGGGCCCGCCGCCCTTGTCGGCTGGCGACGCGCCTGCTGCCTTGCCCGTGGGCGACGGCGTGGTGTTCTCCGAAGGCGACGTGGTGGCCGAGGCTCCCGACTCCTCGCTGCCCTTGCGCGCGCCTTGGCCGCCTTCTCCTTGCCGCGCTCGGGCGCGTCGCCGTGATTGCCGTTGGCTGACTTGGAGCGGCTCATCGGGCCGTGCACCAGGCCGCCCATGTTCTTCAGCTGGATGCCCACGGAGTCCGCGCGGGTCTTGTCCTTGTCCTTGCGCTGCTTCTCCTTCTCCTTGTCCTTGCCGTTCTTGCTGTTGGAGTTGCTGCACAGCTTGTCGCGGTCCGAGTCCAGCGAGTCGGTCAGGGACTACACGTCCTCCCCCGCCGAGGCCGTCGGGGACTCCGGCTGCGCCAGAGGGGCCAGCGAGGGAGAGGGAGGGCAGGGAAGGGAGGAGGTTAGAGCTGTCCCCTCGCGGCAGATGGAGGCAGACCCTGCCCCCGCAGTGTGGCCTCCGGCCTCACTGTCCCCAGCCCCAGTTGTGGCCCAGCCTGGGAGTCTCTTGATTCTCGAGCTAGAGCTGCTGCCTTCGGAGCCCTCGTGGAGGCTAGAAAAGAGCACCCACAGCCAAGTTATGACATACGCCACGCAGCTGGACTCTGGAGCCATCAGTAACAGAGGGTATCGGGACCTGCCTCAGGGAACCCTGTGAAGATTAAATACACGTAAAGGCTGAAGTCCGAAAGCACCCTGAGCAGTGCCAGCTTGTCCTGGGTACTGACTGTGTGCCGGGCACTGCCCTCCTTGCTTTCCTCGTGTCACTTAAAAAAATATTCGTTATGAGCCCCAGTTTATGGTTAAATAAACTGACGTCTGGGGAGGACCAATTATTTGTAAGTTGTTTTTTTTTTAAACAAATCCCTTTTCCTGGAACTTTACTACTGAGATCACAAAAAAATCAGTCCGATCCTTAGAGCGAATCCCTCTTAGCATCTGGAGGCAGGGCTCAGCATGGGTCCTCCCCGGGGGAGGGGGCCAAGTGGGGCACCAGCCCCTTTCTCACAGCCCTCCCTTCCTGGAGGGGAGAGAAGGAGAAGAGAAGGAGGGGGTGCCGAGGAGTCACGCCCTCGGTTCCCTGCCTTTTCCAAGGACCCACACACACTTTTATAATTAATTCCGCTCCGTGGCAGCACATCGTGTTCCGATCTCGGCAGAGAGAGTTTTGTGTTGTGACTTGCCTACGGTTTGTTTTCTGAGTGGGCGGGGTTTATTCCTCTCCTTCCCGAGAAAATAAGGGAAGAAAAACTCCCCTAGCCGGAGCGCGCGCCTACGTCCAGACTCGCAGGCACACGCGCACACAGGCCCGCGTTCCAGCCAGAGCCGGGGCGGCGGGGACCGCGGGCGGCGAGGACCGCGGGCGGGGCTGGGACCCGGCGCGGGGCGGCCCCCGTGAGGGAGGATGCACCCCGCCTGCCCGCCCCGAGCCGAGTGCGCCTGCCGGTCCGTCCTGGCGCGCTCCAGGCTCACCCGGGTCTCGGAGGGGATCCGGATCCACGTCACATTCATGTAGCTGTGCAGAAGGTTCAGCTTGGCTTCTAGCGACAGGATCAGGCTAGAGAGAGAGGAACACAGAGTGAGACGCGCCCCAGCTCGCCCGCGCGCACCCCGCCCGCCAGCGGCCGTCCTCGAGGAGCAGGGGCGCACGGCGCCCAGCCCCTTCCCGGGAAGCACGGGGACAGCCCGCCCCATAGGGCGTTGAGGGAGGGGGCACAGGGTAGGGTCTTATTGGGCCAGCTGGGCCCAATAAGTTATCGTTGTCGTCTTTCCCCCACTCCCAGCCCTTCCCTGGCGTCCACCGCAAAGTGCAGAGGCAGCAGCTTGTGCTCCGAATCCTTCAGGGGGATCACGGCTGGGACGCAAAAGAGAGAGACCCGTGCCAGGTGGCCCAAGGCGCGATGGGAGGCTCAAAGACCCCGCGACCCCCAGGGAGGACAGGAAAGGGCCCCTGAGACCAGGTGTCTCCGTGATTAAGGAAACCAAATGGGGGTGTACACAGGATATCTATGCCAGTAGGAACGTTAAGGCAAGAGGTTTCAAAACCATCACTAATAGTTTTTTTAAATTCCTCTTTATTGTGGACCCTGAAGAGCAGTTGGAGACATGACCTGGCCTAGACATGGGTCAAAAGGCAGGTGCCCTCCTTGGGCAGCAGACAAAACAAAGCTATTACTACTTCTGCCATTTCTGAGGAAGAATCCAGGCCAGACAGCACAGGGAGCAAGGTCACCTGGGAGGGGGCTTGGGGCCAGACCCACCCATCTCCTCCCAGAGGAGGAGAGCGAGGGCTGCCGGCCCATCTGCTCTTTCGGGAGTTCATGCAGCAAGTCTGTGTTGGTGTGGGACCCAGGGACCCCGTCGCCCTTGCCACAGAGAGCTCACATCCTGGACCAGACCAGGGACAGGATAAACAGGTGACATACAGCTCATGCCGTCAGGCGGTAATAGCGCCCTGAGGGTGAACAAGCAGGAGTCTGGCAAACCTTTCTGGGGTGGCCCAGTGAGCCTTCCGGGGAGGGAACGTGCAGGTAGACAAGGCGGTGAGGAGAGATGGGCCCCTCGCTGCACAGAGGGGTCGACTCATCAGAGTACCGCCTCTGCTCCGGGGAAGCCGGGACCACCGCAGAAAGGCTGAGGTGGAGGCGGGTGTCGACAGGTTTGTCTGGGATCTGCCGGGAGCTTCCGGGCCTGGTGGGATCGGCTCCCTGGTGACGTTGTTGATGTCAGGGGCAGAGAATGGGGAGACGGCTACCCCCCCATTTCTGCCCTCAGAGCAGCAGCCGCGTGGGGGCTGCACTAAGCACCCTTGCAGGCCCCACCTGAGGGTCAGGCCCCAGCAGAGCAGCACAGCCTGGGGCTCGGCCAGGCCAGCAGCTTGGTTGCTGGAGCCTGGCTTCCTGCCTCCGTGCCAGCGGCTGGTGGGGGGAGAATCGGGTGCTTCTGTGAGTGCTGCTGGGGCTGGTACGTGCGGGTGCAGGTCCTGGTGAGCCTCCACTCAGACCCTTCTGGGGCCTCCAGCAGGGGCTCTCGCCTCTGCTGTCCCTCCGGCTTAGGAGGGAGGTGTGGCCAGGCCCCCTTCTAGATGGGGAGGTAGGTTAGGAGCTGACAGCTCCCGGGTGGGCGCCTCCCTGTTTCAGGCCTATCCTTGACCCTGGAGTGCCTCTCTACTGTCCTGATCGAGCACGTGGGGCCTCCCACACGCTGTTTTCCTTTAGCACCAAGAGCCCCATCTTTGGGGACAGTGAGCCCCCAGGCACCAGTCCAGGATGCAGGGGGCCTTGCTCCTGCCCAAGGTTTACCTGACCTCCTCCTCACTCCTCCCCTGCCCCCACCTCCCAGGTGCTGGCTGTGAGGCTGGTGTCACTTCCCCATATTCATGGCAGGGGTACCATGGCAAAAACAGAAAGGCAGATCAATAAATAATAAATGCATAAAATCTAAGGTTGAATATCATTAAGAGTTGATTTTCTAATAAGAAATCAGAAACATTGACTCAGTGCTGCCCCCCAGTGTTGCTAAAGAGACACAAATAATCCTCTTCCTCCACCCCCGCTTTCCCAACGCCCCATACAAGGCAAATACAGCTTTGCTCAGGATTTTCCCTTTCATCTGGATGGGGCTGGGCGGCACTGTGCTCTGGTTTGAGAGGTCAGGGGCAGCTTGGTCTGCCTTGGCTTGCTCAGTCCTGCCTTTGTGTGGCTCTGACACACAGGCCACCCCTCCCAGGGCTGAGCTGCAGGGTAGTCATGCCCAGGGAGGGCTGCAGGATAGCTCAGGACCAGCCTCCCGTGGGCCATACCCAGGAGCTACTCCCATAGTTCCAAGAGTCACCACGACAACAGAGAGGGGTTGGCCCCGGCTTCCCACCCATGGGCGGGGGCAGGGGGTACAGGCTCCCTCTGTAGATAGGGCTTGGTAAAGGTGCTCACCCCAGGCCTCCAGGCACATGGCCAAACCAGAGTAACCAGGAAACGGACCCAAGGACTCTATTTTAAATAAGCATCCTCCGTGGGTCTTAAAATCAAGCAAATCTGGGAAACATTGTTCTAGAATAATGATCTGTTAGGGCCAGTTTCTGTGGGTGTAGTGATTTGGGGTCTGGCTCTCCACCTTCCCAGGGGACAGAGGCCTTAGGGGCGTCTGCCCAGGCCGGCTACATTTCCCAGTCCCCACCCTAGCGTTAGGAAAGAACACGTGCTGACTTGCGCCCGTGGGGCATGAGAGGAAGCCCTGGGCGAAGTGGTTAGGCGTGGGTGGCCCTTCTCCCCTACACCCCTTCCCACCGTGGTGGCTTCTGATGATGGTAGCCCTGGAAGGCATCAGGAGTGGGCTCCCGACCCCCCACTTGGAGGGGGCCTGCCTGTATTAGGAACACCCGTTTTAGACTTTATCTGCAGGAGAAGCAAACTTCTATCACATGAAGCCACTGTGATTTTGGTTTATTTGTTTCAGATAAACCAGCTAAAGTAGTACAGCTGTACAGCCCCCCTTAGCCTCCCTGCCAAAGGGCTGCTGGGAATTCCTACACTAAGTAGCTGGGCTGGAACGGACTTTCTGGGCTCCTCACCTGGACCCCCCCACCCCAATACACAAAGCCGAAGGCTGGAATCACCTGAAGGTGCTAGAGCCTGACCACCCAGCAGGCTCCTGGCAGCCTCTCAGCCTGGATGTCGGAAGGCATCTTGTATGCAGAGGGCACAGTTGTGGCCCGCTGGTCAGGGTTGAGGCTGCAGGGCCCAGGAGCCCCACCTGTAGCTGTACAACCTAGGGTGGCCTCGAGAACAGGCCCTCTGTGAGCCTCAGGTACTTCCGATGCTTCTGCCTGTCACTTTACACACTTACTTTTCCCTGTTGAAAACCTGGCCTCACCCAGTGAGAGGGGGAGTGATGCGGCGATTCGCCCTCTGGTGGCAAATGTCTGGAACAGCAAATGCTTTTCAAAATAAGCCTGCAAACTTTTTTCCCCCTTTGAAAAAACTCTCTCCTATCTTTTAACCTGGAAACATATAGGCATCATTTCAAACTAGCCTGGACAAGGGGTAACTGAAGCAGCATCCAGTTTTCAGTACTTATTTTCCAAAAAAGAATGGGGACCTCTGGTTTCTGTCTGGGATGTAGAAAGCTGAAGGAGCAACGTCCCACCGGTACAACAACAACAATCTAGACAAACTGCAGATTCACGACTCTCTTTTTTATTTAAATAAACTTATTTATTTATTTTGGCTGCGTTGGGTTTTCGTTGCTGCGTGCGGGCTTTTCTCTAGTTGCGGTGAGCGGGATCTACTCTTTGTTGCGGTGCGCGGGCTCTACGCGGGAGGGCCTCAGTAGTTGTGGCGTTTGGGTATCAGTAGTTGTAGCGCGCGGGCTCTAGAGTGCAGGCTCGGTAGTTGTGGCGCACGGGCTTAGTTGCTCCACAGCATGTGGGATCTTCCTGGACCAGGGCTCGAACCCGTGTCCCCTGAATTGGCAGGCGGATTCTTAACCACTGCGCCACCAGGGAAGTTCTGACAACTTTCCTTTAACCCATCCGAGAGCTGAAGTCACAGGCAACTGGCTAGCCCCAAATCGAAGGAAAAACAGGTGCCTTTGAGGAGGGATGGACATGAACTTAATAGGGGCAGACTCAGTTGGACCCCCTTAAGAAGAATTCAGCTAAAATTGGTAAAGGAAGGGTGTAGCCTAGTGAAAGAATACAGGACCCTGGGGGCCACAGACATAAGGGAAATTCACAAGCACTTACAGGCCCCTCTCCATGGGACCTGACCTGTGCTCACAAAAAGACTGGCCAGGGCTTCCCTGGTGGCACAGTGGTTGAGAGTCCGCCTGCCAATGCAGGGGACACGGGTTCGTGCCCCGGTCCGGGAAGATCCCACATGCCGCGGAGCGGCTGGGCCCGTGAGCCATGGCCGCTGAGCCTGCGCGTCCGGAGCCTGTGCTCCGCAACGGGAGAGGCCACAACAGTGAGAGGCCCGCGTACTGGGAAAAAAAAAAAAAATTGAAGTACAGTTAATTTACAATGTTTCAGGTGCACAGCAAAGAGATTCAGTTATACATACACATATATAGATCTATTCTTTTTCAGATGCTTTTCCACTATAGGTTATTGCAAGATATTGAACCTAGTAGTTCCCTGGGCTGTACAGTAGGGTCCTTGTCTTAGTTCTCATTTTTCAGAGGGGTAAGATGGCCTGATGCGTACTCTCTAAGAGTAGAATTTCACACCCACACCTGAAGTAGAGTAGAATTTCACACCCACACCTGATGTTCCCTCTGAAGTAGGTGACATACCTACTGCCCCGGCCTTAGATTCCCACATCCTGCAGAACCCTCCATGCCTCTGAAAACCAAGTCATACAGCTTACTCTCCGAGGGGAGCAAAACACAGACTTAAAAAAAAAAAAAAGAATGAAAAGAACTCCCACGTTTTCTCTGGGTTTCACTCAGTATTTCACCTTTTCCTTGAAGCTTAGTTTGGGGAGAGCAGAGGCTCCGGGGGGCTCGCTGTGTGCGAGCCTCAGTGGCAGGCGACCTCAGAACTCAGGCGCTGGATTGGGTGAGACCCCAGGCGGGACAGGTGTGCCCACCCCAGGCAGCACTTAGCGGGATGGGTGCTGGGGGTTTGCAGCACGAGGGGGAGCTGATGGGGGGCTGGAACTCGGTGTGGGGCCTCTAATCCCTGACTCTGAGACTTGGTGGACTTCTAACGGAAGGAAGGAGGCAGCACACACCACATCCGATTCCATTAGGCATCATGCGCTTTTTAAAGGCAAAGAATTAAAAGCTTGGCTTTAATTTTAAAGGGCAAATAAAATCTTACCCTCTCCCGATTAACTCTGAACTGCAGGTATTCACTATATGCACTAAAGATATGCTGAATTATGTGGTATAGACAATAGAATGAGCCTTCGAATGTCTAAAATAATATCTGAGCATCTCCCTCTGGTCTTTCTATTTTTTCCTGCAACAGACGTGATACTATCAACCAGAATGTTTAAATTCTATCACATGGATATTTACAATTTAATCATATTTTTTTCCTCCACAGTCAGCTAACAAAGACACCATAGAAGCATCTTTGCACATCTCAGTGGGAAAGAAAAACAAATGAAACCATCCGGGTTATTCTACAAAACCCCAGCAGGATCTGGGGGTGTTTTTGTAAGTGATGACAGGTGGGGACGTGGGTGGAAAGCAGCCCTGTTACTGTTAGTAGTTGTGTTGTGCAGGGTGGTAGCAATGACAGAGTCAGTTTAGGGGAACCAGTTGAAGCAGAAATGCAAGTGTGCACTTTCACTCTTACACGCAACTAACAATCACAGTGTACATACACTGCCTGTGTGACCACAAACGCACTTTCAAGTCTAAGTGCTGGTGTCTATCAAATGGGCACCCACGTCCTAGGGCACGGTCCAAGAACGGCAAGACAAGGCCCTGACTTTAGGGACATTATTCCTTAGCCGGGGTGATGACCTGGGTGGGCACCTTGTTCTAAAGCAGGGCCGAGAGTGGCAGGGGCCCCAGGGAGCGCTGAACCCATGTCCGGGAGGAAGGTCAAGGAGAGCCGAGGTGGAAGAGAGGCACACGGACCGTGATCCTATCACGAAATGCAGACACGTTAATACGGGAGTGCGTATTAACGATGACACCAGCACAACGGATCCTGGCTGGGAAGGGAAACAGCCCACGTGGAGCAGCTGGGTGGAGCCGGGGGTGTCATCATCCCCCAGCCCCACGGGGAACAGGCACTGTCCTGGTGCCTCACAAACAGAAAGTGAGCCTTAGAGGGTTGCTACACCATGGGGTTTGCATGTGAACCCTCCAATCCGGTCCTTTCCACCGAGCTGCGTCTCCCCTGCAGGGCTGCCCGTGGACACAAGACCCAGTCCTGGCAGATCTGTGGCCCCCCAGCTGCTGTTCCCAGGGGCCAGCCCACCATGCTTCTCCCATGTACGGGAAAGAGCCCGTCCTCCTGTTCCAGCCTGTTCCCTACAGGAGACCCTTCCAGAGCCCCCCATCCACATTCCCATCACAGGCAGTCAGGACCACAGTGATCACTCGTGGCCTCCGTGAACCACAGCTCCAGGGTGGGGGGAGAGGGTGTTCCCTCCACGTGCCTCTGTTAGAGCATCAGCTAGGGCGACGCCGGGAATCACGTGTCCAGCCATCAGCAAAGGCTGGTCCACTCTGCTCTCCCACCCAGGGACCTCTCACTCACTGGCTTTTCCACTTGCTCAGGCCTCTGTTGTCTTGTCCCATCACTGCCCTGGGCTCCTGCTTACTTCGCTACACACCTGCCCGTATCCCTAACCGGTGAGCATTCTGGTTCTAACCTGGGCTGTACCTTTTAGCAAACGGAGATCCAGTAAGTGTCAGGTGAGAGCGAAGTTGGAGGGGAGGAGGGGGCGGCACTGTCCACAAGGCCCAAATGCTTCCCAAATGCTCGCTTCCAAGATTTTAAAGAACTCCTCAAGGATCCAGGACGCGAGGGTCCGTGCACGTGGAAAGGGTCCAAGAGGCCACTGAGAGGGAAGAAAGCAAGACGGGTGGAAGACAGACACACTCATCAAACATTTAGGGGGTCAGAGCCCCTCAAGATCTGCTTCCTGCTCTGCACAATTCCAAAGACGGCAGCTCGGGACAAACAGGAATGCCAGTGGTGACTGACAGACGTGTGGATGGGGGATGCCCCAGGGATGAGCTTGACACTTGTGGTTGTACAGGTTGTCCTAAAAACAGGAAATCTAGAGGAGAGGGGCAGGACGAGGGCCCTGGTGGCCTGGGAGCAGGGTTTGGTGCTCAGAGAGCGTACATTTCAAGATCCCCTTTCATCTTCTCCACTGTAAGTCTTGAGAGTACCCACAGATGTCACACGGAGGGAAGATGAGGTGGAAGGGCACCGAGGCCCACCCTGGTGACAGCATCATAGTGGTGGAACCGGCGGAGGCCACACAGAATTCACAGCTGGGTGACTGGGGCGCCACAGGCTGTGAGCCCTGAAGCCAGCACACTCATTAGAGGGGGGGATCGGTCAGCAGCGCAGTCAAGACTCAGGCTCTGGGCCTGGCCCCACCTCCCAGCTACTTCTGTGACAGTGACTATACACATGCCACCACACGAAATCTCGGGATACGTTTCTGTGCAATTGGGATAATAAAATCCACCTAATGAAAGTTCTTAGGTGGGGTAAGTGAGGCAAGGAGACTACGTTTGTAAAGTTCTTATCACGCGGAAAGCTCTCAGTGTTAGGACCATTCGTGATAAGTTTTCGCTTACACCTAACTTTTATCACTTATGGTTGAAATCTAGATGGTAAGTGACACAACTGAGATTCAAAGCCAGGTCTGTCTTGATCAAAACCTAAGCTTCTGGGACCACAGCTCCCTTGAATCTGACCTTGTTTCAGCTCCTGGCTGCTGACCACCCTTGAAACCTCCCTCTCCCCTGCCCGCCCATCATGACATCATAACAGGACCTGCCCTCCTTCCTGGATCCCTCCATCCCCACCTCGCCAGTGTTTTCACCAGCTGGGTCCTCACTCTCTTCCCCACAGACTCTCCTGTGCTATGTGAAATTCTCATTCAGGTGTCACCCATGCCATCTCCTAAACACCAGCAGGCCACCAGGCCACAGAGAGGACACCAGAAGGCCTCTCTCCAATGTGACATCTTAACAGCCCCCTTGTCCTATGACTCTGAACACTCCATGTCCCCTCTTCTGGCTCCTTCACCTTTCCCTGCCCTTAAAGCACATGGATCCCCCCCACTTTGCTTCTTGTTCTCTTCTTCTCTTAATTTATACCCTCTTTTGAAGATTAAGTCCATCTCTATGGGAATACTCATCAATCTAGTTACAGTTTGTATCCTCAGCTTCCAGGCCAAATGTTCAACGATGACAGATGATAGTTGACTATCCAATCTCTATTCCCCTCTGATTCTAGATGCACAGAATTCTCACTGATTTGCAAGAGCAACTTGCACAGCTAGAAATACTCATGTTTCTCCTGCAGCCGACCTGAGTGTTTCCAGTGATGTCCCAGCAGTATTTCTCCAAGGATAGTATTTCTCGTAGGACAGTGTGACTGTCCGGAAGACCTCAACCCAAAGCCTTGAGAGATGGCGGCTGCCTGACAAATGTTTCCTTCCGGGCACTGCCTCGGTTCGTGACTGTCACACACAGCAGGTGACTGGGGTACCAGCAGGTACAGATTTTACCCTCTAGCACTGTTTACTGGTGACGTGCTTGTGCTTTAAACTTCTAATTTCATTTTATTTTTTATTGTCTTAAGGGGAACATCAAGTGGGGTTCAATTTCAAGTTAAACAGTGTATTTTGTTTTGTCTCTCGAAAGGGTATGTGGTGCTTTAGTTTAGCACTAAAGCATCCCATCCATGAAGGAAAATGACGAAGCAGTGATATTTGAGCCCACAGGAAGATGTGAAAGGGGAGCTGACTAAACTCAAGGGAAAAAAGAAAAAAAAAAAAGAGCTAAAATGATTTCAGAGATGAAGTTCAGTTATAAGGGAACAGAGAGAAAACAGGTACAGATGGCATAGTAAGGACCATAAAAATGAAAATTACTAAAGTGAGCAAAATGAAACAGAAATAAAGAAACAAAGGGTTATAGGGAAATGGTAGATAGAGCCTATAGGTGAAGCAATGCCACATACAGATCACTGGAGCCCCAAATAAGAAATCGAAAATAATGGAAAAGAAAAAAGAATTCAAAACTATGATTAACAATGAAAACTTTTTTAAAAAATAGGGAGGTGTTTTATTATTTCCTTATAATCAGGCAAGCTCCACAAAATAATACGCTAATGAAATTTGCGAAATGCCTTGGTAATAAAATTTCATGAAATTTTAAGACAAGGAAAAGCATTTGTCATGTGAAATCACATCACATTGGACAGGCACTGTGGTTCACATTTTGGGGGCTTGTGATTCCCTCTTCTGCTGATTCTCAAAAGAAGAAATTTAAAAAATACATAGTACGATGCACATATATTCCGCTTTATCTCATAATTTCAGAAAAAAATATGTGCACACAAATGGAAACACTAAAAACAATTAAAAATGAACAATCTCCTCATTATCCTTTCATTAATTAAGAAGAAACAAAAGGGCTTCCCTGGTGGCGCAGTGGTTGAGAGTCCGCCTGCCGATGCAGGGGACACGGGTTTGTGCTCCGGTCCGGGAAGATCCCACATGCCGCGGAGCGACTGGGCCCGTGAGCCATGGCCGCTGAGCCTGCGCGTCCGGAGCCTGTGCTCCGCAACGGGAGAGGCCACAACAGTGAGAGGCCCGCGTACCGCAAAAAAAAAAAAAAAAAAAAAAAGAAGAAGAAACAAAAATGGATAGCCATCACAGAGTGATCTTGGGTATCCAGTCAGGGAAAAGTGAGGGAAAGTCAGGAGCAGATGGGTTGGCAGTTTTAGGAGAGAAATCTAAGACCAGCAATAGAACTTCTGACATCAATACGTGATCCTACACATTGTGTATAAGGAAACTGTCCTAGTATAATCAATACCACGATATAGCCTTATAACATTATTATGTTTTAAAGATAAAGAGAATTATTTGACTATTTCAGCAAAAAGGAAAGACGATCAGGCTGGTAACATACTTCCTGGCAGCCCAATTCAATGCCTGAAGATAATGGGGCCATCTTTACAAGATACTGAAAGAATTAAAGAAGTGTGAGCTAAGAAATGTTTATACCCATCTAGGCTATTTCTTCATGAATAAGCTTACAGACAAACCACTTTAAATGTATATGAGCTTAGGAAATATTAGCCAAATGGATCTTTCTTGAGAAAACTACTAGATGAGTCCCAGCCGACCAAGAATGCATGGAGGTTTGGCAAAGGGAAATTAAGGCAGCAGTAAATGTATTTAACTGTACAGCTAGGCAAAAGCAAAGGTACAGATACAAATGACAGAGGAGAATGTCAGTATTCTGCCAAAACAAAAACGGTGCGATAAATGAAAATGGTAGAATGTAGAAAGTAGAATACACTTACAGATGCTTCGGCTGTACAAAATAGTATTTGAAGTTGGCAGATCAGATATAAATATGTGAACATATATAATAGTACAAAGGAAGACACTAAAAACGTATGAGTGATATACTACTAACTAAATTGGATGGTAGAAGAGAGAAAGGGGGGAAGAATAAGACATAAACTAGTTTTATTGAGGCAGATCATTGGAACCAACTCTAAGGAAAAGGGAAACAATGTTCATAGCAGCACTATTTACAATAGCCAAGACATGGAAGCAACCTATCCACTGACAGATGAATGGATAAAGATGTGGTATACATACACAATGGAATACTACTCAGCCATAGAAAAGAATGAAATAATGCCATTTGCAGCAATATGAATGGACCTAGAGATAGATTATTATACTAAGTGAAGTAAGTCAGACAAAGACAAATATGATATCCCTTATATGTGGAATCTAAAATATGACACAAATGAACTTATCTACGAAACAGAAATAGACTCACAGATACAGAAAACAAACTTATAGTTACCAAAGGGGAAAGGTGTGGGGGGGAGGGATAAATTAGTAGTTTCAGATTAACATATACACACTACTATATATGAAATAGATAAAAAACAAGGACCTACTGTATAGCACAGGGAAGTCTACTCAATATCTTGTAATAATGTATAATGGAAAAGAATCGGACAAAAATATATAATGTATTTATATATAATATAAATATATATAACTATTTATATATAAATATATATATATAACTGAATCACTTTCCTGTACACTTGAAACTAACACAATATTTTAAGTTAACTATACTTCAATAAAAATAGAAAGCTAATAAAATATAGTGAAAGTCATTTAAACGTTTATATATAAATAGAAAATATAATATGACAGAACTAAGACCAACCATATCTGTCATAGCAATAAATTTAAACGGGTTTCGTGCAGCTGTTTAAAAAACAAAGGATTTTCACACTACCTCAAAAAGCAAAGACCAACTTATGCTGTATATGGGAGATATATCTAGAGCAAAGTGATTCACAAAGGTTACAGCTAAAGGGGAGGAACCATGGTTCATCAGGTTTATTAGGCAAAGATAAAACTATAACAACAACAAAAGGCAATACAGGGGTAAAGATCTTATATTGAACAAAGCAGAATTTAAGGCAAAAGGCATTAAGTGAGATGAGGAGGCCATTTGATAATGCTGAAGGGTTCAGTCCACAGTGGAGATAGATTTATGCTTTTTATTTTCTGTATTTTTGAGGTCTTGCTGACATGGGAGAGATCGCCCTTCTCAGAACTCTGTCATCCTTAGTGATGGCAAGCATGGCTTTCATATGAAAAACAAGCCAATGCAGAGCCCACCCCCCCCAACCCCCTCCTCTGTCAGGCCCTCATGCTCTGGACCCATCACCCAAGGCCAGAGACAGCTCACTGCAGCCCTTCACGCTGGAGCCTGCTGCAGTGATTCATAGCAGCCAACCCTAAACCCACCTACCCTGCCTTGCCCACTCCTTCTTGCAGAAACCACAGTAAACCCTATGCCCTTGTGTCCCTCTCACTCCCTCTGCCTTCCGGCCAGAAGGTGCTTCTCTGGGTGGCCCTGTGTGCCATGCCTCCCGCCTCTAGGGAACTGGCGGTAAAACTTTCTTGCTTCATGACAGTCATTTCTGTGTGTGTGTCTTACCAGACCCGGTTAAAACAAATCCCAGGCACATATGAAAACAAGACATAAGAAATATGAATATACGCATATTAAATAAAAAGTAGAAACTTTATAAAGCAGAAATTACCACAAGATGCTAAGATAAACACACTGACATGGACATTCACAGAGGAATACCTGCTATGTATGGCAACAGACTCCAAACCCTTGAGGCCACCACAACAAAGGTTTGCTTTTTGCTCAGCCCACAACTCTGCTGTAGGTCAGCGAGCTCATGTCACACCTTCTCACTTCAGGATTCAGGCTGACAGAGCAGCTGCTCCTAAAACTGCCCATCAATGCAGCAGAGGCACAGAAAGCCCTGGAGCATCTCCCACTAAGGATCAAACAGTCTGGCTCAGAAGTGACACCTCATTTGTGTTCACAGCCCTGTGGCTGGAACTAGTCAAAGGGCCCATCCAACTGCAAGGGCCAGGACGGGCAATGCACCCATATCCCCACCAGGGGGAGGCAGAGAGCTGGACACAGTCTATGAACTGCATAAATACAACGGATGCAAAATTGACATACAGGAAAAACAGCCTTCATGTATAAACAAAAATAAGTTAAAAGACATAATGGAAGAGAATATTCCATTTAAAATGGCAACTAAAAGAAAAAAGCTTGGTGCTTTGTGACAGCCTGGAGGGGTGGGATAGGGAGGGGGGGAGGGAGGGAGACGCAAGAGGGAAGACATATGGGAACATATGTTTATGTATGACTGATTCACTTTGTTATAAAGCAGAAACTAACACACCATTGTAAAGCAATTATACCCCAATAAAGATGTTAAAAAAAAAGACACGTGCACCCCAATGTTCATTGCAGCACTATTTACAATAGCCAGGTCATGAAAGCAACCTAAATGCCCATTGACAGACGAATGGATAAAGAGGATGTGGTACATATATACAATGGAATATTACTCAGCCACGAAAAGGAACAAAATTGGGTCATTTGTAGAGAGGTGGATGGATCTAGACACTGTCATACAGAGTGAAGTAAGTCAGAAAGAGAAAAACAAATATCATATATTAACGCATATATGTGGAACCTAGAAAAATGGTACAGATGAATCGTTTTGCAGGGCAGAAATTGAGACACAGATGTAGAGAACAAACGTATGGACACCAAGGGGGGAAAGAGGTGGGTGGTGGTGGTGGTGGTGTGATGAATTGGGAGACTGGGATTGACATGCATACACTGATGTGTATAAAATGGATGACTAATAAGAGCCTGCTGTATAAAGAAATAAATTAAATTAAATTAAAAAAATTTTTTAAAAATGACTAACTTCTAACTTGAATGATCACCTATATTCTAGAAATACAATGTGAATGACTCAAATATCTACAAATGGGAAACACAGCTCTGGAGAATTATCTGGCAAGCCCTCCAGTGACTGGGAGCTATTTTTCTACACGAGAGCTGCAGGCTGTGACCAGAGAGGACCAAAATGATACTCTCAGGGGAGTGTAAGGAGTTTTAAAAATGCATAATTTGGGACTTCCCTGGTGGCACAGTGGTTAAGAATCCGCCTGCCAATGCAGGGGACACAGGTGCGATCCCTGGTCCAGGAAGATCCCACATGCTGCGAAGCACCTAAGCCCATGCACCGCAACTATTGAGCCTGTGCTCTAGAGCCCGTGAGCCACAGCTACTGAGTCCGCGCACCACAACTACAGAAGCCTGCGCACCTAGAGCCTGTGCTCCACAACAGGAGAAGCCACCGCAATGAGAAGCCCGCGCACCGCAGCAAAGAGTAGTCCCCACTCGCCACAACTAGAGAAAGCCTGAGCGCAGCAATGGAGACCCAACGCAGCCAAAAGTAAATAAATAAATAAATAAATTTATTAAAAAAAAAAAAAAAGTAGAATGGTGGTTACCAGGGGCTGAGGGGGAAAATAGGGAGTTGTTTAATGGGTACAGAGTTTCAATTTGGGAAGATGAAATAGTTCTGGGGATGGATGGTGGTGATGGTTGCACAACAGTGTGAATGTACTAATGCCACTGTACTGTGCACTTAAAAATGGTTAAAATAGTAAATTTTATGTTTATTTTACCATAATTAAAAAAAAAAGAAACACAGTATAGACTGGTATCCAATCCAGGATCGCCTATTGCATCTGATTATTATGGCCACTGTATCTCTTTTAATCTAGCAAAAGTCATTTTTTAAAAATACAGTGCTTACTTCTTAAGGATACAGGGCCGTTTGTCCTACAGAATTTCCCACTTTCTGATTTAGTGCTATTGCTTGCTTCCTTGCGCTGTCATTTGTCTAGTTCCTCATCCCTATTTCCTGTAAACTGGAAGTAATATCTAGTGGTTGATAGATCCACACAAAACATTTTTTGTCTAGAATAATAACCATTGATCTTGTGTACTTCAGGTTATGTCACCACTGAAGACACACAATCTTGTTGAAGATTAGTAAACCACTAGCAAAACTCAGATTAATTTCTCAGGATGATGACAGCCTGATACCTCCGTTTTACAGTTAGATGCCCACCCCTGCATCTAGGAAGTAACCATGTAGTGTTGCTTTGACCCTGTGTGACCCTTATCAACTATTAACGCAATGGTTTAACCTCGATGGCTAATCCTCGTTTTTTCGGTTCTTTTTCTTTTCTTATTTTTGGCCATGCCACGTGGCATGCGGGATCTTAGTTCCCCCACCAGGGCTGGAACCTGCAGCGGAAGTGCAGAATCTTAACCACTGGACCACCAGGGAAGTCCCCGGATAACCCTCGTTTATAATGGTTTGCCGATTTATGCTTTTTCTAATCCTACATTTTTTCCCCCACCCTATAAAGTAGAGCGCTCCCTCATCACCTGGGACTCTGGTTACTGGGAACTACAGTTCCTACTAGAAAAGCAGAATAAATCTTTAATTTTTTTTGTTTTGGTGGGGAAAGGTTTGAAATAATGGTCCCTTCCCACGCAGATGTGCTATCAGACTATGGGATAAATGTCTTTACCTTTTAGTTCTGTGTGTGAGCAAACGCCGTAATTAATTCAATTAATTTCTGAGACTGCTTTAGCTTTTTAATGATCTTCTATTATGTGAACAATGGGGCATGGATTGGTTCAACCACCGTCGTGTCACTGAAAAATGCCAGAAACCTCCAAGTCACGCGGGGGCCGCGGGAGGCCAGCCAGCTCTACAGCTGCGCTTTCGATTCGGATCTTCTGTAGAAGGGGGAGCGCGCTCTGCCAGCGGGGGTCTCGGGGTACACGGGAGGCACCCCAAGCCCACTGCCTTTCCCCCGGCTGGAGTGTGGGGTCGCCGGCATCAGCCTGCTTTACCGCTTGACCTCTAGAGGGCCATTGACACTATTAAACAGAAAGAGTTTTTGTGCACAGAATCAGAAGTGAAACACAGTTTTGAGAATAGTAAAAAACTTTCCCAAAAAATTATGAGAAAAAAATTAAATGCAAAATATGTCTTGGAACAAGTTTAAATAATCTTATTATTTGAAAAGACCTAGAAAAAGGATCATGTTTGACTGCCCAGCTAGCTTAGTCTGTAGAGCATGGGGCTTTTAATCTCAAGGTCCTGGGTTTGAGCCACCATTGGGTGGCAGCTCTTCATATCACCTGTA
This sequence comes from Grampus griseus, assembly GCF_964374135.1. Taxonomy (NCBI): domain Eukaryota; kingdom Metazoa; phylum Chordata; class Mammalia; order Artiodactyla; family Delphinidae; genus Grampus; species Grampus griseus. The sequence goes on along the minus strand of NC_139018.1, from coordinate 144,942,261 downwards.
ATAATTAACCTCAATTCAGAGAACCTTAGTTTTCAAGCAATTCAACACATAACTGACTTCAATCTGGAGTTTCGTATTTTCAAACAATTCAACACTTTAAAAACTACTAAGACTGAACAAGTTAAAAAAGGGAACAATAAAACTAGAAAACAATTTCATGTTATAATTACACAGTTAAAGGTTATCTGTGTAGAAAAATATCTGTTACTGAGTGGTCTATTTGAAGGGCAGTGGAATGCCAAAGGTTAGGATATATCAATAGAAGACATGAAAAATTAATGAAATTGTAGGGTTCATACATATTGCTGAAGTGATCTCTGATAAAATGTTTGAACTGTGTAATTTTAACTTTATGCTCTGCGATACTGAAAATTAGTTTGGAGATCAGCTCTGATTCACACTATACACATTAATTTCATATCCTTGAATTCCTCTAAGTAAATTAATTTACTTTGTGCCTTTGGGAAGGGCTAGTGATTATTACGGGCTGTTTAAACTACTGTAAGATTGTTTTAGTGATTAGCTAATCAGGTAGCTATTGTGAACAGACACAGGGCTTTCTTAATCCTTTTTTTCCTAAGTTAGTGATCCAGATTGAACATATTTCCTGCAGCAATTTTGGAGTCTCAAAACATATCTCATTCAATATCCTGTGATAAACCATAATGGAAAATAATATAAAAAAGAATGTATATATATGTATGTATAACTGAATCACTTTGCTGTACAGCAGAAATTAACACAACATTGTAAATCAACTATACTGCAATAAAAAAAAAAAACCATATCTCAAAGCAAGGGATTATCTTTTCCTTCATATGTTTTCCTAAATAAACTCAATTTCTTAGGGCAAAACTTTGCTTTTATGTTCACAGCTGCAAATTCTTTCCTTGTCTTAAATATTTTCCATCATTCCCAGCAATTCTCAAACATTCTCCAAATTACTGTATGTTATCACCATCAGTTCAAGATACAATTTCAGACTTTGGAAGAAACATATGGAAAAGTTTGCAATCGAAAATGAAGATTCTCTAAATACTGCTGTTATTACAAAGGAATACCTAATCTCTAGGTGATGGGAGGCGAAGTAGAATTTTTCAAAAGGCAAACTCTGTCAGAGAAAAAGCAAACTGGTAAATTGATGAGAAGTCAATGAAGATACATTTACTTTTAAATATACATCCATTTTAAGTTGAAGATCAGTGTTATGGGTTGAATTTACGACTCCCTGATATTCATATGTTGAAGTCTTAACCCCTAGTAATTCAGAATATGACCTTATTTGGAAGTAGTGTTGTTGCAGATGTAATTAATTAAGATGAGGTCATATCAGAGTAGAATGCACGCTTAATCCAACATGACTGGTGTCTTTATAAAAGAGGGAACTATGGACATAGGCATGCACCCAGAAATGTACATTTAGACACATGGGAGAATGCCATGTGAAACGAAGGCAGACATTGGGCTGATGAGTTTATAAGCCAAGGAGTGCTAAAGATTGCCAGCAAACAACCAAAAGCTAGGGGAAAATCCTAGAACAGATTCTCCCTTAGGGCCCTCAGAAAGAACCAACCCTACAAAAAGCTTGATCTTGGACTTCTACATTTGTTGTTTAAGCCACCCATTTTGTGGTATTTTGTTATGGTAGCCCCAGGAAACTAATGCAATCAGTGTTCTATTGGAGGTGATTTTTTTTTTTTTTTTTTTTTTTTTTGGTGGTACGCGGGCCTCTCACTGTTGTGGCTTCTCCCGTTGCGGAGCGCAGGCTCCAGACACGCAGCCCCAGCGGCCATGGCTCACAGGCCCAGCCGCTCCGAGGCATGTGGGATCTTCCCGGACCGGGGCACGAACCCGTGTCCCCTGCATCGGCAGGCGGACTCTCAACCACTGCGCCACCAGGGAAGCCCTGGAGGTGATTTTGATTTTAAATTTATTTTAGTATACCTATATTAAGTGTTGTCATCATCTTCCTTTCCTTTCCTACTTATATTAAGTGTTGTCATCATTTTCATTTCCTTTCCTTTCATTTCTGAAGCTGTAGGAAAAGCAATGGTTTGTTTACATGTGGACGTAAATTCAGCTCAAGTGAGGACATTATGATTACAGCTCCTTCAGATGTAACATTTAGAAATTAGCACAATCTCGAACTATATTTTCTTCTTATTGTTGGCTGGTGACTTATTATGTTGGCTACTGACTTATTACTATTTGTACTAAAAGAATATATTCAAAGATATACTAAGTTAAACACATTTTATTCTCCCATGGAACTCATATTTGGAGACTTTATATTCAACTATTCTATTAATAAATCATTTTAAGAAAGTGTGCTAATTCTCAGTCGTCCAGTTTCTTCAACAAGTAAATGGCAATAGAAAGAGGGAGACAGAGTGAACTCAATCAAATGAAATGCATGGACCGTGTTTGGATCCTGATTAGAATCAATCAATCATAAGATTACACTGTGACATAACACAATACAATCATGAGATTATATGAGACAACTCAGGGAATCTGAACACTGACTCAATACTTGAAGATACTACGGAATTATTTATTTTTAAATGTAATAATGGTACAGTGTTTTTAAAATGCCCTTATCTTTCAGAGATATGTACTCACTTGTTTAGAAATGAAATAGACATGATATTTGGAATTTGTGTGTATGTATTTTGGTGGGGAAGGAATAATTGGGTACCAAAGACACAAGACTGCCCATATGTTAGTAACTATGGAGGCTGAGTGTTGAGTACACACCATGATTCACTGTACAATTCACTTTGCTTTTGTATATAGTTTTAAGTTTCCATAAATTTAAATACTGTTTGATTATGCAAAATCCCAAAGTATCTTAACCTCCTTAGCCCAGTGATCAAATTTAGCATCACTAATGAGACAACCAGACATCATGTGCCTCCTGATGTGATGCAGTGAGAAGTGCAGAGCATCACCTATAAAATATTCTTGTCAAAAACATTCAACTTAGATCTAACCAAGTCTTTAGATGTGACTTAAGTTTATAGGAAATATAGGGAAAGAGAAATGAGTTAAGTAATACCACAAGTAAACAATCAGACAAATGCAGAATGTCAAAGATTCAAAAGAATCAGGGTTTTCAAAAAGCAAATGTAGCGAACGAATACTACCACCACTAACAATAAAGGGTATGTGTGTGGGTGGCCTGTTCTGTGCCAAGGGCTCCCCTCCCACTCCTGTGGCAGTCCAGTGAAGCCAATGAACTGTTTTTCCAGAATGTTTTTAAGTGTATAAAATAAAAAACAACAATATAGGATTATAAAGGAAAACAATTATATTGAAATACAGTTATCAAAATACCTTAAAATAGGGCTTCCCTGGTGGCGCAGTGGTTGAGAGTCTGCCTGCTGATGCAGGGGACACGGGTTCGTGCCCCGGTCCGGGAAGATCCCACGTGCCTCGGAGCGGCTGGGCCCGTGAGCCATGGCTGCTGAGCCTGCGCGTCTGGAGCCTGTGCTCCGCAACGGGAGAGGCCACAACAGTGAGAGGCCAGTGTACTGCAAAAAACAAAAACAAAACCAAAAAACTTTCAGATATACTATGGTCATGTACCTGCTTCATTTTTAAAAAAATAAATTTATTTTTTTATTTATGGCTGCATTGGGTCTTCATTGCTGCGTGCAGGCTTTCTTTAGTTGTGGCGAGTGGGGGCTACTCTTCGTTGCAGTGCGCGGGCTTCTCATTGCGGTCGCTTCTCTTATTGTGGCGCACAGGCTCTAGGCGTGCAGGCTTCAGTAGTTGTGGCACGTGGGTTCAGTAGTTGTGGCTCGCAGGCTCTAGAGCGCAGGCTCAGTAGTTGTGGCGCACAGGCTTAGTTGCTCCGCGGCATGTGGGATCTTCCTGGACCAGGGCCCGAATGTGTGTCCCCTGCATTGGCAGGCAGATTCTTAACCACTGTGCCACCAGGGAAGTCCCCATGCTTCATTTTTAATACATTAAATAAGATCTAGCAACAGGTCTAATAACTACAGTAATTTCAAAGTAATGACTGTAAATAATATCTCTAAGATATATGCAAGAACTAAAGTGATATGAAAACATCTTATTTTTATTGCGACAAAACCACAGGTGCTGCTGATATTTTCAAGGTTTGCTACCTTCATTTATAATGAAAGGAAATGCTAAATTTCACTTTGAATTTGATGAAACTAAAGATGTAATTTTTTTTCTCATCCAAGTTCATGGATCCTTTGATTGTATCCATGGACTCCTACCTTAAGAACTGCCTGTCTAGATTTTAAAAGACTTAAGAAATTTAACAACCAAACGCAATACATTGTCATTTAATGGATCCTATTTTGAAAAAACAATCAACAAGCAAACAAACATAAAAATATTTTAGGAACAAGTGAGGAAATGTGAAATGGGAATTATATGATTTTAGGGAATTATTGTTAATTGTGTTGGGTGTGATAATGGTATTGTGGTATGTAGGAGAATGACTTTCTATTTTGGAAGTACATACCGAAGAAATCAGGCATAATAGGTCCTGATGTCTTCACATACACACACACACAATACACACACATATATATGTATTATAAGGCAAATATGGGAAAATATTTACAATTGTTGAATCGAGATGATATGTAATATATTCTTTCTATTTTTCTATGTTTGAAGTTTTCATAAAATGCAAAATAAGGTGATTTTTAAAGATTTTTTTATGGTATAATATAGGTATGGTGAAGTGTATTACTCATAAGTGTACAACTTGATGAATTTTTACATTTGTAAACACCCAGGTAACCACACCAGATTAAGGTTATAGAACATTTCCAGCACCCTGAAGTTCCCTAATGCCCCTTTCCAGCCAATTCCCCCTTCTACCCCAGCAAACCACTATCTTGACTTCTGACACCATCGTTAAAGTATATTGTCTTTGGTGTCTGGCTTCCTTTGCACAACATGACTTCCTCTTATATTAAAACAAGTTTTTAGAGACTGATAATACCATGTTTGGCGTGGATACGGGAAAACAGGCCCTCTCTTTAATTGTTGGTTGAAATCTAAGTTGATGAAGCCTTTAATAAGTTTAAAATGCCCACAGTCTTTGACTCAGTAATTCTACATCTAGGGGCCTAAAAAAATAAAAACAATGGGCACAAAGGTTTAGTTTGAAAGACATACGTTTCTAACAGTATGAAAAACTGAAAGCAACCTAAATGTCCAGCAAGAATCAAGGTTAGGTAAATGTGGTCTATTTATACTGAAGTATGTCACGAACAATTAAAAATGTGAGGGCTTCCGTGGTGGTGCAGTGGTTGGGAGTCCGCCTGCCGATGCGGGGGACGTGGGTTCGTGCCCGGGTCCGGGAAGATTCCACATGCCGCGGAGCGGCTGGGCCGGTGAGCCATGGCCGCTGAGCCTGCGCGTCCGGAGCCTGTGCTCCGCAACGGGAGAGGCCACAACAGTGAGAGGCCCGTGTACCGCAAAAAACAAAACAAAAACAAAAACAGAAAAAAAAAAAAAGTGAGATAGACACATAAGTAATTGGAGTGACCTCTAAGCCATATTATGAAGTAAAAAAAGAAGACACAGAACAATATATACAGTCCATTTATAGTAAAAGGAAAAACAATTAGGGAGCATACAAAAATGTCCATGCAAAATGATGGGGAAGTAAATGAGGGAAAACAGAAGGATTCCTCAAGTTTTGCCCTGTATTTTATACCTCTGAATTGTTGCATCATCTACAACTCAAATATTCAGATATTACTTGCATAATTAAAACATAAAGGCAAAAAAATTAACTTTAATATAAATGGAGAAAGAACACAATGAGGGTGCTAGGATAAAGAAACTGCAAGGATACTCAAACAACTTACAATAGTAGTACCTTTGTGGGGGAAGGAGCAGATGAGGGACTGAAGTGGGAAAGGGACTTCTCACTATCTTCACTTTTTTTTGTTGTTGTTGTTAAAGCTTCATGCACACTATCTGATTCTTATCCTCAGAATAAGCCAATGAGGTACATTTTGCAGATAAGGAAAGAGCATAGAGAGATTAGCCAAGCCGTCCAATTTCTTTTGTTTGTTTTTGTTTTCTTTTTTTTTTTTTTTTCTGCACTGCACAGCATGCAGGATCTCAGTTCCCCCGACCACAGATCCAACTGGAGTCTTAACCACTGGACAGCCAGAGAAGTCTCACTATCTTCAGTTTTATATTAAAATTAATTTGAATTATTGAATTTTGAATTATTTAAAAATATTCTGTATTCAAAACGTTAAAAGAAGTATACTTCAGAGTTTTGGTGTGGTGATGGGGTCACAAAGAGGCCCTTGCCCCTTTCTTTGATATTCTAAGGAGTGGAACAGACCAGATGCTGTGCAGACAAATGAAGTGAGGGTTCTTTGTGGGTTTCTGTGGTCAAAGAAGGGCTTGTGTTCAGGCAAGACTGAAGGAGAAACTGGAGTCAGATAAATGGAGAGGGGTCTGGAATTCATGGGGTGCATAGCATGCTCAGGGGAGGGTTTAGAAAAGGCATGGAGACAAGCACAAAGCCTGGAGGACGGTGGGGGACTGTTTGTGGAAGGACTTCAAATGCCAAGCTAAGGACCTTGGGATTGATCATCCTTAACGTTTGCTGAGCGTCGATTCACTGTTCAGCGCTGCACTGAGCCTTTCCATGCAAGTCTCACAGTACACCGATGGAAAGGTGGTCTTATTCTCCCCATTTTGCAGGTGAGCAAACTACAGACTTTTTGAACAGGGGAACGACACGAGGAAATTCGTTTAAACTGTGTGTGTACTCAGTAACAGTTCAAAGACATCAGGTGACCAAAAAGTGCACACATAGGACAGGTGCAGAACCCCAGCGTGGGTATTACTTGGTATTATTCACGGTAGCCTCTTTGGGCGGCGGGCATAAGCACATCACCCCAAAAAGCCAGAGCTCGCCCCCACAGCCTGCCTAGTGTCTCCCTCTCCGTCCTCATTTCCGCAGGACCCAGGCTGGAGAAGGGGAGGTGCAGGACCCGACAGATGGCCGTCAGTCCCACCAAATAAACTGTCAGTGAGCTTGCTAAACAACGAAACTTCTAGACGCGGACTCCACTGCCTACCCCCCTTCTGGCCAGATTGCTGGCCGTGAAACTTTTCTAGGCGGAAACTACTCGAGATGCTACTGAAAGTAGGCTTCAGGAAGCAGCCTTTTCTCTCAGGCCATTTCAAAGCCCACATCATTGTGGCCCTGTACTGCCCGTGGGCCTCCGCAACTGGGCCTCTCCCATTCTTAAAGTGAGGCACTGCCTTCCCTTGCCCTCGCTCCAACAAACAAGCAAAATCAAATCCCGACTTTAAAAACCCCAGGCGGTCCTGGGGTAGGGGGTGGGAAGAGGCCGCCACCCCTCCCCCACACCGCGGCGCCTCAAGCGCCCGGGAACTACCAATCCCGGCGTGCCCCGGGGCGGCGCGGGCGCAGGGGCGCGTGCGCGGAGGGCAGCCGTTGGCTGGAGCGGCGGCTGCGCGGGTCGCGATGCTGTGAGGTCTGCGGCCGCTGGCAAATCGGGCCCAGGATGTAGAGTTGGCGGTGGCTGACGGCGCGTCTGACGCGCAGTTGGGTGGGGTAGAGAGTAGGGGGCGGTAGTCGGGGGTGGTGGGAGAAGGAGGAGGCGGCGGCGGCGGCGGCGGCGAATCACTTATAAATGGCGCCGAAGCAGGACCCGAAGCCTAAATTCCAGGAGGGTGAGTCTAAGCTCCTGGGGAAAAGGCATCTATCGGCGCAGGAGAGGGAGGCGGGCTCGGGGTGGTTGAGGTTTGGGGGCCGGGGGTGGCAAGGGCTGCGCCCAGAGGAGGCGGCGGACAGGGCTTTGTGCGGGGAAAGCGCATTGCGGCGGGTTATTTCGGTGCGTCATGAGGAGAAAATACCTTGTGAAGCGAAAGCGTTAGGCAGGCGTTAGAGTGGCAGAGGGAGCCATTGCCGCGTGGCAAAGCCTTAGTGCAGTGTTTGTTCTGAGGAAGAGGGCGCGGAGAAAGTAGCCTATTGTAGGGAGGCGACTGGAGCGCCATGGCGGCCGTCAGGGGAAGTGATGTGGCGTGGGGGAGGGGAGTCAGCGGCGGCGGTTTCGGGCGCCGGTGCGGAGCACCCCGGCCGCGTGGGCGGCCAACGCCTGGCGCTCTCGGGGGGCCTCGAGCCCGGAGGTGGTCGCGCTCGGTGGAGCCGCCGGGCTGCGGCTGGGGGGGTGGGCTTCGTGTCTCGGGGCGGGAGAACTGCGTTGTAAAATGGCTGCTGCAAGATGGCCGCGCCATCATGGCCGCCGGCGCCTGGGTCCCCGGCTCTCAGCCGCCGACGCCGCTTTAGGGCAGATACAGCGCCCCCTTCTTCGCCCGCTCCCGCGCGGGAACCGGTTCCCCGATGCTTACCCCAGGGAGGTGGGTGGGAACTGGAGAGAAAAAGCGCGAGCGTCTGGGTCGGCTTTGTGTTGCCGGCAGGCGTCTCTTTGCTTACCGAAAAGCCGAGTGCCAAGATCCTATGGGGATGTGACTGCGCTCTTGCTGTGCGGCTGCTTGTAAAGCAATAAATAAAAGCTACCTGAACGCGATATTATGTTTCCACCTAGAAGTCCCATTGCCTTGCTGTTATCTTTTAAGTACAGCAGTTGTTTGACCAATTGCAGCAATACTTGGTTAACTGATTTGAAAGTTGAGTTTTTATTGTCTTTGATCGACATGTCTCGGCCGACGGTAGAATCTGATTTCAACCGTCGAAGAAGACAGCTCTTTAATTTCCACAATTAACGTATCCAATCATTTATATTAAAGTGGAGGTTTAGGAGTAAACTAAAATAGAAGTAAAATTCTGTGAGGCAAGCAAGAACACTTTAAAATTCCCTTTCATTATTATGGATGTGTTAGTTACCGTAGATGTCGAGACGTCTGCAAAAAATTGTTGTAGCGATTTTCAAACTTTAATGTGCATTAGTCGTTTACACAAAACCCAAGTATATTGTAACTCTGTGGAATATTTAAGATGTTTCTAAACGTGTGTCTGCTGTGACTGACTCTTAATACCTGCTTTCTCTCACGCTGAGAAGCTGTGTGACTACCTTCTATGGATTGCCTTTTTCTTTTTTTAACCAGATATTTTGGAGCAGGGATTCTTAATCTAGGGTCAGTGTTTATAATTCAGAAGATCCGTGAACTTGAACGGGAAAAAGTGTTGGTTTCTATTGTCTAACTAAAATTTAGTATTTTTCCGTTGTGAATGTTAGAACCCCTCCCCCACAAAACAAGCAAAGCAAACAAAGAAACAAAAAACCGCAGTAGTATTAACTGGATGTTTTCATGTCCCAGCATTACAGTGGTGGGAGATACATTGAGACGAAATGTATGCTCGTCATTATTTCAGAGTTGTGGTAGTAATTGGATCAGTGGCTAAATGCTTATATCCATTAAGAAGCTCATATAAAACCATAGAACGTGATATTTTAAATGTTTTGGTAACTATTTCAATACAGTTGGTTTCTTTTGTAATACTGTTTTACGTGTTTGTAGAAAAATTCTGGGAATAGGCCCAAAGGCTTAACCAGACTGTGAAGGATCCATGGCACAAAAAATTAATCCCCACTGTAGGAAATGAAAGGAAGATCACCCAGGTGTGCGACAGTTAAGGTTGGCTTACTGGAGGAAGTGCTTTAGTTCTAAACTAGAGGGATGGTAAGAGTGATAACAGCGAAGGAGAATCCATGTGCTGCTATAGTGGTGAATTAGAGAAGAGTATGAACTAGTGTATCTGTAAGGTTTTGAAAGCTACCCAAGAGTCTCTGCACTTACCATTACCACCACTTTCCAGACATGTTTTCTACTCTTGTGTCGAAGTTGTAACCATCTTTAAGAAATTATAATTATTTATAAGACATTTTCAGAGAATATCTTGTAAGGAAAAACGAATATTCTGTTGGAACTCACAGAATTATAACACTGCAGAAGAATTGAGCTTCTGTAATGGTGGAAATACGAATGATCAGAAACAGTTTTTTTTCTAAATGGTTCTTTTAAACTTGGAAGTTATTTAATAATGGTGCAACATGTTATAAGCAGTTTTTAAGCACAGTGACTGTTTTGCACTCGACTTGGTCTTCCACTTGAAATGTTAAAGCATAAGGTAAAGAAAGCTATTGGGCAACTAGCCCATTGTCTGGGGGAGGACTTTTAGCTTGTTAGGAGACTGACTGATGCTGGAATTTGAGTAATGTTCCCAGTAAGCAAACGAGTGGGAGGATGGGGAATTGGAATCGCGTCACCCTTGGAATTTTAGAGCATTGGGCAAAATTACCTTTGTAGTTTGATACTAGAAAGGATTAAGAGTGAAGAAAGATTTAAAGAAAATACCTGAGACTGTGGTTTGCTCCTTACCCAATTAACAGTCCCCAGTTAACACTTCCATGAAAAAAATAGGCATTTGTTATCCTGGGTCATGCTCTTCAGCTTACTGTATATTTTTTCAACAGGATATTAGGGCCAGGTAGCTAGAATGGAGGTCAAAGGGTCTTAGCCTCAGTGCAATTGTCTTTGGAGGCAGCCACCAAAAGGAGGGAGAGGGGAGTGAGGCCATTTTCAGGGTGGCTTTAGAGAGTACCTGGAGTGTTAAATTTGGGTACACAGGTCTGATCTTTGGCGCTGCTCTTTAGGCCCTATACCTTATCTATATCCCCATGGTCTCATTCTTATCCACCGTATTCAGCAGTGGCTCCAGCCTGGCTTTCTGTTGCCCTCCAGACACATGTACTCAACTGCTTAGCAGATGGCTCCAGTTTGGATGTCCTGTAGGCACTGTAACTTACTCCAAAATTGATCAGAAACCTCTCCCCCCATTTCCTTTTCTCATTAATGCTCCCACCATGCTGGAAGTCAGTTTAAAGTGTTTCTACTTTGGCTTAGCTGTCCTCCTCACTGCTTTTGATTCATACCTATTTTCTGTTCTTATCCCTGACAGTTGGGAGAAGTCTTTGGTCTCCTTGTTTCTAGTCTCCACTTTTTCTGCATAGGCCTAGTAGCCTCAGGCAGTGGTTCCTCAGAGTGGACCACTGCACAAGAATTTGTCATGTTTCTTCTATGCTTTGGTACCAGTTGCTTTCCTCAGCATGGGCCCTTCCCTGTGACCTTCCCAAGTAGCTCATCAGTCACTCTTCTTACTGCTTATGAAGATAGTTAAAATAGGAAATCCAGTAAATTGTGCAAAACTGTTTGGTTACATGTCAGTGTCACCTATACTGCCCTGTAGTCTTTTCAGAAACGAGCTAGTAGGCTATTTTAATTTAATTTTAGAGCTGAAAGAGCTGACTCTGTTGGCATTTTTGTTACCTCTGGGCCTGTTGAAATCAAGTGGACCGAAAATAATGTGAGAAGTCTATTTCTTCTACAATCAAATGATATTTTAAGGTACTGCCAGGAATTGCCTGCCTGATTTGTCTGATGAGCAGGGGTGTCTTCCAGATCTTATTCCAGTCCCTAACATTTTATTTAGTCTTGCAAGTCTTAATGGTAGATGCAACACAGAGTGTAAGTTCCAAAGGTTAGAATTGTCTGGGTTTTTTTCTTTTCTTTTTTTTTTTTTTACTTTTTCCCATTGAAGCAGCCCAACACCCAGAACATCATTGAACACACTGAAGGCATGAACATAGTGGGACCTGTTTTTTTAAAAAAACAGCTGTGTCTGATGCATATAGAAATTTTTATGCACAGATTGTTTTTCTTAGTTTAATCAGTTTAAGACGGTTGGAAGCAGAGAAGGAATAGGTAGAGCATAAGGTCCTAAACTTAAGATGTCTTTAAATACCACATGTATCAGTACATTGAAAAATAAACCAATTCTGCCAGTAGATAGCTACAGTAGATTTAATTTGTTTAGCAGGTGATAGATGATTTGATGATTTAATAGATTGATATCCTGATTACTTTTTGTTGTTTACATCAGTTGCTAAGGTGTTTTTGTTGTATTGAAGTTTGATCTGAAGCGTTGATGGATGCATTGCCTTACCCACTTGCCTACTCTTTTGAGGAGTACCATGGTACAGGTGTGACGGCTCTCCATCACAACCAGATGTGCATATTCTTACATATGAAGATAAATCACAACTAACCCAGTACTTTTTTTTTTTGTCTTTTTTACTTTTACAGGTGAGAGAGTGCTGTGCTTCCATGGGCCTCTTCTTTATGAAGCAAAGGTATTAAACTTGTTTTCTCTTGAAAAGTTGGCTGAAATTACTGGTTGGATAATATCAGTTTTCAGTGGTTGGTAGCTTTAGTGAGAGCTACCTTTTTCATAGATTTTCATAGATTCATAGTTCCTCATCTTCTCCTTATGGATGTCTTACTGTTTTCTTAGTGGGTCTTATAAAGCATTGCTGTCTTGCCATTCATCTTACTGAGCTGCTAAAGGTCCAGTAGTTGGAAAGAGCATTTGAGGGGAAAGAGCATTTGAGTTGGAAAGAGCATTTGAGGGGAAAGATAGAATATTGACTATTTATGGGAGCAAAATAGCATTTTGTAGTTAATGACTTGTGAGAAAATACTGCCAAAGTTAACTTTATTTGCAAATATAATGTGCTGAGTAAGCACTGAGTAGTTACATTAAAGGTAAAAACTAACATTTAAGATGAGTACATTTAACTTACTTGTTGGATTGTTTGGCAAAGTCTGAATTGTGGAGGGGTTCCGGGGGGGTTCCCTTTCCCTTTTCTCTGTATCAGTGTTGTGCTCAGGTAATAAAAACTGATTTTCCATTTAGCCAAAGGTAAGTGGGATGATGCATTACGAAGTCAAAGGTGTTCTTAGTATTTTGTTTCTGGTAACTTTTTTAGCACAAATATTTAAGGTGTGTCAACTTCTTTTACAGTGGTAGTTTTTAAGAAATGAACAGTATGCTGAACAGTATAATATTTAAAGGCAATTTCAATGTATGTTCTAGGTGAATATGTCTCAGAAAATAAGACTAAAGTGTCAGTGTGACTAACCATTTTCACTACTTTTTACTTATTTTGAATACATAGTGGATGTATGTTTTTAAAGTTCTTAAATGGCTGAAACTGGATTCATGGAGATGGTCAAGAACTTTTTGTGTGTGCACGTATATCTTAATGGTATAATACCGCTGCAGCTTATAATATATTCTGAGTCCAAGTTTTTTTTTGTTGTATCAACTTCTGACAAACTACTGGACTGGCAGATTTTTCTGCTCTGGCAGCAGAAACACTCCAGTGAACAATTTTAAATGGTGATTGAAATAGCTTAAACTATTGTGGTTCTCTTGATTTGCATCTGATAAAAACTTAAATCCAGACAGCCCTCACTTTTTCATAGTTAATGACTTCTAATGATTGGATCCAATTTGTTTGGCTGCTTTTAAGAAGAACACAAGATGTTTTTCATCTGTCACTTTGCTAGTTGCTGATAATCTGCAGCAGAACAGCTATTGCCTTGTGTAAACTAATGAAATTTTTTAATGATTCAAATTATTCAAAATTATTTTTAATTCTTTAAAAGAATTTAATAATTCTTCAGCTGAATTTATTTTTGAAATAAATGTAGCTTTTGGCTAGTTGGACTTTGAGAAAGCACAAATACTGTTTTCATTAGCTGTTCTTGGATAGCTTATCTAGCCCAGTGATTTAAGGTTTTAGGGGGACCTTTTGTGCTTATGGTTCTTCAGATTTGTTGGACTGACTCCAACAAATTTTAAGACTGTTCGGCAGTTTTATAACTCTGAATACCTAAGTAGTCTGAAAGTTTAAATAATATTCTTTTAAAGAGTTGCATCTTATTATGTTCATTTTGGCCACCAGAGAGTTTAAGTGTAGAGTTTGTCTTTGAAAGATTGGTCACTTGAAAATTATCCGGGTAGTCTTTTTTATTTCCTTCAGTATTTCTAAGTGAACTTTTTCTTTTTTATTTCAGTGTGTAAAGGTTGCCATAAAGGATAAACAAGTGAAATACTTTATACATTACAGTGGTTGGAATAAAAAGTGAGTATTAGATCTTTAAAAGCAATGTTTTATTTATAATTAACAAGGTAGCTTTGTGTCGTAGACTGATAACAAGCATATGCTTCTTAATTTTTGCAGTTTTAATGTAAATACATGTTGAGGCAAAGGTGAACCATTTGTAGTGTGATGAAAATAGAATAGAAATTAGGGTATACAGCCTTTTTTTTTTTTTGCTGCACTGCGCAGCATGTGGAATCTTAGCTTAGTTCCCTGACCAGGGATCAAACCCACGCCGCCTGCACTGGAAGCTTGGAGTCTTAACTACTGGACCGCCAGGGAAGTCCCCTACAGCCATTTTATTTTACATTCTTGGAGTATTTCTTGTGTTCCGGTATAATGTCTAATAATAATTAGCCCAACTATTTTCTGGTTTTGGTACATTTTAAGACAGCTTGAGTTTTTTGCCTTAACACAAACTTAGTGATTACATATGGTATTTCAAGCAGTTATACTCAAAGCTAGTTGGCTTTTTCTACCTAGAAGCGGGGGGAGGAGGAAAAAGATTGCATGATTTGGAAGTATTAACCAGCTCATGTTTTGAACTTTAGAAGCATAATTAAATGCTAACAAAGTGAATTTGTGTGGTTCACTTTTTGGCATATGACCTAACAGAGGTACAGAAATTTAGTTACAGAACCTAATTTTGCACCCCAAAGAGTTAAAGCTTTTTTTTCTTTTTTAGAAGTGATATTGATGTTGCTGGGAGTGGACAGTGGTTATAGATTGAACACATTCTAGAATGTTTAGCCATTGGAGCTCTTTGTCAGTGATGGGTCCTTCTTCTTGGGGCCCATAAATATCACATTTGATAATTTAATTCATTTTTGGTGCTTGTAATTGAGTAGCGTATAATTTTTACTATGAGAGGATTTTAATTTTACTAATGGTGTTTTGTGCTTCAAAAATAGTACTGCCAGAAAGTGTAGTGCTTGAGGAGTTGTTTTCTAGCAGATTTTAAAGCTTTGTGTCACCTTAGCTATGGCTAAGTATGGCTACCTCTGGTAGCCATACTCTGGTAGCTCTCCAAGTGAGCACTGCCATCTGATTTGATGAATACTCTTGCTTTGGAAGGAGCTTTTCTCCTTGACATTTACTGACTCTGTGACTTTGTTCGTCTTTCATACAGTCCCATAGCCAGGTGACCAACCCAGTTAGTTTTATTTATTAGTTAGAAAATTTTATCACAAAATGGTTTTAGCTAAGAAGAAATACCAGACCCTTACATTTTCTTCCATTAGTATAATTGTAGAAAGGTAGAGATGTAAAAGGTGTAAAAGTGCATTCAACAAATGATTTTTTCCAGTTAATGATAATTAAAATATTTATAATAATAATATGTTGGTAATACAGTAACTCAGAGTGACCCTGTGGGCTTTTAATCCTTTGGTCTTTTTCTTTTTTTTTTTTTAATTTATTTTATTTATTTATCTTTGGCTGTGCTGGGTCTTTGTTGCTGTGCACGGGCCTTCCCTAGTTGTGGTGAGCGGGGGCCACTCTTCATTGTGGTGCACGGGCCTCCCACTGCAGTAGCCCCTCCTGCCGCAGAGCACGCGCTCCAGGCGTGCAGGCTTCAGTAGTTGCGGCGCATGGATCCAATTGCTCAGCGGCATTCGGGACCTTCCCGGACCAGGGCTCGAACCCGTGTTCCCTGCATTGGCAGGCGGATTGTTAACCACTGCGCCACCAGGGAAGTCCCTCCTTTGGTCTTAATAGAAGTAAATGTCTATGATTTTAAATGGGATTTCAGGATTAATGCTAAATTGAGGGTAATATCCAGGAAAGTTTATCTTCTGGATCCCAGTGTAGTTTATGGCTTTTTCTTCCCTGTTAAAAAAATGAAGTGTTTAAAACTGTATTGCAGTCTTTTACTAGACTTAATATGTTATATGTCAATATTCTGTTAACGTCAGGTAAAGTTGAGAGTATATCAAGATATAAAGAGAATCTCAGTTCTCTATAGGAAATAGAATATCTTATTTATGCATATCATGTATGGGAAGTCTATCCAGGAAATTAAAGAAAAGCAAATAGCAAATTCATGGAATAGATCTGACCCCATCCCCGTGTACACTGTAACTGTTTTAGGATTTCATCTTAATAGAGTGAAGACAGCTTTTGTGCTTAATTCTTTCATGTATAATATTTTCTATAAAATTACATGTAGGTATGTACAGTGTGAAGACTGGGTTTTAAGTGGCATTTGTAGCTTATAAGAAATTGTGGAAATACATAAAATGCTTGCATTTTCTGATAGTGTTGCTTGAAAATAAACCTTTGTTTCTTTTGTTACGTTATCTAGTAACAAATAAATGATAGGGTACACAGTTTTTTTGGTTTTTTGTTTGTCTCATTTTATATATTACTCCTTGTAAAAAGAATTAAGGAAAAAATAGCACTAAATATTGGAGATCTTTATATCTTTGTAGACATTGAGGAATATTAACAAGGATGTGTTTTTTGTAGTTGTTTTGGTGTATAGATGAATATAAGGAATTTTGAAATTTTTGATCTTTAATAAATATTTAGAGAAGCCTTTAAATCCATACAGAAAGGAGGAGGAGTTGCTCAAATACCCAGCAAGTATGTTATGTTTTTATTTAGTGCTGTGTAAGTAGTGCCATGGATCATTGTAACTTTGGGAATTAATGACAAGCTACCTTTAGAAAATTCTGAGATTCTTTTATGCTTGAGCTATGTGTAAAAATTTCTGGATATTTGGCCTTCAGTTACTACCCTAGTAGTGGTGTTCTTCAGAGCAAAAGATGTTGTCATTTCATTTTCATGTGGTTCAGCAAGGGTTTTCAGCTCCTGACATGTGAAGGAAACTCAAGAATTGGCTTTTAGATCAAGGTCCTTATTTAGATGCATTTTATATCGGGGGAAGGAATTTGCAAGGTTCTAAAATAGAACTTTGTGGTAAATAAAAATTTGCTAGCTCCCTTTAATTTAGAGAGAATTGCAACAGGTATAAGAATCAGATCCTCATTTTGAGTACAGTTCATAGGATACTGTACTTTCAGAAAAGCATACCACAAAAGCTCAATCTCCAAACTGGAATTTTCTTAAACTTCAGTAAATGTATACTTTTCAAAAGCACAATAGATAGTAAGATATTTCTAAATTCTCAAAAACCTTATTGGAATTTGTTGACACAGACATTTAAGTATTATATTTGTAAATAAATCTTAAAGCTTAAGCTAAATTCTACACCTAGTTACTGAGATTACTTTGTACTATGCTGTCTGTATCAGAAGTGCTGTGAGGCCCAGGCGCTCTGAAAAAACTTTGAAGACACGTGAGGATATTGTAGCACTTTTTCCTGTTCCTGAAGGAGCTCCCTCAGTACACCACCCCCTCCTGACCTCTAGGTAAATGCATGTTTTAAAGTTTTCTCTAGGAGATCATGTTGAGGATTGCTTTTTATTTTTTATTCTTCTTTTGGCTGTCTTACATAAGAGGTCAAAGGTGGGAAATTATTAAATAAAAGACTTTGAGGATACATCTTTTTGTGTCACTAAAGGAGCTCCATCAGCAGGAGGAAAAAATTTGCACAAAAAGTTCAGCATTCCCTAAGAAATACCTTATCTTTGTTTTCCCCTTTGGAAAAAAAGCCACATCAGAAATCCTGTTCTGAACAACAAGGTCCTACTATGGCACAGGGAACTATATTCAGTGTCCTCTGATAAACTATAATGGAAAAGAATAAGAAAGGAATGTAAATATACGTATTACTGGATCACTTTGCTGTATAGTAGAAGTGAACACAACATTGTAAATCAACTATACATCAATAAAATAAAATTTAAAAAAAGATCTTGTTTTGAAGGAGCTTTTCTAAGTGCCAGAAGGCCTTAGCAACTAGATATTTTAAGAGAGTGGTTGGTTCTATCTTTTGATGTTTAGAACACCAAGAATGGTTTTGCCTCGCAAGTTGGTGTATTCGTTTGTGAGTGATAACCATTGTAACACTTCAATTTACAGTCTTAGCTGAGCTGATCTAGATGGTATTCCGTATTGTAGACCTCCTAATATGTTTCTGACAGACCTTGAGTGTTTATTTTTTATGTCAAACTCTCAAGTGTTTTATATGTATTATTTAATTCTCATAACAATCCTACGAGATAGGTACTATTATCCTCATTTTACGGGTGAAACTAAGGCACAGAGAGTTCTGTAGTTCTGTATCCCAGGCAACCAGCCAGTTAGTTTTAGTTCTTTAAGAAGTCAGCTTATTATGGATTCCTGTGCCTCCTGGTTTTTTTGGAATTAAAGTTCTTTTAGGTACCTTTATTCTGTAAGGATAGTTGCTTAGGGGCTCTTATGTTAAATGCCATGCTTTTATGCCATTTAAAAAAACAATTTGAATAATCTCTTTTTGGACTCGCAGTTTAGATTTGGAATGTTGCTTCTGAGAATATGTTTATTGCCTTTAAAAAACTTTTATTTATTTATTCTTTGGCTGCACTGGATCTTAGTTGTGGCACATGGGATCTTTCATTGTGGCATGCGGGCTTCTCTAGTTGTGGTGCGTGGGCTCTGTAGTTGCAGCATGCGGGCTCTCTAGTTGTGGCGCACGTCTCAGTGGTTCTGGTGTGCAGACTTAGTTGCTGCGTGGCATGTGGGATCTTAGTTCCCTGACCAGGGATAGAACCTGCATCCCCTCCATTGGAAGGTGGTTTCTTAACTACTGGACCACGAGGGAAGTCCCTTTACTGCCTTTTCACAGAACAGATTTTCACTTTAGTTGAGAATGAACTTGTAATGCCAGTTCGTCAAATTAGTTCAGAGAAGTCTAAAGTCTTGCCTCTTGTATTTCTAAAAAAACATAGTGGGAGGACAGTCTGAGTAATAATGAAATAGTTTTGAATGATATTTTAACTTTTCTCTTTTTCAGTTGGGATGAATGGGTTCCAGAAAGCAGAGTACTCAAATACGTGGACACCAATTTGCAGAAACAACGAGAACTTCAAAAAGCCAATCAGTAAGTTTGTTTTGCAACATGAATATGAGGAGAAATGCCTGTAAGTTACTTTTTGGAAATGAAATCCACAATGGAAGTCATGTTGGCTGCCTGCCTTTAAAATGATCCTTGGGACCTGTCAGCTGCTGTGTTATGACTTTGACTTCAAGTGATCAGAAAAGCTTCTCCTGGGGAAAGGAAGTAGCATACATATCATTTCTGGAGTCTGTCCTTAGAGGTAGGTAGAAAATAGTGCAGGATGTTGTTGGAAATTTCTGAAGTTGCATACTCATTGTTACGGTCTTATCTCCTGGGCTGTTTGGAAGGTACACTTGGTGGGGGAGGAATAAGAAAGGAAGTGGGGGTTCCCCATTGTTATTCACCTCTGAAAGCACATTGAGAAAAGGAACCCTGAAAGACTGTGTGGTCTATAGAGTAATTGTTTTAATTTCAAAACTGAAATATTAAGAAAATGGAAATGATAAAATGGGATCAGATTAAAAAAACATTGGGATTGGTGAATTTTAAAACAAATGGAATTTTCAGTTATATGAGAATCTATTGTCACTTCTTACATTTATTTTAATTTTCGTAAGTATAGAAGAGCCGAATCTTAGGCCTTTTTACTGTTCTTCCTTTCTTGAATTGATTTTTGTAAATACATTATCTCTCTGTTGAACTCGTTAAATAAAAACTTTGTACCACAATATGTATAGGCTCGGGACTTCAATTTGAATATAAATTTCAGAATGGAATCAGGTGATCAATTTATTTTTCCACATAAATACTCATTTTAAGATGATTTTATTGAAATTATTTTTGAAGGGAGCAGTATGCAGAGGGGAAGATGAGAGGGGCTGCCCCTGGAAAGAAGACTTCTGGTCTGCAACAGAAAAATGTTGAAGTGTAAGAAGCTCTATCTTTGTTTTAATTTTACATACTGTTTGTGAAACTCAAACTTGACACACATTGTCTTCTGTTAGGATTTATTGAAAATGAAAACTGGAACATTGTTGTGATTGAAAAAATGCCAATGAGAACCCCCTTGGTGTTGGGTTGCTGAAAATACCTGTTAATTACATACTGATTCCTTAATTACATACTGAGTCCTTAGCAGTTTTTCTCCCCCCACCTTTCTTTTATTTAGTAAAGGAATATTTCCTTTATGTAGTAAAATATACATAACGTGAAAATTTACCACTTAACTCTTTTAAGTGTACAATTGGGTGGCATTAAGTACATTCACAACCCTCCTTCTTTTAAAATTTATTTATTTATTTATTTAGTTACTTACGTATTTACTTACTGCACCAGGCGGCATGTAGGATCTTAGTACCCTAACCAGGGATGAAACCCGCGCCCCCTGCAGTGGAAGTGTGAAGTTTTAACAGCTGGACCACCAGGGAAGTCCCTTACAATGCTTCTTTTAAGTTATATTAAATATGTATATATATAATGTGTTTTCTTTTACAAGTATAGTGTTGAATTATCAGGACACAAATTTTGAGATTGGAGGATAGATTGGCTTTTTCAGTAGTGCTAAATATGTGTATTAGTTTTAATTCCCCTTTTGAAACCCATGGTAACTGTGTGAGATGCTAAGGTTTCAAATCATCCCCTCTCCTCTCAACCCCCAAGAAAAAGAAAACCATTCCTTGTTAACGCTTAAGATTTAGAACATCTTGGTAATAAGCCTATGTGTGCAAGTCATATGCATACACACATTGGTGTGATAAGTTTATGTACCTGAAAGCCAGTGTGGGAATGGCAGCTTAATAAAAGAAAATAAAGAATCATAACTTTTATTAAAAGATCATTTTTTCTTGCCACTTGAATATTTTAAGAACAGATAGGTTTAATGAGTGGTCCGTCATGTGCTTCTTTTCAAAGGATCAAAAGTAACGTGCTCTAAAATATGATTTAAGAGAAGTATGTTTTCCTTGAGATTATATTCTGTTGCTTTTAGACCTAACTAGTCTGACTTTACTACCTAAAAATTAGGTGATAGTAATGAAGGTAATGATGCATTTTGAAATATTTGGGGTTTTAACCTTTTTGGGTGAGTCTTTTTCTCAAGGAGTCTTCCTTTTAATGGGAACGTTGACACTTTGATAAGATTGTAATCTGAGTACTTAGGAAGGCATCATGTAATTTTAAGTATTGTTTTGCCCTGGTAGAATAGAAGATCTATTTTAAAATAAAAATACTGAGTAATTAAACCTGGAGATTTATTTATTTTTAATTCTTGCATTTTGATTTGAGATTTTGATACAATTTTTAATATTTAATGTTTAGTTTTATACCTTACACCATCTTTAGTGTTTGGTAATTGTTCTGTAGCTTTCTCTGAATATACATAAACATGTATGCATCTGGTTGGAAAATATGAGAACCAGATTTACCTTTACTTTGTTGACATCTAGGTCCTTAAGGTTGGGCGCTTATTCTTTATAAACTAATAGTGAATATACGTGAATTTTGTTAGTGCTTTGGCTTCCAAGCATACTTTGGTTGTTCATTATTTAGTGGAATGACTTTTCTCAAGAATGACTTTGGGCTTGTTATTCTTTCAGGTACATTGAGTCTAACAGTTCATAATTTGATTATAACATTTAGCCCTGAGGCTTAGAAATAGGAAGTCAGACAACACCAGCAGTTTATTTATTGTATGAAATCCGTTGGCGTACTTTGAGAAAGTAGCTTGCATGTTTAATTAATACAAGCAAGAAGGTTGAAGCAAGAGTTTTTACACCACTGGTATTCATTGAAGTATAGTTTATAGATCTTTAGAGTTGAGCTCAGTTGTCAGTATTTTTTCTTTAATTCTTTGGTATAGACTGGGTAAGAGAGGAGTGTAAGGGCTCTTGGCTTCTCTTGGTCCGCACATGTTCTTGACATGTAAAAGTTCATGGTTTAATCTGACTCAGAAATACTGTCCAACAAATATTAGTGTTACAGAAGTTAACCTTAGAGAAGGAGGGAAAAACCTGTAATATCAGATGGCCAGATTTTTGTGTTTATAACCAAGATAAGTTAATTTTGAGTCATCAAATGAACCCCAAGCTCTAAATTAAATAACATTAATTAACATTCGTAAGTATTAAAGCTGTAGGTCGTTAACATTCGTAAGTATTAAAGCTGTAGAAAAGTAAAAATATTCAGGTGTTCTTTTATGGTCCCTCCAGGCAGAATCTATAATCGTGGGTTTGTAAACTGTTTTCCTTGTATTACAGAAATAATTATGTATACAATCAAAGTTAGTAATTTACTCTTTGTTAGTGTGTATATAAATAAACATGAGTTAAGTTGCTGTTAGAGATGATAACCAAGACATTAGCTTTGTTCTACGAATGGGAGAACAGAGTGTTTGGTGTGGTAGTGGAAGGAATATAGTTGAGACGAAATAAAGTGAAAGAATTTGGACCAGTGAGAGTGGAGTAATGGATTGGTCTGAAACATACAAATCTAAAATCAAATTATGCTGTACTAAAGTAATTGGGAGAAAATATTTTAACCTTTGGAGCTTTTTTTTGTTTGTGGAACTAATAATATTATCACGAAGTATATTTTTATCACTTAACATGCTATAAACTTACAAACGAATAACATAACCCTGGAAGGAAGTTTCCTGATGGGGTTTTGGTTTGGTTTTCTAGTATGTGGAGGGAGATATAGATTTAGCCAACTATCAGTAAAAGTCCTTGTGTCTGAGTAGTGAATGAGAATATGCAGGAAATAAGATCGCTGCCTGATCTTAGCAAACAAGGCAGTAGTATTTCTCTATGAACTTAACCTGGTAAAAGGAATTTAAACAGAGGCAATTTTACTAGCAATAATTATTTATCTTTCCTCTTTTTCTTCCCTCCTTTCAGGAAAACAAAAAAGAACAAACAGAAAAGTAAGAATATTAACTTTGTTTAAATTATTTTGCCTTTTATAACATTTGCATTTTGAATTCACTGTTAAATTTTTAAAGTTATGAAGTTTTAGAGTAAGCTTATGTTGATGGTCTCAAATATGAGTCACAGCAATGTTACAGAGTTAGGTACATAGTAGTAGAGAACTCATACTCTTTCTACCATGGAGAAGCCTGTAAGCGTTTATTATTTTCATGTTACTTAATGACTGATCCGGAGACAATAACATTTTAAAAATAAATGTAAGATGGTAATATTATTAAATGTCGCTTTGTACTAGATGTTTGGTAGAGCTGTTTATAAAAGTTGTATTTTTGGTAGGAATATGATTCTTTAATGTAGATTTAAGTAAAATCAATGTAATGGAAAAGTCAAAAGAGGGTATGTCATGAAACTAGTTTCCTTAACAGAGTTTCTCATTTATTAAGCTAAAAATACCCCTTCCTGACCCCCAAATTTTTATAGCACCTGGAAATGGAGATGGTGGCAGTACCAGTGAGACACCTCAGCCTCCTCGCAAGAAAAGGGCCCGCGTAGATCCTACTGTTGAAAACGTGAGTTTTTCCTTAAGTTTATGAATATATAGCATGTTAGAATTTTTAATCTTGTCATTTTACAACACAGTAAAAGTCATAGAACTTTGAGTGTCTCAAAAGCATTGCTAACATGGTTAACTACTGAAGTGAAAATACTTCCCTTTTTTGGATGAAGGATATATTTGTATACATCTTTATTTCACTTGTAGCACTAGATATGTTCCTGCTAGATTTTACCCCCAATTCATCATCAGGTGTTCATTGTGAAGCTCTGTGGTCACGTACACCACTAAATACTTCTTTGGTATTAGACTGAATAGACTTAGCTAGGTCACATTAAATGGTTTAGTGTGTCCCAAGATGATTTAGTAAAGCCACAAAAAGTGCCAGGAAAGCCTGTCAGTTCTGCATGTGTGTGTGGGTACAATAGTGTAGGATTCTTACATAAGTGATACAGTGTCTCGTTTCTAATTTAGTATGTTTATAATTTCCAAAGTTATGATTTTGAAAATAGGGGTTTTAAAACTTTAACCAATGTCGTTTACATTTCTGAAGCTGAGGTTAAAACAGTGGTATGTTCTAAAAATTAGGTATTTTTAGAAAGTTATTGAAGACAGATTAGAAGATAGTACATTTAATATTCTGTATTAAAGATGTAACTTTAAGATAGTCATGTTTGGGCTAGTCTTTGGAGGTATGACTATTCAAAATCAGTACATTTGAAAATACTAAGTTAAAATGCATCAAGTTGGAGTGGTCATTTATAGAGGAAAAGGAAATTTGCTAAAGAATATTTGTTTTCACATGAAAAGACATTGAATGGACTATCAAGATAAGATTCTTTCCTCCCAGGAGTTAGCTATATGATCTTTCCACTTATCAGTTTTGAAATGACAATTCCAGCAGTCCATTTGAGTAAATGATTATACCCAGAGGCTCTAAAGGTTCAGAAAAGCCTTTAGAAAACACTTGGAGCTGTTACGCAGCAAGAAAGGACAGATGTTTAATACTCTTCCTTTTTTTCTGTTTAGGAGGAAACATTCATGAACAGAGTTGAAGTTAAAGTAAAGATTCCTGAAGAACTAAAACCATGGCTTGTTGATGACTGGGACTTAATTACCCGGCAAAAACAGGTAATGAAAGCTACACAGATTGTAATCTATGTGATATGTTCTTGCTAGTGTAAAAAATTTTTTTCTAAAGGAAAAGCTTATAGACTTGAATATTGAAAGTATGATGAGTATTTTTTAACTCAGGGACAGAATAATTTGATCATCAGAAAGGACTTGGGATTAAAACGAAGTACATATATCAAAGTCCATGAGTTTATAATGATTTTTTTTTTAAAGGTCAAGATAACTCATTGTTGGCAGTTGCTAGGGCAGGAACACATTATTTTGAAAATCCATAAAAGCAAGCATGTTGTTTCCTGTCTTAACTATCATTGAAAATGGGATATTGTCTCATATGTTGCTGCTAATGGAATGTAATAGGAAGCACACAATACTGGCTGCATGGTATTTGTGACCTCTAAAAAGAACCTGAATCTGACAAGATCCTAGGTCTAATTACTTGTGTACAGGAGATAGGGACATTATGAGGTATGTATGTAACATCACAAGGGTAGTCATCAAAGTCCAGAATGAGGCACTCTACAGGACAAAAGAACCAATTTCTAAAATAGCACAAGCAGGGGTAGGGGAGAAGTAGGGACTGTGTGAGGATTACGAAACTTCATAGACATCAGTCATATACTGTACAGTAATGTGGACTTCGTTTGATTCTTGATTTGCCTCTGGAGCTAAACTGCTAAGTTTAGCTGAGTTTTACCACTTACTGAGTTGGGGCAAGTTACCCGGCCTTTTTGTGTTTTAGTGTTTACATTTAGTGGAATAATGGGTCCCAACCTCATAGTATTGATGTGAGGATGAAGAGAATATTCAGGTAAGTGCTTCAGACAGGATCTGGCACATAATACTATATAATACATGATGACTTGATAATATCACAGAGGTAAATTTATGTGCAAGTGTATTCCATATATAGTAATAGTGTAATGTGTCCAACAGATTGAGTCTTCAGAGCTGTGCTGTCCAGTATGGGAACCACTAGCCACTTTTGGCTATTGAAATTAAATAAAACTAAATTTTTAGTTAATCATATTAGCCATGCTTTAAGTGCTGAACAGTGCCCTTTTCTATTTTGTAATACTATTAGGTCATCTCTTATTGCGTTAAAGCTTTTCCAGTATACTTTTCCTTTGAAAAAGAAGATATTAGTATTCAAGTGTATTTTTGTTTTCATAGCTCTTTTATCTTCCTGCCAAGAAGAATGTGGATTCCATTCTAGAGGATTATGCAAATTACAAGAAATCTCGAGGAAACACAGATAATAAGTAAGAATATACATATCTTTGAAGTATACCCAAAGACATTTCAAACATTATTTCTAAATAAATTATCTGAAATGTGTACTTTAAAACAATACCATCAGGGGCTTCCCTGGTGGCGCAGTGGTTAAGAATACGCCTGCCAATGCAGGGGACACGGGTTTGATCCCTGGTCTGCGAAGATCCCACGTGCCACGGAGCAACTAGGCCCGTGCACCACAACTACTGAAGCCTGCGTGCCTAGAGCCCTGTGCTCCGCAACGAGAAGCCACAGCAATGAGAAGCCCGCGCACCACAACGGAGGGTAGGCCTCGCTCGCCTCAACTAGAGAAAGCCCGCGCGCAGCAACGAAGACACGACGCAGCCAAGAATAAAAAATAGAATAAATAAATTAAAAAAAAAAATCAGAAACTAGTGAAATAGAATTTCATTGCTTTAGGGAGTTTGGCTGGCAGATGTTTTCTTTTTTTGTTTTCTTTTTTTGAATCTTATTTTTTATACAGCAGGTTCTTATTAGTTATCTATTTTATACATAGTGGTGTATATATGTCAGTTCCAATCTCCCAATTCATCCCACCCCAGCCACTTCCCCCGCCTTGGTATCTATAGGTTTGTTCTCTACATCTGTGTCTCTGTTTCTGCCCTGCAAACCGGTTCATCTGTACCATTTTTCTAGGTTCCACATATATGTGTTAATATATTTGTATTTGACTTAACTTCACTCTGTATGACAGTCTCTAGATCCATCCACGTCTCTACAAGTGGCCCAATTTCGTTCGTTTTTATGGCCGAGTAATATTCCATTGTATATATGTACCACGTCCTCTTTATCCATTCGTCTGTTGATGGGCATTTAGGTTGCTTCCATGACTTGACTATTGTAAATAGTGCTGCAATGAACATTAGGGTGCATGTGTCTTTTTGAATTATGGTTTTCTCTGGGTATATGCCCAGTAGTGGGATTGCTGGATCATATGGTAGTTCTATTTTTAGTTTTTTAAGGAACCTCCATGCTGTTCTCCATAGTGGCTCTATCAATTTACATTCCCACCAATAGTGAAGAGGGTTCCCTTTTCTCCACACCCTCTCCAGCATTTGTTGTTTGTAGATTTTCTGATGATGCCCATTCTAACTGGTGTGAGGTGATAACCTTACTGTAGTTTGGTAAATGTTTTCTTAAAGGGCCAGATAAGTAAATGTTGCAGGTAAAATCGAAGCTATATCTAAGTACCTATATAACCATTTAAAATACAACTATTTGAAGATGTGAAAACCATCCCTAGCCTGAGGGCTATAGTTTGCTCACCACTGGTCTATTTTTGGAATTGATTTCTTGCCTTCTTATTAAATCTCTGTTTTAAAAATCTGTTCAGTAGAGGCTCAGGGTCATTAGTTTAACCTTTTAATTCGTTACCCTTAAGTTGGTTGACTTAATCTTCATCTCTCAATTCCTTTCAGTGACCTGCTTTGAAGGTAAATATTTTTATTCATTTATCAGGGAGTATGCTGTTAATGAAGTTGTGGCAGGGATCAAGGAATACTTCAATGTAATGTTGGGCACTCAGCTGCTCTACAAATTTGAGAGACCACAGTATGCTGAGATCCTCGCAGATCACCCTGATGCGCCCATGTCCCAGGTGTATGGAGCGCCACATCTACTGAGATTATTTGGTAATACTGCCATTTAGAAAACAATTTTACTTTTTTTCCTTTGAGCCTTTAATATTTTTGTCTTTCCTAATTTATATCAAGTGGTAACATAAAATAACATTTCAAAAATAATGATGTAATTCCAATTTGAACTTTTATGTAATACAGTAAAATCCAAAGTCGGTTTCTAAAATCATACTTTAAAGGAATCAGTGATTGTTGCATTTGCTCATGTAATTAAAATACATGCTTATAGTGCTACCTTGGATATAACTTTGACTAAATTCTTTTGTTTAAATAGTACGTATTGGAGCAATGTTGGCCTATACACCTCTGGATGAGAAGAGCCTTGCTTTATTACTGAATTATCTTCATGATTTTCTAAAGTAAGTCTAAAAATCAATGCTTGAAATAAAAACGTGAATTAGTCTACTGTACTGAAAATTACTCTGTGATAGATTGACATTATATAGATACTATTATAAAACTAAACAACAATGTGGTATTGGTACAAGAGTAGATACATTGTTAATGGAACAATGTAAGTGCAAATGTAAGCTCTTAAAGATGAAGGGAATGTATGTTACACATACATGTTAAAGGGCTGGTATCTTTAACACAAAGAAGAGTTCTTAATATGAAAAAGATGACCAAACCAGTGAAAAATAGACATTGGAAATTCACAGAAGTCTCAGTAAAAAGGCCATTAAAATGTGTTTAACATAATTAAAATATCTCTTGTCGGTTGGCTTATAATTTTGGAGAAATGGAGGAAAGGGCAATCCTGCTTTTTACAGCTTTTTGGAGGGCATTTTGGCAATGCATATAAAAATTTCAAATGTGCTTTTTACCCTTTGACCAGACAGTTAGGGTTCTGGGAACTTATCCTGTAGAAATACTTGAATGCACAAAGATTTCCAAGCATGTTTATTGCATTTGAAAAAGAAAATGGTGAAGAATTTTAAACCGTTATTAATAGATGAGGTAGGTCTAAATATATGAATCAAGAAAGATGTCCATGTTGTGTCAGTTTAAAAAAAATAAATTGCAGTAGAGTATGGTATGATTCCTCTGATTTGTAGAGAAACACTTTCAATCTTTGGAATAGATTTGGAAAAATAAGGATCATACTTAACAGTGAGTTGTTTCTTGGGCATAGTTTTGGGCGAGAAGGAGTTTTCCGTTGCTACTTTATATAGTTCTGTGTTTGAATTTTCTTAAAATGGCACCGTGTATTTTATAATAATTTTAAAACCAACGTGAACCTGGGAATCTAAACAGCTTTATAGTCTTTGCTTTACCAATGATGAATTAATATCCTTTCTCTACCCCCACTTCTTTATGAAATGAAAGTGCTCTACTACTGGACATTTCAGGTCCCTTTGATTTTTATGGTGTTAATTCCAAGTTTAAACTTGAGAAATACTGGTCAATTTCTGAATTTATATTTAATATGATTTCAGAGAGCTAAAGAAAACACCTAGATGTTATTCTTTTAGACTAACGACACCTGTTTCTTAAAGGTAGTCCAGGTGCTCAGGTTGGTATTCTGGTGACTCCTGTTCTTTGCTTATTTGAAATAAGGGGAGTAACTCTGGACTTCCATCCTTATTTGTGTTGTTGTCTGGTATATAACCCTATTTACCTGAGTTATAATTACATAGTTTTACTGTGAGGTTGTGATTATTTTAGTATATTTTAAAGTGCTTTGTGTGGCTTCTGTATATAATTAAGAAGAGATTAGTATCAAAATATGATTCTTTTTCATGCTTGTAATGAATATTTCATTTTTAGATACCTGGCAAAGAACTCTGCAACTTTGTTTAGTGCCAGCGATTATGAAGTGGCTCCTCCTGAGTACCATCGGAAAGCTGTGTGAGGCGCTTATACTCACTCTTGTTTGGATCTCTGTAAACACATTTTTGTTTCTTAGTCCTTCTCTTGTACAAATGATGTACTTTGGAAATGTTAGTGTATAACAGAAGTGATGTTTGTTTTCTGTTTGATTTTAAACAGAAAATAAAAGGGGTTACAGCTCCTTTTTTCTTTTCTTTTTTTTTTTTTTCATTTCATAGTTGCTACCAGTGTATTCAATGATGGACAACAGAGAGACGTACTGTAGAGTGTTTTATTGCTTAGTTGACAAAGCTGCTTTTGAATGCTGGTGGTTCTATTCCTTTGACACTACGCACTTTTATAATATGTGTTAATGCTATATGACAAAATGCTCTGATTCCTAGTGCCAAAGGTTCAATTCAGTGTGTATAACTGAACACACTCATCCATTTGTGCTCCCCCTTTTTTTTATGGTGCTTACAGTAAAGAGCCCATCCTTTGCAAGTCATCCATGTTGTTCCTTAGGCATTTTATCTTTGCTCAGATTGTCAAAGAATGGTGGCTTGTTTCATGGTTTTTGTATTTGTGTCTAATGCACGTTTTAACATGATAGACGCAATGCATTGTGTAGCTACAGTTTTCTGGAAAAGTCAATCTTTTAGAAATTGTTTTTCAGATCTTCAATAAATTTTTTCTTTAAATTTCAAGGAGCAGTGTGCTTGTGTGGATGCATCACAAAACATTTGTATGTTGTGTATTCCTTCTTGTATTTAGACAGTGATTTTTCAGGTGAGTGATTTTCTTGTTTGGCCTTTTATGGAATGAGAAGCTTGGCTTCATTATCTACCTTTAATCCACAGCAGCTTTGGTTTGCCCTCTTGAGTTCTGGCTAAAAAGTTAGAGGTTCACGTGACTATTTCTCTGCTTTTCATAGACTATTATTATTAATTTTGAGCATTGAGGGAGTTTTTTACCTGTGTGACAGCTAGCTTTCTGCTAATTGTTTACTTTGAGGTGTTTACCAACATTATTCACAATGCCTATAATTTGAGCTCCTTCCCCCAGTTTAAATGTAGGCCTCCTTGAGAGGTTTTGACCTGTGTTATCCCTCACCTTTGTACTGTGGAAGTTCTTGAAGTTAAAAGGCATCTCATCTCTGCTTCTAGGAGTACCCCCTGTGATTTCTTCTTTGTTCTCCCATACAGTCCATATATTCTTGTGAATGGTTATAAACATGAAATCGACTGGCCCAAGGCTGGGCTCAGATTTGGCTCTGTCCTCCCCTGGTCGTGACTGTCACTTCACTGTCTGAGCCTCGGTCTCTTCATCTGAGATAGGAAGGTTTGGTGATAGGTTGACACAACGTCTCAGACAATTGTTATGTGCTTTTTTTACAGATGAGTTGACATTGTGATCAGACAGAATAGCTCTCTGTTTACACTAGTTGTCGAGAGGAGAGACAGAAATCAGTCAGCTCTGGAATCTTCTTTCCTCCCCTTTTGTGGTTTGGCAAGAAGCTGGCTCAGCAGGTGTGACTTAGCTCAAAGAAAGAATAGGCTGAGACCGGAGGTTGAATTCCAGAGGTTCCCCCACTTGCTAACAAGGCCACCTTGTTGACCTGGAAGCACTGCTGTCACACAGATGCCTCGAGGTTCCTAGCCCCACCCCAAATACGTAGAGCATTATGGGGGCAGGTCCTGTGTCTGGCCCCGATGTGGCCACCCTCAGTGCCATTCCTGGTGGGTCAGGACAGCTTACAGGGTTGGCACCTCTGCTAGTTCTAGGTTTTCTCCCAGTAACTCGAGTGGGTTAGTGATGTGTGTGGGAGTCCAGAACCCATCTGTATGATGTGAGCTTTCTAACCGTTGCTTGCTCTCTAACCTCATATTTTCTTTTAGCCATTTGAGACTGCATTGTCCAGGGCAATGGTGAGATTCTCGGCCCTGCCCCCCAGAGATGTGGGTCAGCAGGCTCAACATGGGGTTCATAACTGCCGATTTTATTTATTTTAAAATTTTCTCAACTTTTTATTTCAAATTCAATCCCACAGAAAAGTTGCAAGAATAGTAGGATGAATACTTGGTTGTATACTCTTCACCTATAAGATTTACCTTTTGGGGCTCCTCTGGTGGTGCAGTGGTTGAGAGTCCGCCTGCTGATGCAGGGGACATGGGTTCATGCCCTGGTCCGGGAGGATCCCACATGCCACGGAGCGGCTGGGCCCGTGAGCCATGGCCGCTGGGCCTGTGCGTCCGGAGCCTGTGCTCCGCAACGGGAGAGGCCACAACAGTGAGAGGCCTGCGTACCGCAAAAAAAAAAAAAAAAAAAAAAAAGATTTACCTTTTGTTAATATTTTTGCCATATTTGTGTACACATGTTCTCTCTCTCTCCACACACTTTCATTTCTCTGAATCATTTGAAAGTAAGAATGTAATTGCATTTTTAACAATCTCAGTGCAAGATCCTATTTGAGAAAAACTAGACTAGAGATTCACTGTATAGTAATTTATTGGGGGCAGGGGAAGAGAAGGAGAGGGGTTAACAATATTTTCTGTCTGGAAATTAGGGCACTGTCACCTTTGAGAAAGATAAACCAGGTCAGGATCAAACTGATTTAGGAGCCAAATATTAAGCTAACTGATTGAACTCAAGAAAGGGTTTTCAATGGCTTGTTTGCAGTTAAGAATATTGAGAGCTTCCCTCCCTCCCTTATTCCTCTGTGGCAAACCCTAAGAATAAGTGAGAGGGGACAGATATATACACAGATAATTATGTAAATTTCTTAAACAGAGCTTTAAAAAAAAAACAAAACTCCTTGAATATGACTTTAAGGAGAAGCTTCCTTCTCCGGTTTGCTGTCTTTATCCATAGGATAGTAATAGGTGTTGCCAACTGGTTGACCCTCTTAAGGAGTTTGGGGAAGGAAAGTTGTTCCTCCCTCACCCCTCACTCACTTCCACATGACACAAGGTAGCTTCTTTCACATTTGTCTTGATTTGCTTAAAATGGCAAGAAGGTCGTTATTCCAGCTGGCTTTGGCCCTCTCTCAGACCCACCTGTAGAGTTCAGGTGGGTCTGAAGTTCACCATGTTCCCTGCTCCTGACCCCTGCTCCTCTGCATTTGTAGTGCAGGCTGGAATGTCCAGACTAGGGGTGCGGTGGGGCAGGCCAGTGGAGGTGGGGTGGCAAGAAGCGCCCTCCCTTGGCTGTGAGATCCAGCAATAAAGCAGAGGGATGTGATTAACAGCCCCAGATTAACAGCCCCAGAACTCTCATTACAAAAGATGTATGTGCTTTGTTGAAAGAAAGTCAAATAACCCAGAAGGCTGTTGGTGGTTCTTCCTCACATACATTCCAAGTTAAGTACTGTTAGCCTTGTGGTGCAGGTCCTTCCACACCTTTCCCTATGGACAGATGGACACGTCTTGAGTTCCACTGGGGCCAGGACAGAGGAAACAGAAACTCAGCCCCGTGGGGACCCAGAGGAAGGAGGACAGCACCTTCAACCGTCCTGCTGTCTTGATAAGCCAATTGTCAGATTGCCGTGCAGTGGGGTAGCCAGGCTGGGCTGGTCCCAGCAGCCTTTGGGGAGAATCAGATTGGGGAAAGCTGCAAAAACGAAACCGAAGTAAAATAGTCTCTATAAGTATTGCTTCTTTATATTGTAACATTTAGATACTGAGAATAATTAGAAAAGCAGGAATTGAAAATGAGGAAGAAATGAGAGATGAAGTGGGTGGTTTCAGAAGAACAGATGGATGTGTTTTGTGATGCAGCCTTGGGAGAGACTGGAGGGCAGCTGAGCCTGCGAGGATGTCTCCTGCCCTTGGGAGGGACTGGGGGATGGGATTCATGGGTGTTGTGCCTGGGAGTGATCAAAGTTAGACAGACCTCTTGAGGGTTTGGTGCTCCTTTATCTGATGTTCTCTGGCATGAAGTTATCCATGGGCAGAGCTGTGGCTCTGATCTGAGTTCATCCTGTGAGTCTAGCAGTGGTACCAGCATTGACGCCCTTACCCCACCCTACCCGCCTTGGTGAGCATGCACAGGAAAGACAACATACTCTCCACGATGTTCATGGCATAGGTGATAGCTCTGTGTTTTTATTCAAGGATGACATCATCCTACCTTTCCTGGTCCCAGAGCTGGAGACACAAAGATGCCCCCATGGGCGGGTTGGTCTGGGACCCTGGAGGTTCCTGGTATGACCTGTGTCACCAACTTGGGGCACACTCCTTCACTTTACTTTTCCAGGTGATGCTCAAAGCTTTATGTCCATAAGCAACAATTCTTATACCTCCCTCTAGATCACCCTTCCCCTGGATGTCAAAGAAATCCAGGGGTCAGTCCTTCCCAAGCTGGACTGGGACACCAGAAAATTAGATGTGCACACTAATTGACCGTGGTGACCACAGGTGTCGCTGGTGTAAGTGAAGGTTTCCTCATGGTCCATGGGCCTGCCCACTCTCTGGGGACACATGCACAGGGTTGTGAGAGCCCACTCTGGTGCCCTAGAACAACTTCTCTTGGCTGTCACATGTTCAGCCTTCCTTCCTCAGAGCAGGACATCTGCCAGGGTCCCTAAGTCCTCAGTGGCTTCCCTCAGCTGTTGCACGAACCTGTTGATTCTGAATTTGGGTCAGCCTCCAGGGCATCTGCCCTTCTCCAGGGGGAGTCACCTTAAGGGCCTTTCCTGCCAGGTGCCTGCTTCAGGGCCACCCCAGACTACCCCGATGGCTGCCCCAACTTCATCCTCTGGGTTCCTGTGCAAACGTCCGCCCTGAACTGTGGAATCCAGGGAGAGGCAATCTGCTGAACCACACACAGCAAGCCAGGTGGCTTGTTTATGTTTATCATCTTTCCCCAGAACAACTCGCTGCTTCTAGATTCACATAACCATGGAAGCCTAGTCAAAGGATTTTTCCCATAATAAACATCCATTCTCTGTTTCTAGCTTAAGACTCAAATTCTCTATCACTCTGCATTAGAATACTTAGTTTAAAATGTTTAAAAATATATATACCAAGAACTATAAAAAGAAAGTAAATATTACCCTTCAGATACCCCCTTGTATCAGCCAGGGTGCAAGAGAAAGGACACCTCAGTGGGGTAGTTTGAGGAGAGTTTAAGAAAGGGCTTATCTGCCAAGGAGGAGGGAAACCCCAGGCAGACATGGATAGTGCCCAGCTACCACCCATGGGCCCGCAGGGGCAAGGCCAGGTCTCTTAAGCGCATATTCAAATTACTTTCAAAGGTTTTAAGAATCCCAAGGATTCTAAATCCTCTTTGAAGAGGCGGCAGAGTGGAGGGGCTGAGAGCACAGACTTGCGTGCGAATGCTGACCTGGCCACTTACTGATTTTGTGATGTGCGGCACGTTGCTTAACCCGTCTTGTGCCTCAGTGTCCTCACCTGCATGTGGGGGTTATAGTAGTGTCTACTTCATAGGGGTGCTGTGAGGAGTGAATGCTGTACATGACCCAGGTGCATTGCCTGGCAAATGGAGCTTGTGAAATAAAACCAATAAAAAAATGTCACTGTATATGCAACAAGCTGATGTAACGTGCTGACTCCCAAGACGGGTGGGCCTTTTACCTTGCTCTTTGTTGCAGGCAGCAGACCAGTATTGTCCTTGGACTCTCAAGCCCCACAGGACTGTAGGGAAAGAATTCCTTTCTTACCACCTCTGCTCCCTTGGTGCCAGGCGCAGGTGCCTTGGACTTGGCAGGCCGGGGCGCCCTTGCTGGGCATCCCCTTAGGGGACTTGGCCTGCAGCCCTGACTCATTGGTAACGAGCCAGCAGAATCCCTCCCTCTCTGCCCTCCAGGGTGGCTGTTTCCTAGTCAGTCCCTGCAGACACAGCCTTCAGCTAAACTCATGTGCTTACTTGTTCTGTTGCCAGTTCATTTGCCTTTCTGAATGCTGTTTGAATGCTAAAAACAATTATTAAAAGTTTAAACTTCATTCTGAGTCAGAAAACTTCACTGAAGTAACTGCTGGTGGGAATCAGGTATACTTTCCATTCTGCTTAATTTTTAATACCAGCTTGGCATTTTTTTTTAATTTTTAGATTAAAAAATTAATTGAAGTATAGTTGATTTACAACATTTTGTTAGTTTCAGGTGTATAGCAAAGTGATTTGGCTATGCACATATATATATACATACATGTCTTTATTCTTTTTTTCTGATTCTTTTCCATTATAGTTTATTACAAGCTATTGAATATAGTTCCCTGTGCTGTCTTCAGAGAAGGCAGAAAGAAAACTCAGTTGGAAGCCTGTGAGTTTGTGAATGCAGCTCCTAGACCTGACTTGCCCCCCTGCCATGTGCCTTCCCTGCCTCCTAGGGCAGGACGGGGCAGATGTTGGGGGCTTTTTTTTTTTTTTTTAAGGCGTGCTGAGCAGCATGCGGGAACTTCCCTGATCAGGGATCAAACCCGTGCCACCTGCATTGGGAGTGCGTAGTCTTAACCACTGGACCGCCGGGGAAGTCCCACATGTTGTGGGCTTAATACACAATTGGTTCTGGACAAATGAGTAGAAGATAACCCTCTTTTCCTGAGCACTTTCTAAAGGCCAGATGTGGCACTGGCTCATACAAATGCCATGTAAGTTATGTCACTGTCACGAGCAGGCACGTTCTTGGGAGGAGATGCCTAGTTCACCTACAGTAATATTGATGGTGGCAAGGATAGGCCCTGATCTTCCACAATTAATGTGCCTTGATATTTTTAGGTCTTGAGTACAGACTTGTTTGTCTAAACATAGCCTACTGCATTCATCAGGATTGTTTTAGTTGCAACTCAAACTGGCTCAAATTAAAAAGGGAATTCATTGGCTCATGTAACTAAAAACTTTGTGGAAAAGCTTCAGGCATTAAGGTGCTTTGTGGTGCTTCAAAGCTTTAGGCATTGGTCCAGATGCTCAAGCAGTGTTCTCTGGAATAGCTCATCTCTTGACCCTACTTTCCTCCATTTTAGCTTCATTTCATTTTTGGCATTTCCACATTTCAGCAGAGTGGCCAAACAGAAGGCTACTGGTTATGTCTTACTAACTTAGCCACCCAGGGAAAGAGAGTCCCTTTTTTTTTTCTTTTCTCTTTTTTTTTAGCTTAAAACACCATACATTTATTACTGACAGTTTTGGAGGTCAGAAGTCACTCTCACTGAAACTATTGATAAAATCACTTGTCAGCAGGCTGCATTCATTCTGGAGCCCCAGGGGAGAATCTATGTCCACACCCTTTTTTAAAAAAATTGAAGTATAATTGACCTATGTTCTAACACCATGTTCCCAGTGTACAACATATTGATTTGATATTTCTATACATTACAAAATGATCACCAGAAGAGTCTTTTGATGCTTTCCACAAAATCCCTTGTTCATTGCCTCTGAGTGGCCCATCTTGAGCTATGTGCTGTTCCCTGGACCAATCACTGTGGCTGGGAGGATGAGGTGGTGTCACTGACAAGGCCTAGGTCACATGGTCCTGGGGGTGGGGGTGAGGGTATAGAGTCCCTCTAGTAAAACCTTAGGGATTAACGGGGGCAAGGTATGGCTTCCCAAAGAAAAACCCAATGCTTTACCCAAATAAAACATGATGGAGAGTTAGAGCTTACTAAACTGAAATTTTCTCTTTGGAATTTCTACAAATGTTTCTGTTTGATTTAAGCAAAACACACAGGAGCCTGTCACTCTCTGGGTTTCCCAGACTCACTGGTGTGGCATTTGCCTCCTCTTACCTCCCAGCCCCAACTTCCTGTCATACAGAGGCCCCTATACAGAGCTGTCCTGCAGTGCTCTTTGCCATTCCTGAGCTTTTGAACATGCTTTTGCCCTACGTGGATTGCCTTCCTTGTTCCTCATTAAGCCCATTCATCCCGTGAAACTTGGCTCAAAAGTCTCATCTGTGAAGCCCCTGGTTTCCTGGGGGCAGAGCCAGTGCCTAACTGTATGGGTAACATCCCATACCAATCCCTCACAACACACACACCTAGACTTTTAAAAAGGATATAATTTACATACCATAAAACTTAGCCTTTAAAAGTATACAACTGAATGAATTTCAGTATATTCACCAGGTTGTGCAAATATCACCACAATCTAATTCCAGAACATTTTTAAGACCCCCCAAAAGAAAGCCGAGACCCATAAGCAGTCACTCTCCATCCTCCCCTTCCTCAGCCAGTGGCAGTCACCAATCTACCTTCTGTTTCTGTTGATTTACCAGTTTGGGACATTTTGTGTAGATGGAATTACACAATACGTGATCTTTCATGTCCAGCTTCTTTCACTTGCACAATGTAATAGTGTTTCCGAAGTTTATACACGTCGTATCTCACCTTTTTATTGATATGTCTGAACAATATTCCACTGTATGAGTATACCACATTATCTTTTTGTCAGATGATGAACATGTGGTTATTTCCACACTTGGGTAATTATGCATAATGCTGCTATAAACATTAATGTACACGTTTCTGTGTGGACATATATTTTCAATTCTCTTGGGAGTGGAATTGCTGGGACATGATGGTAATACTGTTTTTAACTTTTGAGGAACCGCCAAACTATTCCAAAGTGACTGCAACATTTTACATTCTTGTCACTAGTGTATGAGGGCTCCAGTTTCTCCACATCCTCCAACACTTAATATTGTCCATCTCTTTGATTATAGCCATCCTAGTGGCTGTGAAGTGGTATCTCAGTGTGGTTTTGATTTGCATTTCCCTATTGAGTAATGACGTTGAATGTCTTTTCATGTACTTACTGGTGATTTGTACATCTTCTTTGGAGAAATGTCTATTCAAATCTTTTAACCATTTTAAAAATGGGTTATTTGTGTTCTTATTGTTGAGACGTAGTTTTTTAGTCTTAATACTCAATCCCTACCAGATACTTGATTTGCAAGTATTCTCTCCTATTCTGTGGGCTGTCTTTTCATTTTCTTCATGGTGTCCTTTGAAGCACAAAAGTCTTTAATAAAGTCCAGTTTATCTGTTTTTCCTTCTGTTGCCTGTGCTTTTAGTATCATATTTAAGAAACCATTGCCAAATCCAAGATCATGGAGATTTGCCCCTTGTAAGAGTTTTATAGTTTAGCTCCTACATTTAGGTCTATGAACCATTTTCAGTTCATTTTTATATGTGGTGTTAGGTAAGGGTCCAGCTTCATTCTTTTGCCTGAGGATATCCAGTTGTCCCCGCACCATTTGTTAAAAAGATTATTTTTTTCCCATTGAACTGTCTTGGCACCCTTGTTGAAAACTAACCACAAATGTATAGGTCTCTTTCTGGACTCTCAATTCTGTCCCATTGATCTGTGCCTATCCTTATGTCAGTACGACAATGTCTTTATTTTATTGTAGCTTTGTAGTAAGTTTCAAAATTGGGATAAGTGAGACCTCCAAATTTGCTTCTCCTTTTTGAGATTGTTTTGGCTATTCTGGGTCTCTAGCATTTCCATGGGAATTTTAGCTTGTCAATTTCTGCAAAGAAGCCAGGTGGGATTTTAATAGGGATTGTGTTGAATCTGTAGGTCAGTTTTGGGAGTATTGCCATCTGAACAATATTAAGTCTTTAAATCCACGAACATAGGATGTTTTTCAATTTATTTAGATCATTTTTAATTTCTTTCAATAATGTTTTATAGTTTTCATTGTACAAGTCTTACACATCTTTTGTTAAATCCTTTCCTAAGTTTTTTATTCTTGTTGATTCTGTTGTAAATTGGATTGTTCATTGCTAGTGTATAGAAATGCAGTTGGCTTTGTGTGTTCATCTTATATCCTTCAACATTGCTGAAGTTGTTTATTAACTTCAGTAGTTTCTGTGTTGTGTATGTGAATTCCATAGGATTTTTTTTTCTTCTTTTTTTAAACAACATAATTTCTCAAAATAATTGATTTAAGCATATGCAGTGGTGAGTTCAACCCTTGACTCCTGGCTCAGTACTGGTGAAAGTAATCAGCTTAACCATCTCAGAAGGACTGTGCCAAGTCAGTGAGCTGCTTGTGGATCCTCATCTGAAAACAGTCTCATATCTTAGAAACTTCACCACAAGGAGTTTTTCTTGTAGTGATGCTTAGAGTCTTGGTAGGCATCTGAACTGGTCCTTTCACTTTGAGATTCTTTGCCTTTGCACCACTGATGAAGACAGCACACACCTTCTCCAAAGATTTTACACTGTGACTGGTCAGGGTAATGCTAATTCGGTGAATTGCCACCTCTGGTTCCGTGGGTGTCTTTCCGGTATCTTTAAAAGCCGCGGCTGTGTCACGGCTTCCTGAAAGACTGTTCCTCAGGGAGATGGAACAGCACAGCTGTGAATCAGGAGCAGAAGTGGGCAGTCCAGGGCTCCACTGGGGCTGCGGCTGTGTCTGCATCTTCCTCCAAGAGCAGGATTTTCTAGATACAAGATCATGTCATCTGCAAACAGAGATGGTTTTACTTCTTCCTTTCCATTCTGGATGCTTTGATTTCTTTTTTTGCCTAAATGCCCCAGGTAGGACTTCTGATACAACCGTGCATAGGAGTGATGCTGTGGGTTTTTCATAGCTGCCCTTTATCAGGTTGAAGTTGTTCCCTTCTATTCCTAGTTTGTTGACTGTTTTGTCATGAAGGGGTAGTGGTGTTTCTTTTTCCAAATGCTTTTTCTGTGTCTGTTGAGATACAGTTTTTGTTCTTTATTAATATACCATATTCTATTAATATGGTATATTACATTGATTTTCTTATGTGGAACCAAATTTTTATTCCTGGGATAAACCCACGGTGTGTAGTCTTCGTTATATGTTGCTGGATTTGGTTTGCCTGCAGCATTGTATTGAGGATTTCTGCATCTATATTGATAAGGAACATTGATCTGTGGTTTTCCTGTGATACATTTCTTTTTCATCTTTGGACCTTATATTTTGTTGTTGTTGTTTTATTTTTTACTTTGTTGTTTTTTCCCCCAGCATGGGAGCTCCTTAGGGCCAAAGATGAGTACCGTAAACCTCAGACCTCTAGACCTCAGCACAGGGCCTATGTGGAGGGGTCAAGAGATGGTGACTGAGACAAATGAGGCAGCTTCTGCCCTGTACCAGACTGTCTTCTGGATCCTTGGAGTTCAAGTGCATTTGGAATGTTTTCATCCCAGTTGGATAGAACCTTGCCTGGATAGAACCTTAAATCCAAACAGCACCAAGGCATGGGTCATTTTTCCTGTTTCACAACAGTCATGCCCACGGGGATGCCAGGAGCATCTTTGTATTCTCCCAGGAGCCTGGTGTAAGAGGGGAGTTGCAAACAGCTGACACTCAGTAGTTGTTTGGTAACTGAAGGAGAGGGTGGGAATTGGCCTTTGCAAGCCCCCTTTGTAGGAGATCCATGATCACCTTGTGGGTTTGAGGGCTGCAGACATCCTGGGAGCTTGTGGAGAGAAAGCCTGCATCCAGGTCCAAGCCCATAATCTGTAATGAGCTAGGAAACCCCCCAGATGAGGTTAATTTTGAAAATGGTAATTTGAATTTCTCTGTAACCTCATCCAGAATCTTTCTCTAAAATGAATGACTTAATAAAAATATGATTATTAATAACACGGTTATATTGGTTCATTAATTTCAACAAATATTACGTACTATTGCAAGATAGTAATAATAGAGAAAACTGGGTGTGGGATATATGGAAACTCTTTGTATTATCTTCACAATAATTCTGTAAATCTAAAACTTAAAAAATTTTTAAACTTTACTTAAATGATATAATGCTGAGTGAAGATTCAGGTTAAGCTGTTTTTCCAAATACTGTCCAATTTCCTAGCTCCTTTTATTGAATAGTAGAAATTGATTTGTGTCTGCTACTTATGTATAGAATTCTCATAATCTGGGTGTTAGTCTACTCTTAACTGATACACTCTTTTAAGTGTTGACATTTTATACATTTTGATATGTGAAAAAATCCATTTTCATTACTCAGTTATAAAATCCATCTTGGGCTTTTTCTCCCCCAGGTAAATAGAAAGTATCAAAAAATTATATTGGGATTTTAGATGGAAATGTACCAAACCTGTATTTTTATTTTGGGCTAGAATC
Organism: Grampus griseus; assembly: GCF_964374135.1. Classification (NCBI taxonomy): domain Eukaryota; kingdom Metazoa; phylum Chordata; class Mammalia; order Artiodactyla; family Delphinidae; genus Grampus; species Grampus griseus. Next base: position 144,900,879 of record NC_139018.1, on the reverse strand, counting down.
AATTTATTTATGTTAATCGTTCAAATTCAAGAATATGGTATGCTTCTCAATTTATTCAAGTCTTCCTTTACAGCTTTTAGTAATTTAATCATTTTATTCATGTAGGACGTGTGTGTGTGTGTGTGTGTGTGTGTGTGTGGTTATTCCTGGCTACTAGTTTTGTTGCTACAGTGTAAAATACTTTTCTTCTGAGTTTTGTTGAAGGATTTTGATTGTTTTGTGTCTGGTAAGCAGCCACTCTCTGAACTCTTTTCATTAGTTCTGAGTTTTGACGTATATCCTCTTGAATGTTTTCAGCCACATTAGTATACCGTCCGCACATATTAATGTGGTTTATTCCTCACCACAGCAGCCAGACCTTCCAGATTAATGTTAAGCAACTGTACTGATCTTGGGCCTATTTGTTCCCTGTCTGCCTTTAATGGAACTCCTTTTATACCACTGCCCCCGGGTTTGGGGATCTTTATTGTATTAAGGAATTATGCTTTTATTTCATTTAGTGTTTTTTAAAAATCTTGAGTAGATTAACTAGAATAAAATAGATTGAATTTCATCCGATTACTGTTTATTAAGGTGATTGGCTTTTGTCTTGACTTACTGTTGTGGTGTCTTATGTTACTAGACTTTTGTAACAGATTAAACCACACTTGCATTGTCTAAATAGGGCTTGTCATGAAAATAACAAGTCTCAAGCTGTTAGCTCTCCAGGAGGCCCAAATGACATGAAAGATTTTCTTATTAGGTACATCTGTGAACTGTAGGACCAACAGCACCAACTCGTGCCACAGACCCTACTCCCTGGAGCCCAGAGGCATCGGGAAGCAGCAGAGACTCCACGGCCACCCTCTGGATGGAGACCCCATTTTCTCAAGAGAAGGAATGGTGGAGGTGGCGGGAGCATCAGGGGAGGAAGAGATGGGGGCAGTCCCGGGCGGAGGGGCAGGGCAGTAGGAGCAGGAAGCTGGGATGGGGGAGGCCCCGTGGAGAAGTACAGGCTTCCTGGCTGGTGTCGTGGGTTTGAATCCTGGCTCTGCCAGGGCCTGGCACACTAGCTCCTCTTTCCCCATGTGGGGACGAAGAGTCAAGATCTCAAATGAAACCTGTTCTTCCTCCCGGGTCCCGCCTCTGGGAGACAGTGGCACCAGCACCCACGCCGTCCTCCCAGCCAGACAGCCGGCCACCCCTTGGTGCCTCCCTCTTAGGAGGCCAGGGCCCGGAGGCAGGCCCAGGCCCCAGCACACAGCCTGACTCGGGGAGGTGCTCACTGAAGGTTTATTCAATAAAGACCACAGAAAAGACTGTCAGTGGAGCTTCCTCCAAATGGGAAAAGCAGCCCTTCTGGGAAGAAAACATTCTTGGTCCATGTGGCGCTGAGTCAGTTAAAAATCATGCTTAAGGCACATGGCTGGTGGTGACCTCTGTGTCAGAAGACCTGCGTGGGCTTGTTGCTCCATGGAATTCTTCCTCGTCGTTTTCTTTGGGTTTCTAGGCTCAGGGCCCTGGTGGGGGGTCTCCCACCGCTCACTTCCTCCAGGGCAGGGTTTTAGGCCCCAGGCTGCCCGGTCCTCCCTCCATCCACCAACCAGTCGCTGCTGCTGCTGCAGCCCCGGCTCACACCAGGGGGATGGGGTAGGAGGCGCAGGCTGCCAGGCCGCACATGTTCTTCCCGCGCTCCAAGAGGAAGTACCTGCACAGAGGGAGGGGCTGAGGCGTGGCTGGCGGCTTCCTCTCCACAGGCCCTTCTGGAACCAAGGTCTGACTCCAGGGATTAGGCCCTCTGAACTTGCTCACAAAACAGCAGTACTGGGTTTATCTGACCACCAGGAAATCTCTGACCTGTGAGTAACTTCTCCTTCCCTCCACCTGGCTGCCCCCTGAACTCTCTTCCTTATTCTGTCCATATCTAACTTGTCCCAGAGTTTGCTGAGGGCCCCGTTCTTAGCTCTGCCTAGGCCCTCATGTAGTTATTTAATCACCACTGGGACCCCTCGGGTAACAGATGAAAACCCCCTTTTCAGGTGAGGACACGGAGTCTTAGAGAAGAGACAGGGACAAAGTCCCATCAAGGTATGTACCCAGGCCACCTGATTCCAGCCCCATTCTAGAAGGAGGGGCTGTCAGCCATCAGGTAAACTTGGTGCTTGGATTTCTCACCCACAGGCCCTCCCAGGTGCTGGCTTAGTCCCAGCAGCGTCCTGTGTTGTGAACTGTTTCCTAGTGGTGGTCATAGAACCTCCTGAGCCAAATGGACTCCTGTTCCGGACACAGAGTCATCAAAGTCTGGGGTCCAGGATGGGAGAGGGGCTGCTGGAGGCTTCTTGGGGGGTGTGAGGGTTACATCCTCACACTCCCCTCTTCCTGGCCTGGGCTAAAGGCTCTGTTTAGCAGCCCCTTCTTGGAAGCCACATTTGAGGTGGAGGAGACCCCCTGCACACTCCGAGGGCCCCCAGACCCGAGCAGTCATGCCCCGTCCCAGCACACGGGACCTGGAAGCTGCTTACCCCTTCATTCCCCACTGGGGACCCCAAGAGTTCTTCACGATCCAATAGGGTATCCCATTTTCTTCTCCATACCCAACAGCCAGGACTGCGTGGTTTACTTTATCTGGAGTTTTATGACAGGAAGTACTGGAAAGTGAAAATGAAAGAGGCTTGAAATATGGAAAATATGTGGGACTTCTGTGGCGGTCCAGGGGTTAGGACTCTGCTTCCACTGCAGGGGACGTGGGTTGGATCCCTGGTAGGGGAACTAAGATCCGGCCTGCCGTGCAGCACAGCCAAAGGAAAAAAAAAAAAAGGTGAGTCGATCACATCCAAGAAGTGAATTAGAGCAAGGTTTCCCAAAGCGGGGACTGGGAGGCAGTTAAGGTGGTGAATTAACTCTCGTTTAGTCACAGGGAAAGAGAAGTATTCTCTTCAGCCCCTTGGGTTCTTCTCACCCAAAGGAGCGAGATTTAGCGTGGTGCTGGCCCAGCTCTGACACCTGACGCTTTCCGATGCCTCTTTCATAACAAGGAGAGAGCAGCCCTCCTGCTGCACCTTCTGAGGGCAACAGTGTCCGGCTGGAGTTTCACATGGCATTGCTTTGTTGCCACTGTATGTAATTTTAAGATTACCTTGTATTTGGGACAATTACACAGGTTTCTCATTTTAGCTAGTGAACTGGTTCTCATGAGGAAATTCTGAAAATTTCAAGAGGACAAACTGCAGTGGTCGTGTGATCACTGAGCCGACGTGTAACTGAGTTGTTGGTACGTGCCAGGCCCAGGGACGAGGTGCGAGACACCAGCAGCGTGCAAAACTCTGCTCCTGGATTTAGGACGCCTCCTTCGACAGGGAGGATGGCAGAGAGGCTACTTCCATACAGTGGACCGAGGGCTGTGACGCCTGGGGGGCTGACAGGAGCCCGAGGAAGGGGATCCAACCAGGTGGGAACGGGGTGGGGCAGGGGCAAGGCTTCCCTGGGGAGGCAGGGGACTCGCATAAAACTATGAGCTCTTCAGTGGGGCAGGGGCACGGGGTGGAACAGGGAGGACGCGGGTGGCTTTGACGGGAGATGAGCTTGGAGAAAGAAGGACCAGATCACGAGGGTTTCCCTGGCCGAGCTAAGACACGAGATGGGGAGATGCTGGAGGATGGAAAAGTTGGAGTGGTGAGAAGGGTGTTCCCGAAGGCTGACTCTGGCTCCGAGTGGAGGACGGACCAGCGGTGAGGGCACAAGGACAGAGCAGGAAGGAGGCAACGGTGGGCACAGACACGGGGAGGGAGCGGAGGGCACGATTCTGAGCAGTGTTAATGGGGCAGCGTCTGGTGAGGGACGGAAACATGCAGGATCTCAGGTTTCCACGGGCCATCCAGCTTGATGCTGCGGCGAGGCCCTTAGATCTGTGGGTCTAACACCCGGCAGAGACCAGGCTGGCGGATGGAGACTTGGAATTTCTCAGCAAACAGCTGGCCGTGGAGTTCAAGGAGTGTGTGAGAAGAGGGCAGAGCGCTGAGGAGAAAGCCCTGGAGGACACCTGCACTTCGGAATGGCCAGATGACAAGGGGCCATGAAGGAGATGCTACCGGAAGTGGCCGAACTCATATTGCAAAACAGGCAAGAGGCCTGGGTGAGACGACACCAGTGTTAGAGAACTCGGGCTTCCTGAAAAACCCTGCGGTGGAGGCTTCAGCACGGGATTCTGGTGTCTGAGAGCAGCCATTTCCTATTTCACATCTTCAAATTTCTGAACACAGGTTTTCATCACGAGAGGCAGCTCTTCTGCTGAGGAAGGGTGAGCTCTGGGCTCAGATGAGGGCCGGGACCCCAGCCCTGACCAGCCATGTGACCGCCTCTCCTCCTCCCACTTGGGGACCGTGGATCCTGACCTTCAGGGCTGCAGGCTGATGCACTGGCGGAAGGTGCGAAATGCCCACCCAGCCCCTCCCCGGCTCACCTGGAGTAGACACCCTTTTTGTACATCAGAAAGTCATCAATCACCTCGAAGGCAAAGCTCACAGGGTTGTACAGGGCCACCGCCTCCACCATCGCCTCCTCGTCGTTCTGTGGACAGAGGGGCCGACAGGTGGACACACGTGGCCTCTGCCACCTCCCCACCCCACTTGTGAAATATGGCCCTTTGCCCCAAAGTAGGGGACAGAGGCTCAAAGCGATGATTCTGAGGAGGGAAGAGAAGTCTGTTTTAGGCCAAAAAGCTGCCGCCAAGGGGGAGCTGCCCTTCCTTACAGCAGAGCCAAGCCCTGGGTATTGGGGGCTGGTATGGGGGCCCCTGCCCTCTTGCGCCTGAATGGCCGGGATCCTTGGGGTTTTTTATTTGGCTTGTGGGCCCCTCCTCCCAAATCCTGGCTCCCCTGTGACCTCCCTCGGCTTTGCTGGGCTGGACCGTGCGCTCCTCTCTCTCCCCCTCCCTGCTCTGCTCCGAGGGAATCCTGCACCCTTCTGGGTCAGGCCCAGGGTACAGCATGGACTCATTCACTCGCTCACTCACAGCCACATGCCAAGGCCCTCCCATGGACCAGGGGGTGCAGAGATGGGTGTGACTCCCCCACTCCCACCCGCAGGAACCCCTGCACCCACAACGCCAGTCTAAGGAGCTTTTTTTGGTAGAACTCAGGGGTTAGAAGTCCATGAGCAGATAAGGCCCAGACGGTGGTAGAAATGTGTGTGTGTGCCCGAGGAGGATGCATCCCCATCCAGTGGGGAAGGTGGCATGAGGAAGTCAGAGGCTTCCTGGAGGCTGCGGCTTTGGAACAGAGCTGCAGAGACTGGGCGAGAGCAGCAGTTGCAATCACCGGGGGAGCTTTACAAAATCCCAGTGCCCAGGCTGCGCCCCAGACGATTACATCAGCATCTCCAGGGTGGGTCCCATGCAGCAGGATTTCTTAAAGCATCCCTGCTGGGACCCACTGGGTTAGCGTGAGCTGAGGCCATTCCCCTGGCTGGAGACTTAGGGAGTTGAAATGAGGGTGAGCTGAGGCCAGGGCTCTGCTGAGGGAGGGTCAGGCTGGAGGGGCTGGGGCACCAGCCCTTCCTCCGTCCTGCCTCCCTGGAGGGGCAGGCAGTGACACGGCTGCAAAGAGCAAACGGCTGCCTGATAAGCAAGCCGCTCCCTTCCCTGTGCTCAGAAAAGGCCTCGTGAGCACAGACAGGTCAGGGCAGATGAGACCAGGAAGGCACGGAGGCCTGCTCGCCTAGAGGGGGAGCATGTCGTGGAGTTGCCGTTCCTGTGGCCATCCCTCGGCCCTGCCAAGGAGGGCCAGACGCCAGTGCTGGCCTGCTCTTAGGGCCCTGCAGGTGCCATGGGCAAGGCTCTCCTGGGCACCAGGCAAAAGGGATACCTTTGAGCTCCCGGTTCACTGCCTAATGGGATACGAATGGGCCAGAGTCGGTCAGCCCTTGGTGAGTGTATCTAAGAGAAACTGGCTCTTGTTTTTTTTTTTTTGGTGGTACGCGCCCTCTCACTGTTGTGGCCTCTCCCGTTGCGGAGCACAGGCTCCGGACGCGCAGGCTCAGTGGCCATGGCTCACGGGCCCAGCCGCTCCGCGGCATGTGGGATCTTCCCGGACCGGTGCACGAACTCGCGTCCCCTGCATCGGCAGGCGGACTCTCAACCACTGCGCCACCAGGGAAGCCCACTGGCTCTTGTTTGAAGATAAATCTACCATAGTCAGAAATATCCCAAATACAGGGTGTAGATTTTGGAATGACATGGTTTCCGTTCAAATCCAGCTTCCACTTCTAGCTTTGTGGCCTTGGGCATGTTACTTAACCACTCTGAACCTTTCTTCACCTATAAAATGAAGGTGATAATGACATTTATCTCCTAGGGCTGTCTTGGTAATACATGCTAAGTGGTTGGTATAGCTCCTGTCAGCACTCCATAAATTTCATTACTGTTGCTGACTGCATGGCGCCTGCTTTAATTAAATGGTAGCTACTGTCATTACACAGTCATCATGTTTGTGATTTACGCACACATTTGTGGGCACACACCCTCAGCCTACTGCTCTCATCAGCACACGTCACACCTACACACACCCGTGGAAATATTCTTTCACTCTTTATGCATGTTCGCCCGTGCTTGCAAACATGCAAACAGTGGAGTCACGAGGGCTGTTCACACTTATTCCAGCTCCCTCTCGGACAGAGTACGGTTTGTACTGTACTGAAGTTATGGACTTCCCCGTCTACTTGAGGTTAGGTGTGGCTGTGTAACTTGTTTTGGCTTTAAGAGCCAATGCATAATTTACCACTCTTTCCGTCTGCCTGGGTCCTGGAGTGAAGCCAATGACACAGAGAACAGCCCTGCTTAAACCAAGGGACACGCCACACGAATGAGACATAAAATCTGATTGTTTTAAGCCATCCAGAGTCTGGAGCTGTTCCTGCAGCATAACCTGGTTTATCCTGACTGACACACATTCATACTCCGTGCATTCACATTCCATCTCTCACACACATACCCGACATCACACACATCCTCACATCCTCTTTGGTAGGATGGGGATTAAGTTTTGCATTTTACAGACAAGAAAACTGAAACACAAGATGGAAGAGTTGTACAGACCCAGGTCAGAACCAGAGCACCCGAATGCTAGTCTCTTGCTCTTTCCCTCCTGTCTTCCATCCTGCCCCCGTCATGGTGATTGAGATTCAAGGATAATCAAAACTCTTGAATCAAAGTGATGTGCTGCTCAGAAAGGCTGCCCTGCAGTGCCCATTGGCCATCTGACGGCAGTGGAGACTGGCCTCCTGAGCAGAACACATTCCCTATCCGAGAGAAGGATCAGTACTCACCATTGTGATGTTGGCCACATCCTTGACAAAAGCAATGGCCTTACTGGGCTGGAACTTGCACTCACCATCCTGTTCAGGGTGGCAAAGGTCATGGGACACAGGTTAGGGATGCTCGGCCCCGGGCTGAGACTTCAGGCCTCCCCTATGCAATTTGATAACATTTATAAAGCAAAAGCTACAGGTCCCAGGGCCTGGGTGATGAGGCCACTTGTGAGGGAACTAGAGGCCTCCTTGCCCTCAAGGACCTCACAGTCTAGTGGGAGGAAAGGGTCCTGTGCTGGCTTTGGCAGAGGTGGGCTCGCATGGCACCTGCTGGGAGCACAAGGAAGGGGCCAGTCTCAGCCCAAGGAACTTCACCTGCAAGAGGCAGGCACAGAGGACACACGGAGGGAAGATCAAACCCTTCTGAGGCGGGAGAGACGGTCAGGATGACAAGAAGGCAGGACCTGACGTTTAGGAACCAGCAAGTTGGGGGTGGGTGGGAGCATAAGGCTTGTGAAGGGGAGAGTGAAGTAAAAGCCAAGACTGGGAAGACAGATCTGTGCGACGTGGGGGGAGGGCAGGCCTCGAAAGACAGGCCGAAGAGTCTGGAGTTTCTCTTGCAGGCCCTGAGGAGCCTTTGAAGAGTTCTGAACAAGGCAGGGTGTGGTCAGAGCTGAGTCTCAGAGGCCACTCTGGCAGCCCCTGGGTGGGTGGGTGGGGGGCCAAGGAGAGGGCACCCACAGTGATCTAGGGTGAAGGGAAGCCAAGGTCCGAGTGCAGGCAGGGACACAGAATGGACCAAAGGAGCAGATGCGAGAAGGTCTAAGATGGTCAGAAGGCTGACTGAGGTGAGGTCTGGGTCAGGGAGCCGCCCCAAGAATGGACCACTGGCCGCCAAGACATTTTAGGGAAGGGTGGTCCTCCCATCGCCGAGAGGGGAGATACAGGAGGAATCCCGGGTTTGTGGGACAGTCGAGGTGCCCAGCCGTGCAAAGGCGGGGTTGAGGTGATGGCAGGGGAGGCCCTGGACAAAGTGGGTGTGGGCCCAGGAGTGCTGTCCGCACGAATGGGGAGGGAAGAAGCCAACAGACGGCGTCCCGGTGCACTCACGGCAGGGCGGGGCAGCCTGACGGTGCTGCCACACACAGGGCGGTAAGAGGCCCCCCCGGCTGGCTGACAGCTGGAGCTTGGGCAAGTAGAGGAGGGGAAAAAGTGAGCTGCAAGAGACAATTCTGAGAATCCGGGTGGAAGTGGGGAGTCCTCCAGGGGGGTGCAGGGGAAGAGATGTGTTCTGAGGCTGGGACAAGAACGGAGATGGGGAGCATTGCAGATCAAGAAGACGGAGCCCAGGCTGCCCAGAGTTACCTGGCCCTTGTAGGGGTAGGTGTCTTCACCCATGATGCCCTTGTTGTACCGGATGTACTCGAAGGCCTGGCTGGGGAGACCCCTGCAAGAAGCATACACAGCTGTGCCTACCTGAGACTGGCCCCGATGGAGGCGGGGCCTGCAGGGGCTGGAGCTTGGAGACGTTTGCCCTGGCAGGGCTGGGAGGCCGTGGTTGGGGCATGTCCCAGGGGCAGAGAAGTCTCCGAGGGGCTAGCAATGCCACCCTGTTTGCCCGGCCTCAGGATACAGCTCAACAGACTCAGAAGAGGCTATCAAGGAGGGTCCAAGGTCCAGCCACACGTGCTTCCGTGGGACAGAGACCTCTGGAAGCCAGGCCCCTCGCTCTGTCAGGAAAAGGACCCGACAGGATCTGCCCAGCTGTCGTTGCCACCACCGTGCCCACTGGGCCCCGCCTGGGCAGGTGCTCTGCAAACGTGACTTTCCAACCCCTCAGAACCCCGGGAGGTAGCTGCTGTTACTTCTTGAAGCTCAGACAGGCTGAACAACTTGCCCAGGGCCCCAGAGCTACAGCCAGGATCTGCTTCCAAAGGTGGATCTTCCACCTCGTGTTGCCTCCTGGAGTAAAGAAGACTCAACAGCTATCCAGCCACGACTCCCCATCAATCGCCTGTCCCTTCTGGGTTTTGTCCAGAGCATCTGTCACCACCCCACCTACGGCACAGCTAGAACATCAGCTGCTGTATCCCTCGTGCCTACATACAGGGCAGGTGCTGTCGTACTTGCTGAATGAACGAAAAAATGAAGTAAACCAAAGCAAACATCCCTCGGAAAAATGGTGGGGCCCCAGGATGCCCTTTCAGACCTGTGACGGGTGGTGTTTATAAGTTGCAAAGAGGAAAGAGACCAAAAAGCCATGAGGCTAACCATGATATGATGGTGGACCAGCAACTAGGCCGTGGCTTCACCCCCGACTCCCAGACGCAGCCCGAGCGTGGAGGCCCTCGTGCTGGCTCTGTCAGAGCAGGTGGAGCACCGGGCCTTCCCAGGACTCGCCCGAGAGAGGGATGGGCCGCAGGTAGGCGAGCGGAGGCGAGGCTGGGAGCGTGCCCTAGGGGAGCACGAGGGCCTGGCTTTACACACGTATGTTCTGGGAAAGCCGCTCATCCCGAGGAAAGGTCTCAGAGCACGTGAGGAGGAGATGAGGGCTGGAGACACAGAGAAACGTGGGTAAATCCCTAAGAACCCGTGGGTCGGGGGAATTCCCTGGCGGTCCAGTGGTTAAGACTCAGTGCTTTCACTGGACTCGGGTTTGATCCCTGGTCGGGGCACTAAGATCCTGCAAGCCATGTGGTATGGCCAAAAAAATAAATAATAATAAAAAAAGGGCCAGGAAAGCAGGCCCAGCAGAGACGCAGCCTTTATGCCTGAACCCTGCACCACATCTACAGGAAAGCTCCTCGACGCGGCCTGCCAAGCTGGGGTGGCTAGAGCTTTAGAGAACCTGTGGAAAGGCCAACCAGACACCTGTGTGTGGATCTTGGTTTTGGAGGATGATGTGCTTCTTATTCTATTAATTCTTTCGGCCACTCGCCAGAGGCCTTGGTGGCCAGTGAGGCCAAGTGTGCTGTGGGGTGAAATCCGGGTGACACCAGGGAACGAGGGTGGATCTTGGAACCAGCCAGGCCTGGGCTTGCATTACAGCTCTGCCCGTTCCAGCTGAGGGACCTTGGGCGTGTTAGGTGACCTTCCCCCTCCACAAGCGGGGCCGATTTTGCTCCCACCGAGGGCAGAGGCTGTGGCAGTGCCCGGCCCGTACGAGGCCCGACAGAAGTGACCCCGGGAAATGAGCAGGGGCTTTGCCCCCCCAACCCCCACCCCCCACCCCACCCCCCCCCACCCCGGTCAGGGCCGTACCCTTGGCAGCCGTGATTGTTGAAGTTCTGGGCGCAGTCCACCAGCTGCTGCTCGGCCTGGAGGGAGGAACGCACGCCCGGTGAGCTGGGTGCCTCCAGCGCCCTGCCTCCCGAGTGACCCACGCCTGCGGCCCCGCCCGCCCGGGGCCCAAGGGCACCAGATGCTAAGCTCCCGGAGAGCAAGGGCTGTCTCCCCAGCAGCCGGCCCCTGTCGGGGAGAAGCTCAGCGACGGCCTGGCAGCCAAGCGGGCAGGTGAGAGGACACGGGGGGCCCTGGAGGTGTGCACGTACGTGTGGCTCCTGGGGTCCCGTGGTGGCAGATGGGAGGGGGAGGGGACAGGCCTTCCCTCAAGCCGGTTCCTGGCGGCCCTCACCAGCCTTGCCGGCCCCTCTTCCCCACACAGGAGGCAGCGGCTGGGCAGTCACCCCTCACTCCAGGGGCTCAGGGGTCCCTGCTCGCTCTTCCCTGCCTGAAGGTGACCAGCTTGAGAGGGGCCACAGCTCCTACAGGGCTGCCTCCCAGGCAGGCTCTGCTCTCGGAAGGCCCCAGGTGGCCACACCGAGGAACACCCCGACCCACCCAGGGATGAGCCCTTGGGCCATCTCCTCAACAAGCCTCATTCCTTCTGAAGTGTCAGCTGAGGTCTGCACGCTGCATGTCCGTGAGGCTGGGACACCTGAAGTCCAACTGAAATGGCACTGTCAGCAAAAGCCACAAAGAAGCCTGACGGCCCAGGTCTGGTCCTCCGAATCAGGCCTTGGAGCGAAGCGGTGACCCCTCTCCCGCATCCCTCCCCCAGCACCATGGCTGATTGCTCACCAAAGAGGGCAGCCTCCCAGTTGCTATGGCGACAGCAGACTCCAGGGCCCCGGTGGTGGAGAAGGTCCAGCAACTGCCACAGCTGCCCTAGAGGCCAAGGGGAGGGGGAGGGAGGTCAGGGGCCAGGACCCCGCGGGCTCCCGTGACTTCAGCTGACAAAGCCCTGGCCCACACTGTCCACGCTGACCCTCACGAGGCCCGCTAGGCCGGCATCCTTCTCCCCGTGTTGCAGACGAGAAGGCCGAGGCTCGCACAGGGGAAGCAGCAGCCGCCACCGCTGATGAGTGCCCATGCACTCCCAGTCCTGGCCCCCCGCTACCAACCCCCACCGGCCTACACGCCAGAGCCCTCCCTCCCGACCCCACTCTGTGCTCTTCTGTTCCTCGGAATCTTTTTTTGGCATGCGGGATCTTAGTTCCTTGACCAGGGATGGAACCCACGCCCCGGCAGTGGAAGCGCAGGGTCTTAACCACTCGACCGCCAGGGAAGTCCCTCTACTTCTGAATCTTATGCTGATTCCTCTTCTTCCCACTGTCTTCCAACAGAAGGCCTCGCCAGAGTCCTGTTTCTAGAAGCTTCTCTATCACCTTTCCACCTCCAATCTCACCCACAGTCCCAACTGTTAAACTGACAACTCCCCAAACGCTCAGCCCTCACCTCCACCCAGGCCCAGACACCCTGTCTCCCAGATGATCCCACCCGTATACGCCCCAAACCCCTCAGACTCTGCGTGTCCTGACCCACCCGTCCATCTCCCCGTCCTCTGCCACGGTCACTGCCGCTGCCCAGCCACCTTCCTCCCGGCGCCTCCCGAGGGCTCAGAGTCGGGCGCTGGAACCTGCCAGCCTGGTTCAAATCATAGCTCTGCCCCACACCCACCGTGCGACCTGGGCGAGCTGCTGCCCACTCTGACCCTCGGTCTCATCATTTGTAACATGGGAACAGCCATGCTTCCCTCACAGGGCTGTTTGTCAGAGGGGTAGATGAGATCCTGCCCGTCGTGCAGTTACCCCACGGGCTCCGTAATATTAGCTGTTGTTTGTGTTTTTCTCTCAGCCGCATCTTGGTCTCTGTTCTGCCCCTTGCTGGTTCAGTCTTCCATATTTTACTTCTGAAACTTCTCCTAAGATTCCCGTCCTCGCTGTCCTTGTTGAGTCCTCACTGCTGTCTCCCTGGAAAGAGCCTTCACCCTACCCCGGGCTCCAGTTCTTCCTCTCAAAGCCTTCCCTCGGCAGGGAGGGAGGGCCTGGTCAGAGCGTCTCTGGCTGGTCAGAGGCTGGGCTTGGCCGCCACTGCAGGAGGCAGGGCAGGGCCGAGTGGCCAGCACTGGCCTTGAGCAGAGACCTGGATGGAAGGGCCCTCTGTCGTCTGCTTGCCTTGTACCTTCAGCGCTTCCTCCTCTGTAAAGTGAGAAACCCTCAAGGCTGCTGAGCTAATGTCAGATCCGGTCTCCGTATCTGTAACCGCATGGTGTCTACAGTGAGAGACCACACACACCCATGAGGGTAATCGCCTTGTTCTGGCCCCTCCACCCCGGGGCTCCGTCCTGCCCGAGGGTCAGTTAACACAAGGACCCGGAACGTTCTTGGCAGACTTCCCCTTCTCACCTGCCCACAGGGTGAGCAGGTTTCGGGCTTCCACATTTAACGCTTGTTGCTTTGAACGGTCGTGGAATTCTCAGATGGTCTAAAAGCTGCCTTTGGGGCTTGGGGCAGAGGGCTGACTTCATTCTACCCCTCCGACTGCTGGGAGGGGAGACTTGTCTCGGCTTCCGGATGCTGGTTTAAACGTCTAGATCACTAGGCAGGTTCTGGGAACCCAGTGAGCCTGGGAGGATTTGGAGCTATGCCATGTGGCTTTAAGGAAAGGGAGAAAATGTTTCTCATGGAGAGTTTCAGTGGAAAGCAAAGTGCTTCCAGGAGGGAAACCTTCACCTGTATTTCCTGGGATCGAGAGGTCGGCATCTTCCTGAAGAAGGCCAGTGCACTGTTACTTCCAGGGGACAGCAAGGGGTGGGTCCAGACTCTCCAGGACAGAGCAATGTGCTGGGACCCTCCAGCCAGCGGCCGGGTTCTCACCTCTGTAAGTGCAGGGAAGACGCCGCCACTCCCCTTGCCAGGCATGCTGTGCCCTGCGGGGGTGCTCCTGAGAACAGGTCTGAAACGCTGGGATCCATTCTGTTCACTAACCACCTGCAGCTCCCTTGTGGGAAAGCAGCCAGCCAGGGAGGAGCTGGGCCCTGGTGCCTCGTGCAGCGTATGGAGGACGGGGAAGAAAAGATGTGTGGGCAGTAGGAACGGGGTCCCGGTGTGCAGTTACTAAAGGGCACAGAGAACGTGATGTTTTGGGTGACTGTAGAAGAGACCTAGGGCCAACGGGGAACTTTACACAGTGGGGTGGAACAAGGGGGATGGGTAAACTTCAGCCCAGTGAAGAAATACACTTTTATCCCCCAGAGCCAGCCATAAAAACAATGACCTCCCAGCCTTTCAGAGGAAGGCAGCTAGAGAGATGATGAGAAAAAAAATAGAGTTGGGGATATACTCTCTGTGTTTTGGGATTCTTCTGAGTTTTTCTTCCTGGCATACTGCCTGAGAATGTGGCCATTTGGCGTGTGTGGGGGGAAAGGTGGGATTGTCATGCATACCTGATTTTTCACTGGTGAGACAAAATTTCCTTTTTTCCGCCAGTCCATGGAGGGTGGGTAGGGACCAGTACCCCGAAGGTAGTTACCTTTGGTGGCTGAGCAATTCTGAAACAACGAATTACATTTTTTTTCAGGGGGAAGAAGAGAAACCGTTTTGATGGAAAAGTATGTAATTAAAGTGGAATCACCAAGAGAGAATAAGAAAGACTGTAGCTGTCAGAACCATCCCACCTCCACCCATTGGTTCCAAACGCTAAATGACAGGTCCTTCTGGGAGCCCAGATTGGGGGTAGTTAGGACAGGGTAGGCGGATTTAGCAAATAAAAATACAGTTCACTCAGTTAAACTTGAATTTCAGGTAAATGACGAATAAGTCTGTAGTGTCTGTCCTGTGCAATGTTTAGGGTATACTTATGCTAAAATACTATTTGTTGTTTATCCGAAATTCAGTTTTAAGGGGCAACTATATTTTCTCCAGCAACTCTAAGTTTGGGGTCTGCATGAGGCCATGAGCATGGACTGACGAACTGCTGGGAGCTGACACGTCTGGATCCCCCAAGAACCTGGGGGCCCCCCAGCTGCAGCTGGGGAGGGGCCGAACCGCTCTGGAAGCAGAGCGGGCTATGAGCTGATTCCAAAGGTTTGAGCGAAAAGACTCAGACTTGGTCACAATGAATAACACCCACCTGAGGTTCTGACCAAAGATAATTGCGTTTTAATTCAGCAAAGCTCATGTCTGAAAACTGGTTCAGTCCCACTGAAAAAGAGAAGGAAAAACCATAAACGAACAAAAAAACACAACAAAAAAGAGGAGCTCAGTAAGTCACTAATAAAGAGAAAAAATAATGAAACCCCACATTCACATGTGTCCGATTTATAGCCCCCTGCAACTTGGCTCCTTTAAATTTTTAAATGTCATGTACAGTTGACCCTTTCAAAAAAATTTTTTTTTTAATTTATTTTTTAGTGAAGTATAGTTGATTTTACAGTTGACCCTTGAACCGCATGGTTTGAACTGGGCAGATGCACTTACACACAGATTTTTTTCAGTAGTAAATACTGCAGTGCAACATGATCCCAGGTTGGTTGGATCCTTGGATGCAGAACCGTGGAGACAGAGGAACTGGGTATACAGAGAAACCGTGTATATGGAGGGCAGACTGTAAATTATACTCAGATTCTCAGCGGTGCAGAGGGTCAGTGCCTCTAACCCCGCATTGTTCAACTGTAATTCAATATATCAAGGTCAACTTCACTTGCTTCAGAATTCCCTGGGGAGCTTGCCTTCTCTTTCTTTTTCTTTCCTTTTTTTTTGTAATATTTGTTTATTTATTTTGGCTGCGCCAGGTTTTAGCTGTGGCATACGGGATCATTGCTGCGGCATGTGGGATCTTTTAGTTGCAGCATGAGGACTCTTAGCTGTGGCATGCATGCGGGATCTAGTTCCCTGACTAGGGATTGAACCCGGGTCCCCTGCATTGGGAGCACAGAGTCTTACCCACTGGACCACCAGGGAAGTCCCATGGGGGAGTTTTTCCACAGTACAAATGTCTGGGCTGCACCCTGGAGATGCAGATGTAATGGGTCTGGGGTGGGGCCTGGGCACCCATATTTTTAGATACCCCATCAGTGAGTCTGGTGAATGGCAGGGTACAGAACCAGCACACCTGCGCCAACTGCCTGCCCACCTGCCACCTCCTTCAGTCTTCCTAACCCGCGAGGGGAGCGTTATCCTCTCTACTTTACAGTCAAGTAAAACTTCAGAGCGGGGTCACACGTCAATACTGGGCAGAAGTGAGATTCAAGCTGTGGTTTCCTTCCACCTCATGCTTTTGCCCACAACACCAACGTGGCTGACACTGCCGTCATTTCTGAGCCCTCAGTATACACGCAGTGTGTGTGTGTTTCTAGTGAAACTAACCCGGAGGGAAGGCAGATGTCCTAAGAGGCTGCTCGAGTCCAGGGCACATCTCTAAAGAGGCTGCCCCGACAGCAATCCAGGGGCTTAGCATCTGGGCTGGACCCACAGATGGCAGGAACAGGGCAGGGCTTCTGTACACCTCCCGTAAACTTCACAACCATCCAGGGGTACCAGCATCGTCCTAAAGCTACAACCCCTTGAATCTCAGAAAATAATGGCGGAGCCAGAATCTGAGGTCAGCCAAGCCCAGCTTCAGAGCCTGGCTTGCTGCTCCGTCCATCCCAAGCCCCTAGTGGGCCCTTTAATCAGTGGCGCCGCTCATTGATTTCCTTCCCCATCTGAGATGCTCCCTCCTGCCATGGGCGAGAAGCCCGCAGGAAAGGTGTCCCCACGGTACTTTTGAATGTGTGGTTCCCGGCGTTGTGGGCATTGATCTTCCTCCAGTTGCTGACAAACGCCTGCAGCCTGTGGTGGTACTCCTCCGAGCTGTATTTCTTTTGGTGCTGAAACAAAACACATGAGCAATAAGTCACAGAAACAGGATGCAGCTCACCAGAGGGAGACAGTTTTGTTTTCTAAAAGGAGGATTGCAGGTTTTCTTTCTGCCACGATTCTCAGGCCAAATCTGTATCACAGGCAGGACACTGCCCTGGGTCTCTGTGGTGAAAGTCAGGAAGTTACAAAGCAACCCCCCCCCCCAACCCCGCCCGCCCCGCTGCCTCTGGGGACCTGTGGCCAGAATGAAGCCCATGCAGCTGCCAGAGAGTCAGCCAAGAGACGAAGAGGCCCTGGTGAAGGACCTGCCAAGTGCAGGTCACCTCTGGACGCCGCAACTGGTACTAGGTCAAGTTAATGGCAGACATCACCATGTTTCAAAAATACGCACACTAGCGTTTTCCAACTGATTTTGCAGCAAACACACAATGTGACGTGAATACAAAATACAGAAATGAATCTCAAGGCTTGAAAGACTGCTAGCCAACTTCATCACTGGGGACCACTGTTTGGAAGGAATTCACTTAACTGAATCGTTCCCAGCGTTTGACCGATTCCCAGTTGGGAAAGACCCAGGGAGATGGGGTTGGAAAATCCCTCTTCATTATCTCAAATCAAGCACAGTTTCGTTTGATAACAGGAAACTTAGTGAAGTGAAGAACTTCAGAAAGAAGTTGGACACTGACCTGCAACATCCATGACTTAAAGTGAAACTTCTCTGCAAAAAGAAAAAAGAAAAAAAAAATTAGGCCTGGGTGTCTCGCAGTAATGTCTATAGCCAAGTAGGGCACATCAGAACTGATTTGCATTTTAGGGAACTGGGCTAAATTTAAGCAGCCAAAATGGTGTTATCTAATGCTGAACGTGAAGAGGAACTCAAACTCTTACCGCTTTTGTACTCCAAATTAATTTTGAAAAACTACATGCCATTAACCTATGGTATTAAAAGTCAGGATAAGTGGTGGTCCTTAGTGGGGGTACAGAGGGGGCTTCTGGGGTGCTGGTGATGTTCTATGTCTTCATCTGGGTGCTGGTTTCACGAGTATGTTTAGATTATGGAAATTCATTAAAATGCATATTTAATGATTTGTGCCTTTTTCTGCGCTATACTTCAGGAAGAAGTTAATTTCAAAACCTATATATCCCAAGTGTGGGCAAAATTTTGTTAAAGGGACAGATGGTAAATATGTTAGACTTCGCTGTCTCTACAGTCTGTTACAACTACTCAACTCTGCCCTTGTGTGTGAAAACGAAGGGGTGTGACTGTTTCAATAAAACTTTATTTACAAAAAACGGGCTGGCCAGTCATTTGTAGACCCCTGCTATATCCACCCTTGTACATTTTTAAGCTATCTAAAAACTGCACTTCAAATGTTCATAGCTGCAAAGGATGTATTCCAGCTTATTGTAAAGAATGACATATAAAAATAAGACTGTTACATCATTCTTTTAAAGCTGGCCAAAAAGATCCATGATACCATCATGATTTGATATCCACCATCAGTAACATGAACAAGCCCTGCTATAAGAGCTGGATATTTCAGATAGTTTCTTTTTCTCCTTGAACTCCCATCTCCACCCACATCTCACAGAATTTTACCCTAAGGGAGTATCTGTTTATACTTGGTCGCTCTAGCATCCTTTTATGCAACACCAAGAACAGAAAGTATAAATTTAAATTACTGTTACTCCCTGTGACCCATGTGCCTCTGACTATTATAAAAATTTATTCTGGATTAAGTCATCATCATCACCATCATTATTAACACTGATTAAAACATGTCAAATATACCTTATGAAAAGTATTTCTTAAACATAAAAAGTAAACTTGTATCGGAAAGGCATCTCTTAATGAGGTAAATTAAACTTTACTAACAACGCCCCTCTCCATGGATTTATATATTCATGGGTGAATATTACCGAGTTTCTTGAATGGGTTAGCATTAATTCTGGTCTTTGCCTCAGCCCTTTAAAAGGCTTGAGAAATTCTGCTCAAATAAACAGGATTGTTCATTGCTTATTGCTTCTGGGAACAGAAGGCAATTTTTAGAGCAATGTCACTCAATTCCTTGCACTCCTTCCTACGCCCCAAATCACATGGTGCTCTATTACGCAACATTACTTCTAGGACCCCAGCAGCTGATACTTTGGTGAGGTCCTCTCTTCTCTTGGAAGTAAAGGGTTTGGAAATCGATTCCCTGTCTGTGCCGGTATCACTTGGAACTTTTTTGTGTTTCCCCACTGATCCACACCCCACAGTCTGAAGATCACTGTTGTATGGAATTTAGGATCTCCCCTTGTGGGTCACAGATCTGTTCCGGAAAGCAAGTGATAGCCATTTTCCCTGGGGAAGAAATGCACATTTCCCCAATATATGCCCTGCGTGGGGTTTTAGAGGATTGCAAATCCTAGTTAAGGCCCTGCTACAGCGGATGGCTTCAGAGTAAGACAGATTTAAGGCAGATGGAGTTTGGGACAACTGACCAGTGTTTGCCTCCAGAGGTTTCAAAAGCAACAAGCAGCTGTGAAAACCCAGTATTAGTTCTCATTCGCTGGAGGTCAGCGGAAGAAAAAGCCAGAGATGATCTTGGGCGAGAAAGATCTCTGGTGACCCTTCACCCCAACCTCAGATAGATCCATTTCAATCCATTGTGACTTTTGGAAGAAAGCACACATCCTTTATGTACCGCCCTGTCTCGGGGACCACGTGGGAGTGTCTAGAACAGGGATTAGCCTGTTTTTGTATGGCCCACGAGCTAAAAGTGTTCACACTTTTGAATGGTTTTTTAAAAATGACATTTTGTAGCACCTTAAAATCATTTGAATTCAAATTTCAGTGTCCATAAGTAAAAGTTTCCGGGAATGCAACCCGCTTATTCATTTGCACACTGCCTAGGGCTGCTTTCAACACAGGTAGCTGCTACAGAGCCTGTGTGGTTCACAACGCCTGAAATATTTACTGTCTGGCCCTTTACCTAAGGAAAAGTTTGCCAAGCCCTGCTTTGGTGTTAAGACGGCTTCCAGCACCAGCCCTCCTCCTCCACGCAGGACACAGCCAGGGTAAAGCAAAGCCCTGGCTTGAGGGCAGCTGGGTTTTCCTTAGGTTGGGACTGAGCTGGAGCTGGGCGTCCTCCCAGGTCTGCAAGACTGGGGGACTTCCTTGGACAAATGGGTCGGGAGGAATAAGGCAAGATTCTGGTCGAAAAGATTCAGCCCCAGTGATCTCTGTCCCATCCCCAGGCTGCTCTTTGGCTACAATTCTTTGTCCTCAGGGTGAGGGGCTGGTGGTCTGCTGAGGTCAGAGCCTGTGGGCAGTGGGCAGAGGCTGAGGGTGGGGAGTGGCAGGGCAGGAGGGAGGCTGCAGGGGCGAGCCTTCAGCCGGGGGAGGTGGCTGGACCCCCAGCAATAGAAGGGGTGTAAGAGCAGCATGAAGCTGGGCCACTCACAGCCCACCTGGCCATAAAGGGGAGCCCTGGGGCTGGACCTTACCACCCTGAGCCCTTGGAACAAACACCCTCAGTCTTCAGGGGCTAAAACTGCTATTGCTCTAAGTGCAAGTCACTCCTCCAAACAGCCCGTCCAGCCCATTGTACAGACAGGCTCTCAAGGCACCTCTGGGGATCCCCTATGTGCAAGTCCCTGGAAGCTACTAGGAAAGGCTGGAAAGTCCCTGCTTGCCTCCGGCACGGGCAGATCAACGTCCTCTAAGTCTCCAGATGGCGGGTGGAGGGCAGAAGGGGCCGCAGACCGCTGTGGCGTACTAGTCTCTGCAGCGCCCCGAGCAAGGGGGACCCTGGGCACCTAGCCACCCGCTCCTCTGCTCACGCGAGACGCCCGCCCTCCAAACCTCCCCCTCCTCCCGCCCCCCTCCCCCCTCCCCGTCACACAGGTCACCCTGGCTGGATCCCCTGTTACCGACCCGCAGAGCTCTTGAGCCTCGGGCCTGGGAAATGCGCTGCCCGGCTGCTCCCGAGCCCAGAGTCACCACCCGCCCAAGGTCCCCAGAGTCTCCGACCTGCCGGGCCCCTTTCCGGGGGCGCTCGTCCCCGTACCTAGGGAGCTCACTGCCAGGTCGGCGGCGCCGCAGGAGGTGGGGCCCAGGAGCCAGGCTCCGGCGCAGAGCAGCGGCAGGATGGCCCACATCGTGGCGGTGGCTGCGACTCGGCCGGCGCACTGGCTCCGGAGGCCGCGGGGCAGGCAGCCAAAAGCCGCCTCGGGGCGGGGGAGGGCGCGAGGGGCGGGGCCGGGCGGGAGTGGGGGGGCGGGGGGAGGAGGCGGGAGGCGGGGGGAGGAGGCGGGAGGCGGGGGGAGGAGGCAGGAGGCGGCGGGACCCTGCAGGACTGCCCGGAGCGCCAGGCTCGTGGGAGTGGAGCACCTTCGACCTCCCGTCCTGGCCACATCACTCCCCTTTCTCCTTCTCTGCAAGGAAGGGCAGAGGAGAGTTGGGCCGCTCCGTGCGGCGGGGTCCTAGATCTGCCGGTCTGTCAGGACTGGCAGGCACTATGGGCGAGGGTGGTGCCTGTCCCCACCCCAGAGCCCCCATCTCCCATCCTCATTAATCACATTCCCCTGGTTGTCCCTTGAGCCTTGGGATGAACTTAAACTAGAGGAAGTAGATAGCAGTTTTTATGAGCTTGTTCCACCCCTAGCCCCACCCGCCCCCCAAGAAAGTCTAAAGTCTTTCTGCTGAGACAGTCCTATTAGTAGCTGTAGAGCCATTTTTTCTTTTTTGCAAATCTGAAAAAGGAAGAATATGATTTATAAGAGTCTGGGTGTGAGATAAATAAAACAATGAACATCTCCAATGAAGGAAACATGCACAGGGGTTGCTTCAAGGGAGAGGAGAGGATGATCAGACCTGCCTGCAGCACCCAGTGGGACCAGGTTCTTCACTTAGGTCATCACCCTGCCAAGTGGCAGGTTGTGGACCTGCCATTTTACAAATGGGGAAACTGAGGCTCCGAGAGTTGATGGTAACGTTCCCAGTAAGCGTGCAGAGGGAGTCTGAACCCAGGTTTGACCTACTGCACTTGCTCACCCTGCTCCTTTGCAGCCCGAGGCATTTCGGTGTGGTCAGAGCCTGTTAGGGCTGGCCTGTCAGATCTGAGCTGTCTTATGTCTCCCTCCCTCAGACAGGAGGAAACCTAGTTCTCACCCAGACTCTGCCTGTGAGGCTCCTGGGGAAGCAGATTCCTGGAGTTCTGTCTTGGGATTTGACTAGCAGGTCTGGGTATGGCTCTGGAATCGGCACTTACAGGGCTTCAGGGTGACCTCTCAGGGTGGGCCCTGAATCTGCATGAAGGTTAGCAGTGCCAGCAGACACTGTCTTTTCAGATAAAGCAGATCTTTGTCAGTTTATAAATCAGCCCCTGTCTGGATGCCCCTTGGGTGTGCTTTGAGGCAAATGTCTGAGAAAAGACCCTGCATGGTTGCTATTTGGAAAGTTAAGTCCCTGGCTTTGGGATAAAGGTGTCCAGCCTCTGTGATGGCCTATCCTTCAGGTGTGCAGGAACCACCTCATCTTTCTGCCCATCTGAGCCACCTGGAGAGTGGCAGGACCGAAGGCCCTAGTATTAGACCTCAGACCCCAAACTCATTCCCTGTGCTGGGTCTCCAGTGACCCTCCTTTGTGGTTCATTCCAAAAGGCCTGAGATATGAAAGGCACTGGCCTGGTCAGTTATAGACTAATGTTTGGTTCTAGTCCTACTACAGATTCACCATGTGACCTAAGCCAGTGGTTCGCCCCCACAGGACCTCAGTTTCCTCATCTGCAGAATGGGAGTAGGTTAATGCCTACCAGAGTGGTTAAACATAGTTTTACAGTTTAGTTATAGGTAAAACACTGGACCCAAGCACGGCACCGTAAGAGTGACTCACCCCAAATACGGGCTCAGCCTTGGGCTCTCTCTCCATCGTTTGCTCCCTGCAACCACTTTCTTGGTGAGTTCATCTACTCCTATGGCTCCAGCCGGGCGTCACCTCTGTGAGGGTTTCTTTGCGGTCTTGGTCCTCTGTATTCCCACAGAGGGGAGGTTGAGGACTGGTGCTGGACACAGAGTGCCGAGCCAGGAATGGTGGGCAGAATTCTAGTTTCCATCGCTCAGTTCTTTGATCGAACACAATCTACAGGCTGCTGGGCAGGGACTTTGCAGGTGGAATTAGGCTTCAAATCAGCTGATTTGGGGGGATTATCCTGTATTAGCTGAGAGGTCCTGATATAATCACAGTGGCCATTCAGAGCAGAAGAGGAAAGCGGGAGGCTCAGAGAGATGAGGCAGAGGGAGGTCAGAGCTCTTTGAACCACGAGAAGGACTCTACCCACCATGGCTGGCTTTGACGGGGACCCTGAGCCAAGGACTGTGAGTGGCCTCTGGAAGCTGAGAATGACCCCAGCCCACGGCCAGTAAGGAAACGGAGACCTCAACCCCACAACCACATGGAGCTGAATTCCGCCAACGACCTCAATCAGCTTGGAAGCAGATTCGTCCTGCGGCATCCGCCGGAAAGGAAGGCAGGCTTGCTGACCCCTTGCTTTCAGCTGTGTGAGACCTGGAGCAGAGGAACCAGCCAAATCCACGTGGACTTTTTTTTTTTTTCGGGCACACCACGTGGCAAACAGGATCTTAGCTCCCCGAGCAGGGGACGAACCTGTGCCCCCTGCAGTGGAAGCATGGGGGTCTTAACAGCTGGACTGCCGGGCAAGTCCCTCCACGTGGACTTCCGACCTCTCTACCTGTGAGGTAATAGATTTGCATTGTTTTAAGCCTCTTAAGTTTGTAGTAATCTGGTCGGCAGCAATAGCAAACCAGTACATCAGGTGAGATGCTCGAGCTGACTGGTGTCTCTGGTGATAGAGGGCCGGGCCTGGTCTCGGGCTCCTGTGCCCCATTTTTGCACTTCTGGAGTCTGGGGAGGGCAAGAGGGGAGAGCAGGTCTTATCCTCCACACCCAGGAGTCATTATCTCCTCTAGGGATGTGTTAGACTCAGTGCCGAGCGCTTTCCATGAATGAACTTTCTTAATTCTATTGATGTTTTCCCCCGTGACATAGATGAGGTGACTGAGACACTTAAGTAACTCATCTGTGTTCCCACAACTAATCAGTAAGAGAGCTGGGGTTTGAACCCCTGGCTAACTGAGTCCAGAGTTCTCCACAGGAGTGGGCAGCTGCTCCACGGAAGCAGGTGAATGAAGCTGAGCCTGGAGGCCTGCCTGCCTTCCTGATTGTCCAGGCCTAGAGTTCCCTGACACATCAGCAGAACTCAGGCATCCAACCAACCCCAACCGCAGCTCCTGGAATCCTCAGTCAGCACCTCCTTCTTACTGTTCTAGGAATTATTGCCCACCCCACCTCCACTGATCCTTTTTCTTTAGGCCAAATCTGCTGGTCATTCCCCTCTTCCCCTCAGAACGTTATCCCCTCCCCAGCTATTACCTACGGATTTAACTGGTTTCCCAGATCACTTGTCAGAGTCAGCATCCCGGCAGGAAAACTGGGCCCCTCACCAGACTTATTTTATTTCTGCCCTCTACCTCTAGCATCTTGTAATAATAATAATAATTGCCGTAATAATGTAAAATTTACAATAACTACCATTTACAGGGATTTTGTTCTTTAATGCTCATAACAGCCCTGTGAAGGTTCTTTGAGAATGCACACAGCCACGTTCTTGATAAAGAAATTAGATTTGGAGAAGTTAAGTAGGTCTGCTGGTAGGTGATGGAGCTCTTTTCACACCCACATGCTGATTTTACATAGTAGGTAAGCAGAGGTCTGGTTAAGTGGTTTGGGTGGATGACGGTCTGTAAGGATGCAGAAGTGGATGAATGGATGGAAGTAGGGATGGATGGATATACGGGAAAATGGCTTTATGGTTGAAAGACTAAATGGATGCTTGGTTGGAAAGAAGGAAGGATGGATGGATGGATGGATGAATGGGATGGATGGGTGGGGGCTTCCCTGGTGGCGCAGTGGTTGAGTCCACCTGCCGATGCAGGGGACACGGGTTCGCGCCCCGGTCCGGGAGGATCCCACATGCCGCGGAGCGGCTGGGCCCGTGAGCCGTGGCTGCTGGGCCTGCGTGTCCAGAGCCTGTGCTCCGCAACGGGAGAGGCCACAACAGTGAGAGGCCAGCGTACCGCAAAAAAATAATCATAATCATAATCATAATAATTAAAAAAAAATAAATGGAGGCAGGGTCAGAAGAAGCCTCACTGACGGATGGATGGATGGATTGGATGGATAGATGGGGATGGGTGGAAGGATGAATCAGTGGATATAGAGATGAGTGACCAGAGAGTTTGTAGAGTGGGAAAGGTAACGAATGCATGAGGTGTATGAGTCTGCATCAAAGAGCAACTTCGGTCGGATCGTAATATGAAGTTGGACCTCTTGCTAGCTCCGTTGCTGATGAGGAGACATCCTGTTTAGCTATCTTGATTATTTCCCTTGCCCTGAGTCAGAGAAGTCAGCCTGACAATGTCCTCCAACTGCATGAGAAGGCGTTGTTTGTCCCCTAAGAAGTCAGGGAACATGGGAACCACCACTGGTTTTGTTTTAAGCCCTGAAGATGCTGTATTCACATCCAAGAAAGTGTGAAGGCTTGCAGAAAAGTCCAGAAGCTGTGTTTCATTATGGCCAGGATTGGGGTGAAGCCAGTGAGGTTATGTTGAGCAAGTATAGGGTTTTATCCTGTCATTGTTTTGTTTCTTCATGTGTGATATTTTGTTCATCATAGGGTTTTGCATTAATTTTTGTTATTTTAAAATACTGCATTAAAATATTATGCAATAAAAATATCATGACTGAGTTTTTTGGCCCTCCCTTAAATGTTGCACCTGAGAGGGTATGTCTCATTTCTTTCACCCTCGTCCTGGCCCTATGACAGAGCACCAGTTTCTGGACTTTTCTGTAAGCCCCTGTACTCCTGTGCAGGGGAAACTTATCCCTGTTCGGTTTGCTTCACTCTTGCATCTGCGGGAGGCAGGAACTCAGGGGCTGGAGCCCAGAGCGTGTCTGCCTCCAGGGCCTCCTTCAGTCACTTGTTGTTCACACATTCTCCCCGTCTACACTCCTTTGTTTTCACTTAAGACCTTCTATGATATATCCCTACTCTGTTTGCAGCGTCCACTGCCACTGCACTCCTCACCAGTCCACAGGTGAGCTCCCTGTTCTGGGCACAGCCCTACCTCCACCCCCCTCCTCCTGCCTTGTCCTCTTGCCTCCACAGAAACCTCCTCTTCCTGATCTCCTGAATTAATCATCTGCATCACACACTGTTATGCTTCATCCTCTACTATTTTGGAGAGTGTTCTGCAGAGCTCGTTGATTTTCAGCAAGTTTGCACCCTTTTGGCCATTAGTCTGAGTGGTCAGTACTCATGCCATACTGGTGGTTAAATATTTTGAAAATCAGGTTTCCTGTATCTTGCCCTCCTCTGTGAAATGGAGGTAAAAATACCCAGGAGCTCGAGCTCAGACACAGAGCCTGACACGCTGCAAGTTGGACAGAAACGGTAGCAGTAGCAGTCGCTGTTGTTATTTATTGAGTCAGACGATAAAACGCTGGTGGCTTTAAAGGTGATATGTGAGGGGCTTTGGATCCTGGCTGAGAGAGGTTTGCAGGTGCTGTACTCCCCTCCTGATGAGGTTTCCGGGTGCCGTGAGAGGGCTGGAGAGAAGCAAGAATGGGTGTACGGGTTTGTGGGTGGACACGAGGCTTGGCGGGAACCAAAGAGAAAGCACAGCAGTTGGGGCCGTGGGGAGGCTCCAGAGCTGGAAGGCGAGCAGCCGGTTTGCCAGGACCCTGTCCTGTGTGAGCAGGACATACCTGACTTCCCTTGCCGGCAATAAGAAATGGGCCTGGACTGTCTCTGGGCCACGAGTCACTTGATCTGAGTGTGGGTAGTAATTGCACACTGAACATACATTATGGCGTATGCTGTGATCAGTGCCGATAAGGGGCTGTCTGAATGAAAATAGAGTCAGGTTGGGCCAGAGGGAGTCTGTCTGATTTCACCATCAAGCCCTGCTGTGGTACCTCTGGTGACTCCCCGGCCAGCCACTCAGGGACCCCGGCAGGCCCCTCCCACCTGCCACCTGCCTGGTCCCCTCTCTCCCTGGACGCCTCACCAGACTTGCTCAGCCATCGCTCGGACTGTCCCTCATCTGAGACACCCAGGCCCCCCACTCTTTGCTCAGCTAGAAACCTTGGGTTTCTAGCCCTTCAAGGCCCAGTTTGGGACAGTGCCTCTAAGAAGCTCTCTCTGAACAACCCCCTGCCCCCCTTTCTTTTTTTACTGTTTTTTTTTTTATTTCAAATGAAGTGAAATCAATATAGTATACAACTAACCATTTTAAAACATATAATTCAGAGTTATCCCGTTAACTGATATAATTTCTGATCATATCTGGAGCACTTTTTAATGAGCAGACAGTTACATTCAGTTCTTTCTGTCTTTTTTTTTTCTTTTGAGGTGAAATTCACATAACATGAATTAACTATTTTATTTATTTTTATTTTTTAATTTTTGGCCACACCACGTGGAATGCAGGATCTTAGTTCCCCAACCAGGGATGGAACCCGTGGCCCCTGCGGTGGAAGCGTGGAGTCTTAACCACTGGACCACCAGGGAAGTCCCATGAATTAACCATTTTAAAGTGTAGAATTCAGAGACATTTAATACCTACACAACACTGTGCAACATTGTGCAGTACCTCTCTCTAGTTTCAAAACTTTTTTTTTTTTTTGCGGTACGCGGGCCTCTCACCGTTGTGGCCTCTCCCGTTGCAGAGCACAGGCTCCGGACGCGCAGGCTCAGCGGCCATGGCTCAAGGGCTCAGTCGCTCCGTGGCATGTGGGATCTTCCCAGACCAGGGCACAAACCTGTGTCCCCTGCATCGGCAGGCGGACTCTCAACCACTGCGCCACCAGGGAAGCCCCACGCCAGATCTTTAGTTGCTGGTACGTGGGATCTTTTAGTTGTGGCATGTGGGATCTAGTTCCCTGACCAGGGATAGAACCCGGGCCTCCTGCATTGGGAGCACAGAGTCTTAACCACCAGGGAAGTCCCAAGGCAGGGACCTTGACTGCATTGTTCATGGCTAAGTCCACAGTGCCTAAGATGACCTGAAACAGTCAGGGCTCTACAGATAGCTCATGGTTAGCAAGTGCTTGTCCCGTGCTCATCACCTCAGGGTAGCAGCTTGTAGCAGCACACTGAATCCTCCCAGCAACCTTAACTGCTTTTCTGTGTCTGAAGAAAACAAGCAGTCATGGAGCCTGTTGGCTGCAGCTCCCAGGGAAAAGGGTCTTGCCTCCCAGCGGGCCTCATGCCCGTCACTGAGGGTCGTGTTCTGGGCCCACCCTTCATGGGTGGTTGTGAGGAGGGGTCTGGGGAGGACCAGGGTGCCTTCCCTGGGGCCACGCCTATACTAGCTCTTCCCCAAACAAGTGTATTCTTTCATGCTTCTGGGATTTCGCTGGTCTCCCTGCCCGGCATGTCCTCCCCGCCACCTTCTTCTGGAAAATCATCCCTACTTATCCCACACCATCTTTACACCTCTGTAGAGCTTTTTCCAATCCCCCCACCACTGTCCTTTCCTCCGTGGTGTCCCCAAGGCACTTCCTGCACCATCCCGTGACAGCGTGGCTCAAACGGTCTCTCTAGTAGCTTAAAGGTGGCTGCACATTCTTTGTGGCTCTTCCCATCAAGAGGAGGTGCTTGATTCTCTTCCCCTTGTGACCAGGCTGGCCTTGGTGACGTGCTTGTCCAATAGAACACTGTGGGTGTGGTGTTCTGGGAATTCTGAGCCTAGGTCAGAAGAAGCCTTGCAGCTTCTGCCTGAGTCTCTAGGAAGGCTGCTCTTCAGACCCAGCTGCCATACTGTGAGAAGCCCAAGCCACGTGGAGAGGACGCTCCGGTTGACAGCCCCAGCTCAGCCCCCAGCTAAGGGAGAGCACCATCTTGGACACCCCGTCCAGTCGAGCCTTCAGATGACTCCAGCCTCACCTGCTCTGTGACCGGCACCTCACAAGGGACTCCAAGCAAGAACCACCAGCTGGGCCCAGTCAACTCACAGAACTGTGAAAGATTGTTTTCAGCCATCACATTAAGTTTTGGAGGTATTTGTTCCTGCTGCAATAGAGAACATCAACAGTCTCCCTCATCAGATTCTGAGTACCCCCCAAAAGCAGGGATTCTGCCCGTATCGCTCCAGATCTCTGGTCTGAGCCCAGGGCCTGATAAGGACCAAGTGCTCAGCAAATATCCCTTGCGTGAATCAATGAAACCCGTCAAAATTCCGCCGTTCACCCTGAGATAGAATAGATTTATTAGCAAGAGGTAATCAGGAAACATATATTTTTACAAAAATGGAAATTTCTTTTTTTTTCCAAACAAGCTGTAAGTTGAAATATTGTAGGACTTGAAATAGAATTCTCATACCACTAGGTATTGCTTACAGCAAAAGTTGTCTGTTTGTCAGAGTGGAGCATGCCTGCCACTTCAGAGTTAACCTGTGTTTTCTATACTGTACAATGTAAAAAATAGATGGTAATATTCACAGAATAAGCACTACGGTACTATATTCCTGCTAGAAGGCATTTAGACAGGACTACAGTATATGCAATAAAAACACTTGGTTATTGATTTCCTAATTCTACAGTGTGGTACTATTTTTTTCACAAGGCATACAGACTTGGAGCAACTCAACGTAAGCTTGTAGTGACCGTTAGGCAGCTCATAGAGGAAAAGTGACATTTTTGTGTGTTCCCGACTCGCAGTGAATGCTGGGCAGCCGTCGGCAGAAGTCGACATGACTTTGTGTCGTGATTCTGTTTTCCTCAGGAAGTTCCAGGGCCTTGTCCAGGGTTATCGAGACTGCTAGTCACGCTACCTGGTTTTATTCTCAGAGCCAGGAGCGACGTAGTGCCTGAACGAGGTGGTGGCCTCAGTGTCGCAGGGCGTGGTTCTCAGCGGACAGGACTCCTTTCCCTCCAGGTCACTGAGAGACATGGAGTTTTGAGACCTGCGATTTTGGCTGAAAAAGCTGCTTTGGAAATTGGCATCACCGTCAGCGGGAAGATTTGTCGATGACTGGACTTCAGGGTACGGTTCCCCCTCCCGCCTCCCCCCTACCCCCCACCCTGTTATAACAGCTACATGGAACATGCCAGAGGATGCTGTGTGGCCAGCTCAACCCAGGGGCCTAGGCTGGGGACGGACAGAAGCAGGACTGGTGCCAAAGATTCGTGTATGCACGGATTCTGTTTTCCCTTTGGGGGAAAGTGAGGGGCTGGGAAGAACAGACTAAGAGTACAGTTGTTTCAAAGAAACAGGCACTGCAGGAAACGAGGGATGGGGTGCGTGGACCAAGTCCTAACCGGTGCAGAGATTCATATTTTGGTTCTACAGGAATCTAAGAACAAGAACGGATTTGTATTCTTGGAGAAGCACATACTAAAGAAGAAAACCCAGAGAAACCAAACGACTATGTACAGTATCATATAGCATGTGTCCATGGCGGTGGGCTGGGTACAGCTTCAGGTGGGGAGTTTTGGTTCTATTCGGAGAGAACACTTGTAGAGACTTTCTTCGTCCATTACAAAAGATTGGTCCAGTAAATATTGGGTTACCTGAGAAAAGGAAAAGAGAAAAAGGAATGGCAGGGCGATGGGACCTCCATAATACTACGTGGACGTCGGGTGTCTCCCGGGAATCAGGCACTAGGGTGGAGGCGGGGAGGGGTGTCAGGCTTGCACATGAGGCAAAGATGCATTAAGCAGTGTTGTTTCTTAGTATTATTTTTTGCCTTTTTTGTCTTCACAGTAATATAAAATCACATATAGTCAAAATTACTCTTGACCACCGTTTCTTTGGTTGAACATTAGGTGAAATATTTGGGGCTCATATTAAAAAAACATCTCTATCTACATATCTAAAACGTTAATTGTAGCATCTAGGTAGTGGATGTACGGGTGTTCACAATTCTTTCAATGTTTCTGTATGTTGGAAAAACGTAGTTAAACACCAGGTTTTGTAATACCGAGAGAGATTCACCCGAGAGAAGACAGTGGAAACTGAAGCCGTCTAAGGAGGCTTTCGTCTCATGAGGCTCACTCCAGGGCAAAATCTCAGAGTGGAAAATCAGGAACAGTCACCTCGTGGACTCAATCACTCTCCTTCCTCCTCCCTCCCCACCTCACACTGCTCTCAAGTGTTTTGCTGGATTCCTGTGTGTTCAGTGTACGATGAGAGATCAGAGCCCAGATCTCATAGGCAAACCCCACCCGCCCTTCGAAAAGCATCTTCCCAGGCTCATTGACTTGTCAGTTGTTTGGAGCCGGAGGTTCATGTTTTTCCACAGAAACTCAGAGCAGAAAGAAGAAAACACATTATATTTCTTAGCACGTAATTGGGAATCATCTGAGCTGCTTGAGAAAAATCAAGTCTTTGTTGCGAGCGTCTTTGCTAATGGACCCTCTGCTACTGTGAGGGACGGAACCGGCTTCCTGCGACGCTGATCACCAGTCACAGATGAAATGATTATTGTGTCTGATGAGTGGCTCTCGCCCAGCACCTCTAGGAAGACAATCTCAGCTACCACGGTCTAGATTAACTCATAGCCACTGATAAAGATGTGGCGATTTTATAGCCATGTGAAATAGACCAGACTTTTATAAATAGCTAGCAGCTTCCTGTGAACAGCCCTTTCTAGAGCACAAAATCTCAACCCTCCCAAACACTCTGGGAATCAGCAGACTGGTTAGTTAGTTTCCTCCGTCATGAGCATCTGTTTCCCTAAAAATTTTGCTTTAGCGGGAGACTGGCAGCAAATCCCACCACTGCAAAGCTGTTAAGGAAAAGAGTCTGAAGGGCAGTAACATGTATTTGTATTGCATATGGAGCTCGAGGGCTAGTTTAAGAAGGGGCCAAGGCCTAATACAGTGCCTGGCACACAGTACATGCTCAGTAAATACTTGAGCGAATGAGCGAACAAGGAAAAAGTGGCACCATTGGTTCACCCACTGATTTTTCTTCTCTTTGTGGCTGTCAGCTATAAGACAGATAGTGAGTTCTCGGAACATGGCAGGAACAGGGCAAGTCTATCACAAAGGAAGGTAGAAGGGAAAAGTACTAAGAGCTTGATTTTCTGGTATGTTCAGGAGTGTGTCTGGAGCTGGATATCTTTTGTGAACTTCAAACTAGGAGGTTAAGAAGCTGGATGGAAAGCAAGTACATCTCTGGGCAGCGTAAAAAAGTCATAGGATTCGGAGCCAGAGTCTGGATTAGCAAGTCCCAGTTATTTTAACTGTAAAATGGGGCTAACGGCACAGGGTTTGAGTAGTGAAATGAGACTAACATGCCAACCTCTCTCCATACAGCCCCACCACCTTTTAAAAAATGCGTATTAATCCAGTCCTGTAAGCTCCTTTCAGGGCTTCCCACTCTCCTTAGGACACGGCTCCAGATCCTTCTAGAAGCCCACAGTCTCACCTGGTTCAGGCTTGTCTGAGGCTACTCATAGCTGCTGTCTGCGGTCTCTGTGCTTCTCAGATGGGCCCTGTCCCCCAACCCCAGTACAGGCCCCTGGATTCACACTCTCACAGCACCCTCTGATTCCCGAATGTACAAGGTGTTTTCTCCCCCACCTTGCCTATAGCAACAAAAGACTGAAACAACCTAAATGTCCATCAGTATAGAGGATCGAATAAATACCTGAATTTCTCTGCAGCCGTAAGGAAGAAGGAGAATGCCTCTGCCTCAACAGGAAATATCTCCAAGATATGTTATTAAGGGAAAAAAGAATGATGCTGGAGCAATGTATAGTATGCTACAGTATACATTATAGTAAAAAAAAAGTTGGGGTGTGTTTGCATACACACACAAAAAATGGATGATACGGTTGGCTTTGGGAGGGGAACTTGGAGGCTGGGGGACTTTTTGCTGTGTGCCCTTTCTAGCTGTGAATTTTGAAACTGGTGAGCAGTTCGAAAAGATGTGATAAACACTGCCTCTCCTGCCTCAGGGGAGGTCAGACATGATTATAAACCATCCCATGGCAGGTAAAAATCAGACAGGAGCTGAAAGATTAGCACAAGCGCAGTCCAAAGGAGGGGGAACTCGGGGCGGGTCAGGGGACAGGGGACAAGAAGGGTTTCCTAAAAGAGAGGGCCCAGGGAACTCCGGGGCAGAAAGTGGTTGGGTGTGGAGCGGAAAAGGCAGGGAGGAAGGCAGTGCAGCCAGAGCCCTTGTGAAAAAGCGGAAGTGACCGAAAAAGCTGCCGGCTTACCTTTGCCTGGTGCTCTATCTTGTACGCAGTTTGTTGAAACTGGCGAATCTCTCGGATGATATGGGATATCTGCGGGAAGGAAGGAGGGGTTTGGAAGACAGTTTTCTCTTAGTACCCCCTCCCCCAACCCCCCCTCCCCCCAACCCATGCCACACAACAGAAGGGACATCCACAGACATGTCTGCAGTCAGTCTCTTAATTCACCTCCTGGGAGACCCCACTGAGGCAGCGAGAGTTTCTTTAAACCAGACACCTGCCTCAAAGGCTGACACTTGGTAAGAATCTATACATCTACAGGTTACAAGTTATGATATAGAGTATTTGTCCTTCTCTGACTTATTTCACTAAGTATAATACCCTCTAGGTCCATCCACGTTGTTGCAAATGGCAGAATTTCATGCAATTGATTTATTTATTGAACTATAGTTGATGTACAATATTATATGTTACCAGGTGCACAATATAGTGATTCACAATTTTTGAAGGTTATACTCCACTTATAGCTGTTATAAAATATTGGCTATATTCCCCGTGTTGTACAACATAACCTTGTATCTTATTTTATACATAATATTGGGTTGGCGAAAAAGTTCGTTAGGTTTCAAGTAAAGACACATTTTTCATTTTTACCAAGAACTTTACTGAACAACGTATTCAGTAACCGAACGAACTTTTTGGCCAAAGCAATAGTTTGTACCTCTTAGAATTTCCTTCTTTTTTATGGCTGAATAACATTCCTCTTTCTCCATGTGTGTGTGTGTGTGTGTGTGTGTGTGTGTGTGTGTGTGTGTGTATACACCACATCTTCTTTATGCAGTCACATAATCTATAAAAATACTGCATTACTATGTCATATACCTGAAACTATCACAATATTGTAAAGGAACTATACTTCAATAAAAAAGATGCATATTCTGAAAGGTAAAAAGTGTATTTAGTAGGGTCACATGATAGATGATGAAGAAAGAATTGTTTTAAAGACTCAGAGATAATACAGTAAAAGAAAATTACCCATCATTTTCTCTGAGTAATGAAAATAAATGAGTGATTTTTGTTGCTAAAAAAAAAAAAGAATCTATAGGTTAATTATACTATGTGATTAAGAGAAAAACATATCATTTGATCAGTGGTGCTGGCTTATCCAACATCCTAAAACAGCCCCCCTCAATTCCAGCAACAGCTAAAGGCCTCTGCCACTTTCTACGTGCCCACCACGTGCAAGACCACACCAAGGAGCTCCCCCATCCTGTTCCCAGGTCAGTGCTGCCAACTTGCCTTTGACAGAGAAACCTTACCTATTGAACAAAATCTCAGGAGGAACCCCATGACACAGAACCGATACAAATAGAGGCTCTCTAGTTGGAGTGAGAAGACGAGAAGGTTGGCTGGAAAGCAGGCTCCCTGCTGGAAGGATCCTCATCTCCCCTCTCAGGGTCTAGACTCCTCTGGGGAAACTGGAAACCTACTTGCTTAGGAGGTGCTGCAGAAATGACTTTGCTGCGGCCACATAACGCAAGTGCTTATCTGAACAGTAATGGATGGGGTGCGAATAAAGGGGCAGGCTTTGGAGTCTGACAGACTTGGGCCCCAGACCCGGCTCTGCCTTTTCCTTAGGGGTGACCTTGGGCTGGTCATTGATGACTCCAAGCCTCAGCCTGCTCACCTATAAGGTGGAGAATAATAAGAGCACCCACCCCTCAGACTGTGGGCGTTAAAGGAGGAGATGCAGGTAGAGCTGGCTCCGGGCCTGCCAGATGCTAGCTGCTCGTTTGAGGAAGTGACTGTTCTTACTGGAGAAGCTGGGTTCAGGCTCCCCAGTGCGTGTGCCGTGTCCAGTCGGCCAGGACTGCCGGGCACAGCTCGGGTGAGCCCGGGGCTTGGGTCTGGGTTTTGATGTTCCCCCCACCCCTGCCCCGCTCTGCTGTGGGGAACGCACCATTCTCATCTTGGAGAAGTTGACCAGGCCGTCCTCCGTGTAGTTGGGCGTCCCCTCTTCGATGAAGGCCAGGTCAGTGAGGTACATCCCCAGGTAAGGGACACAGGGTGGGTCACAACTTTGAAGCAAATGGCGTTAACAGAAGTTTTTCACTTAAAAGCTCGAGCCTCTACCAAGAACAGAACACCCCGCATGCATCTCTCGCTTTGCTGGAGGGAAAGGGATTTCTATTCGCCGAGAGTCATAGCAGCTCTTGGGGCTCGGACTGCCAGCTGGGTGTGAGGGTCAGTCCTCCGGGGTGGTGGGGGTGACATGGTGCCTGCTGGGGCCTGGGGCGTCTCAATCAATCACCCCTCCCACCCCAAGCCAGAAGGCCCTCCTCTACCTCTCCGCTCTCCCTCCCAGATGGAGCCCTGGGGCTTGGCCGCCAGCCCCCTCCCAGCTCGCCTTTCCTTTCTGTCTCTCCCCTGAAACTCTCCATCCCGATCCCGCCCTAGAATCACATCCTGGGGGGCTTCACAGCACCGTGCCCTTTCCTGCCAGTCACCACCAGCCACCCCACCGAGCCCCTTGTCTCTTTCTTTCCCCAAGACTTCTCTCCCTTTACTTCTTCCCCACTGGGATCTCTGCCCACCCAAGCACTGGGCTGCCAGCTCAGGGAACCCTTGCCCTCTGAGATCACCATCCTGGATTCGGCTTCTGGGCGGGGGCGCTGGGTGAGACGGCTCCCAGGACCGGTGGCTCCTGGGGGATGGCTTTCGTGGGGATGGTACTCAGCAGTATGGGCCGGACCTCTCTGATCTGTGGCTCTGAAGCAGGGGCTTCTGTTACTGTTCCTGCACAACTTGTTCTGGTGCCTCTGGGTGGGGTGCTAGGTTAAGGGGGTGACTCTGTGATGGGTCCAGTGGTCACTCTCCTCTGGCAGAGCTCCAGATAGTTCACCCAGGGGACTCCTCAAACAGTATTCCGGAGCCTTCTCTCAGCTCAGCACACAGGTACAGGGACCCGCCTTTCTAGCCCATCTCACCTTTGTCTCCTTGTGACAGTCCTGCCACTCCAGAGGAAGGGGAGGCAGGGAGGATGGTAGAGCAAGAACAGAAACCTGGCCTCTGTCCCTTGCCTGCTTGCTGTGTGACCCTAGGCCAGTTCTTTCCCTCTCTGGTCCTCAGGTTCCCCTCGTACCAGAGAACTGATGTTAGCTAAGACAAGTTTAAGTGATTTGAGAGTTGATTTTAGGTGATGCCCAGACACTGTTTAAATAAATTGATTCATATGATAAGAAACATTAGATTTTCACTCCCACCCCCGCCCCACTGCTCAAGGAGAGAGCTCATTTGGTGACAGCATAGCTTTGACACTTTCTAACACGTGCCGTTTTCCTCTTTTTTTCTTTTTGAACAAATAGTAACAGGTCTCACTCAGGAAACACCAGGATCTGGCCAGAATTTAATAATATTATTTTGATTTCACTGTATTTATTTTTTATGGTAACCTGTGTATTTATGGCAAATATGCTGGTTTCCCATTTGCTGTATAGAGTTTTCCTTCTTATTTAAATGTATTTCTGGGAAATAGTGAGTTAATTTAAAGGAGACCATTAAGTAAATGCAAATATAGCTGACACATGGATACGGCAAAGTCTTGAAGGAGGTGGATGCTTGGAGTTTGGGAAACAGTGAGCAGGAGAAATGTTTTTTGAACTGTCGGTCTTCACCCTTTCATGGGTGTTAAAACCAATTTGGTGAGTGTTGACCAGATTTTTTTTAAATTAAAAAAAAGAGAGAATAGATGATATCTGGGTTCATTTCATGGACTAAAATTGCTTTGTGAAATTTTTGTTGCTGTTATGCATATATGCATTTGTATATAGGGTCACACTGTCAAATGCAATTTTTTTTTTTTTTTTACTGTGAGTTGTGAAAAAGAAAAAAAAGCAAGAATCATACTGGTCACTGGCAGACCTCTCTGGGTCCTTCTGGCCATTATAGTCCATGACTTCTACATGCCTGGCTTTTCACTTCCTTTCCGTCAAACTCCAAGTCTGGAGCACAGGCTGGTGGATCTGACGGAGAAAGAGTTCAAAGGTCTGAGCAGCCGCTCTGGAGCTGGACGGCTGAGGCATTGTGCTGACCGGCAGGTTCTGGGGGGCGCCGCGCTCCCCCTGCCCTTAATGGGAACCAGGTAGCCCGCAGAGCTCAAAGGACCTCTTATCTCAGATAGAGGCAGAAGGGGAGACTGGGTGCTGCTCACTGCCTGTGAATGACTGAAGGACGCAGGGTGTTTCCGGATGCCTCACAGGGGCTCTGACCACCCAGACCAGTGAAAAAAGTCTGGGAGTCCTTTGGTCTCCCAGGGAGGTGGATCTCCCTGAGGTGTTTACTGGGGTTTCTGATCCAGTTGTGGAAAGGTGATGGACGGGCAATTTAGTCACGGCAAGTGGCACTGCCAGCCCCAGCACCAAACTCTGTTCCTGTTTCCTACCTTCACGGTGAGGGGTCCAGGGAACACCACTCTTAATTCAACCATGTACACACACACATGCACACACACGCACACCCAACCAACCCAAATCCAGAGCCACGTAGGTAAATATATGGGGCTGTCGGAGTGGCCAGTGTAGGGGGCGGTGGGGACAGGTGTGGGGCACACGGGGCTGGTGGAGGGCCCCCAAAAGGCCCCACTGCATGGAGACAGACCGTGCTGAGCATCTGAGCGAGCAGGGGAGCACGGTAGGGGCTTCGTGTAGACAAAACACCCAACCTATGGCTAGCTCTGAACTTTCCGTGTGGGCATCTGGCCCCTGTCAGGAGGGATCCAGCCTTGCCCTGGATCAGGGCGGGGCCAACAAGGCTGAAACTGTGTGTGGGGGAGCGCTTCCTCTTTCGGCAGAGCCCCGCCATGCCTGTGTCTGACGTTTCAGGGAGAGAAAGAAAAGTGCCCCGTCCCCCATCCTAAAAGCTGCTCCTGGCGTTCCGGGCAGGCCTAGACGGGGTGACACCTGACAGCTGGATCTTGTCTGTGGTTGTTTGGGGCCCCCGCACTTGATGTTTCTACCAAGAAATTCCTGCTGATGTCAAGGGGGATGAAAGAAATTAACTGGTACTGGCGACAAAGCGAGATGCAGCTGCCCGAGGGGCGCTCCACCTGACCCCAGGAAACGGGCGGTGACGGCACGGGTCAGCCCTCTCCTTCAGCCCGTCGCAGCCGTGGGACGGGCTGCCCTCCCTTACAGGTCTCAGTCTGGCATGGGGTGCAGGGAAATCAGGTACTCAGGTTATGGAAAAAAAAAATTTTTTTTTTCTTTTTTTTTTTTGGCAATGTGTGGGCAGTGTGGGTGGGACTCGGGGTCCAGTCTTGCTTTCTGCCTCCTGGATACTCCCTGCTCTGTTGTCTCATTAGCAAGAGACTGGGCTTTGCTCTGGGGCCACAGACAGAAAATAAAGATGGAGCCCCTGAGACTCTGGAACTCCAGGACTCTGGATCCATCATATCCACGTAGATAGACGGATGTTCCCCCCGTTTGGAGGTGGCTGCGTGGTGACCTGCTGGTCCGCTGGCAGACTCGCCCCTCCAGAGCTGTTCCCATCCTCCACTGACGGGAATAGACGGGAAGGGCTTTTATGGCAGCAGCTAGCAGTGAGAGCCCGGCCCCTGTGTTCCTTCCGTGGGCATCCTATTCAAGCTAAAGACAAAGGTGCAGATGAGCCCGTCAGAGACGGACGGGCAAAACTGGAACTGGCCCCCAAAGAGCTGGTGACCGCATTTTACTGCCGAACGTAGTTAGCCCTCAGCCACATGTTGTTGGCTGGAGCTGTGGGAAGGTTCTGGTCCCTGGGTGGCTGAGAGGAGGGGACAGTCTCATGGGTTGGACCAGGGTGTGGTTTGGGGAATGAGAAGGGTAGATAACGTTCATCTGGGGGCGCCCGGGCAGGGGACGGAAGCACTGTAGGTGGGCCAGGGGATATTTAAGAGAGTGGCTGGGGACGGGAGGCAGGATTTGGCGGTAAAGGGAAAAGGTCACGTGCTAGCCCGGCTGCTGGCACAGGCTGAATGATATAATGACAGGCGAAAAAGGATGCCCAAGACCTCATAATGGGTCTGAGGACTTACGCGGTGGGGTCCGTCACGGGCTCCTTGTCTGGGGGGGTCACCAGCTGTGCCCACCACCTCACTGCACTCCCTCCGGCCTGTCCCCTGCCTGGTGAGACGACCCCCAAACCCTGACACAACACCGCTCTAAGTATAAACCTTAGTGCCTCCGAAGAAAGAGTGCAGACTCGTTTGCCCCAATCTGTCCTTCCCCTGCCTGGCTTGGCCTATATCTCCATAAGGCAGGAACCCGGTTTGCATAAAGGTCTTAGCGCCCAGATGCCCAAAGGCCACCTCCGCCCCGTGTGGCAGGGAGCAGAGGCGTCTGGGAGAGGCACTTACATAGGCCCACGGGTAACCTGAAAGAGGGAAGACAGTCAGCATGGGGACTCGGACAGAATGGGGGACCACGGACGCAGTGGAGGCAGCGGCGGCGGTGGACGAGGAAGCCATGTGAAGGAGGCTGATGGAGCAGAGCACCCTGCGGGCGGACGGACAGGTTGGTGAATGCACGGGGGGGGCAGCTCCCCGCAAGCACAGTCCACGGGGGCTCCACAGAGCCCAGGCGGAGGAGAGACGGCCGGACAGCACAGATGGGTGGAACATCTGTCTGAGGACACAAATAAAGTGGAGATGGTCAAGGCAATGGCACACGGAGCCGGCACAAGGGACAGACCAGGTACGGCAGGAAGAAAACGAGAAAGGCAGACGGGGGCTGGCAGGGCAGGTGTGTGGTGTGTCAGAGCCACCGGTGAGGCTGGACGTGCTGGGTGGTCGCGGACTTCAGTGGCCTTGTACTGGCAGTGAGCACGTGATCCCTCGCGGAAGGGAGGAAAGGCATTCCCGGGCTCTATAAGGAGCCGGGACCCTAGGGGTCTCCCAGGGTCTCTCCAAAGTCCAGCAAGTAGCCAGCCAGGCAGGGAGAGAGAGGGTGAGGGCCAGCCCAACGGGGCACACGTTCAAGTGCCCGAGGGGAACACAGTGGCAGAGACTAGTGGAGAAACCCCAAGTGCGCGTCTAACCAGAGTGAGCAAACCCACGTTTCACGTGCGTACGTGGCCACAGCATGTACCAACGGGCCGAGTCACCGCTGCCCTGGGAGAGCTGGCCTGGACCCTCATGGGAGGTAACCTCGGGCAAACCGTGGAGCACTGGCCTGGGAGGCCAGCCTGGGTCGAGGCCCGGCTCTGTCACCATGGCCCCAAATCCTTGGGCCAGCCACTAGTTCCTGTGTCCTTGTCTGGAGAAACATCATGGGAGAATCTGTCTCACAACAGTGGTTCTCAACGGGGGCGATTTTGCCTCCCTGAGGATAGCTGACCATGTCTGGAGACCTTCTCAGTTGTCATAACGGGGGGGGGGGGGGGCGGGGGCGGGGCGGACACTGGCATTTCACGGGTAGAGGCCAGGGATGCTGCGAAACACCCTTCTATGCACAGGATAGTCCCCACGACAAAAACTGTCCTGGTCTAGGGACCTCCCTGGTGGTCCAGTGGTTAAGACTCTGCACTTTCACTGCAGCGGGCGCAGGCTTGAACCCTAGCTGGGGAACTAAGATCCCACATTCCGCGTGGTGTGGCAAAAAAACCCCCCACAAAATCCTGGTCTAAAGGACAAGAAGGCCGAGGTTGAGAAGGCCCACCTCCCAGGCAGTGTTAATGGGGCTGCACACACCATGGCCAGGCAGGGCACAAACTTTGCAAACTGTAAGGTGTAAATTACTGGTAAAACCGTATTTCTTCGATTCCAAGATGCCATTGTGTGTAAAAGGCACTCTTGTCTTGATGACTAATTATCCAGTACAAAAAGGAAACACAATCATACGAAATAAATACACTGACTGTGAGATGTATCCTGATGTCAGAAATGGTAAAATGTAAAAGAAAACGTGCATTTTGGAATCAAGGAATCCGGCACCACTATTATCATCATCCCAGCTACCGCACGTCTCAAGACTGTTCCTGTGCCTCTCCTGGGAAATGCCCTGACACCTTGGAATTTCTCTGGTAGAAGATGGAGGACAAAGCTGACCTGCCCTGGGGGTCTGGGATGTGTAGGGGTCGGTCTTGTGGGTAGACAGATGGACAGACAGACAGACCTCCTGCTCCAGCCAGGGGTGGCACGTGAATGCCTCTGCAGTGTGGTTCTCCAATTTAAAAAATAACGGTGACAAAATGACACACACTTACTTTTTCAGAGCTTCTCTCAGATTCTTAAATCTGCCCTCTGACGACACAAGCTTTTGGAGCTTATCAATCAAAGTTTTTGTCTAGAAGGAATTAGAAGCATTTACTAGCACACAGCACACAGCAAGCCCCGCGACTCTGGCCCACACTCCGGGGCTTTGCTTTGCCTCCTCGAGATAGGGCACGGGGATCTGGGGACTTCCTGGGTCTGGGGACTTGACCCTGGACTCCTGAGGAGGCAGACACGGATTTTTGTTTTGCTTGCCCGTGTTCATGCATCTTTCAGAAACATGGGAGTAGGGTCAGGAGGGTCCCAGTGTCAGGGTCCT
Organism: Grampus griseus; assembly: GCF_964374135.1. NCBI lineage: Eukaryota > Metazoa > Chordata > Mammalia > Artiodactyla > Delphinidae > Grampus > Grampus griseus. The sequence continues at coordinate 144,859,622 of NC_139018.1, read as the reverse complement.
GAGAGCTGGGTGGTTGGGAAGGACTTGGCGGGGGTAACTCCAGGGACCTGGACCCGATACAGTGCATGGCCGATGCATCATCATCACGATCTTTCTAATGACTGTCCCCAAAAGATGTGACCATCTTCTCATACCTTCACTTTGCTATATCAGGAGCACCACCCAGATTTAAGAATCAAGAAAAAAAGATGGCAGGTGAACTGATCATCAAAGGAGAAAAGACTTTGATGGAGAAGAGGAAACCCTGCAGCAAAGGGTCCCATCCGCCAAATGACCAGGCCAGGCCCTGCCGACGTGTCAGGCCGGAGCAACTTGGGTGGCTGGAGTTTGTCTTAAGGGACCAGCTGTGTGCCACAGAGCATGTCCTGGGTGGAGCCTGGCTCTGTGCTTCTCCTGCATGACCTGGGGAAACCCCTTCACCTCTAGGTCCTCAGCGCCCTCATTCATAAAACGGGGAGATGACTAGTGACCACCTTTCCAGCTCTAATCCTCAGAATCCAGAATGTGGTTGAGAAACCGGGCCAGAGACCAGCTGTGCATCTTATTACCAGAGGGGCTAGTCAGCCTGGAGGGGACGCTGGCCACAGAGGCCAAGTACACCCCTGATCGTCGGGTCTAATTTTTATCTGAGAAACCTGCCTGCGGAAGACGACAAGCTAAATCTTCCTTCTGATGGAAGAAGAGGTTGGTGTGCACTCTTCAAGGAGAAAGGATGGCGGAGCACACCCATCTGCTCGGTCCCTCCTATCAATCCAAAGTCTTGCCGCCTGGTTTGGACTGACCCCGCTCAAAGCAAACATTTATTCTGGATCTGGTGAAAGAGCCGCAGGCCAGGATGGAACGAGCCCCACCAAGCCAAGGGCAGGTGATTCTGCTTTCACCTGCGATGACCCTTCTCAGACGCCCAGGCCAACCTCCACCCCAGGCTCTCAACGGCCCTCCTGCACTTCATCTCTTTCCAGAGCTGTGCTCTTGCCTCCTCTTCTTTCCCCTCCACCTGCAGAGACATGAGATGCTGCAGCTTGAGGCCAGATGTGGGGTCTGAGTGACCAGAGCCCTCAGTGGACTCTGTCGCCCACCCTCAGCACGCCCGTGGGCAAGGTAGCGCTCCACTCACTTTGCTAGGTTTTGACCTTCGTATCTGGAAAACGGGAGGGTAGGTCCAGGTGTTCCTTAAGGGCAATACTTGTTCAGACAGTCCAGAATTGTGGGTGACATAAAAGCTACACAGCCACGTAGCATCACCACGCTTAGAGACCATGAAAAGGTACAAAGGATATTCTGGTGGGTGGGGTTTTTGCATACACTTGGGGCCAATTCGTGGCTCTGAGGTGGGCACACTTTGATTTCTTCCGCACCTGCATGCTTACTTGAGGTGTGTGTCTGCTCCTCTTCCGGTTATTGCTCTCTGTCCAGGAAGGAGATGTGTATCCTGGGAGGCCACTGGATTTTCCCAGCTGCTGCTTAGAAAGTGTGTTCTGACTTGAAGCAGCTCAAGCACCTTCTGGTCATGCCAGGAGCTTCCATCCTTTGAGGCTCACTGGGCTAGCAGGCCCCCTGGGGCCTTGGGCATCTCTGCTGGAGTATGGACACCAGGGAGCCGAAATATGGGAGCACTTGGAACACGTCTCTGAAACCAGAGACCAAGCAAGGAGCCTGCCTTGGAAATAGTGTCAGGACGAAAGATGATTATATATGGCCTCGTAAATACCATCCTTTCCTGTTCACCAAACAAGACTTCTGGATGGCCAAGGCTGCTCCTTCCAAAGAAGCCAAAAAGTATAGTTAGTCAAAGAGAGGCTTATGTCTCTACTGAAATCCAACCATTCCAGGGAGAGGAAGCACATATAACTGCATTAGTCATCTGCATCATCCTATAGAGATGCATCATCTGATCCTTTCCCGAGGGAAAGTTTTTATTTTCAAAGAGGATGGGAAGAGAGGTTGGAAGAAGAAAGGGGAGGCACCGGACATCCCAAACTAATTCTGACTCTTGCCGAGGCTAGACTGGACTTGGACACAGGCTCTTCTGCTTTGGGCTGGCACATGGAAGGGAATGATAAAAAAAAAAAACTAGCTGCAGAAATGTGGCCATCTTGGCCTATGGGATACCTGCAGAGGGACAGTGAACTGTTCCTGGTTGGTGTTGACCAGGCCACGGCCATGGCTACCCAGAAGCTCTTGGAGCCGGGCACTATGCACACGGACAACTATAGCGCAAACTGAAGGGCTGGGGGAAGCCAGTGTGGTCCAGTCTGCCATAGAGGGTGCAGGCCTAGATGTGTTTTCAGAGGCATCTTTGATTTTTGGACCAGGCTGGCTGGCCCTAGGTCTTGAATGACATCCCGGAAGGCAGGACAGATCACACACCTTGACCTCTAACTGCTCTCCATTTGCACTCTCCTCAGAGAATGGAAGACTTCAGGATGGTCAAGGCAGTTCCCTGCCAACTCTATGACAAGGGTGACGCTGGGGAATGAAGCCAAGAAATTCCCACACCCCCAGAAATGGGGTAGGAAAATGGAGCCTGGTCTGTGGGCTTCTAGAAAAGATGACATCATTCTGATGGAATAGGGCAGGAGAAGAAAGATGCTGACCTGAAATGGGTCCCTCAGACTCTGCCCATAGCCACGTCTGAACCTCGACAGGCCGACCAGCCTAGATGACTTAGAGGTTCTGTGGCAGCCTTGCTCAACCCGACTTCAGGAGTTTATGACACTGTGTGCCACGTGTGGCCAGATGTGCCTGCTCACCTGAGCTCCCGCACTTCCAGCCTCTGTTCTTTCTAGAAGCCGGCTCACAAGAGAGACATCTTCTGGTTTTCGTCCTGACCTTGGCATCTCTGTGTGCTAAGCAAGAGGCCCAGCCTCATTGGATGGAAGGGGTACTTTGCAGTCCTGCTGGAATCTGGAGCTGCAGTGATTGGCTGGCAGAGGAAGGGCAGCAGAGATGTCCCAGGGCTGTCCTGAGATTGGCTGCTTATCTAAGTAGGAGGGACTTATGGACCTGCTGCCTGCCTGGGGAGTAGAATCATGCCCTGCCATTGGCACGAGGAGAGTAGTGAGGGGCAGGGGAGAAACAGAACAATGAGGGGGGTAAGTCCAGAACGGTCCAGATGGGACAGGCCCCTTGGAGACCCTGGGCCCCACACAGCCCACCTGGCTGTAGGACCAGAGACACTATAACCAAGTTACTGGTGCCTTTGGAGGTTTACCCTGTCCCTTGGTGGTCACTGTCCAGCTTTCTGCCAACATGCAGGCTGGGGCAGGGACATCCAGTGTACCCAGAAAGGAGGTGGCCTAAGTGTCCCGTTGTGCTCTCCTTTCAGGAGATCTGCCTCCTCGTGACCCCAGGGCAAGGAGCTTTGTTCCTGAGGAAGATTCCACCTTATGGTTTTTCAGAATCAGGTTCTGAGTGAATAAAGATCAAGCCCATATTTAAGATCACACACTATCTAATGGGTAACAGGGACAAGTTAACCCTCTGGGGGCCAGAAGGGCTGGTGAAATCAACATCCGAGGAAAGGACTTGCAGGATCATCTGGCCACCATCTCGGTAACCTGCAGATCTGGACTGAGATCCCCAAGAAGTCACCAGTCTTTTGTCCCAACTCAAGGAAAAGAGTGTTGGGACCAATAATCATTGTCCTATATCCCACTTTGGCATATTGATTATTCCAGTGGGAATTAAAGTCCCACAAGGTCCTAGTGCCACATCCGTTGGCCTCACATCTGGTCCCAGGTGAAATAGGAGGAGAGGTTCTCTGTTTTACCTGGGAGTACTGGCCCTCACCCTGTCCTTCATCCACCTATGGATGGTGGCCCTCTGGTCTCTCCGCCCCAGCCCCAGCCCAGACCATCAGGCCAAGCTGGCTTCCTGCCCGCACCTGCTTAGAGACTTTGAGCCATGTCTTTTTCAGCCGGAAGATTGCGCTCCGGTTCATGGATGAGGTGATCTCCAGAACAGCATTGTAGTTGTGTAAGCATCGGCATATGTCAGCCACGGCCACCCACTTCTCAATGGCGCTCACCCTCGCATTGATGTCCTCATTGCGGATGATTTCTGAAGCAATCAAGTTACTGATCTTTAAGCCCATGCAATAAGATAAGAAAAAAGTAAAAGGAGTAAGTATTGTTAAGATGATAAATCACCATTATTTGCAGATTAAATGATTGTCTGTTTGAAAATTCCTGGAAGAATGAATTGGAAAACTGCCAGAACAACCAACAGAGCTCATTAGGGTAGCTGGTTAAAGACTCAATATACAAAAATAATTTTTTTTTTATATATTAGCAATACCAATTAGAAAATACAATGAAAAAAGATACCATCTTCAAAATACCAGTGGGAATCTGTAAATTACCTGGGACCTGTAATGAGAACTATGTAGGATGCTACATGAAAAATAAATAAAAATACCTTTTATTACCAAAGGTAATAAAAGAATTGATTAATGAAGGAAAAGATTAGATTCCAAAATGGAAAGGTAAATATGTCTTTTTTCAAAACTAATGTACAAGTTTAATGCAATCCAATAAAACACGCAATGGGAGTTATCTTGAAAACTTGACAAAGTAATTCTGAAGTTTATCCAGAAGAACAGAGAGTTAAGAAGAGCCAAGCTCTGAGGGAAACTCCCACCATACAACTAAAGCTTGGATAGGACACACACTTTGGGGCATCCCTGGTCTCACATATCCAAGGACTACTCTACCCCTGCACAGCAAACAATCACATACACACAAACAAACTAAATGTGGACTGGACCTGGAGCAGCCAGGGGGTAGGAAGCTGGGGCCAAAACATCAGGGAGCTACAACCACAAGGAACTGGGGCAGCAGGAAATACTGGACCTCCCTGTACATTTCTTTGCAATTTCCTATGAATCAATAATTTTTTAAAAATAAAAAGTACAAAAAACACGACTTGTTATTAAAAAAAATAAAGGTGATTAAAGGACAGTTACCAATGAATATAAATTGTAGGGCTTTACCACCCAGAAATATTCTTCTTTAGAAAAATTTCTAAGGGATGCATATAAAGAAGAATGAATTATAAAACTATTTAAGAAGGGAAAACTACTGAAGAGAATTCGGGAGGAATGGTAGTACAAATTAGCACACATATTATAAACCTTAATTAAATTGAAGTAGTATTTTTTTTTCCATAAAGAAAACACTGAATTCAAAACAGTTTTACATATGTTATATAACTTTTTTAAAGGAATAGAGTAGTCAAATCTTCCAGAGAAGAGAGAAAAAAGGAATACCTGTCAACTTATTCTATGAAGCCAGTACAATCTTGATACCAAATCCAGATACAGAAAATACAAGAAGGAAAAATTACACATCCATTTGTTTAATATAACATGAATATTTTAGATTTGTCCATGGAACACAAGAATGGTTGAATATTAGAGAAAACTCTGTAACTGTCATTCATCACATCAACAGATTTAAAGGAGAAAAATCATACGACCATCTCAATAGATGCAGAAAAATTTTTGATAAAATGCAGTATTCATTTATAGTAAAAACCACTATGAGCAAACAAGGAATAAGAAAAAGAATTTCTTTAACTTGATAAAGAAACAAACATTATCCTAAGCAGGGAAATATTAGAAGCATTCTCTTTAAAACCAAGAACAAGATTCACTGTCACCATTTCTGTTGAACACTGTCATAAAGGGCCAGGTCTGGAGGCACCCAGGATGCAAGCGCATGCACTCAAGGGTGAACAGTCCCTTAAATTTTGCCCCCTGAGCACCTCGTTCAACTTACCCTAGTTCTAGCACTGATACTGGAGATCCTAGCCGGTACCAATCAATAAGATAAAGAATTAAAGACAACAGGACTGGGAAACAGCAAAAACAAAAGCAAACCAAACCCTGTGTCAGGGAGAGATTAAGAAACAGAGTTTCAGGCCGTGAATATCACCTTCAAAGAGGTACACATGCTGTGTACCTGAAAACAAAGGAAGGTGGATTTTAACAGAGATGGCCAAATACCAGGTAGTGATGAGGGTAGCCCTCTGGAGGTGGGTTGTGGGGGTTCAAAGCAGGCTCTCCTGCTGATGACTGGGGGTGAACTTTAACTTCCTTGAGCCTCGGTTTCTTCATCCATAACAGAGAATTAAACAAAAATGAGAATAACAGGATTAAATGAGATGATGCTTACGAAACCCTTGGCGTAGTGCTTGGCACATGGTCAACATTCAATAAATGCTCACTTCATATTCTCACCTTTTACTTACGTGATTCCTGGGCACACACTGGGGGAGGGGGTGGGGGGGGGGAGAGGGAGGGACTTTTTATTTTTGGCCGCGCGGTGCAGCATGTGGGATCTTAGCTCCCCGACCGGGGATGGAACCCACGTCCCCTGCATTGGAAGTGTGGAGTCCTAACCACTGGACCACCAGGGAAGTCCCCGGAGAGGGACTGTTTTTGCTGCCTGGTGCTGTGGTTGGACTTTTGGGTCAGGCGTCGTCCGACTCAGGCCTTGTGTGTGTTTCCTGGGGCCTCGCCCACATCCATCGCTTCCTCTCTCCTGCTATACATCCTGCTCTCCATTCTACGGCTGTGTTCCCTGTCGGGCTCCTCCCCTGAGCTGCAATACCTGGGTCCTCCTTGTTTCCTCCAGGCTGCCGAGGACCTTCCCAGGATGAAGGTCCACCCCCGGCTGTGCGTGACATGATGCGGCCTTGACCAGGCGGTCAGGACAAGTGGACTCATATGCCTCCACTTCCGGCCGTCAAAAGCTTTTGTGTTGATGGTTAAATTCATCAACAGAGGAATGAAGATGCTGAGTGCAAATGCCCTCAAGGCTGTCACAAGGCTGGGGGTAGACGGGTCCCTGCGGCTGCAGGGGTTGGAGCTTGGGCAAATGCGGGGAAGTTGCCGGGAGAGATTTCTTCCTTCTGGCTGGGGCCGTAGAGCAGAGGAAGGCCACGAGCTACCAGACACTGGTCAGGAGACCTCAGGTGTCTGCCCTGCAGAGGCTCGGTTTCTTTGTATCTAAAGTGTGATAACAGCCTCCATCTTTTAGGATGGGCGTGAGCTTTAAATGAAATTATCATGCCCATGAATCACAGAGCTGGAGAGGACCCAGGTGGTCTGGTTCTAGCCAGGTGTACAGCCCGTTCAGAGGGTCTCACCGAAGAGAAACCTGCAGAGAAAGGCACTGCACCCGCTCCCCCACCCCCATACTCACATCATTGAAATGCTTAGTGGTTTTCATGATATAAGGGGTCCTTTCATTCTTTTCCAGTTTCATCCATCCTTGTCCGAAGAACTCCCTGTAGGAAGAAAGGGAGAAACCCAGGGTGGATGAGGTTAGGTTTGCCTTGCTGATTTCTTTGCTTTGAGTTCTCTGCTTTTTGAAGTTGTCATTTCTGGGGAGTAACTTTCTGCAGAGCCCTCGAGTGGAAGGGACCCTGGGGTCAGGTCTAGCTCTGCCTCGTACCAGCTGTGTGGCTTTGGGTAAGCCCTTGATATCTCAGGGCCTCAGTGTCCTCATCTGTGAAACGGGAATAGTGACAATACTTTTCTTACAGGGTTATTGTGAGGCTGAAATGAGATATGGTGCGATGGGCACATCAGATCTTGTTTTGGATCTTGTTTCTGAATGGGAGAGCTCCCGTTTTAAAGTCCCCTTGCAGAAGCTGGTCTGTAGAACAGGGAGGACAGAAGCCCACAAAAAAGGGCCAGATGGAAGTACAAAGGAGCTTGCAAGCCAAGCCAGCAGCGTGCTCTGGTAATGGTGACCTCATGGGACCATAGACCATCCAGGCCTCCAGGAGAAGCTCCTTATTTGATAGTGACTGTGAGAGTGACCTGGACAGTTCCATGGGCAGGAGGGAGCAATAACTACTGTCAGAAATAACTGCTGTCTCTACATGCAGGAGATGCGGCAGGTTTCTAAACTGTCGACACTCTCTGTCTCGGTGAGGTAGTGCCCCAGTCAGTGGGGGCCTCTGTGTGTGCCAGGTGGGGCTACCTTTCTGGAAAGCAGAGATCAAAAGTCCTACAATGATTCATAACCTCAGAAGCGGTGATTCCAATTTCAGGAAACTATTCTAGGACAATTGTCAGAAATTCAGAGACATATTTAGTTACAGGGAGGTTTACCCCAGCTTTAAATATAAAAGTGAAAACTGGGAACAAGCCCATGGCTTAGTGCACTGCTGGAGAATACTGTGCACTTATTAAAAACGGTGTCTTTACAGATACCATTTTGGTGTACCGTTAGGCGAATAAAGGGTGGTACAAAATTATGTAGGTGGTATAGTTACAATGAACAGCTGGGGGTGATTGACTACAGGCCAGAGCAGGTAACAACCAGGCCTTGGGGCTGCTTCAAAGTCCAGAGAGTCCCCCCAGAGTCTGCTCCTGCACATGCATACACACCGACACACACTCATGCGTGTGTGCACATTTGCTCACATGTACGTGTGTGCACATACGTGAACACATACTCCTTTTCTAGACCTCCAGGAAAGGAGCACCGAATTAGAGACGCTTCTGGAAAAGTGTGTGTGTGTGTGCGCGTGCACGCGGGCACGCGCGTGTAGCTGGCAGGTAAGGACGGAACTTGGGGACAGGAAAGGGGATGGGATCCTCTCTCATCCCTGCCGGCACATGCATTTTTGTTGCAAGCTGTGGAGGATCGATCCATGCAGCTCTGGAAATCTACTGCGCATGCTTCAGGGATGGGAATTCAGCCAAAGACGGTGCCCGAGGAGGAAGGGTGGGGTGTCTGAACCTGCACCCACTCACTCATAAGGGATCTTCTTGAAGACCAGGTGGTCCAACAGGGTCAGCTGCTCCGCGATCTCCAGGGCTGAGTGGTTTTCAAAGGGCTCGGCCTTCACGCCTTCAGCCTGAGAGGAGCAAGGTCCCAGTTAGGCCCATGAGGGACACCTTCTGGCTTTTTGGCCACTTCTTGGAGGGCATCTCCACCTCGATTCTGGTGAGTGGGTGGGTGGGGCGTGACTGGGGAGGCCCCCCGCCGGCAGACCTGCCGAGGGGAGATGAGGACGGGATGGAGGGGACTGGGAGTCACTGTCTGTGGTGCCCCATGTGTGTGTGTGTATACGTGCACGTGCAGGCCTGTGCTGTGCTTCAGGGTCACTCGTTTGGTCATCACTTGCCCCCAGAGCATGGACGAGACGACAGAGGCACCCAGAGACTAATAACTAGCCCACGGCAATCAGCCAGAAACAGGCCGACTGAGACCCGAACCCAGGCCGTCCGACTCCAGGCTGTGATCCGTCTCTCCCTTCAGGTCCTGTCTGGGTCCACAACTGGCTCCGTAAAATTTCTTTTTTTTTCTTTTTTTTTTTTTTTGGCTATGCTGCATGGTGTGAAGCTTGTAGGATTTGTGGGATCTTAGTTCCCCAAGTGGGATTGAACCTGGGCCCTCGGCAGTGAGAGCGTGTAGCCCTAACCACTGGACCGCCAGGGAATTCCCCATAAAATTTCCTTTTAACCTTCATTAGCAGAGAAGAACTCACCGGTGTGAGTGCCTCCTGGGACAGTGCCCCCGTCCTGCGCCCAGAAGACAACTGTCTGCCTTAGCCCTGGGTACCATGCCGCCGCCCCCAGGGCCACCATGGACACCACCTTTAAAGGTGACCACTACCTGAGCCCCCAATCAGGGGAAATCCTCAGCAAGCACTGGCGAGGGGGCCGGTGTCCCCACGGCAGGGATTAGACAAGAGGAGGCCCAGGGCACAAAGGCCTCTGGAAAGTCTGCTGGATCTGGGAGAGGCTGGAGGGAGCTAGAGAAAATAGGGGGAGGGGACAACTGTGCAGTCTTGGGAAGAGAGTCAGGACCAAGGACGCCCCTGTTCTCCCCCTTGGGGCCAACAGGGCTGCGAGGGAGGAGAGGGGCCAGCTACCCTGCCCAGAGCGCCCGGCCAGCCGGCGGAGCCCCTGGAAGCTGCACTGATCACAAGGAAAGTGGGGTGACCCCGAATCAAGGGAACAAGCCCCCCCCTCCTGGACGGAGTCTCTCCCTCCCACTTCTCGGCAAACAGTCATCCAGAACTGCCCTGCCAGGTCCCCGCGAGACACCAGAGACAGAAAGACCAGAAAACACGTCCCTGGCTTCAGGAGCTCCAGTCACAGGACCAGAGCAGGGACAGAGTGTGGGAAAGCCGAGGAAAGGGCTCCTACTCCAGCCTCTGCGTGGTGTGTGTGTGTGGTGTGTGTGTGTGGTGTGTGTGTGGTGGTGTGTGGTGTGTGTGGTGTGTGTGTGGTGTGTGTGTGTGGTGTGTGTGGTGTGTGTGTGGTGTGTGTGTGTGTGGTGTGTGTGTGTGGTGGTGTGTGGTGGTGTGTGGTGTGTGTGTGGTGTGTGTGTGTTGGTGTGTGGTGGTGTGTGGTGTGTGTGGTGTGTGTGTGTGGTGTGTGTGCATGTGTGTGTGTGTGGTGAGGGTCCATGCATCCCCCGACACAGTCACCCTGGGCCAGGAATGCTCTGTGCAGAAGCCCAGATGCAGGAGCCCGGGTGTGAGGGACACGATGCCAACAGGGGAGGACAAGTTCTCAGGAAGGCAGCGGGGACGTGGGGACGAGAGCAGCAGGTGCCTCCTGGGACACCGTGTTGGGGGTCAGGAGGCTCATGGGGAGGAGCCCCCAGCCTCTGAAGCAGGGGCGGCAGGCGGGGAGCTCAGCCCGCTCCTGAAGGCCCAGGATGGCTGAACTGTCAGGACCAAGGGCCAGGCTGGGCCTGGGGAGTGGCCTGCAAGCCAGGGTGGGGTGGCCCAGTGGCCGGGGGCACTGAGCGTTGTGGAGAGGCACAGAGGAGGAGCGCTGGGCAAGGAGGAGGGGCGGCTCCCCCTGCTTCCTCCTGGCGTGGCCAGGTGAGGGCTGAGCCTGGCAGCAGAGGCTTGGAAAGTTGTCACAGCAGGAAGCCTTCTGCTCTCTGGTGAGGCCGTGGGGCCTCCTCCACACTGGACGTGCCCCTTGCAGGCCCTCTGGCCTCTGCGAACCAGGTCAGGGCCGGGGGCTGTTCGGCGGGCAGTGCTTTGTTCTGGAAGAGCCTCAGCTCTTCATGAAGGAACAAGAGGCCCTCAGGCTCTTGAGGGGCAAACATTCCAGTCGGGCCCCTACTGGGAAACAAGAGCAGAGTGTAGCTGCTCCCCTGAGCTTCCCTGCGGGGGGCACATGTGGCTTCCTGGGGTGCCAGTCCTGCAGTGCTGCTCTCAGGGGCCAGGGGCAGGCAGGGTGCCAGTGTTCCATGGATGGCCTCACCCGACCCCGAGCAGGGAGAACGAGCTCCAGGAGTCAGGAGAGGGGACAAGAGGGGAGCAGCGGGCTCAGAACCCAGAGGCCCAAGTCCTCACGCTGGCTACTTGGGACAGAATGGACGTCACTCGTCCAGCTTGAGAAGCAAGCCAGCGGGGGCCGAGGGGCCCGCACGGGCTCCACCTCCGGGGAGGTTGGAGTTGGCTTTGAGCTTCGTTGGCTGCAGTGGTGGATGGCAGGGGCCTGGGGCTCTGGGGCGGCTCGTGGTGGCACGTCATCAACCTGGAAATAAAAGTGGGCCCAGCCAGGCCCTGGAAGCCCACAGACCATCGTCCCCTTCCACCGCATGGAACGCTACTGTGAGCTCTGCCCAGGGTCATTTCTAGGCAGGTGGCCAACTGCATCCTGTCCCCTCCAGGTGAGGCAGTGTGGCGTGTGCAGTGAGTTCTGAGTGCGAACACCAGCTCCGTCACTTAGCATAACCTGGGCTGGGTCGCTCCCCCTACCCCTGCCTCAGCTGCCTCCTCCGGAAGGTGGGGATAATGATATAAACTTGCAGCACTATTGATAAGCGTGTTTAAGGCACTAGCACAGCTCCAGCGCAGAGGGGCAGCTCATACACTGAAGGCTTGACTTCCTACCCTCCTCCTTCCAGGGACAATGCGACCAGAGAGAGTTGAGGGGTCAGGGGAGGGATGGGAGACAGAGGATGAAGAAAATGGAGGTGGTGGTGTTATGGGTTGAATTCCCCACCACCCAAAAAAAGATATGCTGAAGTCCTAAACCCTGGTACCTGTGACTGTGACCTTATTCGGAAATAAGGTCTTTATAGATGTGCTCAGGTAAGATGAGGTCATTAAGAGTGGGCCTAATCCAGTATGACTGGTGTCTTTATAAGAAGGGGAAGTTTGGACACAGGGACAGACATACACGGAGGGAAGAGGATGCAGGGACACCCAGGGAGAAGATGGTCATGTGATTATGGAGACAGAGATGGGAGATTCACTGCCACAAGCCAAGCAATGACCAGGGCTACCAGACGCCGGAAGAGGCCCAGAAGGGTCCTTCCCTAGAACCTTTGGATGGAGCACGGCCCCAGCGACACCTTAATTTCAGACTTCGGGCCTCCAGCACTATGAGAGAATAAAATTCTGTTATTTTAAGTCACCAGTCTGGGGTATTTGTTAGGGCAGCTCTAGGAAACCAATACAGGGGGTGACTGAACTCCATCAAGGGGTCGTTGGGTGGGGATCCCGGGAGCCGGAAGGCCAGGGAAGGACAGACTTGGCCAGCGAGCAAGGGGGCAGGCCTGGCTCACCGTCTGTGTGAGCTCCTCCAGCGTGATCTGGCTGTCCCCCGGGTCATCCTGGGTCAGAGTCCTATGGGACGAGAAAGCACAATGAGCCCCATGTGCTCAGTCCCCCCAGCCTTTGGGGCAGCACCACCCCCACCCTATCGTGCAAGGCCCCACGGTCTCGGCGCCCCCCATCTCTCTGTCTGTGCTCTGCCATTTCGTGCGCCAGGAGCCCCCTTTCCCCTTTCTTGTCACTGACTTCTTCTTTTTTTTTTTTGCAGTACGCGGGCCTCCCACTGTTGTGGCCTCTCCCGTCGTGGAGCACAGGCTCCGGACGCGCAGGCTCAGCGGCCATGGCTCACGGGCCCAGCCGCTCCGCGGCATGCAGGATCCTCCCGGACGGGGGCACAAACCCACATCCCCCGCATCGGCAGGCGGACCCCCAACCACTGCGCCACCAGGGAAGCCCGTCACTGACTTCCTGATGGGCTGTCTTCAGGATTCAGCTCCCTGGCTGGGCAAGGTCCCCACCTAGGGCTCCCTCAGCCCCGGGACTTCCTGTGGTCTCAGCCTCAGGCTCCCCATGTTGAAACGGCTGTGTATGTGCCTGTCCCCCCCCCCCCCCGCCACCTCTAGACCCGCCAGGAGCCCCTGAGGGCAGAGTGATGTCCGATTTGTCCCTGTAGCTCTGGTACCCGGCACGGGGCTGGGCATGTGGTCCGTGCTCCTGCGTGCCTGTGGGATGATGGGGGGAAGGAGGGGAAGGAGCTTCAGGACTGGAGGATCAGAGAGGCCAGGAGGGGCTGGGAAGCCGCCCAAACGGGAGAGACGGAGGATGGTGGGAGACAGCAGTGTGGGGGCCAAAGGCCCGGAGGTGGGACGCCGCTGATGGGCTGCTGAGTACAGTCGAGTGGGTCCCAAGCAGTGGTGGGGAATGAGGGTGGACCCTCGGAGTCAGGTCAAAGTGCTGCGCCCTCGTTCCGACAGCAATCGTGAATCCCAGGGATGGGCCTGAGAGCCAAGCTGGGGCTGGGGGTACGCTCAGGAGGCTGCGGGGCCTGGTTGAGTCACTGGCGCTCTCCCTCCAAGGAAGCAGTGGCTCAGAGGAATCTCACCTGCAGACCTACAGCTGGGGCTCGGTGGGTCCACCGTCCACACCAGGGCTGCACAGCCGGCTCGTTCCCCTGCACCCCGGCAGCATCCCACACAAGCTCCCTGACCGAGGGGGACTTTGGCCGATAGGCTCAGGGTCCTGGCACAGCCCTGCAAGCCTCCCGGGAACCAGGAAGAGGTGCCTGGGGGACCTGGTGGCTGACTCTGTGCATGTGTGTGTGCGCGTATGCATACGTGTGTGTGCGTGTGTGTCTAGGGGGCAGGTACTGAAGGCAGGGAGGTGTGGAAGAGATTCTAGGACGCTGAGCCTGCAGGAACGACGGGGCCTGCAGCACGGGCCTTGGGAAAGCAAAGCGGATGGTCTGGCTGGAGGAAGACTGCAGACTGGGTTGTCGGCAGGAAAGTGGCTGCAAGTCTGGGTCAGAGACCGTGACGGCAGGACAGAGAGGGGCAGCCGGAGCCAGGCAAGAGGTGGGGAGGTGAGGCCTGACCGCGAGCCCATGCACCTGGGCAGGGCCGGAGGGCAGCCTGAGTCAGCAGGATGGGAGCGGAGGGTGGACTGGGGCCTGCGCCCGACACCCCTGAAAGACCTGCAGAGGCATCAGCATGACCTCACCACAGCCTCACCACAGCCCTGGAAGTGGGTGTTGTTCGTCCATTTTATTTTTTTTTTCTGCGGTACGCGGACCTCTCATTGCTGTGGCCTCTCCCGTTGCGGAGTAACAGGCTCCGGACGCGCAGGCTCAGCGGCCATGGCTCACGGGCCCAGCTGCTCCCCGGCATGTGGGATCTTCCCGGACCGGGGCACGAACCCGTGTCCCCTGCATTGGCAGGTGGACTCTCAACTACTGTGCCACCAGGGAAGCCCTGTTTGCCCATTTTACAGAGGAGAAAAACGAGGTTCAGAGAAGGGGCTTGCCCAAGGTCACACAGCGAGTCACTGTCTGAGCCAGCAGGGCTTGGATGTGGGGCCACCTGACCCCTGACCTCCATCAGGAGAGGCAGTCTGGGGCAGGAGGAAAAAGGACAGGTTTGGGGACAATTTAACTCAATTCAACAGACATTCCCTGAGCACCTAGAAACAGGGGCTTGCCGGTGCTGTTCAACAGAACCCTCCTCAACGATGGGAATGTTCTTTATGCTGCCCAGTACGGAGGTACCAGCCACCTGTGGCTCGTGTGACCAAGGAGCTGAATTTTATTAATTTATTTTTTTTTAATGATATTCTTTTTTTTTTTTTTTTTTTGGTCTGGGTGGCATGTGGGATCTTCCCTGACAAGGGTTGGAACCCAAGTCCCCTGCAGTGAAAGTTTGGAGTCCTAACCACTGGACCGCCAGAAAGTCCCAGAACTGAATGTTAAATTTTATTTAATTTTAATTAATTGAGATTTCACACCTATATGTCGCTAGTGGCTACCACGCAGGACGGCAATGGGCTAGACAGGTGTTCGCAGTGGGTGTGGATGGAGAAGCAGACACCCTTCTTGCCTCAAGGGGCTCAAGGCCTGACGGGGGCAGGCAGAGGGGAGAACTGCACATGGATAGCCCACTCGAGAGCCTGGCTGCCCCGAGATCCTCCCAGCACACCTGCCTGAGGCAGTCCTTCGGCCTGGGACTGTCCCTCCTCGCCTCCCTGCCTCTGGCCAGCCGTCCGGAGGCCGAGCGCAGGGCCGCATCCCAGCAGGCCGACCTCAGCCCTTACCTGATGATGTTGGCTGCAGCCTTCCGCTCCTGGGTCAGGAGCTCCGGGTCGTGCATGACCTCCTCCAGGAAGCTGATCACCTTGCATTTGAGCTCGTCGTTGGTCTCAAAGTCCTGGGGGGAAGAAGGGAGGGCGGCTGTGGCTACTGTTCCCGCTGCCCTGGGGTGGTCCCAGCCCGGCCACAGGAGGAGACTGAGGGTTCGGCTCCTGCCCACGGCAGGCTGCCCGCCTCACTCCCCTCTTCCCTAGCTGCCTGGCCGGGCGTCAGTGGAACCTCCAGACCCAGAGGTAGAAGGCACTGGGCAAGATCAAGGACCATCCCTTGATCTTGACCGCTACACCCCTGGGCCAGGCTCTGGGAGGTATCCCTGCTGTAGACAGAGGTGGAGAGCAGAGGCCCCTCGTCCCCTGGAATGTCCTAGGTCCCCCTGTAGGGGATCTGAGCAGGCCCTCCCGAGAACATCAGGGTGGCTGGCTCCTGGGGTCAGTGGCCTCCGGTTCCCAGCAGCCCGCCCCGGGGTTAGTCCCACCCACCTGAGAGTGCTTGGAGACCCAGTGGCGGAGCACATTCAGGACGCGATTGGTGGCCGCTCTGCGGATCACAAACTCCTTGTCTCCGTTCCTCTGGTCGGGGGGAAAGCCTGGCGGCACATGTGGCAGAGGCAAGAGTGGGGACGCGAGGATAAGAAACAGCACTGGCCTCTAGTCCAGACTCAGACCCCAGATCTGGGGAAGTCGGGCTGCCCCGCATGGCTGCTGGCGGGTGGGCTATGGGCAGGGGATGAGAAAATATGCGACAACCATCCCAGGTTCTGACCGGTGAGACTGGATGTCACGACTTCTCTGTGGACGCAGTCCGTACACACCCGCCCCTCCCGGACCTTGGCACCTTTCAGGGGCTGCTGGAGGCGTCTGGCAGCCTTTCCAGACAGGGCCACACTGGATCAGAGCCCTCCGGGACCCCTTCTCTGCAGGACCAATGTCGTGGCAGTGGGAGGCGGTGGGGATGGCCGAGCTTCCCGTGGGCAGTGGGCTTGACTCCGAGCAGAGGTTTGGAGTAGCAGAGGGGGTGGGTGGGGAGGAAGGGGCCTCCAGACAGGAGGCTCGGCACACAACAAGCCTGGGGCAGCAGTCGCTCCACATTCGAAGGCGGACAAGCCCCTGGGGCCACGCTGTTGTCACCAGCCGTGAGCGATCCCCGTACCTGCGCTAGCCAGGGACATCCTCCGGTACTTCTCCTTGTTTGGGGCGCCCTCATTGGCGCCTGCAGTTGCTATAGCAAAGGCAGAGGCTGCTGACAGGGCGCTGCGGTTACTGTCCAGCTCGCGACAGGAGGTCATGACAACTCCATTGTTATAAGAGAAGAGTGGGAACTCTGTGGAGAGCACGGAACCACTCGTCAGTTCTTCCTGGTCCAGCCCTCGGCTCAGGAAACCAGGGGTCCTGAGGCTAGAAGGGGCCCAAGACGGGCTGGCTGTGCTCACTGCACCCACGGCTTGTCAGGCGGTGGCAGCGGGGTCTGTTCCCCTGCTGGGGTCCCCGGGAAGGGACACGCTCATGCCATGCCATGTCACCCCAGGGCTGCCTCAGAGTAGGGAAAGCCCCTGCCCCCCTCTGTTTCTCCTGCTGAGTTGAGAAGGTCCCACCAACCGTCCACCCCTTCCATCCCTCTGCAGCTCCAAACCCTTTACCTCTTAGGCCCAGCTGGGCACAGCCCTGCTTGAGGACAGCATTGTGAGTTTTCTTCCCTTTCAGTCTATTTGGAATGAACACATAACCTGTCCAGTGTCTGACATGGATAACTCATACTGACGGTCTCCCTGGCACGGTGGGGTGGAAAGAGCACCGCACTCTGAGTCTTCGCCCCCTGTACTAGCTGTGTGGCCTTGGGTAAATTACCTAACCTCTCTGAGTCAAAATAATCTCTGGATAATAGGGATATTAACACCTGCTTCAAAAGATGGATGTAAAGATGAAAGGAGTTAACACAGATGAAAGTACTTAGTATTGTGTGAAAAGCTGTATCTTATGGAAAAACCCAAATGAATTTTTTGGCCGACCCAATATATATGCCATGGAATATCAATGCAATTAATAATAATCATTATTTTTTTAGCAGTAATAGTAGCAGAATCTCACTCCAGAAACCTTAAGCTTCAGCTTGTAAGTCTCTGGAGAGCAATCCATCCTTAGGAGAAAGTAACAGCACTTATGCAGTGAGGCGCAAATGACTGACTTTAAAACTCAAAGCTGATTTCTGGAATCTGGCTGTCTGTGAGATCTGCTTCCGTGTACCTGAGGGGCTGTGGTAGGCCTGCAGTGTGTCTGGGCAGTTTCTCTCTGCAGGTGGGTGACCCTGTGACTTACTGGGTCTCCTCAGAGGGCCTGGGGGGTTGGGGGAGTTCGGGGTTCAGGCTGCACCTTGTATGTGGGACCAGGGGCTTCCATAAGCTTATGCCTCACCTTTGGGTACCTCAGAGCCCCCCTGTATGTGGGGAAGTGCTTAACGGGAACCAGAGACCCAGCGGCTCCCCGAGAACCCTCCAGGGTCATGAGTCTGAGACTTGGGTGGGCATCACCACAACCTCTCGGAGACTTTCCCCTTAGATGAAAAAACAGGAATGTCCCGGCCCCGCTGCAAGGTGTCGGATGTTATTAAAGAGTCTGGCCCAGAGCCTGACATGTAGCAGCAGCTCAGGAAACACCTTCTGAACCTGGATCTTTCCATGAATGAGGCCAAATGCTGGGCCTTCCTGCCCATCTGCGTTGGGTGGGTTAGGTAGTCTTGTCTGAGGTCAGGGGAGTGATTCTGCTGAGTTGAAAAGCAGGATTTACCAGCCAGTGTTGCAGCCCCCCGGGGTCGTGAAGTGCAGCTGGGTTCCTGCACTTAGGAGTCACTCATAAAACAGCAGGCGTGACCCCCACTGGCCTTTCCTCAGCCTGACCCGCCACCTTCTCCCCACCTGGATGGTACATGTCCTCTGGAATTGACCTGTGGTTTCGGGTCGGTGGATTGTACCTGAGGAATTTTTGCTTTTGACCGATTTTGGTGTTGTTGGCGATTTGGTTGGTGATGTCTCAGTGTCACCTTCGTCACTCTGGTTTTGATCGTTATCTGACTCTTCCCTCATGGAGACTTCTGAGCCTGGGAGAAAAGAAGGAAACAATTTGATGTTTCTCAAATCGTCCATGACTTTTACATGCCGGTCTAGAATCTAATGAGGCAAACGGAGTAGGTTTGGCATATACCTGTTGAGGACAGTTTAACATCTTCATTTGCCACGGGGCCCCATCAGACCTTTTACTTGCTGATGGACCTGTCAATCTCCAAGGTGGCTTTTGCTCTGCCAGGGCTCCTCAAACCTTAATGGGCACACCTGGGGATCTTGTTAGAATACAGATTCTGGTTCAGAGGTCTGGGGTGGGGCCCGGGAGGGGTGATGCCCGCGAGGCTGGTCCACGGACCACACTTTGGGTAGCAAGGTACTACCCCACGCCCCGCTTTTTTGGTGTCCGTGTGAAGCATCTTAGTTAGGGTGACCGTCCAGGATATAAAATCCTGCTTTATACCTCTTGTCCCACGCACCCGGTCACTATCAAAAGTGTCCTGGCTTGGACAGTCCCCCTGAATCTTCGGAGACTCATGGTTTTCACACTTCGGGGAAAGCAGATGAATTATATCAAAAGTCCAGCTCTGGCGTGGTGAGATCTTGGTCGAAAACTCTTCACCTCTCTGGTCCTCAGTTTCCCCAACTAGAAAGTAAGTGGAGTTACACCTGACCTTTGTGAGAAGCCAAAGAAAGCTATAGGTCTCCTGTTTAGAAAAGAATGTCCATATGTGTGCATGCACACACACACACACACACACACACACACACACACACACACACACACACAAACTCTGGTGCACAGTTAGACAGGTTCAGGGTCACCTGGATCACTGGTCAAGAAGCCCGGTACGAGGGGCTTCCCTGGTGGCACAGTGGTTAAAAATCCACCTGCCAATGCAAGGGACACGGGTTCGATCCCTGGTCTGGGAAGATCCTACATGCCGCGGAGCAACTAAGCCTGTGCACCACAACTACTGAGTCTGCGCTCTAGAGCCCGCAAGCCACAACTACTGAGCCTGTGCCCTAGAGCCCACGAGCCACAACTACTGAGCCCGTGTGCCACAACTACTGAAGCCCGCACGCCTAGAGCCTGTGCTCCGCAACAAGAGAAGCCATGACAATGAGAAGCCCGTGCACCGCAACGAAGAGTAGCCCCTGCTCGCCGCAACTGGAGAAAGCCCAAGTGCAGCAACGAAGACTCAGTGCAGCCAAAAAATCAATAAATAAAATAAATAAATTTTTTTTAAAAAAAGAAAAAAGTGTGAGATGAGATGAGATGACTTCTCAGGACCGTCTCACATCACATCTTGTCACGCATCAGGCCTGGACTCACTGCAGGCTGTGGCAGATGGAGTTCTGGCCCCTTGACGTTGCCCTGCCAGGGGCTCCGTCCTCCGCTCCTGCGGGACGGCATCTGGGGCTCTCTGGTCGGCTGTTACACTGGTTACTGACTTTCGGCTGCGCCTGTCCCCTATTTACTGTATGCGCCACAGTAAATGTCACTTGGTACCGGAAGCTCCTGGGGGCTTGACCCCTCCCCGGCTTTGCCGTCTGCTGGTCGTCCTGCTGACTTCCCTCTTCTCAACTCAGAGGACAGAACTTCCGACCATCTTAAAATGTTTTTCAAAGGCCTCCTCCTCGAAGGCTGGGGCTTCCATCCAGCCCAGGGTTGTGTGTTCGTGTGTGTACACGCCTGTGTGTATGTATGCACATGTGTGCTAACCAAGACAAGGCTGGCGTCACCCAGGATGTGGGCTGACCCAGCCTAAGACACAGTCAGACAAGCCTCCCAGCAAATGCCATTCTAGAATGGGTGGGCTTCTGAGAGCAGGGAGGGCCGAGCCTGCCCGGCACCACCTCCGGCCACTGCCCCACACCCGGTGTTCCAGGTGTGCTGAGTTTCCCGGTGTTGCCTGAACACACAACACTTTTCCTTGCTTCTCAGTCTTGCCCACTCCATTCCCTTTGTCTAGAATGTTCTCCCTTCCTCCTGGTGACAAATCTAGATCTAACAGGTCCTCCAGGAAGCCTTCTCAGGCTCTCCCGACGGCGTCCCCACTCCGTGCTCGGGGTTCCTCAAGCACCCCTCTAACACCACATGCGTCAGGCGCCCCTGTTTCCGTGTCTGGTCCTGTTCCTCAGCCACACCGTGAACCCCGGCCTGCAGGAGCCCCATCTGATGCCCTCTTCTCTCCTAGGCCCTGACTGGGGCCTGGCCCAGGACACGTCCACTGCAGAGACGGACAGATACAAGGATGCAAGAGGAAGCTGTCATCAGGGCAGCGGGAGGGACACTCATCCCACTTCCTGGGCATCTCTGCCTGCCCCTCCCCGACCCAGGCTCTGCACTGCCACCACCATCTGGCCAGGACCCCCCAGCCTCCCGGTGGGGCTGGGCCGGCTCAGTGGGCCCGTGAGCAAGGGGCGGCTTGGCCCTCACATCCACTCACTCTGTTTGCTGGGAGCGGAGGATTCTTCGGGCTTCTCAGTGCTCATATCGCCCTCATCTGGAATCTTGCTGGCGAAGCTGCTGGACACGTACAGCTTGCTGGTGTCCAGTGTGGCCTTGCTGAAGGGCGACATGGCCGAGTACATGCTGGTGTAGCCGTTGGAGTTGCAGCTGAGGGCGGCCAGGTCCAGGGCCTTGCCGCCCGTGATGATGGGGATGTTTAGGGAGAGCTTCCGCCGGCGGCTCGGGGATGATGTCTTGGTGATGGACAGGGGTGGGGGTGAGGAGAACTTGCGGGTGGCGCGTGGCGACTTGGGGGGGTCGCCGTACAGGAGCTTGTTGTTCTGGCCACTGGCGAACAAGAGCTCCAATGACCTGGGGGGAGGGCCAGGGAGGGGATGAAAACAAACGGTCAGTGTAGGCCTGGCTGCCGGTCCAGGCCTGGGGGTCCCCCGTCTCCTGGGGGGTCAGCGGGGCAGCAACGGCTCCCTCATCCTCATGCTCCCTGACCGCCGGGCTGGTCCTCTGAGTGGGCAGGTTTGAGAGGAGGCCACGCCAAAGGGGCCGGGTAGTTCAATGGGCTGTGGCCAGGTGTCTATAGGCCCAAGTGTCCTGTTCCGGGAGGGGGGCAGGGACTGTGGTGGCGCGGTAGGCCTGCCTGATGCTCCCTCTTTGTATCCCTCTGGCCAGCAGCAGCAGCTGACCCGTGACGCTGCGGGTCTTCCTGACCTGCAGGCTTCTGAGAAACCTCTCTCTGTCCCCCGCACGGGCTCGGTGTCACCAGCACCTCTGACGTCCTCCTCACCCAGGTCCAGAGAGTTTATGGATGAAGCTGAGACTCAGAGATGGGAAATGACTCATTTGATGCCTCCTGACGCTAAACCCAGTGTCCTTTCCACCCCACCTGGGCGCTTGGTCAGCCTCAGGTGTAAACTTGGGGGGCGGGAGGCTCCCAGCAGCCCTGACCACGCTCCTACCGCCTGCAGGCAGGGCCCACAGCTCAGGGCCGGGTTGGGAACAGGTGATATATACATGATAACACAAACAGCAGCTCGTGTGCATGGAATGCATTCAGCATGGGACAGACCTCATCTCTTAATCCTCACGGTTGCCCC
The DNA here is from genome assembly GCF_964374135.1 of Grampus griseus. Taxonomy (NCBI): domain Eukaryota; kingdom Metazoa; phylum Chordata; class Mammalia; order Artiodactyla; family Delphinidae; genus Grampus; species Grampus griseus. The sequence continues at coordinate 144,837,594 of NC_139018.1, read as the reverse complement.
AGGGGGAAGGTGCTGGTGTTCCCATTTCACAGACAGGAAACAGGCTCAGAGAGGTGAAGGGGTTTGGTCAAGGCGGTACGGCTGAACCTGCCTCTTCCCACTACAGGCTCTGCCTGCTGGGTGGAATCCCAGGGGGTTCCCAGGTTCCGGCGGGGGGGGGGGGGGCGGGGCGGGTGACCTGCTGGATCCCTCAGGAATGACCTCGATTGCTTTTCAGGCGTGACTCCATCCCGGATGGGGCAGTTTTTCCTGCTCTCTCAGAGCCCTGGGAAGACGGCTGCTGAGGTTTAGCAGGTGAACTGCAGCACTGGGGGGGAGGGGGACACGGAGGGGCTGGGGGAGGGGACGGAGGTGTACTCTGGGCAGCTGGCCTGCGCGGGCAGCAGAAGCGTGGGGCAGGGCGGGGCGGGGGGATGGTTGCCCGGCCCCCAGGCGGCCCTGGGAGTTGGTGTTGTAGAGACGAGGACCCAGCCCCAGTCTCACCCGCGGGGGTGGGTGGGTGGGGGGTGGGGGAGGACTTAGCGGCATCCAGGCAGAAAAGGAAAGCACCAGTTGGCCTTCCTCCTTTCCTGGCAGGCCCCTCCTGGAGCGGTGAGGTTGATCAGGGTCCCTGAACTTGACCAACTGCTGGGTAGCCTCAGACAGGTCCTTCATTCCTCTGTGCCTCACTTTCCCCTCTGCTGGGTGAGAATTGAAAGCTACCTTCCTCACCCATCTCAAACTGGGCTGCGGGTTTGACCTGCCCCCGTGGTGCCTCGCTGGTACTACCCTTGGCTGGGCAATCATCTGGCGAGATGGGGGTAAAGGTCTTTGTTCACTAAGCTGGGTCCCCAGCAGCTGGACTGGTAAATGTTAAAGTTCTGAGGCTGGCTCTTTGGGCTGGCCCCGGGTCTCGGCCAGTCTAGCACCTGACCCTGTCGTGTGGGATGTGCCTGCCCTTAGAATTCTAACCTGGCAGGGACCCTGGGTTCACAGTGACCCCACCAGGCCCCTCAAAGCTTGGCCGGGCTGGGGGTGGGCAGCTGAAGGCTGGTTAAAGCTGGGATGTGAGGAGGACAGGTGGGAAAGGAATGCAAGGGGGGCACCTCCGCCCTGCCTGTCACCCAGACTCAGACAGGGGTGGCCGTGTGGGCTCAACGAGACCAGGGCCCTGGGTTCAAGTCCCCACTTTGCCACAGACTTCCAGGAGCCCTGGGGCAAGCCTCTTGACCTTTCTGGTCCCAGTTGGCCCCCCACAGGGCTGAGCTGTGACAACACAGATGGAAAAGATGGTCTTGAAGCCAAGGCTCAGGTGGCCAGCCCTCCACAGGTGGAAAACCACCCCAAGTGTGCAAAAAGTGACTCTCTTCTTCAGAGCAGGACGTGGTCGCAGCAGAGAGGGGATAAGATTCTCTCTCTGTCTCTTTCTCTCTCTCCCTTCTTCCCTTGACTCCGCCCCTCCTCTTTTTTTCCTTTCTTAAATGGGGAAGGTGGGGAAACCCTGTCCTGTGGAGGAGACGACCCTCCCCCCCCCAAACTCTACCCCACCCCAGGAGCCGGGGGTGGGAGATGGAGAAAGCTGGGTTCGAGAAGCAGCGTCAGGCAGGTCAGCCCTCCCCGACCTCTTTGCAAACGGCGGGCTTGGTTCCTGGGGCAGGGGGGCGGGGCCTCATCCCCCCAGCTCAGGTTCCAGCCCGCTGCCGAGCTCGATCTCCCTCCTGGGCCCAGAAGCTGTGCGGGTCGGCCTGGGAGGAGGAGGCCTGCCCACCTGGCGGGGATGGCACTGATGGGTTTCCTGTAGATGGTGATGAGCTTATCCAGGACCACGACGGCGGTGGTGAAGACGCGATAGGAGTGCAGGAAGGTGTTGAGGAAGTCGATGCTCAGGAAGCGCAGGTCCGTCAGCCTCTCCAACAGCCGCTCCACGCTGGCGTACCGGATCTGCAGCACTTTGCAGGAGTTCATGGTTTTGCTGAAGCGAATGTCCACGTCATCACAATATAAGGAGGCGTCGGACCTGAGGAGGGAGGAGGGACCGAGAAGGCACTTGGGTCTGAAGGTGTCTGAGTCCGTGGCTGTCTCCCCGACCGGGCTGCGAGCTCCCCGAGGGCTGGACCACGGCACACCCATCACTGTCTCCCCAGCGCACCAACAGCCAAGGATGGAGGGACGGATGAAGGACGGGGTGGCTTGTGACGGGAACAAGGAAAGCTCTGGAAGACTGACGTTGAGGAAAAATGGGCTGCAACTTCTTTTTCCCAGTAATACCTGAAGACCTGACATTATAAAACTCTTAGAAATGCTGGATGAAATATAACAAACTTAAAAATAATGTGCTGCCACGTTCACAAGCTATGAAGAAAGTCCGTTCACACAAAAGCATGGACACACATATTCAGAGCAGCATTATTCATAATTGCCCCAAAGTGGAAACAACCCAAATGTCTATGAACGGATGAAAGGATAAACAGAATGTGATCTACCCATACAATGGAATACTATTCAGCCATAAAAAGGGATGGAATACTGATATATGCTACAACATGGATGACTCCTGAGAACATGCTAGGTGAAAGAACCTAGTCACAAAGGTCCACACATTGTAGGATTTCATTTATATGAAATATCCGGAAGAGCCAAATCTATAGACACAGAAAGTAGAGTGGTGGGTGCCAGGGGGTAGAAATAGGGGGGAACTGGAAGTGGCTGCTAATACGCATGGGTTTCTTTTTGGGGTGATGGAAATATTCTGGAATTAGACAGTGGTGATGGTTGCACAACACAGTGAATATAGTAAAATCCACTGAATGGTACACTTTCAAATTGGTGAGTTTTATGTTATATGAATTATATCTCAATAAAAAAAAACAACAATTAGGGGCAAAAAATATACGGGAAATTTCCAGGGGCCAAAAATGAAGAGAAATTTGGAAACCAGTTGATGCTTTAGCTGCCTCTAGGGCATCTGTTGCTCTTGGAAACCAAGCGCCTTGGTTTCAACAGAGTAGACCAGGCCTGGGCCTGCGGGTGGAGGGAGTTGGAGTGAGACCCCCATGGAAAGCTGGGACCCTTGAAGGGTTATAGGCTCAGTGAAAGGGGGCCTAGAAAAATCTACCCACCAGGAAAGGAAGATTGCAAGTTTTCTGTTTTAGCCCAGGCTGTGAGGGGGGAAGCATGGGGAGAGTGTCAAGCTCCCTTGAGAGTGTATTATTTGCCCTTCCAGTGGTTTTGGAAGACAAATACCTACTATCTTTGTGGTCTGGGAAGCCCAAAGAGTATTAGTGTAGTCACAGGATGTAATGCTCCTGGGGCAACTGGTGGAAAAAATGCAAGACCTTTCAGGAAGAGCATCTGTCAACCAGGCTCTACAAGACATTCAAAGATAAACCCCCCACTGAAAATGAGCTCACAATCCAAAATTAAAAACTACATGAGCAAGTGTCAGCAGATATGATGAATAGCTTAATTCAATCCCCAAAGGTCTAATTTTTTTTCTAAGTCTAAAAGTCTTACACATTTTTGTTACTAGTGGCTCCTGCTGCCAGCAATCTGCTGACATCTCTCCTCCCTTAGTTATGAAGAGCTACACCTCCGGCCCCTGTGCCAAGGCAGGGCAGAATCCTTAGCAGTTTATTCAACCTTCTCAGTCTTTGTAGAGGGAGGTCATCTCCTCCTTGACCTCACCTCGGCTGCTTCTTAAAGTATTAGGTCAATTAACATAGCCTGCGTCACATCAGCTGGACTAAAAGGGAAACCCTCAGGGCTGAGCAGTCATCCTGGATTAGATCTATCAAAGTCCTTCATCTCTGGCCAAAGTGATTTTTGCATCGGGTGAGGGTATAACCCAAGCCAGAGCAATCCAAGTCCTTTTCTGGGACCTTCTAAATTGGATCTGGTGGCAGCAAGTCCCATTCCTCTCAGGCTGCCAACACGTGAGGACAGGCGTCTGGTGGTCAACCAGACCATAGTGGGCTGAGGACCTGAGGGCTGAGCTGGATCTAAACATCCACAGGTCTCTCTTCTTTCAGTTTGAAAAGAGACAATCCTGAAGAAACAGGAATGATTCCTTCTAAGGTAGCTTTGCTGCAAGACACAGAACATTTTAGAAAACACCTGTTTTATTTTTCACCAAGATTCAGGAGAATATATATTGCATTGACCGAACCACAAGAAGCAACCAGGAAGAGGAAATCATCTGAGACCGGAAAGATTTCTTGGAAACGAAAGACAAGAGTGTTGAATCAGAGGACATGAATGCAAGTAACAGCAGATGAGAGACTCAGAAAATCAAATGAGTGACACAAGAAGCCAACTTGAGAAATTTTCCCAGAATGCAGAGAAGGTGGAGAGGTTCAAGTGAGGAGAGAGAATGTAAGCGGCATGGAATAGACAGACAGGGATCCAGCCAGTTGACTACAAACCTCTAAAGGAAGAAGAAAAGTTGCAGAGAAGCAAAACTGAAAGACAGTGGGCAGGAGAAAGTACTTGCAGATGGGAAGGACACAGTGGCATCATCCCTGGAGAGCTGCCCTCGGCCCTTGGGTGAAAGGACTCCCTTAACTCAAGCCAGGTCCCCACCATGGGACTGCACCTTCTAGAAGGACAGTGCAACTCCTCACACACCATGGATCCCGAAGCGTCCAGCCTAGACCTGACATCCTCAGTGGTGATTATTGGACCCCTCTGGCAAGGGTTTGCTCCTAGCACCTTCTTTTTGGGCTCCTTCTGCCGCTGGAGTGGAGTAGAGAAAGTGAGAAAAGCCCTACCTTTCCTTTTTTTTCCAAGGGTTAATGGAATTTTTTAAAAAGATTTATTTTTATTTAATTTATTTATTTATTGTTTTTTTTTTTTGTTGTTTTTTTCAGTACCATGTAGCATGCGGGATCTTAGTTTTCCGACCGGGGATCGAACCCGAGCCCCCTTGCATTGGGAGTGGGGAGTCTTAACCACTGGACCACCAGGGAAGTCCCAAGCCCTCCTTTTTCTATCAACCTCCCTTGCCCCCTTCTTCTCTGTCGCAAGCCTCACAATCATTGTTGGTGATGGTGCCTCTGGCAACTCCAATGTTACGTAAACCTATTCTGGACTTTAGTTGCCCTATCTGTAAAATGGGACGGCACAATAAAGCAGTGATAAAAACAGCTTTCATCCTGGATACCAGTTCTGCCAGACTGGGAGTAACTGCCTGGGGCTGTGTTGACCATTACAGGCTCAGCCTTAAAGACTGCCGTGACCCATTAGTAATGTCTGCCACGGATTCCGGATTCTGATCCAAATGGCTGGCTCGTGTGTTAGATATTTACCAGCCCTGCTAGAAGGAGTTTTCGGTCCCTCACAACACAAGCATCTCTTGACTGTAAATTCAGGCCTGCCTCTCTCTTTGCTCTCCCAATAATTTTTTTTTTTTTGAGATTTTTTTTTTTTTGACGTGGACCATTTTTAAAGTCTTTATTAAAATTTGTTACAATATTGCTTCTGTTTTACGTTTTGGTTTTTTGGCTGCGAGGCATGTGGGATCTTAGCTCCCTGACCAGGGATCGAACCCATATCCGCTGCACTGGAAGGCGAAGTCTTAACCACTGGACCTCCAGGGAAGCCCCCCAATACTTCTTGATGAAACTCCAAGCGGCATTCCTGTCTCCCAGGCATCGAGAGGCCTGGGCTTGATTGGAAAGGGCTTCCCTCTTCTTCCTTCTGCAGGGGGAGTGCCCCGCCTTCAGTCTACCTGTCCTTGAGGTCACATGTTGGGGCAGAGCCTCAGGACCCAGGGCAGATGGAATGAGACTTCTTGGATCTTTGGGCTGCTGGTGGTTGATGACCTTCATTCTCTGGGACCTTCCTTTCAAACGCTGCCACTAGCATCTACCCACCAGAGGGCCAGGATGCAGTGTGTCGGGAGGGTAGCAGGAATACTCAGGGTGCATGGGACTAAATGTTTCTTTGTATTGCAAACCAAAAATCAGGACGCTCTTAATTCAGTCTGACAACAGGGTGGGGTATCTGAAATGGGAACCATGCCAGAAACTCAGAGGCTTACGGGGAACACATCTAGGGAATGTCCCCCCAGCCACAGACCCTCCAGCTATACCACTGATGCCTTTTTCCAGGCAGGCTCTCTGTTGCCACTCTATCCCTGGCCACCAGGGGGCGCCCGTCACCGCCTTGGGTGCAACGCTAACACCTACAGACGAAAACCCCACTCCTCACCTGTCACGTTACTATTATCTGACTCCTGCCCACCTCTTCAGCCCGCTGTATTGTTTAAGAAAATACAGGTGTGCTATAAAAAATAAGAGAAACAAAAAAGGAGGACAGACGAAGGAGCAAACAGCTTGTGAGCCATGGCAGGCATATATATACACTAAGGAAAGCATTCATGCGCCAGATGTAAATAGGAGGGGTGGAAGGACCAAGCGTGCACTTAATATATTCAAGCTACACTTAATATTCATGAGGCATAGCGTACACTCAATATTCATGTCTTAAGTCAGCCACCCGCTGGCGACATCCATTCTGACCCTCTACCCTCTGTCCCAGAACTATAGATAAACCTGTAGCTCTTCTTCAGTCTAACTGGTGAGCTGCCACTGTGGCCAGACATACTTGCCCCGACTTCTCAGACAGAGCAAGCGTGTGCCCTTGGATCCACTGATCAAGCTTCAACTCTGGTCCTTGTAGCTGCTCTATCAGCAAGGAAGGTAGATGGGGCAGGGAGAGAGGCTGGACAATGGCCACGGTGAAACTAGCTCATGCAACTACGTGTAACAGGCACTAACCTACTATCCCTTCTCTTTCCCCTGGTTTCTCACTAAGTGTTTAAAATTGATTCACTAGACTGTGTGGTTAAGCATCTTAATTGGGTCTGCGAGTCTTTCTGTTCCAAGACCTCTGGGAGGGTTTATCTGGTAGTGAACTTGGAGGCCACAATTGCATTAAGGTTATTTCCCACAGGACATACCACTCTCCCAACCCTGCAGCCCCATGGAACGTTTTATCATTCCCCAAACACACCATGTGCTTCGCTGCCTCTGTGTCTTTGCACATGCTGTTCCCTCTTCCCAGGATGCCCTTCCAGCTCCTCCATTTAGCAAACCCTAACTTATCCTTTGAGGTCAGTTCTGATATCCTCTTCTTGGGAAAGTCTTCCCCAGTTGTGCCAGGTGAACGAGTCACTCATTCTCTGAACCCTCGTTCGTAGCATCATACAAATTCTATTCTGTAGCACCCGCTAGCGTTTTACGAGTTCTATGTGTCTCTTTCTCTCACTAAATGGAGAACTCCCTGAGGACGGAGGCCACGTCTGCTCATCTCTGCTCCCTGGCGCCCTCGCAGTGGGACGCTGCCCATGGGCTACTCCTGCCAAGGAGGCCACGCTTAAGTCTGGGAGCCGACAGGTCCTTGGAGTTGTCACTTTGACCTGGATATTCCATTCCCTTTATCACCATCATAGTTTAAAATGCTGTTATTTTTTCTTTCACGGGTGAGTTTATTTTGGTTTCATCTGCTCACTTTTACTGCCTCAATACGCACTCTTTGCAGAAGATAAGTAGGTACCCACTATACATTTAACCATCATTCTACATGTGGTTTTTTAAATTCATCGTTGAAACAAATCCAGGAGGTAGGCAGGTGGGTGTTATCATCTCCCAATAACAGGTGAGAGACCCAAGCTCAGACATGTTAAGTGACTTGTCCATAGTCATACACAGAGCAGAAGCTGTGGGCCAGGGCTCGTGCCTTCAAGTCCAGACCTTCCTTCTGGGCTCCAGCACCTTCGGCTGTTAAACAATGTAGCCATGGGGTGGGGTGGGGCTACTCCTCATAAACTCAGCCGGATGCTTGAAAGCTCTGGCGTACACGACCCTGCCTGGGCTAGCTCCTAGCTGCTGGCGTGCTCGCTTCATCAGGCCTGCTGTCGAAACGGGGTGGGTGGGACCTTTCACACCCTCACTACATAACGGCCTGCAGTTCCCCCGAGTGTGCACTTCAAGTAGCAAAGAGGCAGTGGGTCCCCAAGGTTTGCTTTGGGCAGGACAACACGCCTGGGGTCGGTTAGCTGGGTCCTGGCGTATGCCAGGTGGGCAGAGCAGCTGGGAATTCAGCGGTTCACATGGAGGCCAGGGAACCAGAGGGCCACCTGGGGGGCACCGTGAGGGGGTCAGGCGAGCAGATGCTGGAGGAGAAGCAGGGCTGGTGCAGGCCAGCAGGCTGCGCTGCCCGGCGGGGCTCAGAGAGCTGAGCTCAGCAGGATGGCAGCCCCCTCGCCCTTCCTCCCTGGCATTGCCCAAACAAAAGAAAAATAGTTATTAAAAAAAACAGAGTGCATGAAATGTCATTCCTGATGTTCTACTTTAAACAGCCTAATACGAAAATCCACATTTTCAAGACAAACAACTACAAAAGCTAAACCAAAGCCATCAACCAAATAGAAGTTAACTGAACTCAAACACCTAACGCGCCCCAGAGATGAACCCCGGCATCTTCCGAGCCCCTCGTGGTCACTGTGTGGCCCTCGGTCTCTGGAGCTCAGCCCGGACAAGAGGGGGCTCAGGGCACTTACTTGATCATCTGCGGCACAGTGACCTTGGAATTTTCCTCAAATGCGTTCATCATGAGGCCATTGCACCGGATGTTATCCACGCACTGGAATCAGAGAGAAGACCCCCAGGTCAGAGCCTCCGTCTCCGTTCCGAGACCCAGGCCCAGCGGGGGTTCTGCCGAGCGAGGCTTCGCAGGCCCCGGCCTGACGCAGGGTCAAAGGGCGTTGTCCAGGCAAGGGCAGGGTCAACGCACAGCATCCCTCGGGTTCTGATGCGAAGTCAAGTCCCCAGCTCGGTGACCTTTTGGGGATGTACTCGACTTCCCTGGGCCTTAGTTTCCCTACCTGCGAAATGGGGATAATCATTCCTACCTCCTCGGGGTGTTTGCAAAAATGGAAGTGTCCGACCCTGGCCACTCTGTGGCTGACCTCTGAGGTCCAGCACGGAGGACAAGATCAGATCCACAGTGACCTGGGGCCTCTGTCCTGGGAGGCCGGCTCAGCGGGTGCCGTCCTGCCCACCCCCGTCCTCTGCTCACCACAGTGCCCACATCCTGAAGCCACAGACGGTTTTCCATAGTAAAAATCCTGCCTGGGGGTGGCAAGGCTGCCAGCACTAAGGGAGGAGATTGTACATTTTACTCAGCCTCTGAAAAAAATTCAAAATCCAAATCTTTCTTTGAATAAACAGTATACACCCAAACAAAAAGAAAAGACTCAGAGATACATCACTTTTTCCTTCTCATTGCCCCCTGCTCCAAGCTCTCACATTTCTGCCAAGTGAGGGTCTCTCCTTGGCCCGGGCTACGGGGTCACATCACAGTATCTTCTGGTTTTGAGGATATGTACGTGCGGGCAGGGGCCAAGGTCACCGGGAAGTGAGAGCAGAGAGGCGGGCACAGTGGGTCAGGGCCAGGACCCCTAGTTTTTCGCAGGCCCCAGAGGAAGGCTTGTGTCAGTGGCCCTTCCCAGCCCACTTTCTCCAGCTGCACACTCTGAGACTCTCTTTAGCTCTGGTTCCATTGGCAACCCTGCAACGCAGGGTGCCTGGCCACCGATCAGAGCTGCCTGGAGGCATCAGTGGGCCTGGGGGGCCCTGACGCCTGGTGGTATCAGCAATGCAGCCCTCAAGAGGACACAGGCCCGGGGGGTACCCTCCAGGCGAGCAGCCCTGAGCCTTTGATGGCTCCCTGAGGACTAGAAAAGGCCATGCTCGAGGCTTCCAGTTTTTCGGTTTTCTCCGGGGCACGCTGGTTGTTTGTTTTTATTTTGTTTTTTGTTTTTTTTTTGTGGTACGCGGGCCTCTCACTGTTGTGGCCTCTCCCGTTGCGGAGCACAGGCTTCGGACGTGCAGGCTCAGCGGCCATGGCTCACGGGCCCAGCTGCTCCGCGGCATGTGGGATCCCCCAGGAGCCGGGGCACGAACCCGTGTCCCCTGCATCGGCAGGCGGACTCTCAACCACTGCGCCACCAGGGAAGCCCTCAGGCTGGTTGCTTGAAGCTGGGAGGGCAAGACTGAGAAAGAGCAGACGTCTGCTACTAGTTGTCCTCACCCTGCCACACTGCGGGGCGGCGCGCTGGGCAGGCAGGGCAGCCCAGGTGTGAGGCCTAAAAATGAGGGGCAGGGAGTGAGTGGGGGGACTGCCCTGAAATACAGTAAAGGCTCTGCCCCCCAGTTCTCCATAAACACAGCTCCCAGGCCCCCTCCCCCGAAAGGGGGACATCTCCAGCCTCGCTGCCCCCTTCCTCCCGCCATCAGCTGCTCTCCTAATACTCTCCTCCACTGTGCAGAGAGCAGGCGGTCCGGAGAGGTTCCTGTGCTCCTGGGACGGGGCTGGGCTGACCCATTGCAGGCCCTGGCTGGGCCCAAGGAGAGGCCTGTCCTGGGCCAGCAGCCCGGTGCTGCCGACAGCCTCTTTCCAGACTCAGACCTCTGCCCTGGTCCTGCAAGTGACCTCAGCCCTCTGGGTCTGCTTTCTGGTCCCTGGGAGGTCTGTGCTTCCTGTGACTCTCCCAGTGGGGCCCTAACGCTGGTGCAGGCAAACCTTCCCTCCTGCAGAGCGGACTCCGGGCTTTGCGGGCCCTTTGCTTTCTCTCCTGGCTCTGCTACATCCAGCACCCTTGGGTCACGGTGCTCAGACTTTTCTGTGGTACCAATGGCCTGGGGCGTGTGCCGAAACGTAGGTTCCCAGGCCTCGTGCCAGAGACTTGGATGTAGTAAATCTGCAGGGGACCAGAGGGGAGCCCAGGAATCTGGAGTTTTAAAAACTGCCCTAGGGATGATCCAGATGCAAGGGGCTCCCAGACCACACTCTACGGGGGGCCCAGGGGACTCTGCGAGCTGGACAGCTAGCTGGGCTCAGCCTTGGTTGGCAGAGATACTCACGTCTTTTCCATTAGAACCCTGTAGCTGCCTCCCGCCCCCCACCAGCTTCGGCATGAAGGGACCACCTGCTTTCAAGGACAAGTGATGCCGCTCACCTGGCTGATGTCACTGGTCCACGCCGCCTTCTCCTGTCTGGATGAGGCCACGAGGATGACTGTGAAGGGCGGGGAATCCTTTGGTTCCACCCCGATCTTAAAATCCAAGTGGTCTATGTCTTGGCCGGATCCTTTGGCTTCCAGGTGCAAAACACGGAGTTAGTCGAATGAGTGTGGGCCTTTCTGAGTTGGAAAATGACTGCACGATACCTGCCTCGCCCCACTGGTGACAGCAGCAGTAGGGCACCAGGCCACTTGCTAGTTTCAGAACATCTTTTTTTTTTCTTAAGGTGAGGAATCCCCACTTCAAAGATGGAGAAACTAAGACCTAGAGCGCAGAATAGCTTACAACCACACAGGGACAGCTCCGATGCCGCGTTGGAAGAGCCTTTCGGAATCACCAGTCGGCTCTACCCTCATTAGGCCAACGGGGAGCTGAGGTCTCCGGGGAGGACTTTATAAGACCCCCAGCCGGGCAGCGGCTAAGCAAGGTCTAGAACTGGCCTCACAGCTGGGCCCTCCAGCTACGCCAAGGTGATACAGGGGCCAGGAGGAGAACTTTAGATCCTAAGCTTTTATGGACCCAGCTGGACATTTAGCTCAGTTGAGAGCTCCCCAAAGCCAAAGTAAATTCTAGGTATTTTTATTACTGCTCTTAACCCGAAGGATTCCTTGAACTCTTTATTTGGCAAGACTAAGATCACAGTTCAGAGATTCCTTGCAACATGGCCACATTCATCAGGGGTCCCCTGAATAGGGTGGAATGTTGTGGAAGGCCTGCTACAGCTCTGGTCTCTGCTTGCTGGCTGTGTGACCTTGGGGTGATACCCTTCCCGCTCTGGGCTTCAGACGTCCTCCTGTACAAGCAGAGTGGGACGTGACGGCTCTGAGGTCCCCGACCCTTCCAGTGCTGACACTCGAGAATGTGAGGGCACTGGAGAGCCCGCTCCGTGTGGTGACTCGAGGATGGGATGACGCTGGCTCCTCGTAAGTGGGGTGTCTGTGTGTTGAGTGGGGGATGCATGGGGCCACGCCTCTCTCCCTTTCCTGGCCCTGGCGGGAAAAGGGCTTTGGGGACTGACAGTTCCACTTGAATCGGGACCAGCTGTGGCCAAGACTGAAGATCATGCTGGTAAGAGCTCCAGGTAAATTGCTGCACATGTATTTTTGCCTTGGTGGGGGAGGTGGGGGGGCGCTTGGCTCCGTCCCCAGTGGAGGGTCACGAAGGGTGCGCGCGCGCACGTGTGTGTGTGTGTGTGTGTGTGTGTGTGTGTGTGTGTGTGTGTGTGTGTGTGTGTGTGTGTGTGTGTGTGTGTGTACTACGCTCCCAGCCCCCAGCAAACCCTGAGCCCGAGCCCAAGCCATGCTGGGACTGGGATCTGGGGTCCTTCAGACACAGCCCTGCTTCGAGGAGCCCCACCTTGGGGAAAGGCAAGGACGGACAGTCCAGCTGGTGCACCCCCAGGGGAGGGCCTCCAGAGCCTTGCTGGGGGGCCAGTGAAGGAGGGAGACGAGGGCCAACTTTGGTCCAATCAAGAGACAGTAGTGACCCTACCCCTTCACCTAAAATAATAAGCCCATCCCCCAATTCTGATTCCCCGGGGAGAGAGATCCCATGGACACCCCTACACGGCGGCTTTCCGAGCACCTGGGCACCACCTTCCCCCAGCTCCCCGCCCAGCCCCTTCTGGTTTGCTGGGGCCCCACTCACATGCTCCCTTCTCCCCAAGTCTTGCCTCCGGTCCTGGTCACTCCAACACCACTGCGGGGGACCGTTCCCCTGCACTCCCTCTGGTGGTGGCACGTGTGTCCCTGCACACCCTACCCGTTTCCACTGGAGGACAGAGACAGGCCCGGTGCCTCCCCGGCCTCTTCCTCGTGGCCCAGTGAGCCACTGTGCATGTAGCAAATTGATGCGTGAAGGAGGGGTGCTCACTGAGAAGTGTGACCGCCAAACCCAACGGCACCGAGTCCAGGGACCCAAGGAGCTTGGAAGGAACCAGGAAGGGGGAGGAGGCTGTCACCTGCAGGGCCAGAGAGCTCCTTCTCTAAAGACCCAGGACCAGCCTCTCCGGGTCCAGCATCCTCCCTCTCTCCCAAGAAAAAAAACCAATGCCCGGGTCCAACCTTTCAGGGGGGAGTGTGTGCGCGTCTGTGTGAGCACACGCAGGCTTGCACGTGACTTGCACACTTACCTTCTTCCTCCGTGCTTTCTGGCTCCTCCAATAAAGTGCAGTCAATGAGGGATATGACTCCATTCTGAAAAAGAGCAGGGGCCACCTTGAATCAAAGCGAGAGATGTGCTAGTTTCGGAGTTCCAGAATATCGGGGTGAGGAGTGAGCACCCACATAGGCGCACATATGTGTGTGGACATTACATGCCAAGTGGCTATTTTGGTTTTCAAGTTGAAGAACTTTATCTCCATATAGGAAGCCCAGTGAAGTGGCTCAAATGGGATTGCTCAGAGACGCCTTCCCCAAAGGAGGGCCAAGGTCGGGCTGGGGGTGGAGGGGCTAGAACCTGGCTTGCACGGCCTTTTCTTGCCCTACAGCGGCTCTGAGGCATCACCTGGTAGCCCTAAGTCTGAAGTTTGAACTCCCTCATTCTAGGCTAAACCCTGCATGTTACCAGTAGGGAAACAGGACCAATTCACAGACCTGTCTCAGGTATTATTCCGCTTTTACAGATGAAGAAATGAAATCAGGGAGTTAAGCGTCTTGCCCAAGGTCACCTGGTAGGTAAGTGGCAGAGTCTGGAAAGAGCCTCATGGGCCTGTTCCCAGCTCAAGGTCAGTGGCTGGCTTTTAATTATTAGGAATGTCTGGAAAAACGCCTCTTAGCCTTGAGTGTCTGAGCATCTTTTAGGTGTGAGATCCCTTGGTCCTGTAGTGAGAAATGAAAGTTACCACCACTGTGCTGGTTGCAAAGCATGTGCACGAATTCTCTGATACCCCATCCTTCAAAAGGTGAAGGCTACTTCCCTTCCTCTTGCGTGTTAACTGGACTTAGTGACTTGCTTCTCATTAAGAGAATAAAGCAGGAGTGATGGTGTTCAGCTTTGGGGTCTGCAGCCTCCTGCTTGCTCTCTTGTTGTTTCTTGGACCACTTGTTCTGGGGGAAGCCAGCTGCCGTGTCATGAGGAGAGGGCTACAGATGAGGGACGAGGCCTCCTGCCAACAGCCATGTGTGGGAGCCACGCTGGAAAAGGATCCCGGCCCCAGTCGAGCCTCAGATGACTGCAGCCCCAGCTGCCACCTTGACTGCAACCTCATAAGAAACCCTGGGCCACATATGTCCACCCAGCTAAGTTGTCCTGACTTCCTAACGTGCAGAAACTGTTTGAGACAACAAATGTTTGTTTTAAGCCACTCCAGGGGACTTCCCTGGTGGTCCAGTGGTTAAGACTCCACACTTCCACTGCAGGGGGCGTGGGTTCAATCCCTGGTCCGGGAACTAAGATCCCACATGCTGTATGTGGTGCGGCCAAAAAAAAAAAAAAGGCACTCCATTTGGGGGACAGCAACAGATAAATAACATAATAACTGACAATAACAGAAACCTGCCCAGGTGGCTAATCTATACATGAAAATGTCTGCAAGGCAGGCTGCCACCTGGAAGGCAGAGGGGGACCTGGAGAAAGTATCAAGAGTGGGCCCCCGAATCCTGCATTCTGCTTCTTGTTTGGTTCTTTGGTGGCCCTGGGGGAGCCCCCCAGGCCTTGTTGGGCCTTAACCTGACCACTGATGTCACTGGGCTGGGTAATCTCCAAAGCCCATCTAGCTCTAACCTTCTCTTACTTTAAGTCCCAAAAAATTCTTACGGTAGTTTTAGATCTTGGGGAGTTGTAGCAGGTCCCTTTTAGGAGGACTGAAGGCATTCGATTTCCAACGGCAGTATTTAACAAGAAGTGGTTTGAATTTTAGCTTTGGTTTCAGAACACAGACTCTGGAGTCAGACTGCCTGGGTTCAAATCCCTGCTCTGCCACTTGTTGGCTGTTTCTAGAAGCCTCAGTTCCCTTATTTATACAATAGGGAAAGTAACAGTTATCTGCCTCCGTGGGTTGTTCTGTGAATTAAATATACATGATGTATTTGGGCTAGTGCCTGGCTCATAGTAACCATCATGCAAAGGCTTGCTATTATTATTATTAGTACAAGTTCATACTACATAATTAAGAGTGACAACGACTATTACCTGTTGAGCACTTACTATGTACCAGGCATGGGGCCATGTGTTTTGCATCCAATTCCTCACTTAAGTCTCATAGCACTCCCATGAAGTAGGTATTTTCACTCCCATTTAAAAAAAATAAATTTATTTATTTATTTTATTTTTGGCTATGTTGGGTCTTCGTTGCTGCATGCGGGCTTTCTCTAGTTGCGGCGAGCGGGGGCTACTCTTCGTTGCGGTGTGCAGGCTTCTCATTGCGGTGGCTTCTCGTGTTGTGGAGCACGGGCTCTAGACACGTGGGCTTCAGTAGTTGTGGCATGCAGGCTCAGGACTTGTGGCTCGCGGGCTCTAGAGTGCAGGCTCAGTTGTTGCGGCGCACGGGCTTAGTTGCTCCGTGGCACGTGGGATCTTCCTGGACCAGGGCTCGAACCCGTGTCCCCTGCATTGGCAGGCAGATTCTTAAGCACTGCGCCACCAGGGAAGCCGTTCACTCCCATTTTGCAGGTAAGTAAACTGAGGCTTGGTGAGGTCACCCACTGGTAAGTGGCAGGGCTAGAATTTGAGTAGCTCTCAGATTCCATGCTCTTTACCAATATGCTAAGAGACTTTGAAAACTCAAACAAACAAATAAACAACCCCCCAAACCAAAAGAAGATAAAACTAACAAACATAAAAGCACGTGCTTTCAGACTAAAAAGCCGTCTTGAAGTCTCCAGTTCAACCTGCCCCTACTGACCCCCACCTGCTGGGGCAACTGTCCCCCCAGCCTAGACAGAGATCTTCCCAGGAGAAACTCCAGAGCTAGTAAATAATGAAGGCTTTCCTTGATACATAATTTGGTTGAAACTGGAGTCTTCAGTGTTTGTAAATTAATTGCCCCTTGTGCAGCCGACCAACTAATGCGTTGACATGTTAACATAAGCAGTATATTCCCTGAAGCCACTGCCTGATCAATTAGCTCTGCAGGAGGTTACGGGCCAGGCATCCAGGGTCTGGAAGAATGGTTTCCCTGATGCTCTGGCTTAATTAAGGGCACCTTCTGGCCCTTTCCAGGCCACAGCGCGTTCAGATTTAAAATCTTCAGCAGCGAGCTTCCACGGGATGGACGCAGTGCCGGGGAGACTGTCGCTTACAGAGGCAAGGGCTTCATACTTCCCAGAGCAGATTTACCGGCACCTGCCTGCATCTGTGCACGCCTCTGCTGAGGACAGTCATCCCTGTTTTGCAGATGAGGAAGTGAGGTGTGAACAGGCGCGGGATGTTTCCAGGGTCACACATATGTAGCAGACAGAGGTGGGACCGGATCGTGAGCTCACAGCAGCGGGATAAGCCGTGTGCTGTGCCGGGGAGCAGGAGATTCTGCCGGGGGTGCAGAGTCTTGTGCTGGCAGAGTGAGTGCCCAAAGGCGTCAAGAGGGGGCGCTGTCTGAGCTCTGTTTTTTTTTTTGTTTTGTTTTGTTTTTTGCGGTACGCGGGCCTCTCCCGTTGCGGAGCACAGGCTCCGGACGCGCAGGCTCAGCGGCCATGGCTCACGGGCCCAGCCGCTCTGCGGCATGTGGGATCTTCCCGGACCGGGGCACAAACCCGTGTCCCCTGCATCGGCAGGCGGACTCCCAACCACTGTGCCACCAGGGAAGCCCTCTGAGCTCTTTTTGGCTGGAAATGAGACAAAGGCTCTGGCTGCTGCTCTGCCCTCAGCCAGGTGCCACCATCCTCCCCGGCCCCTTAGATACACGTACACGGGCCTTTGAAGGTCTTGTCTGGACCCCCTGGCTCCTCTGCCCCAGCCTCCAACTCTGGGGGCTCCTTGAGGGGTCTTCGTGCTCGCTTTCCCATTTCCCACGATTTCTCCAGTAGAAAATCCGTCAGTGGCCTTCTCATTCCAAGCCGCCAGTCAGACCGGGGCGCGTGCGTGCACACTCACGCGTCTCTGACACCCTGGTCCACCCTGGGCCCCGCGGTCAGGGTCAGTCGGGACCCCTAGGGTAAAGGCGGTGTCTGACCTCCAGCCCCAGCAGCTTCGCTCCCGCCGCCCCTACCTTGGTCAGGTGAAGCTTCCCACCAGAGCCTCTGGTACAGATGATCAGATGCTTAGAAAACAGGAAGCACTGTCGCTCACCCTCTTTCTTTAGGGACAGAGACCCCAGGCGCCCCCTGGTGATCTTGCCCTTTTCAGACATGGGCACCTGGATGAGGGAGCCTGCGGATGGAGGAGAGAGAGCCTGAGTGCATCCACCGGAATGACCCTCCGCCTCTGACCTGGCTTTGAGGCTGCAGGTGGGGTTGCGATGCCAGCAGCCAGGGCAGTGGGACAAGGCAATCCTAGTTCTTGGTAGCAAACACGCACCTTGGACCCTCCCTCCAGCCCCTCCTCAGGGCCGGGTGGTGGGGTTTGGGGGGTGGAGAATGACGAGAGAAGCTCCATGCAGGACCTTTGACCTCCCAGCCAGGGCCAGTGTCTTGGAAAGCAAAGGAACCCCAAAGGACATGGCCCATGAGGTGAGAATGCAGGGCTGGGCTGAGGTCTGGGGGTGGCAGGAGGTTGAACAAGCAGGGAGCTGGCTCTGGCCCAGAGGGATGAACAAGATCCACTGGGCACCTGCTGTCACATGCAGCCACCGCAGACGTGACCGACTGGTCACAGCACGCTCTGCTGCAGAGCCCAGTGCCGCCTCTTCGGGAAGCCCTCCCTGACTCTCCCCAGCCCTGCTCTGGGCCACCATCTGCCTCCTGCCCACGTTCATCACTGCACAGAACCCTTTCCTGTATCCTGACTCCCTCTCCCCTGCACAGTCAATTCTGGAGGGCGGGGCAGAGTCTATTCTCTGGGCGTCCCTGGAGACCTGAATTGGCCTGGCATGAATAGGGCAGGTGTCCTTGGTGGTGGCAGCACGACTGAATAAATGAGAAAGGGCTTGCTGGGTTCCCCTGTCTGATCTTCCCCACCCTCAGGAGGGGAAGAACTGCTTTGGCTCAGGGTGGTGGAGCAGATTCCTGGTCTCTGGGGACACTGCTGACCCCAAGATAGGTCATTCTTCCGGCCACCTCCAGCTTGGGCACAGCACAGCTCAGGGGGGCTGGGAGTCAGGCTAGGCTGGCTCTGGGCTCAGCAGGTCCCAGGGTGGGCCTGTGGGAAGGACACAGGGGCTCAGAACAAACTCCACATTGAGGATACCCAGGCCAAGGGCAGCGGGGGCCAGAGGCAGCTGCACAGGCCAGCAGGAGGTGCTGGGAAGCTCTTCATCTAGTCAGAGAACCCCAACTCGACGGAAGGAAGGCGGGAGGTCCATCCCGAGGTGGAGTCACCTCTAGGGCACGCGAGCACAAGCTGAGTTTCCCATAGGACATGGAATCTGAACCTTCAAGGCATCGCAGCTCTGACATCCCCGAGTTGGACGTCAGTCCCCTGGGCCACAGAGAGCCTCTCCTGCCCCTCTCAATAGGGCTGTGACCCTCAAAACTGTCCCCAAGGTCAGCTGAGGCCCAAGGGTGAAGGGAACCCTACCCAGGACCACTGGGACCACGGCCTCCCCCAAGAGGCGCAGGATGCCGAGCAAAGGACAGAGGGACTGACCCACGCCAGCTCCATCTCGGACCCTGAAAATGCGTGTGATTCATGGGGCCAATTGGAATCTGTCCTCATCCTCCGCCCCCTACTCCCTCCCCAAAAGGACATGTCAATGTTTTACTATGATGTACAATAGACAAACCAAGACCATCTGGGAAGAATTATGTTTACATCTGGAGAGAAGGAAACTGTGAAAACCAATAATACCAGCATCGATATCTATAGATACCGACATGCACATGTAGCTGTCGCATTCCCCCCGCAGGCCCGGAATACTCTGCGATCACGCTTGCAGGTTTTGGCACGCAGCGGCCCAACCCACTGGTGGCGTCCTGAGTGCCGCGTGCCTCTCGCTGCTGGGGCCAGCCTGGTGGTGGGTGGGAGAGGCGGGGCACACGGGCCATACCTTGTCTCACAAAGGTCTGGCTGGTGTCCAGGAGGATTTCACAGCCTTCAATGATCATGCGCTCAATGGCCAGGTTTTTCCGGATGTTCTCTGTCTCACTCACTTCGTCGTGCATTATCCTGTGGGGACAGGAAACGACAATCAGAGACAGGCTACCCTCACCTCCCAGGGTGCAGGGAATGCTGGGTCTCTGGCTAGACCTCGGAAGAAAGCCTGGATTCTCACGGGGAACCTGTTGTCATGAAAGGGGAGAGAGCGCCGCATCTCTTGAGTGCCCGCTGTGTGTGTGCACTTTACAGGCGTGATCTCATTTTACCCTCTGACAGCCCAAGGAGGCTGAGAAGCAGGTCTGTCTGATTTTAAAAAGGCTGAACCGGGGACTTCCCTGGTGGCGCAGTGGTTAAGACTCCACGCTCCCAAGGCAGAGGGTCCCGGGTTCAATCCCTAGTTGGGAAACTAGATCCCACATGCGTGCTGCAGCTAATACCCAACCAAATAAATAAATAAATAAAATAAAAACTTTTAAAAAATTGGCACGTGATTACCAATAATGATTGTGAAGCTGAAATAAACTTAAAAAAAAAAGTCTGGGGCTTCCCTGGTGGCGCAGTGGTTGAGGGTCCGCCTGCCAATGCAGGGGGACACGGGTTCGTGCTCCGGTCCGGGAAGATCCCCCATGCCGTGGAGCGGCTGGGCCCATGAGCCATGGCCATTGAGCCTGCGCGCCCGGAGCCTGTGCTCCGCAACGGGAGAGGCCACAACAGTGAGAGGCCCGCGTACCGCAAAAAAAAAAAAAAAAAAAAAAAAAAGTCTGAACCACATGGAAGAGAGACAGCAGAACTGGAGGAAGATAGGAGTAGAGGGGACAACCTTTGTTCATTACCCTGCCCCTCATCCCACTATTGGCCTTATTTCCATCCAAAGTACGAACCAAGCTCATTCCTGCCTCGGGGCAATTAGTACTTGCTGTTTCTTCCCCCTACACACTCTTTAAAGGGTTGTTTCCTTAATGTTTGGGTTCTGGAATGGCTTATTTTCGGAGCACCTGGCAATCCAGCTGGCTCAGGGGAAGACTGACTTCAGTTTACTTCTATAGGCTCTGGCACGACCGGGAAGTAAGCAGGACACAGCTTGCCCCTTCATCTGAGAATACAGACAACTTTTTGTCCTTGTTCTGACTGCTGCAACACCTCTCCTCTCCAGGAGGTGGCACTGTTTAACTGTTTTTGTTTTTGTTTTTGTTTTAAAGAGCGTTGGTGGGAAAAGGTAGGTGTGAACTGCCAACTTTGCTAAGACCCTGGATGGGTCTCCAGGAGTCTTAGGAAAGTTGTGAATCTTTTTTTTTTTTTTTTGGAGAGGGTCTGGAAAAAGTACCCCAGCTACTCTAAGGAAAGCACAAAGCCTCCTATTTGTCTGCTGATGCATGAAATTCCACAATTAAGACCACTAAGAGAGCTGATTAATGTGTGTGTGGCTTACAGAGTTCTCTCACAGTCATTATCCAGTTTAAACCCTCCAACAATGAGAGATGACACTGGTGGAGCTGGAGCTGTGATTACTGGAATCAACACGATGCTGAACAAATTACTCAATCCTTCTAATCCTTACTTTCCCCATCTGTAGACTGTTGGGGTGAGGATGGAAAATAATGCATTTCATGGGCTGACCTCATGCCTGGCACATGACAGGGGCTGGAATAAAGGGTGGTGATCATTGCCATTATCAGGGCTGCAAAAATGGTATTGTTAAAAAAACATAGGTGGTATACTGTAACTCGTTATTTCTTCTGGGTATCAGACTGGGGCATCGAGATGCGGTCTCTGCTTAGGAGCCACGGCTCTCCACCCACATGCCCCTCCTCCCACCCAGGCCCCAGCGATGCTCTTCTCAGAAGCCCAGGCCTTAGCCTTCTTCTGGAAAAGACATGGGACAGGGAGGCACCTTTCAGGGCATCTGCAGTTCCACGGATAGGGATTCATTTTTGGAAGTAGTCCAAGGCAATCAGGACCCTCTCTCTTGATGAGGGTGGGGACTTTGCTGAGGCTAGATTTGCTAAAATAGAAGGGGGTGATTCCAAAGTAGCAAAACTAGTTTTGCCGTTAGACATGGATAAACTTCAGCTGCTCAGGGTCAGTGGCCCCAGGCTGGGATTTGTGCTGGAGGGGCCGCCACTGCACACGCGGCCGGGGGTGCTGGGCGGGGCTCCAGGAAGGCAGCCCGGGGTTCCGGGGCCTGAGGCTCCTGGGGGAACCGGAAGTGAGGACCTGGGTTATCAGTGAGCCCAGGAGTTAGGGGCTCCGGAGACAAAGTGGGACAAAGGCCAGTCCCGAGGGGAGAGGGGTGCAGGGTTCTGAGCACTGCCAGGGAGGGCTTGGTTGCTGGCTTCCTGTCAGGGCTGGAGTTTTCCTCAGGGCCCAGGGGAGGGCGCCAGGAGGAAGAAAGGGCCCTTGTCACGTGATGGGAAAACCCTTTTCTGTGCCGCTCGGGCTGGGTTCAGGGCCAGGTGCAGGTGATCAGGGGGACAAAAGAAAAGCAGGCTGTACACCCAGGACCCGGGGTGGGGGAGGGGAGGGGATTGGGGTGCTGCCTGCACACCTGCCTGCACTGGGACAGGGCATCCCGCGGTGTCGAGGAACTCACAGCCTCATGGGGGTCCCAAGTCTTCTGCTTGGGGAAGAGTAAGCAGGATCTGGCTCCCTGGGGTATGAGAGAACTGGGGTCTACGCCCTGTGATGGTTTTGTTTGTCTGCAGTCACGCCCTGATTACATCTCCTCCCTAATCCTGCGCTCTGGGGCCTGTGCCCTGCCCTGGTCCTCCCTCTGTCCAGCCGGGAGCCATGGCCTCACCGGCTGCCACTCGTTGGACCTGGGCAGCCTTTTAGGGCTCTGAATGGCCGCAGGGCCCCGGGCAGGGCTGAGGGCTGAACCCCACACCCTGCAGACCCATCCTCCTTTGCAGCTCCTGGCCTCCTCTCTCTGACCACAAGGCCCCTCCTTACCTCTTGGCCTGCACCGGTGGAGGCCCCAGGCTCAGCCCTTGGTTCATACCTCATTCCCACCTAAACTCACTCCCTTGGTGATCTCACCAGCCTTGTGACTCTAAATACCATCTCCAAGCTGATGATCTGGTATATCTTGGCTCCCTGAACTCCAGACTCAAACACCGACTCCCTTTTTGTCATTTCCACCGCTGTTGGCCATCTCAGGTCCAACACACTCCCAAGTAAAACTCCAACGCGGCGAGGAAGACGCCCGCCTCCAAACCTGCCCCTCTGGCGCCTTCTCCATCTTGCACAATGGCAATGCATCCTTCTGGCTGCTCGGCAGAAAACTCTGGAATCACCCTCGACTCTCATTTTCTCTCTCTCTCCTCACCTCTCATCCATCAGAAACTCTTGGAGGTTCCACCTTCAGAAAACTCCAGAGTCCTCACCTCCACGGCCACCCCCTGGTGTGGCCGTGTCCCCTGTTGCCTGGACTGTGGCAGTGCCTCCCTCCAGTCCTTTAGCTCCTGCCCGTGCAGCGAGGAATTCCTTGGGCTTCGGGGAGTGAGGGAGGACAGGGGAGGGCCTTGACTAGGGGGGGCTGCGGCCTCTGACGGTGGCCCAACCATGGCCTGTCCCCCGACGGACACTGCCTGCTGCTGAACGGAGCCTGGGGCACATGAAAGCCCGACACCCAGGACCCCTGGGGCTCCTAAAGCCACCGGTTTTGACACATGGACACTGGAGAACCGAGGAAATGGGCAGAGAGTGCCTGCGAGTCCTGGGCAGATCCCTGACCTGGGAGATGGGCCCACTAAGTGCCCAGGGCCCTTCCTCGGACCCCATCTGTACGAGGGACAGCGTACATCGCATCCTGTCTCACTGGGTGCCCACCTGGGCTGGAGCTGTAAACCCCTCAGACTGCTCCTGGGGACCCGGCTTCCAGGTGGGACAAGCTGTGGGTGCCCCCACCTCGGAATCCTAACCGGAGCACGAGCTTTTCCCATCTGGGGCTCGGCAAACCCCGGGTGGGGGCACCCTCAGCCTGGGCCTGCCCACCGGCTGGGACCCCCGCGGGGCTCACCTGGACAGCTCCTCCAGTTTGGACTTGGCGTAGTCCAGGCTGTTGCGCTCCACGTGCTCGTGAGGGGTGTGGGCCAGGAGCTCGTGCAGCGTCAGGATGTACCTGGGGATCTGCAGTGGGGAGAGGCGGGGACAGGGCCAGAGGGCCAGAGAGACAGAGGCAGGGAGAGAGAGACAGCGATGAAGCAAGAGAGACGGAGAGACAGAGCAGGGTAGACAGATGGGGGGGTGGGGGGGCAGAGAAGGGGGCTCTCAGCTCCGAGGACCCCCATGAGCGGGGCTGAGGAAGGACACCCACTGCACTTCTGATCCCAGACTCTCTCAACTTGGAGGCTCTTCCAGGGTCTTGTCTGGGACGAGAGCCCAGAGCTTGAGGTTCTGCCCCGCAGAAGGCAGGACCTGGAGATGGACTCAGGACCAGGAGCTGCCCCTCACTTCCTGCACAGCCTCCCCCAGCCAGGGTCGGCGGAGGGTCCTAACCCCGTTCGTTCTCCAGGCCACCGGAGGTTTGCACGGCCGTGGCCCTCGGCACTCCGCGCCCCGGCCCCCAGTCGGCCGCAGCCCTCCCGCGCATGCGCCCTGGCAGGCGGGGCGGGCACACCTGGAACATGGGGTAGGTGAGGAAGGTCTCCAGCGTCCTCTCCTCGCAGTCGGGCTTGGCCTCGTAGTGCTTCAGCAGCTTGTCGAAGTCGCGGTTCTGCTTGCAGTGCGCCAGGATCTGCAGGCTGTACTGGTGGTTGCGGACGAACTCCTGGTAGATGTTGAGCATGGGCAGCAGGATGTCGAACAGGTCGGCTGGAAGGAGGCGGGACTCAGCGGGCAGCGGGGGCGCCCTCGGCTCCCCCAGCCCCACCCGGGGAGGTCGGGGCGCGGCTCAAAGCCCCACCGGAGTCGTCGGAGATGACTCTGGCACCACTGCCCTCTCCTAGGCCAGACAGGGTGGCCCCAGGCATTGAGACCACAGCAGATTCACAGGTTTTTGAGGTTTTTCTGTCTAGTCTGACACCTGTGTACCGGAGGTCAGAGAAAGGAGGTATAGAGGGTGCTGCGGTGTGTCCCCCGGAACCCCTGGTGGACCCAGGCACTTGCTCCCCAGCTGCCACCAGTGCGGGTGGCTCTCAGCTGGGTTCGCCCTTGCTGGGAACTGCTCTCAGCTGAAGGAAGCTGCCTTGCACAAGCTGGAGCCCAATGACAGGTCCAGGTCGGGGGGTGAAGGCCGGCCCCTGCCTCGATGGGGGACGTCCCTGAAGGGCCACCTCAGTTCCCGAGCTTCCCTGGGGCTGGCTGAGACCCCTGTTGCAAATGCTTTGTAGTCCGCTCCCCCCAGTGCCCTGGCTCTGCCAGGCTGTTATGCTGAGGGGTCCCCAGGGGCCCCCCTCCCAGAGTGTCCCACCTGTGACTGTGACCTGTCAGAGTCAGGAGCTGGCCTGGAACCAGGCTTTCCAACTCCCCCATTCCAGCGCTTTCCACCCCATGATATGCTTTCCTGAGTCTCTGTCCCTTCACCTGTTGTCCCCTTTGTCCCTCTGTCCCTGTCTTTCCAGACCTCCCCAGCTCTGCAGCCCCTGGCTCAGTGAGGTGGACCCCCTGCTCAACCCTCCGTCTGTCTCAACCTCCTGGGTATCTAACATCCTGTCCTTCTAGCTCCCCAAAGCCCAAACCTGCCTTTCAACACTTGATGGGATGGGATGGACCCTCTAAAACCTCTGCTTAGTAACCCCATTAAAAAGAAAGACAATGCAACTAGAAATGATCATACAAAGTGAAGGAAGTCAGAAAGAGGAGACAAATACCATATGATATCACTTATATGTGGAATCTAAAACACGACACAAAGGAACTTATCTACGAAACAGAAACAGACTCACAGACATAGAGAACAGAATTCTGGTTGCCAAGGGGGAGGGGAGGTGGGGGAGGGATGAAGGGGAGGTTGGGGTCAGCAGATGTAAGCTTTTGTATATAGAACGGATAAACAACAAGGTCCTACTGTATAGCACAGAGAACTATATTCAGTATCCTATGATAAACCGTAATGGAAAAGAATATTAAAAAAAAGAATGTATATGTATGTATAACTGAATCACTTTGCTATACAGCAGAAATTAACACAACATTGTAAATCAACCATACTTCAATAAAATTAAATTAAAAAAAAAGAAAGACAAGCTTTCCTTGGAACAAACTCTAAGTGGGAGCTCTTACGTAGGGCATCCAACTACCCAGTGGACAACCTCTTTAGCTGTATGACTACAGAAAGTGCAGCCTGTGTCTTTCTAGGGCTGCTTCTTATTTTGACCTTGGAGAAAAACAAAATGGTGCCACTGCCCCTGGAAGTCTCCTGGCCCGTGGGCAGAGGAGCCTTTTCAGCCTCAGCTGTCCTTTCACCTCCCTGAGCCTGTTCTCTCGACCCCAGAGTGGAAGTGACACCAACACTCACCTTTTCCCATTGAATTAAGTGAAAGGAAGATGGTACCCAGTGTGGGAGGGGTGGGATGTGGGACGCACTCCTGTACATTGCTCCCAGGAGTGAGGGCTTGGAGAGCAAGGTGACGACGTGTACACGGCGGGGAGTCCATCCCCATTGTTTCAGTAATTCTACTTCTGGGCACCTGTCTCAGGGGAATGCTCTCTAACATGGAGACAACTTCACACGCAGGGATGATTATTTTTAGTAGCAAAAGGTAGAACAACTTTAAGAGTCGACGAAGGGAGATGGCTACACAGATGGTGGCAGACTCACGGGGCACTGGAACATTATACAGCCATCAAAAAGCATACTTTCAGCTTGAGAAAACACTTATGCAATTATGTTAAGTAAAAAAAAAAGAAAAACCCACAGCAAGATTCAAATTCTATATTCAGTATGTTTGCAATTATGTAAAATGGAAAAAAAAAAAAACAACCCCAAGATCTATGCATAGGAAAAAAAATTGGAAGGAAACACACCGGAGTGTTTACAGTAGTTATCTTTGGGAAGCAGAAACGTTGATATTTTTAAATGTTTCCTACTTTTCTGGATTCTCAGATTTTCTCAGATGGGTACCTATATATTATTTTTAAAAGGGAAAAGCAGATAAGAAACTAAAAATATATCACTTCCTCCTAGAAATGTAGCTTTTGCCAACTTCTCTTTCCTCTTCTGCTCCCTCTGAGGGATTCTGTGAGTTTTTAAGGGGCCGCTCTGTTACATTCGGGAAGGACAAAAGTACCACCAGCCAGGAGGTGTGGCCCCTGCACAGGGACTTCTCAGGTGGGGATGGGGGCGGAGGGGCAGGAGACCTCTGCCAGGGCTGCTACTCACCGAGGACCAGAGTGGGCCAGCTGGAGATGCGGGCCTTCAGGCCTTGGTAAAAGATCTGGTGCAAAAACATGATGGTCTCGCTGGAAGAGAAAGCACAGGGTAAGCTCCGGCCAGGAGTTCCTCTCCTTCCAGGTGTCCCCTCCCCCAAAGTTCAGTAGAGCTGAGGGGCACCAGGGGAGAGGGCAGGGGCTGTCACTGCCTGTGGGACTATAGCAGCAAACCTTCTCAGGTGAGACCCCACGAGAAACCTCATCAGTGGGATGGACCCTACAGTCTACGGGGCCTAACGCAAAACAAACACGCCGGCCCCTGGTTAACCAATGATTAGGAATTTCAGGATGGTGACAGCAGAGCCTCAAATTAAGCACGGTTTTTCTAAGCATGCAGTCAAATGCCCGTGAAGCTGGCCGAGGAGGGGGCACTCCGGCTGCTGGCTTCCCTGGCCCCCTCAAGTCCCCACTGGCTCTGTCATTGGGTGCTGTCCCCTCTCCCAGGAGTTCGTGTCCTGAAGGCAAACCCCCATCCTGGGGTCTCACACTCTCAGGACAAGGGCAGGGAGTGGAAGGCGCTGGGTGGGCGCAGAGACGCCCCTGAGCTGTGAGACACAGGAAGCCAATGGGGGCCTGGGACCTCATGTTCACGGTGGGCCTGGGAGGCACGGGGCTCCCTGACCCCAGAGGAGTTTGAAACGCCCTGA
Source organism: Grampus griseus (assembly GCF_964374135.1). Classification (NCBI taxonomy): domain Eukaryota; kingdom Metazoa; phylum Chordata; class Mammalia; order Artiodactyla; family Delphinidae; genus Grampus; species Grampus griseus. The sequence goes on along the minus strand of NC_139018.1, from coordinate 144,810,383 downwards.
GCACCCCACTCTGCAGAGAAAACAGGGTGGGTGGGGAGAAAAAGGGTGTGAAAAAGAAAAGAAGGGAGGGCTGCAAGAGAGAAAGGGGTGAGGGAGGTGAGAGGTGGTGGTGCGGAGAGAGAACAGAACACGGCACCTACGGCTGAAGAGCAGAGCCTATAACCCCATCACACCCGCAGGATGTGCAGAAGGGCTGGAACCGGTAGGGCCTTTAACAAGTATCTAAGTAGCAGAAACACTCCCGAGTTCTCATTCCTGAGAGTGGCTCCTCTCATTACTGTGAATTAACTGTCATCTCCCTAAAGTCCCAAAAGAACAGGCCCCCCGAGGTGTGGTGACACCGTGATTTCTGGACTAGGGGCCCTGCCTGATGGCTGAAGTCATTTGCAGTTTTCAGGTAACAAGTCTGTGACAGATTCACCCTTGACGGGGCTGGTTTCTTCCTGTCTGTGGCCCCTGAACTAGTTACTGAATAGATAAACAGGTACTGTACCAATGTGAAGAACTTTAGTCGCCCACACGGGAAGACCCTTAGAAAACTTCAAAAGAGACCCGTCCAGGGGTGCGTGAAAGTGCACAGAAGGGAGAACGTGGGCCCTGATGCGGGGCAGGGTGGAGGTAGGAGGACTTTCAGGGGCTCCTGGGGAGCTGAGAGGCTCCGGATGCCCCCGAGCACCGGCCACAGCAAGACTCAGGGCCCCGTTCCCGGGCAGCTCCCACAGACGGCTGCAGGATGCACTGTGCAGGGTTCACGGCATGGACTTGTAGGGTAGCACGTTAGGAACATCATAAGCTGGGACTATAAAAATATAACAGATGAAACCTCCGTTTTTAAAGTGCTATAAACTGTGAGGATTTCACTTGTCCTCCTACTACGCAGAAACGACCACTGTTACCTATCTGATAAGAAAAAAAGAATCTCATTTTGATTCGATTTGCTTTACAAAATCATTGTGAGTGGGTTGGTTGAACATTTCTCCTTTGTACTGGCCATTTGAATTGCTTCTTTGGGGAACTGCCAAGTCATGTCCATTTACTAGTTTCACTTTTATTAATTTAAAATAACTCTCCATATTAAGTGTATAATCTTAACATATACATTGCAGATATTTTTTTGCTCAGCTACTTGCCCAACTATTTGTGTTTGGTGTTTTTGGAAGGTTTTCCATTTTGCCCTGTGAGATTTTCTTTCTGTGTTTTTGCTTCAGGCATCATGTCTTTTCCCACTCTTAGACTGCATGCACACTCACCTATATTTTATTTTACTCTTTCATTTTTACACATAAATACTTACCTAGAGTTTACTTTGGTGTAGGATGTGAGTCAGGGATATAAACGTTAATCTTTCTTTCAGTTTGTAGCCAATTGCCCCATTTTATTTATCAGATACTGCAGCTGCTTCCACTGCTTTGCTAAGCTGCCTTTTTTGTTACTAAATTCTCATACATGCGTTAGTCTGTTTCTGGACTCTGTATTTTATTTTGATGGACTACTGGCCTGTTCTGGCAATAGTCTCACGCTGTTTTCATTACTTTTAATATATTTATGGGCCTATAATACATTTTAATTAATGTAGGAAATGTTTCTTTCATTGTTTTTTTCAGAACATTATTATCTATTTACATGCATTTTACTCCTTCAGTTGAACATTAAAATCACTCTGCTAGGCTGCACTTCGATTGGAATTATATTGAGTGTATAGCATGATTTGGCTGAAATGACGTCTTTACGACATGGAATCTTGCCATATAGAATACTGGCCCACTTTCTGTTTCTGTACAGCCTGTAAGCTTAGAAGGACTTTTTATAATTTTAAACAGTTGAAAAAAAATCCAAAGAATATTTTACGATAAGTAAAAATTAGATGAAATTCACACTTTAGTGTCCATAAGTCAAGGTTTATTGGAACACAGCAACACCCATTCATTTAGGATTGCCTAAGACCACCTAGTTTTGACAGAGACCCTCTGGCCCACAAGGCCTAAAATATTTACTATCTGACCCTTGACAGAAGAAGTTTGCTGATCCCTAGTCTATGTGAATGTTGTCCCTGAGTTGTGCAGTGCACAGCCGGGGCAACTATATTCTATGGCCCCGCACACTTATAGTCCAGCAGGGAATCTATGCACAGAAGAAATCATTATTTAAGTGCAATGAATGCTACAAAAGGGGCAGCACGGGGGCCCTGGAAGCACACAACAAGGGAACATAAGCCAGCGGTGACAAGGGGCACGGGGGTGGTCAGGGACATCCAAGGAAAGACATGAAAAAAAGAGTAGGAGACAGCTGTCATAAGGAAAATAGGAATGACAGTAGGGTGGGAAGAATTCTAGGGAGAGGAAGTGACTTGTCTGCTTTGGGAAGTGCTCATTTTGCCTGGTTCCCTTCTTGAGCCCAGAAAGGAGTGTGACTTGCCCAAGGCTGGTCCTAGGTACACAGGGCTTGGCCCGTGGAGGGCAGAACCAGGCCTCTTTACTCCAGCCTCACCCTGTGCCTGTCCCTCCTCACTCCCCGGGCCATGCAGACAAGACGAATCGATGGCAGCACACGCCCCCACTGAGCCTCATCATTCTTCTCCACCCAGGACTCCAGGCAACCTCTGCCAATCAGTCAGAGCGGGCATCAAGATAGGAACCATCTGTCCCCCAGGCGGGATGCCGCTCATCACGGGGCAGTGCCTGTGGTTCCCAGCACACGTTGCTGGCTGGGCATGGTTTTTATTAAAGGGAAATAGCCCAAGAGTATATGCTCATTGTTTCAGTTAAACATAACCTGGTGCACACGTTTCCTTCAAAGATTCCCCCCGCAGCATTCAGGAAGCACACAATTAACCCCCTCCCCAGCTCTGCAGCGTCCTCCGTGAATCTGCCAACCTGGAGAGAGGCCTCTCTCTTCTCAAGGACTTCTTTTAAAGAACGCCAGCAAATGAAATCACCAAATTGGCATCAGGTGTCTAATGTGACTGTACGTTTCAGCCTAAATGCAAATCCAAGGGAAAGCTATATGCAGAAATGCCTTCTAGTGAGTGGGCTGGCAGCCTCCGCCCTTGACCTGTGACACATACAGACTCTGTGCTGTGGTCCGAGGCAGGGAGACCTGGACGGTTCATGTCCCGGATCCGGCCTCCACAGCACCTACACGGTAAGAGGGAAGGCTGGGCTCACGTACAATCGAAAGTTCTCGACAGTGCAGGCGTGGGCAGGAGTACGTGCTGAGACCTGGGCTGTGATGAGCAGGCATGGGGGTAAGGAGGATGGGGGTCGGTGAAGATTCCAGCCCATTATTTAACAGGGCAGCAGGGGGGAAGCACAGGCCTTCACATAAAACAGAACTGGGTTGAAATCACAGCCCACCCGAACCCTGAGCACACCCCGTCACCTCTCTGATCTCTGGTACCGGCCTCATGGGGCGTCTCTGAGGATTGGAAATTACGTAGGCCAAGTGCTTACAGAGAGCCTGGCACCAAGCAGGCCCCATAAAACACCGTCTTAACGTGGTGAGTGTAGTCCGAAACATTCAGTCACGCAAAGTGCTGTGCAGGGTTGCTATACAGTTAATGAAAAAAAAATTTCAGCCGTTCTTTGTGTTCACAAAAAGCACAGAGGTTAAGACAGTGAAGCTTATGCTCTTATGTACCCAGTGGATCATATAGTGAGGGGTGAATGATTAGAAGGCAGTAATTTTCTAGCTCTTCCTGCCCCACCCTGGGCCCCGGGGGAAGGAAAGAATTCTGACCTGCTCCCGATTGAGAACAGGGGCCAGGGGGTGGAGAGAAGCCAGTCACCTCAGATTGGCATCCATTGGTAGGATCATTGGTTCTTCTTACTTAATATTGTAAGAAAATACGGTAAAACATATTTGATTAATTTTCAATGTTGAACCAATCTTGCATTCCTGGGATAAATTCCACTTGGTCATGATGTATTATCCTTTTCATATATTTCTGGATTCGATTTTATAATATTTTGCATCTATGATCACGAGCAATAGGGGTCTGTAGTGTTCTTTCCCCATAATGTCTTTTTCTGATTTCGGTATTAGAGTCATGCTGGCCTCACAGAATGAGTTGAGAAGTGCTCCCTCCACATTAGATTTGAATTCAGTTTCTCACAGGGTGCATCATAGTGAAGCTTTCTTGTTGTAATAATGTCTAGCTCTTATGAGCACTTGGGCTATGCTGGGCTCTGTACTAGATGCTTTACGTGAGCTCTCATCTGATTCTCCAACACCTACAAGAGGCAGGTCCCATTCCCTGGTCAGTGTTTCCGAGGACCGCTAGAGTCCATATTCTGGAGGCCTTAAAGATTGATCAGGCTGGGGCTATTTTGACCAGGATCAATGAGACTGCTAAGATGGGAAACAGTCAACCTTGGGCACATTGTGGAAAAGGAGAAACAGGGCTTGCAGGGGCTTAGAAGGACACCAGCAAAAGAGGGGACTTTCTTCCCTCCTGTTTATTCTGTTAAAGGCATCTGATCTGATCCATGCAGTGACTAACAGACAAAAATATAAAACCACGTTGTGATTTTCTTCAAACAACTTTTGAACACATTCTGTGAGTTGGTCTGAATACTCTTAACCAAAGATTACAGGCGAAAAGAATTCCATTGAATGCAGTGTAACACAATGATGCAAAGATTAAATAAATACAAAAGGGCACCTTTATCTCTTAGTGGTTATGATACACGGTCACCAAAAGTTTGCAACTGTGGCCTAAAATGCAAGGAAAGCACAAACAACCTAGAACTATTACAATGCTTGCTGAAGTATTTCTCAGGCAGGTCCGTGGCCGAGCCTCCAATACAGGCAGTCCCCTGCGGTTACCTCAAGCCTCTCATTTCCGTGTGCTCTGGGACCTGCAGCAGCAGTTGCCCCTACAGACTTGCTGGAAATGCAATCCCTATGCTCTACTCCAGACCTACAGACTGAGAAGCTCGGGGTGAGGCCCAGCGTTCACGCTCGAGAAGCTGTGACTCCAGCTGAGCTGTCTGGAGTTTATTCAGGAAGAAACAGCCAAATTCCAGGTCATTGAGTTTAAAAGACCCAACTGTAGTTTCTGGAGAAAATCTTACCTGACTTCACAAAACAATAATACCTATTTTCTTTGTTTTAATAAAGAAATCAAAGCATTTATTTACTCTCTAAAAACTGTGTTTGAAATGTATATTAAAAAGCAACCTTGGGCTTCCCTGCTGGCGCAGTGGTTGAGAGTCCGCCTGCCGATGCAGGGGACACGGGTTCGTGCCCTGGTCCGGGAAGATCCCACATGCCGCGGAGCGGCTGGGCCCGTGGGCCATGGCCGCTGAGCCTGCGCGTCTGGAGCCTGTGCTCCGCAACGGGAGAGGCCACAACAGTGAGAGGCCCGCGTACCGCAAAAAAAAAAAAAAAAAAAAAGCAACCTTGTAAGGCCCAGTGATTCAGTTTCTAGAAGGTCTAATGAGGCTGAAAGCCACTCCCCTCCCCCTGCTCCTCACCTCCACCATGTCCCCATACTCCGACACCTCATCCACATCCATGGTGTCAGCATCCCAATGTCCCTGTCCTTGTCCTTCTCCCAGTGACTTTCAGCATCTCCGGCTCAACCTCTCAGAATCAGACCCACGTCCACTGCCTCTACCCCATCTCCTTCCGGGTGTCCCACAGGTCCCTAAACCCGTCACAGCACACTGGCAGGTAAAGGGGAAGAGCAGGGCACAGGGGAGGTGACCCTGGGTCCCAAACACCTCTGCAGAGGGCGTGGATGAGGGCCAGCTGCAATTAGTGAAATGACTGGAATGATGGATACTTTAAAAGAAATGCAGCTGAATGAACAACCTGGAGCACACAGTGATTTACTTTAATTCCTGATCGAGAATCATTTGTAACTAGCACTCTGTTGATAGGTTTTCATATTTGTTGCTTTTACCTAGTTTACCCAATTTTCATGCCTACCAAAAAGCTCATTTAAACCATTTCCTAAGACTTTTAAAAAGAGGTTGACAGCAGAAGGGCAGCCATCAGCTCAGCCTTGCTTTCGTAAGATATGTGGGTAGTGTGATACACAGCCCCACGCTAAGGGGACTCAGGATTCTAAAACTTTAGCCCTGGCTTCTAGATCGTTACGACGGTGATATGAAGGTAGAAGAGTGGAACCCATGTGGTTTTCTGTAGCTTGATTTATAACTTGTAAACATTTAAACCAGGGTTTCTCAACCTTGGCACGATTAGTTTTGGTGGAAGAATTCTCTGCTGTGGGAGACTGCTCTGCGCACGGTAGGATGTTCAGCAGCTTCCCTGACTTCTACCCACCAGATGCCAGTTGCAAACCCTCCCCTGCAGCCCCGCCAAGTTTCGACAATCAAAAATGTCTCCCGTATATACACTAATATGTATACAATGGATAACTCATAAAAACCTGCTGTATAAAAAAGTAAATAAAATAAAATTCAAAAAAAAATTTGCCTCCCAGGGATTGATCCTTCTGAAGCAAAAAATAAATTAAAAAAAAAACATGTCTCCCAGCATTGCCCCAGTTGAACCGCTAGTTTAGACATACACTACGTGGGCCTCTGTCTGTATTCCCGCCTGCAGTAGCTGGGGCACTGGCTTCTCGTCATGGGACCTCGGGCAGCTTCCTTCCTCTCTGGGTCTCAGTTTCCTCCTCTGCATTTGGTGGGGACTAGTCAAGGGCTCGTGTCCAAGTTCAGCGCCGGCTAGGCTCCCTCTTCCCGCCCCAGCCAAGGGCTCCGGGAGGGGGCGCTGAGCTTCAGGGTGCTCACCTGTTCAGGAAGATGCTGCTGACGTCGTCGTGCGTGATGGGAGGCTTCTTGGAGCTGGCGGCCATCCGCAGGGGGCGCAGGAAGTTGTTGACAAGGATGTGCAGCTGCTGCACGTACTCGGCCTCGGCCTCCAGCATGCTGAACACTACCTGGTTCCTCTTCCGCATGCTGTCGGCGTGCGGCGACCGGATGTAGTCCTGGATGATGGTCTTCCACTTGCGCCGGCACAGCCAGCCCCGCAGGAAGCTCTGCACCTGGGCGCCGAGACCAGCGGGAGGGTCTCCCGTTAGCCTCAGCTGCTCTGGTCCTTCCAGGCTGTGAGCGCCCCAAGGGCAGGGGCCAAGGCCCTGCTGTCCCCCACGCCGGGCACGTAGGGAAAAGAGCTGAGGCAAAAGATCAGGCCTGGTGCTTCTGCCTGCGTGGTGCTGGGCAAGCCCTCTGGTTCCTCTAAGCCCGTTTCCCATCTGTGCCACGGGGCTAATGAGATGACGGCTGGACTCAAAGTGAGGTCCCTGCACGGGAGCATCAGCATCTCCCCAGAACTTGTTCGAAATGCAAACCCCCAGGTCCTGCCCCGGCCCTCTGCATTTAAACCACATCCCCCAGGTTGCTTTGGCAACATCCTCCGAAGGAGGAAAAGTGTGGCCCTGAGTCCCCATCACGGGAGGGGGCTTGAGCACAGAGGGTTGCCAGGCTGTGCTGGGCATGGCTCACACCTCTTCTTGCCTAATGACTGGCCTGAAAGCCCAGAAGTTTCAATGAAAGCTCGTCTGGATAGAGGGCGATTATCAAATTCAGTGCGGCAAATTAGTTAATCTCATGCTTGGGCCTCATCGGCGCCCGCCTGGAGCCTCTCCTCTACCTCCGCGGGGAAATGAACACAGACACTTGACTTGCCCAACTTGGAGTCGGGCTGCTTGGCCTGGCCTCGTTCTGGCAAGAACTTGGGAAGGGCCTCAATTCACAGACACAGAGAACTGTTTTAAGATATGCACGCTTCCCACCAAGGCACCATGCAGCTCCCCACCATCCCTGCTGCTGAGCTGTGTGCAAGCTCAGGGGCTGCACAGGGAGGGCCCCAGGGCCCCAGGAGCAAGGGTGCTGGGCGGTGCTGGGGTGGGGGCACCTGGAGATCCAGGGGCCACCTGCCAAGGCACTCATCAAAATATTATCGGCTGCAAAGGGCACTGGCCATGCACAGCAGATGCAACCATCCGGGTGCAGACCTTTGGCCAGGGACGTCTGCCCTGGGGAGGAGAGGCCTGGCCTCAGCATGACAGATCTCCTTGAAGAGAGAAACCTCTTCCGGATAAAGGAGGGCCTTGCTCTGAGGCCCCAGGAGGGTGAAAACAAAAGGAGGGAGGTGCATTTCAAGTGGTACTTAAAAAAATGTTCCAACCAGAATGGCTTTGCAAAACGGGCCGGGAAGCCCAGTGGGGCCATGGCAGAGAAGGCAGGCCAGTGCATCCCTGCCTGGGCGGGACTTGGCTCAGACCCCAGGTGACACTGGTGGCAAATCCCAGTGTCCATGGGGGCCTGGCAGGTCCTATAGATCCTGAAGCCGGCTGGGTGGGCACTAATGGGAGAGCACCTGGCCTAGGGCCAGCAGTCACCATGTGCAGGAGGTGGGCCCGGGCTGTGAGACCTTCTGCTTTTCCAAGAGATCGTGTGTCCCAGTGACCAAGGATGTGGGCTCTGGAGCTTGGTGGCCAAGGTTTAAATGTCACTCTGCAAATACTTAGCTGTGTGACCTGGGGAAGTCACTTTGCCTTTCTGTGCCTCAGCAACCCCACATGTGAAACGCAGATAATAATAAAACCTCAGAGGGCTTTTAGTTAGGAACAGATTAATCTGCATAAATCTCCTAGAATAGTGTCTGGCACATGGAAAGTGCGTAATGAATGTTAGCTCTTCCTATTTTTGAGAAACCAGAAATACATATTTTTATGTGAAATGTTTAGCTTTTAAAGCACTGGCAACAAATTAAAAAGGGAAAAAAGAAACACCGTGTGGGCTAAGAACCCCAAACATGCTGGTAGGCTGAACTTGGCCTGTGGGATGCCAGTTTGCAGTTTTCTGGTCTGGATGGCGCTGGTGTCCTTTTACGCTCTCAACAAGGAGGATTTTCTGGTTTCGTGTGTTTTTCTTACGGTGAGTCAGGCTCCCCTGCTTCAAGTCTGGCAAGCTGCACACACAGACCATACTCTTCCTCTCCACATGCCCCTCCATGGGGTGGCCTATGGTGCTGGTCATTCTCTCTGCCACCGGGCAGCTTTCTCATACCTTCTGAGATGTTCCTCCTAGCCTCTAATAGTGTAAAACCAGTGGGGCCAGCTAAGGGGTGTCACAGAGGCCGGCTCCCATGCTGACGTCTGCCGGGGATGAAAGGAGGAGGTGTTTGCAGGACAGTAGCTGGGGGGAGGGCGGGCATGCAGGGCTGTGACAGTGGACGTGTGGCCTGGGGTCTCATTGAGGCTGCCCAGGGTTGTGAGGAAAGCTCTCGGCTGTGAGTCTCACAGCCTGGGTTCCTGCCCTGGCTCTATCTACTCTTTCATCTCTTGAGCCTTAGTTCTCCTATCTGTCAAATGGGCTGAACCACCCTACCTCACAGAGACAACCAGAAAACATGGCTCGACGAGGTGCTGGTCTGGGGCGAGGGGCTGTTGATTCTGCCTTTGGAGCGGAGGTGGGAGTGGCACGCCCGGGAGCAGTGGGACAGTAGGTGGACACTGCAGACCCTGGGCTGTGCCAGGGGGCTCTCTAAAAGAGGACCAAGGCAGATTTGCCAGCCCCGAGAGATGGTACAGACCTTCTTGATTTTCTTGATGTCACTGTCTTCGTCGTTGGGTGTGACAGTCTGGGTGGACTGGATGCGCTCATTGTCCTTGAGCAGGGATGCGATCTGCAATGGAAACACAGGTCAGCTGCAGGGGCCGAGCGGCACCAGCTGGTGGAAGCCCCACCCCTCCGGCTGCCACCAGGCGTGGTGTGGTGAGTGAGCGCCCTGCCACGTGCTCCCCAAGGACCAGTGGTACTGCAGCTCATGTCCTTTGCTCTGTGGGAGGTTTCGAGCCAGAAGTCGGTGAGTGAGCACCGGACTGGGACCCTGTCCACCCGGGTCCAGGGCAGCTGGGCTCTGACTCCGAGTGACCCTGGGCGAGGTACTCTCTGGGCTGCAGGCAACCCATCTGTAATCTAGGAGCTTTGGTCCAAATCTGTGATTCTCTTCCTTATTCCCTAAACCATCAGTCCCTTTACTTTCGAATTTTTACTGTGGTAAAATATATATAACATAAAATTTACCATTTTAACCAATTTTAAGTGCATAGTTCAGTGGCGTCAAGTACATTCACATTGTTGTGCAACCGTCACCACCATCCGTCTCCAGAACTTTCTCAACTCCCCGAGCTCTGTACTCATTAAACAATAATGAGTTTAATGAGTTTAATAATGAGTTTAATGACTTCTCTGGCGGTCCGTTGGTGAAGGCTCTGCGCTTCCACTGCAGGGGGTGTGGGTCTGATCCCTGGTCAGGGAACTAAGATCCCGCATGCCACACAGTGCAGCCTAAACAAAACAAAACACACTGACTCCCCATCCCTCCTCCCTCAGCCCCTGGCACCCGCCCTTCTACTTTCTGTCTCTATGAATTTGACTCCTCTAGGGACCTCGCCTAAGTGGAATCAGACAGTATTTGTCTTTCTGTGGCTGGCTTATTTCACCAGCATAACATCCTCAAGGTTCACCCATGTCACAGCATGTGTCAGACTTTCCTTCTTTTTTAAGGCTGAGTAACATCCATTGTATGTACAGACCCCATGTTGCCGTCCATTCATCCATCAGTGGGCACTTGGGTAGTCCCATTATTTTTTTCAAACAAAACCATCCTGGAGCCCCAGCAGGACTTCAGATGAAAGCGCTGCTGGCTTGGCTGTCCTGTCCTGGGACAGCCCTGAAGCACTTCTCTGACTTGGAGCCCTCTTTGGAGCACAACCTGGAAACTGCTGGCCTAGAAAAATGGAAGAGCCCTGGAAACGAACGTTTGAGCTGATCTAAGAATCTCCATTTGCCAGATCTCGGGATCAGAGAGGTCGGCCCAGCTGCAAGAATAAGACCAACGGGGTGGTGACCGGGAGAAGGGGTGCCTTTAGCCATACTGTGGCTGGAGCCTCTGGCACTGCTCAGGTGGACGGGCCTGTGGTGTAGCCCCTGGGTGGGTTCCTTCCTGCCACCCCCGAGTCCGCAAGTCTCTGCTGGGGGTCCTCCACAAGGCTCCCACGGCCTGCGGACTTTCCCGGGAAAATGCAGGCAATGCCTATGTATTCCATCGCGGCTGTGAGCTCTGTGGGCGAAGGACCACCCCGTTTCATTCATTCCTGGGCTCCCGGTCCTTAGCATTCGGCTGGCACTCAACGTATATTTGTTGGCTACGTAAGTAAGTAAGTTAAAGAAGGATCAGAGCAGGGACCCCCCTGGCTGGGAGTCCAGTGGTTGGGACTCCACGCTTCCATTTCAGGGGGCACGAGTTCCCTCCCTGGTCAGGGAACTAAGATCCCACGTGCCGCATAGCTCGGCAAAAAAATAAATAAATAAAAAATAATAAAAGAGGTTTCATTAAAAAAATTTTTTCCCAAAAGGATCAGAAAAGCAGCAGCAACAAAAACTTCAACCACAGGAAAACACTGCAGTCATCAAGCCCCACACGTCTAAAGATAGCAGCTCAGGGGAATCCACAAACACTGCCACAAAGCCAGAGCCCCTCGATCCTCTTCAGAGCACGTGGCTTTGTCCCCTCAAGGCCACTTGCTGAAGTGCAGAATGAATGGGCTCTCACAATTGAGCGAATTGAGCACTTTGAAAGCAAGATGGAAGAGTTACCCACTCTCCACTTGCGGGTTGCTAAAATTACCCTGGCCTGTGCTTGGAGAGCGGCTGAAAATATCTGAGAAATATTCAGCACCGACATGGGCTTTTCTTTTTTCTCTCCCCCCCACCTTTTCTCTCCATTCTCTGGGAACATCTGCACATTAAAATAAAGGCTGATTCTTTGATCTGTATTCTAAAGGCCTAAGGAACGTGCGCGCGCGCGCACACACACACACACACACACACACACACAGGCAGGCTACTGGAGAGCTCAGAGATGCAAGGATGCCCAGTCAATGCCCACCTTTGGTCTGATGTTGTCACCTCCTTGCCAGTCTGCTTTCTTTGCCAGTTTTGAGATTTGCACACGGAAACCTTTTTTTTCTTTTGGATGGCAGTGTGTGTGTGTGTGTGTGTGTGTGTGTGTGTGTGTGTGTGTGTGGTCTGTATTTAAAACTGGCGCTTGTCTCAGAGAGAGGCATTCCAGGACATCTACTCAGCAGGGACCAGGGCAAAAAATAGATGCAATTAGGTCAGGTACTATGCTACGTGCACAGGCAGTGCCAGCAGCCTTGGAGTCTTTGTTTAAGGATCAGGCTTGGTGGGCAAAGCTCTAGAGGGTTGTGAGCCTGGGGACCCTGCAGAAGTCTTGGGCTACAGCCCATCCCTGCCAGGAGCCAGTGTCAGGTGAGCTCACGGAGGCAGCCTTTCTCTTACCCTGGCAGGTCTCTTCTGGAGATGGATTTGACTTGGACCCTGGTTTGCTTGCTGGATGTTCAGGGTCTGCTCAGCTGACCCCTGTCAATGAAGGCCATACAGAGTGGGGACTTTGGCTCACACCCAACTTGCCAGCTAGAGTCCAGCTCCAGCTGTCTGACCTGGCTCAAAGCCTGGTGTCTCCGCTGGCCCCCGCCCACTGGCCACCCATGGTCTGGCCCCCTTGACCCATCAGAGGAAAACCCTGCTTGCCACACCCCTTTGAGGCATAGCGCCTGGGCTTCTGCCCCATCCTACTCCCCCCTCTGGAGACAGTGTCTTTCATCCAGAATGCATTTCGTCAGTGCAGTCATTGATAGTGGAATTAATCCAGGTTCTTTCCTTTTTGTTAGCCTCCAAGGTTTTACTAACGATCTCCGTAGCTCTTGCTTTTCCTGCAGGTCTCTGTAGCTCTTGCCATGCAGCTCAGTTCTTTCTCCCTCCTTCTTGATCTCTTCTGGTCTCCTCCAAGCCCAGTGGGTGCCCATCTCTGTCTGCCTTTGTGCCAACACCGCCACCAGATCCAGATGCAGTCTTTGGGTTGGGTACTGGTGAGACACTGTCTACCTTTGTGCCAACACCGCCAGCGGATCCTGATGCAGTCTTTGGGTTGGGTACTGGTGAGACACTGTCTGCCTTTGTGCCAACACCGCCAGCGGGTCCTGATGCAGTCTTTGGGTTGGGTACTGGTGAGACACTGTCTACCTTTGTGCCAACACCGCCAGCGGATCCTGATGCAGGCTTTGGGTTGGGTACTGGTGAGACACAGCTCGCCACTGGGTAAGGTGGATGAGTCAGATCCCTTCCCGGGAGTATCTTCCAGCCTGAGAAGGGGGTCAGACCCCCAGAGAGGCAATTTATAATCGGACGAGGAGAGGCCAGAAGCGAGGTATGTACCTACTGCAATGGGAAGGTCTCACCATGAAAGCGGCAAGGGCTACCTGGAAGGAGTTTTGAAGGACAAAGAGTCCAACAGGTGGGCTACAGGATGGAGGGAATTTGAGAGGGGGTGTGTGAACAAAGGCACAGGTATGACAGGGTGTTGTGTGCCAGGGCGGCGGGGGTGAGGATGGCAAGGGGGAGATGGGAAGCGGGACTCAAGGCATGCAGGGTGGGCCCTGGAGAGGGGGCCTGGGGAGGGGCTGCATGGGAGGGGTCACGGCCGTCCTTTCTTACTTCTCCCAGAGTAGTCCCCTCACTGACCTAGTTTATGAAGTGGGGTACCATGTTGAAGTTTGTTTGCAAAACCAATCCCATGGCTAAATTTTTTTTTCAATGTTTTTAGTTCTTTTATTTATTTATTTATTTATTTAATTTCTTTTTGGCTGTGTTGGGTCTTTGCTGCTGCATGTGGGCTTTCTCTAATTGTGGCTAGCGGGGGCTACTCTTTTTTGCAGTGTGCGGGCTTCTCATCGCGGTGGCTTCTCTCGTTGCGGAGCACAGGCTCTAGAGCGCAGGTTCAGTAGTTGTGGCACACAGACTTAGCTGCTCCACGACATGTGGGATCTTCCCAGACCAGGGCTCGAACCCGTGTCCCCTGCATCGGCAGGCGGATTCTTAACCCCTGCGCCACCAGGGAAGCCCTAAATTTTTATTTAAACCCTGAACTAAAGATCTTTTCCATTTCTTCCAGTGTCAGCCGCCCAGGATCCTGAGTGCTTCCAAGCCAATAAAATATTACGACTACCTCTAAACTCCTATTTTGCCCTTTAGGGCCTGTCTTCACTCTCCAAATTTACTTCCCATCATAAATGGGAGGAAAACAGCTATTAAAACAATGAAATGGGGGAATTCCCTGGCGGTCCAGCGGTTAGGACTCCGCGTTTCCACTGCAGGGGTCGCTGGTTCCGTCCCTGGCCGGGGAACTAAGATCCCGCAAGCCGCATAAAGCGGCCAAAAAAACCCCAACCAACCAACCAACAAAACAATGAAATGGTCCAAACTGAGCATTCTAGAGGTGGGGGGGGGGATTCTTCTCAGAGGTAGACATTCCCTTTGTTTTAGATGGTCGTTAGAGCCTCTGGGTTGTGAAAGATGAAGCCTAACGGGGCTGTTTAGATGGGAGAAAAGAGACTAAGACAGAGGTGGATAGTTACGCCTGGTAACGCTTTCTGCAGACTTTTGTTTGGATGTGCTCTCCTGTCACTTCCAGGGCTAGGGGTGGGGGCTACAGGGTTGGGAGTAGAAACAGGGCTGGATTCCTGGATGTGTGACCCGTACAGGGCTCCAGGCTTAGAAGGGACCAATGCTTGCTTTAAAGCTCTGCTGCCGCTGCTTTGAGATTCTTAAGGGCCCTGCATTTTTATTTTGCACCAGGTCCTGCACATTAGGAAAAAAGATGTAGACAATGGGGTATCGGTAAATGCTTCATGACCAGCTCTCTGAAAGAAAACCTCTGACTGGTAGCACCTGCCAGTTTCCATGGTGTGGGCATTCCTACCTCAGCCCATTTGAAGCTACCAAAGGTTGAATAACTAGCTTGCAAAATTCTTGAAAACGTAACAATTGGTTCTTGCAAAGGTGATAGACAGCTGTTGCTGTCTTGAAATTCTTAAGAATCTTCTCTTTGAATTTGCGTTTTATGAGTGAGTCTGATGGGACCATGGGGCACACCCCAGGGGCTTGGAGCCTCAGCTCATGCGTGTTCCTGTCTCCCTGCCTATTCCTTATACCCCGGCATCCTGGGACCCAGGCCTCTGCAACCCTCTGTCTGGGTGACAACGGGTCAAGTCAGCCCAGCAGACACATCTCACTGTCCGCCTCCACCCTCTGCAGGGCCTGGTGTAGGTACAGAGAAGGTGGGTCCTGTGCATACCTGTGGTGTCACAGGGCAGGGCGAGGAGACAACTGTGCTGCCCGGGCTGATACTGCCTGGGGCATTAAGTGGGTCCCTTGCCCACCTGAATCTAGGTACTGAGTGTATCATGGCACAGAGGTTAGGGGGGTTGGCGGTTGAAGTCGTCGGTGGCCTGCCCACGATGGGCGGAGGCCGTGGCGAGTGGGAAGGGGAGACTGACTTCCCCCACCCTGGCCGGGGCCTTGCATTTTCACCTTGCATCGGGCCCTGCAAAGTATGCAGCTAACTCCGATTGCAGGGATCTGTGTTTTCATATGCCCCTCCTCGGCTCAGAGTCGCAGACCTTGTGTGAGGGAGCCAGATGGTTCTGAGCGCGCTGGTGAAGTGAGGGGGTGAGAGGCGATCAGATCACTGCGTGGCGGCGTGCACAGCTGGGAAGGCGTGTCTAAGGGCTGACAGCCAGCGCTTCCCATGCTTTAATGTATTGGGTTGGCCGAAGAGTTTGTTCGGGATTTTCCGCCGATGTTATGGAAAAACCTGAACGAACTCTTTGGCCAACCCATAAATGAGAATCTCCCGGGATGTGGTTAAAGTGCAGGTTCTGATTTGGGAGATCTGGGTGGGGCCCTAGGTTCTGCATTTCTAATGGGCTGCTGTTTCATGGACCACACTTTGAGTGGTGAAGTTCTGGAAGGCTTAACCTAGCAACGGCTCAGCCTCCGGACAGTTGTGACAGGCAGAGGGAAGGGACCGCCTTGGAGCTGAGCCCAAGCCACAGTCTAAGGACCTACCAGCCACCCTCTGGCCCTGCCCTCACCCCCTCCGCCCATGTGGCTGTCAGCAGAGTAACCAGGAACTCGCCCATAAATGATCTCACTTGATCCTCACAACCTCGTCAGCTAGGGAGAAACAGCCTGTTTTAAGGATGGAGGTGCAGAGAGGCTGGAGGACTTGCTCCAGGTTGCAGTTGGTAAGTGGCAGAGGTGGGCTTCGACCCCAGATCTGACCCCAGGACCTTCCCACTCTGCCAGCATCACTGACTTTAAGTTTGGAAGCTGGCACAGCCGTGGCTGGAGCGGGTCCCTCTTGCCCATCACGTGTCTCCCTGACCCTGCGGGAGCCCGGGTTTGAGGTCTGAGGCCCGGGCCCCCCGCCAGCCTCCTCCGCTCCCCAGGTGGTCGGTCACCTCTGCCTTCAGCCGTTCAATCTCAATCTCCCCATCCTCGATCTGCTGCCGCAGCTGCTTGGCCACCGTCTTCTCGGTCTCCACGATCTGCAGCAGGTGCAAGTACTTCTGCATCAATGCCTCGTGCTCCGTGGCCAGGGTCCGGTAGCTGTGGACAGAGGAACACGGCAGGTAAGCCACGGCCTCCTGGCCCCCTGGAGATCCAACCAGAAGTGGGGCTCCCCACAGACTGCACTTAGGAGAAGGTCCTGACTGCCAGACACAGTGCCCGAGGCCTTAACCTGGCCGCTGTGCTGCTACTGATGGCTCTGGCCCCTTCCCCAGCTCCCGGCTCACACTCTGACGTCTGGTTCCTCCACCTGGTCTTGTTCTCACCTTGCCCGACCGCCCTCACCCTCTGGGCCTTTGCGCAGACAGATCTTCTGTCTGAAACATGCCTCCTCCCTCCTCTCCCTGGGCTAGCTCCATCCTCTTTCCCAGAGTAGGTCCTAGTTGAAATGTCATTTCCCAGAAGTCTTCCCTCCCCTCTCCCGCCATAATGTGTAGGGTGTTCCTGCAGTACTCCCGGGGTGCTATTACCATAGCGCTGGCCAGACTGATTGGGGGTGTCCGGTTATTTTTGTTTCCTCAGGAGACCCTGCCTTCTCTGATGGCAGGGACTATGCCTGTGCTGCTTACTCCTGTCTGCCCAGGGCCTAGCCCAGTGAACATTTATTGCATGGATGCAACTGAGTGAATGGACGACACACAGAGGCGAGTCAGGCACAGACATTGCACTGGCTGGGAGACATCTGAAGAACCTGTGCAGTATACCTGGGTGCCAACTCATGCACCAAAGGCTGTTAGTGCTGTAGGAATCAGAAGAGGGGCCAGGCCAGCAACAAGGACCTGTAATCAGGGAAGACTTCCTGGAGGCGGAGCACTCTCTCCCACCAGAATCGGAATCTAGGTCTTTGGATTCCAAACCCAGTGCTCTGGGCGCATGCCCATCCAAGGGCAGCCTCAGGTGGAAGGCCTGTGCTGGGGGTAATTAGCAATGGGGCTGGGTGTTTAGGTGGGGCCAGATCAGAGAGTACCCCAAAGGATCAGAGGGTAGAAGACGTGGTCCCAGCCTTTGTGTAAATGAACACATCTCAGATTTGCAGAGCATCACGACGAGGGGGAGGGCAGGCAGGTGGGACTTGGAAGATGAGCTGGGCCGGGGGCTGCCCAAGGTCACAGGCCTGGCTTCTCCCTGATACCCACAACACCTGCATTTGAAGGTGTCAGAGCTGGGGAGAAACCCGATTCTATAAATGGGGTCCAGTCTCAGAGGGCAGAGAGGCTGTGAAAGGGAAGCTCACCATTCCAGGGAGGGGTGCCCACCGGGGCAGGGGCAGGAGACTTGCAAGGCACAGATTCGGAGGGCAGGGTTATTGGTCTCTGGGAGCGTCTGCAACGAAGTCTGGGGGCCGAGGTCTCCAGTCCTCCCTCTCCCTGGCCCCCATCTTTCCTCTCCCTTTTTGCTTCAGCCCAGGACCACCAGATAGGATCTCATAAGATTCCCCTCTGCCCGCATCCTGGGCTCCTCCTCGCGCTCACCCTCGTCTTCCTTCCTGTGTCCCCCTCTCGGCAGTGGGCAGCCCCCTGTTTCCCACCTTCCAACCTCAGCGGGGCCTTGAAACATTTCTGGTGTCCCTGCCAGCTCCCCACCCACCCCAGAGCTTCGGCCCCCTTCAACCTCATTCCTCACCACCCCCCACCCCCACCCCCAGTCCTCTGCAGGCGGTCCTGCTCTGACATCACAGCCTGCATGATGTGCAGTGCTGTTCCGTCACTTCCCGCCAGACCCACGGCACGCCCACCCCCATCCTGTCTCAAGGGCAGCATCCCTGCTCGGACCTAATCTGCCTGGCTCAGCCCCAGCTCCCACACCCACTAGCTGAGGAACCTCGGAGAGGTCACGCAGCCTCTCTGTGCCTCAGTTTGCTCATCCATACAATGGGGATGATGACAGTCCACACCCTGCAGAGTTGCCGTGAGGATGAAATCTGTGGACACACACGAAGCTCTGTGCGGTGTGCCAGTGCCGTGGTAACTACCATCTCCCTCCCCACCACATCCCTAGCCCCTGACCCCTCCTCAGGATTTCTGTGCATCAGATTCTGCCTAACAGCTCCACTGGCTTTTTCTCCTCAGCATATGCGAAGCCTCAAGTCACTCCCCACTTAGGATGAGGATGTGCCCTCGCCCTCCTCCACCCTCCCCTGAACTCCTGCCCCTCTTTTCCACCTTCAAGGTGAGGCTTGTTGGAAGAGCAGCCGCACCCATCATCCCCATGTTCCCTCTTCCCCATTCACCCCTCAGCCCTCTGCGGGCTGGCGTTTGGCCCCAGCACCCACAGGAACTGGGTCCCTCTCTGGGGTCACCAACCATCTCCCACTTAAATGGAGGGGACACTTTTCAGTCTGGAATCTACTGACATGACCTTCCAGGTACCCTGGATGTGGCTAGTCAGGGGGGTGCCAGTTTAGGGACACTGGCTCTCGTCACAGACTCAGAAGCTGTGTTACACAAGTTCTTTAAGTCCCTGTGACCCTCATGGCAAAATGGGACAAGGATAGCTTCCCTACAAACCCCCAGGTTTGAGGTGAAGAGGTCAGGAGGCAGAGGGTGGGAAACAGCTTTGCTCTATGAAAGGGGCTGTGTAGCAAAGTGGTAGGCAGTGGTCCCCTGATGGTGTCAGAGAAGGAGGCTGCCCAGCTGTGCCCCGAAGGTGGGAGGGTGCGGCAGGGCAGGGAGAGAATTCTTCGGTCTGCAGTACTACTTGGTTAAAATGAGGATTTTTGTGCATCTCTTATTATAATGAATTTAAACCAGAATGATCAGGTTTTAATGTCTTCCCAACTTCCCAAGAGGCTTAATTGTCTTTACTTGCAAAGGAACTTCAACCGAGAGCATGAAGGAATCCATTTTCACACCACCTCGTCTCTCCTCGCTCCAGGGGGTATGAAAATGCAGAGCCTTCAGTAGCTTGTGTTTAGCGATGGCACTCGCCCTGGTGCTTCAAAATGGGGAGCCAGAGTCTCATCTGCAGGACAATTTGGTCTGTTTGCACCTCCCTTTCTTCCCTTCACCGGCCCTCTCTGCCTGCCTCCCTCCCTCCCCACTCCGGCTCCCCCTGTTCTTCCTTCTTCTCCTTCCCCTCCCCCCTCTCATCAATACACCTCTTTGTGCAGCACTGTCTCTTTTTTAAATTTTTATTGAGTACAGTTGCTTTACAATGTTGTGTTAGTTTCTTGCTCAACAGCAAAGTGAATCAGCTATACGTATACATAGATCCCCACTTTTTTAGAGTTCCTTCCCATGTAGGTCGCCACAGAGAATTGAGTAGAGTTCCCTGTGCTCTATAGCAGGTCCTCATTAGTTATCTATTTTATACGTAGTATCAATAGTGTATATGTGTCAATCCCAATCTCCCGGTTCTTCCTACCCCCCTTCTCCCCTTGGTATCCATACATTCGTTCTCTACGTCTGTGTCTATTCCTGCCTTGCAAAGAGGTTCATCTGTACCATTTTTCTAGATTCCACATATATGCGTTCATATACGATATTTGTTTTTCTCTGTCTGACTTACTTCACTCTGTATGACAGTCTCTAGGTCCATCCACATCTCTGTGCAACACTGTCTTTATAGATGCACAGATTCGCAGGGCTGGAAGGATACTCAGGAATCACGAAAGGCCAACCGCCTCATTTTATAAATGAAGAAACTGAGGCCCAGAGCGGGGAAGTGAGTTGCCCCCAAATAACAGTCAAGGAGCGTCATAGGTGGAGTCGGAATCGGGCTCCAGTCCCTGAAGAGGACTCCCACGTGGCTGTCTGGTTTGCATCTAGTTCTCCTCGCTGAGATGCAGGCCACAAGCCACACTCGGTGTTACATTTTATACATTGCTGTACATACGCATACCACAGGGGCATCCCAGAATACTAGACTATTATGCATATGGTGGGAGAGTACATTGTGTCTCTATACCTATTCATACGCTACAGTGCTTATTTTTGTATATACCATGTATCTACTATGTATATGGAAATAAAAACTAAATTAGGTACATGCAAGCATACCTACTACTCAACATTGCTGTGGAAGAGAGCCGGTCTCTCCCTTGACACACACACGTGCACACACTCTCATGGTGCACACGATCTGAGGTTAAATAACGCTCAGAGCATATCGTCTGTCCTTTGGTCACACAGCCGGCTGCCTAGGGAAGGGCCTGTGGCTTCTGTTGGCCCAGGAGGTGCCTGACAAGCTGCACCTGAGCCAGACTGGCTGGTGACAACTATTCTAGGGAAGGGGACTCTGTTTCCCTAATTGGTGACCATCACTGTGACCCCCGTCCCAGCCCTATAGGCCCAAAGGAGGACGTTCCTCTGAGGCCAGTGGGTTGACTCAGACCCCTGGGCTTGACCAGGGAAGACAAACCATGTCCAACTGGCACGTCCCCCTGGCTTCCTAAAGGATGGTGAGTTCCGAGAGGTTTTTGTTCAAAGGTAGGTGGTGTCGGGCTTCCCTGGTGGCGCAGTGGTTGGGAGTCCGCCTGCCGATGCCGGGGACGCGGGTTCGTGCCCCGGTCCGGGAAGATCCCACATGCCGCGGAGCTGCTGGGCCCGTGAGCCACGGCCGCTGAGCCTGCACGTCCGGAGCCTGTACTCCACAGCGGGAGAGGCCGCAACAGTGAGAGGCCTGCGTACCGCAAAAAAAAAAAAAACCCAAAAAACCCCCATATGATTAGGATTTTATGGGCTACTTGGAACCAATTTCCAGTTCAGTGAGTTGCTTAAAGAATCATTGTCCCCTCTCTGTGGCAGACAGAATTCTAAGGTAGCCCCAAGTTTCCTGCCCTGGTTTCGAAGCCCTGCATAATCTCTGGGATGATGACTACGATGCGTTTTATTCCTCTTACTGGGCTATACTATACGGCATAGCTGACCTTAACACAGGGAGATTCTCTAGGTGGGCCTGACCCAATCACACGAGCCTTTGAAAATGGAGAGTTTTCTCTGGCTGGTTACAGAAGGGGAGGTCAGAGATTTGGGGCTGGAGAAGGGTTTGGTGAGCCGTTGTTGGCTTAAGGATGGCGGGGACCACAGGGCAAGGAAGGCAGGACCTCGTGGAGCTGAGAGCCATCCCTAGCTGACGGCTAGCAGGGAAACAGGGACACCAGTCCTACAAGGAACTGACTTTTGCCAACGACAGGAGTGAGCTTGGAAGCAGAGATTTCTCCAGAACCTCGAGGTAAGAGCCCCGCTTGACTGACTCCTTGATTTCAGCCCATGGGCCTCTGTGCAGAGACCACAGCCGAGCCCAGACTTCCGACCTACAAAACTGAGCAATGGGTGTGGTTTTAAGCTGCTAAGTTTGTGGGTTTTTTTTTTCGGCCGCACCACAATGGCGTGTGGGATTTTAGTTCCCTGACCGGGGACTGAACCCACGCCCCCTGCAGTGGGAGCATGGAGTCTTAACCCCTGGACCTCCAGGGAAGTCCCTTAAGCTGCTAAGTTTGTCATCATTTGTTCTGTAGCAGCAGAGAACTAAAACACTCTAATAGATAGAATCTATTTTAAAAATTTGAGGATTAATGCCCATATAATGGAAAGCACAGACCTTAAATAAACAGTTTGATCCGTGTAGATAAATGCATACACCCTAATCGAGATAAAGGAAATTCCCACCACCCCAGGGAGCTCCCTCGTGCCCCTTCCCTGTCAACCCCCATCCCACAAGCAGCTACTGTTTTGATTTCTATCACCACAGTTGAGTTCTGCCTGTTTTAGACTTTCATATAACAGGAATCAGGCAGCATGTGCTACTTTGTGTCTGGCTCTTTTTACGCAGCCTATCGACTTTGAAATTCATCTGTTTTGTTACATTATTTATGTATATATATATATATATATAATATATATTTTAATAGATCTTTATTGGAGTATAATTGCTTCACAATACTGTGTTAGTTTCTGTTGTACAGCAAAGTGAACCAGCCATATGCATACATATGTCCCCATATCCCCTCCCTCTTGAGCCTCCCTCCCATTGGGTTCCTTTTTATTACTGAGCGGCATTCCATCGCATGGATGTATTAAGATTCCTTTCTACATCTGTCTGTTGATAGACACCTTGGTTATTTCTAGTTTTGGGACTATTGTGCAAAAAGCTGCTAAGGACATTTGCATACACGATTTTTTGTAGATGTTTTTCGTTTCTCTTAGATGAATACTAAGAAGTGTAACTGCTGGGTCACAGAGTAGGTGTATGTTTCACTTTTAAAGGAAATGCCTAACAATTTTTCAAAGTGGTTGAACCACTTTATGCTCCCACTAGCATCATGTGATTTATGGTTACTCCACCCCCTCTCCAATTTTGCTACTGTCATTTTTTTTCAATTCAGCCCTTGTAGATTCTACAGGTAGTGGTATCTCATTGTCTCTAGAAAATTTTGGTGTGAATTGATTTTCGAAGTCAAGGTAGTCCTGGTTATCCAGAATATACACCAAAGTAGAATTCTATAATACCTCAACACTTACAAAGCCCCGCCACATAAATCATTTCATTTGCTTCTCAAAACAGCCCTGCTATTGGTTCTAGTTTAGTGCTGGGAGCCTGAGGTCCAGCTGCTTTCCCTGAATCTGGGTTCTTCCTGCTTGATTCCATTCTCCACAATGCCAGCAATTTCCACTCCAAATCACAGCTCTGATCATCCTGGTGTAAAAGCTTTGATGGCCTCCCACGGTTCACAGAGGAGAGCTCAAACATCTCAGCTGGGTATTCAAGATCGTTCTGATCTGGTTCCAGTCCAATGTCCAACCTCACCAACCTTCTGACACCCGAACTTTGTCTCTTCATTTTTCTTGGAATTGTCTTTCCTAGATCACTGCCTTTATTTAAGGCTTTTTGGGGGCTGGTGGAGGGGCTGACGTGCCCATAGCATGACATGCCCTATTTCCAGATCCCCCAGATTCCCCCATTTCCCTGAAGATGTCTCCTGTGGTGCCTTGTACTTAACACGGCCTTCATGCACCGGAGCTGTTTGTACATCTGTCTAGTGTCTTCCTGACTAGGCTGGGGTAGCCCTGGGGGAATACCTGTGTTGCATCCATCCCTGTCTGCCCAGTACCACACTCAGAGCCTGACTCTGTTGCTTCATAGGTGAGAACCTAGTCTCCATTAGCTAGACTGGACACTCCTTGAGGATAGGGATGGAGGTGGCTTGACCTCAGGGTCAAGGTCAGTGCTATAGCCATAATAAATGGTTTCTGGTCAGCTGGCTTGATCCAAGGCTCAAGGAAGGGCTCTGGCATCCATCTAGCTATATCCATCTTCACCTGATGGATCCATCATCTACCCATCAACATTCACCTACCCATCATTGATTTCTCATCCATCCATCCATCCGTCCTTCACATATACTTTCAACACTCATCCATTTATCATTCATTTACCCTCTACTGATCCATCATTCACCTTCCACATATAAACTCAACATCCAACCTCTATCCATTCATTCATCTTTGCATTCTTCCCATCTACACTGCTGAGAACTTGTCTATACCTTTATAAGGCCCTGGGGATGCAAAGAATCCTACTTAGTCCCTGCCCCGAGGAGCTTACACTTTACTGGAGAGTAGACACAGGAACACACCATTATCCACTCAGCCAGAAAGATCTACTGCTCAAAGGGGTGAGTCTGGGTGTCTGGGTGTCCATCCCACCTGACAGTACTTAGCTTTGCCAGGGGATTGTTAGCTTGGGGGCCACACCCTAGCCCACAAGCCCATCATTTCCCCAAGACCCAGGAAGACTCAATGCAGCTTGGAGCCCCCATTTCCTCTGCAGCATACACTCTCCTTTTGCTTTTCTCCCCACCTGGCCCAGTGAATCCCTCCAGAGAGGGGTACACATCGTTGGGAATGAAGGGACGAGCAGGTCTAGAATCCCTGAACATCCGAGCTCAGAGAGGTTTACAGAATTTCAGTTTACAGATGAGAAAACCAAGGCCCAGAGAAAAGACAGGACTAGTCCATTCCTGCAGCATCCGGGCTAGAACCCTGGTGGTCTTAGCCTTTGGTGGCTATAAAGCCCTGTAATCCCACCAAATTGTACTCAGTTCTCCTAGTATGAAAAAAAGGAGCTCATCTGGTTGAAGGGGGCAGGAGGCTATAACGCTGCACCTCAGGGCCCTTGGTTCCCTGTGCACCCCAGGGAGGCACGTCCCAGAGCTCCGGGGCTCTAAGGGCGGGCCTGTCAAGATGCCCTTCTTACAGCTTCCATCCTCCCCCCATCTCCTCCTCCTCCATGCCTTCCCCTCCTGGGGTTTGAGTCTGCTCAGGACGGGGCCTTTGGGTGGGCGAGACATACCTGGCGTGAGCGATGGCTGCCACCCACTCGTCACAATCCCTGGCGTCCTCTGTCCTCAGCTCCAAGGCTTTCTGGTTCTCGTGGCTGAAGTTAACCGTGAAATAGTGCTGCACCAAGAAGAAGACAGCTCCGATTACCAGGGCGATCGGCACGGAACCGGCAGCGTCTCCCATTAACGCTCTGGCTGTTCTGCAAAGTGCTCATTGCCACATCTGCTAGGCAAGGATTCATTATTTGTGATCATCGGAACGCCATTCTGTTTAGCGGTTTCAAACTCTCTATTAAGGCAGGCTTTGTACCATGTAACAGAACCTACGCTTAGGCTATTGTAAGAAGGAAGCAAACCCCACAAAGTCCTATTTACCAACAAACTGCAAAAAAGCCACTTTTAAACCATCAGGTATGCCGGGAGAAAGGCAGAGAAAACACACCAAGAGAACATCCCCTTTTGGGACCTGGTATCAATTCAGGGCAGCATGCATTTAATTCACTCCACACAAATGTTTCAACACACTCTTCTAGGTCCTGGAGTTAGAGCAATGAACAGATAGACCCGAGCAGAGCCCACTGGAAGCCAGCTCGTGTTGGGTGCAGTGACCGACTTAGAGCTGCTCAAACGTGGGGTCTGCTGCCCGAGCTCCCAGGGAAGCAGAGGAGCCAACGAGAGACACACATCTGTAATATCGTTCTATGAATGAATACGTGTAAAGCTCTTAGAACAATGCCCGAAATCTAGTAAGTACAAGTGTTTGCTATAATGAACACAGTGCAACGATCATTACTGTCATGGAGGTAAGAAAAAAGGGCCCAGAGAGAGCCAGCCACTGATTCAGCCCAGGGAAAGCAGAAGGCCTTCCCAGAGGATGAGGCGTTGGTTGGTCCAGGTTTTATTTCAGTTGATGGAATCGAGAGCGCACGGCGTGCTTGCGGGTAGGAGGGGCCGTGCGGTGGGGTTAAGGATGCCAGGGAGGAGGCTGGGCAGGGGGCGGGGCCTGGGTGGTGGAGCTGAGTGGCGGGATGGGGTGGAGGAGAGTAGAAAGCCCAGGTTTCCGGCTGGAGCAACTAGGTGGGTGGGGATGCCATAGACTGGGGGAGGCATGGGCAGGATAAAGGGCAGGTGTCGGGGGTCAGGGGTGGGGGGTGGACATGCAGACCCTGTGTGCCTGTAGGCCACGTCTCTGCGGGCTGCAGACAGGGGTCGGGGGTGTCAGCCTCGGGGCGGAGAGGAAAGCTGGCTCAGCCAGAGAGAAGGGTGCACAGGCAAAGTGCTGGGGGCCCCACCTGCGGAGGCCTCTGGGTCTGGTCCTGGTGAAACTAGGAGGAGAGAGGCAGGCAGTGAGGTGCAGAGAGGGCCCCCGAGGCCTGCCCATTCAGAAGATGCACCGCAGGCCGCGGTGCGGTCTTGTGTCAGTGGGCGCTGTCCCTTGTCCCTCCGTCCCTCGGGGCCCAGGCAGCAGGGAACAGCAGGATGGAGCACGTAAACTTGTTTTTAGCTTCCGCTGACATGACTGTCTTTCTGTTAATTGTCGTTCTTGGTGGCAGCCAGAAGTGTGTGTGTGTGTGTGTGTGTGTGTGTGTGTGTGTGTTTTGCAGAGTCAATGTCTTTCACTTCTTTCCTAGGAAGCAGGTAACTGGCTGTCCGCCCCCTGCGAGGGAGCAGGTGAAAGCCCGAGCTGCCGTGGCCACCTATGCACTTTCCCCATCTCTCGAGAGGTGGTGAACACGCAGATGCTTGTTTCCCATGATCTCATTTATTCCCATATTCACCAGGTGGAACAGGTCTTATTACCTGTTTACTGCAGAGAAACCTGAGGTGCAGAAAAGTGAAGCCGCTTGCCTGAGCCCACATGGCTGGAAAGAAGAGAAGCCGGAATAACACACCTTCCCTGGGTACCTACTGTCCACTCAGATCTTGGAGCTCCACTGCCAGCAACTGCCTGAGGATCTCACAAGGCTGGTGGTCTAGCAGGTGAATGGGGTGTTTCTGGGGGTTCTGGGGAAATGCTATCAATAGCCATCATTTCTAGGGATGAACAGTGACCCTGGGTACCATCAGAGCTCTTGAGACAGCCCCATCACCTCAGCTGGTGTTGGATCAGAGCTCTGACAGACCCCAGGTCACCCTTGAAAGCTGAACCACCCCTGGGCTTTCCCAGAGTTACAAGGATGTGCCGAGGCCAGAGGTGAACCACTGCAGAGCGGCAGAGTGGACACCGGGCTCAAACTGGGGCCACTAGAGCGGCTGTGATGAGACCAGGACCACACCTTGGGCATTCTGCCCCAACCAGAACCCCCTCAAAGCTTCTCGGAGTCTGGCGGACTCACTGACAACAATACGTGGGCCTCAGCATGACCATGGGACAAGAGCTTAGCCATGTTTGCCAAAACGATGTGACCATATGGGTTCATGTGGGTGCTGGCTGGACCCCTCTGCAGAACAGAAGCACTGTTCTGGAGTCAGCCCTGGGGCACTCTAGAACTCTCCAGTCAAGACAGAGCCACATCTGAGGCCTCCCTGGGACATTGATCAGGACTCACACACTATATGTGATCAAGGATGTGGGATAAATTCAGAAATAAACCCAGGGGCCTCCTCCAGGAACCCACATTTCAAATGTGGAATCCTGACAGGCCCAACTAGAGTTGTTGGAACATATCTGGAAATCCAACAGAAGCAGAAACCACCAATGGACCATCCCTGGCTTCATTAAAGAAGAAGCAAGACTTGGTGAAATTACTCCTGGAGCCTCACCAGGGCTGCAGGGATGGGCCCAGAGCTCCACCTGGGGCCTCCACAGAGCTTCCCTGGACCTGAAGTGAGAGATGGATACCTTGACTTGGGGCTCCACCAGGAGTCCCAAGATGGACCCCGAAACCCTCTAAGCATCAAAATCAGACCCCTAGAACGATCCCAAACGACTCCAGGAGCCGTACCAGGTTCAGGGCAGAGCCTGGGGCTTCACCTGGGCTGTTAAGTATCTCCGCCAGCGGGTCTCAACCCTGACTATACATTGGGCTCTGCTGTCACTAGTCTGGGTGTGGCCTGTGCGCCCCTTGGTGATCCTAATGTGTGGTCAAGGTGGAGAGCCACTCGCTGGTCTAGACCTTCACCTGAGGCCTCAGCAGGTTAAGAGGGATTGATCCAGAAACTACACCTGGGACTACCAAACTCCTAGGAAGGGACTCAGACATCACACCTGGGGTTGTGCCGAGACCAGAGTCATGTTCAGGTCCTTATCTTGGCTGGAGGAAACGTTCTAGAAGCATACCTGTGGCCTCATCTGGGTTCGAGGTACTAGACTTAGAACTGGGGCCTCACCAGGCTGCGATCCTGGGCTTCAGCTCATGCCTGGTCCCCAGGATGCCCTCTCTCTGCCCTGTATCACCTGACCACTAACTGAATGCTGCTGCCCCATGCCTGCGTGGGCTGGATCTATGCCCCCTCCTGCCTCAGGATGGGCCTTTGTTTCCAAAGTCCCAAGTGCCTGTATGGTAATAAACTTCTATCTAGCACAGCTAAAGCAGACCTGAGCCTCTGCGGGCTGGGGAGGTAGGCTTGGAACCCTGCCTGCTTGGCCTTCCCCTTGCCTCCTGCCTGTCCCAGTCGGCTGGCCGGGCTGCGGCACCTCCACAGGACAGAGAACATTGGGAAACCACTGACAGGTACGGTGACCAACCATCCCAGTTTGCCTGGGACCGAGGTGTTTCCGCGGGTACAGGACTTTCAGCGCTAAGACCAAGGCAGTTCCGAGCAAACCGGTGTGCTTGGTCACCCTACAAAAGGTGGAGGAGGTGGAAGTCCCAGCAGCCGGGTCTGGGTCTGGCTCTGTTGCTCAGAGCCAGGGATTCTGGGCAACCTCTGCATCTCCCTCTGGCCAATGGGCATGACACTAACTCTCGCCTTGGTCAGCTACACACAATTGGCCTCAATCATGAAAAATCAAGTTCTCTCCACCTTTAACTCTCTACCTGAATGATATCTCATTCGTGAATTCAACCCATATTTTTCAGTCCCCACTGTAACCCAGACACTGTCCACCTCATGGTAATCAATGACACACACGAAAGCCCACGATGCTGAATGCTTTCTGCAAGGCACGGGCACTCCACACCATCGGGTCTTAGCGTATCTCTTTCCTGCTCCTTCTAGACTGTCAAATGTGCTGCCCCCGTCCTTCCCCATCAAAGCCATTATCAGCTTGTAGTGATTTTTTTTTCCCGCTTTTGGGACGTCATGTGGCATGCGGGATCTTCATGCCCCGACCAGGGATGGAACCTGCGCCCCCTGCAATGGAAGCTCAGAGTCTTAACCACTGGACCGTCAAGGAAGTCCTGTAATGCCTTTCTACTGTCTTTCCTACCACAGCAGAGAGTCTCAATCTGGGGTGCACATTAGGGATACCTGGGAATCTAAGAAAACACGGATGCTTGAGCCCCCTACTCAGACACATTAAAGCAGATTGTGGGAGAAGGGGAACAGGGAGAGGACACGGTTCAGGCACTGGTATTTTTCAAAGCCCCCCAGTTGGTTGCAATGTTCACCCAGTGCTGGGAACCCCTAAGAGGGAGCAATGTCTGCAGCAGAAGCACCTCTTCCCCTCCCCCCATCCCCCCATGTTCTCCTAGAGATGCACGGTCCTGGAGCCGATACCTGGCGCAGCCATAGACACTATGCAGCCAGGAGTTCCCAGTTATTTGGAAGTGACGCAGACAGACCAAATGAATGAGCTGTGTGTGCTGAACTCTAAGTACAAATGACAAAGAAGGCAGTGGAAGTGTCTCAGAGAAAAGCGGAGATGGGAGACCTGGTAACTAGAGTGGGAGTTGGGGAAGGTGGGGCGGAGAGACATGGTTCCTGGTCCAGGCCTTGGAGACCCAGACACATGGTTTCTCCTTGGGTTCCATTAATTATCACTGTAACTATTCCAAGAGTCCTCCTTAAGCAAAAACCTTAAGCTGCTTTGAATAGGCTCCTGTTCCTTTCAAATAAATGATTCCTGACCAGGAATATCCCCAGAGCCTGGCACTGTTCCTCGGCCTGGGCATGGAATAGCCTTCATTCCTTGAATGGGTGACTGAATGCATTTTTCAGCATGGCATGGGAGCCCGGCTTATTCATTAATTGATTAACAGCAAAAGCCGTAAAGCAGGTGGCATTGAATCTGCTTCTCAGGCCTGGGCAGTGAGCTGGCTGGAAGGGTGTGGGCACTGGCTTTTCATGAACGAGGCTTATATCTCTTCAGGGAGAGGAGGCCCACTCACCTCATAAAGGCACTGAACAGTCCTGCAATGTAGGACCTTCTTCCAGAACTTATCCCACCACGGAACCCTTTTGTTTTCATTTTTGGGAAGATCTACCAACATTCCAGAAAACCAGTGTTCCGGGGACTTTGGGACCCTGGAGTTGTGGCACATACCAGGCTTTGGAGTCGCCTGGGTTTAAATTTATTATTTAGCTTCGGTGTCTCCAGCGTGTCTCTTCACTTCTGTGGACTTGTTTTCTCTTTCACAAAAAGGGGAGGCTCTTACCCATCTCACAGGGTTCTGTAAACAGATGATGTTGTCAAAGCTCCTGGTTCATAAAAGGGCTCATGATGGTTTTTAAAGTAACTGAATCATTTGCAAAGTCCAAGAGATGGGTCTAATCAACCTATCAGTGGACAATTACTAGGAAAACCACATACATGTGCATTCACATGCCCGTGTACAAACAGCGTTCCCCCTAACATTCATGTTCGTCGGAATCTGTCAAGAAGACCTTAGGTGAAAATACGTGGAATCTAAAAAAAATGGTATAAATGAACCTATTTACAAAACAGAAACAGAGTCACAGATGTAGGAAACAAACTTACGGTTACAAGGGGGGACAGGTTGCGGGGGGGATAAATTGGGAGACTGGGATTGACATATACACACTACTATGTATAAAACAGATAACCAACAAGGACCTACTGTATAGCACAGGGAACTCTACCCAATACTCTGTAATGACCTATAAGGAAAAAGAATCTAAAAAAGAGTGGATATATGTATATGTGTAACTGACTCACTTTGCTGTACACCTGAAACTAACACAACATTGTAAATGAATTCTACTCGAACACAAATTTAAGAAAAAGACCTTCTTTGAAAATAGGGTCTTTACAGATGTAATCCAGGTAAGATGAAGTCATACCAGATTCATAAGAAGAGGCCTTAATATATAAAAAGAGGGAAATGTGGACACAGGCACACAGGGGAGAAAGCCATGTGAAGAGGGAGGCAGAGACTGGAGAGATGCGTCTACAAGGCGAGGAACACCGAGGACTGCTGGCAGCCATCAGGAGCTACAAGAGGCAAGGAAAGATTCTTCCCTCCAGACTTCAGAGGGACCAGGGCCCTGCAGGCATCTTGGTTTCAGACTTCTAGCCTCTGGAGCTGTGACAGAATAAATTCCTGTTGTTTTAAACTAACCCCCCTCAAAAAAACAAAACCAAACCAGTCCATATGCACGTGCACACACCCAGGAGGCATGGGAGAGGCTTAGGAACTGGAGTCATAGCTGTGCCAAGATCAAAGGATGACGGCGAATCAGCAATTCGGGGCATTCCTTCCATCACCTTCGGCTCCCATTTCTTTCTCATTTCTGATATTCAGTTGGTCACCAGGGTCTCTGCTCTGGATATCTCTGGAACTCTGCCTTCTGCCAAACTCACTGCTTGCTTCCAGGCTCCCTCATCTCCCACCCGGGCCATTGTCCCCTGTGGTCTCCCTGCCCCCGGTCTTGCCCCCTTCTGATTCATCCTGTTTGACCAGAATCCAGACCCACTGTCCTGTCTGGCCCCCTGCTTGCTGTCTCCTCCAAGAGGGAGGTGGGCTGGGGTCAGCTGCAGGATGGATGCCATCACTCTCAGTCAACCCCACCCCTTCCACTTAGTAGGTCCACTCTGGTGGCCTGGTCAGGCAGGGTCAGCTTCTCCCCCACTGGGTCCTGGCTCCTTCCTCCTGGTCCATCTTTGGGACCACAGTCCCAGCTGGTCCTGGCCTGGCAGTCCTCTCTGCCCGACGCTCCCGAAGTCCCAGTGCAGAGGGGACGGTGCCAGAACCTGAAGGGGCCTCAGCGGTGTGTGTGTGTGTGTGTGTGTGTGTGTGTGTGTGTGTGTGTGTGTGTGTGTGTGTGTGTGTGTGTGTGTGTGTGTGTGTGTGTGTGTGTATGCTCTGGCTGGAGTCCATCTCTCCCACTATAAGGGGCTATCCATCCAGGCTCCCCATCACCTGAGGTCCCTGTCCACCTCTCACCGCTGAGATCCCAGGGGAAGCCTGTCTGCTCTCTGGCTCTCGCAGGAGAGATCCCGCTCTTACCTGGGCCAGGCCACCCTGGGAGTGTGTTCTGCCCTCTCTCAGGGCTTCTGCAGCACCGTGCACAGTTCTCAGCGTTGCTCCCTCCCCGCTCTGGCTGCACCAGCCTCATGCTGGCCACACAGCGGGGCTTCACTGGGCACAGTATGTCCCAAATGGCCCTGCTCAACAGAAGTGTTGGCTTCGAGCAGCCCCACTGGTGCTCCCACACCAATCCAGAAAAGACCCACCTATCCTGCCCTATGGCTGTGGCCCCACCTATCCTGCCCTATGGCTGTGGCTCAGCTGGTATGGCTCCGCACAGGGTCTGGACACCCCACTTCATGACATTCTTGCCCCCTGCTCTGAGTGGCCTCGCTTCACCGACCTCTGCCTCTGGGTTCTCAAGTCTTGGCCTTCCCAGGGCCTGGTTACTGCACCGTGACCTCTGCTCTGACCCGGGGATGAGCGCCTGTCTCAGACCCCCATCTCCTATGGGCTCCTGAGAGTCCCAGGGCTGAGAGCTGCTGCCGGGGACCGACCTCCTAGACACCTTATCACTCGCTTGCTTCTACTCCCTGCCTGCCCCCTGGGGACAGGAACAGAGGTGGGAGGAGAGACAGGAATGTCAGAGCTGAAGAGCCCAGTGAAAGTCCCTCCCTCCCAGAGTCAGCCTTGAACTAGGCAGTGCTTGACCGGTGGCCTGGGGGACTGTGTCATCCTCCAAGCTTCTGCGGCTGAATGGTCTGTGTTTCCATGTACATTACTCCAGACCCCATGAGCCACAGCCACAGATGTCATGCTTGGCTGGTCCTGCACGAACACCATTCAATCTGTCATCACAAGTCAACAAGCCTGCCCTTCCCCCTCCCACCAACAGCCTCTCTAGACGTTTGCTGAAAGAAGGAATGAATTCCAGTCTGGACATGTCTGCCTTTCACCTTCTGTTAGAAATGACCTATGCACAAAGGTGTTTATTAATTGCAGCTCTGTTTGTAATTAAAAAAAGACTATAAATTACCCAAATGTCCCTCGAGAGATTAGCTAAATAAACTATAGCACATCCACACAGTGGAATACTATGCAGCTGTAAAAAAGATGAGGACAATCCATATACTTATAGAGAACGATCTCCACAACATAGTGAGAAAAACAGGTGTAGAATAGTGTTTGTAGTATGCTACCACTTGTACAATTATACAGATGTGCATATATATGGCCATAGAGCTATACATCTTTGCATATATTTGCATATATAATGCATACATTTGCATATATAATGTCTCTGGAAGAATGCATAAGCAACTGGTAACATCAAAATCCTTTGGAGAGGAGAACTGGATTGCCGGGGTCAGTAGCAGAAACGAGCATTGTCAACGTACACTTCTTTGTAACTTCTGAATGTCGAACCATGGTAATATATTACCAATTCTAAAATTTTATCTACCTACTTATTTATTTTTGGCCATGCCACGTGGCATGTGGGGATCTTAGTTCCCTGACCAGGGATCAAACCTGTGCCCCTGGCATTGACAGCATGGAGTTTTAAACACTGGATCTCCAAGGAAGTCCCAATTCTAAAATTTTAAAATAAAAGGCAGTGGCTGTTTGAGAGGCCCAGCCGGCCATCCACTCCCCAGGTTCTCCAACCTGCACCCTGCACTCCTGGTCACCAGGACACTCCTCTTTCGGACCCCAGCGGTCCAGCGTACCGGAGAGTGATCTCCACCAAACATGCTTAGCCTGCCCTGAGAGCCCACGGGAGCCACTGATGGGGTGGGCCCCTGTTCTTGCAGTGATTCTGCCCTGGAGATCGTCATCACTTCCCCACTGGTCCCCCTTATGAAAGCCCCTGGATATACAAGTGCTCATGCTTGAGGAACTGCACCATGTCTTTCCAGGAGGCAATGGGTGTCCCATAACCAGCTTGTTTCCCTTTTCTGTCCAGGCTACCAGGAAGTTCTCAGATGTAATTACTTACTTGCCTCTCCTCACCTGTGCCCACACCGTACGGGCTCTCCTTTTGGAACACCAGCCCTTCCCCCAGGTCCCCAAAGCCTGTGGATCTGACCAGAGGTGAGGGGAGCCCAGGTGACAACCAGTGTGGCCGGAGGGCAGGTAAGGCCCCTTGCGGGAGAAAGAGGATAGAAGGGCAGCGGCAGGCTCGGGGCAAGGTGAGTGGGCACGCAGAGAATGCTGCATGATTGCCTAGGTGCTTCCAAACTACTTCACTCATTTCTTGAGTGTGGCTAAGAGTCTAAGAGAATTAAATAAAGTTGGTTATATTTTATTCATATAGTCTGACAGAGGAAAAGTCAATCTAGATCAAGCTTGTCTGAATTTCTAGATGGGTTTCTGGAATACTGGCTAAGCTTGCTAAAAATTCATTCATTCACTCTTCTAAAATGAATTTTATTTTAAGGTCTGAGTTAGATTTTCCAAGTTGAAAAAAAAATCAAAATTCAACTAGGAAGTATCTTCTTGAAAATAATTCTCTCTTTTTTTCAGGGCAAAGAGGTTGCATTAGCCTTGCTGGATTAGTAAGATCTGGTCTTTAAGTATAAATTGCTGAATTTAAAGTCGGCCTGGATGTCCACTGACCTGAACAATCTAGAACAAGGAGGACTGACATTTATTAGCAGTGACAGCTCGGGGTCTGGCACAACAGACACTCAGGTATCTGTTGGGAGATAAGCTCCCTCTATCTGAGCTTCATCTGCCAAAGGGGGATTCTCTCTCCCCTGTGTAGAACTGCAGTAACAGCAGCGTTACTTTGGTGGTTACCGGAAATGCTAAGCCTGAAAAGGACTTTGTAAGCTGCAAAGGTGCTCTATCTGAGCGGTGGCTGGAGGAGAAGGTATGGTAGGACAGCACCTGGTGCTTTCACAGGATGAGAACTTGACACTCCCTGCCGTTGCCCACCGAGCCCGGGAGGTGGGAAGCCCCAGAGGCTGTGGGGTGCATCCTGGGATGGTTTTTGTAGCACAGCGCAAGCCCAGGTTTCAGTGACATGGTGACGCAGTGACCGGCTGGGATGGGAGTGGAGGGGGGACCTTCAGTGCTCGGCACTCCCCAGATTCAGGCCTCTTTTACTGCTCAGTTCCACAGCCTCCTCTGACCTGACCTCCTGCCTCCAGATGGGTCGTCCTTCTGTCTCTTCTCACCCTGCCGTGATCTCTCCAGCACAGAGATCACAGCAGTTCGTCTCTAGCGGAGAGACCTGTGCTGGCTCCCCACTGCGCTCTGTAGCCTGCACACAGGCTTTAGGGGCCAGCTCTGCCTACCCTGCAACCTACATTTCCTGTCCTACTTGTCCCTTTCTTGGCGGAGTCTCCCTGATGCCCCCAGGCGGGAAGGAGATGCCCCTGTAAGCGTGAGCACAGATTCTGCTTTCTGTCATTAAACCCATCAAGACGGCGCCTTTGCCTTTCTCCTCAGTTACTCGAGTGTGTGTGTGTGTGTGTGTGTGTGTGTGTGTGTGTGTGTGTGTGTGTGTGTGTGTGTGTGAGTGATCAGATCTGCATTTTGGAAAGTGGTCTGGCTGCGGAGAGGCACGGGGATGGCGGGACGCAGCGGATGTAGGGAGACGGTTCTCCCAGCATCTCTAGAGCCCTGCTTTCAGGCACGTGGTGGGTCTGCACGTCCCCACCACCGCTGAACTGAAGCCACATGACCTGCCTTGTGGTCACGTGGTCAGCATGGGTCACTTCCGGGGGGCACTTTAAGAGCCAGGGAGAGATCTGCCGCATTCTCTGCCCTTGGCTGTGGTGACTGTGGAGGCAAGTGTCAGGATGAATCTCCATCAGGCTGGGTCCCTGAGTGATCACAATGAGCAGTGCCCTCCTGCCAACCGCATGGGACCTAAAGCATGAGCAAGAAATAAGCCTCTGTCATGTTCATGGAGATCTGGGGCTTGGTTGTTACTGCAGCATGACGCCACTCATGCTGACCAGTACACCTGTTAGGAGGCCCCCACCTAAGTCCAGACAAGAGATGATGGCTGTCTGGACTAGAGCCTTGGAGGAAGAGAGGGACAAGAGTGGATGGTCTGAGAGAGATTTAGGAGGTGAAATCCATGGGGCTGGGTGAAGGTGTGGCTGCCAGGGTTGAAGGAAACTCCTGCAGCCATTTTTTCTCTTTCAGGGGCATGCTTGCTCAGACATTCTCAGAAACCCATAGGCTATTTGAGATAAGATTTACCATCCTACTTTTATATCCAGGGTCAGGGCTCCGTGTTGACTCACTTCAAACCTGCCAGAGACCCAGGTGATCTGGGTCATTGCTTCATGCAGAAGGAACCTTGTCCTAAAGGTGAAAGCTGAAGCCACAACAGCTACCATGAATTGATCGGACCTACGGCGCTACGCTAGGGCTTTCCAAATAGCATCAAGTACCACACTCAGAACAGGGCTGCCGGGTAGGCTGTGTTACGGTTTCCACCTCACAGATGGGGAAACTGACGCTCAGAGAGCAATAAGACCTTCCCTAGGTAGGAGGTGACAGAGCCAGGATCCAAAGCCAGTCTGTGTGGCTCGAAACCCACAACTTTTACCTAAGGCTGCGTCATTGCCAGAGACAGAGAAACCCCTCAGTGAATGAGCTGGGAGTCGAGGCTGCGCCCTCCTCTCCGAGCAGCGGATGATGGGCAGTGGGGGAGTCCGAGGCTCCCAGCTGCTCCCTGCACGACAGCCGCCTTTACGGAGGTGTTTGGGCGTTGGCAGTGTTCTGGGCCCCCCTCAAGTGCACGCGTCACCAACTCTCCTGCATAAACATCGGGGGCTGAGTCCTGTTCTTGGCTCTGTACACATGGGCGCCGGCTCCAGGCTCCCACGGATTCCAGGGAAACGGGACTGCAGGGTGTGGATGCCTGCCTTGGGGTGTTTATCCTTGACTCCTGGGATTCGAGGTGCAAGGTTCCAACCCAAGCAGAAACAAAAGCTGCTTCACAGATGTCACCAGAGAGGCAGTGGCATCATTTCGCTTGCTGCTAATTCTCTCTCTCCCTCATTTGTCATTTATCTCGGCAGAGGATGGTAAACTCACACAGTCCCTCAGCCCAAGTCTTTATGCTGTGCTTGTGCCTGGAAAGCTCAGGTTTTAGAGTCAGGTAGACCTGGGTTCACATGCCAGCTTTGCCACGTATGCTCTCCGTAACCTTGAACAAGTTGCTTGCCATCTCTGAGCCTCAGTTTGGTCATCTCAAAAATGGGTTACCAGGTATAACCTCACAGGGCTGTTGGGACGATGAGGGGAGGTATTGTACGTAAAACATGTACTCTGACTCTTACTTCTAAGGGGAAGGAAGACCCTTCACAAACCACCAGCCAAATACATCAATTAATCCCGACCTGATGAGCGATGTGGATGAAGGAGAGAGGGTTGTCCCTGCCTGTGATGGGGGACCTGGGGCTCCTCTAGCTCCTGCGGTGAGGGGAGGCCCTCAGGAGGTGACTTTTAGGCTAAGACCTAAAGGGAGGTCTTAGGAGGAGGAGAAGTTGGTCACTAAAGGCTGGGGGGAGTCGGGGATCATTCCAGGCACAGGGAGCAGCTGCTGCAGAAGCCTTGAGGTGGGAAAGAGGAGGCAGGTGTAGGGTGAGGAAGGAGGGGGATGGGAGGATGGGGCAGAGTTAGCAAGGCAGGCAGAGGCCGGAGCCCGCTGGCTCCTCCAGGTCATGTTGGAGAATCTGCATTTTTTCCTAAAGGCAGTGAGAGCCAGTGACACTTTCAGTGGCTTAGCACATGGTCAGGTGTGCCCTTTAGAAGCTCACTCTGGTGGCTTGCTGTGTGGCAGGGGACTGGCGTGGGGCGAGATGGGACCATGTGAGCGAGTTCAGCACATCAACCCTGACGCTGTGAGCTCCTGAACCAAGGCAGGGGCAGGGAGAGAGTCCGGACTCCTTAGGATGGAGAATTCCTCGCACTTGGTGTTTACTGCGGGAGTGAGTCTAGGGAGAGTGCCCTACTCCACCGTGAGCCCTTTGAAGACAAGGATTAAGTTTGATTTTTCTCTGTATCCACAAGACCCAGCATGGGCTTCACACCGAGAGCCAAAATGTTTACGGCACGCACAAATGGCAGTGAGATTTTAGGGTAGGCTTGTGTGTGTACCGTCTGCTTCTGACCTTCATCCCACTGTCGCCAAGCAGAGGGGCAGGGACCTGGTACTTCCTTGTCCCAATTAAGGTGTCCTTACTGAGCTGCTTCAACCTCATTTCAGTGCTAGAAATATCTGGGGGCTGGGGTGGGGAGATGGGCACCCCACACACTTACCCCTGGGGTCCCACACCTGCCGGGCTGGGCCTGGTCTGGAACCGTGGGGCAGCCCTGCTGGCCCTTCCATAGGTGCAAGGATCGTGGGCTGAGTTGCTGGTACCACGTGTGTGCATGACGTCCCTGTGTCCCTGTGTCTGGGGCGGGGGTTGCTTTTCGAGTACACTTATTCCCCTACATTCACGTTTGTGTTTTTCTGATTGGCCCAGAGGGCTGAACGTGCTACAGCAACAGGCAGGCAGGCTTTGTGGTGAAGACGGCGCAGCTGCACAGAAAGCCAGAGAGCCTTTCAGTGGCTGCCTTGCTGGGTGGCGCTGGTGAGATTGTTTCCTCATCTGTAAACCGGGCACACTCATGGCTTTAGGGCTGTTGTGAACAGGTATCCACCAGGCCAACCAGAAATGTGTCCTGTGAATGAGGACCAGGAGAGGGACTTCCTCTTGTCTCCAGGGAAAGCCACCCACTGGGTGGATAACAGGTGCTAATGGGCACCGCCAGCTTCCGGAACCTCTGCCCACATCAGTGCTGAGGTTCCGGCTGAAGGGATCTGTGTCCCTTCTGTTTTACAGGAATCAGGAAGAGTCTGGGCGGGGTGGGGGGGGGGCGGTAAGGGGAGTGCTGGGGTTGGTTTGGTCAAGTCCACCACTGAGAAGCTGGGTCTGGAAGCTCTGTTTCGGGGGGCTGGGAGTGAGGGTGGGAAAAGCCAGTGTGGGGTGACTCCATGCCTGAGCAGAGCAAGAACCCCAAGGGTCAATCTCTGAACCCAAATTCGAAGTCCAGGGCCTCTGGGCCTTCAGTGTGTGGGCTGTAGGGTCAGAGGTGAGGAGGTCAGGGCTGAGCAAGCAGGGCTCAGGCCAGCGTGTAGAGGGGTGCTTGCAACTGTCAGTCAGCACAGGAGCGCGGCTGTGCCCCTCCGATCTCAGGAGGACTCGGGATTCCAGGCCAGAGCTACCACAGACGCCGTCAGAGCAGTGTAGAAGCAGCCAGAGGATAGCACATCACGTTAGGATGGGCCTGGGCTCCCAGAGCACCCTGAGAGCCCTTCCTATTACAGCATCTTCACAGTGTAAGGTGACCATCCTATCCTACTAGAGCCTCTTCACGGTGTAAGGTACCATCTTTATCTGTGTTCATCTTCCCTGGGGGCCGGGGACTGTGACATCCAGCTTCCTGGGCCTATGACCCCACGCTGGGCCTGGACTGGTACACAGTCAGTCCTCAGGACATGAAATGTGGAATTGACAAGCGACACCAGTAAATTCAGCTCAATTAGTCTCCTGAGCACATACTGTGTGCTTCGTCCCTGACTCATCCCTGTCATTCGGGTGGTTCCCAGCCAAAACCTGGTTTCTATTTCTTGAGAAACCATCTCTGGCCCCTCCAGATGGAAGCTGCCTGCTCAGGCCTGGATAAAAATGACATCCTGCTAAAACCAAGTCTTCACTAGATGTTGGCCAGTCCAAACTGATAGCCTCTTTGAGGCCTCCTAACATGGGTTCTCTGCCACATGCCCAGCAGGTTTTGAATCAAGGTTTCCTGTGGTTTACAAGGCAAACCCAGTCACAGAATGGCTTGGAGCTGGGCCTCTCATGAGGGTGCTCTGTGGGTGCTACGGGGGCTCCCCCTCAAGGAGAAACATGGAGCAGCTGCAGAGGCCGTCAATTTTACTCAAAGGTTTAGAAAAGAAAAAGATAGAAGTTTTTATAGACACGTGCAGACCAAAGGAACGGGATCTACTTTTCCATACGAGCCAAACTCTCGGTCTGGAGTCAAATGGAACATCTCTATAAGTGTACGGAACAAAGCACACATCTTTAACAGAAATTTGCACCTGAGCTGGGCAGCACCAGACCATCCCCTATTATTCCCAACCCTCTGCTGTTCTCTTGTGCCAGGAGGGCTACTCTTGGGACCACATTTGAGGATCTCTGACTGTTGGTGTTCTGGGGAAACGGCTCAGACCACACGTGCACATGGTCAAGTGGTTTTGCACTCCTGTCCCTCCCCTAATCCACTGCTAGCAAGATTCAACACCCAAGCCAAGAGGTGAATGATCTGGAATCAACGCTAAGATCTCATTTTCAGGAATTCTTAGACATTGGGTGAATTCTAGGTCTGACTCTGCCACTGAATCAGAAACAGGTAGGTAGTTTCTTCCCAACCTGCTCTTCAGTTTCCCTATCTGTAAAATGGGAGTGGGCTGTACAATCTCTCTGAGGTTCCTTTCAGCTTCAACATTTTATGTCAGACCTCTATTCCTTGTCCAGGTGGGTATAATTCAGATTCAATTAACATTTATCATGTCAAACTAAAATGGACTGTGAGCACACTTCCATAAATATTATTTGTGTTCTCAAAACCCCAGAAACATAGGTGTTATTACCTCCATTTCGCTTACAAAACAGCGGCTCAGAGAAGTTTAGTGTGTTAACTGAGGTCACACAGCCAGGAAGTTGCAGAGCTGTGATTCAGTCTCAGGCCTGTTTCTGGCTTTGCGTCCAAGGGGCTGAGAGCACACACTGTGTGCCCAACAACTCAGCTTCCTTCAGCCCTCTCTCCCTGCCTGCCCGGGAGCTCAGCTCTGTGCTCTGGGGTAGGGGGCCGAGGATGGGCGCCAGTTGGGGCTATAGGCCACTGGTAGTACAGGTGGACTTTGGCCAACAGGTGTTGATAATGTGCCGGAAGGCTGGCAAAGGGCAGGTTATCAAGGGCTGAGAGGGCATCTCTGGCCTAGCCTGGGTCTGGGTCTCCCAGGTGTCTTCCAGGCCCCATTTGTGCCTTTAACTTAAGAAGCTGCCTACTCTTTGCTTTGCTTTGCCATCTGGGAGCCCCTACCTGCCACATGGCTTGCCATCCCCAGAGACCCACCCTCACATATTCCTGTCCACCTTTCTCAGCCTTCGAAATCATCTCACAGTACCTCTGGGCTGAGGGCAGGGAAGGAAGAGATGTGCTGCGGGGACTGAGCTCAGATCTGTCTCGACCATTAGGAGGGCGACTTCAAGGATGCTTTTATTTCAGCCAATTCAATCACCACCAGTCTGCCTGCAGTAATGGCTTTTGAGCCCTCGGTTATCTTCTCAGAACCTTAAGGTGGCCTCAACTCCTGGCATGACACTGGGCAAGTAAATTCCTCTCTTTTGGCCTCAGTGACCTCATCTAGGCAATAACCAGCTGGTTGGGTCCCCATGGATCGCAGGTCCTCCCAGCGGTGACATGTTAGCATCCACTATCTTTGACTTTACCTTCCCAGAGGAGGGGAACAGACTAGATGCCTTTGGAGAGTGCATCAAGCTTAAAAATTGCACTCGCGCTGTCTGGTGCTCTCACTCGGCACCCGCAGGTGCCAATCCATCCCTCCACACCAAAGGCACACCCGCGCCCCGCCCAGGCCCCCCGGTAGATCCGAGCCTGGCCTTTTAGCCTCGCAACTCCGGAAACGCTAGAGCAGCGCTAGAGCCGCGACTGCGGCGGTGGCGGAGGCGCAGGGGGCGGAGGAGGAGAGATGCGCCCACTTGTCCCGCGGCCTCCGCAGCGGCCCTGGCGCCAGCCCCGGCGCATCAGAAAGGTCCCTGGAACCCTTCGGTTTGTTGCTTGCGCCCGGGGCCGGCTGGGAGTGCGCCACCGGTCGATGGCACCTCACCGACCCCTGCGGCCTCGCAGCCTCCCAACTTGGCAGAGAGAGCGCAGGCTCTTCTTCGCTCCCAGCCGCGGTGAGGTAGGGGCCGCGGCGCTCGCACGCCTCCGTCTCGCCCTTCCCGTGCCTAAGCGCGGGGAATTACACCTCCCCGGTCCGGGGCTCTCCCGGGTGGGAGTGGAGGTGGGAGCACCATTTCTGGCTGGATGTGGGTCTACATTCATTGCTTACGTCTCCCGCGGGAGCCCATCTCTCTCCGCGCCTCATCCCCTTCCGCGTCTCCGCGTCTTGCCCGCTCTGCGCCCGCCTCCCACCGAGCTCGCCGGGTGAAGGGCAGCCGCAGCCCACACCCGCTCCCTGTCCGCAGTCCCTGCCCCCTCTGGCCACCGCGGGGTCACCGCCCGCTTAGGCCAACCCTCCCTTCTCGCCGAGGGCGCCGAGTAGAGGGACTAAAGTTCGGGCGCCTTCGGCCGGCGTAAGGGCCTGCGCCCCGAGGGCCGCGGCCCGGGCGCTGGGAGGTCAGACGCGGCGCTGGCCTCACCTGTTTCTCCAGAGGCTCCTTGGCCGAGAGCGTAGGCTTGGGGGAGGGCGCGCGGTCGCAGACGCAGCCCTCCAGCAGGTAGAGCCCCGAGGGCCGCGAGCTCGAGTCGCTCTCGAAGTAGAAGAGCAGGTTCTGCAGCAGCGCGAACCACTTGGTTTGCCATTTTGTGTTGTCCGAACTCCGCTTGCTCAGGTAGCCCTTGCGCGTGCCGTCCTTGCGCGCCAGCAGTCCCAGGGACGCGACGTGGCCATCGTTCAGCCGGATCCCCTTCTGCATGGTGCTCGGAGGCCAGCTAGACTCCACGCGCTTACATTTTCTCCGCGCGGCACCCGGCAGCCCCTGTCCGTGCGGCGCGCTGCCTCTCTCAGGCGCTCGCTCGCTCCTTCTCGCTCTCCCCTCCCCCCAAATTTCTACAGTCCGGGATCTGGCGCCGAGCCGCGGCTGCTGGAATCCAGATGTACCATTCCCCTCCAGAACCTCTTCCCCGTTTCGCAGAGCCCCCGGGCCCTGGAGATGCTTCCCGACCCTCCCCTGGCGCCGGGCAAACTGAGGGACTGGCGAGCTGCGCGCTGGCGAGGGGCAGGCGGAGTCATGTGACGCCGATCCCTCGAAGAGCCCGCTTTAGCAGCGCGGACAGGGACACACGCACGCAGCCCGCCGAGGCGCAGAGCCGCGAGCAGGCTGCACCTTGGCGCCTCCTCCCCCTCCCCGGACACACAGACGCACACGCATAAACAAATCCTGTCCTCCCTCCCCTGATATCCTCTTCTCCCCTTCAGGTGTTAAAAAGCAAATCGGATCAATTTTCGTTTAACCCAGTGGAACACCAGAGGCTCGCCATCCCGGGAGTTTGCGTCTTTGCGCCCCGCCGCGGCGCACTGTAGACCTTGGGTTAAGTCCCATTTGTCATTTTCTCCTCCAAAGGCTTCCTCCTGGTACTTTATTTTTCTAATCCGTGGTGGATGGAGGAAGGTGGATGGCGAAACAGAGCTGAAAGAGCTTTCAGTTCTAATATTTGCGTAATCGGCCAGGTCACATTCATTTCAGCATCCAGCCCCACTTCTGGTGGCTTCCCCAGCGACCTAAGGACAATACAGACGGAGATGTGGAGGGGGAGGTGAGCGTTTATTTTATTTTATTTTGAATGTTGCCATAATTACGGGCGCCACCCCCTGCGCCCTGAGGTCTGGCCGGCGAGCCGCTGCTGGGAGTTTTCTGCAAATACCCTCCAAAGCCTGAAGGCGGGCTTCAAACGCAGGCGCCAGGGACCATGGGAGCCTTCAAATAGCTGCGCTGGCGCAATGATACCTTAATGATAGATTTTCCATTCTTATTTTTAGCTCCCATTCGCCTACACAGTTACACGGCATTTATCCGAGAACGTCACAGCGCCCGCCTGCTGCACCGGGAGGGCGCGCGGGCCGCCGGGCAGCCGGGGCGCTGGAGCGGGGAGCGCGCACCGCCGCCTGCCGCAGAGGGCAGCGGCCTCGCTCGGGCCGGGAGCGGCGCCCAGCCCGGCCTGGCCTGTTTGCAGCGAGGATAGGCGGCCGCGTAGCCCTCAAGAGGAAGGAAGAAAGGACACCATTTTTCAGAACCTGCGGGGCCCCCTCCTCCCCCACGGGCAACATGCACACACCCTGGTCTGGAGCGAGGGAAGGGCCTGGGAATCAGGTAGCCCTGGGAAGGCCCAGGGAAGTCCACGGAGAGACACCCGGCTGTGGCTGAACTGGACCTGCCCCGGTCCTGGGCACGATGGTGCAAGCCTGCCTTTTTTAGGTGGGGACAGTTCCGAGGGAGAGATTGACAGTGTTAACCTTACTCTTCCCTCTCGGTTCCCACGCTCTGGGCTTGGGAACTGTCTAAGGACGCGGTGAGGCTGATTTTTCTTCGCGAATAATGAAAGCAAAGAAGGGAGATGGCTAAGCTTCTTTATTTAGTCTCGATTTTCCCAAGGAGGTCCCTATACCGTGACCACCTTTACTTCTCTTTTGCCCTCTTTATGGAAGCAGAGTTTCCAGAAGTGAGGTTCCTAATCCAGGCTCTCTTCGTGTAAACTTTTCTATTAGGAAGCCTGATACAGAGGCCAAGGAAGCGTCAGGGAAGGGACACTGTTCTGAGTGCTTCAGATCCGCTAAGTTGTTTAATCCTCACACAATTCTATGGAGTAGTGTCCACCCCTCCCCCCCGACGCCTCATCAGCGCCATTGTACAGAAACGGGAAACGGAGG
Organism: Grampus griseus; assembly: GCF_964374135.1. Taxonomy (NCBI): domain Eukaryota; kingdom Metazoa; phylum Chordata; class Mammalia; order Artiodactyla; family Delphinidae; genus Grampus; species Grampus griseus. Next base: position 144,765,626 of record NC_139018.1, on the reverse strand, counting down.
TGTGGAGGGGTTGAGTGACTTGTGCAGAGTCACTCAGCTGGAAAGTGGCAGGGGCGGGATTTGAACTTGGTAGCCTGTCCCCACTGGAATTCCTTCATTACTTCACTCATTCACTCATTCAGTTAGATACACCTCATCCCACCAGTGTTCACTGAGCCCCTAGTCTGTGCCAGGGCTTAGGCTGGGCCACTGGGGACATGGTGATAAACAAAACACAGTCCCTGCTTTCTGGAGCTTAGACCAGCCCAAGGGTTCCTTCTGTATAGGGCCCTTGGCAGGAGGGAAACCATTTTCCCCTGGGTTTGGGGAAGAGGTGTAAATCAGGAAAAGAACTGAATCCACTTCCGTGGACCTCAACCTTGGTGCACTTAGAGTCCCTGGAAAGATTCGTTAAATATCTTTGTTCAGGCTGCACCCCAGATGGGTAAGTCAGAACCTCTGAGAGTGGGACATGGGCATCAGTACTTAGAAGGCTCCCCAGGTGATTTGAACGCACAACCAAGGCTGAGAACCACGGATCTGAAGCTTGGATGAAGAAAATCCCCTCTCAACCTCCTCCCTCCCCACGGCTGGCACTGAGTCGGCCAAACGGCCCCCTCTTGCTGGTTTTGGAGTTCCTGGTGGGAACTCCAGGAATTCCTGGTGGGTCGGGCCACGCTGGGTGGTTGGGCTTGGCTCAAAGTATCCAGGTCAGAGAGAGGAGGGGACAGCAGCCCTGGCACTTTGATTATGTCCATCTGAGCTCCATTCATATTGCTTGCTCTCCAATCTCTGTCAGCAGAAGCCTGAGCAGAGCCTGTGAATGGGCCCTCAGGTCATTCCCCTGGTCTCCAGCCAGAGGGCCCTTGGAAGGCCCTCAGGGGAGTTGGTTAAGGAGACATCGTTTACCAGGCTGGCTCCAGCTTGTGTTGGGGTGGGGGTGCCAGGAAGCAGGTAGGCATGTCTTGCCATAGCGGGCAGAGGTGGGCACGTCTAGCTATCATGTGTGTTGTCTACCAGGCCAGAGACCAGCTCTTCCCTGAAGGTGGAGAAGAGGTCCATGTGAGCATCACAAAGTGCATCCGGGCTTTGCCTTGTTTCACTGCATCCTCCCAATAAGGCTTTTGGACAAGGGTTAATAACCCCATTTCACAGATGGAGAAACTGAGGCTGGAGAGTGGAAGCCATCTGGTCCTGGACAACACATGAAAAGGTGCTTAACATCACTAATTATTAAAGAAATGCAAATCAAAACTACAATGAGGTATCACCTCATACCGGTCAGAATGGCCATCATCAAAAAAATCTACAAACAATAAATGCTAGAGAGGGTGTGGAGAAAAGGGAACCCTCCTTCCTGCACTGTTGGTGGGAACGTAAATTGATACAGCCACTATGGAGAACAGTATGGAGGTTCCTTAGAAAACTAAAAATAGAACTACCATATGACCCAGCAATCCCACTGCTGGGCATATACCCAGAGAAAACCATAATTCAAAAAGACACATGTGGGGCTTCCCTGGTGGCGCAGTGGTTAAGAATCCGCCTGCCAATGCAGGGGACACGGATTCAAGCTCTGATCCGGGAAGATCCCACATGCTGCGGAGCAACTAAGCCCATGTGCCACAGATACTGAGCCCGTGAGCCACAACTACTGAAGCCCGTGTGCCTAGAGCCTGTGCTCCGCAACAAGAGAAGCCACCACAATGAGAAGCCCGTGCACAGCAATGAAGAGTAGCCCCCACTCGCTGCAACCAGAAAAAAGCCCGCACGCAGCAATGAAGACCCAATGCAGCCAAAAATAAAAATAAATAAAATAAAATAAAAATTTTAAAAAAGACACATGCACCCCAATGTTTATCGCAGCACTATTTACAATAGCCAGGACATGGAAGCAACCTAAATGTCCATCAACAGAGGAATGGATAAAGATGTGGTACCTATATACAATGGAATATTACTCAGCCGTAGAAAGGAACGAAATTGGGTCATTTGTAGAGACGTGGACGGACCTAGAGTCTGTCATACAGAGTGAAGTAAGTCAGAAAGGGAAAAACAAATACCGTACATTAACGTATGTATGTGGAATCTAGAAAAATGGTACAGATGAACCTATTTGCAAAACAGATGTAGAGACACAGACGTAGAGAACAAACCTATGGTTACCAAGGGGGGAGGGGGGAGTGGGAGGAACTGAGAGATTGGGATTGACATATATACACTATTGATACTATGTGTAAAATAGATAACTAATGAGAACCTACTGTATAGTACAGCGAACTCTACTCAGTGCTCTGTGGCGACCTAAATGGGAAGGAAATCTAAAAAAGGAGGGGATATATGTACATGTATAGCTGATTCACTTTGCTGTACAGCAGAAACTAACACAACATTGTAAAGAAACTATACTCCAATAAAAATTAATTTAAAAATGAAAAAAACTGATCATCATAAGACCAAGTGCTACCTGTTACTAATAGGGTTAGCTTGTTTTTCCCCTGAATCATAGCTTTGTACAAATCCATAAATGTGGATGTAATATCATTTCCTGGATATTTCTCGAGACTTGTCTTACGGCCCAGTATGTAGTAAATATTTGTAAATGCTTAAAAAAAAAAGAGTGGAAGCAACGTTCGCAGAGTCTTACAGGGAGGAGCTGTGATGGGGTGTCCTGACTGCTCGACCAGAGGACTTTCCTCTCTGGGTCTCCCAACTTCCAGCTCTCTGGGCTGAGGTCTCTGCAGATAAGGAAACAAGAAGGAGGATTAAGGAGTATTTTGGTGGGTTTGATATCTGCATTTAGAAATGGCCAGCTAATGACAAGGACATCACTTAGTCCAAATTCCTATTAAGTCTTTTTTTAACTTTTATTGGAGTATCGTTGCTTTACAGTGTTGTGTTAGTTTCTGCCGCACTGCAAATTGAATCAGCTATGGATGAATTGGGAGATTGGGATCGACATATATACACTACTATGTATAAAATAGATAACTAATGAGAACCTACTGTATAACCCAGGGAACTCTACTCAGTGCTCTGTGGTGACTTAAATGGTTAGGAAATCCTAAGACGTCTTCATGGGGGGATTTCCGCCAGCCTTCAGACTAGAGGTCAGCTTGGGCATTTGTTGACATGGGTGTTGTGTGGGTCTGACCTGCCTTTAGGCCCTGGGAAGCGAGGATCTCCGGGCGGTGTGTGCGTGTGTGTCTGTTGTGTGTGTGGAAATATCTGAGTGGTGTGATGTGCACGTGAGAGGTGTATGTATGGTGTGTGTGTAACATTTAGAGGACCTTTGGTTTTTTGACAACATACTCTGAAAGAAAAATGTAGCTTTCACATCACTTAAAACAATGAAGCATTAAGTTTGTGGAGTCAGAGGACTTTTGGAAATGGAAGCTTTGTGGGTAGGGGCTCACTACTCCAACTTTGGGCTTAATTGGTTAGCTTTGCCCCAGGATCCACATGCAGATGTCAGGGGTTTATACCTTTACTTTCTGGCCAGTGAAAATAGCCATATTATACCATCGGATTATAAGTGTAATGCAGGCTTTTTGTAAAGTATTAAGGCATTATAGAAAATAAAGAGAGAACTCCTCCATTGATTTTTTTTTTTTTTTGCTATTTAACGTCCTTGACTTTTCTCTTTGCTAATATATTTACCACAATAGGCTTCTATAACACACGCTATTTTATAATCTCAATCTCTCTCTTACTCTCTATTTACTTAACAGTATGTGAGGACATCTTCTCATATTACTACAAATTGTAATCAACAGAGTCTTTATGATTGGGCATTTAGGTTGTTTTCAAGTCATAGTTTTTGGAATAATGCTGCAATTAATATCTTTGTATATACATTTCCCTCCCTTAGGCTAAATTCCTGAAAGTGACATTTCTAGGTTAAAAGAACATATGTTTGAAACATTAGTACCTATTAGTAGATTTCCAAAGAGAGCTTTTATTCTTTACATGGCTGTCCCTAGGGATGAGACTGTCCATTTCTCCATTTCTTTGTCAATCTTGGATATTGATATTATCCATCTCCTAAATATTTGCCTGTTTTGAAAGAACAGAAATGATATTCCTTTCTTGTATTGATTTTCATTTTTTAAATTGCTGTGAGGTTAGACTTTTTTAATGTTTATAATTATTTACATTCCTTTTGGGAATTTCTTGTTAATATATATTTTTTTCAGTTGCGTTTATATTTTTCACGTACATTTATCACAGTGCTTTATGTATGAGGGATATTAACCAGCAGTTTTTATGTGTTGCAAATAATTTTCACAGTCTGTTGCTTGTCTTTAATGCTCTATATCTATATCTATATATTGTATATGTCTTTATTTGGATTGTAAGAAATTTTAAAACTTGGGTGTAAACACCTTTTTCTTTATGGTTTCTGATTTTAGATTCCCTACCCTCTTGTGCCAGTTCCTTCAAGATTGAAACATATTTGCCCATATTTTCTTCTTCAATTTTATAATTTTATTTTTTTCCATTTATACTTTGAACTCATTTGGTGTTTGAGTGAGGTTGGGATCGGCTTATTATTAATTTTTCCCACATATCTGGCAAGTTGATCTAATACCCTTGATTGGATAATCCAAACTCTACCACTGATTGGAAGTAGCATCTTTATCATATACCAAATTCTTGTCAATACTTGGGACTATTTCAAGATGCTGCTTTTTGTCCCATTGTTCTGTCTGTCTGTTCTTAATACCAGTGATTTTTGTTTGTTACTGCTTTACCAACCATTTTGAAATCTGGCCATAGAGAAACACCCTCCTCATGTTTCTTTTTTACAGTGCTCCTAAATATTCTTTTGTATTTATTCTTCAAGATTAATTTACTACTCATTTTGTCAAGTTCCAGAAAAGTCTCAGAGATTTTCTCTGGAATGACATTGAAAACATCTATTCATTTAGGAAGAATAAATACTTTTACAATGTTTTGTCTTCTTATTCAAGAAAAAAGTACATCACTCCAATTTTTTGTCCTTCAAAATCTTCGGATAGAATTTTATGTGTTTCTTTTTTATGTATATATCTTGCACATTTCTTGTTTAATTTATTTGTGGGTATTTTATATTTTTTGGTTGCTAATGAAAATATGAACTTTTTTCCTATTTTTAAAAAAGACATTGTTGGTATATAAGAAAGCTATTTCTATTTATTTATTTTGTAGGCTGCTGTCCTGAATTCTTCTAGTTTTCAAAAATCTAATTTTTAAACTAGAAGACAATTGGAATAGATTTCCCAATATTTAGGCATTCTTGTATTTCTTAGATAAAACCCACCTGGCCATGGTGGATTTTTACATTATCACTGGTTTACTTGGCTTGTTTATCTCTCCTGAGTTAATCTTGGTAATTTAAGCTTCCAAGACCATTTATTTATATTTTCCAATTTATTACATAGATCTGAACCAAACATTTGCTTACAAGTTTGCTAATTTTCTCCATCTATGTTACTTCTCTATTATAGGTGCTGATTTTGTGTTTGTATGTTATCTGATTTTTCTTGCAAATGTTTTAACTATATTATTATTAAGACTTTAAATTTATTTGTTAATTCTATCCTTTTCTGGCTCATTAATATACACTTATATCTTTATTAAATTTATCCTCCCACTTTCTTTAGATTTGTTGTTTTCTCCTAACTTCTTGAATGCTTAATTTATTTATCTGAATGCTTAATTTATTTATTTTTATTATTTCTTGCTTAGTAGCTATTTAAGATTATGCCTTTTCTTTATATATATATATATTTAAATTTATTTTATTTTATTTTATTTATTTTTGGCTGCGTCGGGTCTCCGTTGCTGTGTGCGGGCTTTTCTCTAGTTGCGGCGAGCAGGAGCTACTCTTTGTTGTGGTGCGCGGGCTTCTCATCGTGGTGGCTTCTCTTGTTGTGGAGCACAGGCTTTAGGCACGTGGGCTTCAGTAGTTGCAGCACGTGAGCTCAATAGTTGTGGCTCACGGGCTCTAGAGCACAGGCTCGGTAGTTGTGGAGCACGGGCTTTGTTGCTCCGCGGCATGTGGGATCTTCCTGGACCAGGGCTTGAACCTGTGTCCCCTGCATCGGCAGGCGGATTCTTAACCACTGCACCACCAGGGAAGCCCACACCTTTTCTTTCAAGTGCAGACTTTTTCTGGATCCACTAGGACTGCTATATAAATTCCTGATTATCACTCCATTAAAATATTCTGAAGTTAGTTTAGTTTTTAGGCAGATACTTTTCAAAGTTTAATTGAAGACTCTCTGAACTTCCAAGTAGATGTTTTGCTTGCTTTGACATATTTCTGGTTCTATTATATCGTGCTTAGAGAACGTGGTCAGTATTATTTCTACATTCTGAAGTTTCTCACTGTTTTTATTGTGCCCTGTATATGGTCAATTTAGTGATTGTTCTATGGCCCCTGGGAAAGAAGATACATATTCTGTTCACAGAGTATGGAGTTTGACAGATATCTAGCAGCTTAATTTAATAAGTTATATTTCAGGACAAATCTCTAATTCTGGTCTCTGTTCAGGGCAGCTGGCAGCTGTGCACAGAAGTTACAGCTGTTGGCACGGTTGTGAGCACCAGGGCTGAAAAAGCCAATATTCCTTTCTAACTCAGTCCAGTGTCCCTGTGGCTCAGGGACTTGCTAACATCCAGAGCTCAGTAGCAGACCAGGAAGCAAACATAAAGGGCCTCTGAGTAGCCAAAGGGAAAACCAGAGCTCCAAGACTCTGATTTAACCAGAGACAAGCCCCCTGGGCCATCGTCCATCACCTCTGCATATACGCTGTATACTGCCTTCTGGTGAACTTGGCTGTTAGGCTTCTTAGCCCGTCGAGAATCAGGAGCAAAAATTTGGCCTGTGTGTGAGCTGAGCATATGGTTGTCCATCCATTAAGTAAAGCAGATCTCAGCCCTCCACGAGCACAGAGTACAGTGCGGCAGTCCGACCACCAGTGTAAGAAGCTCGTGCCCGGGCATCTCCCATTTGCCACTTCACACCTGCTCTCCACTCTTCCTCGGCCTGCTCTGTGCCCCGGGAGGCTGGCATCAGTCTTTGGTCTCAATCCCGTCAAGGGCTTCTGGTTTGGTTGCAGTGGGGAGTGAGGTTGGTGTAGCAGCCCTGCTGTCAGTGGTGCTCTCCACTCAGCCCTGCCTCTGGGTTCCAGTGACAGCTCCCTCCCCTCCCAGCTGCTCAGACCTGGGGTGGTACTTACTCCAGGGTGGAGCTTTCTCTCTGGTTTCCCTCCTCCCAGCCAAAACCTTTGGACAGAGTCCCTTTTATATAAAAGAGTCCCTTTTATATCCTCTCTCAAATTACCCAGTTTGAATGTTCTCTCTGTTTCCTGCTGGACCCTAACTGATTCAGAGCTGATAGGAAACCTAAGAAGAATTCAATCCAACCTCCTCATCTTTTTTTTTTTTTTTGCGGTACGCGGGCCTCTCACCGTTGTGGCCTCTCCCGTTGCGGAGCACAGGCTCCGGATGCGCAGGCTCAGCGGCCATGGCCTATGGGCCCAGCCGCTCCGCGGCATGTGGGATCTTCCTGGACCGGGGCACGAACCCACGTCCCATGCATCGGCAGGTGGACTCTCAACCACCGCACCACCAGGGAAGCCCTGCCTCATCTTTTGATTGGGAGAGTGACATGCTCAAGATCACACAGATAGTCCATGGCTGGCTAGAACCAGAATCCAGGTCTCTGGGATCTTAGTTTACCATTCTCGCCTCTCCAGTATTCTTTCTTTGGATCAAATTTTGTGACATACAGAGGGCTAGGGCTGACTTATAACCATGGAGGAGTATGAACAATAAGTCAAGGATTTACCACCCCCTGCACTGGAATCAGGCCCAGCTAATCTGATCTTTTGATTGAATCATTTTGGAGGAGTGGGAGGGGAGGAGGCATATGTGCTCTGCTTCTCATTTTGATCCAATTTTCTTTCAATAGTCTTTTTTAAAAAATCTTAATTTTCTACTTTTTGTAATAAAAAAGTTTCTATAGTAAAGAAATAAGAAAGGGACAGGAAAAGAGGTTTGAGAAATGCCTTCGGTTAAAAACTGGTGCTTAAAAGAGTAGGCACATCTTCTGCTATTTAGAGAGTGTATCTTTCCATGTGCTACAGTTCTAGAATGTTCTATATTGTTCTGGAAGAGAGATTTTACTGAGTTATTAGATGAGAAATTGTTCCAAGCTTCCATTATTGATTCTTTGGGGTAGCTTTGTGCAGAGTCCAAAGTAGGAAAGGATTTTAAGAAATGGAATTCAGAGTGGTTTAAAAATCAATCCAGTGTCATTAGGCTCTTTTCGTATTTTAATTAAAGAAAGAAAAACGAAGAAGGGAATTCCTTGTTATAACTGAGGCAACCAAATTGGATAATCATTTGATAACTTTTCAGGATGTCCCCACCCTTTCGAATAGGTTGGCAAGTGAAAAAGGCAAATATACATTCAAATAAGTGCTTTTTTGCTATCAGTTGATATTAAAATGGGATTTTTCTCCTTAGCATGTTAATATGATAGATTATTGATAGGCTAGATTATTAATATGGTTGGTTGACTTTCAAGTGTTGAACCTACCTTGCGTCATTGGAAGAAACCCTTTTTAGTCCTGGCATGTAATTATTGTTATATACTGCTGAATTTTCGTTGTTAATATTTTAAGAATTTTTGTATCTCTATTCATGAAGGAGATCTGTAGTTTTCATTCTCTGAATTGTATTTGTCTGACTTTGGTATAAGGGTAATTTTGGTCTTAGAAAATGAATTGGGAAGTGTTCTGTTTTTTAGAAGAGATTGTATAGAACTGGTGTTAATTCTTATTTGAACAATTCAACATAGTACTGGAAGTCCTAGATCGCCCAAAGGCAAGAAAAGGAAATAAAAGGCATACAGATCAGAAAGGAAAAACTAAAACTATACCTATTTGCAGATGACATGATGGTCTACATGGACTGTCCCAAGGAATCTACAAAGAAAAAAAATCTCAGAACTAATAAGTGAGGACATCAAGGTCACAGGATACAAGAGCAACTTAAAAAAATCAACTGTATTTCTGTAAAATAGCAATAAATACATGAAAAACAAAATTAAAAATACAGTGTCATTTACAATTGCTCCAAAAAAGAGAGATGCTTAGTGTATTAGTCTGGAGAACCAGGAAAGCTGGTGGTATAATTCAGTCCGAATTCAAAGGCCTGAGAACCAGGGGAGCCAATGTCCAAGGGCAGGAGACGACGGATGTCCAAGCTCAGGCAGAGATCAAATTTGCCTTTCCTCTACCTTTTTGTTCTATTCAGGCCCTCAACAGATTGGATGACACCCGCCAGCACTGGTGAGGGCAGTCTATCTTCTTCACTCAGTCTACTGGTTCAAAATGCTAAGCTCTTCCAGAAACGCTCTCACAGACACAGCCAGAAACAATGTTTCCCCGGCTATCTGGGCATCCCTTAGCCCAGTCAAGTTGACACATCACACTTAGGTATAAGTCTAACAAAATATGTACAGGACTTGTATACTTAAAACAGCAGAAGCTGATGAAAGAAATCAAAGAATATCTAAATATCAATAAATGAAGACATGCTATATTCCTGGGTTGGAAGTTTTAGCATTATTAAGCTGTCACTTCTCCCCAGATTGATATACAGGTTTAACACAATTCCTATCAAAGCTCCAGCAAGACTTTTTGTAGTAGAGACAAGATCATTCTAAAATTTATACAGAAAGACAAAGGATCTAGAATAGCTAAAACAATTCAAAAGAAGAAGGAGGGGGAGGGGGAGGGGGAGAAGAGGAGGATGAAGGGGAAGAGAGTGAGAGGAATCAGTCCACCCAATTTCAAGACATTATATAACTGAGTGATATTGGTGCTGAGATAGTCACATAGACTAGTGGAACAGAAGAATCCAGAAACAGACCCAAACAAGTACAATCAACTGATTTTTGAGAAAGATGTCAAAGCAATTCAATGGACGAAGAATCGTCTTTTCAACAAAGGTGCTGGGGCAATTGTATATCCATAGGCAAAAATATACACCTCAATTGAAACCTCACACTGTGTACAAAAGTTCAACTCAAAATGGATCATAGATAATTGTAAAATATAAACCTATGAAACTTTTAAAAGAAAACATAGGATAAAATAAGGTATAGGGCTTGGTAGAGAGTTCTTACCTATGACAAGAAAAGAATGATCTATTAAAGAAAAAAAAGTCAATAAATTGGACTGCATCAAAATTGAAAATGGCTCTGTCAAGAAAATAAAAGATAAATGCCAGACGGGGAGAAAATATTTGCAAACCACATATCTGACAGATGATTCATATCTAGAATATGTATTTCAAAAAACCTCTCAAAACTCAGTAGTAAAACAACAAACAATACAATTAGAAAATAGACAAAAACCATGAAGAGATAGTTCACTGAAGACGGAGGAGGGCATACGGATGACAAATAAGCACATGAAAAGATGTTTAAAGTCACTAGCCATTAGGGAAATGCAAATTAAAACCTTGATGAGCTATCACAACACATCCATTAGAAGAGGTAAAAGAAAAAAGAGGAACGATACCAAATGCCCGCAAGGATGTGGAGAAACTGGATCTTTCATACATTGCTGGTGGGAACGCACAATGTTACAGCTGCTCCGGAAGAGAATTTGCCGGTTTCTCACAAAACTATACATGTGCTCACCCGACAACCCAGAAACCACACTCCTGGACACTTAACCCCAGAAATGAAAACGTATGTCCACATAAACTGTACAGAGATGCTTATGGTAGCTTTATTGCAACAGCCAAAAACAGGAAACACGTGGAACGTTCTTCAATAGGTGAATAACTAGCTGTGATAAATTCGTACCATGGAGTACTACTCAGAAAGAAAAGCAATAAACTATGGATGTAGCCAACAACCCAAATGAACTTCAAGGACACTATGCTGAATGGAAAAAGCCAATCTCAAAAGTCGCATGCTATATGATTTCATTATATAATGCTCTCAAAGTAACAAAACTATAGAGATAGGAATCAGATTAGTGTTTGCCTTGTTTTGTGAATAAGAGGTAGCAGGAGAGAAGTCTTTGTGGTGGTGAAATAGTTCTATGTCTTGATTATAGTGGTGGTGACACAAATCTACATGTGCTAAAATGGCACAGAACTATACACACACTATACCAATGTCAATTTCCTGGTTTTGATATCGTAAGATAGTTATGCAAGATATAACCATTGGGGGAAACTGGGTGAAGGCTATACCAACCTCTTCATACTATTAATATTTTTCAACTTCCTGTGAGTCTATAATTATTTTGAAATAAAAAATGTAAAATATTTACGTACAAGAGAAAAACAGTCTCTGACCCACCATAAATGTTTCTAAGTCTGTTGTTTATGCCTTTAGGGCCTTGGCTTTAAAAAATTGATTCAAATTTTATTTTATAAATTCAAATTTATAACATTTTCTTATTACGGATTACAGATACAGAGGTTATATTGCTTCTCTCTAGTGTGTTAAAATTTGTTGTGTAACATATTACAAGTTGCATGATACTTTTTTACTATAGGTTTTTCAAAGCTGTTATTTCTGTTTAATGATATAATGAATGTACACAGTTTAAAAAGTTAGTAGTATCCCACCTCTCTCCATGTCCTTAGTTCCATTCCCCCGAGGCAACTACCCTCAAATCCTCTGACTTCTTTCCCCTACATTTACCATGTCTCTAAATAATACGTTTACATGGATATTATCTCATTTATCAGTTATAGACATTGGTTCATGTTTTGTTGTGGTAGATGTGTACTGAGCTCTCCTACAACCCTCCCGTTGTTTGTCCTGGAGTTAACAATTGCCTTGTTTTTCATTTGCCTGCTTTTCTCCCTACCAATGTCTACAGGTTTCTCATACGCTCTCTCTCCTGGTTGCTCTTTAGGACAACTGGATACAGTTTCCTGGGACTTCTCCTTATTGCTCTTCTGGATTGAATCCCTTGCTTTCTGGATCCTGTGTGTTCCTCTTTCTTGTTTTACATTTGCTACCTAAACAAAAGGTGTGTGGGAGGTATAACATGTGAGGTATTGGGTGTCTCAAAGTGTCTTTAATCTGCTGTCCCTCGACTGATCGTTTGGCTGGGAATAGACTTTTAGATTGAAAATGATTTTCTTGCAAAATCTTGAAGGTCCTGAGAAGGATGAAAGGAGATCTTGTGTGTAAAGCTCTTTGCCAATGCAGTCATATAGAAATGTGTGACAGTCTTCTTTACTATATTGGTATCCTTCCTGTGGTCCACACCACATTCTACTGGGCGTATTTGAATACTTGTTTCATTTTCTCTCGTAAGCTGAGAAACGTGAAGGTATAAGCCCTTGAGAGTCAGAAGGACTCAGCCATCTCTTTGTTGCTGTATGAATTTGTATCCCCACGGTCATATGCAAGAACCATCCCGCTATTTTATTTTTGTAAATCAAATTAAATATGGCTGTGAGCTCCCAGTCACCATGGTTGAGTCATTGCCTGGAGCACCCCCTCCTTAGGGTGAGCAAGGACGGTTTACACAAACCAGAAACTTCAGCAAAGCTTGTGTTCTTCAGTCCCATATGGTCACTGTTGGAGTCTCAAGTTCAAGTCCAAATGTTTCATTCCAAGGAAGGGTGGCTCCTCTTCCTTCAGGCCGAGCCAGGCTCTGAGATCTTTTGCAATAGTTCACGAGGTCTTCAGAGCTTGGGTTTCAGTCCCTGGCACCCATGGGCCACCCTGTAAAGGGTCTCGCCCCCTCCTGGGGATCTGCGTGGAGGTGGGCGCATGTTGCCGTGTCATTGGTGTGCTGTGGTAGGCTTGTACTGGCTTGTGAGAGCCGACTGTTTGCTCCCCTCTTCCCAGCTTCCTATGCAGTGACATGAAGCTGGTGGCCTGACGTCAGTCATGGTGGAAATATTTACACCACAGAAATCGGTCAACAGTGCAAATCAAGACCCATCCCCACTGCCCTAAGGCCGGTCGTTAGCTTCACCAGCATAGCACTACCCCTCCCAACACCACTTGGCTCCCTATCTCAGGGAGACCTGGGTCTCTCAGAGGGTTGAGCCTCTTCCTGTCCATCCCAGACCCCCTGCCCATGCCAGACAAGCCAGCTCTTTGTGCCCAGAGCCTAGTCTTGACAAATTAAAAGCCTCTCTTCGTTCCCCTGGGGCAGACCTCATGGAGAGCTCTGCGGGCTCTCTTGAGAGAAGAAAGGGGAGATTCCTCTCATTTTGTTTTCTGCAGCTTCCTCTTTCAGATGAGTCTGCAATCTCATAAAACACCACCAATTTGCTCATTTTAAAAATCCTGCCACATTCGAAGTCCTCCCCACAGTGCCTGGCACTGTGCTCTGATCCGAGCAGAGTGAATGGATAGTGGATGGAGGGAAGTTCAACCTTCATCGCTCATGGTCAGCTGGGCAATGCTCTTGACACCTCCCCACCCCCGCAGTGCACACTCCCCCTGGGTCCTAGGCACCCCCCTTGCTGCAGCTCTGCCCTGACCTCTTGGCTTCTGTAGCTCTTTATGTAAGCAAGTACTAAATGTTCCATCTGGGAGGCTGGCTCCAAGGAATTTCTCATTTTCAGATATTTATGCTTTAAACCGAAGACCAAATATTGCTGGTTCCTGTCTCCTGTCTCTTCACGGCATCATTAGTAGTTTTCAAGAGCTGCATTCTGTAAGTGAATCTGCCAGCTTGTCACTGGTGAGTTCTAAGTTACCAGTGACACTTGAAGCAATGCCCAGAATAACTTCAGCCAGCCAGCAATGCATAACCAGGGAGACAGAAGCTCAGACACATGAATTTATGGAGAACAGTGGGGATCTCATCTATAAAACCCCAGTAATAGCTGGTATCCTTCTCCAAGGAGATAAGAAAACTATTGTTGCTTCCAACTACCTTCTCAGCACTCCTGTGATGGAGGAGTGCTTTCATGTTGCATGGGTACCCTGAGATGGAGGACATTATTAAAACTTAAAGAAAATTAAGTAATATATAAATGAGAGTCGCTTAAGTGAATATTTACAAAGGGAAGTAGTGAATCATTTATTCATCCGTTCATTTATTCAGCAGGCTTCCATGAGCACCTATGTGCCAGGCTTTTTACCAAGATGGAGACTGATACAACAGTTAATGAAACAGGACTCCACTATCAAAGAGCCCTTATTCTGGTAGAAGAAGCAGTTAAGCAAATTATTTCAGTGTTATATGTGCAAGGCCGCCATGTACGGTTGTTCAGGTGCTTCACTGCACAAACGTGCTCAGCTGAAGGGGCAAGTAGGACCTGAAATCTAGTCCTCGGTCTGCTTGCTGGGCCTTTGTCCTCGTGAGGAGCTGGGTCTGACTGAAGAAGGGGTACATTTTTCTAGTGGTGAAAAACATATATAGGTAAGCCCTGGTCTGGCCACAGGACCCTAGCCCCACATTTTTATAGCATTATCTTCTGTAAACCATTCCAGATGCTAATCGTAACTAGATGTCCTGATAATCAACAGCAACCACCTGATCTGGGTTCTAGATTTTACTCTGTCTATATTTCACCCTGTCCCTGTGCTTCTTCCCCTCCCTGGACCTCAGTCTCCTCTCTGCAGTGTAGGGGTGGACAGGATGGGTGTAAAGACCCTTCTTGCATCAGCAGTCTAGTTGAGTACCGTTCCTTGCAGAGCACCTGCCAGGCGATGGTTCCTGCCTTTACACCTGGGGGCTGGATATAGGCAGAGAGAAATGTCAGTAAAGGCAGGGTATTCTAAAGGGGGACCTCTGCTAACACGAGTCTGGGGCTTGAAACAAGACAGAAGGGCTGCCTGAGCTCCAGGGTCCAAAGGGTGGACTAGCTCATGCCCCGATGCTGGAGGCCATCCTGGTGGCAGGGCGACTGGAAGTGTAGGCCAGTTAGAGGGCTTGAGGGGTGGTGACTGGCAGAAGGAGATCAGCAGGTGGTCTGGGGCAGACTCCAGCTTGGGGGTTCCAGAGGCTTCCTGATTTTTTCAGCAGGGCAAAGGTCAGACTAAGAAGTCGGCATCAAAGCAGGGACTGGGTCAGCACGGACACAGGGGCCCTGGGGACATTCAGCCCAGCGTTCCCTGAGTCTGTCTAACAACGATGCGTCTCACAGGGGTCGGGTACCAGCTGCGCCTGCCAGGACCCAAAGAGGCCAAGGACAGAAGGGAGGGATGGGAAATGCCCATGACTGAGGCAGAGAGAGAGTGGTGTTGCGAGCAGAACTTGGGGCAGGGACAGCCAGACACCTGAGCTCAAACCCCAGCCCTAGCACTCTGCAGTTGGGTGACTTTTTGGACAAATTAGTATTTTTAAAAAATATTTATTTATTTTGGCTGCGCTGGGTCTTAGTTGTGGCACGCAGGATCTTTAGTTGCAGCATGTGGGGGTCTAGTTCCCTGACCGGGGGTCAAATCTGGGCCCCCTGTGTTGGGAGCGCAGAGTCTTACCCACTGGACCACCAGAGAAGTCCCTGGACAAATTATTAACCCTCTCTGAAGCTTCGGTTTCCTCATCCATAGAATGAACACGACAGTCTTGGCTTTGCAGGGTGGCTGTGAACACGAGCGGTGTTGGACACGGAGACCTAGCACAGGGCCTGGCTCGGAGTAGATTTGTCTTAAATGACGGCTTCTATTCATCTGAGCAAAATTATGCCGGAGCACAGTACAGGCATGACTAGCGAACAGCTTTCTGCCCGGCAAAAGGGAACATTCCACCTGTCCCCCAGCCTATTAACACGCCTCCCTCTGCCGCACACCTGGATGAAGGGACACAACGTCTAGCTTCTGTGACTCCTTCCTTTACTAGAAAGAATTCTAAGCGAGCCCATCACCAAGTTTGTCTTCTAAAGACTGTGACGAGCTGTATCCAGGGTAGCTGGAGATGGGATTTCTATTTTGGTTGTCAACAGTATCAAATAGATACTTGGAGCAGGCTGTCAAATCAGAATTGGACAGAGAGGACAGGAGATTCGTACAGAGGCAGGGATCTCGTAGCTTTGTGAGGGGCACATTCAGAACACCGCTGTGCACCAGCACGTCCGGGGGTCGACAAAACCGACACTCTGGGACTTTCCGAAAGAGAGTGCCTTTAATGACAAGAGAGAACACGTGGCTGTCACAGTGATCAGAACCTTGGGAGGAGTGAAGCCCAGTCCCGCACCCTGTACCATGTAGAAAGCCTCTCTCATTTGATTCTCCTGCCAACCCCGTGGGGGAGATGTTGCCCCCATTCTGTAGACGGAGAAACTGAGGCTCAGAGAGGATGATAACAGACAAGTCAGGGCAGTACAGTGAGGAAGGGGATGACACCAGGACCCGAACCCAGGAACCTGCTGCTAATGGTGGGATCGTTTCTACAGAGGCACATTGTGAAGCCCTGGGGTCTGCGTCTTGCAAAGTTTCAGCTGTGGGGGAACAAAGCTAACAAGGCAGGTCTGGGTTTGTCCCCTCTGTTTTTGTTTCTATTTGTTATATTTTCTATTTTTTGACCCAGTATGGGAACATTAAACCCCCATGTGCTGGTACCTACTGAAGACTCTGCACAGCCTTCCCTGCACCCCCCAGAGGGGCTGAGACACCTCACTATACTCTCAGAGGCCCCTGTGGTGTCCTTGCGCAGCCCGCACCACGGGTGGAGTGACTTCACGCTTTGTGGAGTGATGAGTGTAACGCCTTCCTCACTGGACTTTAAGCTCCCTGAAGGCAGACCATGTCTCTCTGATTTACCCCAGTGCTTAGAGTGATGGCTGGCACATAGAGGTCGCTGAGCCAAAGACGACAGCTTCCATTTGGAAGAGGAATGGAATTTGGTCCAGAGGAGATGGGTGGCAGCCACTCCAGATGGAGAGGCGAGCCTGGGTGGGAGAAAGGTCCGGGCTGAGTGTTCACCCTATCCACACCCTCTCAGTATGGAAAGCACAGGACCTTACACAGAGTAGGTAGCATATAATGATTGATGGAAGGAAGGAGGGAAGAAAGGAAGGAAGGAAAGTCACAGCAAACTCTGTTCAGGGTTCTCTGTTCCAATTAGCTTCTTTGCATGGCTGGTGTGGGTGTTATCGGCTCAAGCATACATGGTTTGAGGGGCAAGAATGCAGAGAACGTACAAGGGGCCCCCAGGCATTATGTATTATTTATTTATTTTTAACTCATTTATTTATTTTTGGCCGCGTTGTGTCTTGGTTGCTGTGTGTGGGCTTTCTCTAGTTGCAGGGAGTGGGGGCTACTCTTTGTTGTGGTGTGCGGGCTTCTCATTGCAGTGGCTTCTCTTGTTGTGGAGCACGGGCTCTAGGTGCGCGGGCTTCAGTAGTTATGGCACGTGCGCTCAGTAGTTGTGGCTCGCAGGCTCTAGAGCGCAGGGTCCGTAGTTGTGGCTCACAGGCTTAGTTGCTCTGCGGCATGTGGGATCTTCCCAGACCAGGGCTCGAATCTGTGTCCCCTGTATTGTCAGGCAGATTCTTAACCACTGCGCCACCAGGGAAACCCCCATGTATTATTTATAAATATTCCGTTATCCTAATTAGGAGAACTCCTGGGCTCTGGGCCTGGGTCACTTGGGATCCCAGGGGTCAAAGATTGGACGCTGGCTTAGGGGTGGGGTGGGAGGAACTGGGAGACTGGGATTGACATATACATGATTGATACTATATAGAATAGACAACTGATGGGAACATACTGTCTCACACAGGGAACTCTACCTAATGCACTGTGGTGACCTAAAAGTGAGGGAAGTCCAAAAGGGAGGGGATATCTGTACCTGTACGGCTGATTCATTTTGTTGTGCAGTGGAGGCTAACACGACATTGTAAAGCAACCATACTCCAATAAAAAATAATTTAGAAAAAAGATTGGACACTGGCTTAGACTGACGGGAATGGTGATTGCATATCTAAGCTCACCCCGTGGGGATCTGAGCTATTTGAGACTCCCTTGCCTCCAATCTGAACTGGGCCAGTGCCTGGGGCGTGGCTTGGCTGAATCTGCAGAAGGGGATATGGAGTGATTACACTGACATGAGGCTTCTTGAGTATACCCTGTTAGGGCAGGATGCCTTAAAGTGTGAGCAGCCAGGGAATCAGACTCTTACTGATGGTAAGGAGAATGATGAAGTGGATCAGTGCTATCAAATGTGTGACCTAGAGTAAATGGTAGGTTTTTCTCCAATTCCTTTCCTGTCACAGGACCTTTGCACATGCTCTTCCCATCTCTGCCCCCCCCTTTCCTTTTTTCTGATGATTGGCTCCTTTTTTGTCCAACTGGCCTCAGCTTATTTGTCTTTCCTTAGAGGGGCTTTCTGTGACCACTCTATTATTAAACAGAAGTCCCCATTTCCCTTATTCTCTTTCTCAGACCCTTATTTGTTGCTTTCATTATATGTATTAGAATTTGTAATCATTTTACTTATTTGTCTGTTTACTTGTATTTTCAAAAATTTATTTTCCCCAGTAGATTGTAAGCTCCATGAGGACAAGACTCATGCTTGTCTTGTCACCATTGCCTTTCCTCCTCCACCCACCCCAGTGCCTGGCAAAAAGTAGATAGCCATCAGTATTGGTACGATGTTTGATTGATTGAATGAAAGATTATGTAACTGATCAAGATTGCCCTTGAACTTTGGCTTCCAGGAAATTCAGAGCTAAATTTGTAATGCAGCTTTAGTAAATGTCTGGGTCCTTAAGATGAGCATTTCTGTGTGCTTAATTTTGTATCTGACTTCACCTCCCTCAGTGGATCTTTTTTGTATTGACCCATGTAACTGATGCTTATCATTTATGGTAAGAATCACACTTTCCCTCATGATTGAAAGCAAACACGATGTACATTGCAGGCTAGGCAACATTATCTTTGTATAATTTCCAGAAAACAGAACAGTATAAACAAGAGCAATAGCGCTATGGCAAATGGTGTTTTCTCTTCATCGGAACTGTCCTTCAGCAAGAACTCTCAGGTTAGGCCCTGATACCCTAGAGGCTCAGGGCTGGCAGGGGAGCCCTGTGACAAGTGAGGGTTCTGCCACGAGCGGACAAGGGCTATGGCTATTCTGCATAGGACTTTTGTGGATATTAAGAAAAGGTGCCCTTGTGGGTGGATGCAACACTGTGCAAAGGCAAAAAGGTTGGCAAATGGAGAGTTGGCTGTATTTCAATCCCCCACCCCCACCTCAACCCCTTGGTTCAATGTCTTTGTGCAGTAAACAACCTGAACCACTGTACATGGTGGCCCTGAATGGAAAGGTCTTGAAGGCTGTTCCTCTTGCCTTGGTAGTTGGACTGCTTCCTTTAGGGCCTGCCCAGCAGACAGGACTTCCTATAGTCTGTCATTGCTTCTCTCAATCATATTAGAGCCTGCTCAGCCCTTTGGAAAACATGGCTGGGAGGGGACAAAGGGCATAGGCAGAAAGCAACTGTTTTTCAGATGTCTAGTATGCGCCAGCCACTGGGCCAGGTGCTGGGTATATAAAGGTGAGTACAAACTGGTTCCTTCCTCACAGTCTGATGAAAGGAACAGACAAGCAAATAAAACAGGAACAAATTCTCACAATGAAATGAGTGCAAAGATGTGGGAGCAGAGGGGAGCACATGACACTCCCACAGGAGTCATGAACAGCTTCTCACAGAACATACTCTATGACTTGGGCCTTGGAGGGGTTTCCAGGCCAGCGAAGCAAGGGAGAGGCATTCCAGGTAGGGGAAGAGCCAGTGCAAAGGCACAGTGCCCTGAGTCTGCATGACGGGGCTGAGGAACAGAGGCTGCTAAGGATGCAGTAAATGTCCTTCTCCCACCCACCCAACTCACCCATCTCAGTGTCACCTTTTCTGTGATACCTTCCTTTGCTTCCCTGAGACTCTTCCCTTACGTTTCTGACGTGCACACGCTCGTGTCTTGTAGCACCTGGCATCTCGTACTGCAGTCATGTACACCCCTGCTCTCTCACTAGAGCCTGAGCTCCCTGGGCGCTGGGGCAACTCCTGCTTATCCTATGTGTCCTCTCTTCTCACACAATGCCAGGCACAGGTCAAGGGTTGGAGAAAGGTTTTGTTAAGTGAATGAATGAACCGTGTGCCTGAAGCAGAGACAGTGCGGTGAAGCGGGTTTGAAAATAAGGCTAAAGAGAAATGCCAGGGCTTGTAGTGCCACGCAAGGGGGTCTGGAAGACAGGCATCAGCAGCCCTCACCCATTTTGGCTGGAGGACGACCTCAGGGTCAGAGTCACACCTGTTCTGCAATGGGTATTCAATCTGGCAGGCAGATTTTGGCAGCAGGACACACAGGGGGCCTCTGACCCTCTGGATCTACATAGGTGCCTGAGTGCACAGGGGAGGGTCCCAGGGAAGCGCTCCCTGGAGGTGGGAGAAGCCCAGGGCTGCCTCACTAGGGTGTCTTTGAGTCTAGATAACAAACAAACAATACTGCCTTGTATTATCTCGGTTGATAAAACGTCCATAAGTAAGAGAGCTTTCAGGCTAATACGACTCAAAAATATAATCATATTATTGAGGTTCCTCCCATCTCTCTGCCTCAGCCTCCTCCAATCATTGTTGACCCTTATGATTCCAAGACGGCGGCAGCAGCTCCAGGAATCACCCAGGCCCATCAGTGCTCATTGGTAGAGAAGAGCCACGCCTTCTGGGAGTCTCCTTCCCAGGAGCAAAGACTCCTTTCCCAGAACTCCCTGAGCAGACCTCCCCTCACATCTCATTGGCCAGAATTGGCTCACATGCTCACTCCTACACCAATCACTAGCAAGAGACTGGGAGCTCTGTGATTGGCTTAGACTCACCACTCCAGTTTACCGGCCCTGCAGCGGGTGGTGCGGTGGAGCCGTGGATACCCAGTCACAGAGGACAGGGACCCAACTTCCAGACCTTAAGGTGGGGTGTGTGTGTGTGTGTGTGCAAGGTTAAGCAGCGACCCCTCCAGGGGGTTCAGGGAAGGGCATCTTCCAGGAGAACCTTAACTGCATTAGAGGAGCGGGTAGCATCCTAGGATGGTTCCAGAGGGAAGAAAGGCTTCCCCTGCTGGGCTCCAGTGCTACATTAGCCGCTGGCACAGTGAGGTCCTGGCCGTGCTGGAGGCTTGATGACTTAGCAGTCTGGTCATCGAGGGGGCAGGTGTGGCTGAGGCCTGGTCTGTAGGAGGGAGGCTGTGAGGGCGCGGGAAACTGCACGGCCTGTTTCACTCAGCCCACACACCACACACGCGCAAACCCATACACGCACACGGCCTTGCCGTTTACAATCGTAAACTCCTCCTCTTTGCCCGAGCAACGAAGGAAAAGCCTGGTTCTTATTCAGAGAAATACAGAGGAGTTAACTGTATCTTACTACCCTTTTTACATCTTCAACTGGACATCTCAAAATCCCCCAGTGCCCAGCCGCTGGAATAGCTGGGGACTGACTGGGCCCCTGTTTCTCCATGCTGGTCTTTCCAGCAGGGTGGCAGGGCTTTTTACATGACGGCTAGCTTCCAAGAGGACAAAAGAGTAGAAGGTACAAGCTTTTTAAAGTCTGGGTGCAGAAGTTCTGGAGTATCCCTCCCCCGCCCCGCTCCCGGTCAAAGCAAGGCATAAGGCCAGCCCAGAATCAAAGGAGAGGAGAAATAGACTTCATCTCTTGATGGGAGGAATGGCGCGTGCACACAAGGATGAGATAGATTATCGGTGACCGTCTTGGAAAACAAAAGCTCTTTATACAGAATTGGTGAGCCGGAGAGCAGGGGCTCAAGCCTATGCCTGTATAATGCCAGGTCCACCTCTCCACATCCCTGATCAGATCATGGACTTTTCCAGCTGGGAATGACTCTTGAGATCATGCAGTGGCCCACAGCCCTCAATGTCTTAACCTGGGGTTCCTCAGAAGCACACCCTGAGGCCCAATTTGAGTATCAGTGGCTTATTTGGGAAGAAGCCCTGATAGGTAAGTGGAGGAGTAAGACGGGGAAAGGATGGGAACCATTAAATAAACAGATGACATTGTGGCATCTAGAGCTCAATCTTCCCGGGGGACTTCTGGGAGGTGGTGTGGAGTGCCCTTAAGGGGCAGGAAGCTGGGGTATTCATCCTCCCATTGCCTACTCTGGTGCCTAGATCTCATCCCAGACTCATGGAACTGGTGCTTTGGGGCTGGTTCAGGACACCTTCATTCACTCCCAGTTCTAGAGGCTTCTTATTGGCTAGAGAGGCCATACTGGTGCTTACCCTGGAGCCACATGCCACAAGCTGGCTGAGCTCTTTAGCAGATGATAAAACTCCAGACTTTTCCGGGATAACAAGTAGTTCCTTCTGCTTGTATCCCTGGGCTGTCCTTGCCTGGCTGTAAGATCTATAATTAGAACTTGTGGTAGACTGGTACTTTGGTGGCTGCCAAAGAACTATGCCTCCCAGTACAGAAAGTCCCCTACATACGAATGAGTTCCATTCCGAAAGCACATTTGTAAGTCCAATTTGTTTGTAAGTCCGACAAAGTTAGCCTAGGTCCCCAACTAACACAATCGGCTCTATAGTACCTTACCGTAATAGGTTTAAAATATTTTTCACACAAATACTACATAAAACACAAAGAAACACACACAAAAAGTAAACAATTTGACTCTTACAGTGCAGTACCTTGAAAAGTACGGTAGTAGAGTACAACAGCTGGCATCCAGGGGCTGGCATGGAGTGAACAGGCAAGAAGAGTTACTGACTGGAGGAGGGAGAGGAGGTGGGAGATGGTAGAGCTGAAGGATCGTCAGCAACAGGAGACGGAGGACGAGCTGCGACGTCACTCACGCCTGACGTGGATGGCACAGGTTCTGGTTCCTCACTGGATTCAGTTCTATCTACCCTCTTGAAAACAAACGGTCCAGTGATGTCTGGATAGCAGCTCTTTTTTTCTCATCATAGATGACGCGGTAGCACTGGATTGCATTCTGAATGGCTGCTGCAACCTTTGTATACCATTCTGCGTTCAGGTCCTGTGCCTCAAAAATTAATGGTGCCTCCTCAAATACAGAAAATCCCCTTGCCATTTCCCGTGTCATGAATCTCCTCAGTTCTTCAGTTACTTCTTCCTCTTGTCTCTCTTTGGCCTTTCTCTGGGCACATTCGCGTCTTTGAAAGTTTGCAACTTGAAGGTTCATACGTAGGAGACTTACTGTACTCATATCCTGGTGTGGTCCCTTCCCACATCGATTCTGAGCTTGGTTGTGTCACTTGCTTTAGCCAGTGGGACATCAGCAGCCGTGGTGCACACAGAGGCTTGATAAGTAAATGCTTTTCTTCTTGCAGCCCAGCTGCAATGCTGTAAGGGAGTCCAAGCCATCCTGCTGGAGGGAGAGATCATATGAAGAAACCAGCACATGGAGAGAGAAAAAAGCCACCCGGAGTAGCACCGGGCCATTGGACAGGTGAGTGAGGCCTTTTTGTACTTTCCTAGTCAGCCCAGTCACCAATGCAAGGATAGTACATGAGCAGAAGAACCACCCGTCTATGCTGTATCTGAACCCCTGACCCTCAGAATCTCAAGCAAACAAGGATGTTTTTGTTTTACGCCACCAAGTTTTGGCATAAAACTTAGTGGCGTACCGTACCGCATACCATAAGCATCTTTATGGCTTCTGAAATTTACTGACTCTGTCCCCCCTTCCTCTGTAAGTCGAGGGGATACTTACCCAAAGACACTCAACACTCAGCTCGAGGAATTGGGGAATGAGGGCAACCAACACCGCCTGTTTCGGGGCTTGGTAGGGGTGGCAGAGAGGTAAGTGCCTCTCCCCTGGGAGGGCATTCCCCTGCTGAAAGGCCCCGGCAAGCCTTGTAGCAGCATGTCTGATGGTGCTGCCCTGCAGTGCCGCCCACAAATGCCACCGAGTGTCTCAGCAAGCAGTGAGGTGAGTTCCCTGCCTCGCTCTGGAGTGCTGACTTCTCACCCAAGAACGAGAATGGGATGCCCAACTCTGTGAGCCTGGCCCAGGCCAGGGCACAGGGAGCCCTGAGTCATAGGCCAGCTCAAGATCCCTCCCCCAACCTGTCTGAGCTGGAAACCCCACCTCTTCAGGAGGCTCGGCTGGACCCAGGTGCTGCTAACAATCTTGTCTCAGAGCCAGCTCAGAAAAGACACAGACGCCGCTGAAATCCCACGGCTGCATCACAACAGAAGCAGAATGCAGTATTAGAGACTAATCATCCTGTGGGATTTCTCAGTGAGTTCCTTTGTTATTGGTGTGCAAAAGTCATCACCAAATGGAAATGTCATGTCTGAGTGACGGGTTTTGCATCCAGTGGTGAAGGCATACCCAAAGTACAAGGGAAAAAAACTTAATTCCCATAAAAACGAGCAAAGTCACTAATGAAAATCTCTCCCTATCCAAATTAAAATCATCAACGAAATAAATCCCCCCAACTGATGAATGTACCCAGTTCAAATTTTATTAATAAAACCTAATTTGTTTTCCCAATTTTATGGATTAAATTCCCCAGTTATGTTATTTATTCCCACCACCTTTTCTTCTTGAATCACAAAATAAATGTCAATTTCAAAAGTTAGATGGTGAATATTCATCTCTCTGCCTAGAATCTTGTGGGTGGGAAGCTTTCTTCCTGATTTAGAAGGGGAAAAAAACCACAATTTAGATATGAAGTATACATAAAGGAAAAAGAAATGGGAAAATTATTATAAAATAGTCTTTTTTTTCTTTTATTCCCTTTTTATCCCCATTCCCCACTCTCATTACCTTCTTCCCCACAGGAGACCATTCTAGTATATTTAATGTGCATTGCTTTTTATGTATGTATCTTGTAAGTGTGCACTGTCGTTGGGTACATATGTTTTTTTTGTTTTTTGTTGTTTGTTTTTTGCGGTATGCGGGCCTCTCACTATTGTGGCCTCTCCCATTGCGGAGCACAGGCTCCGGACGCGCAGGTTCAGCGGCCACGGCTCACGGGCCCAGCCGCTCCGCGGCATGTGGGATCCTCCCGGACCGGGGCACGAACCCGCGTCCCCTGCATCGGCAGGCGGACTCCCAACCACTGCGCCACCAGGGAAGCCCTACATGTGTATTTTTAATTGTTGTTACTGGTGTTTGTTTCTTTCTTATTTTCATTCGCTCTGTGTTTCTAAGATCTATCTATGTAGTTATATGAACAACTGACCTTTCGATTTTAACTGCTGTAGAACATTCCATGATGTGCATCCGCCACATTCCACCTTTTCATTCTGCCAGGGATGGACACCTTGTTGACCTCCAACCCCTGGCCACTTTAAACAACACTATACTAAGCATCCTTGTTCATGTCCCTTTACAGACTTTATAAAACAAATGTTCACGCATCTTATTCACAAATCGCCGTGTGTGTCCACATGCCTTTAAATGAGGTGCAAAAAGAATCCAGTAAACATCCAGATTTATAAAGCTGAATTTAGATTTCCTCAATTCTTTCTTTATTTTCATAATGAAAATGTTCAAAAAGCTGTTAACATTATGACTTTGAAAACATAAAGAATCACTTGTTCTTAAATTTATTTTTTATTTTTTTGGCCACGTCGACGGCTTACAGTTCCCCGACCAGGGACTGAACCCGGGCCTCCTGCAGTGGAAGCGTGGAGTCCTAACCATTGGACCGCCTGGGAAGTCCCACAAAGAATCTCTTTAGAAACAGATTATTTCCTAATCAGTAATAGCCTGTGAAGAAAAACAAAGCACGTTAAAAAAATCAGATCTGTTGTATTCATTTAAAGCAAACACACGCTCACAGTAAAATCTCCCAAGATTTGTACAGTGAGTCCACTTTTTTCCAGTTGAGCCGTATTACAGTTTTTCGGAAGTGCTGCTAAATCACAAGCGAATGGATGAGACAGGTGCATGTGGTCTCTGTTTCCGCACAGCCTGCTTCTGTGACAACAGCATTCTTGTCCTCTTTTCAATTTTAACTCCTACTTGAAAGGGAAAAAGTCAGACACATCTCTAGATGCAGCAGGGGTCTCAACCTGCCCTCTGTCCCTCTGCGAAGTTACAACTCTTACACTGTGAATATCTCTTACATGTCAAAATGTCCAACCGATTCAAAAGATGGATTTTTCAACATACTCTTCCATCTTGTCCAGGCCTGACATTTTTGGTCCATATTCCCCTTCGGATCTGGTAGCTCCCTACTTAGTGGCAGTTCGCAGCCCAAGCTGGAGACCTGCCTGCTTGTGAGTTGGTGGCCATTTCCTGGTCATCTCCATGGGTGGACAGTTTTTTCCCTCAAGTTTAGCGGGTCTCTGTTTGTTCTGGGACCCAGCTCCAGCTCTCTTAAAGGAGTCCAGTGGGGCAAGGGACTTGCATATCTTGAATCCTTCTCTGTGAATGAATCCTTCTCCAGCTCCCCTTTGGACATGGAGCCTTTGTGACTCCCGCAGTTACAGACTTCGGCAAAAATAGCTTTTCGGAGGTTCCTGAGCCCTCCATAACTGCTGGGAGAGTGAATAATCTAAGCTGTGGTTTGGTCACCCGTCTTGCCTCTCAGTGCACGTGAAGACCCTCGAATCCTCTTTTAAACAGATGTGCAAGGATAGTCAGGAAACTTTAGGGATGGTTAATAAAGAAGGAAGCTTTCCCACCCAGATACTAAAGTGCATCAAGTTGTGACAGCTGAAACAGTTTAGACCTGGCACACAGAATGGTACATGAGTAGAATGGAAGAGAAAGTCTCGACATAGAGCAAGAACCTGGAGGAACTTAGCATATGAAGATGACAGCATCTCAGACCAGTGATGGAAGATTGGGTGATCCAAGACACAGTGTTAGGAGTCCTGGTTAATCATTTTTTGGGGAAAAAAAGTTAGATCCCTACCTCACACCAGAAGATGAAACATCTAAATGTTAAAAAAATAGAAAGGGGGGCTTCCCTGATGGCGTAGGGGATAAGAATCCACCTGCCAACACAGGGGACACGGGTTTGAGCCCTGGTCCGGGAAGATCCCACATGCCACAGAGCAGCAAATCCCGTGCGCCACAACTACTGAAGCCCGCGTGCCTAGAGCCCATGCTCTGCAACAAGAGAAGCCACTGCAATGAGAAGCCCGTGCACCGCAACAAAGAGTAGCCCCCGCTCACCACAACTAGAGAAAGCCCGCGCGCAGCAACGAAGACCCAATGCGGCCAAAAATAAATAATAAAATAAAATAAATAAATTTATTTTTTTTAAAAAAAGAAAGAGGGTAGGAGAAAGAAGTCATCAGTAGATTAGAGAATACTGGCGACTATTTATACAACCCCAGAATAAGGAAAGTTCTATAAGCACAGCAACAAAGGCAAACACCGTACAGGAAATATTGATAGATTTCACCAAAAACAAAAAGGAGACACTTTTCTGTCTATAAACCCATCAAAAACAAAACTTAAAGGCAGGGGCTTCCCTGGCGGCACAGTGGTTGAGAGTCCGCCTGCCGATGCAGGGGACACGGGTTCGTGCCCCGGTCCAGGAAGATCCTACATGCCGCGCAGCGGCTGGGCCCGTGAACCATGGCCGCTGAGCCTGTGCGTCCGGAGCCTGTGCTCCGCAACGGGAGAGGCCACAACAGTGAGAGGCCCGCATACCGGAAAAAAAAAAAAGAAAAGAAAACTTAAAGGCAAAATAGAACTGGGGGAAATATTTATAGCATATACGCCAAGTTGTTAATATCAGTAGAGTAAGAATTGTCACAGACCAATAGGAATAAAGATGAGACGGATGATGAGCCCCAGAGAAGACACCATTGCTTGAGGAAAGTTGCCAGCGGCCTGGTAATATGTTGATCACATCAGACCCCTTCTTCGCCTAAAGGGACAGCAATTTGTGCTTTTTAGATTTTTACCTACGGCGGATAAGGGTTTGCCTGCCCTGTCTACAGTATGTCTGCCAGCACTCCCGTCTGTGGACTGGCAGAACTGGCATGATATTCTGAATGACATGGGCTCAGCGTGAGTGACTCATTTTTCGGAAGAAAGGAGGGTTGACAGTGGCACACACAATGGGTTCCACTGGTCTTCCTCCACACCCCATCAGCTGGAAGGAGCCAGCCTAATGTAACAGTGGAGCGCTCTGTCCAAGTCTTAGCCGAAGTGCTGGCTCTGGGACAACACCCTGCAGTGCTGGCAGGACGAGCTCCAGGATGCAACATGAACTGATGAGCTGTTTGCAGAGCTGTGTCGCCAGTAGCTAGAATACACAGATCTGGCAGGAAAGGAGAGGCTGCTGTTTTCTTTCTTTGTGGCTTCCATGGCTGTGGACACTGTCATTGCCATTATCTTTATAAGGACTGTCATTCCTTGTTTTCACAAGTGCCAGAGCCAGCACTGCAGCCTGTGCGTCCCCTTCCTCCTATGTAGCGCTGGGATGCTGCAGCTCGCCAGGGCGTCTCACCACCACACTTAGCACCAGAATTCAGACCCTTGTTGCCCCCCGCCCAGTGAGAGATCCAACTCCAGGATCCCAGCCCGAGGGTCTGCTTCCTAGGGCTACTCCTGGTGCCGAACATCCTAGTTTGGGTTCCCCACCAAGAAGACTCTTGAGACTAGACTGTGAGAGTGAGAAGTGAATCTGGGAGTGATTCCAGGAAATACCAGCAGGGGAGCGAGAAGGTAAGACAGGGAAGGGAAGGGAGTCCATACGATGTGTGTTAATGACCACAGGTCACCACTGCGGGCAGTGGGAGATGATGTGGAACAGGCCTCAGAATTGCTCCAGTCTCACTGGAGGGGGCCTCATGGCTGGGGTAGTTATCTACCCGCTCCTATTCATCGCTAGTCAAGACTGTCCCTGAGGTGCCCACTCCTCAGCGCCTCCGACCTTCTTGGAGAGTGAGCTGAACGTGTTTCCCCAGCCTTTGGGCAGGGAGTCTCTGGGGCTGGAGGTTAGAAGCCGCCCAAGTACACGGGACAGTGATTGTTAAGGTGATATGACATGTCTGACTTGGGGTGTGTGTAATTGACCCTAATGACCACGAGGTACTGGGGCTGCTGCTCTACTGTGGGGACAGTGGGGAGCAGGTCTGGAGCCCAGAGAATTCACTGGAGTTTCATAGTGTTTCCAAGCCTGGTGATAACGGTGAGTGGGGAGTTTCAGCGACCAGCATCCCACCAGGGCAAGGCAGTTAAGGGCTCAGACCCTTCAGTGAAGAGCTGGGTCTCCCCAACAGGTAGGCAGCATAGACCAGCATGCTGGCTGAGGGCGAGGGAAATCTAGATTGACCGGTAGAGGAGGAAGATTACGGCTTCAGGACCAGCTGCATTATATCTCGGGAGAGACCATGGTTGGCCACCACGTTGAAGGGGTCTCTGTGAGGAAGTGACCTTGCGGGAGGATTTGCGTGGATCTGAGTAGTACGAGGGCAGCCTGGATGCTATGCCCGTCGTGTATCACTTCAGATCTTCTCAGCCCCAGCCTCGTCTCCTACTCCATCCCCGCTGTGGCAGGCAGTTCCACACTGGCTTGACCAGTTTCATGAAGGTAATGCTTCTTGCTTCTTGCTTCCTGCCTCAGGCCCAGGAAACCCAAGGATCCTGCTCGGGACTCATACGTGTGTAACCTGGGTGATCAAGACAAGTTGTCTCTCACGATCAGTGGGGGACAGAGCCAATGGCTACAGGCTTCTCTGATCTCCGAGGAAGATCGTTCTGGATGCATTTCATCGGCTCCTCAGAAGGCCCCATGGGACTGAGCGCTGTTGCCCACATAGGTGGCCAGCTTGATAATACATCCTTGGATCAGCTCTCCCCTCTCCCCCATTTTACTTCCACCGTCCTTCACTTCTGTTTCTTGGGATTAATTCCCAAATAGACTATCTTCATGGAAGCTTTGGGGGGAATCCAGGCTAAGATACTTAAGGCCCCGTGCACTTATGGAATTAAGCTTCCATTACAAGTCATTTCTGTGTTCCTTCCTTTTATCCATATGAATCTGATTGATGAATGGTTACAACATCAAAACTCAATATCTTCCCAAACTCCTCCCCAGACCTCAGGCAAGCTGTCCACTTTGCGGCTCCATCATTGTTTACCCTGACGTTCCTCTGCACATGGGTGTTCTCAATATCATTACGTAGAGTGGTGATCCTCCAGCGAGGGAAAATAGTGCTAGTTTATTGTTCACAGTTAATTCTCTGTGGGACTTTGACATTTCTGCCTGTCTTACAAGCTGAGGCTTCTCTGTTTGCTCCAGGCTGTTGTTTTTCAATGATATCTACACAGTGAATGGCCTTGGAAGAGAAAGACTGTGTTTGCCTCTGGAGCAAAGGGCAGGCATATTTACTGCCAATTAAAAAAGATTCGGGTTCCCTAAGTTCAGGGTTCCTGTCCTCAAATGCAGGTGTTACGTGGCATTCTTTCTGTCACCTAGACCTCTTTATGTCATCCTGTGGAAGCAAAAAATCCAACCAAGCAAAAACCCCCACTGTCTCTCTGGCTGTTGCGATTACTATGAGTCCCAAAGTCCTTCGCTCTGACCCAGGAGACCTGTGTCTTGTGCCAGCATCCACAGAACCGTGACAGGCTAACTTGGTAGATTGCAAGTAGGATCAAATCTTAGACAGTTCTTCACGGCTCTTGATGTGTGCTGTTTTAGTCTTTACCGAGACCCTAAATCCACCTAGTTAAACTCCCACTGTGTTCTTCCCTCAGCCTTCTGTTGCTGCAAGAATTCCTGTAGCGGTCACTCAGCCACTGTTTACTGAGGCCCTTCCGTGCGCCCGGCGCTCTTCTAAGGCCAGGACTAACTGAAACAGACAAAATCCTCACCCCCCTTGTGACTTACATTCTAGTGAAGCCCTCATCTGTGCTATTGGCTTTCTCTCTTTGTTTTGTCCGTCTCTCTCTAGATAACGTGAACCTAAATTCACCAACGACACTCCAGTGAAACGGGTTTCTTCTCCGAATTTACTCTCACATCAGTATGCCAGCTCCTTCCATTCTGAGAGCGAGATCCTAGATTCTGTTCCTTACTCAGCCACCAGCTCTGTGACCTCGGACATGTCCCTTTTGCTTTCACAAGTCCTCAGGTCCTAATGGGTGCAATGAGGTGTATCCTGCTGAGCGGCTGGAGGGGCTGGAGGAGGCCCTGTGTGTACAATCACCACATTTCTGTGCAACACACGGGGACCCTTCAGTCGTTCTCCCCATCCCAACCCTAGTCCAGTCCTCAGTAAGGACTGGTTAGAGAGACGGAACCCAAGCGCTTCTAATTTTCAGGGTTTCTCTCATTTCTGACTCATGGTTGCTCAGACCTCACGTTGTGTCTGCCCTCCTTTTCCACCCTGATTGCCACAGTCTCCTCAGCTTATTCCTCCCATAATATGGTGCAAAAACGAACAACTCCACACACAGAACATGGCTTCCCGCACTGAGCAGCAGCTCCAGACACTTCATCACCAAGTAGATTAGAATAACACTAACTTTTGCTACCATAGCAACTGCTGTTGGTTGCGCAATAGCCGACTTTTCAAAGCTACTTAAAAATGCTCAAACTGTTTTGCATAAAGTGGATTTACATCACCAAGAGTAGTGGCTTTCCTTTCCCCTTGAGAGTCTTCTTTAAGAAATTGAAAATTTTCCCCCTCAGAAGAATTTCATAATTTAGTTTTAAAAGAACCATTTTAAAACAAAGTTTTGCCAATAGTTTCTTCATGCCCTTGTAAAGACAAATACAAATTAAAAATAAGAGGCTTACGCCTCCCTGTTGAAGCAAGAGGAGACTTCTCCCCTTCCCTTTTCTTAGAGCATTTAATTTACTTTGGAAACTTGTAATTGTTCCTCTGTCTCTTTGAAATGTATGCAAATCTTTTTAAAAAGCTAAATAAGCCTCTTGCCAGGTTTATGAGCAGGAATGTCTTTCTCAGGGACCTGGGAACCATCTCTTTGAAACGCCAGGCTTGAGGAAGATGGTGCCCTTATCTCCCTGTTTCTCTGGGAGGACAGAAGCCTCCAAGCTGCAAAACTACCTCCTGTCATAAAGGTAGGAGAAGTTAATTTTTCCTTTGGATAAATCCGGTTAACACAGGGGGTTACCCCAACTACCAAGTGAATTCATCTTAAGTTAAGATGAATTACGTGTGACCAATGATGCTGTCAAGTCTTTTTTACTTGAGGGCTAGTTATTGTTTATCTTTAGACCATGTATGTAATTGGTTGTATCTGCTCGGCCGTATAAAAGGACGAGATTCCTTTCTGTCTTTGCTATCTCCTAGCGGATTGCCTGAGAGGCGCATCGCATTCTGGTTTAATGCTTATTCAATAATAAAATTGTTTTCTTTCTTTTCTACCTCGATGGAGAGGTTTCCTGGGTTGGGAGGAGAATTTGTTTTTAATTCTATTTCCCCAACGCCCACCAGAACCAAACATTTAAAACAGCACTCATGGAGTATATCATTATGAGGTTTTGTTAAAAGCTCTGGAGGAAGTTGCCAGGGAATTATAGGAGGAGAAGGAAACTGTATCCAGCTTTCCCTTCATTTACTCTGCCCCAAGGAAGGTGAGGCTTCCGTTCAGAATCAGCCCTGGAAGCGGTCCTCCGATAACAGCCTTGGGAGATTCTGGAGTTCCGGACCAGATAATAGTGGAGGGTCTTTTCCTTTGCTTTTTTAGGAAAACAAAGAATCAACACCTAGACCTGAGATGCTAAGTCTGCAACCCATCTCACAAGTTAGGGAACACCTAGGTACCAGTCACAACTCCAGGGGGCGCCATTCCCACTGTCGCCTGTGTGGATGACACCCCTGGGGTCTTGCGGTGCCAGCCTGCACCTCTCTATATTGTGGCCGTGTCCCTTAAAGAGTTTATTTCAGAAACCCTGGGTTCAGTTCATCTATAACCGCCTACTGCCACTGCCTGAGAAGGATCCAGGGAGAAGTCCAGACAGAAAACTCCAACATCCCAAGAATTGATTCTGCTTCTTTTGTCTCCAGCTGACATTTTTCTTCTCTTCTTTCCTTCCTTTCTTTTCCTAACCTCTCTCTGGTAGAATACAAGATCTTAAAGAGCAGCAGCTTCCTCTTCCTGTTTACTCCTGAGCCCCCAGCATGCAGCAGTGCTTGGCATGCAATAGACCCTCAACAGGCGAGACCAGCACGCTTGTTTTCTTGTTTCCTTCATTGCCATTTAGCACTATCTTCTCCAAGTTTTGAAAGAGACTTTTGTATTTCTGAGCTCAGCTTCCTGCCTGGCCTCCAAGCCCCTCAGATATTTCAGGTGGAGTCTTTTCACATTGAGCTGTTGGTCCATTCTGACTTTTATAAACACTGAATAGAATTACATTAAATCTTTGAAAAAAAAATCTAATCTAAGGTAATCTCATGTTTCAGATTTCCCACGTTTCCCACTTTTCAGATGTCTCCTGGTGGAAGCATCTTTTCTCAAGCTTTGGGAAACTTGAGGACCTGTGACATTATGGAACCAGGAACTTAAGCCAGTGAGGCTTTTCCCAAGGGACGTATTGAGAACTGAGCTGCCCTGAGCTGTTGACATTTAGACAAAAAGCAGAGAAGGGGCGGCAAGGAGAGTCCAGAAGCAGGGATATGCACCTGGGCTGATGTCAGAGCCTGGTCCAGACCCCAAGTTACAGGCCTGCCGAAAGACTGGAGAGAGCGGGGTTGAGAGGTTTTGAACATACAGGATTGCATTCCAAATACATCCTCAGGCAAGAGAAGTAAGATGCCAGAAACTCATATTAGGAAGCAAAAGAACTTCGAAAAGCTATAACGCTGTGGGGGAATTTTAAACATTCACATTTCCTAAACTAGTCTTTCTTCTGAGAAATGACTTGTCTTTCAAAACCATATGGCAGGAGCACACTCAACGTATAATAAAATCCTTGGTTTTGGTAATTATGATGAAGCTGTCGCAGTGTTAAATGATGCCACCTGATGGATTGTGAACACGCAAGTGCCACCATCAGCAATAGCTGGGAGTTTATTATTTTTAACAATCTCTGAAGGCCTGAGAAGGAATGAAGCAAGTGCCAACGGTTGCTCTTGGCCAGCTTACGGCTCAGAGAAGAAAGAGGGAATGAGGAGGAGGGCGAGGAGGAGGAGAAACAGGATAAAGAGAAGAAAATAATATGGAGAGGGGGCAGAAGAGAATCTATTTTTTTCTTTTGATAAAAGTCATTATACTGTCAACAGAAGGTACTTTAAGTAGAGACTTGATTTTTCATGGAGCAGACACAGTTTGCGTGAAGAGACGGTCATCTGTTGAGTGCCACCTCCTGGTACAATCCCCTTTTGGAGCTAAGGGGTCAACACCAAGCTCATGGCGGGGGGGCAGAAGAGTGGCAGGGGCAGGGAGGGCCATGACAGAGGGGGGTAAGCTTCAGTGGGTGAACATATTTATTTATAAGAAGTGATCCCCCTTTTCCTATCACCCCAGACTGTATACACACATTCAGGAGTCTGTCCTTCAGGGGAAAAAGAAATACAGTGGAGGGGCAGACCCCCTCTTGGTCTCACTTGCTGCTCCCTTGCAGTGGACTCAATAACCCTCGCTTTCTACCCTCACTTCTGGCTTGGTAAATTCTTTTACCACACGCGTTGCTGACGCCATTGCCGAACTCTGTGGCATTTTGGTGGTCCATACGGGGAGGCCTCTCTCTCCTCTCTCTGCCCTTTCCGATCCGTCTTCCAACACGTAGCGATCGGCCTGCTGACTCAGGGCAATTGAAGGTCCCCGAGTCAATTGAAGGTACTCCTTGGTGGGACCCAAAGGCCTCTGGGATAGGACTCCGACTCCCTAAGGGGTACATTCTGGAAATGGTCTTTTCTCCTCTCCAACACTGCCCACGGCCTGAGGTCCCTGGAGACTAGGGATTGTGCGTCCTGGACTAGGCGACTCTTTGGCAGACCGGAAACCTGGTCCCGTACCGACCAACCGTCCCTGCCTAATGGGGTGGCAGTGTCCTTTGGCCCTGGCCTTGGGACTCCTAACTTCCACACCTGGCGCAGTAGGCAGCGGCAGCTTGTCCAGGGCGAATCCAGTCACACTGTGAGATCCCCTTTCTCTTTCCACCCTCCCTTGAGGACCATCCATCCTGATCCGCCAACATCTCCAGATATTAATACTTCAAATGAGTTGCCACAAAACTGACTTCATTCCATCAAGCTACAAATGGTGACAAGATAAGGATTCCAACCCCTAGCATCAACACAGCTGGCTACTCTTGAACAGTGCTCCCAAAATTTCTATTCACACACACTCACATAGCCCCACGGCTAATCAGCAAAGCTAACCGGGACCCCATGTCGCTGCTTCTCAGCAGGAAGTAGCCCAAGATGATGTCATCACCTAGATGTCAATGATTTGACTTTGCTGATCTGTCAGGGGAGAAATGTGGAGCTTAACAATAGAACAGCCATCTTAGGCTGGGGAGGTCCTTTCGAGATAAGACAATCCCACCCTCCCCTAATGGAAAATTACCAGCAGTTACAAACAGTCAGCATGCCAGGAAGATTGAGCAACGACACACCCAGACCTAACTACCGTATGGGTGGAACATTAACCCAAGGGTGACCAGAAGGGACCATAAAAGAAGCCCAGTGTCTCTCCCCCAGGCACAAACCCTCTTTTGATCTCGCCTGCTGCTCCCTTGCGGTGTACTCAATAAATCTCACTTTCTACCATCAAAAAAAAAAAAAGAAAGAAAAAAGAAAAATACACTGGAGGGCTCTCTCTAAAGAAATTGAGTGGCTCTGAGCCAAGAACATCCCATCTGGTGTGTGTAGGAGTCACCCTTGTAGATCACCAACTGGTTTCCTGCTTGTTACCCTAAGCTAACAAGGCCACCGGAATGCATAGAACTCTCTCTCAGCTTTCTTATTGTTTCATCTTTGCATATGAAAAATAAGGACCATCATGCATTTGAAGAAATCCTCCAGAATGAAAGAGAGAGACCAAAGAAACAGAAAAAAATGACCCTAGAAAAAAATAGATTAATTTGGGGGAACAAAAGGGAACTTAAAAAAAAACAACACACACCTTGAATTAGAATCCATAGAGACTCTAGAAGATATATTCATTAACCAAGAACAGAATCCCATGAAAAAGTAATGGTTAGGGAAAAAGAAAGCACTTAGAAATTAAGAATGATATCACTAAAAGAAAGTTCAAAAGAAGAGATGGAAGATAAACATGAAGAAATACTTTAGGAGGTTGAATAAAAAGACAAATAGAAGGAAAAGATGAGGGAATCAATTGAGGAGGGTCAATATCTGAATAATTGGAATTCCAGAAACCTAGAACAGAGAAAACAGAGAGACAGAAATAATAAAAAATAATGCAAGATTATTTCCCTGAGCTGAGGGCACACCAAGTGACAAGAACAAGGAAAGAAGACCACTACCTAGCCATACTGTTGTGACATGTCAGGCCACTAAGAAGAGCTTAAAAAACTCCAGAAATAATGCATGTTATCTCAAGAAGAACAAGAGTTAGATTAGCAGTGGCTTTCTCATCTACAGCACTGGATTCTGGACAAATAGAACAACGCCTTCCAAGTTTTGAGGGAAAATTACTATTATTAAACATTTTAAAATGTATTAATCCATTTAAAAATAATAAACCCATTATATGTTAACATAAATGACATTTTAATTAAAAATAACATTTTTGAAATCTTTTTAATGTCTGGTTTAGTAGAAGACAGCTGGAGTCTCATATCTGCTTCTGCCGTCAGTCTGTGTGATTTCTTGTTTTGGTTGAGGGAAACGATTTTAACCTAGAGTTCTATACCCAGCCAAACTGAAATTAGAAGGTAATATTAAGATATTTTCAGACAATCAGGGACCCTGAAATGTTACTTCCTATATCCATTTTTTTGGGGGGAAGCTATTTGAGAATGTGCTTCAGCAAAGCCAAAGAGTAAACCAAAGAATCCAAAGACCTGGGGTTCAGGAAACTTAGGAAATCAACCCAGAAAAGCAGTGAAGAGAAAGTCAGAGGGAGGTTGCGCAGACTGCTCTGTGAGACAGATCCTTGGGGAAAAGGGTGACTTGAAAGGATAGGTGATATTATGGAGCATGTGGAAAAAAATGGAAATATTGATAATAGAAAATGGAGAATAATATAAACTGATAAACTTCAGGAGAAACAAATAGGTGTGAAAGAGCAGTAATCCTCACTCAACAGTGAATGATTGTCCTAGAACCACAAGAATGCAAACACTGCTTTTTTTTTTTTTACCTCTTTATTGGAGTATAATTGCTTTACAATGGTGTGTTAGTTTCTGCTGTATAACAAAGTGAATCAGCTATACGTATACGTATATCCCCATATCTCCTCCCTCTTGCGTCTCCCTCCCACCGTCCCTATCCCACCCCTCTAGGTGGTCACAAAGCACCGAGCTGATCTCCCTGTGCTACGCAGCTGCTTCCCACTAGCTATTTTAATTTGGTAGGCAAACACTGCTTATTGAATTTCAGCACTTAGTTACATCCTGTAGACAAAGTAAAGACGACTTAATTTTTGTTTCAGAACAGGATGCTCCTGCTACTGGTGTTAAAACGCAAAGGTAAAAGTACAACTGGCAAAAATAGAAACACAGAAGGAGGGGAAAATATCGGTAGCTGAAGGGAAGCAAGGGTTACTGAGCTTCTCATCTTAGAAAGGGGAAGGAACTGATGGAAAAGGAAATACAGCATCCTTTTGTCGCTCACATTTACAAAAGTAACCAAAAGAGGATCCCTAACTAGTGCTGTGGCTATCGAGACGTTGGGGAAGGGTGAAGGGAAGGGAGAGGTTTTAGACAGCCACATCCTCATCTGATATAGCAAAAACTCAACCATGCAATCCATTGATAAATCAAGAAATAGTGGTGGAAACCGATTATATCGCGAAATGGAGTTAAATGCCAGATCAGCTAAAAATATAGAGATGGGAAGAGGAAAGGCAGGAGATCGCTGCCTCTATTAACTGTGTTTTAAAATCAATTGAAGGACAAAAGAAAAAGAAAGAAATAGGTTTGTGTGGTCCAGGCCACCAATATACATGATCAAATCGACCTCATTCATTCTTGTCTTGTGTTTGTGATATTGAAGTAGGGGAGGTAGAAATTAGAATCTGGTCTGGTCTCTTTCAACCTACATATCGAATTTGGACCACAATGCGCCAGAAGAGCCTTCACTGATCATGGTATGCAAATGAAGACCCATCCTTTTCCACATAACATTGTTCTTCCATATTGAATCCTATCTCCATAGGAGGACTGACAAATCTTCTCTATTATCAACCATAACTTAATCTGCTTTCAGTGGAGGGCTGTGGAGGTCCCAGTAGTCAGAGGTGAAATGGGGTAGAAGACAGCGTTCCCTCTTACAGTGGCTTCCGTGGTGACCATGACTCCCAAGGAGAGACTCTGAGAAAAGTCTTGATCTGTCACCTGCCACCATCTTGGTGAATGCATTGGAAGATCGATCCAGATGCTAAAGAAAAGCCAGTGCATCAGATCGAGCACTGGAATCAAAACTGAGATTTAGCTGCAGCTTCTGATATTCAGAAGGGGGAAGAAAGGCACCAAGGAAGCAGGCTTTAAGGGACCCCTTCTAACCAAAAGAGGGCGATTCTAAGTCAGGTGACCGACCACATTAAGAATAACCAACCTGGTGTACCAGATGTAAATGGAGGCCTGAATGCCAAAAAAGTCTCAAATTCTCTGACTGGAAGAAATGTCCCGTTATCATTTTGTAAAGAGCAGGGACTCTCTAAACCAAACGTGTTCATCATGGAGTTCATTCAATAGTGGTTTATTTAGAGCCAACTTAAGATTTGGGGGAAGGGGCTTCCCTGGTGGCGCAGTGGTTGAGAGTCCGCCTGCCGATGCAGGAGACACGGGTTTGTGCCCCGGTCCGGGAAGATCCCACATGCCGCGGAGCGGCTGGGCCCGTGAGCCATGGCCGCTGAGCCTGCGCATCCGGAGCCTGTGCTCCGCAATGGGAGAGGCCACAATAGTGAGAGGCCTGCGTACCACGAAAAAAATAAAAAAGAGAGAGATTTGGGGAAGAAGGAAGAGAGATATCTTGGTCTCGATTGCATTTATCCATGAAATAGTCTGTAGACTTCTGGGAGTTGATCTCTATAACTCCTAAAGATATAGGATTTTGGCAGTTGTCCGATTAAATTTCCAGATGTGGATTTCTTGGCTAAAAATGCAGTTTGATGATGGTAGTGGGCATTGACCACATTTTATGGATTCTTGTAACATTTTGAGCCACGTTGCTACATTCAGAGAATTTCCAGCCTTACAAGTCCCATCTTCTTCCCTAAATGAGAACCTTGAAAACTTATTTCCCCGGCTTGCTTGGTGTCTGACACACACACACATGACCTCATATATATTAATCAGACTCGTCTACTTGAGGCTCTATTTGGAAAGAGAGGAAGGTGAGGAAGAGGCTCTGGGTATCCATTTTGCCGATGCAGGTGCTGGCGAGACACCTGACTTTCGGAGGTGGGGTGACTGCAGGGTGGAGTGTCCACAGTGGGACAGTGGAGGTGGCAGCAGTGAGGGAGGCTTCATCCACAAGACAGCTTTGTGGTGTGGTTTTGTTCATTGATCTGGAAATCTTAGGCTCCAGGCTCAGCTTTCCCAACAGGTCAGAGAGCAATGCACCATCCTTTGATGAACTCCTTTGCTCTTCAGTCAGCTACACACAGTCTCTGTTGCTTGCAGCCAGGAACCCTGATCACTACGGTTGTCTGTGCTGATCAAAAGAACCAGGTAACTGCCAGACTGCTCTGTCAAATGAGAGCATATCCATCCAACAGAAGTATGGTTAGTTTATGTACTTACGAACATATTTGTTTTGTACAGACACCCATGTATGATTAAGGGTGGGTGGGGAAATTGGTCTCTTACGGACATGAATGAAGTTTGAACTCCAGTTTTAGAGACAGTGCCCCAAAGTTTAATACGCTGACATTTTATTTAGTTTTCAAACAGAGTGCTAACTAACTTTGACTCTGACTTATTATGGCAGGAATGGCTGACAATATAATTATTGATTGTGCCTCTCAGTCATCTTATATTGTACAAAAAGTAGATCTTTATTCCTCATTGAACTTCTGGAGTGTGGGTGGGTTTTCCTGCTTCCATGTGATTATGAAGGAACTGAGGTTTGGATATCTTAGAAAATGTTTTCATTGTATTATTTTCAAGTGCACTTAAATCAAGTTGTTCTTTAAAAATTTCAGAAGAAATTCAGCTTCAACATGAGAATGCACCAGAAGTCTATTTACTAAAGGTCAGTTCAGTCCAAGTTTTCTGGAAGGATTATTTTTAAGTGACAGAAATGACAAGAGAGGGCTTCAGACTCAAAGACCATAACTTGGCAGGATTTCTATTGTGGGAATGCCAGCTCAAAGGAGACACTAGAAAACAATTTTTCTGGCAGAAGATCAGAATTTTAAACGAGTTTGTGTGATTTAATACCCACAAACTGGCAAAGTGGGTCTGTGATGGCTTAAACCCAAAGGAAACTCCCAGGACCCCTTAGTCATCCAACAGGAAATAGGCTTCTAGGGCAGTATATTCTTCAGAAGGGAAATATCTCCCCAATCTCTGATGTCATGGAGAATAATGGACAAGAGATTTTCTCAGTGTGCAAAATTGGGGGCACCCATAGTGATAGAGCAAGAAATTCACCCCATGGCTAGACATTGGAGCCCTTGTAACCCTTGTGTAGAGGATGTGGCCTACACTCTTGTTTGGGGACTGTGCTTCCTGGTTTCCCCTTTTTCCTTTTCTCAACAGGTGTATGTGTGTGT
Source organism: Grampus griseus (assembly GCF_964374135.1). Taxonomy (NCBI): domain Eukaryota; kingdom Metazoa; phylum Chordata; class Mammalia; order Artiodactyla; family Delphinidae; genus Grampus; species Grampus griseus. Next base: position 144,724,873 of record NC_139018.1, on the reverse strand, counting down.
GTGTGTGTGTACCACTATTTCTCCACCATTGTATACTGTGTTTAGGGATGGTTAAATGTGTCATTTAATCATAGGTTGTGTGACCATTAGGAGCCACATCCAGATCTGACTGCGGGAAATGCACAAGCGTTTATATGTATTTGATGTATGTAGGATAGTTGCCTTGTGTTAGGTGGGCATTTAAAGACAATATGCAGAGGAAGAAATGTGTGTATATGTGCACGTATGTGTGTGTTCACCTGTTGGGCGTTCAACGGGTGTAGGTAGGAGACTGCTTGAGTTTCTGACTACTCAGCACAATTTTCCACATCCTTTCTCTGATAAAAGTAGTTCACTTTTTCTTTGGAAAACTCTCTCTACCTCAAACTCTGTTGTTTTTATGGGATTGTTTTTTTGGCTGTGCCACACGGCTTGCGGGATGTTAGTTCCCCGACCAGGGATTGAACCCAGGCCATGGCAGTGAAAGCATGGGGGCCTAACCACTGAACCGCCAGGGAAATCCCTGATGGGATTGTTAATCATGGTGACTAATATTATTTTGGCTGCAGAGTTGGGGCACATGACCCAGGCCTCTACCATGAAGCGTAACCATGCTCTGGACCACGGTGACTGTTTTAAAGATGAGCATTTGACCCAAATTGGGCTTCCAGAGCCCCAGCTGAGATTTTTCAGCTAATGGAGAAGACTGTCTCTTTTCTACGAGGCTTGGATGATGTGAGCCTGCAGATGCCAGTGGCCAAACAGCCTGCCACATGCAGAGAACATGACTCACTCGTACAACAGCTAGTATTCGGTGAGTACTTACTATGTACCAGGTGCTGCTCAAAGTGCTGGATATACTTTCTCTCATTTAATCTATGCGACAACTCTATGAAATAGGTTTCATTATGTCCTCATTTTGAGAACGTTGAGACAAAGAGGGGTTAAGTAACGTATCACTTACATTCATGATGGAACAAGGGTTCGTATTCAGAAAGTCTGACTTTGTAGCTTGTACGCTACATTGTTATGCTGTACTGCATGGCTAAGATAAGCAGAGAAAAGCCAAGCAGAGAGAAAGAACGGGGAGAGGGAGAGGGCAAAAGAACCCTGATGATACGATTTGAGGAAGCCAGGACAGAGAGCCAAAAGATGGAGAGAAATGAAGCAGTAAATCCAGCTGTGTTGAAGCCAGCTGTACTTCAGGGCTTTGCAGGTACTGAGCGCATGTTTCTCGTTAGGGCTTTCAGTGAGTTTGAGTTGGGTTTATGTCACTTGTAACTGGAGGCGTTTGAACCTGTACAACTATATGTTATATTCTGTAGCCTTGGTGTCCCATAGAAGGAACCGTTCTGCATCTGGGATGTCTGATACAGGAGCCGCTAGCCACGTGAGGCTATTGAATCATTAAAATGTGCCTAATGCCCTGGGGAACTGAAGTTTTCGTTTTATTTCAGTTTAATAAATTAAAAGTTAAATAGCTAGTAGGTACTGTATTGGACAGCATAGATCTTGAGGACACAGCTAAAGCTCTTCTCGGAGTCCTACATTCCTAAACATGAAGGGGTGAGAATTGGTTATGACAACCCAAGAAGTTGGGAAAATAATGAAAAAACAAATGTAAGGAAAAGAAATGAAAGATTTATAAAAATGAAAACCAATTACTGGCTCAGAAAATAGGACACCAGAACATAAATCCAAGAGCTAGATAAATTGAAATAAAAATATACACATAATGAAATTGGTAAATCACTAGCCAACCTACACAAGACAAGAAGGAAGGGAAAGCACAAATATATAAATTTGGAAATAAGAATGGAAAAATAATCAGAGATACGGAGGAAATTAAATAAGTTTTAAGAAAATGCTTTACTTATCTTTATGTAAACAAATATGAAAAAACTGGATTATTCTCTTGGACAGCGTAACTTTCCAAAATTGGTTGTATTATAGATAGAACTGAAGCCAACCAATGGATTGTCAAGGAGTGAAGTGAGAAATTTGCCAAAGAGCTGCCCCCTCCCCGGTCTGCCCAGCTGAGACAGTTAAACAGCCTCATAGCATTCTAGTCAAAGAAATTTAATCACCCCCCCATTGCTGGGCATTTATGACTTTGCAAGTGTTTTTCATACAGAGTTTGAGGACTTCAAAAGAAGCGTTACAGCTTTTGCTTTAAGCCAGCATGATATGGATTTCAAATCCAAAGAAGCATAAAAAAGAACAATAGAGATGAACTTCACATATGAAGAGCAATACAAAATCCTAATCAAATAATAGCAAATGGAAACAATGAAAAGAAAGGGGACTTCCCTGGCGGTCCAATGGTTAAGACTTCGCTTTCCAATGCAGGGGGTGTGGGTTCGATCCCTGGTCGGGGAGTTAAGATCCCTCATGCCTGGCAGTCAAAAAACCAAAACATAAAACAGAAGCAGTACTGTAACAAATTCAATAAAGACTTTAAAAGAAAAAAGGTCCACATCAAAAAAATCTTTAAAAAAAGAAAAAGAACCATAACCAAGAGGGGCTCACTCCAGAAGTTAAAGATAATTCAATATTAGGCAGTGTTTTCTTGTACTTCATTTATTATCATTTTTGATTTTTAAAACAGATTTATGAAATGGGAACTGGGAAAACTCTTAACAATACAGGTATTTCCTCAATAAAACAAATATATATCTCACGCCAAAGTCAGTATTATTCTTAATGAAGGAAACCCATTTTTTTTGTTGTTTTGTTTTATTAATTTGGCCACACTGAACAGCATGCGGGATCTTAGTTCCCCAAGCAGGGATCGAACCCAGGTCCTGGCAGTGAGAGTACCGAATCCTAACCACTGGACCACCAGGGAAGTCCCTGATGGAAACCCATTAACATGATTAAAGTCAGGAACAAGATAAGGATGTCCACGGTCACCAATGTTATCTGATAGTTTTTCCAGAGTATGAACCATTAAGAAAAGAAATGAGTATAAAAATTGTAGGGGAGGGGGAAGGATAAACTGGGACGAAGTGAGAGAGTGGCAATGACTTATATACACTACCAAATGTAAAATAGATAGCTAGTGGGAAGCAGCTGCGTGGCACAGGGAGATCAGCTTGGTGCTTTGTGTCCACCTAGAGGGGGGGGCTAGGGAGGGTGGGAGGGAGACGTAAGAGGGAGGAGCTATGGGGATATATGTATACGTATAACTGATTCACTTTGTTATACAGCAGAAGCTAACACACCATTGTAAAACAATTATACTCTAATAAAGATGATTTTAAAAATTGTAAAGGAAGAGACAACATTGATATTATTTCCAAATGCTACGGTTATGTAACTGGAAAACCCAAGGAATCAACTGAAAAAAACTACTAGAAACAGTATGAGAATTCAGTAAGGCTGCTGGTTCCCAACTCAATATACAAAAATTGGTAACTTTCTTAAATAAAATAACACTTTACTAGTTAATATAATGGCATAGAAACATGAATATATGCACAATCACATTCATATTTAATGAAATCGAATGAAAACAAGGACTTTTTTCATTTATCAGGTTGATAAGGTTAAAACATGGATCGTATTTAAAAGTGCAGGGAATTAGACATTCTAATACAATATTGGTGACAGTGTAAAATTGGTGCAACTTTTTTGTAGGCAATTAAACCTTATCTAGCATCATAAAAATATACACACCCTTTGACCCAACTATTCCACATCTAGGAATTTATCCAACATATAACTTTCATATACACATATGCACAAATGCATATATACAAGGGTGTTTATTTTAGCATGGTGTGAGATGCCAAAAGATTTGTAAGGTCAGGAGTTTCCAGCAAAGGGGCAGTGATGAAATATATTTGGAATAGAATACTATATGGCTGTTGAAAAGAATAAAGTAGACCTGTGGGTACAGATCTTGAACAATCTCCAATATATATTTTAAGAGAAAAAACCCATGAGAGATTGAGCAACGCCCGTAGTGTGCTCCCATTTGTGCCAAGAAAAGAAACGATATATTAACAGTAACTTCTGGAAGGATAAAATAAAATAAGTAAAACCCTATTAACAGGTGACCAGAAGCTCCGCCATGGAGGAAGATTTGCTCTTTCATAACGTTTGATGTTTTGCCATGGGTATGTGTTAACTTTTCAATTGAGATGGCCAGTATCAACCTGTGAATGAATCCAATATCCATCTATTCATCCACCTGTCCATTCATATAGCATGTATTGAGCTTCTGATCCTTCTCCTCCATGCTTCTGTACCAGGTACCATGCTAGACCCGGAGGTAATAAGACATGCATGTTCTGGTTTCTTCCTTTATAAAGATTTAACCCTCTCAACTAGGGTTTTGCCACTCAAAGTGTGGGCCGTGGACCAAAAGCATTAGCATCATCTGGGAGCCTGTTAGAAATGCAGCATCTTGGACCTCATCCCAGACCTGCCTTTGTGTCAGACTCGGCATTTTAACAAAGTCCCCAGGGCATTCTTAGTATGGTTTGAAAGCGCTGTTCTAGGGATCATCCCCAAATACTGCATTGTCGCTCGTACAGATATGGTTTCTGGACTAGAAGAGAGAGGGCGTAGCTACAGCTGCTGGGGACATGCTGACTGTACTCATAGGAGTAGGGGGAAAGAGGTTAAATGCCCACAGTCCAAATTGTACTATAACTTCACATTAATTTTTGCCCTGCCTTTTCTCTCAGGAGTTAACCACAAAATAGCTTTGCTGTGCTGTCGCTATGGCAACAGGGTCTAATAGCGCGTTTACTCTTTTCCCATTGCAGTAGCCTCCGGACTGGTCTCTGTGCCTCCAGCCAAGCCTGTTTTCTGTTAATCAAAGTTGAAATCAAACACGTGGCAACAGGGGCAATCACAGTCCCTGTGTGACACAGCAGGTGCAGTAACTGCCTAACTTTGCATTAATTTAGGGTTCTTCATTTTATGCTCGGTTGAGCCCTGAATTCAGAGCATAGTCGCCCCTTCCCACCGAGAGAAATCTAGCTTCCTTGACAATCATGTATTTTCCACTTTTAAGTTTCTATAGTACTTTTTTGCTGTATATCGTAAAAAATTAGAAAATGCAAATCAGTAAAGAAATACACAATCTCTCCAGGTTCACACATGTGTCTCATTTTTAGTGACTGTGCATTATTCCATTATTGGGTAAAATGACACGGTGCATGTGAAGCCCTTGGTGCTCGGCCCAGCACATGGGGAGGCTACGAATCATGGCATTTTCATCCTTTCTTCTCCCAGGGGACGAGGCAGGTCCTGGGCACACACCTTCCCTTGCAGTTCTAATGGCTTCTATTCATCTCTAGCATTGCAGCCTTCCGAAGGGCTTTCCTAGGTATTCCTGGTGTAGGCACAAACTCACAACTGACCTTGTCCAAAGGACAGTGCCTGGAAAGGCAAGCGCCAGGCACCCCATAAAGGGAGCACCGACCCTGTAGACTGGGTCATACCTCAGTTCTTAAAAGGCCTTCTCTGTGGCTGCCTCTTCTTTGCTTGTTTGTTTTGAAACAAAGATCTAGAGGATTAGGGGACAAGGATGCCACGTAGACCAGTTCCTTGACCTCTAGCAAGACTAACCCATTTCACGGATGTGGTAACTGTGGTCCACGCCCAGGCTCGCATGGCCAGCAAGGGTCACTGTGACATCGTGGCTGTTGAGCCTCATCCTAACCCAGGCTCTAGCTTGCAGGCTGTGGGGAGTCAGCGGTAGAAACAGCTGGGCAGAGTTCCAGCTCCAGCTCCAGCATCTGGGGTTCAGGGGAAGTCCCTGTGCACAGATATATGTGGTGTGGAGTGCGGCCCTTCAGAGCGGGGTTCTGGTATTGTGCTGACCCACCTGTATAATGTCGGGCAAGTTAATTAACCTCTGCAGTCTGCAAAATGGGTTCAACATAGTACCTACCTCACAGGGTTTTTGTGAGGATGAAGGGAGATGATCAAGGACTCGGGGAGGCTGTTTACAGTCTGCTAGTCGAGAGCTGTGCACACCTGCAGCACTCACCCTTGGAGGAGAAGCTTTTGGGCTGGATGGTGGGGAAGGAGTCAACCTTGCCCAGCCTCTGGACCTCCCCGCAGCCGGAGCATTGAGATGGAACAGGGTGGAGGCCCCACCCTACATAGGGCTCAGCTCAGGCCCTGGGTTGGGGGCGTTAAGGGGACTGCAGGGTCAGGGCAGTGATGGGGCTATGGGGGCGGGGAGTGGCACCTGGCAGGCCTTGGAAACTGAGCTCCGTGAAGGATTTTATCCCCCCGCCCCATATCCCTGCCCCAAAAGAACAGCAGCCTTTCAGAGGAGGGTCTTTAAGGCACTGTTCTGCCCACCTGGCAGCCCTGGGCGAGTCAGCAGTGGAGTCCTGGGCATCCGGACAGTCCAGGCCGAGGGAGGGGGAGAAATGGAGTAGCACCCTCACAGCCCACTGTACCACGGGCAGTGGGGGCAACTCACTTTTTACTATAAACTCTTTTAAAAAGTCTTCTCTTGCTTCCCTGTTCCCAATCACTCTGTTTCCTTCCCCAGGGACAACCTGTGTTACCAGTTTCTTGTTTATCCTTCAAGGGAAGTTGTACATATCTATGTGCAAATCCACTACATATGTCTTCTTATTCTGCATGGCTGGATTCTACCGTATATACTGTTTTGCACCTTGTTCTTCAGTTAGTGTGTCCGGGAGATTATTCTGTATCAGCACAGTCAAAGCTCTTTCTTTTTTAGATGGATGTATCATCATTTAATAACGTCTTTACAAAACAGAAATAGAGTCACAGATGTAGAAAAGAAACTTATGGTTACTGGGGGGGAAGGAGGGGGAGGGATAAATTGGGAGATTGGGATTGACATATACACACTACTATATATAAAATACATAAGTAATCAGGATCTACTGTATAGCACAGGAAAGTCTACTCAATACCCTGTAACGGCCTATTTGGGAAAAGAATCTTAAAAAGAGTATATATATGTATATGTATAACTGATTCACTTTGCTGTACACCTGAAACTAACACAACATTGTAAATCAACTCTACTCCAATTAAGAAAAAAGAAAAAAAGATAAAACAGTCTCCAATTGATGGACTTCTAGGAAGTGTTCCATCTTTTGTTCTTACAAACAACAACATGACTTTGTACTTTTGTAATTTGGCATGTGTGTAAGTATTTCTGAGGGAGAACGTCCTAGAAGTGGAATTTTAGGCTGAAAGGGTGTATATCTTTATACTAGTGATGGATATCGCCTCTCTTCCAGAATTCATTACGATTCATTCTTCTGTCAACAATTTAGGAGAACTCCTGTTTCTCTTACCCTCACCAAGACAGTATCAATCATTTTGCTTCTTGGCAAAAAAATAGTTTATCATGTACATTTAATTTGAGGTTAAGTATATTTTCATAGGTTCAAGAAACATTTGTGTTTTCTGAAATCTGTTTATATCCTTTGTCCACTTTCTTATTTGTTTGCTGGTCTTTTTTATCCCAGACTGATTTGTAGAGCTTTTTATCCATTGGGATAATTAGCCCTTTGTCTGTAATACGTGTTGCAAATACTGTATTTTTCCTAGATTGCATTTTGATTTTGTTTATGGTAGTGTTTGCAATGTTACTTTTACTACCAAGTTATTAGACTTTCCCTCCCTTGCTTTCCCCTTTCTCCCTCCCCGCCTCCTTCCCAGCTTCTGAGTTTGTTATACTTAGAAAGTCCTTTCCCATTCTGAGATAATAACAAAAATTCCCCATTACTATGCTTCAGAAATGTCAGGTTAATAGGCACAAGGAAGTCAGTTTCTTTGAAACTGACCAACAAAAGGACCTCTGGTATGAATGACAGAGAAAAGAGAAATTTCAACTTTTAAAGCCAGAACATGGAGGCGGGTGCAGTCTGGGCAAAGACGGTACGCAGCAATCCAGAGATCCCAGCCAAGATTAGCCTGACTCCCCCGTACAGGTGCCCAGATTTTGCCCCAGTTCCAGGCTCCCTCACACTGAGGACCTGAGGCCCATGTTGCCAACAAGTGTCAGCATCTTTACCTGTAAAATGGGAACGTCATTACCTGTCCCACCTTGCCTGCCTTGCTGGGTGGCTGTGCAGAGCAAGTGAGACGGATGAGCATGAAAAGGCCCTCAAAGCTGTCAAGTCCGTTATACAGGCACATCGCCCTCCTTAGTTATCCAGGAAAAATATGTCCAGCCGGATCAACACCAACGGCTCCACCATCCTCAAAAGTATCGTGGCTGGAAAACTCCAAGTCATCTTTCACTCCCTTTTCCCCACCTCGTCGACATCCAAGGAGTTGCCAAGACTCTTTGATTCTAATTTCTAAAATTTCTAAAATTTCTCTTGCATGTGTCTTCTCTTTTCTACTTTAACCATCACTGCCATCGTTCTGCATTCACCATTTCTTGGCTCAAAATAGTTGTTCTCAGCGTCTGCTTGTCACTGGTCCTTTTCTTCCCCCAGTCTTCTGCTCCCAGACCTGGGCCCTGGCTTGTCCGTGGAAGGACACTGGCCACACCTGCTTGGAGCCAGTTAATATGAATATGGAGGGAGACCATGCGATTGCATTCCCAGCAGCCGCCCCCTTTTCCCCTGCTTACAGACCTCAGTTTAGTGCAGTAGCAGGTGGACAGGGCCAGGTTATACCCCAGGGGCGTGACTCTTTACTATTTTAAGCCAATCGTGGTGATGGTAATTCCATACCCCTTGTCATCGGTGATTGGCTTAGGAATGGGCCTGGGACACAATTCTGGCTAATGAGATGTGACAAGAAGACTACCAGGGGAATTCTGGGAAAGATTTTCTTGCTCTGAAAGGTGAGCGATAAGAAGTGCTGTTCTGCTGCTGGTCTGCATGTGATGCCTGGAGCTGTGACAGACATTTTGAGACCAGGATGGGAGAGAGAAAAGCCACCTCAAGCTGTTGATGGCAGAAAAGAAAAAGGGAAAGAATCTGGGTGCATGATAATGTTGAACTGCTGAACGAATCAAGTTCAATTTCCCTGCCTCTGGGCTTCTTCCATGAGAGAGTAAACGTGTGGAATGTTCTGTATTGGATTTCTGTGACTTGTAGCCATAAGTGGTCTCACTGCTAAAAAAAATACCACGATGACATCTATTGATATAACAGGTGGCCTGGCTGGGGCAGAGCTGCCACGTGGCTACCCCTGGCACTGGGGACACCTTGTTCTCCAAAGATCTGTTTGCTGGGGGCCTTGCTGGAGAGAGTGTGGGACCAGGAGCTGGAAGTCATGTTCATGAAGGATGTTGGGAAACCCTGAGGGCAAGCTGCTTCAGGGCCCAGCAGGCAGGGAAAAGTGGTAGCAGGGGGGATGGGTTAGGAGGCTCTGCAGGAGTCCAGGTGGGGAGCAGAAAGAGGCCTGGCCCAGGACAGTGGCTGGGGGGCAAGGAGGGGGCTGGCTGGCTCTTCCTGTGGGAAGGGAGGAGGAGAGAAGAGCTCACCAAGGGCCTCAGCGGTGAGTGACCACAGAGCCTGGATCCCGCACTCGGCAAGCTGGGAGTGACACATCCCGACATGCCCTTTGGCTCCTTGGCGACGTCAGGTTGCTGGGGCCAGAGTGGGTCGTGGGAGGTGTCACATGGGCCAGCAGACCCGGGAGCAGGACAGAGCCCTGACTCCCGCCCTTGGTTTGGAGGTGGACGTGGGAACAAGTAACAGATCCGGGAGATGGGCCTTGGGTCTGCGGCAAGTGGTGAGTTTCTGCTGGAAGCAGGGGTGGTGGTGGCAGTGGTGGGCGGGGTCTGCAGGAAGTGTCTCGCCTGCATTTTGCACCCACCAGTGCTTGCCAGTAGGGGAGTCATGGTACCTCTAGCGTGCACAGCAGTGCCTGCCGCCAGGAGAGGGCAGCATTGCTGTTTTGTGCACACACCCAGGGATCTGGGCATCCAGCAGGGAAAGTCCACAGATCTGCAGCCTGGACTTGCTTCCTAACCGCCACCTGGAATTTCCTGAGACCACACAAAGCCTTTCCATGTTTGTTTCCGCCTTGCCCACTCTGACAGGCGTGTTCAGATGCAGTGGAAATCTAGCCCTAGTGTTGGTGACAGGGGGGCACCTGTAGCTGGATTCTGTTGCCGTAGCAACTAAGTAGGGAAAACTGCCCCAGAGCTCAGGGGCTGATTAGACCACAGAGCCAGCCTACTTCCCTCTATCCTCATGTCTTCCGGGGCACTGTCGTGTGAAAGTGTCCAGGATGACCCAGGAATTTTCTGAGAGGAAAGTTACGTGGATGGGATATTTGACCAAAAAATATTTTCCCCATTCCCTTCCTCATATATACCTGCCACGACCAGCCACAAATGCAGTTTCGCGTCTCCTCGTCAACTCGCAGCAGCCACCAGAAAGGCAACCCCACTTCCTGTTGACACACAGAGTTATGGAGAATAAAGTATGTTTGTTTCAGAACATTATTCAGAGCGGTCTGAAAAATTTACCGCGGCTCCACCCTGTGACCTAACATTGGACTTGGGAATGGCTTAGTCATCTCAGGCTGCCGTAACAAAATACCACAGACTGGGTGGCTTTAAAATAAAAAAAAATAAACATTTATTTCTCTGGAGACGGGGAAGTCCAAGATCAAGGTGCTGGCTGATTCAGTTTCTCGTGAGGACTCTTATTTCTGGTTTGCAGATGACCACCTCCTCGCAGTGTGCACACACGGCCTTTCCTCGGTGTGTGTGAAGAGAGAAGGAGCGAGCTCTCTGGTGTATTTCCTTCTTAGGACACTAGTCCCACCACGAGGGTTCTACCCTCATGACCTCATCTAACCCTGTGACCACAGCTCCAAATACTATTACATTTGGCTTTAGAGCTACCACAGGTGAATTTTGGGAAGATACAAACATTCAGTCCGTAATGTGGGGTTACACAAATTGAAAGTGACCCTTCAATACCTAAAAGGAAACATTTATTTTTTTCATTCATTCATTCAATAATTTTTTTTGAGTGCCGGACTCTATTCAATGTCCTAGGGATAGAGTAGTGCAAAAAACAGACAAAAATTCCCGTGCCATAATGCTTACCTTATTAGTGGCAAGAGATGGGAAAGTTAATAAGTAAGCAAGTAATTATGTGATGGGCGGGTGGGTGACAAGTGCAATCAGAAAAGCATAAGGTGGGGGAGAAGGACAGGGATGGTAGAGGGAGATTTGCTCTTTTTATGGAATGATCAAGGAAGGCCTGTTGGAAAGGGGCATTGGAACAGGTTTAACGGCTATAGAATGACTCTTGCAGGCTTTCTACTACAGAGAGCATCCCTGACTGAGGGCCACAGTTAACTAAGCTTTGAAATCCGCTGCTGCATTGGTGTGAAGGTTACGTCTCCCACAGCTGCTTCCTGCCAATGACTGCCCTCTCCTGGGAGACAGGGACCCACTGTCAGCAAACCTTGGCTCGGGGATTTTGCTGAAACTTCCTGAGACTATGCCAAATTCTAGGACCCTTCCATTCTGCCTTCTTTCTTCTCTCCTGTCCTTCCCTTGGGGTCAGACTTGTGTCACCATCAGGCCACAACCCCAGTCTTTCCCTGCTCCATCCTTATTTCCCATCATAAAGGCATTTCCCTCAATAAAAACCTCGCATGATTCCATCTCAGCATTTGCTTCTTAGAAGACCAGGAGTCACACAGGTTTGGAGGAAGTTAGAGCGTAAAAGCCAAGTGACGGCTGAGGGAAAAGTGTTCCAGCCTGAAGGAATGGAGGCTGTCAGTGGCCCTGAGGCAGGATTTGATTTGACCCTATGCACATGCTAATAAGTTAACCTGTTATCATTTCAGGGAATGCCTGCAGAAGACACGAGACTCCTGGGTCAGAGACAAAGGACTTTAGTACTCACGAACCAGCAACACATTCCATTGGTCAAAACCAGTCAATAGGACAGTCCAGATTCAAGGGGAGGGAAGAGGGACTCCTCCTCCTAGTGGGAGGAGCTGCAAAATCAGTTGCAAAGAGGCCTGGGTAGCAGGAGGGGAATCACTGCAGCTGGTTTTCCAGACAACTGCCACAATAATGACAGGAAACAGGTGATTCAGGACCTTGAGGACAGAGAAAATTCCCCCAGTGATCAACCCAGGCCTCCCGGGAGGCTTAAGTCTTTAACCTTTCCTACCTCTTACTCAGACCTGACCACCCACCCTGCCAAGGGCCAGCTGCTGCCACCCTGTGGGTCCTGGAGAGAACACAGCCACCACCTTTCCGGCTGGCCTGGGAAGCAGGGCTGAAAGAGATCATGTGAGCCTTCCGGTTTTTCACATGCTGTTTGGGTGATGGAGGGAGCTGGGAGGGGTGGGGACAGCGGGGAATAACTCGCTAGGCCTGCTCTCACCCCCACCATAATTACTCTCCCGCTCACTCCCAACACTTGCCCTGCCACCGGGGTCCGGCTCGCCACCGAAATAGGAAAGCAATCTGTGCAGAATGTGCCACTGTTGGAAGTTTCTCTCTCATCATTAACTAATTTGCTGTGCTTTGCCTTGGCCCTTGTTATCTATAACCATGGTAACAACTCAAAGAGCTGTACACACATTTATTTTGGACTGTTGAAGCCCAAGCAGAGTCTATTTCTGGCTCTTGGCTTCGGAGAGGCTGGGTGGGTCTGGAGGCCTGGGGTTGGGGGTCCCACCCTCGGTCCTGTGCCTGTCCTTGTGTGACCTCTAGATGGAACTCCTCCTCTGGGGCCTCAGTTTCGTGGTCAGCGGTCTCTGCGTGTCCTGTGTGTACTTAGGATCTAGAGGGAGAGTTGCCTGGCCCAGCCGGGAGCTGGCTACGAATGTGGGGACGTAGGCAGTGGTGCGTGGTTGCCGCAGCTGGTGGTCCCCTGTCTCTGCTAATTTGGTGTCCTCACTATATAATTATCCTGTGAGATTCCCTGACTGAAGACAACTTTTTAAAATATCCTTCCCAGCTCCCACCACTCATTGCCCAGATTCGTGAATGGGGAAAGTGGGTGTTTGTAGCTTTTGGCGGAGAACGAGGGATGTTATGCAACCTGCCCGTCTCTGAACTTCCCCGGCAACATCCCCACTCTGGGGTTCAGGAAGGAGGAATAGGGCTTTTCGGGATGGGAGGGTGTGGGTTTTGACCTCTCTGGGCCTCAGTTTTCTCATCTGTCAAGTGGGGGAGAAAAGTATCTTCCTTATGGGGTGATGTGAAAAGACAGCACACTGTGCCTTCCGACCACAGAGTGTGATGGGAATGTGGGCTGTCTCCCTATTCATGTGACCTTAGGCTGGTGCCTTCACTCCTCTGAGCCTCAATTTTCCTAGCTCTAAGTGGGCTCAATCATAGGTGTCTAACAGGGAGCTTGTGGGGTTAAAAGAAATCCTGCCCAAAAATGCCTGGCCTGGTATCAGTCCTCAGCGATTGGTATTTATTGTGATCGTCAGCGTAGGTACAGTATCCTGTTTCACCCTGCAGGATCCTTGCAGATCTGGGTGTGTCTTCCTGCTGGCTGTGGGCTGGGTTGCCAGCCCCATAAGATGCGGCCAGAGCCGGTAACTAATGGACCTGTCAGCTCAGTTCAGAGCACTTCTTGGAGCTCCCCAGAGGCAGGTGCAGATGCCACATAGATGAGCCACGTTCCCCTGATGCACTCCTGACATTTCCGGAGAGCCTTCCCCCGCCCACCTGGGTCAGTGGTCAGACTGAGTCACAGCCCCTCCCGGCAGGTCCCGGCTGCCCACTGCCCCGGGGCGCAGAGGAGGAGGAAGCTGGACAGAGTCAACCCACTGATAGGCAACTCTTTCTCTACATTTATATTCTAAAACTTCAGACGTTTTTTAAAAAATTATTTACTTATTTAGGCTTCGTTGCTGTGCGCAGGCTTTCTTTAGTTGCAGAGAGCGGGGGCTACTCTTGGCTGCGGTGCACAGGCTTCTCATTGCAGTGGCTTCTCTTGTTGCGGAGCACGGGCTCTAGGTGCACGGGCTTAGTAGTCGCGGCTCGCGGGCTCAGTAGTTGTGGCTCGTGGGCTCTAGAGCGCAGGCTCAGTAGTTGTGGAGCATGGGCTTAGTTGCTCCGCGGCACTTGGGATCTTCCCGGACCAGGGCTCGAACCCGTGTCCCCTGCATTGGCAGGCAGATTCTTAACCACTGCACCACCAAGGAATCCCTAGAATTTGTTTTTTATTTAGCATGCGTATTGGTTGTTATTCTAAGAGACAGCAGGTACTTAGAATGCTCTGACCATCACTGATCTACTGCACATGTCAACACATGTTGATTTAAACACAGAAGAAGGTCTGGAAAGAACCCCCAGAGTGTAAGAGTTGTTACCTCTGGGGCAGCGAGTGGGGGTGGACGGAGCACCTCCTGCTTCATAGACAGAAGGAAGGGGTGGGGTTAGCAACGATGTTTACTAACGTCGTTTGAGTGCGCGTTCTTCTGTATGTTTTACGTTTAAAAATTAAAAGAAAAAAAAAAGGGGGGCTTCCCTGGTGGTGCAGTGGTTGAGAGTCCGCCTGCCGATGCAGGGGACACGGGTTCATGCCCCGGTCTGGGAGGATCCCACATGCCGCGGAGCGGCTGGGCCCGTGAGCCATGGCCGCTGAGCCTGCGCGTCCGGAGCCTGTGCTCCGCAGCGGGAGGGGGCACGGCAGTGAGAGACCCGCGTACCACAAAAAAAAAAAAAAAAAAGATGGGTTGTTTTGGAATTGGAAATAAATTTTCAAAATTTAAGAAGAGATATTGAAAACTCTTTTCAGGAGGAGGCACACCTCTATTATCTTTGACGGTTTCGACTGGACTCATCTTCAACCTCGCCCTGAGGCCGTTTCCCATGCCTCTTCTCATTTCACACCTGAGACCGTGCAGCCTCTGTCCCGGGGCCTTTGCGTGCAGCATCTGACTCACACCTGTTTCAGTTCTCTGGGGCAGGTCTTTCTCTTGCCCTCGGACATGCAAGCAAGGCAGGTTCAGAGCGTGACTCTCGGCCACCCTGCCTCCTCACGAAGGCCAGACTGAACGCAGGCTTCCTGAAGCCTTACGTGCCTGCCATACACGCAGCCTTTCTGAGGAAAGACCCTCTGCTGTGCAGACCCCTGGGCTGGCCACCCCTGTCCCCACTCCAGAGAAAATTTGAGGAGTGGACTGGTGGGAGGTGACGCTTCCTGTTTCGGGGGATTATCTCCCCTTGGACCTGAGGGAGGTCTAGCCAGTGTTCTGTTTTGGGGGGACCTCCAGAGCAGAGGGGCCACGCCTGTCCCCGATCCCCAGGATTTTCAGCATTCACGCAGGTCGGCGTCAGAGTGTTTGCCTTTTCACACCGAGGTTAGCAATTTTTAAAAGCAGAGACTGAAAGTCTGCGTTCTGGTTGTGTGCACTGCCAGGACGGGACCAGAGCAGGGCAGTCACAGGTCTCTCCTCGGTGGCAGAAGGTATGTAGATATGCTGACTTGCTTTGGCGGAGTCTCAGCGGAGGGTTTGAAGCTTGCCTCTGCTACTTGTTGGCTCTGGGACCTTGAGTAAGTTACCGTAATTATCTGAGCCTCAGTTTCCATATCTACCAAAGAGGGATATAAAATACCTCACAGAATTGAGAGAGGCCTCCATTACCTGAGATCGAGGCTAGAGGCTGCTCCAGGTAATGAATATTGATAATAAAGGTCAGGAGACAGATCACGAGCAGTAGGATAGGGAAATGTTCTGTGCAAGGCAGTGAGGCTAAAACGTAAGCGTTTATCAGCGCTGCTGCCTGTGTGTGAGAGAAAGCGCAGCCCTCCCCACCCCAGATTATTACGGGGAAGGGGGCCAAGTGTTGTGGGATCTGACTCTAACTCTGCCACTTACCTGCTGGGTGACCTTGGGTGGGTTCCTTGCCCTCTCTGGGCCCCAGAGCCGAGCCTCTCCATGGAAGGTGCCCACGTCCACTGTGTTCCGAGGTGTTTCTTTCCAGACCATCGCTACTGACCCTTCTCTCCTTGTGTAGGAGGGCTATTGTGTCTGGGGGGAAGGAGGGGGCAGCCCACCCTTCTCTCTCCCCAGCTCCTCTTCACTCCGACCTGCTGCATTTCTGAGCCAACCCAGCACCAGACACCCCTTAGCCCACCGCCCTGGCTGTGGGTGCCCCAGACTTGAGTCGTTCCTGGGATCACACTGACCTCAGAGCCCGGGACCCCACGTGGACCAGCTCACAGGCCTGAGGTTCAACTTTTGGATCCCCCGTTTCAGTTTGGGTCCCTCACTCTGCCTCTGGGATCCTTTGGGATTACACCCTGCTCTGGACCCCTAGCGCCGCACCCTCTTCTGCCAGCCGGCTGCCCCGTGGGCTCCTGAGGACAGGAACCACCTCTTCTGGAATTAGGCAGACGTGGTTTTGCTTCCCCTGGCACCGTGCTGGGCTGGCAGGTGACCCCTCTCTCCTGGGACCACCTTGGAGGGGTTCACTGCTCCCTTGCCAAAGGTCGATCTCCACTGCCCCCCATTTTCCCTCTTTGGTCTCCGGCTGTGGGCTGCCATGGGCCTGGCATGCCTTTCCCCTGAGCCCCTCCCCGGCCCTGAGCCCACAGGGCTCCACAGGGCGGACTTGGGGACAGGGGAAGCCGCCAGCCCCTGTCCCAGCGGCTGGCTTTGGCTTTCGGTTTTCCCTTCACTCTAGGCAGCCTCTGCTCCTTCACGCTCCTCCCTTTAGCTGTTCAGGATTGGGTGCCACCAGCCAGGCCCAGCTCTGGTCCCAGGAATGCACTTCCACCAGCACCTGTGGTACCAGCTCATCCCGCCACACCAGGGCGTTGGCAGGAAGGTGGGGGTGACATGGAGGCCACACGTCCTCCCGGGTTCTGCAGCGCCGAGTGAAGCCGCTGAGCCCAGACGGCAACCCCCAGCCCAGAGGCCGTGCAAGGCTGGGGTCAAGGTGAGCCTCACTGCCCACTCCTTCCCCCAAAGTTGTGTGTAAGCAGATGTCAGATCCCCAGGCCGGGCAGCAGAGGGTGGGGGCAGAAGCTGACATGGCAGGGAGTTTGCGCTGAGAACACAATCTCAGCTCATCAGCAGTGGAGACGCCCAAGGTCTTCTGACTCCCTGCCCAGGGCTCTCCCACACTGCACCACAAGCACTGTTTGGAAGTGACCGATAGCTGGCTGTATCCGGCAAATCTTCATCAAGTCCACCCCAGGCGTGGCTACTGGGAGATTTCAATTCTCTGAGCTGTCCTAGTGCCCGGCCTTGGGCTGTTTCCTCTGGCACTGTGTGGGGCAGGCAGGTGACTGTGCTGGGACTCACCTCTGCAATGGGTCAGCTGCCCTTTCTCTAAACTATAGCCCGGCCACAGAGCCAGCAACAGACATAAAAGAAGAAATCCAATAAGCCGGGTAATGGTGGAAATTAATAGTGGTAATTAATTGCTAAGAGCACGCAGAGACCATGGCAACCACGGTTGGATGACAAAGGCACAAACCTTATTTCCTTTTGTGGGCTGCGCTCCAAAAGGCTCCATTTCTTTGTAAACAACCTACACTAGCTTTGTGAAGATGCAAAGCGCCCTGGGTCTGAGGCCCCACCTTGAGTAGAAAAACACTGACTTTGGAGTCAGCCTTGATTCTGAGCCCCATCTCCCTTGCTCTCCCTTGCTGTGCCATCTTGGGGAATTCGCTGTACTTCTCTGAGCCTGTTTCTCCACCTATAAAATGGGGAGAACAAATCCCAGTTGACAGAGCTTCTGAAGAGTCAACAGGTGATAAGTGTGAGAGAGGGATGGGCTTGGGGGCCAGCCTGCCTGAGTTCAGTTCTGGTACCATCATCTACTAGCTGTGTGACCTTGGGGCAAGTCATCAACCATTCTGAGCCTCAGTGGTCTCATTTGTAAAATGGGGATAATAATAACAGTACCCATATCAAAGGGGAGAGGGATACAGGAGTGCAATGAACCTTGGGGTCCAAAACAGCTTCCTGGAGCTGGAGAACAGTTTTATGGCAGATTGAATTTTAGTATAGCTTCTGATTCTAATACTAAATTATAATACTATTTATGATAACTAACATTTGTTGGGTACTTGTTATTCACTGCAGCTTTATACATATCTCATTCACTCTTTACTACAACTCTGTGATTACCCCCATTTTGTAATGTTATTTATCTATTTGTTTCTTTATTTATGTATTGCTGCGTTGGGTCTTCGTTTCTGAAATCTGAAGGAGGGCTAAGGGTGATACCAAGGCTCGAGATCCAGGGTGTGTTCTTTGGACCAGAACAGTGTCAGCATCACCTGTTAGATGATGCTGTTAAGGGCTGGAGAGAAATGCAGAATCTCAGGCTGCCCCAGACCTACCGAATCGGAATCTGCTTCACAAAATTCCAAGGGATATGTGTGCACGTTACCATCTGAGAAGCCTCAACCTGGGGTGAATTCCACATTCTCTTGCTTCAGATGGGTTAAAAATCATGGCAACTGGAACTTCACACAGGGCCCCTGATCACACGGGCTCCTTCAAGGCCATCATGGACTCTACCTGTCCTGTGATCTGACCCAATCAATTCCCCACCCCAGACCCCCAACCTGGAGACACCCCTCCTGACTGACCACCACATGGTGACTCCCCCTCCCACCCCCACCCAGGGAAATTAAGCGTCAATTATCAGGAAATTAGTTGTCAGTAATGCTCTTCCTATACTTTCTCATGGGGCGGGGATAGAAGCTTCTGGGATGAGGTCCCCAGAGAGCTGAGCACGTCTGATTTCATGACTCACAAAGCTGAAGATGCGTGCTTCCCAAAGGACACACTAGCCCTCTCCCCTTCCCCTACGCAGCCCAGCACCTGGAAAGGGGTGTCTCTTGAGCTGGGAGATGTCAAAGGGGACCCCGCTAGAGATGAATTATGCTGCTGTGCCCCTGAGCCTCAGATAATTTTGAATACATGGGACGAATGGTCTCAAGGTATACATGATTGAAGTCTTTTTCACCATCCATTTTCTTTTCTTTTTTTTTTTTTTTTTTTGCGATACGCGGGCCTCTCACTGTTGTGGCCTCTCCCGTTGCGGAGCACAGGCTCCGGACGCGCAGGCTCAGTGGCCATGGCTCACGGGCCCAGCCGCTCCGCGGCAGGTGGGGTCATCCCGGACCAGGGCACGAACCCGTGTCCCCTGCATCGGCAGGCGGACTCTCAACCACTGCACCAGCAGGGAAGCCCTCACCATCCATTTTCTTTAATGCTGATAACTTACTCATTGTGTGACCCCAGTGGTTTCTAGTAGGTGACGTCCTCTTGGGTTTAGCAGAGAACCAGAAGTCAAGATATTTTTGTCGACTGAGATTGCACAATGTTCTGAAAGGGCCCTGTGGCCTGAAGGTGGAGAGCACTGGGGGGGGTTGGGGGGGGAAGGACAGCGGCCCCACAGTTGAGGGGGGCCCCCTGAGGGTGGGTGGTCCCGATCCTCTGAAACTGTCTCAACGCAGGGGTCCCATGACAACTGATAGGATCGTCTAGACGGCACTGGGCCCAGCTCTTATGGCCCTGGAGGGTGACTCGTGGCATCTGGGCCTTGTTAACCAGTTTACATGAGTCATCTGACTGCCTCCCAGGGATGTGAGGGCTGAATCCAAGAGCCAAAGGTGGCAAAGGGTCTGCTGGACCATAAAGCACCCTCCCCACATAACATGGTGTCGCTTCGTGCCGCCAGCAGGTTCTCTGCTTCCTGTTGGCTGAGCCATTGCCCGTGAGAGCAGCGCTGCCCAAGTGGGGGTCGCTTCCCATGCCTGAAGAGGGGGAGAGCAGAAATAACTCGAGATGGTGTTGGATTCAGAACACTTCTCAAATTCTGCTGTCAAAGAGCGGTTATTTTCCAGTCCTCGTGGCATCGGAGGAGCCACCTGACACATTCCCATTGTGATGCATCCCCTGGCCCTGTACTCTGGGGTCAGGAAACCAAGAGCGCTGGCACGGCTGCCAGGGGGATGTTCCTGGAAGGCCCCCGACACGGAGGCAGCTTGCAGTGACTTAATTCTACGTCAGATTGATAGTGAGCCTTACTAGCACAAACTAAATGTACCCCCAACTCAAGTTCTCCTTGGTTTGAACCCCCAAAGGTACGCTTCAGTCCTTGCAAGGTGGGCTCGGGATGTTTTGAGGAATCTAAACATATTTTTTAAGATTTGGAAGAGGAACTCAAACACGGATACAAGATACAAAAGTTTTATTTAACAATTTAATAAAACTCAAATACACCATTTTAACTGTAGTTTGAAAAGACATTTTGGAATGTTTCCATAAAACAACTGAGAAATCACAGACTCCTGATTTGTACATATAGGAAGGTATCCTTCTTTTGACATCATTCAATTAGTTAATTAAAGAACGGAGAGAATATTCAAATAAAAATAAATGGAATATGGAACAAAACCTTTAAAGATGAACAACAAAATGAACAGAAATCATTCTGGCATTGGGGAGTGAATTAAAGCATATAATTCATTAAGATGAAGAGATGAATTTTCAGGCCATGAATTAGTTCTTGGACGTTTTGATCATCCAATTAATGAAGAGGAGCAATCATATGAAAATATTTGGGAAAGATTTAAATTTCTTTCTGATTTGGAATAAATAGTGACATTGACAAAGATAATGTGAACCTTACAATATGTGTTACCAAAATCTATCGATAACAAAGTTGTTAATGGGAACCATCAATCTAAAGAGAATTTAAGGCCCATACATATGCTGTTTATAAGAGACCCACTTCAGACCTAGGGACACATACAGACTGAAAGTGAGGGGATGGAAAAAGATATTCCATGCAAATGGACATCAAAAGAAAGCTGGAGTAGCAATTCTCATATCAAACAAAATAGACTTTAAAGACTATTGGGCTTCCCTGGTGGCGCAGTGGTTAAGAATCCACCGGCCAATGCAGGGGACAAGGGTTCGGGCCCTGGTCCGGGAAGATCCCACATGCCGTGGAACAACTAGGCCCGTGAGCCACAAGTACTGAGCCTGTGCTCTAGAGCCCGCAAGCCACAACTACTGAAGCCCACGTGCCTAGAGCCCATGCTCTGCAACAAGAGAAGCCACTGCAATGAGAAGCCCGTGCTCTGCAATGAAAGAGTGGCCCCCACTCGCCACAACTAGAGAAAGCCCACACACAGCAACGAAGACCCAACACAGCCATAAATAAATAAATAAATAAGTAAATAAATTAAAAAAACAAAAAAAACCCTGAAACCATATCCTCTAAGATCAGGAACAAGACAAGGTTGCCCACTCTCACCACTATTATTCAACATAGTTTTGGAAGTTTTAGCCACAGCAATCAGAGAAGAAAAAGAAATAAAAGGAATCTAAATCAGAAAAGAAGAAGTAAAACTGTCACTGTTTGCAGATGACATGATACTATACATAGAGAATCCTAAAGATGCTACCAGAAAATTACTAGAGCTAATCAATGAATTTGGTAGAGTAGCAGGATACAAAATTAGTGCACAGAAATCTCTTGCATTCCTATACACTAATGATGAAAAATGTGAAAGAGAAATTAAGGCAACACTCCCATTTATCATTGCAACAAAAAGAATAAAGTACCTAGGAATAAACCTACCTAAGGAGACAAAAGACCTGTGGAAAACTCTAAGACACTGATGAAAGAAATTATAGATGATATAAACAGATGGAGAGATATACCATGTTCTTGGTTTGGAAGAATCAACATTGTGAAAATGACTATACTACCCAATACAATCTACAGATTCAATGAAATCCCTATCAAACTACCACTGGCATTTTCCACGGAACTAGAACAAAAAATTTCACAATTTGTATGGAAACACAAAAGACCCCGAATAGCCAAAGCAATCTTGAGAACGAAAAACGGAACTGGAGGAATCAGGCTCCCAGAGTGCAGACTATACTACAGTACTGTACTGGCACGAAAACAGAAATATAGATCAATGGAACAGGATAGAAAGCCCAGAGATAAACCCACACACATATGGTCACCTCATATTTGATAAAGGAGGCAAGAGTATAGAATGGAGAAAAGACAACCTCTTCAATAAGTGGTGCTGGGAAAACTGGACAGCTACATGTAAAAGAATGAAATTAGAACACTCCATACACCATATACAAAAATAAGCTCAAAATGGATTAACGATCTAAATGTAAGGCCAGACACTATCAAACTCTCAGAGGAAAACATAGGCAGAACACTCTATGACATAAATCACAGCAAGATCCTTTTTGACCCACCTCCTAGAGAAACGGAAATAAAAACAAAAATAAACAAATGGGACCTAATGAAACTGAAAAGCTTTTGCACAGCAAAGGAAACCATGAAAGAGACAAAAAGACAACCCTCAGAATCGGAGAAAATATTTGCAAACAAAGTAACTGACAAAGGATTAATCTCCAAAATATACAAGCAGCTCATGCAGCTCAGTATCAAAAAAACAAACAACCCAATCCCAAAATGGGCAGAAGACCTAAACAGACATTTCTCCAAAGAAGACATACAGATTGCCAACAAACACATGAAAAGGTGCTCAACATCACTAATCATTAGAGAAATGCAAATCAAAACTACAATGAGATATCACCTCACACCGGTCAGAATGGCCATCATCAAAAAAATCTACAAACAATAAATGCTGGAGAGGACGTGAAGAAAAGGGAACCCTCTTGCACTGTTGGTGGGAATGTAAATTGATACAGCCACTATGGAGAACAGTATGGAGGTTCCTTAAAAACTACAAATAGAACTACCATATGACCCAGCAATCCCACTACTGGGCATATACACTGAGAAAACCATAATTCAAAAAGAGTCATGTACCACAATGTTCACTGCAGCTCTATTTACAATAGCCAGGACACAGATTCGTCGCCAGATGAATGGATAAAGATTATGTGGCACATACATACAATGGAATATTACTCAGCCATACAAAGAAATGAAACTGAATTATTTGTAATGAGGTGGATGGACCTAGAATCTGTCATACAGAGTGAAGTAAGTCAGAAGAGAAAAACAAATACCATATGCTAACACATATATATGGAATCTAAAAAGAAAAAAGGTTCTGATGAACCTAGGAGCAGGACAAGGAATAAAGATGCAGACGTAGAGAATGGACTTGAGGCCACGGGGAGGGGGAAGGGTAAGCTGGGACGAAGTGAGAGAGTGGCATGGACATATATACACTACCAAATGTAAAATAGATAGCTAGTGGGAAGCAGCTGCATAGCACAGGGAGATCAGCTCGGTGCTTTGTGACCACCTAGAGGGGTGGGAGACACAAGAGGGAGGGGATATGGGGATATATGTATGCATATAGCTGATTCACTTTGTTATACAGCAGAAACTAACACAACACTGTAAAGCAATTATACTCCAATAAAGATGTTTAAAAAAATAAAATAAAATAATAAAGAGAATTTAAGGGACTTCCCTGCTATCCTTGATAGTTTTCCCAAATAGGTAACAATCCTAAAATTTTATTTGACTTTGCAAATAATAAGTTGTGACATTATCAAACGACAAAAAACTTTTTTTCTTATCCACCATGCTGGAGGAAAGACTGATTTATCTCTATATTCTCCCTACCAAAAAAATTGATCTCATCAACTTATTGTCCTATGCAGAGGCTGTCAAAGATTATGCAGGCAGAAGTATTTTAAAGATGTCAGACATTCTGTTAATAAAAATACTGTGTTCTGATTTTTGTGACGTTGGTAGTATTTTCCAGCTTCAAAAAATCACAATTTGTTGTGATTACTTTTCTCGTTCTAAATCAATGTTAGATTTTTTACTCAAATTTGGTTTTGTATTCTACTTAAGAGGCTTCCCACTTCCCCCTGCCAGAAACACACACACACACACACACACACACACACACACACACACACACACCCCTGTATGATCTTCAGGTCCCACGAAAACTGGAAGTGCCTAAACTTATCCTTCCTGATTCCACGCCAGTCTCTAGGCCTTCCCTGAGTCCCCAGGAGAGGAAATGCCCTCTGCTCTGGGTTTCCACAGGACCACGGAGGACCCTCTATTATTGCCCCTCACCTAGTTTAGTATTTATGTGCTTCTCCCTTCCCCAAGGGCAAGAGCTGCATCTTATAGGTGTTTCTAGCTGCACCCAGCACAGGCCTGGCCCTGAACAGACACTTAAAAATGTGAGCGTTGGGGGGTGAGGGCGCCCCTCTGAGTCAATGGGGATAGTTCTTGGTGCTCAGAGCATCTGCACCCTGCACACTTCCTCCTTCAGGAGGCCCCCCTCTGGTTTTCCAGGAACTTTCATATAGTTTTTCTCTTCTCTCCTTGCTCTCTGGAAAAGATTGGATACTCGTTCACTCTGGAATTCAAATATCTGACTGATGTCTGACTTTAGATTAAAACGTGTGCCTTTCCAGAGACTTTAGCCCCAAGTACTGACACTCTTAGTGGTGGACTTGCAGGCATGGTGAGTTGGGGAGGCGTGTGGGGCTTGGGTAGCTTTCTGCCCGATTCAGGCCTCAAGCTTCCGGGAGTCCATGTCTGTTAGTGGTTGACTGATGTCAAGAAGAGCATGGCTGGGATTTCCCTGGCGGTCCAGTGGTTAGGACTTTGTGCTTCCATTGCAGGGGACACGGGTTCAATCCCTGGTCCGGGAACTAAAATCCTGCATGCTGTGCAGCACGGCCCAAAAACCAAACAAACAAAAAACAAACAAACAAACAAAAGAGTATGGCTGGGGATGGCCAGGTGGGAGGGAGGGAAGGAAGAACTGAGCACGTGCGGAGGGGTGGGGAGACATCCTCACGGGGCAGGGCAGTTACTGGACCACAGGTATAAGCCTTCCATTTCTCGAGTTCCTCTGGAGAAACTGGGAGTCCAAAACAATTCCATCCCTGAGTATATGTGCCTTATTTTTTCTCTCTTAAACAGATCATTTGAGCCTCAGTTTCCTCATCTGTAACACGGGGAGGTAATTCTTACAGTGCTGAACCTTGGGAGAAGCGGATTAAAGAACAGACATGACGTCGCTGAGCAAGCACAGTGACAAGCCCTGGGGCGTAGCAGGTGCTCATGTAACCTGCATTGCGGATGCTGTTGACCCAGCACTGGCCTCAGGTCAGGACACCTGCCTGCTCTGAGTCCCAGCTCTGCCCCGGCTGGCTGGGTGCCTCCCCAGAATTTTTCCAGATTATCAGAGGGCCGCATGCCTTTGCCAGTTTGGAAACTATTAAAGGTCTGAAGCCACATAGATTCTTGGAGTGAAGTTGTGGAATTCCTGGGCCGTAGCCATCCTCAGCGTCCACCGAAACCAGGGTTTTGCAAACTGTTTTAGCCACAGAACCCTTTGTTCACATGAAATTTTATGTAGTAGCCCAGTATATGAAACAGGTACAATGGGGCTGGTCTGGTGGCAGCACAAGGCGAGGGGCTCAGAGGCCTGTTCCCTGTTCGCTTAGTCTGGAGGTCTGGGGACAGCCTTGTTCCCCCAATCCTGTTCCGCATGAAACCCAAGTTTCCATCGTGGAAACTGATTCTAGTCGAAATGCCTTTTGGGACTGGAAGGGGAAGACTGTATATCATAAAGGAGGAAGATAATGTCTCAGAATAACTCGAGGAGTCCTTTGCTTTCTCTTGGCCTCAGTTTACCCATCTGTAATCAGGAGGGGTAGGTAGGTGGAGCACCTCTGATTTTCCAGGGTGTTTGTCTGTAACTCCAGTCTAACACATGGCACAGGCGCCACCTAGTGGTGAGGAAGGGCTCTGGCAGCTGGCGAGATGCCCAGCTATTTCCCCAGGTGTAGGAGGCATAGGTGAGGTTGTATGCAGATGACCCCACCTTTTGGCCAGGATGGCATCTCTCTGGATACAGGTATTAAGAGGCACGGCGAGAAATCTGCTCCCTGGTTCTGCCACTATACCCTGTGTGACCTTGGCTGCCCAATCTACAAGCCGAAGGGCTCGAATCAAGTTCTTAATGTGGGATCTATGGATCTGTGGTGCGGGATTTTGGGAAATGTAAAGAAAATTTTGTACGAATAGGCAGTTATGTGTGAGTGAGGGTCTAGTTCTTTAACTGCTTTCTGAAGGAGTCCCTTAGGTCTAGATGAACTCCAAGGGCACCCAGGGTTCAGGAATTCCGGGATCTCCCCCTTTGGAAGGTACACACGTTCCAACAACTTAGATGGCTGACATTCGGCAGACCCATCCCGTTTACCAGTTTATGTGGAGAAATACTAAGGAAGCCAAAGATAAATGGAAAGCAAAAGCCCCCTAGGTAAGTCCCAGCAACCAAGGATAGGCAGCTCTGGCCCCAGTGGCCTGAGGTTGGGAGCTGAGCTTTGGAGCTCTGCAAACCTCTGCTAGCTAGGGGCACTGTCTGGGCTTTCCCACCCCTGATGGGACCTCCGTGGTCCCTGGGCAACTTCAAAGGTAGGGACTGACAACTGGTACAACTGGAGGACTGTAGTCCTAACGGTCCAGCTCTTTCTAGGCCATGGTGATGGGCTTCTTGTCTCAGGTTTCACTCAACTCCCTTCACCCCCAAAGCCCCCTTTTATGACTGGGCAAAGAACTTTATTCACCTTTGTTTCAAACTTGATTCCCAGGCTTCTTCAGCTTAATTAGCTGTGAAGAATGGATTGTGTACAAGCAATAACTCTCTGCTACGTGTCCCACTCTGGCTCCTTCTGCAAAATATGAAGCAGAAGGTGGAAGGCATTTGCCATTGAGTGTGCTCTGTGGCCGGCACTGTGCTAAGCATTTTACTATAATGAGTTCATCTGATCCTCACAGTGGCCCTGGGAAGTAGGATATTCCCGTTACACAGTCGCACACTTTGAGCTTGGCCAAAAAGATCGTTCAGGTTTTTCCGTAAGATGTTCCGTAAGATGTGACTTGTCCCAAATCATACAACTAGTAGATGGGCTGGGGTCTTAATCACGTCTTGTGGTCAGCACACGCTGGGCTTTTAGGACTGAAGGGGAGTGGCATTCCCGAAGGTGACTCATGCCTCACTTAGAGCTAGGGTGCTGGTGGGGTTGCCCGGCAGTGAGATTAAGCACTGGCCCAGCTCCCAGGACCAACTGCCAACCCGTCAGCCTAGAATTGCCCACTGACTCTGCTGGGATGTCTCATTTCCTGGGATTGTGATGGTGACGGAGGATCTGACCCAGACATTCCCCAGACCACACCCTGCTCTGCTCCACTGCTGGGTTTGGGAGTCCACCCATGCAGAAGCCCACACCTCCTCTTCGCTCCCTCTGGGGCTTTCAGACTGCCCCTCCCTGCAACAGGCCACACCTGCCTGACACCGGCTCTCTCTGTGCTCCCAGCCCCACGAGCGGTGACAGCTGCCACCCCTCACCTGGCTCACTCCCCAAGCCAGGCTTCTGCACCTGGGGGCTTCCTGGCCAACATGCAAAACGATCAGACTTTCAGACGTCACGCTTCTCTTTATAGACAAAGCCTGAGGGACTCAGAGTCACGTGGGTGCCTTGCTTTCCTGTCTAGAACAGGGCCTCCGTGTCGGCTTTCCACCACTTCAACAGAGACTACCCGTCCCTGCGCCCCCCACTTCCCCTCCCACCCATTGATTTAATGAGGGAGATACTCACTTAGTGATGGTTGGAGCCCAAGCGATTTGCCAAAGATAGCTAGCTGGTAAGTGACGGAGCTGGGATTTGAGCCCAGGGAGACTCAGTTCGGGGAATCTGTGCTCCATCACGAGGCTGTGCTGTTGTCCAGGTCAGAGGCTCACGGATCCCGACTTCGTCGTCCAGCTTGTTGAGTTCTGTACTCAACTTCATGGCGTTTGCAAATTAGGTCAGCTTACCTTCCACCCCTTCCCCCCAAGTCACGGCTGAAGTCTGGTGAGTGGCTCCGACTGCCTTCCAGGTGACAACTTCCTGTCATCAATAGTCTTTGGGTATTAGAGTTGTCCAGTTGGTTTCCAGTTCACCTGGAAGGATGTACATCACCCCAACGTCTTCATAAGTTTGTCACATTATGTGCCTCCCTGAAATCTGGATGAAAAGCATCTCCAGCCAATTCCCAACTAATCTATTAAATCAAGGGAAGGAATTGAGTCTGTGATCATCTCTTTTCAGTAAGATCCTTTTCTTTCTTGGAATTTTCTCCTGACTTCCAATTCACTTCCTCCACTCCTGTCCCTCTGTTAATGACCCCTTGGCTGTCACAGGTTTAGAATCTTGGTCTGCACTTGCTCAAACCATATGAATTTGGGTGGGGTATGGTGAGGCCTGATGCAGAGCAAAAGAAACCAGAAAGGGGTGTACAGTTTTATAATTTTATACCCAGTTCCCTGAGGAGAACACTGCATGCCACATAGGGCCGCCCAAAGGAAGCACGGGGCTGGTTATGAGGCAGAGGGAGAGACCGGAGCTGTGGGCAAGTGCCTTTATGGTGGTTTCCTTGGGAAGGAGTGAGAGGCCAGGCAGGGTGAGCAAGCTTGCGATTGGCTCTGTTTGAAAGTGGCGACCCCGTGAAGTTCATGTTCGCTGTGACTATCAGAGCACGGGGTGTGGGACTATCTAAAGTCTGCAGGTGTTTTGGGGTGAGCCAGGATTTACTTGGGGACAGCTCGTGGCCATTTTGCGGATGTTAAAGATCAATTTGCAGAAACGAAGAGTCTGCAACACCCCTCCACCCCAGGACCCTGCCGAGACACAGCCCAAATCTGCCGGTCTTGCTTTCGAGTCGTCTGGGGTCTGACCCCACGTGGCGATCAGGGGAAGGAATGGTCATCAATTGGGCTGAGGAACTCAAATCTGTGCAGGTTCTCCAGGCTCGCCAGCCATGGGGCTGGGGGTGGAGGCCTCTTCCTTCAAGGTGGGACCTCCCCTTCCCACGGCGAGGCTTTGAGCTACTTGTCTGTTAAGAAGAGGACCAGCCTTGGCCTCCTAACAGTTCTTGCAACTTGTTTGTGAAGCGGGACGGGGTTCCTGATTCCTAACCCAGTCTCCTGATCACACAGGTGAGGGCTAATAGTTACCAGCTGCATCAGAGTTCCCCCTTGCAGGCAGTGAGAGGGGGTGCCTGTGTGGGTGACAGACAAGGCAGGCGATCTGCATTGCAGATCACTGTTGAAAAACACGGGGAGGGTGTAGCTTCATGTGAGTAATGTGTTCTGAAGGGTGAGGCAGCTTTGAAGCTGCTGCTGGGGACGGGCAGTGATTATGAAAAGCAGCGGTGGGCTGAGCCAATGCTTTTGATGTTACTTAGCTCTTCATTCGGACAGGGGCCCGAACTAGAGGGGCTGGGAGCTGAGAGGACTGAGCGTCCCTGGTAACCACATCCTAATGGGAAGGTGGGAGTCAGGGGGCAGATGGAGAAGGCAAAGCTGCCGGATCTTTCTCCATCTTTCCCACCCTGAGCCCAGGGAGGGAAAGGTGAGGTGTGATGTCACAGCGCCCATCTGGAAGGGGTCTTAGCAACCCCCTGTGCTGGCATCCTCGGGCGGAGGGCTAGCGTCCCCAGCACGGACTCCCTATAGCCTTGAAGACCGGACACCAGAGAAACACAGCCCAAGGAGGCTCTAGGAAGAGAGTTAAAGTAAGTTTTCCAACCAAGGTTGGGTTAACTAGGTATAGGAACCCTTGAGTTTAGTCCTGTTTGACTCTCACAATCACTAGATATCTCTAGTCCCTTATTTTTAAATTTCAGATGACTCTATTTACACTTCTTTTTTGTGAATAGAAACATATACTCTATAATTTTATTGACAACTTTATTATTCTGGGAGAAAAAAATTTGAACATGCCTTGCCTCTACCTACTCGGGGTCGCCATACTTTTTCTGCAAAGAGCTGGATGGTAGCTATCTTAGGCTTTGTGGGCCATAGAATCTCCACTGCAACTGTGAACTCTGCCTTTGCCACATGAAAGCGGCCCTAGACGATGTTTACACAGGTGAGCCTGCTGCGTCTAGCTGGCATCACCACGTTCCTGAAATCGAAGCACGTGTCGGGTGGCCGTTCCCAACAGTGACCAGCAGGCGGATGCTGCCTGGGTTCCTGTGATCAGAAGGTCAAGGCCTCGGGCAGGCTTGGTTGCAAAGGATGCTGGGATTGTGTCGTGGTATCTGCCGCTGGTCCAGGAAGGGAGGGTAGCAGGTGCAGGCTAGGTATTTGCAGATCTGCGGGGCAGCTCCATGTTGGGGAGAGTGAGGGGGATTACGAAGAACACAGGCTTCGAGGCTGTGGAATGTGGGAAACAGGAGAGGAGACATGTTTATTAGGACCAGGACCCCTAATTTCCCAAGTGGTGCAGAAACCAGTCTGTGCCTCTGATGAGACTTTACTAAACATTTGGGAGGGTCGTGATTTGATAGAACAGTCTCCCTGCCCATCTCTCAGCCTGCCTCATGCAGTGGGGCCCACTTACACCTCTCTGAGAGGGTTGTGAGCCTGCCTGCGCTACCAGAAACCTGGTCCCAGGCTGATGACAGCAGAAATGTTCACTCCCTGCATCAGAAACCCCACCCAGTCTCAGCTTCCCTCATGACCCCAACAGGCAGATGACATCAGAACACAGCAGTGCAGGATCTGCACGCTTCCAAATGCCGTGAGGGTCTTAGTTCTGAATAGCTTTCTGTGCAGAACAC
This sequence comes from Grampus griseus, assembly GCF_964374135.1. NCBI lineage: Eukaryota > Metazoa > Chordata > Mammalia > Artiodactyla > Delphinidae > Grampus > Grampus griseus. Next base: position 144,694,338 of record NC_139018.1, on the reverse strand, counting down.
GTGACTGGACACTCCAGGTTGAATTTTCCCATATCAGGCCCTACTTTCCTATTTATAGAGGTGCCTCTAACATGGGGCAAAGGTGGTGTTTTCCCCCTGGATCTCAGCCTCAGAATGCCTGATACCAAATCTTCACAGAAGCACACATGCGCTTCTCAAGAATCAGTAATGGGGGACTTCCCTGGTGGCTCAGTGGTTAGGAATCCGCCTGCCAATGCAGGGGACATGGGTTCGAGCCCTGGTCTGGGAAGATCCCACATGCTGCGGAACAACTAGGACGATGCGCCACAACTACCGAGCCCTGCACACCACAGCTACTGAAGCCTGCGCGCCTAGAGCCCGTGCTCTGCAACAAGAGAAGCCACCGCAATGAGAAGCCCGCGCACCACAACGAAGAGTAGCCCCTGCTCGCCGCAACTAGAGGAAGCCCGCACGCAGCAACGAAGACCCAACGCAGCCAAAAATAAATTTAAAAAAAAAAAAAGTCAGCAACGGTATGCAAGCTCAGGGCGGCAGAAATCCATAGTGAAAAACAGGCTCGTGGGAAGAACCAAGTCTGTAGAGCAGATGCTGACCTGACCGTGAACTACATGTGATCTTATCTTACAGAATTCTTAGCATCTTAACTGAAAGCAGTGGTTTTTCACTGGAGCTGCACAGTACACTTGTCTGGGAAACTCTGAAAACTACTGCTGCCTGAGCCACGCTCTGGAGCGATAAAGTCAGAAGCTCTCAGAGGGGTCTGGGAGCTGGCATTGTCCCCAGAGTTCCCAGATGATTCTAATGTGTAGCCTGAGTTAAGAACCACTGCTTTGAAATGCTGACATGGAGGTGACTGGTCTTATTCGTCAGGAGAGGCTGGGGTATCCCACAGTAACTAATGAATCCCAGTATTTTAGTGGCTTCTCATGACAAAGTTTGGTTTTTCAATCACACTGCATGTCCAGTAAGGGTTAGTGGGAGACTCTGCTCCCTGCAGGCAGCGTTCTGACGGAGGCATCCTTATTTGTGAGGACACCATCTTAAACAGTTGGTTTCCTTGGTTGCTATGGCAGGAGAAGACAGCTGGAAGGTCAGGCCAGCCTCTTCTCTGTCTGGGGCTGGAAATAGCACATGTCGTTTTCTCTAGAAGCCCATTGGCCAGAGCTGGTCACATGATCCCACCCAGCAGCGAGCAACTTGGGGGAGGGGCCACAGGGCTGGGGGGTATTCGATGAGCAGTTTGTTGGTGTTTTTTTCTCACAGTCAATCTCCCAACACTGACTTGGTTCTTGCTTTACTGAAGGATCATTCAGGAAGTTTTACCAGAAGGAAACAAACAGGCAGCCCTAAAATAGTGGTCAGGTTCAAGTCTCCATCCTTTGGAGGCAGAGAGCTGCATGCCATTTGAGGAATTTTCTAGCTTTCACAAGTCCCACCAAAGTTGAACAGAAAATCCTATTTTCACCCTGGTCACTTAATGTACAGTCAGCCCTTTCAGGACTTTCCATGGATTTGTCGTTTCTTGCAGGTGTAGTACACTGTATTAAGTATTGTAGCTTTGCAGGGGATATTGACATTTGGTAGGACCAATTCCCTCTCCCTGCTTTTCTTTTTCAGAGTTATCTCATTTTTTTCCCCATGCATTTATTGTTTCAGAAAATTTTTAAATAAAAAACTTATAAATTTGGTTATAATTTTTGGGGGACTGGATGTCTTTATACCGTTATCTCTGTCTCAGGAAAATGCTCTATCGTTAGTCTTCTAAATGTTTCCCAATGAATGTTAGCATTTTTTCTCCTACATCTTAACGTATTCCTTGTTAAGTTTATTTTCAAATATCCATACATGTACATGCATATACGTGTGCATGTTACGTATTTATATTGAAAGTGTGTAGAGGATACTTTTCCCATCATATTTTCTAACTGCAGTATTTCTCTGATAAGGTTAATATCGATTGGTATTTGGGGATAGATATTTTATTATATGAAAGTATTCTAATCTCAGTTCACAGTATTTTTTTTTTGTTAGTAGTAGATAGTGGACTTTATAAAATACCTTTTTTTAACCATCTATTAATATGATTATATGCTTTTTTATCTCTTTGTGTGTCCTGTTGATGTGATAATAATAATATTTTTCGAGCATTATACTTAATCCCTGAGGAGTAACAGCAGAACTCCTTGACTTTGCATCTGCGACCTTTCAAAGACTGACTCTCAATGGACTTTTCCGGTCTTATCAGTACATTCCATCATCACTCCCACCTCACTTCAGGTCACCTGATGATGAGCATTTCCCCAATCCCACACACTTTTTGTAACCCTCATGTCGTTCACTTTGTCTGTTGCACAGTACCCTTATCTTCCAAATGGTGACACCCCCAAACGATCTTCAGAGCTAAGGTGAGCAGGGGTCCCAGTTGGCCTGGGACAGTTCTGGTTGGACACATGTCCAAATGTGTCTTGGGTTGGACAATGAATTCTACGGTCACCTTCTCCTTCGATAAATTGTCCCTGATCCCACCCCCGTCCCCCCAAAGACTTGAATTTCTCCCTTCTGCGCTCCCATACTTCCTGTGCAGAGTTTCACTATGGTATTTATTACACTGTATGCTCCCCCAGCAGCTCTGGGCGGGCACCCCTAGGTGCTCGATACCTTAGCCACGTTGGCTGAATGAATGAATGAGTGAATGTCATGACCTCATTTTTTTTTTTTTTTAAATAAGAGGAGGTATTTTTCAAGAGCATCTCCCTTCTCAGAGCGTATGCCCTCTGAGGCTTCTCTGATGGGCACTGGCCATGCTGCTTGGTCACCAGTAGCCACATGCCCTCAGAGGGGTGGGGACCGGACCCTGGCAGGGACGTCTGCAGACAGCCGGCTGCCTTAGGGTCACTGGTAAATGCAAACCGTGGGCTTGGTTCCTGCCAAAGGGGAGATGGAGGGTGTGGAAGGCACGCGGAAGGGACGGAGGAGAACAGAAAGGGCGAAAGGGAGGAATGGAGGAAGGAGAGAAAAGGAGGAAGGTGGCAGAGTGGGGAGGAAGGGAGGGATGGAGAGAGGAGTAGAGGGGGAGGTAAAGCAGCAGTGGCCGGCCCAGGACAAGGCTGCGCCCTCTTGCTCTCACACAGCTATGTCGGGGGTGCTAATTTCTTGGCTTTTTGGGGAAACTTTGCAGGCATATTCACCTGTCTCGAATGTCTCGGGCCTCACCAGCCTGTGACTGCAGAGCAAGGTCACGTGTCTCTTAACGACTCAAATTAAAATAGGATAAAGACCCACTGCCTTTGGTGTTAGGACAAAAATCCCTGAAGGAGTCCCCGGGCTCTGTTTCTGAGGGTTCTCAGGGCGCGGTCTCCTGGTTGTGCAGAGGGTGGTATTGGTCAAGGCCTGGCACGCTGGTCTCCTCTTTCCTCTGCCCTTTGCTGCCTCTGATGCCCAAGACCGTGATGGGCTCCATCTTTCAGGGCTCAGCCATTCCAGTGATTCTCCTGCTCCCATCACCCTGCTCTCAGGGGAGAGGGACTCTGTTTTCCCTTTACTCCTCAGGTCCTTCCCTCAATTTTCTACTACCCAGCGGACCTTGAGCTCTAATCTTTAATGAAGGTTTATTGAGAGTCGAGAGAGAGTGAATGAGAAGCCCGGACAGGTGGGAGCTTGCAAAGATGCCTCTCTTTAGGATCCCCCCTTTTTGAGGGACCTCGCAGCCTGGCTCCGACCCTGCAGGCTTTCTGCGGGGTCCCCTCACCACCCTACCCCATTCCCCATGGCCATGTGGCCCCTGAGATGAGGCAATTGTACCTCCTCCCTCACCTGCCTTTGGAGTCTGTATCAGTCTCCTGTGGCTGCTGTAACAAAGGACCACAAACTGGGTGGCAGGAAACATAGTCATTTATTCTCTCACGGGTCTGGGGTTCAACTTCAAGGGGTCAGCAGGGTTAGTTCCTTCTGCAGGCTCTGAGAGAAAATCTGTCCCTTGCTTCTCTCTTAGCTTCTGGTGGCTGCTGGAAATCCTTGACATTCCTCAGGTTTGCAGATGCATCGCTCTAAGCTCTGCCTCTGTCTTCATGTAGGCTCCCCTGCCACCCCACCCCGTGCATCTCTGCATCTCAAATCTCCCTCTCCTTCCTCTCATTCCTCCATTCCTTGGACTTAGGGCCCCCTTCCCTTAACCTAGAATGATCTCATCTCAAGATCCTTAACTTAATCACATCTGCGGGGCATCCCTGGTGGCGCAGCGGTTAAGAATCTGCCTGCCAACGTAGGGGACACGGGTTTGAGCCCTGGTCTGGGAAGATCCCACATGCCGCGGAGCCACGGAGCCCGTGCACCACAACTACTGAGCCTGCACTCTAGAGCCCACAAGCCACAACTACTGAAGTCCACGCGCCTAGAGCCCGTGCTCCGCAACAAGAGAAGCCACCGCAATGAGAAACCCGTGCCCCGCAATGAAGAGTAGCCCCCACTCGCTGCAACTAGAGAAAGCCCGTGCACAGCAACGAAGACCCAATGCAGCCAAAAATAAATAAATTAATTAATTTTTAAAAATTCACATCTGCAAAGACCTTGTTTCCAAATAAGGTCGCACTCACAGGTACCAAGAGTGAGGAGTTAGATAGATCTTTCTTTAAGGCCACAGTTCCTAACCCACTATGGAGTCTTTACTTCCCATTTCAGGATGGGCACTTTCCAGGATGAAAGGCCATTAATTCTAGACCTTCTGCAAGTGTGGTCTTGCTCTTTGATCCCCACAGATAGACCACATGGAGCACACAAGTCGAATATCCATCCTTGTCGTATAGTTACCTTCAAAGGGCAACTTGTTGGGATTGCCCTATACACACTACTATGTATAAAATAGATAACCAACAAGGACCTACTGTGCAGCACAGGGAACTCTACTCAAAATTCTGTAATAACCTATATGGGAAAAGAAACCAAAAAAGAATGGATATACATACATGTATAACTGAGTCTCTTTGCTGTACACCTGAAACTAACACAACATTGTAAATCAACTCTACTCTAATAGGAAATAAAGAATTAAATTTAAAAAATAAAGTTAAAAAAAGGGCAACTCAGAGCTACTTGTAGAATGAGCTGAGTGGAGAGTGGTACTCTGACTGTTAGGAAGGTAGCACAGGTCGTAAACTGAAGCTCATGGAAGAGACGCAGAGGCCCTGACAGAGGCTGTTCATCTCAACGTTGTAAACGCAGCTGGTGGACCTGGAGGAGAAAGGCCAGATGGTCTGTAAATGTCTTGAGGCATCTACAGAAGGAAGGAAGCTCACCAAGGCTGGAGTCTGTTAATAACCGGGTGCAGATAAGTCGAATTAGAAGACCTTACTCGCAAAGCAGAAATAGAGACACAGACGTAGAGAACAAACTTATGGATATCAAGGGGGAAGGGGGGGGGATGAACTGGGAGATTGGGACTGACATACGTACACTACTATGTATAAATAGATAACTAATGAGAACCTGCTGTAGAGCACAGGGAACTCTACTCAGTGCTCTGTGGTGACCTAAATGGGGAAGAAATCCAAAAAAGAGGGGATATATGTATACATAGAGCTGATTCACTTTGCTGTACAGCAGAAACTAACACAGCATTGTAAAGCAACTACATTCCAATAAAAATTAATAATAATAATAAAAAAGAAGACCTGCAGCTTTTCCTATTTTGTGCCTCCTTAGGAACACTGCAGTCGGCAGTACGTAGGAGGTGGGTTGAGAGCTAGTTCTGTGGTTGAACCAGTAGAGGATGCCCTGGGTTAGGTAGAGACAGACACGTCTCCATACTGAAGAACATCTTGGCTCTTAAGTCAAGGGTTGCCAACTCAAACGTCTGCACGGCCAGGCAGGTAAGGGAAAGGAGTGTCTTGGACCAGGCGGGGGACTGCCGGACTCCGGGAAATGTAAGCTCTGTCTATAGAGCTTAGACTGGCTTATAGAGCCAGTTGTGGGAGAGCGGGCATTTCTGACCTAATGTACGGAGGGGTAGAGGCTTCTGAGGTCAGGAGACAAGAGCAAAATCCACAAATACCAGGGAGACCTGGGCAGGAAACGTCGCCCAAGGAACCCATGTGGTGGACTGAGCCCCGAGGCAAAGAGAGGCACGAGGGGCATCCCATCCCAGCACTGTTTTCCTGGCAGCCTGCAACCTTCAGCGGTGCTTCTGTACTTTGCATAATTGCTGGCCCTAAATACTGATGCACTGGGAAAAGTCACGTAGGAACCAAGGAGGGTTCTGTCATAGATCGACATCTTCCTTCTGTTTACCAAGCAACATGAACTCTTTCGTGCTGTAGCAGAAAAGACTGTAGGCTTGTCAATGTCCCCACACTGAAGACCCAGCGTTCAGATTCCAGCTCTGGCTTCCCTCCTTATTAGTTATGTGATGACCTTGCGTAAGATCCAACACTTCTTGGAACCTCTGTTTCCGTTATTCATTGTGATGTAACAACCCATCCCCCAAACAGTGTCTTCAACCAATAACAATGTTGATTTTTCTCAGCCGGTCTTCCCATGTGCGGTCAATCAGGCAGTTGCGGGGAGGGTTCCCTTGAACGAGATCTTTTTGCTCTCACATCTGGCGCCTGGGCTGGGAAGACTCACACAGCTGGGTTTCTGGGGCATCCTGTTCTCCCCACGGCCGCCTCAGGGCAGCTGACTCCGTCCATAGTGGTTCAAGGGTCCTAGAGCAAGTGTCCCAAGTGAGACAGGCAGAAGCTGTGTGGCCTTTTCTTCTTCTTTTTTTTAATAAGACTTTAATTAATTTATTTATTTTGTTTTTGTTTTTTGGGGGTTTTTGCCCACGCTGTGCCACATGCAAGATCTTAGTTCCCTGACCAGGGATTGAACGCACGCCCCCTGCAGTGGAAGCGTGGAATCTTAACCACTGGACCGCCAGGGAAGTCCCTGTGTGGACTTTGCTAACCCAGCCCGGGAGCCACACAGCACCCCTTCCTCCTCATGTTCCTCCTCGAGGCAGCCACGATCACCAATCCCCGACTGGAGGGGCAGGCTGTGGACCCCACCTCTTGACTGAGTGCATGTCAAAGAATTTGAGGACATGTTTTAGAACCATGACACTATCCGTACCACTTCACATAGAATGGACGCACCTCAGTTTCTTTCACTGAACTTTTCCTAGTGGCCACTTGGGTTATTCCGGGGTTTTTTTGGGCTGTGATCTGCAACGCCGAATAAAGCATCTCTGGGCGTAGAGTCCTCTATTTTCTGTTGCTTGCCTGGGAGGGGGGTGCCCAGAAGGGATCTTGAAGGATCAAAGAGTAGGGACATTTTAATCCACTTTTCAGTTTTCACTTTAAAATGTCTTGTTTGTAGAAATAATGTAATAAAAATGACAATAGATTGTCTTCAATGTATTTGGAGACATCCTGAGAAGCCAGGAAAACCAAAGTATATTGTTTTTAATAGAATATATTGTTTTTAAAGCTATTTGAAGACGTGAGAAGATTCCCACTTTCCACACCTGGGTTGTTGTGTACGTGGGCCAGGGGGTATTTTGGGCCCACTTACACTCCACCTTCATGATAACATAATCAAGATACTTTTGCTGAGATGCAGATAGGTTCACAGCTCTAAAAGCAGCTCTCAGGCGCTGCAGGAGAAAGCTGCCCCTTTGTGAAAGTCTGATGTGTCCTCACCAGTGGGGCCAGGACAAAGCAGACAGGACACGAGGCGACCCAGCTGAGCAGAGGATTGCCGGAATTACAGACCCACACTCAATCTAAGTAGCATTTCGCTGCCTTTTAGAAACATAAGCCCATGTCCCCATGCCAGTCTTTCTTATGCGATCTCTGGCTCTGCTGTCCCAGCAGCTGCCCTATTTTGTGCTGTGTATTATGGAAAATATGTAAGCATTTGAATACAATTTTTTTTGAGCTCCATCTTTCCCTTCTTACGGATTGGACCGTTCAACTAGAAAGTGAGAAGCTCTGTTCTCTGCTAGTAAGCCCTGGGTCTCCTTGAACAAGACCAAGAAGAGTATGGAGACGTGGCTATTACTTGAATGACTGCCATTACAGCAAACCCTCCCTGGGCCTAAACTGTGTAGATCATTGCCCCTAGAATTGACTTCTCTTTGCCATCTAGACACATGGGCTTGGTAAGGGCTAGGTTCGTTCTCTTTTAAGTGTTTGCAAGGTTCATAGGGGAGAGTTGGAATGTTAGAGCTTGTTTTTCTTTGGCTGTGAACTTAACCAGTGACCTTGGGAGGGACTTGCCACTTGGTTAAACCCTTTCACAGCAACATGGCATAGAGGATCCAGCCCTGAAGTTGAGAGTGGAGAGACTCAAGTCTTAGTTCCAGCTCTGTCATTAACCTGGTGGGTGACTTTGGGCAATTTGCTTCTCCATGGATGTCTTCAGATGCCCCACTTGAGAAGTACAGAGCTGAACTTGGCCAATCCCTGTAGACATCATAGTTCTAAAATTTGATGATGTGTGACTGCTACCCCTGAGGGTCTTACTTTGTTTTAGAATTTCTTCCATCTTTCTCCTCCTGCTTCCAGATAGAAATGAGGGCTTGGGCATGGAGGAGAAGCACATATTATATTCTTGGCAAAAGGGGTTTAAAACGGCAGGGAGATTGTCTTAGGCTGGAATCTTCCAAAGCACATTCTTAGACAAAGACTTGAGTATAATTGGTTTAGTTAGGAGGCTGACTGGGGAAGTGAGACAGGGAAGAGAAGGAGACCAATACAGAGGGTATGAGCAAGTTACTACCATGGGCAACTGGGGCTCAGTCTTGCTGGAGACCTCTGGGAGAACGTATCTCAGAGTTGCCCACCAGAGGGTGAGGTCTCTGGGGTACTTTCCCCCCAGAGGTGTTAATTCCCCAGCGTGTCCAGCTGGTCCCTGGCGCAAGCCAAGAAAAATCCCTCGGATAGAGCATTGCAGATGTTTGCAGCCCATAAATTCCAAGCCAGGGGGCATGTACAGGAATGGTGACGCCAAGAGGATATGGGTGGGGCGTTGACAACATCTGCTCTTACGGAGGCGGCATGGAATTTTTTCTGATCTACTTGGCCACTCGTTGTATTCGAGTGCATAAGAAATATATCTTGAGAGAGATTCCACATGTACTTACGCAAGTTTGGGAGTCTTTTGATGTTCCACCGTGTTTGGTAGACAGAGATTGTATTGAATCAGGAGATGTCTCTTTCGGCAAGAGGCTGGAGACCTGGGCTTGACACATGCGGGTGTGACTATGTTGAGATCACATGATGTTGGAGGAACTTATGGAATGTAGGAGGAGTTTGTGGACAGAACAATAACTGAGACCCCATGAGGGAGAAGTTCAAGGGTGGAAATAAGGACACGTGTGGAACTTAGATGCCCAAGAGTATCGTGTAAATGAGGACGGCCTGATGGTTTTCTCATGGACATGCTCCCAGCCAATGCCAATTAGCTGAAGGTTCATAAATTCACCTTTTCTCCCTCATTCTGTCTGTACCATCACTGTAGGGAAGGAAATCTTAGAAGGTGCAACACCACCCACTTTGATAAGTTTTTGCAAGCATCCACCATGGCAGACAGAACACTCGACATTCAGGGCAACTCAAGAGAAGATGTAGTGAACAATAACTCCACGGGGAGTGAGACACAGGGAAATAAGGACCAGAAGAGAGAAGGAGTGAATGCAGGGCTGGGCCAGAACAGAGCAGAGGGCTTTCCTTCCGACCGTCAGGATCACGCAGGCATCTCAGAGGCATCTGAGCTCGGCTTTGAATTTGGATAGAACAGGCAATGCGCATGAAGAAAACCATGCTGGACAGAGGTATGGAAAAGGGCACGTTGAGAACATGTTTGTGTTTCACTGGCTGTTCTGATGTGGCTGAGACGTAGGCTTTATGCAAGAACATCTTGGACAAATATCAGGGTGGGGACCCATGTGTGCAGAGCTCTGAACGCGGGCAGAGGAGGCAGGAGTGGGTTGTGAGGGCAATGGCAGCCCTGAGGCTCCCAGAACAAGGTGGGGTGTGTCTGTGAGGTCTTTATAGAACACGTTTATGAGTGTTCCCCATGACTCAGAAGCAACCCGTTGAGAAAGAAGTGTGCAGAAGCTTGTCGAAGGGTGGCTGGTAGGCTGGCAGTGACATGGCGTCTTGAGCATGGAGGTTTCTGAAAAGCAGCTTGTACATCTGGCTTTCTTTCTTTCTCCTGGAGAGCAAGGGACAGATCTGGGACTTGAACCCTGGTCTTCTAACCCCCCAGCAATTGCCTCCCTCCAACACATCTGAGTCTTTTTTTTTTTTAGAAGGGTGTTGGCACCAGAACCAGTATTAACAAAAGCTTAAATTCCTCAATAGCCCCTCTCTCAAGAAATCCTTTCCCTGCTCATTCATTCATTCACCCAATATTTATTGAGTATCTACTATCTGCCAGTCTCTGTTCTAGGCACGTTGGAAGCAGCAAAGGAACAAAACAGAAAACGTTCCTGTCTTCCCGGTGTTTACGTTCAAGTGGGGGAGACAGAGACTAAGCAAAGGACAAACAGGTGTGTGAGATGCTATTTCACATCCTTTCACAGCTCCTCACACCTTCCAGGACAGAGGCCACTCTCCTCTGCTTGGCCTTCTAGACACTTCCCGGTCTGTGCCGGGCCACTTCTCCAGCCACTTCCGCCCACCCTCCCTCTGAGATCCAGCTCAAAGTCTCCGTCCAGTTGCCTGCGCTTGGACAGTTTCCTTGTCTGGCTCTGTGTTTTGTTCCCCTTTCAAGCTGACGACCCAGGTTTTCTGGAACCATTCCAAAATCAATTTTTTTCTTGTCTTTTCTTATATACTGAGGCCCCGAGTTAGGATGCAATTGTAACCAGATCCCAAGTTTGATGTGGGAATTTGGCCCGCTTTCCACACCCCTATTTCTCTCTTCTATCACATCGAGTGTGCTGCTTTGCCTGCCCACATTCCCTGCTCCCCAGCCCAGGAGCTCTGGGCTGCGTCCCAGGACCCCAGCTCAGAGCCAGCACACAGCGCTTCCTAGACCAGCGTTCAGATGGCCACGTGGGCTTCAGAGGGAGCAGATGCTGCCCGTGTCCCTCAGAACCGAGCAGTATTCAGGGAAGGAAGTAGCTGGTTCTTGACCTGCCACCTCCAGCTCTGAGACAGGAGGAACCGAGCTGGAACCAACTTCAAAGCCATGTGGCTTCCTTGGCTCCCAGGACGGGGTCCGTGCCATCTCTGCAGGCCAGGCCTGGTAGATGTTTATCATGCTTCACAATATATTAAATGCAGGCGCTGAGCCCTGTTCTGGGCGTAGGTCACCTGTTGCCCCTGGATGTTCTCTGAGGACTGAATCGAGCAAGCCTGCAGGTGGATGAGCAGAGCCCGGGGCACGTTTCAGCTCAAAGGGGCCAAAGCAAACACTGGGTGTCTCAACAGAGCACATTCCTGAGCGCATTAAACTGGGTGAAGTGAGCACAACCGGATGGAGACCGGGGAGGAGACAGGTCGTGGCCCCTGAATGCAGCTGGGCAGGGCAGCCTGCTCTGGAAGGGGCCCAGCACTCAGCATTCTCCTTCCCTCCACCTGTCCTGATGCTGCCCGCTCCTTCCACGGCCTGTTATACCCCCAACCGTGGGGCAAGTACATCCCTCCAGCTGTGGGGGGAAGGAGTTGGCCGGTTGCAGGTCGCCATCGGCACCACCCATAAGGAACTTACTAACCCTGGCGGGCAGACAGGCTGTGGTGGAGCCAGTCAGACGGCAGGAAAGGATTATGTGAGATGCAAAGTGACTGTGACAGACCGCCCAGCCGGAGACCTGGGAGGTGGGGATTTCATAACCCACGAGAGTCAACCAAGGCCAAAGGAGCTACAGAAAGCACCAGGTGGGATCCGCAGGGGAACTTCTTGGACGGGGTGCCCATGAAAGACGAGCACGGTGTGGTTCAGCAGCTCAGCAATTATTTCGCTTCATCCTCAAGCCTGCCTCCTTGACCATGACCGTCCTTTGGTTTCTGGGCTAATGAACAGTAAACTGTTTTAAAAGGCATGTGTCAAGGGGGGAAAGTGGTGGTGGTGGTAGTGGGGGGGGGGTGATGGTGGTGGGATGAATTGGGAGATTGGGATTGACATAGACACACTAATATGTATAAAATGGATAACTAATAAGAACCTGCTGTATAAAAAATAAATAAAATTCTAAAATTCAAAAAAAAAAGGCATGCGTGACTTGGAATGTTTGTGAGAAGTGTTGAAGGTGATGTCTATTCACTTGTTTGTGCACTTAGAAAGGGAGGGTGATGTGGGAGAAACCTCTGGAGACAGAAATACCTTGGCTTCAATTCTGACAAGCTGTGAAGCCTTAGGCAAGTCGCTTAAACTCTCTGAAGCTGTTTTTTATTCTATAAAAAGAAAATGGTGATGCTTGGAGTAGAACTAGTCCCTAAGAAAATTTATTGTATTGGAAGTGGGAAAACTCAGGTCAAATACGTCCATAAAAGTATACTTTAGAGGGTATATATTTAGAGCGCCCATGATATGTCTATAAGTGGTTTTAGAATGTCTTTTGGTAAAAAGTCACAAAAACACAACAGAAGGAGGAGAGGGAGGCTGGAGAGTGTTTCAGTTCTGGGGTCACAGAGTGAGCCCGGGGGCAACCTGTGTTGTACAGGCACCCCCTCCAGACTCTCTGGTTAGGGGTCCCTTCCTCTTGTTGATGCATTTTAGTAATAAAAACCATGTGCTGATAAAGTCCTAACTGAGACAGGGCAGTACACGGTCTTATGACTTAGCCAGGGAAGATCGACTCGAGTGAGTTGTGGAGCTGAGGGGATAAGATCAATGGAGCAAAGCTTGGGCGGACAATCAAAGGTCTGTCCTGAGCCTGCAGCCCATGGGTGTCCTGTCCTGCACATGGCGTATGCCTGGGGTCTCTCCTTCTGGCATAGCCGTGACCTGTGTAAATAATACAAGGGTTGCCCTGTGACTGTCACCCCTTTTCCACTTGGTGGCTCTGCCATCTGGAAGGGACCTTGGAATGGAGTTCGTTCTCCTGGGAGAGTTTTCTGAGTTTGACATTCTGTTGCCTTGATAGCTTCCCATGACCCTTGCTGCCCCCAGGAAGGGCGGAGCCCACCCCAGATACACACTGCTCAGGGTTGTTGAGAGGATGAAATGAAATACTATATGAAGATGAGCTGAATCCAGCAGCACCTACCTACTGTAGGCGTTATCCAAATTTAAGTACCATTACTTTCACGATATAGTTATTTAAAGAACGTGCTAAGTTTAAAATTAAAGGACACCATTGCGACTGCCACTGTGTTAATTCCAACTCTTCCCACCCTCTGCAGCCCTTCTCTTTCCAAACCTTTGGCCCTTATTTCCTTGAATCAGATGTGACTTTTCTCAGAACTCCAGAGCTTCCTGTTGCCTGCCAGGTAGGACTCAAACTAATTAACCGGATGTTCAAGGTGTTGTGATTGACCCCAATCTTATACCTCCAGCCTCATTTTACACCATCACCTCACAGTGGGCTTTTTGCTGGTCCCCAACCAAGTCCTTGCTTCACACCTTCCTACCTTCACAAGCTGCTCCCTTCACCTTTCAATCCATTCCCGCTTCTCTGCTCCTAGGCAGAGGTCAAAAGTCACTTTTCTCAGTCTCCCCCAGACAGAGCGAATGGCCCTCTTCAGCATGTGGGTCAGTATCAGCCCTGGGTTCTCATTTCCTTGAGCTCAGAGACTGAATCTCCTCCTCCATCCAATGGCTCGAGCCATCCCTGGCAATAAAGGGTCTCATCAATGCCTGTGGGATGAATCGAATGATAATGAAAAAGCCCCATGCAAGTGAATCCCATGGAAAGGTATAGCTGTCGCCTGGTGGGCATCTCCTGCGTCAAGGTCACTGTCGGTGATCATGTTATCTTGTGAATGATATCAGCTGCACTTCTGTTGAATTCTCCGTGCTTAGGGTTTTTTTTCACCTTTACTACAGCCCTGAGGTAGGACTGTCAGGAGAGTCACAGCCATTCTGCAGATGTGGAAAGTGAGGCTCTGAGAGGCTGGGTGACTTACACAGAGCCAGTAACTGACAAAGTCAGGATTTAAATCCAGGCCAATGAACTACAAGGGCCATGCTCTTAACCTTGTACCATGTATCTATTTTAATCCTCAGAACAACCCTTTGAGGGAGCTATTAGAATCGCCACTTTGCAAAAGAAGAAGCTAAAATTTAGAGAGTTTAAGAGACCTGCTGAAGACTCTGTCACCAGGAAGCGCCTGACATGGGATTTGAACCTAAATTTAAGCATACACACTTTCCATCCCTCTTCTCATTTAACTCTCACAGCAGTCCTGGGAGTTAGGTGGTACTAGCTGTTTCAGAGATCAGGTACCAAGGCTCAGAGATTCAGTCATTTGCTGAAGGTCACACAACCAGGAAGTGGGTGGCAGGCAGTTGGGATCCAAGCTGACGATCTTTATACAATGCAATACTTCCCACAATGCACTGCTCTGTAGAAACCCATTCCTGAAAGCTGGCTCTTATTCTTGGTTTCATCCTGACATAGAGAAACACGTTAACCTCTCCACAATTGAAGCCATGTCAGTAGTGTTTGGTTTCCAAAGAGTCTGTGTACGGATCAGTGGGGATGGTCAACCGTCAAGAGGGAAGGATCTGACACGATGGGCCAGTGAGCGTGGGTGCAGCAGAGCTCACCGTTAGACCCGAACCCCACCCTAGCCTCATCCCATCAAGGCCACACAGCACAGTGGACACATCCAGCTCGAGCAGATTTGCAGCTGATGGGTCCTGGCCTGGGGCCAGCACCTCTGGAGGACCAATCCTGGCAGGAGGAGGAGACTCAGAGTAGGGACTTTATGAATGGCATGTGGGTGTGAGCTTAGACCCAGAGACCAGGAGGAGGAGAACATGCCGGGTGCCCTGCCTCAGACCTGCAAGAGCTGTTGGGTAAAGACTTTGCTAACTTTGGTTTATTTATTCATTTTAAAATTTAACTTTTAAACATTTAATTTTTTTTTTGAAAAATGCAAAGAATCCATGACTTTCTATAGCGATCCAGGGCTGCATGTCTCCATTTGAGTGTGCAGAAACAGAAAAGCCTTGCCAAATGTCAAAAGGAGAGACCTGGGGAGAGGCCGGAGCCAAGCAGCAGGGCACGGAGATCAAGTCAGTTTTCTTCCCGTCCCTCAAAACTTCATCAGAATGTCGTTGCCAGCCAGTCACATCCCCTTATCACTTTTCCAGCCAGCTTTGTAACTCTAAATGTTGGACGGAGAACTGATAAGAGTAGGTGATTGACACTCACAGCTTCCAGAAGCCCCGAGGGTCACCTGCGTGTTGGGGAAACCTGCTGCTCCTGCTTGGATGCCCAAGGGCAGCAGGGGATCCTAGGAGGAGGAAGGAGGACCATGCAGCATCGGGGGCCCTGGGCTGTGCTCCCTGCCGGAGGATGCTGGAGCAGCCTTGGGGTTTTGTTCTCGGGGAGGTCTTCACTTGCCTTATTCAAAACGTGCTCTCTGTGACTGCATTTAGGGTCTCCCCCGTGAGAAGAGTGGTGGAGTGTTTGGGGTGCTTACTCCTGAGGCTTCCTCATCATAGTTGGGAGGTAATAAAGAGGCTAAAAGGCTTTGGAATTTTAGGCAATCTTACTTTAGAAAAAAAAAAAAAAGAGCAGGAATTTCCATCTGATTCGTGAGAAAGTCCCATCCCAGACATTTTCCTCAACAAATGACAAACACTCACTAAACTCAACTTATAAGGACCATATGTTAACACAGGACATTTCATGGTACTAACTAAATTTATCTTCTTTCTGTTATATTAAAGATGGTTATTTATTATGTTGTTGCTTCAGAATTATCCTTTAAACTTTGCTTATACTAAAACAAACAATAAATCTCTGTTGAATTGGCGAATGATTTAATCGAGTGACACGCAAGCGAGTCTAACTGCACCTACTTGGAAAGACAAAATCGGGGATTAATATTCCCTTAACTACAAATGCTTCTATTTCCTGGGAGGTGAATACAGATTAACAGGCAGTGGATTGCATCTCGACTGAACAGGTACGGTTTTTTGTTTGCTTGTTTGTTTGTTTTTTTGGCTACAATGAAGTATTATGATCTTCCTTAAAGAGTAAAGTAGAGTCTTAAAGTTACATTAAGATGCTACATTAAAACAGTGGTTCTCAAATGTAGCTGCACGTTGGGATCATCTGGGAGTCTTTAATGATCCTGATGCGTTGTCAATTACATCAGAATCTCCGGCATATGGTTTGGGCGTGAGTAGAGTGTGAACCAAGGCCTTTAGTGTTCACATGGGGGTCTCTTTGCTCTAACGCAGTGCTGTACAGCCTTGGGTGCTAGACATCGATGCCTGGGTCCCACTTGCAGAGATTCTGATTTAACCAGTCCAGGCACGGCACTGTAGCTGTGCCCAGGTGACCCAATCTATAGCTATAATCTGGTCGTCCGATGGCCCGTCTTCTAGCCCTGGCTGAGACCTTGACTCCTGTTATGACTCGAGAGAAATCTTTAACCTTTATCATGTCTCAGTTCCCTTTTAAGCTCAGTAGAAACTGGGGGCCAATGTCGGAGTGAATGTCCCCTCCAGGCCCTTCCTGCTCTAAGGGGTGGCTGAGTCCCCCTCTTCTTTTACCAGAGGGGACTCAGCACCTGGAGGTCTCCACTCTGGGTCCAGGAGTATGGAGAACGGCTCCAGAGGCCGTGGGGTGGACGGGCAGAGGCTGCTGGAAGGAGCAGACAGCACAGCCCAGAGACTCAGTACCTCATTTGGACAGAAAGAGGCCAGCTAGGGGATGGCCAGACAGTGAAGGGGCTGTGTAGAAAGGGGGCTGAGAACTTCCCATCCTCCTGCATGGCATGGGATGCTGGAAGCACCTCGTGGGCACCTGGCAAGACACTGTTGAGCGCAGAACAATACAAACAGAGCATCTAGCTTTGCAGTCAATTCTCCAAAGGTGTTGGGTTGTTTCCACAGTTCCTCATAACTCTGTGCAGCGTGTTTCCAATTTTTTTTTTTTTTTTTGCACCGGTCCAAAGACATACATGTGGCAACACAGAAAAATACCTTGCACTAGACTTTGGATTATAAGAATATTAATGATGAAAAGTATAGCTCACGTTTCTTTAGGGCTGATGAGGAACATCTCTGTGCAAAGCCCCTTACTTTTAAATTTTAATAATTTTTAAATTTACTTTTGAATTACGTCCTTTAATTATCATACCCACAGTCTGAGCTAGGTACTACTGTTATCATCTCCAGTTTACAGTTGGGAATACAAGGGTCCGAAGAGGCTAAGTACCATGGAGCAGGTCACACAGTACGTGGCAGAGTCAGAATGTGAACCCAGGACTGTCAGATCGTGAGGGCAGGGTGTATAACCACTGCACGTACTACCCGGAGTGACCCTGGACGTACGGCAGAAGTCAGACCTCAGTTCACAGATGCGGCGACAGGCGAGAGAGCGGATGGACATTTTCACTTACAGAACGTCAGCTGATCCCTCTAGAGAGTCCTGAGAGGCAGGTTTCAGGGTCACACACATTTTGCAGATGAGGACACTGCCATCCAAATAGATCACTTGCCTGAGGACACAGTGCCAGTAAGCGGAAGGGTGGGGACCGAGTTCACCTCTTCCAGATCCGCGGCCCATGCTCCTTCCACCCCTCGTGCTACAGAGATTGGAGGGCTTTGTCGACCCTATTCCCCCCTGAATCCCGGCATCTGGCATGCATGATATGCGGCACACGGTGGGCTCACAATAAAGATTTGCTGACGAAAAGCCTCCCAGACCTGCTGGGCACAGAGGCAACGTGAATCCCCGCACCCCCGCCCCCGTCCTCCACCAAACGCAACCTTTAGAGATTCAAGCGTGGGTGTCACCTCCCCAAGAAGAGGAACAGAGGGCCTTTGGTGGATGTGTCCCACCTTTGGACCCACTCTTCTGAGTGTATTCACCTCCTGCACCCAGATACTGAGTCAGGGACAGCACGATACACAGCTCCCGGCAAGTACCGAAGGCGACCTCAGCCATAAGAGAGTGGGGACTCTAGGTGGTGATTCAGGAAATCTGTCTGGTTTAAACCCAGGTATTGACCCAAGCATATCCGGGGTCACGTCCAGCCTCAGCTTCCCCTTTGCAGATGTAGATAACTTTTCTGCCACTGCACATCTTCTCCCCAGGCTTGGGATGAGCCCCAGGGCTCATCGCCTGGGGTCAGGGAGAGGGGAGGGCCCCGTGCCCAGCACTGTCTACAGAGACCCAACGGGGCATGCAGGCCCCCCTCCCCCTCTCTGCTCCAGGCTGCTGCCTGATTGCCCATGAAAAGGAGGCTTATTTCTGGCTGGAAAAAGCCCTGAGGCAGCGGATTTCGGTGTGAGTAAGCGATTCCAGGAGCATTAAGGGGAATGCGGTCTTGTCTGGAGCGCACAAAGCTGCCCGGGTTAGATTTAAAAGGAGGAGGAAGCCTGGGCTTTCTCAGGGGCCAGGCATGCAGTCCCGAAATTAAATCCCTGCAAAAGAATGTCCTCATCTTTATGGATGCAGGAAGAGGCCAGTGTTTCATAAAAGGAACGAGGGACAGCAAAGCCAGCTTCAGGAAATTCCCTTCATCCCGGTTGGAGATCTAAACAGCTCGGATCCCAGGCCCCTCCGGCCTCCAGCCCTCACCCCATGGCAACCTCTAGGTGAACTTGCTCGGTCTGAATCTGGGGGAAGGAGCCCCTCCCATTTCTGTCTTCACTGATATTCATGGCTGGGAGAGCAGAGAGCAGGAAGCAACATCTATTACTTACCACTCATGCATTGCGTGCACAGTATCTTGCTTAATTCACTCTTTACCTCCTTTACAGATGACGAAACTAAAGCTCACAGAGGTCTCTGTCCCTGGCTCAGATCACACAGCTAGTGAGAGGCACAGCCAGGCCTCCAGTTAAATATGCCCCTGCTAGGAAGCCTTTCCTGCCCCCGGGCCCATGCCCACCCCCCAGCCCACTATATCTCCTGCAACACTCCCCTCCGTCCAGTATAAGTCCGGTGTTTGTCTGCCATAAAAAGGAGAAAGTGAGCTTCTGGAGGGCAGGGCCTCCAACCCACCTCCATATATTTAGCTTTTAGCACAATGCCAGCCACAGGGCAGGCTAACAGTTGGTGTTACTGAATGGATCCTGTGCCCCTTATGTGGCCTCCCGAGGTCAGGGATTCTGACAACCAGAAATAGAATCGCCATGACAGCAGCCAACATTTGCATTTTGCTTATCAGCATTTTGGTGCCAGAGGCAAGTCTGATTCTTGCAACAGCCCAAAGGCCCCAATCATTAGGTCCATTAAGGCCTTCCCTGGTGGCGCAGTGGTTGAGAGTCCACCTGCCGATGCAACGGACGCGCGTTCGTGCCCAGGTAAGGGAGATCCCACATGCCGTGGAGCGGCTGGGCCCGTGAGCCATGGCCACTGAGCCTGCGCGTCCGGAGCCTGTGCTCCGCAACGGGAGAGGCCACAGCAGTAAGAGGCCCGCGTACCGCAAATAAATAAATAAATAAATTATGTCCATTAAGTGGCCAGAAGACCCAAGCACAGGATCAGGGAACCCACAGGGCCCGCTTAGGCTCCTCGGTGAAAAAGCTGGAGCAGACCTGCCCCTCAACTCTGCCAATTCCAAACCCTACATGACCGCAGACAATTCTTTATTTTATCTCATCAATAAATACTAAATACTAATAAATACAAATACTCATATACCTCTTGCTATGTGCCAGGCAGTGTTCTAGCCTGAGTGGCAAACATTAACCTATTTATTTATATAATTTAAAAAATGATTTATTTTTATTGGAGTATAGTTGCTTTACAATGTTGTGTTAGTTTCTGTTGTACAGCAAAGTGAATCAGTTATATATATATATATATATATATATATATATATATATATATATCCCCTCTTTTTTAGAGTTCCTTCCCATTTAGGTCACCACAGAGCACTGAGTAGAATTCCATGTGCCACACAGCGGGTCCTCATTAGTTGTCTATTTTATATATAGTATCAATAGTGTATATGTGTCAGTCCGAATCTCCCAATTCGTCCCACCCCCGCTTCCTCCTTGGTGTCCATACATTTGTTCTCTACGTCTAAAATTACCTTGTTTAATCCTTAAAAATAACACAAAGAGGAATGTACTATTAAAATCATCTCCATTTTACTTCTGAGGAAACTGAGGCAGAGAGATGTTTAGGAATGTGACTTAATGCCATACAGCTGGTAAGGGGCCGAGTTCTCACCACTTGGCTACATGGCCTCTCCTTCAAAGTGACTCTTCATAAGCCTCTGCTCTGTGCCAGGCACTGGGTCTCACGTCATTTAATCTTTGTGGCAGCTCCTGGAGCAGATCTAGGCATCCCTAGCAGAGTCTCAGAGTTACGTAGATGGTAAGTGATACAGATGCATTTGGACCGGGTCTACCTGATTCCAGAGCCCGGAGTCTGTGCTTCCTGTGGGCTGGAGCTGGCTTCTCAATCATTTTGCTGTGGTCCAAGGGGCTGTGTCCACAACCACAGGTCACACCCTTGGCTTTGACTCGGATGTGCTGTCGTGAAGGTGGGGTCGGGGACTGGGGTTCACTGTGAGGCCGAAGTTTCTAAATTAGTAGGATTAAAGCAGAGCCCCTAATTGGGGGGTACAGTCTGGGGCTTTGGGAGTGGCTGGAGTGGGGCGCCACCAACCTCTGCAGTCAGGGCTCTGGTGCCAGGCGGATGAGAGCGCCTCATTTGAGTGGGGAGGGAGCTTAGGTGGGGGGCCCAGTTCCCTGGGCCTGTAAGCCCTAGGAGCAGGGCTGGCTCCACAGCGCCAAGCTGAAAAAGGCCTCAGGCTTGGTTAGACCCTCCGCTGTCACCAACTTGAAATTCTTAATTTTTTTTTTTTTTTTTTTGCGGTACGCGGGCCTCTCACTGTTGTGGCCTCTCCCGTTGCGGAGCACAGTCTCCGGACGCGCAGGCCCAGTGGCCATGGCTCACGGGCCCAGCCTCTCCGCGGAATATGGGATCTTCCCGGACCGGGGCACGAACCCGTGTCCCCTGCATCGGCAGACAGACTCTCAACCACTGCGCCACCAGGGAAGCCCGAAATTCTTAATTTTTAACAAGGAACACTGCACTTTCATTTTCCACTGGGCCCTGCAAATTACACAGCCAGTTCTTCCTCCGAGGGGAGCCTCCTACTGGCGCTTTTATTTGAATCTGATGCACGGTTTCCTGGTACCAAGCATGTTTTTGCAGCCAGGCACCCAGAGGGTGGTCGCTGAGAGTGCCCTGTGTATCAGCCGGGGAGGAGGTCTCGGAGCCCGTGAGACTGGAACGTGGTGAGGGAACTGGGGCTTCAGGTCTAAGTCATCTCTGTCTCCCTGCAGCCGAGCCTGGGAACCGGCGGTGGAAGAGCCACGTGGCAGATGTGCAGGAAATGGAGATGGAACGGTGACATCCTCCAGCCTGCAAGACGGCTGCACTCAAAATGCATCTCACCGCCACATCCTTGTCCCTTTATCTTTCCTCTTGTCACCTGAAGCTGCTTACTTGCCATTCCTAGGACTCAGTTTCCCCATCTTTAATTGGCCATATAGACCTAGATGAAAAGGCAGCTGGGTGTTCACTATCCAACAGTGGGACAGAGCTGTCTAGGGACGAGAGCAAAGCCCAATTCATAAACAAAAACGAGGGACTTCTCTGGTGGTCCAGTGGTCAAGACTCCTTGTTTACAATGCAGGGGGCACAGGTTCGATTCCTGGTCGGGGAGCTAAGATCCCACGTACTGCGCACTGGGGCCATAAATAAATAAAAACAATCACAGTCTGATGACACAGACATTCTACAACTGAGCATTAAAAACAAACTCTTGCATTGATACTTACTTCACAAATCATACTGCTACATATCTGGAAGAAAATAAAGCCAGACGTACAACCTCACCCTATGTGAAAATAAATTCTTTGTGTGTTAAAGATCTAAATGAGAAAAAGTATAAAAATATGAGAAGTAAAAAATGGAAATTAAAAAAAAATAACCTTGGGAAAGGGTTGGTTCTCATAAGCAAGAAATATATACCTAATAGCCATGAAGAAAACGTTGTCAGATTTAACTCTATAAATATTTCAAATTAGGGATGGCCAAGACAAAGACACCTAGAAAAGATGAAAGAGAAATGGCAGTCCAAGCCACCGCTGTCTGGTCGAATGTTCTCTGGTGGCGGAAGTGTTCTATCCTGCCCTGTCCAATACCGTACTCACTAGCCATACACAGCAAGCGGGCCCTTGCGATGAAGCTAGTGTGACTCAGGAAATGAATTTTAAATGAAATTAAATTTAAATTGGTTTAAGGGACTTCCCTGACGGTCCAGTGGTTGAGACTCCATGCTTCCACTGCAGGGGATGCAGGAACTGAGATCCGACATGCCGTGTGCAGCGGCCAAAGGAAAAAAAAAAAAAAAAAGGTTTAAATATATATAGCCACAGGTGGTTGGTGACTGCCATGATGACCAGTGAAGGCCTGAGAAAAAAATGCCTAAAACTTTTTATGACAGACAACCCCCTAAAAAACAAACTCCTATCAAATAATAAGAAAAAGATAAATAATTCAGAAGGGGAAAAAATTAAGGACATAGAGAAGACATTCCTAAAAGAGGAAATGTAAACGGAACATAGGCGTTTGCTCAAGTTCGCTAATCATCAGAGAAATGTAAATTGAAATACAATGAGGTATCAGTGTTTGCACATCACATTGACAAAGCTTAAGAAATTAGTAACACCCAGGGCTGCCAAGGGTGTGGAGAAATGGGAAGTCATACATTACTGGTGTGTGTAAATTGCTACAAGTTTTGTGGAAAATTATCCACAATGATTATTCAATTATTGCAGTTGAAACTGTGCATACCTTTGATATGGACAACCTACTTCTAGGAATGATCTTATGAGATCAAAAGCAATAATACCTAAGAATTGATGACTAAAGAAATATATTACATCACTCTTTGTATAGTCCTAAACTGGAAACAATCTTAGTATTCACCAACAAGGGAACTGGGGGGAGGGACTACTCATTTTTTTTTTTCTTTAAAATCTCCAGGTGATTCTGACTGATCAGGTTTGGACCAACAGAATTACATGTACCATAACTGAGGTACCCAATTCTCTAAGGAACATTTAGGTTGTTTCCAGCTTTTCACTGTTTTTTTTTTTTTTTTAATAAACTTTTAATTTTAGAACAGTTTTAGACTAACAGAAAAATTTCAAGGATTTTACAGAGTTCCCATACCCCCCAAACAAAATTTCTCCTATTATTAATGTCTTACATTATACGACACATTGTTATAAGTAATGAACCAATATCAATATATTACCTTTAACTGAAGTCCATTGTTATTGAGGTTTTCTTAGATTTTATCTATGTCCTTTTACTGTTTTAGGATTCTATTCAGGAAGAATATTTTTAGAGCTAAATCTTAGAACACATTTTAAATTTGTTCCTTCGGATGAAATTCTCTAAATTGGAATGGTTGGATTTAAGGGTACATGTATTTTTGAAAGCTTTTTATAAGTATTGCTAATTTATCCTCTTCTGACCTATTTTAGCTGATTATTTTGTTTCTCCATTGTGCCAGCTATCTATTTCTGTATAACTGATTGTAAAATTTGGTGGCTTAAATGACAGCAATCATTTATTTTGTGCACAGCTGCCATTGAGGCAGGGCTGGGTGGATATAACTTATCTCTACTCCATGCAGTGTCAGCTGGGGTGACTCCACCCGGGACCAAAGGATCCCCTTTCAAGATGTCTCACTCACGTGGTTGGCAAGTTGGTGCTGCTGATCAGCTGTGAACTGACCTGGAACACTTACACGTGACCTCCTCATGGGGGCTGCTTGGGCTTCTTCACAACATGGTGGCTGAGTTCCAAGAACCAGTGTATTGAAATTGCCAGGAAGAATGTGTATCACTTTCTATAACTAGCTTTGGAAGTCATACAACATGGCTTCTACTGTAGTCACAAATCCAGATTTAAGAGGAGGAAACACAGACCCCATTTCATTATAGGAGGAACGTCAAAGTCATAGAGTAAGATCACGTGGGAGGGAAGATATTGTTGCAGTCATCCTTGGAAAATATAATCTGCCACATGTTAATCCTGGCAGCCAAGTTTTACAACTTTTCTAGAGCCTGACCTCTGATACGAATTTTCCAGTGAAAAGAGCTTTGAGTTGTTAAAACCCAAGCCTATGCCAGAATTTCATACTTTTAACAGGGATTTGAAGAATGTTAGCACTTTGAGGTGGAACAGGCAGCTGACCTCTGATATGATTTTTCCAGTGAAAAGAGCTTTGAGTTGTTAAAACCCAAGCCTATGCCAGAATTTCATAATTTTAACAGGGATTTGAAGAATGTTAGTACTTCTGAGGTGGAATAGGCAGCCTTTTATCCCAGTGGTTTCCAACATTCTTTCATGGCATGGCACACGTAGTAACATTTGCCTCGCACATGGGGGTTAACTGAGGGGATTTGAGGACATCTGCAGGGCTATGTGAAAAAGCGTTGTATTTTCCTTAGAGTACATAGTTAAGATAAAATATTAGAGAAAATACTAAATATTGGATTTGTATAAATAAAATATTTTCAAGTTTCTTTATTTTCCTTTCTTCTTTTTCTTTTTTGCCCACATCGCGTGGCATGTGGGATCTTAATTCCCCAACCAGGGATAGAACCCGTGCTCCCCGCAGTGGAAGGGCAGAGTCCTAACCACTGGACCACCAGGGAATTCCCTCAAGTTTCTTAATGAGAAACTTGCGCTTGCATCTCTTTTTTAATATTCAGGTTCTGAAACGGCAATATGAAACTTCTGATCAAGATGTTTAAACTCAAAACACTGATTAGCAATTTTCCCACCCAGGTAAATAATAAACAATTAAGAACAACAACAACAACGACGAAATTAAGAGCGATTGTCACAATTTGAAATTATGTTTAAATAACCTAACAGTCCTTTCTTTTATTTCTTTGACACCTGTGCTGCTGAAATTTTGGGGGGGTTAACATGAAGGGATTTTGAGTCAAACTTTTCTATATCAAATTTTTGAAAAATCAATGAAGCTCTATTTTGCAAAAGTGTACACATAGAGCCGTCACCTACAAATACCGGAGATGTCACAGATGAGCAGAGACTCAGGATGGTTGCCTTGAGCTTCCTGCTCCCCGCTCCCACCATACAGCTACCATACCAGGTCTGTGAAAGGCAGGCCAGGCTCAGCACCACGTAGATGCCCAGGTAGGAGGGCACCTGTCCGCAGTACTCAGGGCTTGCAGCCTGGGGAGACTGCTCTGGGACTCCAGCCCCCGAGCCCTGCCTTTCCAATATATTTCAGGCCGCAAAGGCCCCACCCAATGCATAAATTATACCCCCAGCAGCTACTCAATACACACTTGCTGGAAGTGAATTTGAGTTCTGGCAAGAAGCTCCCTGATGGGGACATAGGATGCGCAAAGTCCAGGTCTTTCCCTCCAGGAGCAAAAACGTGGAATGCCTCCAAATGGATCCCCTCATGTCCCTAATTGACAAAGCCCTCCCCAATCTGTTCTTGAACACAGTAAAAGAAACTAAGCAGCAGAGCAGTCTAGCAATCGGCCACTAGAGGGTGAACACTTGAAGCTCTTTTTGTGATGATTGTAGAGGGCACAGTTTGCTTTAGTCAGCCCTGTTATTAGGTTTGTCATACTGAAGGTCACAGACATTTCATAACAGAGACATCTCCTGTTATCTGAGGCCTCAGTCTGGGGCCTGGGTGCCCCAGATAGGGGAAAACAATGGGTTTTCCAATAGTGGGAACATGATAGGGGAAAACATTGGGTTTTCCAATGGGTTCATTCATGCATTCATCTGTCCATCCATCCATCCATCCTTCTGTCCGTCCATCCATCCATCCATCCATCCATCCAGTCAGTCATTCTATTACTCATCCAGCCATTCACTCAAGAAGCACTGACTGAGTTCCTACTATGGGCTGGGTCTTCACTGGGTGCTGGGGAGAGAGAAATGAATCAGAGCCCTGCCTGCCCAAGACTTTCTCAGTCCGGGGAGACAGAGAGTGTCACAAGCAGCCAATGACCCTACAGCCTTGGGACTGTGTGACCTCAGAGGAGGGCACAGGCCATGACTGTGGTTGGACCAAAGGCACCATGATGTGTGATGTCCCCCTACTTCCAGGCCTTTCCCCATGGCTTCTACACAGCGAGGACCGGTCACCGGGGCGCATAAGAGTGGTCAATAGCCTTCCTGGAATATGACTTCCACCAGGAGAACGTCACGCCAATCTGTGCGCACTGGCCCCTATGCCTCCCTCCTCAGTGGGAACCGACTCCAATCCAGCCCCAGCCTGGCGTTCCTGTCCCTTGTCAGTGTGACTCCAGCTGGCCTTGGTAGCAAGACCTCTCCTGGCTTGGCTGCCCGGTCACATCTGTGGTCCCTGGTGCCTCACTCTCCCGCCTCCAGGTGTTAGAGAGCTTCTGAGCCAACCGGTTTGTATTAGCATAACTGGTTTATTGAGCAGTTGCGACTCCTCAGGGTATGAACGTGACATGCATTGCTCTATTTTTTTCTGGGAGCTGCCCTGGCTGTGTCATGGTGAAGGTCTTTCCCTCTGGGTAGCGGCTCCACCAGGGAAGGCTCAGCCTTCTTCCAGAAAGTTCAGTCACTTGCAATTAGGAAGAACTCAGCTCTGTTCCCTTGAAAATGTGGATCTCACATCTATTTAAAGCTCTTTCTCTTTTCCCCCAGAGCTAGTGAGACTGAGAGCGCTAAGGGTTTAGGATCAGGGCTGGAGGCTGGCTTGGGGGAGGGGCGGGCTGAGATCTGCTCCCTCGGGCCCCTGCCCCCACCATCCTGGCACATCCCCTCAGACTGGATGGGGAAGGACAGAGGTTTGCTTCACATACCCACAGCAGCTGTCCCTTTGCCTGGCTAGCACCGCCAGGCCACCAGCAACAACTAGGCAGGATCCATTCTCCATCCTCTTGGCGGTCAGAAGGGATGACCCTGGCCTGTCTTCCTGCCTGTGGCCCCGTTACACCCTGTCCCTCCGGAGAGTCCCTCCCGGCCCTGGTCACACGGGGAGGAGGAAGTCTGGGGACCAAGCAGGTATCTAACCAGGGACCCAAATCTAGTCTTTTCACTCTGAAAACAGCTCCCCAATTTACATGTTTTCTTGGGACTGCCCTCCTTTTCCTTGGGGAGGAAACACACCCCGTTTCCCACTCTCACAGGAAAGAGGGAGACAGAATGCTTTCTCCTCACAAATGCAGCATGTCCTCAACAGCTGCTTTCCTTGTTTCCTGTCCTCCCGTCTGTCCCAGGGGCTGGGGGTGGTAATAGTCTGGGTCGCCAAACTGGTACCTCCAAGTTGGCTCTGCCGCCAGGTGACCGACCCAGCGCTGAGAGTTCCTGGACTTCACATGTGCGGTAGTTGCCACCTCTTGTTCTCGGCTGTGGGCTTTAGTGGTCCTTTCAGAGCAATAAGAAAATCCTGGTTAGGCACTGTATACCATTGGGACACTGGCCTGGGTCCTCAGGGGCCATTTATAAAGGAGTGGGGAAGCCATCCCGGCCTTCTGAGTCCAGACGTGCTGCTGTGTCTCCACCCCCCCATCTCTCTGGGCCTCAGCTCCGCAGCTCACCCACCGCAGTGGCGCAAGGGCAGCTGGAACAGGGTGGGTGAACAGGGTGGACTGTGCATGCGGGTGTCACCGCATGCTAGTTATTTGGCCCCTTTAAAACACGGGTCTCGGGCTTCCCTGGTGGCACAGTGGTTGGGAGTCCGTCTGCCGATGCAGGGCACACGGGTTCGTGCCCCGGTCCGGGAAAATCCCACATTCCGCGGAGCGGCTGGGCCCGTGAGCCATGGCCGCTGAGCCTGCGCGTCCGGAGCCTGTGCTCCGTGACGGGAGAGGCCACAACAGTGAGAGGCCCGCGTACCACAAAAAAACCCCAAAAAACAAAAACAAAACACGGGTCTTAAGACAACTGGTTCAAAAGTAATTTGGGGAGAGGCTGCGTTCAAATGGGGGAGGGGCAGAGAAGGAGGATGGGCAGGGGGTGCAGCCTCATCTCTCTTTTTTCCCCTGGCTTCAAACCTGTATATGCCCCACGAGCAAAATACAGCCTTGCAGCTAAGGACCCCTGTCCTCGGAGCGCGCCATCTATTGCTACAGGACACTACCAGGGCTTTGAAGGGCCTGGGGTACAATTCTACTGCTCCCTACAAGATGGCAAGGTACCCCATCCCAACCAGCACAAGGACTGCATGTACCTTCTGAAGGCTCCTGTCCATCTGAAATCTTGGCCTTTTAAGCTGTTTGAGTGCTGGGAGGGGATCTCAGTGTGGGCTCAGGGCCCCTTTCCCATCTAGAGAGCACTTTGTGGAGGTGGGGGATTCCTAAACACTTGCAGTGAAGCTCCCAAGCCCTGGCCTTCTGTCTTGGTCTGTTGGCTGGGCCACGGACCCTGCCTCAGACCTTGGTGCCCTCCCCGGGAGCCCTCCCCTGGGGTCTGCTCACGCTTGCCATTCACTTACAGAACCAGCTGTGTCTGTGGCCAGGCTCCCCTCGTGCCTATACCCTAGTATACCTTAGCCCCGCTAGGGCTGCTCAGATGTCCTCTGGGACCAAGCTTACAGGACCCATCCCTTCATCTCTCCATATGCTCTGTGTCCAAGCCTGACTCATTGTGACAGCAAGAGCTGGTGTCCTCTGGAGAATCCTGTCCTTCCAACCTCCAGGCCACCATCCACGGTCCCAGCCTCCAGCCCTGTAGCAGGTCTATGTTGCTTCAGAAGCTCGTCCTAGGGGCAGGGGCGTGCACAGAGTTGGACTGAGCTCTCTTGGGTTTTCCACTCAACGCTATTTGGAACCTGTCTACCAGCTCGGCCTGTATCCCTCTGCCCTTCTATGTCACGGGATTGTACTCTCACCATTCTGTCTGAGCTCACATTCTCCATGACCTCCTGTGCAGCACCCCTTATCACAGAATGTTCTGTAGACCCTTTTCAGGATTAGCCACAGTTACACTTGGAATTCTGCAGCCTATGCATTTGGTGCTATGTAGGGGAGACAGAATGTTGGGGTTCACCTTACCTATTGGTATGTCTGCTGGATGAGCATCTATACCCTAGCAGAGGCCCTTGTGTCAAGTTCAGGAGCTGTTAGTTCTGATTACCCAGGACTAGGAGTCTCAGCAACTCTCCTGATCATCTAGGAGATCCCAGAAGACAAAGATTTCTGAACTGGGGCAGATCACTTTGCTTATCCTTCTCGATCAGGTGTTCCACTGATTATTATGGGATGTGAGCTGTTATGGTGATGGGAAAGGCCCTCAGTTGGGAAGGGGTGGTGAGTGAGGCTGAAAGAAAGACCTCGGCAAAGCTCCGCCTCTGAGCTAAGTTCAAAATCTCACTCTGTCTCTACTCATGTTGCTGGGGACTATTGGAGGTAGAGAAGGTCTTATGGATCTGGGAGCCAGACGGCCTCTGAATTCCCTGCATTTACGTGGCAGAGATGGCTGTCCTCCCTCACCCCTTCCTCGTCTCTATCACTCCTCTTCTCCACACCGCTCCCCAGCCCCCCGCCCTCAGTCCCCTCTGGGATGATACACTTACCCGAGAGGGCGCACCTCCTGGTTTCCCGTTGCCTGTTCTGCGGTTGCAGTTCTAGATGCTCTGCTGTGTCCAGATGTAGGGGTCAGCTACAGGAGCCCTTGAGTCAGCCCCTCATAAGGAGTATTTTCTTGACTCCTGCAACATTCTCGATCCTGGAGAGTTCATTGATTCCAGTGAGTGTCCTGCATGTCAGTCACTTCCAGTCTGTTTCCTGGTAGAAGGACAGGCATTTGGGCGGCCTCTGCCTTTCTGACTGGTCTTCTGTCTGCCCCCCTTTACCATCCTCCATGGCCTGTGGTTCCTGCCAGTCCCAGGACCTGCAGGAGCCCCGCCAGCCCTAAGTGCTTCTCTTTAATGACCCGCAGGATTGCCATGGCAATGAGAGATGATTTTAATCTGTAAAGTGGTGTCTTCGTTAAGCTCCTCTTGGAAACCACTTGAGCTGGAGTCTGCCAGCTGCACCTTCAGGCGAGCCCTATAATATCACAGAGCCTCTCTGGGTGAGATTCCAAATGGAAAAGTATCTTCAGAGCCTCTGAGGATAGCTGTCTAGACAGAGGGCCTGGATTTTTTTCCTTTGAGGGAGGGAAATCTGGAACACTTCAGTTCTCCTAGCAGCTACTCTTGGCTCCATTTCATGACTCTGCATACAGCAGGTGCTCTATTGATGCTGGTTGACTTGAGTGGGCTGGCCTTGAACACCAGATGCTTATCGATCTGAGTCATTGCCCATTTTTTAATTGTGTATTTATTTATTTATTTTGCTGTTGAGTTGTAGGAGTTTCTTACGTTTATGCTTGTACTTTACTGCTGCTTCCCTGAAGCATCCTTTCAGCCTCTGAAGGAAGTGAGAGAAGGAGGTGATGGCTGTGTCACATGACCAGCAGCAAGGGGTGGGGCCCTAGCTCCTTCTTGTCAAAGTCCAGGACAGCGTGAGCAACCCATCTGTGTAATGGGCAAGCTGAGAAACACAGAGGGTGGTCACAAGGTGAAGCAGGTGGGGTGACGCTGTTCTGGTCCTGGGTTCCCGTTGAAATCGCTGTGCCTGTGCTCAGGCAGTGGGTTTTGTATTTCTAGGGGCAGGTGCATTCACCCCGTGCTAAGACGCTGGAAGCTTTGCGGGAAGAGGGCAGCAGCTGTGGAGGAGGGATGACAGAGAAACGGATGACACCTTCGATTCCTTGAAAATAAATGCCTGCATAAGAGGGACTTGTGAAATTCTCAGAGGAGCATATGACTGGAGGTTGGGTAGCAGGGTTGGGGGCATGAGGCTGGAACTGGTATCCATGGCCGTTGGTGCAGGGTGTTTTCAGGGATGCTGTGATGGTTCCATTCTCCATACTAGAAAAGGCAGCTCTCCATCCAGGCTGGTGGTACTGTGCACCTGAAATGCTACCATCTAGGAAGTCTTTTGGCATAAGGCTAACATCTCAGAATGGGTACAACCTGAATACCAATAAGGACCTCTTTTGTGTCATGGACTTAATCAGAATGTTTTCTGAGGATGGTTTTAGGAAAAGGAGCAAGGAAGAGACAGCATCTAAAGAGGGCTGATGGGGGGCTTCCCTGGTGGTGCAGTGGTTAAGAATCCGACTGCCAATGCAGGGGACACGGGTTCAGTCCCTGGTCCGGGAAGATCCCACATGCCTCAGAGCAACTGAGCCCGTGCGCCACAACTACTGAGCCTGTGCTCTAGAGCCCGCGAGCCACAACTACTGAGCCCGCGCACTACAGCCTGTGCTCCGCAACAAGGGAAGCCACCGCAATGAGAAGCCCATGCACCGCAATGAAGAGTAGCCCTCACTCGCCACAACTAGAGAAAGCCCGCGCACAGCAACAGCAACGAAGACCCAACGCAGCCAAAAGTAAATAAATTAAATAAATAAATTTATTTAAAAAAATAAAAAATAAAGAGGGCTGATGGGGAGTGGAATACCTTGTCCGGGGAAGATAATTATTATGCAGATATTATTTTCCCTATGATACATATTATCTGATTATCAAAGTAAATACAGATTCATTGTAGAAATATTGGAAGAGACAGGACAGTGTAAAGAAGAAAATAAAAATAACCTATTTGTTCTATCCCAGGCATAACTGTTGTGGACATTTTGGTGTAGCCTTCTAGATTTCAGTTAGGTGCACGGGCTCTGGAATCAGATTAACTTGTATTGGGGAATCGCATCAATAACTACTGCTCTCCTACCTCACAGAACTTTCCCTTAGGGGCCCTGGAAATCTCATTTCCATAGTGTCGTTGTCACTAGGGCTGGTCTTCAGATGTTTCTGGGACCCCCGTTTGTGAGACTGCACTTTCGGGTTCCCTTGCGAATCAGTGGGACCATGTGATCTGTTTTGGCCAACAAATCATGAATGAGGGCCATGTGCCATTTTCGGGCAGGAGCTGGAAGTTGCCAGTGCAAGACTCTCTGGAGTTCTCTTTGCCACCTCTCTTGACAAAGTTTCTTTCTATGGAAAATGGGATGATAATAATACCTACTTGATCGTATTCTGGGAAGGATTAAATAAGATAATGCAAGTAAATCCTTTTGAAGTGTGCCTGGCCCATAGGAGGGGCCTCCACAATGTTACCTGCCATTGTTATTATTGTTAATATTGTTGATCCCTGATAGCAGTTCAGGATCTCACTTGCAAAGGTTTTTCTTCAATTCCGTTCAAAAGTGACTGAGCTCGTTCTGAGCTTGTTTTCTTCTTCAATTCCATTCCAAAGTGACTGAGCTTTGCCTCTTTGTGACTGTGATAGGCACAAAAGAAGGCAGGAAAAACTTCCTGTTCTATGAGATCGCAGTCTAGAGCAGGGCAAGCAGATAGGTAAACATCTTGACTTCCAGGTAGATGATGGTAAATGTTCTGGAACAGAGAAATAAGCAGAGATCAAGGTCTAGGGGAAGAATCCCCGGCCCCACTCTGGGTGGGGCTGAGAGAAACAGTCTACCTGCCTGGCTGTCTTATTTCTGTGTCTCTGCTGATCGAGCTGACATATAGCCAAGCTACGGTTCACCAGTTTGGCTGGGTTATTTTTGGAACGATTCTGTAATCGTTTTGCTTCTATGAGTGCAGGGCAAGCTTAACAAATGTCTCTCCTAACCTACAGTATGCCTCCTGATGTACCCAGAGACACTAATTGGATACTAAGTGCTTGCTTTCCTGCTGAGGGAAATGTCAGGTTCTAATAATGTTCCATTATTAGGCCCACATAATTTCCTGCCTGGACTATTCTAACAGCCTCATCACTGGTCTTCCTGCTTTAAATACTTTCCTTTATGGTCTATCCTCAACACTGCTGATTTGGAATTGCTATTTCTCTACTCAAAACACTTCAATGATTCCCTAAGATATAGGTCTAGGAACTAAGAGATGAAGGAAGAGTGGGCCTGCTCCCAGGACCCACTTTCAGAATGTCTGCATCCTGTTCCCACAACTTTGGACTCAGTGGGTTTGGAGGTCTTGACCCTCGAGGCGGGGTGGGGAATGATTCCATCAAAGGAGATAACATGAGTTCCACTAAATTTCAAATTATGGCTACTGCCTGCTCCCTTTGGGCTCTTTGTGCTGACAGGGACAAAAAGGGAGTCACCATCTTGGCAGTGGTAACTGATTCATCACCAGGTGAAAATAGGGCTCCTGTCATGCAAAGGGGGCAAAGAAGAATACATCTGGCACCAAAGTGATCCACAAGGGCGTCTCTTAGGTCTCCCCTGTCCAAATTTGATGGTAAATGGTCAAGTGTTATAGCCACAGCCTGAGAAGGGCATAATGACCAGGAGCTCAGACCACAGGGTAACCCACAAAAGGAAACCACCTAGATCAGAAGAGGTGCTTCCTCAGAGTGGGGGGATCTCACAGGGGTAGTAGAGGAAGGAGCTGATGCAGTTATGACCTTGAGACAAGCTGCAACGGCAAAGCCTTCTCTTTGTAAGTTTCCCCCAGGAAAAGAGGCCCACCGGAATCCTGACGGTGCTCCTCTCAAAACGTACACAAAGCAAGTGGATCTGAGTAGCTCAAAGGATGGACTGTAGTGGATTCTGTCATTTCCCACCCAGACTTCTCCCATGTTCAGTACTGCAGCACTTGTTCTCCCAGCTACAAAGAATGGTGAGTGCTGACAGTTTTCAGCTGAGTCCCTTTCTCCAGTGATTGTCCTTAGCTATGAGAGCCACCCCACCCCAAGTGATGCCCCTTCCTAGTGCAGCCTGCATCTGGTGACTTAGCTATGAGAGCCACCCCACCCCAAGTGATGCCCCTTCCTAGTGCAGCCTGCATCTGCTGACAGTTTTCAGCTGAGTCCCTTTCTCCAGTGATTGTCCTTAACTATGAGAGCCACCCCTCCCCAAGTGATGCCCCTTCCTAGTGCAGCCTGCATCTGGTGACTGGGTGAAGTGGGGATAAAATGATCTGGTCCCCTTGCCCCATTTGGGAAAACTCTTGAGGACCATCTGCAGAATTTCCTGTAGGATTGGCTGAGGTCTTATAGTCCAGCTTCTCCTTCTGCCCAGTCCAACTTCTGTTACTCACCCCCAGCGGTTGACCTTAGGTGTACATCCCAATGAAATTCTTGTATGCAAGCAACCGTCTCCGAGTGTGCCGCCCGTGGAATTTGACCTGCAACAGCTCCTTCATCACCCCTTCCTTCATCATGCTGCTTGGAACTCTGTTACGATGGATGGGGCTCCATCTTGTGTCACGAGGTTGAAGGCCACACTCTAAGTGTGTTGGAGTAGAAATCTAGTAATGTTTGGGTCCTAGATGTCTGTGGAGCCGCCATGCTGGCCACAAATGGCCTATAGCTGAGCTTTTATCCTTTTAAATTCACCGACATTTTGGGTCTTTGCTACATGCAACTGAACATTAATTGAGACCCAAGTAGAGATGGGGTGTAGGCGATTGAATATATGCATCTGGATCTGGGAAGTAAGGATTGAAGCTAGTGATGTAAATTTGGGATTCATCAGCAGAGAGATGGTACTGAAAGCTACGGGAGTGTGTATGTATGGAGAAGAGAAACAGGCCAAAAACTGAGCCTTGGGGCATGCTCGTACTTAGAGGGTGGAAAAGGGGGAGGATCATGACAAGGAGACCACTCAGAGAAGCTACTGAGGAGGAAAATCAGGAGTGTCCAGTGCAGAAGCCAAGGGCAGAAAGTGATTCAGCAAAGACGGTTTGGTCAGCGGGTCCCCATCACTAACTTGATGAAATACCAAGACTTGGAAGAGAGGACCCAAGGTGCTTCATGGCCACTGCCTGCCCTGGACTTGATGCGCCCATAACATGAACCTGCTTTTGCCTCCAGCACACACTATGCTGTTTCTGATCTCAGTGCCTTTGCTCATGTGGACTGCTCTACCAGGAATGCCTTTGCCACCTTCACTAGGCTAACTTCTACTCATCCAGTCACACTCAGCTCTGTCTTAATTCCTCCCGGAAGCCTTCCCTGACTTCTCTCCCTTCTCTCCCTCCCAAACAGTATTAAGCACCCTTCCTTTGGACAGACATCAGGTCTCTATCATGGGGCTGATGACGCTGCTTTGTAATTGGTACTTCACTTCTGTCTCCACAGTAGACTGTCAACCTTTTGATGGCAGGGTGTGGAAGAATCATCTCCACACCATAGCTGGTATGTGAAACCCAACAGGCACTCTACAAACATCTATGGGATGAAGTAATAGTTCTATGCAACTAATATAGCTTATTCAAATCTCTCCATCTATTTAGGAATCCCATAATAAATCCCTTTATTAGGCTATCATGTGTATTTATCCATTTTATTTGAAATGCTAAATATACAAAAGCTCTTTGTAAGCCGTAAGCTACCCACTGAATTTAAGGGATGCTGGAAGGGTCAGGATTAGGGAATAGCCCCTGCTGGTCTTCTCTGGGCTGAGGGCTGGGCCTTCTCAAAGGGACGCCCCTGGCTGTCAGGAGATCTGCAGGCTCGTTCCTCATTCTTTTTGCAAGAACGTTTACGTTCAGTTTCTCTCACTCACCCCACCTACATCTTTAAAACCTCTTCTTTGGAACAGCAGACTTCGCCTCCCACTCCAGACAGGTTTCTGTGCTAATCTTAATTTGGGAATAATCAGTACAAATTGGGTTTTTATTCAGCACCTCCTACACCTCTCTATTAATTCCAGTACATTAACAAATACCAAAATATTCATGTAAAAATATTTCTCCCTTCAGAGAACATTGTTCCTTGTTCCGTGTTCCTCTGTTTAATGCCATCTGATCAGAGTTGACTATAGATTTAATTATTGTTTTACTGAAACCTGACATCTCTCTGTCAGACATGCAGGGAAAAGAGCTCAGATTGGGGACTAGAAGGGAGATGGCTGTGCATGACGATGGAGTACAGACGAACATGTAACCTCCTTCTCCGTACACTTAATAAGAAACAGACAGAGGAGGCACACCGGCTGAGGATCAAGGGGTCATGTTCAAGTAAGGCAAGTACTGAAACCTCTGACCACAAATGTGAAAGGCGTCATCAGAGATGGAAGTTTCTAGAACTCCGAGCAGTGGCTTTCTCCACAGCTGAGAAGCAGCATGTCTGCCATACATCTCACTCTGAAATCTGTACTTGGAGGGAACAGGTGCGCATAGGTGGGTGAGAAGCCTGACAGAAAGGTGTGGAACGGCCCTTCTAGGTGTGGATGGGCCCTTCTTAAACAGGGGAGATTTTTGTCCTCCAACAAACGCTTGGCGAAGTTTGGAGACATTCTTGGTTGTCACAACCAGGGGTGGGGATGGGGGAGTGCTACTGGTACTTAGTGGGTAAGCCAGGGATGCTGTGACATATCCTACAGTGCACAGGACAGCCCCACTGCAAGAAATATTCCAGCCCCAAAAGTCAATAGTGCCGAGGTTGAGATCCTGCTATAGATGTAAGAGCTCTTATCTTCCTTCTAGGGATAAATTGTATTCACTGGGAGTGGAGGAAATATTTTGTTTTTCTCTGACCATATTCTCTGTGTTTACTGGTTACTTGGACGGTATGTATCAGCTCAGTGAAAACCCAGCTGTATGCTGTCTACAAAAAAACTCATCTAAAAGAGCAATTCAGATCAGTAAAATGCAAACAAAAGGAAAATGCATACAAATGCGTATCAGGAAAAGGCAAACAAAAGCAGAAGTATATTAACATCAATAAAAATGTAAGATAAAAGGAGAAACACAAATGGGGGAATTTCATACAGATAAAATTGACGGTTTCCAATGAAATCCTTAAATTCTAAGTAAAATAACATCAATGTAAACTTTTTAGAAGTTGCAAAAAAAAAAGAGGGAAATGAATAGATACAAAATAATAAGAGGGCTTCCCTGGTGGCAGAGTGGATAAGAATCTGCCTGCCAATGCAGGCGACATAGGTTCAATCCCTGGTCTGGGAAGATCCCACATGCTGCGGAGCAACTAAGCCCGTATGTCACAACTACTGAGCCTGTGCTCTAGAGCCCGCGAGCCACAACTACTGAAGCCCATGCACCTAGAGCCCGTGCTCCGCAACAAGAGAAGCCACTGCAATGAGAAGCCCTCTCGCCACAACTAGAGAAAGCCCATGTGCAGAAACGAAGACCCAACACAGCCAAATAATAATAATAATAATAATAATAGGAGATGTTACATTAGTTTATGGTGGTTTTATGGTAGATAGATGTATATCACTTGGTTCATGGTAGACCTCCCCCCCACATAATAGACATAAACAATGAAACGAACACTACACCCAAAAAACAGACAATTCATCTCTTTTGCAAGGACCCATGGAACATTTATTTAAAAATATGATTAATATTAATATGACATACATCAGCCAGTTTCAAAAAATGGAAAATATCATATTTTCCCATCAACAATCGAATAGATCATATTCCCTGATCCCAGTGTAATCAAACTATAAAGACAAAACATAAACAAAAAGCCTAACTCTGCTTACGTCTTAATCTCTTCCTTAAACACCTCTGTCGTAGAGGAGACCAAAGCTGAAATTCTGAAGCAGTGCAGCTCCATATGGTAGCTACGAGCCCCACGTAGCTATTGAAACGTGGCACCTGACATGTGGCTAGTCTGAATTGCTGTGGGCGTGAACACACTGGATTTCCAAGACTTAACATGAAAAAAGAATGTAAACTATCTCATTAATGTATTGATATTTTTATTGATTACATGTTTAGATGATAATATTTGGGGTATACTGGGTTAAATAATAAATATTATTAAAATAATTTCACCTGTTTCTTCTTTCTACTTTTTAAATGGGGATATTGTACACTGTAAAATGACAGATGATGTCACATTATATTTCTATTGGTAGTTCTGCTCTAGAATATCCACAAAAATAAAATGTGATGACACAATAAACACTACATATTAAACACTATAGAATGTGGCTAGAGCAGTGTTTGGAAAAAATTACTAGCTTACATATCTATGCTACTAAGTAAGAAAGAATGAAATGAAATAAAATTAAGCAATTAATATAAGAATTTAGAAAACATAATTAAACTAACCTAAGGAAAGTAGAGGGAAGACACTAATGAAGAGAAAAGTAGCAAGCAATTTAGAAGACAGAACAAAAATGATGCAGAGATTCAAGAACATAAATTGAAGATTTGCTGAAAAAATTATAAAATATAATAACCACTGCCTTACCTATTTTTTTTAAGTGGAGAAAACTCAAAATTTGAATTAAGAAAAAAAAGAAATTAAATTTTAAAAAATGATTATAGAGTGATTTGCACAACCTCTGCGGTTAAACATTAGAAAATCTAGACAAAATGCATAATTTTCTAAAAAAAATTATGTCATCAAAATTTAATAAAGAGGAGTCAGACCATGGAAGAAATTGGGAAAGGGACCTAAGACCTACCCCTTTCAACCATCCCACCTCCACAAGGATGCGGCTGGTTTCGTAGGTGAATTCCATCTGTATGGAAAATATAAGGAGTTATGATGACTGTTTAAAGGTTCGAAGGTGGGGATGTATGTATATGTATAGCTGATTCACTTTGTTATACAGCAGAAACTAACACACCATTGTAAAGCAATTATACTCCAATAAAGACGTTAAAAAATAATAAAGGTTCTAAGGTACAGAACTCAATTGATAAAATCATAATAAAGCTACTCTCTTTAAAAGTACTAAGTCCCTAGATTTCACAGGTAACTTCTTCCAAACCTTTGAGAAACAGATAACCACAGTGCTACTTAAACTGTTCCCAGAGACAGGAGAATCTCACCAAAACTTTACCAAAGCCTGAAAGAAAAAGGCAAAAGAGAAAAGAAAGACATCTACAGATCAAACTCAGTTATGACAACCAACGCAAAAATCCTTAATATAGTATCAGCAAAGAGAAGCAGAAGACACTAAAAGAAAGATACATGAAGAGAGATCAATCTGAAGAATGTAAGGATGGTTTAATATTAGAAAATTTTATGCTAAAGAATGCATTTGCTATCGTGCAACCTTCATTTCAGTTTGTATTTTATTTATTTATTTACTTATTTAAAATCTTAACCTTTTTTGATTTTTATGCAGAAGTTATTAGGACCACTTTAAAAAACTTTGTTTATTTGACTGTGCCAGGTCTTAGTCGCAGCATGTGGGATCTTTCGTTGCGACATGTGAACTCTTAGTTGTGGCATGTGGGATCTAGTTCCCCAACCAGGGTTCGAACCTGGGTCCCCTGCATTGGGAGCATGGAGTCTTAGACACTGGACCACCATGGAAGTCCCTCAGTTTTTTTTAAATTAACAAAATAAATACTAATGGATATTTCCTTAACATTATGAAATATTATAATCTTCCATCCAAAAAGCTAGCACAGCTTAATGTGAAAAGCCAGACACATTCCCGTTAAGGTCAGAAACAAGAACTCCCACTATCATATATGAGAAAGATATAAAAGGTACAAAACTCAGAAAGGAAGAGGCATCTGGTTGTAAAGTTTATGCCAAAAATCAAACCTTTACTATATTACAAATAATAACCAGTTAGAAAATCTAAGGGAAGAAAAGATGCCATTTACAATAGAAACATAAAAATACTTAAGAACAAATGTGTTAATCAATGTTAGTACAGTCCTAACCTTATATAGTCCAGTACAGTGTAGTCCTAACCCTATGCCAAAAACTTAAAATTCCTATTAAAAGCTGCACAAATTATTTTAGTAAGTGAAAAACCTCCCTTGTTTTTCTTTGGAAGACTATTCAGTAGGGTAGTTTTAATTCCTGAATTTAATCTCTAAATTAAGTGTGTTCCCAGCCCAATTACCAATAGATTTTTGTTTGGAATTTGAATTAAAGCTAAATTTCATCTCGTAAAATAAACACATGATTGGAAGCAGAGAAAGATCTGAAAAAGAATAACAAGTATGACTATGATACTATCAGGTATATTAAACCATTGTTTAAGGCCACAGACATTTCAGAGTAGGAATATACCAAGAAATCAATGTAAGAGCGTCAAAAAATAAATTCAAGCACGTATGAGTATTTGATTAAAATGGCATCATTAAATTTATCAGCAGGGATGGGGCATTCAATAAACTGCATTGGGAAAACTGGTTAGTTATCTGAAGGAAAAAAATGATTTATTACTGTTACCAAGTCCAAGCTCGCTCTGCTCACCGTGTGACAGGCCAATGAATCGGAGACAAGGTGTTGAGGCAAAGGAATACGACTTTATTCGGAAAGCCGGAAGACCGAGAAGACGGCAGACTAATGTCTCTAAATAACCGTCTTATCAGGGCCTGGATGTCAGTTTCTTTTATAAAACAGAGATGGGGAAAAGGTGAGGAAGTAGAGTAAAAAGACCATAAGTCTTGCAAATATCTCCTGGAATGGCCAGCCTCCGGGAGAGGATGTGTTAATTTCTTCTTTCTTGCAGCCATCCATAGGTGGACAGGGTCCGGATGTTCCCCTGAACAAAGGCCCTTTGGTTTAACATTCAGGCAGAGGGGCAGGGCTCCCCAAGGCAGGCCATTATGTATAAACAGTATCCTTTTAGTGAACAAAAGCAACGGGAGTAAAAGAAACAGATCTAACAGGTAGCCAGATTTTGTTCTCCCCTGTAACATTACCTTATTCTTCACATGCAAAGAAATTCCATATGGATCCAAGAGTTATATACAAAAATGGATCTATAAAAGCTAAAGTAAGAGAATGATTACAGAATTGTCTGTATAACTCTATGCAAACAAATTTTAAAACTTGGATTAAAACAAAGGTAAAAAAACTCCAAAAACCCAAAGGTGAATTTACCAGGTGAGTCCCAAAGGCTATGTTAAGCTCAGGTAGGTGGCCAGGTGGGAAGTGTGTTCCAGGACAAGTCTGGCCCCCTAAATGCCC
The DNA here is from genome assembly GCF_964374135.1 of Grampus griseus. Lineage (NCBI taxonomy): Eukaryota > Metazoa > Chordata > Mammalia > Artiodactyla > Delphinidae > Grampus > Grampus griseus. Next base: position 144,653,295 of record NC_139018.1, on the reverse strand, counting down.
TTCCTTCCACCATCTTTTGTCAAATCTGTCCACTCATCCAGGTGGGCCCCTGAAGCAGAAATGCAAATAATAAACATTAGGCCCAAAGTCGGCAGTATTATTATTCAAAAGACACCTTGAGAAAAACAAACAAACCAGCTGTCAAAAAGGACTAGAAGTAAAGAGGTCAGAAAAATGAGTGATTTCCGATGAATGCACAGGATGCTATATGAATACCAGGCATCGTCAGTTAGAAAATCCACAGCTAAGGAGAGCCCATTCACAGTAACAAAATATAGTAAGTACTTTGGAATAAACTCAATGCAGGATGTTTGTGACCGGGTAGAGAAAACCATAATACTTGTGATTCCTGCAGGAGAGCAGAAGGAGAATTGCATTTTCCTGGCAAGCAGGAGTAATATTGTGAAGATATCGACCCTCCTCATGTATAGGTCACGTATGGTCCAATTATTGATACAACGAATCTGGCTTTGTTGCAGCTCTTCTAGATTTGCCGGCATCCTTCCTTCAAAGTTTCTTCTGCGCAGCTGACCAGGCTACCAGCATGCCTGAGATCTCAGAAATAAGCAGAGGTAGACTTTGAGTAAATCTAAGCTTGTTTAATCCAGTGGCTCTCAATTTCAAGCATTCAGTCATGGGGAGGCTTGTTAAAAAAACAGATTGCTGGGCTCCACACCCAGATTCAATTCTTGGGGTGAGGCCCAAGAATTTACATTTCTATCAAGTTCCCAGGGGCTGCTGGTAGGGAGCCCTCCACCTGGAAATCCATTGGGATTTCCACTGGGATGTAATGGGAAACTAGTAAAGCAGGTCTAGACTCCGAGGTTCTCAGATTTCCCTTGAACTTGCCCATCACTGGACTAATTTCCAGCCTCATCCCTATGCCTTTTAACGCGAGGCAGGCCTGGCAAGGGGTCATAATTGGGTACCAGATGGTTGTCATTTACTGTCTTCTTCCTATCGGTGGGGAAGGGTTGGAGGGGCAAGCAGGGAACAGGGTTGGCTGTGTATATATGTGTACGTGTGTATGTCCATGTATGTGTGTGCGCGCATGTATGTGTGTATATGTGTGTGCGCATGTATGTGTACTGTGTACGTGCATATATGTGTGTGTATATATGTGTGTGTGCATATGTGCATGTGTGTGTGTATGTGTGTGACCACTTGAGATTTCAAGGCTTGTGGAATTCCCCAAAGTGCTAGCCCTCACATCCTCTGTGTACCCAGCAAATCCTCGTTTAAAGCTCCAGAACTTCTCATGGAACCTGACAAAAGAGTATGGCTGGAAGAATAAGTGGCCAAGAAAAATAAATAATTCGGGTGGGGGTGGGAGAGCAGGAGTGGGGAGATTTATCTGCCTGGTTATAAGAACCTATTTTAGAGCAAATGGTAATAAAAACAGCTGGAGTGCAGCTACAAAGAGAAAACTATATCTAAGTTATGCAGAAGAGGGCCAAGAATTAGACCAAATTATATGAGAGACTGTCATATATGATGAGTAAGCAATATGGAAGGGAAAGCTCACTTAATAAATCATGTTGGAAGACCGAAGATTGAGTTTGAAAAAGGAATTAGATTTGTACCTTACCCTACTCACCAACATGAGAGTCAAATATTTAAAACTAAGAAATCACAGAGGAAAACGTAGCATGATCAGAATGTACCATTTGCTGTACTTTGCAAGTATGGGGCGGGGAGGTGAAGGAAATAGCACTTGCTGAGTGCCTACTGTATGCCACACATGTATTACCTTATCCCATTAGGACTCTCAGCAACCCTGTGAGACAGGGATTACCCTCAACTTTCAGATAAGGAAACTGAGGCACAGAGAAACCAGTTACTTTCTCAAATGGAGAGCAATCAGAAGCGCCTCACTCTGTCTGACTCCATGCCCTGTACTGCCCAGTCACTGCCCACCAGCCCAACGGGTCCAAGGGAGATGGGGTGCCTAGTTCAGTGCCAGCCTATTCCTAGATGGACCTGGGGTGGTAGAAAGTGAAACAAGTCAGAACCGAGGTTGAGGACAAGGCAGCTGCACAGTGGTACAGAGCTGATGAGTTCGGCCAGGAGAACAGGGGCAGTAAGTGCGTTCCAGGGGCCACCTGCCTGGAGTTGGGAAGCAGGATGAATGGCTGGGTCCCAGGAAAGGTTGGGATGTTTAATGTGGTGACACTGGGGCACACAACAGCTGTAATTTGTGGTCCATCCCTACTCCTTCCTTCTACCAGACATAACCTTAACTCCCCTTCCTAGGGGCCTGGAGAAGCCACGTGGTATCATGAAAGAGCAGGTGCATGAGAGGTCAAGAAAACTTGGGTTTAATTGTGCTTTGTCGCTTTCTAGGTGCATGGCCTTGATCCAGTAACCTAACCCCTCTGAGGCTTAGTTTCCTAATTTTCACATCAGGGTGTCCACCTCACAGAATTCATGTGGGGATTAAATGGACAAGTCAGGTAAAGCGTTAAGCTTAATAAATGGTGCAGAGTAGGTGATCAATCGATATTTATTGAATAAGCGAATTTATACATTTGCTTAACGTGTGTATTTATTCATTAGCTCTGAAGAAAACTTGAAGTCCAGGGAAAGGAGGTTTATCCGGCTAGTTCTGCTAGGTAGACAAGAATTTCACATCTTTCATCAGTTGTAGTTGAAACATTCTAATTTGGGAAACTGGGTCAAGCCATATCACTGTGCGTTAATTATAAGTTGTGATTCTAGCAACCTGTGGAAAGATGAGAAAATGGTCCAGCGCCTGCATTTCCCACAGCAACAAATGTGCCTCCGATGACACTTCCATAATCGCCACCCCTTCCAATTGCATACATCTTGGTAGCTTACAAAGAAGTGCTCACACCCAGGGTGACAGAAACCCGCCTTCAAGGAAGGTCATGTCATCCCATTTTGCGGATGAGAAGACTAAGGCTCTAGGAGGTGCAGGGACCTGCTCAGTGGTTGGCGGCAGAGCCGGAGCTGGAATCCCCGGATGTGCATGAACTGATCATCACTACGGCATAGGCTTCGTTACCTTGTTACAGGCTTAAAGGGTGATGCTATACAGTGTCCTGCTTGCTTGCATCTGCTTCTGTCTCCCCTGAGGCCCTCATGTGGATCTGAGGCTCTGAGGATCCCATCTGTACATCTTACCCCATCCCCATTCCAGAGCCAATTTGGAAGGAGACAGAAGGAGTGCAGCAGCCTCCATCCTGCAGACGTACGAGGCCACAGGAACTTTGCAGCCCATCATCTGGCAGCGCAGCCTGGATGCTGGAACCCATGCTGGAGCTGCAGAGATCTGGCCAGAGAACTTGGGTCAAGTCCTGTCCGGGGCTAGGGGTGGTGATGTTTGCCTGGAGTGACAGGCTGTTACACAGGTGAGGAAGAGCCTGCTGTTTAGTAATCACCTCTACGTGACAGGCTCACACATTATCAATAATTCCCACAGCATCTTGTGATACTATCATTGTCGTACTGATGATGGAACAGTACCTTGGAGAGTGACATCTTATGCAGCATCTCGAAGTGGGTAGTTGTCGAAGATTCAAACCCAGCTCTGTTTACTATGACCCCATGCCCTTCTCAGCAAGGCCCCTGTCACAAGTTGGACTCTGACATCCTCTATGCTTTCTGGAGAGAAATGGGTGACAGCCTTTGATTACCACTGCCATTGGGAAGGTGGGAGTTAAATGTAATGCTCTGTTTAGATCCATAACTGGTACCTACTCAGCTGTTGGGTTCCTGTAGAGCCTGTGCAGATGGAACAAAGCCTCCCTCCTGTACTCTGCACATACGTAGGAGGGTAAGACCAACAGGCAGAACCAGACTGGAGTCTGGAGCCCCAGTAGCCATAAAGATGTCTGTGGGGACCTCACATGGGACCCAGCACCTGCTACCTCCAGAGACAGGGAGCTGTGATCTCCTTGCTCCCTGAAGGCTTTCCCAGCCTGTCTCTTACTCTTCCTCCCTGGGGCAAAGGGGAGAGTCTGACACACCTGATGAGATTGGAGAAAGAGCCTGAGATTGCGCCCGCCAGCCCCTCCCAAGCGTCCTCCCCTTTGACCCTCCTGCACACGAGCACCTGTTTCCCCCCTGGTCCACCCCTCCATGCTGCTGAGCATGGCGGGCTCTGCCCTGGTTGGGATGTGCCCGTAGTTTGAAGTGGGTAAGCCCAATTCAGAGGAAAGTATTGGGAAAACAGACTCTGGCTGCAGAGTCAAGATGCTTTTCCAGGGGAGCTTTCCCAGCTATCGATCTGGCTCTCTGAAGCCTCCTTTGTCATACTGCTGGGGACCCATGGGGGGGAAAGGGCTGGATTGATTTCCATCTTTGTGGTTAGTGATAAGCCCTGAAATTCCATCGTGAGAAATGTGTGAGGAGGAGAGAAGGAAGCAGAGGTGGCACACAGGCAAACATTCACGTCCTGCAGTAGTTCCTGCCCCTGAGATAGTTGCTGCTCCCTGGCTCCCAAACTCCTCACTCTTTCACCAAACACGTCCAGGGGAGTCTGGGGTCCCAATTCAAGCTCCGTCCACGCGTCCAGACTCCTCTCCCATGTGCTCTGACCCACTTGGTCGGTACTAGCACTGTACCCAGAATACCCCTGCTCAATTCCTGCATCTGTGGCTTGCTCCCTGCTGGCAATGCCAAGGTTAAATAATAGAATCTGGAAGGAGCTGTGGAGGTCACGTTGCTCAGCCCTCCTTCTGGAGAAGGGGCCATCGGAACTTGCTTCCATGTCTTGCTGCTGGGAGCAACCTCTCCTGTAACTTGGCATTTCTGTTTCTTTTACATTTTTATTTTTTTTTTAGACAACAAGGCATCTGCCTTCTTGCTACTCATGTCTGGTACAGGTGTCTTCTTTGCCACCTACACACATTCCAGGCAGCCCTCCCTGGGCACTTCAACCTTACCATAGGAATTAGGTGGTGTTTTATCATCATGCAGGCATGAAACAAGCACTGCTAGCTTCCTTTGTCTGCTCTCCTGGGTGCCTTTAGAACACGGGGTTCTAAGCTCCTTGAGGCTGAGGCTGCGCTCGAGCCTGGCACACAGGAGGTGCCCAGGAAACCTGTGAGTTGTCCGGGCCCAGCAGACATGTCAGATGGGATTGCTCGGTGGGCCATGCACAGTCCTGTTTGTTCATCGCCCACCGAGGGTCTTCTGTGGGTCAGCCCAGCCCTGAACTTGCTCACCGCCTAAAGGTGGAAACTGACACGCTCACAGAAAACCACAACACAGCATGCCGCCTGCTAGGAGGCGTGTTGGGGATGCTGAGGGAACGTGGGAGGGAGCAGTCATCAGGCCAGCACTGGGGCGAGCTGAGCCCAGAAGGATGAGCAGGAACTCGTCGGTTGGTAGCGGCAGGAAGGGCAAGCAGCAGGGAGCACCGGGCCGGAGAGGTTCGGCTTCCCACTCTCCACGGCCTCCAACGTGGCCTTTAAGCTAACATCAGGCAGACAGCCACAGAGATACACTGATGGTTCTGAAGGAAGAAGGCCATCATATGCCTGTCAACCGCTGTTTTATACTTACGGTGACCAGCGTGTCCTGCTTTGCCCAGGCCTTTCCTGATTTTACCACTGACAGTCCTGCTTCCTGGAAAACCCCTTAGCCCTGGCAGACCTGGAGAGATGGGCTGGAAGGGCAGCCTGAATGATTATATTCCATAAACCCTTTCATTAACTTCTTTTTGTTTCATTTTTAACTCTTTTTTAATTTTATTTTACTTTTTTTCCGGTACGTGGGCCTCTCACTGCTGTGGCCTCTCCCATTGCGGAGCACAGGCTCCGGACGCGCAGGCTCAGCGGCCATGGCTCACGGGCCCAGCCGCTCCGCGGCATGTGGGATCCTCCCGGACCGGGGCACGAACCCGTGTCCCCTGCATCGGCAGGCGGACTCTCAACCACTGCGCCACCAGGGAAGCCCTAACTCTTTATTTTATATTGGAGTACAGTTGATTAACAATGTTGTGTTAGCTTTAGGTGTACCAGGAAGTGATTCAATTATACATATACATGTATCTATTCTTTTTTCAAATTCTTTTCCCAATTAGTTGTTACAGAATATTGAGCAGAGTGCCCTGTGCTATACAGGAGGTCCTTTTTGGTTATCTGTTTTAAATATAGAGGTGTGTACATGTCAATCCCATACTCCCTAACTATCCTCCCCACTGGTAGGTAACCATAAGTTTGTTCTCTAAGTCTGTGAGTCTGTTTCTGTTTTGTAAATAAGTTCATTTGTATTATTTATCTTTTTTTCAGATTCTCATTATCCTCTGACTGGCACAATTACATTGCATTACAAGGTCTTTGTGACAAAGGCATTAGCGAATTAGTTGTAAACGTTGAAAATATGCTGCCTTTTTGGAAACCCTGGATGGGGATTTCTTTATATTTTAAACATACCGAGCTCTCCTCTCCCCAGGCTTCAAAGGGCTGTGGCAGCAGCGGAGGACGTGCTGTGAGAGACAGCATGGTGGATTTGGGGGCCTGCGAGGAGGGAGAATGTCCGGGGCACAGGGGATATGACTTTGTGCAGGCAGGGTTGTGGAGGTGAGACTGGAGCGGGGCAGAGGTCACAGAGCTCCCGGGGCCGGGCCAAGGTCTCAATCTCACAGCCTTGGGGAGCCCAGAATGCTGTCACACAGAGGAGTGTCACAGTTGGATCAGAAAGTTTACCCAGGTGGAGTTCTGGAGAATTGATTTGGGTGGGTGCTGTAGAGGCCATGATGAGAGACGGAAGACCACTCTGGGTGCTGCCGTCATTATGCAGGTGAGTTTCACAGAGGTGGAGAGAAACGGACAGGACAGTGATCTGAGGGTGAATGTGTGGCAGGGGGAGGTGACTCACTTGTGCTCTGGCTACAATGACAACCACCAAGACAGGGACTTAAGGAGGAAAATAGCTTCAGGGGTAGACGCTGCGTTTGGCTTTGGATGTGTCGTTTGGGCCCTGGGACCGCCAAGTGGAGACATCTCCTGGGCAGAGGGATATAAATGTCTGAAACTTTGGAGAGAAAGGTAGCCTGGAGATAAAGATTAGGCTTTCATTCACCTTCTAAGTCCAAGGTGATTGAAATGGGTGAGTTACTGATGGTGAAACTGAGTCCCCCTAAAACTGAGTTCCCTTACCGAGTTTATGATTAATCTCTCTATCCAAAACTTTATTCCTTTTCTTGTCCCCTCTGACCTCAATCCTGTGCTAACTGAACAGTCAGATGACTACCACTGCTGTTGTCAGTAACATTGTAAATGTACTAAAATTACTGTTACAGATCACATCATTAACGTACAAACTCAGGTTGTTTCTCCAGGGCAAGATGAGCTAACGGACCCCCAGCTGTGAACTTGGTCAGAGAATCACAAACCAGAGATACCTTGACTCCCAAAACTATGATTAAGCAATGTTCCAAGATATGAGTAACCCCGGCTTCTTTGTTCTTCCCCTTAAAAAAAAAACCCAAACTCAAAGACCGAGTGGGAGTGGTCTGAGGCTTGTCTTCCACTCCCTTGCTTGGCACCCTGCAATAAACACTGTCTTTTCCTTCACCACTGCCTTTGCTGCCCACCGCGCCGGGCAAGCAGACCCCATTTGGTTCAGAAACAACGGAGGATGTGAGTGAGAAGGCAAGAGGCCTCAGCCCCGCAGGGGAGAGGATGGTTGATTCTCTATTTCCTAGAGGAAGGGCTGTGATGGTTGACAGGCTTGAACAGGGCAGCAGCTTTTGCTGGTGTCTTCAACGTGCCTGAGCACAGTCGGATCCCTGGGAGCCATCTGGAAAGTCAGTCTTTTCTGGTGTGACCCAGTTCTAGATAAGATGACACTAATAATACCCATTCACTCCTCGGAGCTGTGAGGAATCGGGAGCTAAGGTATGCGCGGGGCTCGTTATGCAAATAACCTGTCCTGCGGCACAGACAGGGCTGGCTGGTCCTTCACTCCTTCTCAGGATTCTGGAATGGTCTGCTGCTGCCCACACACAGCCCTTGCCTTCTTCCTCCGGGTACCTGAAGGCCTCCTGGATGTAAGCATCTCTTGAAAAACAACAATCTTCATTTGCCAGAATTGTTTTAAAACAATTCTGGCTATGAGAATGCTCAGATAAAGTCAGTTTCTCTTTCTCAATAAGAAAAATGAGGAAAGAGAAAGCATTGCACGGGGCGGGTGGGCTGAGGGTGGGCTCAGGAGATGGATGCTGTCCAACTAAGCACATGTCTGTCTCTGAATTTCTGTGAAATGCGGGTGTAGAGCTGCGTGAGCCATCAAGACCCGGCCCAGACGTGCTGAGTATGATTCTAGCCAACCTATACAAGTCAGCGCTTGCTAGCGCGTGAGTCAGAAATATTAAAATATGGCTCAAAACAAGGAGTTAAAAATGGTAATTTTCAAGGTCTTATGTATTTATTCAATAAGTATGTATGGAGCACCCACTGAAAGTCAGGCACCGTGGTAGCTGCAGGTGAGGTAAAGGGGAGCAAAGGTGCTCCAGGGGCCCCCATAAGAGTCTAGTGGAGGGCACGCGACTGGGGCAGTAGCTGCACAGTGTGAGGGGTGCGTGTTGGGGGGAGGGCGGCAGGGAGGCCGGAGAGGAGGCTGTTCCAATAGTTCTGCTCCTTCCCTCCACTCTCTGACAACGTTCCCACAGGATGTTCCTGGCCCACCTCTATCTCCATAGGAGAAATCTCGGAAGCGCCCAGAGGATGTGGTGCACCCCACACTTTGCAAGGAGCACCCCGTGCTGGGAGGGAATGCACTCATCCTTCCAGACTGCCGACGGGAGCTTTCCCAGTGTCAGTGCGCACTGACGCCTCAACTTGTGCCTGAACTATTTTTAACTGCCTGTCGCCATGGCAGCGTGAGAACCGCTGGGAAAGATGTGGCCTTTCTGACAGCAGTCAAGATGCTGGCTGCCCTCTCATCTCACTTAATCCCCTGCGCGCCAGAGCCGAGATAATCTACATTAAATTCCCACCTTCTATTGGCAGAGCTGGAGCCCAGACACCACTCTGTACTTCCTCATCTGCAAAGTAGGGATCTTAATAAAACAAAACCCAAAACCAACAAAACATCTCCCTTTGTGGGTCTGTTGTGGGAATCAAATCAAGTCGTTAATGCATGAATGCACTCTGCATGGCCCATGTTAGTTTCTTTCTTGCTTTCTTTTTATTTTTTTTAAAGATGTTTTGATGTGGACCATTTTCAAAGTCTTTATTGAATTTGTTACAATATTCCTTCTGTTTTATGTTTTGGTTTTTTGGTCCCGAGGCACGTGGGATCTTAGTTCACCGACCAGGGATGGAGCCTGTACCCCCTGCACCGGAAGGCGAAGTCTTAACCACTGGACCACCAGGGAAGTCCTGGCCCAGGTCTTAATGGCAACACCAATCCCCACCCCCTTCTGCCCTTCATCTCTGCTTTATGGGCTGATGCCCGTGAGCCTTCTACAGGTTTCCACGAAGTCTGGAAACATAGGCAGTATCATTTCTTTCTTGACAGACTGGTGATGTCCTTGACATTCTGCACATTTGCCCACGTTTCCAGACTTTCCAGACCCCCTGCAGGACCAGGTCAAGGGCCTGCCTCTCCCTGGCAGAGGTGGGAGCTGATGCAGACAGGGAGCTCTCTCTGTCACTGGGCTTTTTGCAGTTACATACCTGGATCCCTGCCTTGTCTTTACTCCTTGAGGGCCGGGACTGTGTGTCTTTTCACCTTGTACCCCAGCACCCAGCACCAGGCCCTGAGGACAGGTAGACACTTGATTAGTATTTATTGAATGAAGAAAGGAAGGAAGGAATACAAGGGCCAATGGAGAGTGCAAGTGTGACATTGTGATTTATAATAAGAAATATATATTTGGGACTTCCCTGGTGGTACAGTGGTTAAGAATCCGCCTGCCAATGCAGGGGACATGGGTTTGATTCCTGGTCTGGCAAGATCCCACATTCCGTGGAGCAACTAAGCCTGTGTGCCACAACTACTGAGTGCATGCACCACAACTACTGAAGCCTGCGCACCTAGAGCCTGTGAGCCACAACTACTGAGCCCCCGTGCTACAACTATTGAAGCCCGTGTGCCACAACTACTGAGCCTGTGCTCTAGAGCCCGCGAATCACAACTACTGAGCCTGCCTGCTGCAACTACCGAGCCTGTATGCTGCAACTACTGAAGCCTGCGCGCCTAGAGCCCGTGCTCCGCGACAAGAGAAGCCTCCGCGATGAGAAGTCGGTGCACCGCAACAAAGAGTAGCCCCAGCTCGCGGCAACTAGGGAAAGCCCGCGCGCAGCAACAAAGACCCAATGCAGCCCAAAATAAATAAAATTAAAAAAAAACGAAATATATATTTGGTCTTCCCATTTCTGGCAGAGCTCCTAAAATCTCTGGAATTTCCTAAGGGCTGAGCATGATCAAAGTGTCTTTTGTTATGTAAACTTAGCTGACTTTTGAAATGCCCCTAAGTCACCTATGGTTGCATGCTGGTCATCAGAGGAACTGACCATGGGATGAGAAGGGTGGAACAGTTCCACCCCTCTGAACTCTGGGGAGAGGACAGGGGCTGGAGATTGAATTCAGTCACCAATTGCCGATGATGTAATCCATCATGGCTATGTAACAACGCCTCCTCCGTGAAAACACAAAAGGATGGGATTTGGAGAGCTTCTGGGTTGGCGAGCGTGTGGAGGTGCTGGGAGCCCTGCGCCCTTTCCCTGTACCTTGCCCTCTGCATCTCTTCCATCTGGCTGTTTCCGAGTTATATCCTTTTATAATAAACCGACAATCTAGTAAATAAAATGGTTAAGCTCTATGACGCCTGCAGCCAGGGAGAGGTCAGCTGGCAGGAAGTGATGTCTTTCTGGAGAAGAGCTGCCATGGAGGGGAAGGAGTGGTTCCTGGGAGCACAAGGCTGGGACAGACTGCTCACCTGCATGGTGTCATGGAGAGCCACATGGCCTGGAAGCCTGACCTCAGGGCCCTGAGCCCTGGGGAGGCGTTTGATCTGGTCTTGGTTCTGCAAAGAGCCTGAGAAACATGCCCTTGATGGAGGGAAGGAGCATATCCAGAGGGAATGCATCTTGATTCCTCCTCTGGGGAGTCGTGGGGAAAACTGGAGGGAACTTCTGATTGAAGAGGTGAAGACCCTATGTCAGGGTCCCTTCAGGTCACAGTAGTTTTGCTTGAGACAGGAGATAGCCATCTCCAGGAAAAATGGTCCAGGCTTTTGCAGAGCATTCAAGAGCATTTAAGCAGTAGTTGGAACTTTCAGGAAAACGAAGGAGACAACCTGTGGGTTCTGTCTGCGTAGCTGAGAGACTGACTCACCTATTCACCCTTTGCCCTCCCTCCCTCCCGCCAAGGTTATCCATGAAGGCTGGACTTGAACAACGGGGGTCTGATCTATGTCGTCATCCTAGTCTCCTCCCCAGGCTGGTTTTTAAAAATAACTTTTATTTTTTCTTAGAACACAAGTAATTGACACTCTGTAGATTCAGAAATGCAGAAAAGAACAAAGAAAAAGAACCAGCTGTAATCCAGTTGCTCAGAGATAATCACTCTTCATATTATGGTATCTAGTCTTTTCTGCATGAGTATGTATTATACATGCACATACGTGTATGCACATTTATTTATAGAAATGCGTATTTATGCAACGTGTAATTCTTTTTAGAAAAAAGATGTCAAATCGTGTTTGAGAGCTTAGACACTGGAGCCAGGTTTGGGTTCTAATCCTGGCTCTGTTGTGTGCTGCCTGTGTCGTCTTGATTGGAACCTTTCTGTGCCTCAGTTTCCTTATCTGTAAACAGCCAAATTGGTTGATGAAAAATAGTATCTCACTGTTGCCTGAAGTTGAAGTTTTCTGTTGGTCATTCATGTTTCTTGGAACTGCTCGGTCGTACCCTCTGTCCACAGGAGGGTATGCCTCATGCTTTCATGGTGTGTGAAGGTGCTGTGTGTTCCTGCCACTTCCAAGTTTGGGGCTCTGGACCCCACCCTTAGCCTCTGATTATCCACCATCTTTGCTGTCTCTTCAACTTCTCCCTCTGTGTTGCCGCCTTTCCACCAATCAATACAATCAATTAAAATGTTGATTTCAATAATAAATTCTGGAGAAGGTGCGGAGAAAAGGGAAGCCTCCTACACTGTTGGTGGGAATGTAAATTTGTGGAGCCACTACCAAGAACAGTACGGATGTTCCTTAAAAAACTAAAAATAGAACTACCGTATGACCCAGCAATCCCACTCCTGGGCATATATCTGGAGAAAATCATAATCCAAAAAGATACATGCACCCCCGTGTTCACAGCAGCACTATTCACAATAGCCAGGACATGGAAGCAACCTAAACGTCCATGGACAGATGAGTGGATAAAGAAGATTTGGTACATATATACAATGAAATACAATTCAGCCATAAAAAAGAATGAAATAATGCCATTTGCAGCAACATGGATGGACCTAAAGATTATCACACCAAGTGAAGTAAGCCAGACACAGAAAGACAAATATCATATGATATTACTTATATGTGGAATCTAAAATATGATACAGATGAACTTATTTACAAAACAGAAACAGACTCACAGGCATAGAGAACAGACTTACGGTTACCACACGGGAAGGAGGGTAGGGATAAACTGGAAGTTTGGGATTAGCAGGTACAAACTACTGTACATAAAATAGATAAACAACAAGGACTAACTGTATAGCACAGGGAACTATATTCAACATCTTGTAATAACCTATAATGGAAAAGAATCTGAAAAAGAATCTATATGTATACCTGAATCACTTTGCTGTACACCAGAAACTAACACAACATTGTAAACCAACTATACATCAATAAAATAAAATTTTAAAGGGTTGATTTTTAAAACATGCTCAAGTCTCTCCCTTTTTAAATAAATAAGCAAAAACTTTTGCTGAATGCTATGTCAGCCAAACTTCCTTTGCCAGCCAAACTTCCTATGGGTTGTCTATACCCATCATCTCTCTTCCCCATCCCCCTTTCTCGATCTCATTCTGGTTGCTGTCCCACAGCCCCACCCAGATTGCTTGGGAATGGGCTCCCAGTGGCCTCCTTGCTACCAGATCCACTAGGCACCTCTGTCTTTATTCTTCCCGGGCCTCTTGCCTTTGGCACTACCTCCTCCTCCCTCTTTCCCTTGTCTTCCTGGACCACAAACTCTCCTGCTTCCTGGGCTCCCTCCCATCTCCTCCCCTCTGCTCATTCTTTGCTGGTCCCCTTTGTAAGCGTCCCTCCTTGAATGTGCTTTTCCTCAGCCTTCCTCCTTGCTTCTTCTCCTCTCTGAGACTCTGACTGAACCCAAACATATCTTCACTATGTAAATGCGGTCCATTCTCAAATCTCTACCTCTTAGCTCAGACGGCTCTTCTGAGCTCCCGATCAATATACCCAACTGGACACTTCCATTAAGACATCCCCTAGAGCCATCAAATCGATGTGTCTCAAATAAAATTAAATATCTTCTCTGCTAATACAGCCCTCCCCTTTGGTTTCTATCTTTGGGAAGGGTCAGACTCATCTCCCTGTTAAAGTGTCAGTGAGTCATTTTGAAAGAAATCAAAGCAGTGTTCCATTAATAGTTGAATTTTGGGAATAGAACGATGGAAGGGTGGCCGGGGCATCTGGGTCTTCTGATGTCACTGAAATCACAGATGCTACTGTGCTTTGTATTCTTGTCCTGTACGAGGCAGACCCTGATGCCTGAGAGACAATCAACACTTATAATTACTAAATGCATGGAAACTCATGGGACCAAGAGGAATAGCTTTTCACAGAGTGCTTTAGCTGGAAGGGCTCTCAAAGATCATCTGGTCCAACTGTAGCCCCGAGAAGAGTCTGTGGTCCTCAGCACATGTCTAGTGGTGCAGAGAAGTGACCTCAGACCCTTCCCAATTCCCACTGTGATTTCCCGGGGGCCACTAGGCATGGCCATCAAAGATACCCCTGCGATGAGCTGGGAGTCTTGGCCCCAGGTAAGAGCATTTGATCTGACGTTGTTTTCCTTCACCCTCCAGGTCCCTGTCCTTAGGCGCCCTTGGAAAGGGGTGGGAACTCCGTGTTGCTTACAGAGGATTTTCTTACCTCTGGCTGGGCTCCCAGGCCCTGAAATCACAGGAAAGCATGGGCAGGTGTAGTTATCAACAACCCAGGGAGGGAAATGCTCTCTTTAAAAACCTAATTAATTACAGAAATTTGAAGCGTACTAAGAAGAGAGAGAAGAGTACAAAAGAATCTGCATGCATCCAGTCCCCAACTTCAACTCACTCCTGTCATACATGTAAGTCTCCTTCCCCTCAACATCTTTTTGTTTGGTTTTGTTCAATATCATTTTATTTTATTGTCATTCTTTTTTTAAAAAACTATTTATTTATTGGAGTACAGTTGATTTTTTCTTTTGGCTGCTCCACACGGCATGTGGGATCTTAGTTTCCCGGACCAGGGATGGAACCTGCACCCACTGCACTGGAAGCTCAGAGTCTCAACCACTAGACTGCCAGGGAAGTCCCAAAATAGAGCTGATTTACAATATCGTGTTAGTTTCAGGTGTACAGCATAGTGATCCAGTTTTATATATAAAACTTTTAAGATTCTTTTCCCTTATAGGTTATTACAAAATATTGAGTATAGTTCCCTGTGCTGTATCAAGATCATTTTAAAGCAGGGTTTCTCAAACTTTTTGGTCTCAGGACTCCCTTGCACTTTCAAAAGATATGAAGGACCCCCAAAAGTTTTGGTTTATGTGAGTTAAATTTTTGATACTTCTATTAGATATTAAAACTGAGAAACTTTAAAATATTTACTTATTAATTCATGTAAAAATTATAACACTTATTACATGTTAACATAAATGACATGCTTTTTAAGGAAAAATAACTATACGTAAACTAGTAAGAAGAGTGGCATTGTTTTACACTTTTTACAAGTCTCTCCAGTGTCTGGTTAATAGAAGACAACTGGATTCTTAATAGAAGAGAGCTGAATTCTTTTTGCGGTACGCGGGCCTATCACCGTTGTGGCCTCTCCCGTTGCGGAGCACAGGCTCCGGACGCGCAGGCTCAGCGGCCATGGCTCACGGGCCCGGCCGCTCCGCGGCATGTGGGATCTTCCCGGACCGAGGCACGAACCCGTGTCCCCTGCATCGGCAGGCGGACTCTCAACCACTGCGCCACCAGGGAAGCCCTGTGCTTTTTTTTTTTCCTTAAATTTAAATTTGTCACCGTAGCCTGGAGAGCCCTCCATGGTAGAACACAGAAGTCTTTCCTTAACCATTTTGGTTGAACAGTTTTACTGAGGTATCATTTACATAGCATAAAATCTACTCATTATAAGTATATTATTCAATAATTTTAGTAAATTTATAGAGTTGTGCAAGCGTAGCCCGGTGCATCTTAGAACATTTCCATCACCCCAAAAAGTTCCTATCAGTAGTCAATCCTAACAACTCTAGCCCTAGGAAACCACTGGTCTGCTTTTTTATTTTTTTCTTTAAAACAGCTTTTTCTAAATATTTTATGTGGTCATATGGTCTTTTATGTCTAACTTCTTTCACTTAGCATAATGTTTCTGAGTTTCATTCATGCTGCAGAATGTGTCAGCACTTTGTTCATTTTAAATGTCTAATTGTGTTCCACTGTACGACTGTACCACATTTTGTTTATCCATTCACCCGTCAATGGGCATTCGGATTGCTTCCAGTTTGGGGCTATTACGGATAACACTGCTGTGAACATTCACATATGTATCTTTGTATGAACATATACTTTGATTTCTATTGGCTAGATTCCTAGAAATGGAATCACCGGTTGTCCTCATTCATTTCTACAATGGCATCGAACCCCATGGCGTAACTTATTCAACCAGTAACTTATTCAAGCAGTTCTCTATTGATGGACATTTGTGTTGTTTCAGCTTTCCTTTTTGCTATTGCAAAAACAGTGCTACAATAAATAGCCCGTGCATGTGTAATTTATTCCATTTGCCAGTGTATCTTTTTGATCGATTCTTAGACATGCGTTTGCTGGGTCAAATGGCAACCACATATGCAGTTTGGCTAGATATTGCCAAGTTCCCCTCATAGATACTGTGTCATTTTTCATCCCTACCAACAGTCTGTGAGAGTTGTTTTCCATAGCCCTGCTGGCAGCCTGTATTATTCAACTCTTGTATTTTCATCAGTATGTGTAAAAGATGTTATCTCAGCATAGTTTTTAATTAGGAATGCTCTCTTTTCTAATGTGTCATTTCATTCATTCATTTATTCATTCATCCATGCCATACCACAAAGAGTCAATGCCCCATAGGTTGCTCTAATTGCTATTCTTATTGTCACAGGTGCCAAGCAGAGCTCAGAACAAGGCAGGAAATATTCCTGCTACCCTGGAGCTTACATTCCGATAAGGAAAGGAAAATAATACAGCTAATTAATATGAACATGTTCACACAGTGGTAAGTACTCTGATGAGAACTGAAAGAGGGTGACAGATCAGTGGACGACATCCATTCGTTCAATTGCTGAGTCACACCTACAGTGTGCGGGGCTCCAGGTGAAGTGCTAGAGCTTTCCTGGTCAAGGTGCAGCCAGTCTTTTGTGAAGGTGATGGGGGTGAGTGTGTACGCTGCCTTAGGTCATATAGAGCAGTCGGCACAAGCTGACCCTCTTCTACTGGGCCCTGGGGACACAGAGAGGAGCAGAGGTGGTCTCTGTTCACAGTCTAGTGGAGGAGAAAGACAATGAAACCAAGCCATTCCGGAAGAAAAATGCCCTAATAGTGCAGTGGGAGCATATGAGGAGATTCCAGAAAATTCCTCAGGGTGGTTGAGGCTCAGGGAAGGCCATGCAGGGCCTCTGAAGATGAGTGAGGGGGCCCAGCAGCCTTGCAGGGAGAGGGCATGTCGGCTGCCCTGGGCACGGAGCACGGCCCCCGTGGTGGAACTGTGAGGTCATGAGGGTCTCAATCGATTAGGCAGCGTCTGAGGGGCACGACAGCAGCCATAGGTGTTCTTCTCTTAGAGTTCTTAGCACTTCTTTGTTTGTTTGTTTTTAATTGGGGTATAGTTGCTTTACAATGTTGTCTAGCTCCTGCTGCACCGTGAAGTGAACCAGCCATATATGTACACATATCCCCTCCCTTTTGGATTTCCCTCCATCCAGGTCACCACAGAGCACTGAGTAGAGTTCCCCGTGCTATACAGTAGGTCCTCACTTGTTATCTATTTCATACCCAGTGGCATATATACATTAATCCCAATCTCCCAATTCATCCCACCCCAACTTCCCCCCCTTGGTGTCCACGTTTGTTCTCTACATCTATGTCTCTATTTCTACTTTGCAAATACGTTCATCTGTACCATTTTTCTAGATTCCACATATATGCGTTAATATACGGTATTTGTTTTTCTCTTTCTGACTTACTTCACTCTGTATGACAGTCTCTAGGTCCATCCACCTCACTACAAATAACTCAGTTTCATTCCTTTTTATGGCTGAGTAATATTCCATTGTATATATGTGCCACATCTTCTTTATCCATTCATCTGTCGATGGACATTTAGGTTACTTCCATGACCTGGCTATTGTAAACAGTGCTGCAATGAACACTGGGGTGCATGTATATTTTTGAATTATGGTTTTCTCAGGGTATATGCCCAGGAGTGGGATTCCTGGGTTATATGGTAGTTCAGTAGGAGGGGTTTGGGCCGGGTGCTGCATTCTTGACCTGGGCCGTTGCCCTTCCCTCCCGTTTAGAAATCAGTGAGAGATGATCCCTGGTCCCTGTGCTCCTGCTGCTGAGATAGTTCTCCTAGCCCAGCTTCAGCCACCCTACCCCCATCCTTACTGAGCCTGCTTCCAGAAAACGGGCCTCACTGACCAACTCCAGTACCTCCCACTGCCACTGAACTTTTGTCTGACATGTGGCAGAGTTTCCCAAAGTGGTTTTCCAGAACCCCTGCATCAGAATAACCTTGGATACTGCTGGTTAAAAAGTTAATTCCTGAGCCCTGCACAGGATATATAGAGTCAGAATATCTGGGCTCAGAGATGGACATTTTCAATCAGCTCTCCAGGTTCTCCCTGTGTACACCAAAGTCTGAACGTCACTTTTCTAGGGTAGTGGTTCTCATCCGGGGTACTTGTTAGAAATGCAAGTTCTCTGGCCTTGTCCATGCCACCTGCATCGGGAACTCTGAGGGTGGGCTGGGCAGGCTGTGTTCTGACAAGCCTCGGGGTGATTCTGATGCACGCTCAAGTGTGAGAACCACTGGATTAAGGCCAGGGTCCTCCACCAAGGCTGCATGTTAGAATCACATTAGAGAAGTCCCAAGGAGCTTCTAAAATTCCTGCTGCTCAGGCCCCAGCTCCCAGGGATCCTGGTTTGGGTGACCTGAGGTGGAGTCTGAGCATCTGTGAGCTCCCCAGGCGAGCTGAACGTGCAACCAGCGACGAGAACTACTGGTCCAGAACAGTGGTTCTCTGGGCGCAATTTTGCGTATCACGGGACGCTTGGCGAAATCTGGAGACATTATTTGTTGTCACAGCACGGGCATGCCACGGGCATCTAGTGGTGAGAGATCAGGGATGCTGCTAAACATCTTGCAATGCACAGGATAGCTCCCGCAACACCCGGGCTAAAAGGTCAGTAAGGCCAAAGTTGAGGCATCCTGTTCTAGGGAAACAGTCATACCCAAGAATCTTAGCTTCTAGACTTAGCCCCACCCCTCCCCGCAATAAGATATATATTTGCAGAGTATTTTTTTATTCTCAGAAACAAGACATTCCATAGAGCTTAATTCTCACCTACATGACAACTAATACAGATATGCTTATACACACTAACATTCGTAAAAAGGTATCCCCGATACGCATGTAGATGCATGCAGAAAGATACATGTAAGTGTTTGTCTGCACAGATGCCCGCACTCATATTTACTGAACCACACACATGGAGCCATACCCCCTACGGTAACTCACAGTCATTAAAGTGCACACACACATATACACACTCACACACTGACAACCCCATTTGTTAAGTGCAAGGGCCCTAGTGTCACCCAGAGTTCTCATGTTCTCCCCATCCCCATTCTTTTTTTTAAAATTAATTAATTAATTTATATTTATTTTTGGCTGTGTTGGGTCTTCGTTTCTGTGCAAGGGCTTTCTCCAGTGGCGGCGAGCGGGGGCCACTCTTCATCGCGGTGCGTGGGCCTCTCACTGTCGCGGCCTCTCCCGTTGCGGAGCACAGGCTCCAGACGCGCAGGCTCAGTAGTTGTGGCTCACGGGCCTAGTTGCTCCGCGGCATGTGGGATCTTCCCAGACCAGGGGTCGAACCCGTTTCCCCTGCATTGGCAGGTGGATTCTTTAACCACTGAGCCACCAGGGAAGCCCTCCCCGTCCCCATTCTTGCTCTGCTTTGCCTGAATGGCCTAGGTATTGACATGGTGGAGACTCCACATGCCAAGGTCATGGTTGCATGTCCTTGGGGTGGCAGATAATCAGGCGGGGTGGAAGGAGAGCCTGTAGCGGGCATGGTGCTTGGGTGCAGCACGAGGGGACAGTGAGAAGGGACTTGGGGTCCCAGGCGCTCCAGGAACCTGAGAGAGATGAGGGCAGGGAGGGGAAAGGAGTCAGACTGATGCTCAGGGAACTCCAGGGGGAGAAAGGGAGGAAGGGAGGATGAGGGGGAGGGTGGACCTGAGCCAAGGTGCCCGATGGAGCACACTGCCATCGCTGTCTGCTTCTGCTGTCTCCTCAGCGCCTACTCAGATTCAGGCAGAAATATTTGCTAAGGGTTCACTCAATATTTCTTTAGACACTCATGCATACCTTAAAGGATGGTAGTGGAAAGCACATGGGTCTTTGAAGACAGGTAAAGCAGATCTGAATCCCAGGCCTGCCACTTGCATGGATAAGTTTCCCAAACTCTCTAATCCTTTTTTTTTAAATTAATTTTTTATTTTTGGCTGCGTTGGGTCTTCGTTGCGGACTTTCTCTAGTTGCGGAGAGCGGGGGCTACTCTTCGTTGCGGTGCGTGGCCTTCTTATTGCGGGGGCTTCTCTTGTTGTGGAGCATAGGCTCTAGGCACGTGGGCTCAGTAGTTGTGGCACACGGGCTTAGTTGCTCTGCCGCACGTGGGATCTTCCTGGACCAGGGATCGAACCTGTGTCCCCTGCATTGGCAGGTGGATTCTTAACCAGTGCGCCACCAGGGAAGCCCTAAATTTTTTTTTATTGAAGTATATTTGATTTACAATGTTGTGTCAAACTCTCTGATCCTTGGATTTCTTAGGTAAAAAGTGGGGATGACAATACCTACTCCAAATGGCTTTGTAAAGATTAAATTGCATGATATGTATACATTTCTTACAAAGTGCCTAGCACAGGGTAAGCCCTTAAGAGTACTAGATCCTTTCTCTTACCCTCCATCTCCTCCAGGTATTTTTTGTTTTTTATTGAAGTATAGTTGATTTACAATGTTGTGTTAATTTCTGCTGTACAGCAAAGTGACTCAGTTATACACATATATACATTTAAAAATATTCTTTTCCATTATGATTTATCCAGGATAGTGGATATAGTTCCCTGTGCTATACAGTAGGACCTTGTTGTTTATCCATGCTATATGTAATAGTTTGCATCTACTAACCCCAAACTTCCAGTCCATCCCTCCCTATACCCCACTGCTTTGGCAACCGCAAGTCTGTTCTCTATGTCTGTGAG
The DNA here is from genome assembly GCF_964374135.1 of Grampus griseus. NCBI lineage: Eukaryota > Metazoa > Chordata > Mammalia > Artiodactyla > Delphinidae > Grampus > Grampus griseus. Next base: position 144,632,564 of record NC_139018.1, on the reverse strand, counting down.
CCTGTTTCTGTTCCTCCAGCTACTTTGGACTCATTCATATATGTCTATTTCCTAGAATAAAAGCCTCATCATGCCTTATTGAACTGGAAAACATTTCCAGAAACATGATAAGTGAGTTAAAGGATATGACCATTTTGATGACCTTTCAGATTACTGTCGATTGCTTTTCAAATACTATTTCTGGATATTTTTTTCCAACGGACGTCTCTCAAAGAGATGAAAAACTTATGTATGAAGGTGTTCATTTCGGCATTATTTATAAGAACATCATTATACAACAGAAGGATAATAACTGACTTAATCCTGTTAGGAATAAGGCAGCATGTAGTCAAATAAGCAATTAATGGTTAAACCACTTGTGAATGATACTACTTCTTGATAGATTATTGATCAGCTGTTGAATAATAAAGACAAATACTAAATAGTAAAATTTAAAACTCTACCTGACAAAATGAAAAGAGAAAGCTTGAAATAGATTCTCAATAGATTCTCAACAATTGTTACAATGTTTTAATACACACACATTCGAATACAACTTTAGATAATACTTTAAAATGAAGCTTGGCAAATTTTTTCTGTAAAGGGCCAGACAGGAAATATTTTAGGCTTTACAGGCACTGCCCAGTACTCAGTACTGCCCCTGTAGTGTGAAAGCAGCCATAGACATACAGTATGTGAATGAATGAGCATGGCTGCGTTCTAATAAAACTTTATTTACAAAAACAGGTTGCAGGCTGGATTTGGCCCACGGGTCAGTTTGCAAACCCCTGTGTTAAAGGGAATAGAGGGACTTACCTGGCGGTACAGTGGTTAAGACTTCATCTTCCAGTGAAGGGAGTGCATGTTCTATCCCTGGTCAAGGAGCTAAGATCCCACATGCCTCGTGGCCAAAAAACCAAAAACATAAAACAGAAGCAGTATTATAACCCATTCAATAAAGACTTTAAAAAAAAAGGTTCACATTGAAAAAACTCTTTAAAAAAAAATAAAGGGAAAAGAACTGTGTTTGTGAATATATGAGAATATTTTTTCTAAGTTTCCTTTTATAACCTTACTATATGACCATCTTTTAAAAGTTTAAGAAAAAGGTGGACATATAATATAAAAACGGGCAAAAGTCCTGACCTGATGATTCACAGAAGGAATACCACAATACCATAAACACAGGAAAAAATGAAGTATTCACCACTTCTGAAATATGAAATGGAACTTTTAAGAACCCCAAAATACTTAGTGCTCACAGAAGTGTAGTGAGGTAGTCATGCTATTACAGTACCAGTTGGAAAGTCAAATGGCAACCCTTCTCTAGTCAGAAAGGTGTTAATATGCCAAGAGTCTGCCACTGTTCAAAGCCAAAACTTCAGAAAATATAAGTAATGAGGGGCAATTCATCCAACCAACTGTGAAAACAAAACGTAAAGTTTGAGTAATGAAATTAATGTGGAACATAGGAGAGAGACAGAGCAATGGAAAAGGAGAAAAGGTTCAGAAATAAACACCAAAGTATGTGGGAATTTATTATATCTTATAGGTGGCATTTCTGATCAGAGAGCAAAAATAGTAGGACAACTGGACAGCCATTTGGAAAGAAAAACTGGATCCCTACCTCACACCTTCCCCCCAATTAATTCTATATGAAAGATTTGAAGAAAAAAAAACTATAAATGTACCTTTAAAAATTGGGCAGTTTTTTTAAAAGAGCAAACTCAGAGAGAGGAAGGCCTTTTAAAGTATGCTGCAGAAACCATAAACAATATGACTGTGGGATAATATTTTTCTTAAAACTTTTTTTCAGACTTAGGGCTTCCCTAGTGGCGCAGTGGTTGAGAGTCCGCCTGCCGATGCAGGGGACATGGGTTCGTGCCCTGTTCCGGGAAGATCCCACATGACGCGGAGCGGCTGGGCCGGTGAGCCATGGCCGCTGAGCCTGCGCGTCCGGAGCCTGTGCTCCGCAACGGGAGAGGCCACAACAGTGAGAGGCCCACGTACCGCAAAAAAAAAAAATTTTCAGACTTACTGTATCAGAAAATTATAAAAAATTTGATAACACACTGTGTTGGGGAGGGTGTGGGAAAACATGTCCTCTTATGCTCTGCTGTATTGAAATGCAGTGATATCTAGCTAAATAAAAACGCACATACCCTCTGACTCAGCAATAATTTCACCCCTAAACATTTACTTTATAAATATAATTGCACATTTAAATGAAATATATATAAAGGTCATTATGTCTTTCAATATTGCTTGTAACAGCAAAAGATTGGAAACAAAAGCTTAAATGTCTATCAACAAGGGAGTTAAAAATAATACTGTATACGTTACATGTATTTATACAAGTGAAAACTGTGAAAACTATGTCATTATGAAGAATGACAATGCTCTTTCCTTACTGATATGGAAATATTGCAAGACATCTGGTTAAGTGAAAAAGGCATGGGGGAAAATTGTGTTCATATCATGCTAAAATTTTATTGGAGAGAAAAGGAAAACGTATACTTATAAAAGTGTAGACGGTTTCTGGAAGGATATATGAAAAACTTGTAAAAGAGGATGTATCTGGGGAGAAGAGATGGGTGGCTAGGTGGAGGAAAGGGAAATAAACTTAGTTTTCATTGTATACCCTTTTTTAAGTTCTTTAAATTTATAATAAAGCATTACCTATTTAAAATTTAGATTTTCTAATAATATTTAAAGACTCAGGGAAATATTTTTCTCAACAGCATCCCCTATTTTTCCACTTGGATGGCTAAGAACCAACTAAAACGCAACATGTCCAAAGCTGCACCCCAGATTCTGCCCAGAATCTGCTCCATCCGCCATTCGCCTCACATCAGTTAATGGCAACTCTATTCTGGTAGTCGTTCAGGCTGAAAATCACGGAACTATCAACCGCTTCGCTCTCTCACGTCCTACATCCAAACTCTGGCCACACTCGGTTTCTTGTTACCATCCAGTCTTTGGGCGGTTGTACTGGCTGTGCTGTCCCCGCTGCAGGGCTCCTCCTCACAACCTGCATGCTTCACGCCCTCTCTTCGCTCAAGGCTGTGTCCATAAATCACCTCACTGAACTGAGAAGGAACCAGCCCTCTAGCCAGCACTCCTGACCCACTTCGCTTAAAAAAATTACAGGGTATCCATGACCTTTTAGCATAATGTACAACTTCCTTTTATATTTGTTGTCTATCTCTTACTAGTTGACTAAGCTTCATGAGTGCATTAATTTTTGCCTATTTTGTTCATTGATGTTTCCTGCGTAAGCCCGCAAAACTATTCAGTAAGCCCACAAAACTATTCGCTGAGTGAACGAATTCATTAATGTAAAGTTTACAGAGCACAATATAAAATTGCACCTACAGTATAATGAGTTTTGTAGAAAAATATATTTAAAATATTTAAAGATTTTTTTAAAAAGATGTTACATTATGGGCCTTTGCGTATTTTGCAATATTTTTTCCTCCTGTTGCTCGTGAAAGAGTATTCTATCATTGATGGCTTGGCTTCTTCTCCTCCAATTTCTGGGGGAAGGAATGTATCTGCTTAGCTCAGATTCTTCCAGGTAGAATTGGGGAAACGGGCAGAAAGAAAAGATGAACGGCAAGAAGTGAAACAAGTTTAATTAATTTAATATTGGGAATGGAAGCAGAGTCTCTGAGAGGAAAAAGAAACTTGAAAAAGGTGAGGAAGGGAAAAAGGGAAGAGAAACCCCTTGATGTTGGGCTTTATGAGAGATTTTTGCTGGTAGGTGAGAGTGAGGGCTAAGGAGTTTTGGGGAAGCTGCAGGGTGTGGGAGGTGACAAGAGGATGGAAATGGGAAAGAAAATTTTAAGAAGTGTTTCTATTGATTATAAATGAGATTCCCTTTGATTTTCTTTAAGAATCTCCGGTGAAGATCTCAATGGCTTTTGATTACTTGCTGGCACTGGACCACATAAATTCTTGGCTTTTTTAGGGAGAAAGAAATATATGGCAATATCGTAAAAAGGAACGAAATTGTGTCATTTGCAGAGACGTGGATGGACCTAGAGGCTATCATACAGAGTGAAGTAAGTCAAAAAGAGAAAAACAAATATCGCATGTTAATGAATACATGTGGAATCTAGAAAAATGGTACAGATGAACTTACTTGCAAAGCAGAACTAGAGACACAGATGTAGAGAACAAACGTATGCATACCAAGGGGGAAGGGAGTAGGGTGGGATGACCTGGGAGATTGGGATTGACATATATACACTACTATGTTTAATAGCTACTGTATAGCACAGGGAACTACTCGGTGCCCTGTGGTGACCTAAATGGGACGGAAATCCAAAAATGAGCGGATATATGTATACATAGAGCTGATTCACTTTGCTGTACAGCAGAAACTGACACAGCAGTGCAAAGCAACTATACTCCAATAAAATATATATATATAATAATATATAATATTATAATTATAATATTATAATAATATATATATGGCAACATTACAAATGGTTTGTTCAGGGTGGTGGCTTTCTGTATTATTTTAATTTTCTTCTTTACATTTGTCTGTACTTTTCACATTTTCCTCCATTGTAAATGTATTCCTTTTATAGTATAGAAGGACATGATTTAACATTTTTCTTTACCCTTCATCCTTCAAAGAGTCTCTGTAGCAGTCAGTAGCTGCCTGAGGCATCTGTCCTTTGCCTGCCTATTTTAGGCAGGCTCCTGGACCAGGAAAGGGGGCCTGCTGTGCTGCAGACGGAGTCTTCTCCTGACCGTGGCTCTGGCCCTCTTCCCTCTGACTCTCACATGACTCGCACCCTGGCTGGCTCTGTTCTGTGCTGGCCTCAGCTCCCCAGTACCCTCCGCAGCTGGCTGCTTTGGGTGGGGTCCTTTGTCTTAGCTCTGGCCCTTTGGACCGGAAACTGAAGCCAATCTACCTTCATCTCTCCCGAAAATGGGGGTTTGGTTAATAGCCGTACCCATCTGACTCCTGTACATGAAATCTTTGGTTTTTTAATTTTAAATTTTATAACATTTCATCATGATACTCAGCAGGGGCTACTCTTCCACATCATAAGAGTGGTGGCTTTGGGCTGCCACCTAGGGTCACCAGTTGTTCTGGTTTGCCCAGGACTGAGAGGGTTCTTGGGACAATGGCCTTTTCAGTGCTGAAACTGTGAAAGTCCTGGGCAAATCAGGATGAGTTGGTCACTGCGGTCATCACAGGCACCAGTAGGCTTTATCGCCACTGTCTTAGTTGACTTCTGAGGTTAGCGGTGAGGACACTCTCCTCACTCTGATACAAGTATGTTCTCTCCACAACAGGTGAAGACCATGCCCGCTTCTCTCCCCAATCATGGCAGGAATCAGATTAAAATGCAGGAATTTTCCTCCACATCTGTTGCTCTAGAGGGACTGACAAAAGTGTCAGAGCAGGAGAAGGGGCTCCACACCGGCCCACGCCACCAGCGGAGAAACACAGCCCAAAGGAAACATGGCTGAGGGGCTCCAAAGGGTCTTCTATTCAGATACTGTTCCCGGTACAAACAATACGGCTCTTCCCTGGGGTTGTGCAGACAAGAGCTGTACCTCTACAAACAGGTCAGCTCAGTGCTCCCAGTTCCTGGAAATTTGCATATCATGAATCTCCTTTGAGAGATGAGAAGGGTTTTTAGACAAAATTATTTTAAAAACACAAGGCTCTCACAGGACCCAAAAGCACAAACTCACAGCTTCTAACTAGGTTAGCTAAACAAGGACACTCCTTGGAGGGAACTGCTAGCACAGACTCTATTTTAGGCATTTCAGGGGAACACTGGTGATCATGACTTACACTGGATAGAGTGACTATTTAGGGACATTTATTTTTGCTGAAATATTTGCTGAGTATTTTTATAAAGCACTTCAAATCTGAAAAGATAAAAACAATTTCTGTAGGAGCCTTTAGAAGAGGGTGGGAAGGAAGATGGTGATCATAACACTGTAGCATTTATGTTGTGACACTTTCTGATACATTCAATGCCATTTCTTTAGAGTGAAGCTAAGGAACCAGAGCAGAGATGACAGCATAAACTTGGCATGAAACAAATGTTGTGAGCTTGGTGCCTCTGTTGGTTTTCCCACAGCTTTCATCTTCCCAAAGGGATAGGATAATAACTAAAGTTCCAAGGAGGCAATGACTCCTTCCATTGGGTGGAAATGGGCGGTTGGGAATTGTGGATGCATTCAGGTTTTGGGATTTGGTTTTCAGGCAACTTGCCAGGGATGGGTTCCAGCCACCCAGACCATTGTCATTGTGCCTCCTCCAGGAGCACTTGCACCCCTGCTTCTCAGAAAGAGTTAGGGAGTCTTGGAGGAATGGTATACCTGAGAGCCTTAGTCCTGCTTCCACACTAACATTATCTGGAGATCTTTTAAAGCCATTCACGAGGGCTTCCCTGGTGGCACAGTGGTTGAGAGTCCGCCTGCCGATGCAGGGAGCACGGGTTCGTGCCCCAGTCCGGAAAGATCCCACATGCCGCAGAGTGGCTGGGCCCGTGAGCCATGGCCGCTGAGCTTGCGTGTCCAGAGCCTGTGCTCCGCAACGGGAGAGGCCACAATCGTGAGAGGCCCGCGTACCGCAAAACAAAAACAAAAACAAAAACGAACAAAAAAACCATTCATGCTTGTGCTCTCCTCCATCTAAGAAACAACTTCTGAGGGTGGGACACAGGTATGGATACTTTTTTTTTTTTAATACTCCAGGTAAATTCTAATGGACAGTCTGCGTGAGAACCACTGCTGAAATTCAATGCTGTTCAAACTTGAATGAAATAATCACAAGCTAGGTAGGTGGATAGATAGATTGAATGATAAATGGTTGGATAGATGGGAGATGCGAGAGGGAGAGAGAGAAACAAATATATAACCCGTATGAATAATAGATGAATAATAGTGATTATCTGTGGTTAGGGAAATTATGAACAATTTTATTTACTTTATGTCTATTTTCTAGTCAACTGTGAAACACCAACAGAAAAAGGATTAGAAGATATAATGAGTAATTTTACAGAAAGATAGACAATAAGCATTAAAGAAAATCAACTTGACTAGTAATAAAAAAATACAAATTAAAACAATGACGTGATACATTTTAAAATGATCCTACTGGCACATTTCTTTAATAATGAGCTCCAGAAAGGCACCCAGGATCTCTGTGTGTTCTTTCTCACGACTGCATGGGAATCTACAATTACCTCAAAATTAAAAATTTAATTTAAAAAAATGATACAAAAAAGAACAGATGCATACTAGAAAGACTGATTCAAAATATTGGAAAGAGAAAATATAGCTGTGGGGAAAAGCCCAACAGATGTGACAACCTCCACTGGACAGAGTTAAGAGAATAAGTGAACTTGAACCATCAGGGACCAGGAAGATTACCTAGTCCAGGACGTGAAGACTCAGGCGTCTGCGGGAGTAGGAAGTCTCAGAGTGAGTGAAGTGGGATGACCAGGGACTACGGTGAACAGAGAGGACACATCCTTTCTAAAGAGGCATCCACTACTCACCTCCAAGACGTTTTTGCCAAGCGAGGAAGCAAACCCAGTGTCAGATTTTCCAATTTTTTTTTAGAAAAAGTAAAATCGGAAGTTTAATAAGAAATCGTCCCATTTTTAAACGTTGGCAACTAATTGAAAAATTCCAAAATGCTATGCAGGTCAAATAAAATTAACTGTGACTTGTATTCAAACTTATAAAAACAAAAATGAGATCCAGTGTGGTTGATGATGCATTTAAAAATGAGCAAGGGGTAATGAAAATTGGTACAATCTTTCTGGAGGACACATTTGCAATCTGTATGAAAAATATTAAAATTTTGCATACCTTTTTGTCTAAAATCTCAAATATTTTGTTCTAAGGAAATAATTCTGAAATCTGAAAAAGATTAACTAAAAGAGCTTCAGTGCAACGTTATTTACAAAAAAGAGAAACTATGTGAAACCTTCACGTCTTTAGCAGAATTGAGTAAAGAAATTATGCTTCATGCATACATCAAAATATAATGTAGCCATTAACAATGAAGTAGAAGAACAGAATGAAATCATGTGGAAATAAGTTCTCAGAGTGAAAAAATATATAATTTAAATTGATAGCTTTATAGCTGATGTTTTGAGGAAGGAAAGGATGCAGTATACTCTGTTTAATTCTAGCTTTGTAAAATTATACTTATATTACATATTATAAATATTGTATATAGTCTCTTTTTATTGCTCATCTGCATTTTCCAAGTTTTCAATAACAAACCCTGCTATGGTCACCTTATCCATTTCCTATTTTTTTCTTGCTAACAGAATTCTATTTTCATTGGGGTGGCATTAGACCCTACCAAAGAAAGGCGTCATTTCTTGGTCTAAGCCAACCATAGCAATCTTGCTTTCTGTTTCCCCAACATGTCTTGCATCTGACTGATTTCTAACAAAGATTCAAGGAGGAGTCGGCTGTGAGATGTACCGGGGAAGGTGTGCTCATCTGATAGAAGGGACAGATGTGTCTGGCTCCACTCTTGGCAGTTTTCCTGTCTGGAAAGTGGATGTCGTGGCTGGAGCCATAGTCACGGCCTTCTAGCACACTTAAGGGAAAGGCTACCAGCATCACTGCTGGTCCTGAAAGTTCTGAGCCTCTGAACCATCAGTAACAACTGCCCACCTTCAGACATTTTGTTATGTAAGAAAACAAGTCCCTCTGTTTAGATGGAGTTTTCTGTTACTTGCAGCAGAAAGCATTTCTAACTGATTTAAATGTGCCCTAAAAACGCTTGAAAGAAACTATTTTTTTAAAAAAATTAAGAGGTGGAGGGCTTCCCTGGTGGCACAGTGGTTGAGAATCCGCCTGCCGATGCAGGGGACACGGGTTCGAGCCCTGGTCTGGGAGGATCCCACATGCCGCGGAGCAACTAAGCCCGTGAGCCACAACTGCTGAGCCTGCGCGTCTGGAGCCTGTGCTCCGCAACAAGAGAGGCCGCGATAGTGAGAGGCCCGCGCACCGCGATGAAGAGTGGCCCCCGCTCGCTGCAACTAGAGAAAGCCCTCGCACAGAAATGAAGACCCAACACAGCCAAAACTAAATTAATTAATTAATAAAAAATTAAAAAAAAATAACTTTCTGATAAAAACAATGATTTTTTAAAAAGTGGAAAAAAAGGACTGGAAGAATAAGTCTGTATCTTATCTGTATTTTCTAGAATATACCTGTAACGCATTTGTAATAATAATCCAGTAAAAGTTATTTCAAATTTTCTAATAGTCTGGAGCACATCCAATCCCGGCAATGCTGGTCTCCCAAGACCTGGCAGTCCTGGTATTGATTTGCTGTGTGATCTTGGGAAAGCACCTCATCATTCTAGCACTCAGCCTCCCAAACTGTGTAGTGACAAGGAATCAAATGATTCTTAAGGCTCCTTGTTAGCAGCTCCAGCGAAAGAGCTCAGTGCTCGTCTCTGAGTCTGTCATTCTCTTCCCTATGGACAATGACTGATTGAACAGATACTCTATGCAGGGAAACTGCTCAAGAATGGGAAATAAACACTATACTTCCTTGGCTTAAAAACAGGGCGCAGGGACTTCCCTAGTGGCGCAGTGGTTAAGAATCCAGCTGCCAATGCAGGGGACACGGGTTCGAGCCCTGGTCCGGGAAGATCCCACATGCCGCGGAGCAACTAAGCTCGTGCGCCACAACTACTGAGCCTGTGCTCTAGAGCCCGTGAGCCACAACTACTGAAGCCTGCGCGCCTAGAGCCCGTGCTCCGCAACAAGAGAAGCCACCGCAATGAGAAGCTTGAGCACCGCAACGAAGAGTAGCTCCTGCTCGCTGCAACTAGAGAAAAGCCCGCACTCACCAACACAGCCAAAAATAAATAAATAAAATATAAATAAATTTAAAAAAACAAAAAGAGAGGGCATACTCATGGATACAGAGACCAGATTGGTGGTTACCAGAAGTGGGGAGGGCATGGGGGGTGTGGGTGAAATGGGAGAAGGGGGTTAAACAATACAAACTCCCAGCTATAAAATAAGTCATGGAGATGTAATGTACAGCATGGGGACTATAGTTAATAACACTGTACTGTATGTATATTTGAAAGTTGCTGAGACAGTCAATCTCAAAAGTTTTCACCACATACACAGAAAATCTTGTAACTATGTATGGTGACGATGTTAACCAGACATTTATTTCACAATATATACAAGTATCGAATCATTATGTTATACACTTGAAACTAACATAATGCTATAACATAATGATATAATTATATCAATAAAAAACAAACAACAACAACAAACCCAGAGTGCACAGGGAACTAAGCCACCAAAGATCACTTTATAATTTTCTTTGTGGTGTCAGAATACCATCTAATGTGATTCTCTTCTGTTAAGTGTGGAGGGAACTCTCCCCAAATCTCCCAACCAAAGCCCAAATTCTATAACACGTTCTTTCTAACACCTTCTTACTGAGATGCTCCATGCTTTTCCATGGTGTGCTTTCCCCTTTGCTGCAACAGGTAATAAATCCAACTTGTTCAACTACAGGTGTGTTCCTGGAGGTCTTTGATTAGAGGGCACTGACAATATTAAGCATTCAAAACCATTTATTGCTATTATTAGCAATTGCTATTTTATAAATTTATTTATTTGGCTGCGTTGGGTCTTCGTTGTTGCACACGGGCTTTCTCTAGTTGCGGTGAGCAGGGCTTCTCTTGTTGCGGAGCATGGGCTCTAGGCTTGCAGGCTCAGTAGTTGTGGCTCGCGGGCTCTAGAGTGCAGCCTCAGTAGTTGTGGCGCACAGGCTTAGTTGCTCCGTGGCATGTGGAATCTTCCCGGACCAGGGCTTGAACCTGTGTCCCCTGCACTGGCAGGCGGATTCTTAACCACTGCACCACGAGGGAAGTCCCAGCAATTATTATTTTAAAAAATAATTATTACAGTAAGTCCCCTACATACGAACCTTCAAGTTGCGAACTTTAAAAGATGTGAACGTGTGTTCTCGTGTCCAATCACGTAAGTTAATTCACGAGTCTGGAGTACATTGTCATGTGCGTGCATCCTCTACAAGTGGTTGTGCTTTTGTGTACTTCACTGTACAGTGCTGTACAGAGTACAGTGGATGTCCAGAAGCAAAAATAAAAGCAGCGGTATATAGCTGATTGTGTTAGTTGGGTACCTAGGCTAACTTTGTTGTACTTACGAAAAAACTGGACTTACGAACGCGCTCTCGGAATGGAGCTCGTTTGTATGTAGGGGACTTGTATTGTTATTAATCATGTGAGTCTAGCATATAAGGTGCATCTCTGGGGATGTGGCTGAGATACCACCAGAAGGCAGACTTGGAATAGGTTGCAAAAGGCCTTTGTTTCACATTGTCTTGTATGAAATGGATGGCAGAGCCCTGATACACACCACACACACACACACACACACACACACACACACAGATACTGACAAATCTCAATCTTTAGAAGGTTCCTCCACAAAGGGAGAAAACTTGTCTTTCCTGTTCACCGCTGAGTCTCCAGCATGCAAAGGAAAGCAGGTCACATCATATAGCCTCAACTCGGTAAATTTTTCCTGAATGAATGAATTCAAGCATCCTGGGAGACTTTAACAGTTTAATTTAAACATTAATGGATCAGGTAGACAAACATAGCTAAGACATACATAGTGCTTACTCCCTACCAGGAACTGCACTAAACACTGAACATGTATTAACTCAGCTGTCTCTGGTCCCCATCCTATGAAGTAGATACTATTTTGAACTCAGTTTTACGGAGGTGAAAACTGAGGCATAGGGCGGTTTAGTGGTTCGCCAGGGATCCCATGGCAGGTAGGTGGCTGAGTGAGGATTTAAATCCAGGTAGTCTGACTTCAGAGCCTGCGCTCATAACCAACATGCTTTACTGCCTTGCAGTATAAAATAAAGATATAGAGAGTAATAATGTGCAATTAACTTTGCGGGCAGATTTGTGTTGTTTGTATCTAAAAACACAGAAAGTACATTTTTTTCTTCCTTGAGTATGAGGGAAAAATGCTCTTTGCGTATTTTTAATTGGTCATTTCATGGGCCACAGAGTGGAAATTACGTAGATCATATAATTTGACCACAGCAAAATAACATTAGCTATAAACACCAAAAATAACAGGGGGAAAGCAGGAATGAAATATCAGGAATGAAAAAGGGGATATAAGAACAGATTCAGAGGAGATGAAAAATTATAAAGGTGTTCTATTTGTAACTTTATGCCAATAAATTTGAAAACGTAAATGAGACAGACTTATTTTCTAAGCAAAGATAAATGATCCAAAATTGACTCAAGAAGAATCAGAAAATGAATACTCCATTACTTACCAATAACTTTGGAAAGAATAATTAAAGATCTAGCCTTCTAAAATCCATCAAGTCCAGATTGTTTTGTAGATGCATTCTTTAAATCATCAATGAGCAGATAGATATCTTGATAATTTAAAAATACCAGTGTGGGGCTTACCTGGTGGCGCAGTGGTTGACAGTTTGTGCCCCGGTCCAGGAGGATCCCATATGCCGCGGAGCGGCTGGGCCCGTGAGCCATGGCTGCCGAGCCTGCGCGTCTGGAGCCTGTGCTCTGCAACGGGAGAGGCCACAACAGTGAGAGGCCTGCGTACCGCAAAAAAAAAAAAAAAAACAACCAGTGTGTAGGAAAAAACCAGGATGCTTTCAAAATCATCCTAGAAAGTTAGCATAACCTTGTATCAAATTTGAATGAGAACCTCACCGTCCCCTAAAAAGGAAAAAAATAATTTTATTTATTAATATGGATGCCCCCTAAAAGCCCTAAGGTAAATAAATAATTCCAATCCAACAGTGTATTTTAATAAAAGAACATACATTGACCACATAAAGCTTGTTGGGGGAATATATATGTGGTATAATTAAGGGTGGCATCTTGAATCAGTAAGAGGAGGAAGGACTATTCAGATTTGGTGCTGGGACAGCTGGCTTCTCGCCTTCATCAAATCCTTGCCCTACCTTATGCATAAATCTAATTTCCAGATGAATTGATAACCTAACCAACAATATCATCATCAACAACAACAATAACAAAAAAGTTCTAAGTTACTAGAACATTTAAGCAATTATTCTTGCGATTCTGGGTCTCCTTAAGCAAGGTAGGAAATCTAGAAGCCATGAAAGATAAGACTTACAGATTTGAGTACACAAAACCTTGTAACTGCTTTACAGAGAAAGACCCCCCTCAATATTATTCGGTACTTAACAAATAATGGATGCCACATGAAAACATTTCCATAGGTAACACTATGGAAACATTAAGTGACAAAGGCAAACTACAGAACAATATTTATATTTTTAAGATTGATAAAATCGATAACGCTCTGGCAAGTTTGGTAAAAAAAAATTGGCATGGGGAGGGAGAAAATACAAATCAACAATATTAAGAATGAAAAGGGGGTATAATTTCAGAGAAAAGCAAACACTATAAGGTAATACTAGTTGTAACTTTGTGCCTGTGAACTTGAAATTGTGAGATGGACAATTTTCTAGGAAAATGTAAATGTATAAAACTGACTCAAGAAGTAGGACTTTTTTTGTAAAGGAAAAATAGAACTTTGTGTGTGTGTGTATAGATAGACAGATACAGATATAGATAGATAATATATATCAGTGGGTTTGTGGTTTGAAAATGCAGGTTGCCTCGGGGAATGGGACTAATAATGGAAGGTGACCAGCTAGGCTGAGGGGGGACAGCTGCTTTCTAAATATAATGCCGCGTGCTTTGAATTCTATACAAGCCACGAATTACTTCTGTTAGAAAGGGAGCAAATATTGTTGGTGAATGGCTCCCCGGGAAGTCCTAGGAACAAGCAGGAGGTGGGCTAAAGGATGGAGTTGGAATGGAATCCAATAGTTTGTCTGTGATAATCAGATTCCTCTCAGGTCTTACAGTCTCACTCGCCCCCTCTTCTCTCCCTCTCCTTCCCACACTGTGGACAGACATCCTGAGATCCGAGGGCGTTTTATGAAGGAAGGCAGAGCCGCGGAAAGAGCAAAGGAGACAGGAGTTCAAATCCCTACCCTAGTCTGGGATCTGCAGTGTCAGACTTTGGGAGCGTCCCCTCACTTCGCCTGATCCAAGGGTCGCCGTGTCCCAACTGCACCCACCCTCTGGGGCTCCTAGAGGCTCAAGTTAAGTTGTTAAGCGAGTCTAATCCCTCAAGAGCTGGAGATGAGGGGGCGGGGTGGCCGGCGCCTCTGCCCGCAGCTGCAGGTAGGCACATCCCCACCCCCGCTGCCCCCTCCTTCCTCCTTCCTCCCCAGCACACACACCCACACAAACCGCTCGCGTCGCGGCTGGAGAGATGCTCTCAGGCGCCAGCGGGCAGCAGAGCCTCGGCAGCCAGTAGAGCCGAATAAAGAGCTGGAGGGCTGGGGTTGCGCAGGAGATCTGCAAACCACAACGGGGGACAATTCTTATCTTTCTTTCATGCTTCTTTCTTTCTCTTAAAAAAAACCCTCCCTTGTTCCCACTGTAACTTGGAGGAACAAGGAGTGGTTTGAAGGAACTGACGCAGAAGTTTTATTTATAAACCTTAAAGAAGTTCTGGGCAAGTCACTCAACAGAACCCGCGAGGTCCCAGGTAACCCCAGCTCCCGGCGCTGGCTCAGCCTGGCAAGCCAACCCACAGCCTCAGGCAGGGGTGCGGGGCGCCCTCTGACTTTGCTTTTGGAGTAATGACACGACCCGTGACGTGGACCCAGGTGGCCTCGCTTGGTGAGCGTCCCCACCAGGTAAGCGCACTCCCGGGGTCTCCACTGGTCACCTGGGTGGGACCTTCAGCTCCTAAGAAGTAAGTCTGCACAGTTTAGCCACATGCATGAGTGGGAGGTTGGTAGGAGAGAGTCTGCTTTTATCACAGGAAATTGTGGGAGATAGGAGTGAAAGATGGTTAAAAAAAAAATTCCTTTTTTTAAAATTTTTGCATTGACGCGCGGGGATGAGATGCATAGGGGGATGAAGTTTTGTAGGAAATGGTTGTGGATCGGGGCTGGAGACAGGCGTCTGAATTTCTGCAGGGACTGAAGGGGGAGCAAAGTCCACATTATTGCAGAAACCTATGATGAACGGGAGGTGAGAGGTTATGAGCCTGAAAATGTGCAAGAAATGGTAAAGAGTATGAATCTAAGCATTTTAGAGAAATGATGGGAGAAGCACTTACCGTCCTGGTTTCACCTGACCCCCGTGCTCTGCCTTCCCCACGAAGATGCTCACAGACACTGACAACAGTGGACGCCCTCACGCACTGCCCGCGCGCCCGGAGTCCGCGGCGTTCAGCACCTCGGACAGAGCCCAAAAGGGCTGCGCGCGGCGCCCTGTGAGCCCAGGGCGTCCTGTCTCCTTCGCCCCAGGCCACCGCGGCTCGCCTCTGAGGGCGACTACCTAACCCCGCCCCTAGAGCTGGGAGAAAGCATTTTCGAATCGCAAGAACAAACGTGGAACTCAGTTTCTGATCCGCTTCTAACTGCTTCCTGTGACTGTAGAAGGAAGAGGCGGAGTATAAAGATAGCCCCCAAGCTTCTGCAAATACTACAGCTGAACGGGGTGGCCTCCTGGATTTGGAAAGGTGTACCCAAACTTCTTCAAATTTTAACATTTATTGAGCGTTTTCCATGTGCCAAGGCCCTGTGCTAGGAGCTCTACCTGAGTTATTTTATTGTTATAGCACACCACAAATGTGTCTGTGATTATCCCCATTTTACAGATGAGAAAACTGAGGCAAGAGAGGCTGAGTAACTTGGCCCAGTTTCTACAACCACCGAATGGTAGAGCTGTGTTCTTAAACTCCACTCCCGGCTGCAGTAGTCAGGAGATGTGTCCGAGCAGAATTCTCACTGTGAAAGAGCTCTGAACTTGGGCTCAGAGGAACAGAGTTTGAATCCAAGCTATACCACTTACAAACGTGTGCTCTTGGGCAAAATTACTTAACACGTCTGAACTTCAGACTCTGTATCTGTAAAATTAGGATAATAAAGCTTCCCTTGCAGAAGTGTGAGGGGAGGGTGGTCAAAGAGATCATGAATGTGGAAAGACTCAGCAAACTTTGAATTGTGGTTGGGTGGTGGAGGCAAGAAAGGAGGCAGCAGGTGATTGGAAGAGAAAGAGGACTGGTAATGGCATTAGTGGCACTCTACAGGGTGCTGGGAGGGCTTAGAGGTAGGATTCTGGATGAGCTTAATTCAACATAATAACCCCGTGGCTCTTAGAGGACTTTGTAGATAGTGTTCACATATAGCCTACCCTTTGATCCTTATAACAATCTTGTAAGGCAGCATCGGAGTTCTATTCATTTGGAAAGACGACGCTTGCCCTTAATTACTCAGCTACCTAGTAGCACAGCTGAGGTTAGAATCCAGATCTCCTGCTTCTCTATCCTGTAATCCTTCCACCATGACTGGTGCATCCTCCAGAGCTTGGATTACGGAGCAATTACAGTACCAAAATATATGGAGATAAGCACTGTAAATATCAGGTTGGACCGTGTGAAACTGATGATGGTTTGACCATTTTTTACCTACAGACACAGTAACGTCATATGGACCAATCTAATAAATGTTCATTGATTATATTCTATTTTGCTCCACATAGAATTTAAAACAACTTATAAAGGTCCACAAGATGCCAGGTTTATATATATTAGAAGCAGTCAAGAAAATAGAGGAGAAACAAGATGAAGGCTGTAGCCAGAAATAAGATGAATATAAACTATGCATATTATAAAGTCCTAGACACTTGCTTTGGGTCACAAAGTACAATAAAGTGTATATACGGTCCCTTGCATAGGGATATGAGAAACTTTGCAGACGTTTGTAGGAGTCTGTTGCTCCTCCACTTTTGCATAATTTTTCTGCTAGCACTAATATAAGTAGTCTTGAAACCAATGCAATGCCTCAACCCTCTGAAAGGTTTACCACTGTGCCAAACAAGGGAAGTTTAACTGGAAATCTGATGCCAATGAGACTCAAGAAAGGGGAGGTAAAGCGAATGGTATTTTATCTGCACTGAAGTAATGAAGTGTTAGCTATTTATAATGGTTCACACGAGCACATCATACTTTAAAGTTTATAAAAAGGGCTTCTGTATCCATCAGCTCGTTGGAGCCTCCTAACAAACCTGTAGAGGTGAGAGACTAGGAAGCGAGGGGAAGAACAAAAACACAACATCATGACTTGTAGCCCATGTATTTTACTCTTTATGCTTCATGTCATAAACCCACATACCTACAGAGGCTAGGTAAGTAACTTGAATGTGTGAACTGGGCCAAATGTAAGACTACAGAGAATGGCAGGGCCTTTGTCAAACTGGACAATGAATAATCCATCTTAAAACATTCAAATTAAAAAAAAAAGTTAAAGCAGGGCTTCCCTGGTGGCGCAGTGGTTGAGAGTCCGCCTGCCGATGCAGGGGACATGGGTTCGTGCCCTGGTCCGGGAAGATCCCACATGCCGCGGAGCGGCTGGGCCCGTGAGCCATGGCCGCTGAGCCTGCGCGTCCGGAGCCTGTGCTCCGCAACGGGGGAGGCCACGACAGTGAGGGCCCCGTGTACCGAAAAAAAAAAAAAAAAGTTAAAGCACTGTTCCAGTGGAGCAATACATAACTGGGCACCACATTTAGCCCTCAGCCCAGTATTATGCAGCCTTGTTCTACACTAATCAGGCTAAAGGTCTGGGAAGACATGGGAGTGAAGGAGCCTAGATTCAGTGAGATTAAAGACTCAATCTCTGTCTTTAAACTTTCCACTTATAAACTGGGAAAGATTGAACAAGATGGCTCCTCTCAGCTTCAAAAGTCTAAGACTTCCATAATTTTGTGGATAATGAAATAATTCAAAGATTTCTGGACAAAAAAGGCAAATAATTCCACCCATTCATCCCCTCCATCAAAACAATTTTTTTTTTTTTGGGTGTTAGTGATGTTTTAGTTTTCAGCATTTCTTTTCCAGTCCCTGTGCCTTCAGAAATTATGTTAGTCACCATTATAGTGGAGATGAATTAAACAGAAAACAGCCCTGAAAAGTGAAAAGGATGGCGGGGGTGGGAGGTGGGGGTGGGAAGGGAGCACGACAGGGAGGAACCCGCCAAACTTTGCTCACTTCTCAGTTTACTCCCTTTCTGAAACACTTGAAGAAACACCTCACCACTTTGGGGTTGCTAATTTTTAAAGATAAAAACGTGGTGCCTAGAGCAGCCAAAGGGGATGGGATTTCAAAATTCTGGGCATGTACCAGCTCTTTTCACTCAGGACTGCTTCCTTTTCTTCCAAGAAGCTTAGAAAGCCTGAAAGGCATCTGCTGTTTCCAGCATTAGGTGTTTTTAACATTCATTCTGTGTGATGCACAGTAGGAGATAAATTCCCAAATTAAAGTAAATTCGGGGACTTCCCTGGTGGCACAGTGGTTAAGAATCTGCCTGCCAATGAAGGGGACACGGGTTCGAGCCCTGGTCTGGGAAGATCCCACATGTCACGGAGCAACTAAGCCTGTGTGCCACAACTACTGAGCCCGCGTGCCACAACTACTGAAGCCTACGCGCCTAGAGCCCGTGCTCTGCAACAAGCGAAGCCACCGCAATGAGAAGCCTACGCACTGCAACGAAGAGTAGCCCCTGCTCGCCGCAACTAGAGAAAGCCTGTGCACAACAATGAAGACCTAATGCAGCCAAAAAAATTTTTTTAAAAGTAAATTTGGTCTTGGTTGACTCCCACATTCGATGGGTCACTATGCAATTCTAGCTTTCGAACATCTCTGCAGCTTGATTCTTCCATAACTTCCTCATTTTGGTGCTTCTGAGCCTCGTCATCTCTCAGAGGCTCCTGCAGCCTCCCGTCTCACCCTTCCAATACTGAATTCTATAGATTTCTTTAGAATTCTACAGATTTCTTTAACACCTAATGTGGAGTGGACACATTGAGTGTTTGATGATGAATATATGAATGAATGAGCCAGCAAGTAATGCCAGTGTTTTAGTGAAGGTTTACCATGTTATAAATAATAAAAATTAACTCAAGCTCTGCTAAACAGAAACATGGCTCCTCGAGTGTTCACAGACCCCAGAGGGAGCTGAACTGCTGAAGAGAGAGGGGATTCTCTCCACCTCTCATATCAGCTTCTCAGTGTGTTAACTTCATTCTTCTCACTGTGCACTTCAGCCTTTCTGCTTCTCTGTGCATGTGGCTACCTGACCAAAGCAGCCTTATCTCCAGAGTCCCTAACACTTCAGTTCCTACAAACAGCCCAAGATAACTGGTGTTTCTCAGTCTCAATGTCAAATTCTACCCAAGGTCAAGTCAGTCAAGCACATGGGGCAGGTCAGAGAGTACAAAGTCACCTACCAAAAGCTGAACACTGTGCGGGGAGATGGATGACAGAGAGAAGGGTCAGTGTGGGCTGGTGGGACATCTCAGAAGAGTCACCCACTCACTGATCTCTGAATGACCCAGGGCAAGCCAACCCTTCACTCTTGGCTTCAGTTTCTTCATTTGTTAAGTGGGGGAGAGAGGACATCTGATAGGGCCATTTGACGCTTCAAAGAAGACAGCTGGTATCAGCCTGGGGCAAAAACATACGCAGTAACACTTCATTGGGTTATAAAACCTTGGGAAGTCTAATGAGAACCTGCTGCATAGCACGGGGGACTCTATTCAATGCTCTGCGGTGACCTAAGTGGGAAGGAAGTCCAAAAAAGAGGGGATATATGTATACTTATAACGGATTCACTTTGCTGTATAACAAGAAACTAACACAACATTGTAAAGCAACTATACTCCAATAAAAGTTAATTAAAAAAAATAAAAGTAAAAGATTGCAGTTCACGTAGCTAGTTGACAAGAGCCTTGCCAATGACGCCAGACTCGCTTTATGTATCATCCCAGTTTCACACAGCCCTGTCTGCTTACCCTCTCTGGGGGTTGGCCGCTCACCTTGCTCTCTTGCCTGAGTGGCCTTAGCAGGTTCTATACCTCAGTCTTAGAGTCAGGACACTGCTGCTGCTGTCACTGCTACAGACGGCTGAGCCCCACACCTGGTTCCAACTGATCAGGAGAAACTGACTATTGTAGAAAGTGTTTCTCCAACAGCTGCCTGGAGAGACAGAATTACTCAGCTCAGAAGTGTGGGGGGATTAGTCCTTTGTAGAGCACAATATTGACCAATGGGAGATGGGAAGTAGATGTCAGGAAAACGCTTTTCCCTTTCGTCTCCTAATAGCCTGGTTTTGGTGAGTTTAAAAGATTTGGGTGGGATGCAATGGATTATACAACTTCCGCAAGACTGAGCAATCAGTGCACTTGTCTTTAACACGTGAGTAGCTCAGTAATGTAGCGCTTGTATTTGCTCTTCCTCTTGCCTGGCCTCGTGTTCCATTTCCCCTTATTCCTACTTCCCAAGGGTTTTGTTTGTTTGGTTTTTATTTTTTAATTTTTATTGGAGTATAGTTGATTTACAATGTTGTGTTAGTTTCAGGTGTACAGCAAAGTGAATCAGTTATACATATACATATATCCACTATTTTTTTAGATTCTTTTTCCATATAGGTCATTACAGAGTATTGAGTAGAGTTCCCTGTGCTATACAGTAGATTCTTTTTTTTTTTTTATTGGAGTATAGTTGCTTTACAATGTTGTGTTAGTTTCCTGAATCTTCCCATCTTTCTCCATCCTTGGTACTGTCGGTCTAATTTTAGCTGCGCTGGAGGGTGTACTGGTATCTCATTGTGCTGTAATTTGATTTTCCTTGATTACTAACAAGGCTGAGCACCTTTTTCTGGGCTTATTGGCCATTTGTGTATCCTCTTTTGGAGGAAGTGATTTGTAGGAGTTCTTTATATAGTCTGGATATGAGTCAGTTGTCATTTTATTCCTCTTTCTCCCTTCCAGCCTGAGTGATTTTTCTCTTGATTAAAAAGGAAGTAACATTTGAGCTGAGATTTGAGGGATGATGAATAATTAAAGAAGAGCAGGGAGGTCTTAGAGTTAGAAACATGAACAGGGTTAGAAGGAAGAGAAATAAAAAGTGGGGCATTTGAGAAATGACCAGATTTCAAGATAGATGGAGTATAAAGAGAACAGGAGTAGCAGGGCAGATGCTGAAGAGGTGTGGCCAGGAGGTGAAGGGCCCCTTGGATGGAATGGAAAACAGCATGTTTTCACCGCACATTGCCTTTTCTTTATTTAGCCCTTGAAAATTCCGCTTTAGATGTCCAGAGTTTGGGGACTAACAAGCTTATAGACACATAGAACTGTAATAAAATGATCACATGACCACAGAAGAGTTAAAATGACAGAAACAGAAGAGAGAGAATGGCCACATTTGGGGGGCGCAGGCGGGTAGAGACAGAGAGGGAGAGAGGAAGAAGGACTCAGTAGGAGATTGAAGAAAGAAGCATAGAGTTGAAGAGACAGAAACAAACGTCTTGTGAATACATTTAATAATATACAGTGTCTTTGGATGGTAGGGATTTTACAGAAAATCTTATAGGAACACACAAACACAAGTGCAACAAGATCAGACTGAGATGGCATTATCAGAATAATGCATTTGGAAGAAGCAGAAAATGATCTGAAGCAGAAAGATACAACCTAGACTGTTAACCACAGTTAATTCTGAAGAGATGAGTGGCTTCAAGGTGGGCTGGGGGCGTGTAAAGGGTACTCTTCTTCTTTATATACTTAAGTGTGATTTGGGCTTTTTTTTTTTTAAACAAAGTATCTATTCATGGATTAAAAGTTTTAAAAGGCAATACACCCATCTCTCAACTTTAGCCAAGAAAAGCTGCTGACTTCCTGTTTAATAGAGGAATAGAAATTGATCAATAACTGCTCAGGGTAGTGGGGTAAGAGGAAGGATGACATGCATCAGAGAAGGAAAACTCAAGCATTGTGACACCTGCCCAGTGGAGCCTGAGGGACAAAAAGTCCACATGGAGGGGCCATGCTGGCAGAGCATGGCCAGTGAGGGACCCGGGGCTGGTAGGGCATCAATTCTGGGAGACCATTTCTCCTTATTCGTGGGAGACCTCGTGACCAACACCCATTTTGGAAGCTCTGAGTCCAGGAATTAGGTAATTGACATGAGGAGAACCAAAGCAGAAAACCCAGGTTTGACAGACCTCAGCGGGGGGAGCTCTGGAACGAGCTTTATTTCCTAACATTGGTGAGCAAAACGGCAATCCCCTTGTCCATCCTCTGCCTCAGATCTGTTCAACCAGAGAGGACGATGTAGCATTGCATTATTTGAGCTATTCTGAGAGCCTGAATGAGGTGGATGAGAACTCGGACATCTGCTTGAATAGTGGGGACTACAACATGGAAATGGACAGCTGGATTGCTTTTGTTTTACATTTCCCCCCTACGACAATGGTGATACACGTTTAGTTTAGGAAGTACAGCAAAAAGGAAAACTCTTCATAATCCTATCACCATTTTGGCGTATTTCCTACTGTCTTTTTGATGCACACCTAGAACTATACTGCATTAAACCATTATTTACGAGGTAACCTATTAAGTGTGGCTCATTGCTAAATGCTGAGGCTACAACAGTGAACAAGATAGACTCAGACCTTTCCTTATGGAAACTTAGACTTTAGTGATGCCAACAGACAGAAAACAAAGTTTCTGCTATCACAAAACTGCATTTGTGATAAGTGTCATGCAGTCAACCCAGTAAGAGCTTTGCACGTTTTATTGCTTGCTCTCTCCTAGGCGTCATGCCAACCGCTTTACGTGTGGTACACTGTCTCATTTAATCTTCACAAAGTCAGGTAGTTTGCCACTATCACCACAGTCACCCCTGCCATGTTACAGATGAAGGAATAAACCCAGAGAGGTTAAATAACCAAGCAAGGTGGCATAACTTGGGATCAAACTGGGACACGGCTGTATCCAGAGTCTCTAACAGCCTTGCTGCTCAGATCAGCTCTATAGAATACATGACCCTTTTCTCTCTTCTTCCCTTGCTAGGTCTGATCGCCACTGTGGCTCAGAGACTCTAAGCTGTAGCCAGTATGATGGATGACAACACCGAATTAAGGACTGATGGAAACTCACTTTTAAAGGCCGTGTGGCTGGGGAGGCTCAGGCTGACCAGACTCCTCCTGGAAGGGGGTGCTTATATCAACGAAAGCAACGACAAAGGCGAAACGGCTCTCATGGTGGCATGTATCACCAAACATGTGGACCAGCAGAGCATCAGCAAGTCCAAGATGGTGAAGTATCTGCTGGACAACAGGGCAGACCCCAATATCCAGGATAAGTCTGGCAAGACCGCCCTCATCCATGCTTGCATCAGAAGAGCTGGGGGAGAAGTGGTCTCCTTGCTACTGGAGAATGGAGCAGACCCCAGCCTCGAGGATCGCACAGGGGCTTCAGCTCTGGTTTACGCAATAAATGCAGATGACCAGGATGCATTGAAACATCTCCTGGATGCCTGCAAAGCCAAAGGCAAGGAGGTGATTATTATAACAACGGATAAATCATCTTCAGGAACCAAAACCACCAAACAGTATCTTAATGTCCCTCCTTCACCCAAAGAGGAAGACAGACAGTCACCTCCACGGTGTGCATCTCCCTCGGGTATTGAACTGAAGGCTCCAGGCCTGGGCTCTCCACCCAGTGAGAAGGAAGATGACTTCTTTAGCCTCCAGTCAGGGCATCCAGGTGGTTGCAACACCTCCAAGCCTCCTAATGATCCTGGGTCACTCACTAGGAAGGTCGGGAACCTCAAAAGGGCCCGTTTGCCTCAACTGAAGAGGCTCCAATCTGAGCCCTGGGGCCTGACCGCGCCCTCCGTGTTGGCCGCCTCTATGCGCCAGGATGGGAGCCATGGCGCAGGTGCAGACAGCGAGGTCATCAAGAGCATCAGTGACATGTCCTTCCCCAAAAGGGGCCCCCTTTCCAGAACCAACAGTACTGATGGCAAAGACCCCAGCCTCTTCCTCACGGTCACGGAGCAGGTGCTGAAGATCCCAGCCTCTTTGGCACCAGCCTCGTGGAAGGCAGCCTACGAGAAAAGTCAGCCTCCCCACCCACGTCTGGCCGGAAGAGGAACTCTCCCTATTGACCAAGAGAAGGGTGGCATTGGTCCATCAGGCCCCTCTGCTCTCAAAGACGCAGTGTCCCTCAAACGGCTGGAAAATGACCTCTATGATTTAGATTTACAGCCAGGGGCCGATCCGCCCAACTCCATCTCCCTTGAATCAGGCAAAGGACCCGTAGATTGGAAGAAGCTCAACAACTCCCACTTGTCTCTCTTCCAGGGCTCCAGGGAGGCCCTGGATGCTGCGTCCTGCACATCTCCCAGCTCAGCGCGCCACAGGCCACCCCATCTTCTAGAAAGACGGGGTTCCGGAACTCTGCTACTAGACCGAATTTCCCAGACCAGGCCTGGCTTCCTTCCGCCTTTAAATGTAAATCTGAACCCACCTATCCCGGATATTAGATCGAGCAGCAAACCTTCCTCTCCACTTGCTAGTGGCTTAAAATCCATGGTACCTGTTGCTCCAAGTTCACCAAAGAGAGTTGACTTGAGAAGTAAAAGGAAGCTCCTCAGAAGGCATTCTATGCAAGTTGAACAGATGAAGCAGCTGTCTGACTTTGAAGAAATCATGACCTAGAAGCTTTTTCAGTGAGGTTTTTTTTTTTTTTTAAATCTACGTAGTTTATGAAAAGTACCATAATCTAGACCAACACGGTCATGCAGAGTCTCTGCATCTTGATCACTCCTTACTGTGGGTGTGTGGCTACTTCAGGAGAGATGGAAACGGTGCCGCTTCCCTTCTGAAAGAACATCTGGGTTTTTATAGGCCTACTCGAAAAGAGCCCAGTATAATTGGGTTTTGGAGATGAAAATATCTCCAAAGGAAGAAAACCTTTGGAGTTTGAAAGTCACACCGCAGGTACAATGATCTAAGCGGCTGACGCCCATTATTTTCTACCAGACAAACAACTTAAATCACAAGATGGTATCTGGAGGACGTCATGGGTAATAAATCTATAAAGTGCCTATAAAGAAAACGAGGCTTTTTCGAATGTGCAAAAGTTCAAAACCGATCTTTGGGCTGTTAAATATGGGTATCTGTGTCACATCTGGAGGAACAGAAGTAGAATTCTCCCATCAGAGAGGTTCTGGTATTCGGGTCCTGCCTCTTCCCATGTCATGGGGCACTGGCTGGGGTAGCATAGTTGAGATCTTTCAGAACTCCGGTAACAGGCTTTATCCACGTACTAATTCGGGTGTGCTTTGAGTCCCCAAATATTAGATCTACGTGTCCCCCAAATTCTGTTGTGTCACAGTAGCTGGTGCCTCAGAGACGAATCTTGCCCAGAAATGAAACTGGCCTTGGCCTCCTGCCCTGACACAGGTTCTGTGTTGAAATCTTGTGAAAAACAGTCAGGGGCTATTGGCTAATTTGGAGTTTTGTACATACAACTCATAGAATAGACCCATAAGAAGCGTTTCCTGATTATTCTTTAAAAAAAAAAAAACTTGGTAAGATCTCTCCAAACTAGAATGATACATGGTGATGGGAGATGCACATATTACAAGGTAGAGTAGATGGTTCTCAGGCCAGAGGCAGTGGGGACCACTTGTAGCCTGAAAATTTTAAGGGATGCAAACTGTCACTTCCCCTTCACTTTTCTGGGAAATTCAAGAACATCTGGTTTCTTCTTTGCCTGAATTATCTATGTGATGAGAGATTTGTAGAAATAACCTGTACAACCTTTTCGAGCCACTTTGTACGAACCCAAGAACGGAAGCAGACATTTAGCACGTTTGGTGTAATGTAGCCACGTTCTAGATGAAGATATTTCTGGTTATTTTCCCATTTACTGTTTTCTTTCATGCTGCTTAGATATGTTTGCTCTATGGTTAAAAAAATTCAGTAGTCCTTGGGGATAGCATCACATAGAGGAAAGAGGAGAGACTTTGAGATTTGGGTTTGTATCTCTATTTCATCATTTACCAGCTGCGTGACCTTGAGGAAGTGGCTTAACTTCTCCAAGCCTCCACTCCCTCATCTGTAAAATGGGGTTAGTAATGCTTCACCTTACAAGTGTGTGGTGAGAATTAAATGAGATAATGTATGAAAGTGCCTGTAACTGTGCCTGGCACAGGTAGAAGTAATTGGAAACGAGGCAGCTGATTTTCATACTCCTTTAGACCGCCGGAGCCTCAAAATCTCAAATAATACCTAATACCCTACACAAAGTGAAGCAAAGTCTAGCTGCAATATTCAAAGGGCCCCTTGAGATTCTCAGGGGTTCTGTCAATACTGAGCCTTAAACTCACGTGTAGAGTAAAAGAAATTCTGCCACAGAAGCTCTGCACATCAGACCATTTCTAGAATGACATTTGCTAGAAAGGTATCTGTATATCCCAATCAAAAGTGCTAATGATGGTTATAAATACACCGAGTGTTTGTTCTTTAGTAATTCCTTTAGGGAAGGCACGTGCTCAGCCTCGGCACTATGGGTCTTTCGGGCTGGATAATTCTTTCCTGTGGGAGACTGTCCTGTACGTTGTAAGTTGTTTAGCAGCATTCCTGGTCTCTACCCATTAGATATCAGTAGCATCCTCATCCTAAACTGTGACAACCAAAAACGCTTTCAGACGTGGCCAGACATCTCCTGGAGGTGATATCACCTTAGCTGATCACCACTGCTCTAGGAGAACGATTGTGTACACGGTAGAAATATGCCAAGAGCAACCAAACTGCATGAAGGTGTAGGTCTGGCTGGCTGGCTAGGCTGTTCCACTAACTTCAGGGCAATTCAAACTGTAACTTAGTAAGATGACTCATATACAACGTGCGTCTTCAGGATTCTCGACCTCAGTGCTAATGGCCTCTTGTACTTGGCAGGAAGGGAAGAAAATGAGAAGAATAGCACATAAGCTAGTGAAACTCTAGGGCTCATGACCTCGGTTGAGTGTCCCAACCCATACGCTCTTCAGGACCATTTAGATGGTAATAGTTCTCACCAACTGGCCATGATTACAGGCAAAGCAACAACTCTGACGTATTAAAGAGAGAACCAGACAGACAACCACTGTTCTCAGCAGCTCATTAAAGGAACGCACACACACTATTTTAAGTACTTTTCCAATGGTCGTCAGTGTCAGTTAAAACTAATGTCTGCCAGTATTGATAGTATCTAACTGGGGCGAGAGCAAGACACTGCATAAGGGAATTTTTCTAAACCTTTAGCTAAGATTTGAAAGCCTAATTTATCCTAAGTAGTGAATGTGGTATATTCATAGCAATTAGCTTAGGTGAAACACTAAACATGATGAGTTGCCCGTTTGGAATAGCCTGTCCATCCGTCACACAGATGCGTAACAGCAGGTACGCTCATGCCACTTACTGCCTGCATCCATCAGTTGTGACCTTTCCATTGGCCTTTCTGTAGACGGTCATCAGGATAGTACCTTGTTTCATCACTATCTGACGATGCATTAGTTGAACTAGACTGTTCCAAACTAGGACAACCACTGCAATACTTAATTACGGTTAATGCATACATGGGCAATTTTCTTCGTGTTAACAAACCTCAGAGAAATGCTTTTTAAAAGCATATTTGGATTGAATCACGCTTCCTAGATCAGAGATTTGGGGGAGCCTAGGGTCACTACAGAAGATAGCCACAAACTAGTTTCAATAACCCATCTACTTAAGACTCTCTGGAATGTTTATCAAAATATATTATAGAATGTGAGTCTAAAGTTTCAAATCTGGAATTTGGGTTCAATTTCTAGACATTCTAAAGCCTTTGTCTGCTTGCTTAAGTCCATCGTCGAGCCTCTTAGAATTTCATCAAGTAAACGCAGGTTTTGTCTGACCTTCCTCCTTTGTGTGTGTTGGTACTTCAGATGTATCGTGTGTTGCTTGAACTGGTTCTCTACCGTGTTCTATCCCAGTCTCGAGCTGACGATGTGCTCAAGGATGTATCAAAATCCATGTAATGGAACTATTTAGATATTTCTAATATGTCAATAAAAGATATATTACAATCCTTCAATAGTAAGTATTTCCCATTTTTCTTAGTGAAATCTCAATTATACATATTACCTTTTCCTTAAGATGGGTTTGGCATGCCTGCCTGGTAACATCGACCTGAGCAAACACCTACTATTTTATGTACACGTGATTTAGAAAATGAATTTTTAACTACACAGGTATTATAGTTTCTTTTCTGGTTTAAAAAAAAAAGCTAAGAATGAGAAGGTGCATTGCCGCAATGGGGGTGAATTCTTTTCCTCTGGCCCTTCTGCTCAGTTCCCCCCAGGGCTGCACCTGCCATCTGCTACTGGTAAGGTCCCTGGATATCCCTCCTTGGGCCCTATTTCTAATGTCGATGAATGTTAATATAAGCTGATTTCTCTTAGCTCTTACTCCAGGGCAGGCTGGTAAGTATCAAATAAACCAGGTGGATGGTCTCTCTTCTCTCTTAAACTCTAGAATTCTGTGATTCAGACTTCATCCAGACTTCCTGATTCCCTGGAAAGTTCCAAACCTTACCCCTAGGTTCCTTCCTAGACGGTTGAAATAAATTATATTGTTTTGTGCCCGTCTCAGCCTGTTGATAACCAATGTTATGGCTGGACCAGCCCTTGTGGTTCTTATTGTGGTTGCAAGAAGCCCTCAGCAATAATCATCAGGAAACTTTGAAAAAAAAAAGGTTTGTTGCTTACAGGTCCTGAAAATTACGTGGCACACCTGGGGTCACACAGTGAGGCTGTGGGTAGACAGAGGGCCCAGGCCTGGGGTTCTGCTTTTATTGGGGTCCAAGCTGAGGACCTAGGGTTTCATGGGCTCACTCTTTATGAGTGAATTTAAAACATAAGAGAAGGAATTTAAAGTGTGAGAAGAGAAAAAACAAGGGGCCCAAATGCTCAGTCACTGAAATCAACCAAGATCTCTAAAACAAAGCTGGGGAGTGGGTGGGGGCATGACCTGGCTCTTTATTTAGTCCTTTGTGGCTGGCAATGTGTATTTATCGAGATAGGCATCTCTGAGGTGGAGGCCCCCTTTGAAGTGGATGCCTCAGACATCAAAACTAAGTCAGGCACTTGCATGGCAAAAAGAAAAGCCAGCTCTCAGGCTTACACTACAGTTAGCAAGGGGGAGAAAAGGGAAGCAACCTAAGTGTCCATCAACAGACGAATGGATAAAGAAGATGTGGTATTTATACACATACAATAGAATATCACTCAGCCATAAAAATAAATGAAATAGTGCCATTTGCAGAGACCTGGATGGACCTAGAGACTGTCATACAGGGTGAAGTAAGTCAGAAAGAGAAAAACAAATATCGTATAATATCGCTTATATTTGGAATCTAGAAAAATGGTACAGATGAACTTATTTGCAAAAGTGAAATAGAGACACAGATGTAGAGAACAAACTTATGCCTACCAAGGGGGGAAGCGGGGGTGGGATGAATTGGGAGATTGGGATCGACATATATACACTACTCTGTATAAAATAGATAACTAATGAGAAGCTACTGTATAGCACAGGGAACTCTACTCAATACTCTGGTGACCTAAATGGGAAGGAAATCCAAAAAACAGGGGATATATGTATATGTATAGCTGATTCACTTTGCTGTACAGCAGAAACTAACACAACATTGTACACAACTATACTCCATTAAAAATTTTTTAAAAAGCGGGGGAGGGGAAAGGACTAGTTTGAGCATGTCTTTTCCTCACTTCTTTCTGCAGGAAAGGGAGGTCAATGTTGTTTCCAGCTCCTCTGAGGAGAGATTAGGAGGGACCCCCTGGGAGGAGAAGAAAGTGCTGGGGGAGGTGGAGGTGTGATGAGGGACAAGGCCCCCCCCCCCAGTGAGGGAGTACATTCCCAAGATTATAGGAGGCTCAGAAGTTGGGGTCCCTTGTGTGGAACTTGCTCCTTTCCAGAGCAAAACCTTAGAGGGGAGTGGCTAGATGTGTGTTGACTTAAAAAAATGTACAACGTGAGAGTTGCGAGTTAAGTTTTATTTGGGGCAAAATGAGGACTGCAGCCTGGGAGACAGCATTTCACATAGCTCTGAGAAACTGCTCCAAAGAGGCAGGGGGGAAGGTCAGTATATATGTGATTTTGGTGAAGGGGGTGTACATACAATGAAGCACATATATATATATTTTTTAATATACTTGGCAGTTTGCACTGTTTTTTTTTAAAATAAATTTGTTTGTTTTCGGCTGAGTTGGGTCTTTGTTGAGCACAGGCTTTCTCTAGTTGTGGTGAGCGGGGGCTACTCTTCGTTGCGGTGCACGGGCTTCTCATTGCGGTGGCTTCTCTTGTTGCAGAGCACGGGGTCTAGGCGTGTGGGCTTCAGTAGTTGTGGCACACAGGCTCAGTTGTTGTGGCTCGTGGGCTCTACAGCGCAGGCTCAGTAGCTGTGGTGCACGGGCTTAGTTGCTCCGCGGCATGAGGGATCTTCCCAGACCAGGGCTCGAACCCGTGTCCCCTGCATTGGCAGGCAGATTCTTAACCATTGCACCACCAGGGAAGCCCAAGCACATATTTTTTGCAGAAGGTTCTGCTAGTCTCCTGAGGGTTACTGCTAGTCACGAGGAGCAGACGTCACCATGAAGGAATTTAGAGCTTTTCTAGATATGAGGAGATGCAAGAATTGGGCTCATAAAATCGGCTCCTGAAAATATCTCACTATCTGAAGACCTGTTCTCCCAGTTTTTCCCAGAGCACAGAGGGCCTCATTCCTGATCTTCACCCTGAATCCCTTTCAGGGGGTGTTGAAAGTCAGCAGCTGCAGCGGCACCTGCTTTAATCCTTGTAGAGGTAGATGTTAAGTGCCCATGACAAGTGCCAATTTGTAGCTGACATGTGCATCTTGGGAGAATGGGCCTGGGTCAAGCGGGGCAGGAGGGCAGCTGATGCACTTGCCTTGAAGAAACACTGGAGCTTGGACAGTGAACACATCGGCACAAGGACCCCAGGGCTCCCTGAACCTGAAGGCTATGCACTGCTTAAGACATCTACAGAACACAGTGGAGAGAGCTCCACCATGGCTGAGATGGATTTTCTTATCAGTGTTGGGAAGGAGGGGTTGGGAAATACAGTCAATTTTAACTTGATTTAGCAAAGTAAAGAAATGTGACATTTCTCACATCCAAAGGTTAATGAGGTGAAATTCACAGCAGTCCGTGTCCTGTTGTTAGGGGAACCACTGATGGAAAAACGCCAGGCCCTGGCCAAACAGGATAGTAACTACTTGCATGAGTTATCTTACCACAGGAGGTCCTGGTAATGAACGTGGAACTAACAAGCTACCACCAACTGGAAGAATTCAGGAAAGGTCAAAAGAGACACCAGTCCATATATCCTACCAATCTCCCAGGCTCCTCCTCGCTGGAATCCATCCTGGCTGAGCGATGCATGTGCCACCAGGAAGGACCCTGAGTCAGAATGATTGGCCAGAGACAACCTGGAAACTAATCCCATCACCATAAAACCCGAGACTGCAAACCACATGGCAGAGCAGTCCCCCTGGGTTCGCTTACCCTGCTGCCCTCCGCCCGGGCTTCCCTTCCCAGTAGTGTCCTGCTTTGTCAGCACGTGTGTCTCCTCAGACAATTCATTTCCGAGTGTTAGACAAGAGTCCATTCTTGGGCCGTTGAAGGGGTTCCCCTTCCTGCAACACTATGGTCCAAGTTACAAAATGGCACGCATGCAGTAGGAAGGAAGAAAACTTGCTCACACTTGGAATCTATCTGCGGCAAGACATCAAGAGTAAGAAGCAGATCTCAGAAAAAGAAAGGAGGTAAGTATTTTAGAACTGTAGCATTATCTAATAAGTCAACACAGAAATAAGTGTCTGGTAATTCTCACCAGGACACCTTAGCTGAAGGTGATGTTGTGATCCAATTCCAGTAGACTGACTGCGAAAGCACAGAGTTAAAAATCTAGAAATTTTCATCGGAGAAAAGGGTAATCATTACGCATGAGAATTGGGGTCGGGGGAGAGGAAGAGAAGAGAAAGAAGTGAAAGGCTAGAAGAGGTCAAGGTTGATGAAATAAAAATTCACATTTTAAGGCAAGACAAGAAAAATGGAAACATAAAACGTTTTTCTCTGTCCTTTGACCTCCTTCTCCA
Organism: Grampus griseus; assembly: GCF_964374135.1. NCBI lineage: Eukaryota > Metazoa > Chordata > Mammalia > Artiodactyla > Delphinidae > Grampus > Grampus griseus. The sequence continues at coordinate 144,600,397 of NC_139018.1, read as the reverse complement.
GCCCCCACTCTGGTGTGCACTGTGCAACTGCATTATATGTTAACCAGACCTCCCGAATGGCAGGAACCTTGGGAGATACTGGGCCTCACCTAATGGAAGTGCTTAGCTTAAATCCCTATGACCTATGAATGTCGCTAGTCATATTACTTGCATTCTGCCTGTTTCACAAGATTATCGTTTATTGCATTACCAAATGTGTGACGGAGCCACAGATAAAATTAATGATGATTGGGCAGTTTGCAATGATTGATCAAAATATATAGTCCTATAAGATCAACGATTGTAATAGTGTAACTCTAGATATGGGAAGAAGCAATAAGAGGGAACCATTTCCTGGACCATAACCGTAAGACAGGTGATCCAGAGGCTTTTGGCTATTGTTAACAGAGCATAGTCCAGTAATAGCATGTAACGTGACCTATCAACAAAATCCTCACTTGACCTGGGAATGAGCATTCCTAGTGCCATGAGACAAATTGGTCACAAAATGCTCCCCAAACGTTGGTTGAAATTAAGAGTAAAACGGGCCTTCCCTGGTGGCGCAGTGGTTGAGAGTCCGCCTGCCGATGCAGGGGACACGGGTTCGTGCCCCTGTCCGGGAAGATCCCACGTGCCACAGAGCGGCTGGGCCCGTGAGCCATGGCCACTGAGCCTGCGCATCCGGAGCCTGTGCTCCACAACGGGAGAGGCCACAGCAGTGAGAGGCCCGCGTACCGCAAAAAAAAAAAAAAAAAAAAAGAGTAAAAGGGAAGGGACTGTCAAATAAAGACTGTTGCCCACCATCTCTAGTTCTGCAAGAATCAAGTCATTCACCACTGCAGTTGCTGACCTACGACACACCCTGAAAGGAATTCAGGGCGAAGATCAGGATGAGGCACTCTGTGCTCTGGGACAACTGACAGAACCGGCCCTCAGATAGTATCTTTAGCAGAAATTTCTTATGAACCTGGATTCTTGGATCTTCCCATACTTAGAAAAGCACTAAAACCATTAACCAAGATGTCTGCTACTGTGACTCGCAGCAACCTTCTACTGAGAAAGATGTGTGCCTGACTGCAGGTACCCCCTTTGCCAAAATCACATTTTGGCTAGCTTCCTCCTTTACCTCTTTGGAACAGTTCTCAGAACTCTTGGAGAGACTGTCTCCTGGGTTATAATACTCAGATTGGCTCGAATAAAATTTCCCATTTTTTTCTTAGATTGACTATTGATTCGATTTTTCATGGACAAGGTCTTGCCAGTGTGAACCAGTCCAAATAGCCGGATGAAAGAAGCCCACCTGGCTGTCCCTTCTGGAGTCCTCTGCCTCCTCTGGGATGATGGACCCAGAATCACAGACACTCCTGACCTAGGGCAAAAATGATTTCTCATGGGGTGAGAGGTAAGGGTCTAAATACATTTTTAAATTATCCCATTACAATTTAATCAGTACTTAATCCTTTCTTTGCTTCAGTTGGATATTGTTGCCTACCCAGTTTGATCCTCCCTTCTCCTTCCCAGTAGATCCTGATTTTGTGTATGTAGTCAGTCACCCTGTATCCTTGCAGCCCTTTTGACTTCATCCCGAGCTCCAAGGGAAGCCCTGATTGGTCTGAGTTAATTATGACGATCCCCATTCTCCTTATCAGTGATTGGCTAAAGGATCCAGCCTAAACCAATCAGTACATGACTTTCCCCTTGTCAGTGGCTTAGATCCAGATATGGGCACATGACCTAAGTTGGCCCAATTGTACTGAAGGAAAGGACATACAGGTCATGAGTGAAGGAAATATTTCTCTTCCTTCTGATAGACATGACTAAATAAACATGTTGCTCAAGCTTGTTTGTTTGGTTTGACAACCTTTTTGTGACAATAAAATAATAGAGCCTAAGAATAAAGCCAACATGCAGAGGAGGGAGTAGCCAAGAGAAAAGCAGGGAAATGGACTGGAGCCCTTATCACACTATGCCTGAAGCTGAATTCACCTCTGAACTTTCTGCTATATTCAATGGTATATTTTTTGATATATATGATATGAGTAGTATATTTTAGAATTCTATAGTCTATTTAATATAGGTTATATATCATTTAATCTAGTTGGAGTTTAAAAAATTTACTTGAAGCTAAAAGTATCTTGATATCATTCACTGATTTAAAATATCCTTGTAACATGCTAAATTCTTGCTTTTAAAATTCTTGAGTCTGTTTCTAAACTCCCTCATTTCATCCCATCCCACTTCATTCCACCCCATTCTGTTCCATTGTATTACACTCCATTGGTGTATTTGTCTTTCTGTTCCATATCAGAGCATCTATTTTAATTACTGTAGGGTTTTAACTCACTTTCACAAATGGTGAGTCACATTCATTCTCAATTCTCATTGGACAAATTATTTCATAAAATCATTTTATTAAATGTTAAAAATGTTCTGAGATTATGACTGGGATTCTTTGACATTTAGTTATTTCAGTGCAAATTAACATTTTAAAAGATTAAGTCTCCCAATGCAGAAACATGAATTGTTACTCTAAAAATTCATATCTTCATCTTTTTTATCCTTCATTTATAAAACTTAAAGTGTTTAGTATTCCTACAATGAGGTACCACCTCACACCGGTCAGAATGGCCATCATTAAAAAGTCTACAAATAACAAATTCTGGAGAAGGTGTGGATAAAAGGTAACCCTCCTACACTGCTGGTGGGAATGTAAGTTGGTACAGCCACTACGGAAAACAGTATGGAGGTTCCTCAGAAAACTAAAAATAGAATTACCACATGATCCAGCAATGCCACTCCTGGGTATATACCCAGACAAAACTATAATTCAAAACGATACATGCACCCCTACATTCACAGCAGCACTATTCACAATAGCCAAAATATGGAAACAACCTAAATGTCCCTCAACAGATGAAGCAATAAAGAATATGTGGTATGTATATACAATGGAATACTACTCAGCCATAAAAAAGAATGAAATAATGCCATTTGCAGCAACATGGATGTAACTAGAGATTAGCATACTAAGTGAAGAAAGTCAGAAAGACAAATATCATATGATATCACTTAGATGTGCAATCTATAATATAGCACAAATGAACCTGTCTATAAAACAGAAACAGACTCACAGACATAGAGATCAGAATTTTTTTTAACATTTTTATTGGAGTATAATTGCTTTACAATGGTGTGTTAGATTCCGCTTTACAGCAAAGTGAATCAGCTATACATATACATATATCCCAATATCTCTCCCCTCTTGCATCTCCCTCCCACCCTCCCTATCCTACACCTCTAGGTGGACACAAGCATCGAGCTGATCTCCCTGAGCCATGAGGCTGCTTCCCACTAGCCATCTATTTTACATTTGGTAGTATATATATGTCCATGCCACTCTCTCATTTTGTCCCAGCTTACCCTTCCCACTCCCCGTGTCCTCAAGTTCATTCTCTACATCTGTGTCTTTATTCCTGTGCTGCCCCTAGGTACTTCAGAACCAGTTTTTTTGTTTTTTTAGATTCCATATGTATGTGTTAGCATACGGTATTTGTTTTTCTCTTTCTCACTTACTTCACTCTGTATGATAGACTCTAGGTCCATCCATCTCACTACAAATAACTCAATCTCATTTCTTTTTATGGCTGAGTAATATTCCATTGTATATATGTGCCACATCTTCTTTATCCATTCATCTGTCGATGGACACTTAGGTTGCTTCCATGTCCTGGCTATTGTAAATAGAGCTGCAATGAACATTTTAGTACATGACTCTTTTTGAATTATGGTTTTCTCAGGGTATATGCCCAGTAGTGGGATTGCTGTGTCATATGGTAGTTCTATTTTTAGTTTTTTAAGGAACTTCCATATTGTTCTCCACAGTGGCTGTATCAATTTACATTCGCACCAACAGTGCAAGAGGGTTCCCTTTTCTCCACACCCTCTTCAGCATTTACTGTTTCTAGATGTTTTGATGATGGCCATTCTGACTGGTGGGAGATGATATCTCATTATAGTTTCGATTTGCATTTCTCTAATGATTAATGATGTTGAGCATTCTTTCATGTGTTTGTTGGCAGTCTGTGTATCTTCTTTGGAGAAATGTCTATTTAGGTCTTCTGCCCATTTTTGGATTGGGTTTTTTCTTGTATATTTTGGAGATTAATCCTTTGTCAGATGCTTCATTTGCAAATATTTTCTCCCATTTGGAGGGTTGTCTTTTCATCATGCTTATGATTTCCTTTGCTGTGCAAAAGCTTTTTAAGTGACAGGACACTTTGGTCTTATCCACGTGGAGACCTATATAGGCAGTAAAACTCTTTGCTAAAATCAAGATACACCTCACCTAATGATGTTCTGAAAAAAATTCTTTACTGAGTAGCGAGACTACAATCTTTTTTTCTTTGTCTTTACCTGATCATAGTGAATATAAAACGCTATAGTAATGATTATACAAAATATCTTCTTAGGTAAATGGTAATAGATAAGACAGTAAATTCATTTATCTGCTTTCAGCGCTTTTGAGAAGTCAAAGGGGAAAAAAAAAGATTGTTTTGTCCCAGAAGAACCTTCAACTTATACAGACAACCAAGAGATACCTGAAATCCCTGAGTGAGAGACCTGTATTCGTATCTTCAGGAAGCTTCAGGAAGCTTTGTGTGTGAGCACGCCTGCCGGTTTTCCCCAGAACAGATGTAATTGTGGGGTTTCACTTACTCTCACCCATCAACCCCCCCTGCCCCGTGGCATACTTTTTCACCTTGGGAAGGGGATGGGAATGAGAAAGGGGGTGTTAATTGGGTCCCCAGAGTTTGCATATCTTTCCTCTAGCCTTCCTTGCTATTGTGGATAGTAGGTTTGGGCACACCCAGTTCTAGACCAGGAGACTGATTCTCCAGAGAAGCGTGAGACAAGTTACAGAGCCAGTCAGAAGCAGAGCCTGTACCTTGTAAAACCCCATGGGCTTCGTGCTGCTGCAGCCAGAGAGGATGGACTGCGTGGACCTGGGCCAATTCCGGGTAATCCTCAAGCCTGCGGGTCCCAGAAGATGCAGAAAACGTCTGTCGGGGATGTTGGCAGAGGGCCCTTCCGGGGAGGTGCGCGCTGGGGATGGGCGTCTCGCCTCACCTTCGCCGAGACGCCCCAGCAGAACAGCGCGGGGCGGGGGAAGGGGCGTGTCCCCTTTGCCAGCCCAGCCAGCGCGCAGGCGCAACGGGCAGAAGGGGCGGGGGGAGGCCGCGGCGCTCTCTGGCCTCGGTCCCGGGACCACCCCCGAGCGCGCGGCTGCGCGCTGAGCCTCCCGCCCTCCCGGAAGCGCAGCGCCCCGCAAGCGCCACGTCTGTCCCTGCACCTTATCCCTGGTCCCCCAGCCACCGTCCCATCCGCGAGGAGCACACGCCCGAGCCGCCGCCCACGGGACTGGACCGGGAGCATCATGGGCAGCGTGGCCTCGCGCTCCGCCTGCGCGCTGCCCCTTCTGCTGCTGCTGCTGCTGCTGCTGCAGGCGGAGCGGCCGCGGGGCGCGGAGCTCACCTTCGAGCTACCTGACAACGCCAAGCAGTGCTTCCACGAGGACGTGGAGCAGGGCGTGAAGTTCTCCCTGGATTACCAGGTGAGGCCCTGGCGCCCGGCAGCGCCTCCTCTCCCCCTTCCAGGTCTCCATTGGTCACTGGTGCGCCCCAGGCTGGAGTGGCTGGAATTAGCCAAAGAGGCTGAATGGGGCGGGAATGACCAGAGACCAGCTGACTTCCCCGCGAGGAAGTCAGAGCCCACTCGAGACAGGCCCGACTACCCAGGGCGGGAGGTAGCGCCGAAGGTGCGCTACCTGGATGCGGATGCCCGGGGGCGGGTCCTGCATCCTGGGGAGTTGTCCTCAATGACCTGCAGGCCCCTTGATTCTAAGGAATGCCATGTCTGATTAGCTGGACACAGGCTCTCTGTCCCAAGTTTTTTGGACCAGTTTGTCCCCGCCTGTACTGAAAAATGGCAGCGAGAGGAAATGGGTCCTTGGCATTATTTTTCCCTCTCTCCAGTGTTTGAAGTCAAGTTGGGGTGAGCGCGGCAAGTGATGAGAAATGGCGCTTTGGAAAGGAGGTGTCAGCGCAGGCTTTGAGCCCTGGCAGTGTTTCCAAGGAGTGGTGTTGTGGCTGCTGCCATATGGCTCAGAAAAGCTCCTAGCTCCTGCAGTCCTGGCTCCTTTGAGAGATTTCATGGCTCACGGTTCAGGGGAGCAGGTCTTGAGTGAGAGATCTGCCCCTAAGGTTGAGTGAGCAGATCTAAGAGTAGGGAGCTGAGTGGGAATTATACCCAGACCCGCGTCTGCTTGTGGACACATACTGACAGGCGTTACAGAGATGAGTTGGCACGGGAAGCAGGAGTAGGGGCAGGCCATGTGGTGGGCCCTCTCTGACCAAAGCCACTAAAAGAGGCGTGTGCTTGGGGACAGCACAATGTGTGATGACCTCCGAGTCACTGGTGTTGCCACTTTCACATGTCCGTGGACAGTGTGGAAATTGCAGCTGGGTTAACAGGGGTAACCTAGATACAGTCACCAAAACATGATCGTTGTGAGGATGGAGGGGGCTGAGAGGTCATCTGGTCCCTGCCAGGTCAGGAACCCCTGTTAGAGCAGGTTCAGCATAAGTTTACACACCTCCAGCATTAGGAAGCTCACTAATCACAAAGCAACTTCTTCCATCTGAACAAAAGGAAATTTTAATATTTGGAAGCAGATGGAGGCCACTGACTGTGTTCTTTGATGGACCTTAGTTATAGTCATTGACCACCTCTGTGATTTTTGCCCTTTGCAGGTCTTATCTTTCCTGTGTTGAGAGTTTGAACTAATGATTCCCGAGGGCTCTCCCACCTCTGGTAATCACTGATTCTGTGAAGGCTTCAGTCTATGTTTGCGTTCCCCTTGCATTCCATCAGCAATAATATTAACGTTTACCAGACACGTTCAGCAGTTTACTTAACCTCGGAGCCTCAGTTACCTCTTCTGTAAAATGGGGAGGATTAGGCTCTTGGCACTCTTGCAGAGCAAAACTTTTGGAATCAGACAGACATGGTTTCAAGTCTTAGCTCTGTCACTTTCAAGCGGCATGACCATGGCCAGTTAACTTCAACTCTCTCAGTTTCAGTGTCATCCTCTGTAAATTGGGGAGTGTCAGCCTTTAGAAGACTGCGAAGATTAAATGAAAAAAATGTTTGTGACATGTAATCACTGCCTGGTCGGCCTTTGGTAAGTGGTGTTTGCCTCTCTGGTAACAGCAGACTGTGGGTGTCTTTTGTGGTTGTCAGGTCATCACTGGAGGCCACTACGACGTCGACTGCTATGTGGAGGACCCCCTGGGGAACACCATCTACAGGGAAACCAAGAAGCAGTATGACAGCTTCACACACCAGGCTGAGGTCAAGGGCGTTTATCAGTTTTGCTTCAGTAATGAGTTTTCCACCTTCTCTCACAAGACCGTCTACTTTGACTTTCAAGTGGGCGACGAGCCCCCCATTCTCCCAGACATGGGCAACAGAGTCACGGCTCTCACCCAGGTGAGTGGACGCTAACAGGCTGAGATGAACCCCCTCCCCCCCAGCCTGCTCCTCCTTGTCTGTGCCCGTGTTGCCTGATGAACAGTCACCAGCTATCCAGCTCCAGTCTGAAGTCTCAGTATTGACTCTGCCCCTCTGTTCACATCCAGTCCTACAAGACCCTATGTTCTCCTTTTGGTCTTCCTCTCCATTCTTTAACTGGATCCCTGCCATGCTTTCCTCTGGTGTTCCTGCGTTCCCATTTAGTCTTTGACACAGCACCACTTTCAAAGTACACATAGCATATGCCTCTCTGCTGATACGATGTATCTGCATGAGAAAGACCGGTCCTCCTTTGTGTGGTATATATTAGTCAGCGTAACAACGGCTGGCTGCTATAACAAATAAACCCCAAATATCAACGGCTTAGCACAATGAAAGTTTTTTTTTTTCCTCACTCAAATAATAATCTAGAGAGTGGGGATAGGGGTGGAGGACTTTCCTCCATGGAGTGACTTAGGAAGCCAGGCTCCTTCTTTCTTGTCATATTTCTGATGTCCCTTAGGGCTTCAGAGTCCTCTGTTTCTAGCCACCAAAAGAAGGAGAGAATGATAAAGTCCCATCTGCTTCTTAAAAGCCCTGGCCCAGAAGTGATGCCATCACACCCACTCATATCTCATTGTTGAGGAATAGTCCTGTGGATAGACTGGATGAAACGAAGGCGGCAATCAGTTCAGTTGGGCAGTCAACTCCTAGCAACAAACTTCACAATCTGGAAGAGAAACGGTGACACTTTGGAGGACGGATAGTCATCTCTGTCACCCATGGCTGTCACAGTTAACTATAATCCGACCCCAGCCTCCTCCCTCAGTCTTCCCTCCTGCTATTTAAGCTTTTCCCTCCCTCCCATATGCAGGCTCTGAGGCTAGGACTCTGTATTACCCCTGAATCCCCAGCGCCCCAGTGCCTGGGGTGTGGCACAGACTAAGAGCTCACCAAATAGTTATCAAATGACTGAGTGGCAGGACCCAGGGAAACCTGCGAGACAGGAATGACCTTCTGTGGCTGCACCTGTTCCACACCCAAAGCCAGAGCATCTGAGTCTCCAGCAATGCCAGATTACCTTCTGGGCTGCCCTCCAAGGTGACCACAGGCTCCATTCCTCTGTGGCTTTGACCATGGGCTCATGCTCTGAGCAGTTGGAGGTTAGCACTGCACTGTCCGGTCAGTGACAGCTATCTACATATGGCTGTTGACATTTAATTAAAATTAAATTAAAAATTCCCTTCCTTGTTTGCTCTGTACCAACATTTCTAGTGTTCAGTAGTCACAGGTGGCTGGTGCCCACGCATGGAGAGTTCCACTGGACAGCAGTGCGTTTGAACTTAGCGGCATGACTGCTGATAGAAGTTCCAGCCCAGGGTGTGTCTTCTGTGTAGGATCTTTCATAACCTATCCTCTCAGGAGGTCTGTTGGTCGTTGATGAAATAGCTTCTGTTTTGAAGATTTTATGAGTCTCCAGAAGCTGAGCTGAAGGATTTCTCTCTCTAAGCAGTGGAAAAGAAACCAGTAGAGAAAAGGCTTTGTGGATTAACGCACTAGAGACGTTCTTTCCTGGAGCCTTAGAATTAGAGTTTGGTTTTGTTGCAGGAAGGAGTGATTGCACTTCCCCTCTTCTACATCTGGGAACCTCATCCTTCCTTCTGCCCAGCCACAAAAGAGCTGTTTCCTTCTCCTTCTGTACCTCTGACCCCCCTGCCTGGTCTGTGCCTGTCTCAGACAGCGCCCCCTCGCCTGTGGTGGGCCCGTGCTCAGTCTGCACACTGTACTGGGTGGTGGGAGTATGAGGTCAGAGGGCGCTGTCCCAGCTGTCAGGAGCCCCGTGTGGAATGCGACCCTGTAAACCGTGGAGCTCCAGGATGCTCTGATCAGAGCTGAGATTTAAGGGTGAGGGTTGTCAGGGGATGGACCAATTGACTCTTCCAGGAGGGTCAGGGAAGTCTTCACAGGGAGAGTTTTAGCTTAAAGCGACACTCTGGGTGCTTGCCTGGGAGTGTGTCTGGCACGGGAGGAGGAGAGGCCTCCTGGGTGGGGAGAACAGCAGGTGCAGGTGTTCAGGGCATCACTTTACTTTCCTCACCGGCCCTGATCTTATTTTGCTTGGCATGGATCCCCTTTCTACCTGCAGCTGTCTTCTCTCTTCCCCTGAGGCTTCATCCAGCTCAGTGCTGGGCCAGAGGCTGTGTGTTCTGGCACCAGTAGCAGCCGGAGGGTGAAAGAATAGGATCCAGAGTGACCGCGTCCTGGGCCAGGGCTCCAGGCCGGAGGGACTTGTCTTCGGCCTGAGTTCCAGCATGACCAGGCTCCTGGCAGAGGACATGGGCTAGGAATGCTGCTGAGGGAGGCCAACCTTGAGGTGCCCTGGGCGTCCTGAGAGTCTGGGCAGATCCTAGCGGAGGCTGAAGGTTCCTGACAGAGGTCCAAGGTCCGGGGCTGCCTCAGTGGTGGTCGAGGGAAGATGAAAGGTTTTCCTAACTCTACTCTGAGGCCAGCTCCTGCGACGCTGCCTTTGAGCTCTTGAAGAATTTAAAGAACCAAGTGTGGACTTCCCTGGCAGTCCAGTGGTTAAGACTCTGCGCTTCCATTGCAGGGGGTGCGAGTTCGATCCCTGGTTGGGGGAACTAAGATCCCATGTGCTGCGCGGCCAAAAACATAAAATAAAATAAAAAAGAGCCAAGTGCTTCTATCCGTGGTGGTCCTGATGAGGTGAGGCTGCAGGAATTTGCTGCTGGTTACAGAGTGAAGACCTGGGCATCAGCAGGTGGTAGAGACGGGATGGGATGTGGGCATGGGATGGAGGAAAGGGATGGTCCTGGGAGGGAGACAGGTCAGGGTGTCTCCAGAGACTACCTGTCATGATGGAGTGGTGCCCACGATCCCCGTGAGGTGCCCGGACACTTCGAACCAGCCAGGGCTGGAGGTCTCAGCGGGGTGAAGTTCGCACTGCAGGAGAGCTGGGGACCCATGGCCCTGGGAGAACAGGGCTCTTTGCAACAGAAGGGCCTCTGCTGGCTTCCTGCTGGGTAGGAAGCAGGCTGGCTGGGTTGCCTAACTGAAATTTTGTGGGAACAAGCTGAAGTGGTATCTTAGACTAACGCCAACAGCAGATCCCAGTGGACAGGGAAGTAGCATGTTTTTACGGTAAGGGGATGCTTCCAGGTGTCTGTGAATCTTGGTGATGTGTGGCCCTGGGGTCTCCTGTGAGGCCCGTGCCAGGTTCTAAAGGTGTCTCCTGGTTTTAGACGCCAGGAAAGCCGTAGAGTACCACCTCCTGCTCTGTTACCTCCTGAAAACTGGCTTCCTTCCCTGTCACTGATCAGATCTGAGGTGGTTCCTGTAAAGACCTCAGGCCCTCTTCATAGAAGTGCAGTGCTGGTCTCTGGCTGATGACATCTGATCCACGTCTTTGAAGTGATGCCTTACGTGGCATATCTGATGTGTCCTCTGCCCGGGGTGTCGGCACCCGTGGTTTCTGTGTCCTCCTCCGTTTCTCTCCCCCCCACCCCCCACCCCCACCCCCACTCCTTCTCCAGTGATTCTGGACCCTGGGAGGAGGCTGGAGGTACCAGCCTATACTGCTGAACGCCTGGGCTAGGGCTCAGGGGTCCCAGGAGCCCCCAGTTCAAGTGAGTGTAATGTACATTTTGAGTTTCTGAATGAGCTTGTGATGGAAATAAACACGGAGGGTGGAATTCTAGCCTGGAAAACCAGTGAGCCCTTCCCTAGTGTTTAAAAACAAAGCCTCTGTGTATTTATACATTCTAAACATGTGTGTATGTATGTCTATGTGTACACATGCATATGCATGCATATACACACGGGCATGCGTGTGCGTGTATACACATGTATATATGTATCTCTGTTCATCCCACTAATTTCAAGAACGATCTTCTCTACTTTGTTACCGAGTCCCCTAAATCGCTCCCAGATCCACTCTTCTCACCCCACTTGGTGACCTTCTTAATTGAGGGCCTCGTCTTTTCTTCCCAGCAGAATTGCAGCCACCAAAGTGGTTTCCCCACCACCAGTCCGCCTCTGCATCATGGCTGGCAGGGACGTTCTCTTAAAGTGGGATCCTTGCCTTGCCAATCTTCTGCTCACAGAGCTTCGTGTTAAAGTCTTGACTCTCAAGGCCTTTACCGTGAGCTTCCACCTACCCATGACTTCCTTCCCACATATCCCCGATGGGCTGCACATACTGGGCTCTGCATGTGCTCTTTGCCATGCTTTTCTTTCCTTTTTTTAAAAAATAAATTTATTTTATTTATTTATTTTTGGCTGCGTTGGGTCTTCGTTGCTGTGCGCAGGCTTTCTCTAGCTGCGGCGAGCGGGGGCTACTCTTCCTTGTGGTGCGCGAGCTTCTCACTGCGGTGGCTTCTCTTGTTGCGGAGCACAGGCTCTAGGCACACGGGCTTCAGTAGTTGTGGCACGCAGGCTCAGTAGTTGTGGCTCACGGGCTGTAGAGCGCAGGCTCAGTAGTTGTGGTGCACGGGCCTAGTTGCTCCGCAGCATGTGGGATCTTCCCCGACCAGGGCTCGAACCTGTGTCCGCTGTCTTGGCAGGCAGATACTTAACCATTGTGCCACCAGGGAAGCCCTGCCATGCTTTTCCTGCGTGGAATGCCTTCCCCTCATCCTCTGCCTGGTGACATGCTGCCCATCTGTCAAGGTTCAGGTTATCTCTTCCCTGTGTCAGGTACGCCTCCATCTCTGGCAGGATTAGCAGCTTTCTCTGAGGTGTTCCTATAGCTCCTCTCACCCCTCTGTTGTTAGCTCTTTTGGCATTGCAGGAAGCTGATAACATTCTCTAAATTATGACCTTCTTGGGACCCAGGACTGTGTCTGACTCATTTCATCTCTCAGTTCCTAGGGCCCCGCACAATGTCTGGAAGGCGAGTAGGCACTTAATAAATAAACATTTGAAAGAACGAATTAGTGTAGTTTGGGCTATCAGAGAAAACCGAGTACGATTTGGAATTCCTGTAGTGTCATTTTGAGAGATGTCTCTCCTGAGTTCCCCAGCCCTACCTTCAATAACCGCGGTCTTCCGAAGATCACCAGGGTGCTATAAATATAGAACTAATGGCCTTACCAAACCTTCCTGTGTCATGGTCACAGGGAGTGACTGGAAGGGCACAGTAGGGAAGCGTCTACAAATGCCATACCTTGGTTCCACTTGGACACAGGTTTGCGTAGGTGAAGCCTGACTCCACTCTGTGACCTCTTTCCTGGTTCCTTCACAGTTTAGTCCCCTTCCTTCCTCTGTGACAGTTGACATGCCTTCATCAACTCTGGAAGCATTACCAGGAGAGCGAGGAGGGGTGATGCCACCATCGTCTCCAGTGCAGAGGTCTGTACCCTGAGAGGTTGGCATCTGAAGTCAGTTGTCACTTAGGAGTCCCCTTTGGAATCAACTTCTTGATGTCAGGAACCCTTCTCAGGATCATTTGTCCATTTCTCAACATCACACATCTGTAGGTACAGACATACCTTGTTCTACTGCACTTCACAGGTGCTGTATTTTTTACAGTTGAAGGTTTTGGGCAACCCTGTGTTGTCAGATGACGGTTAGCATTTTTTTCAGCAATAAAGTATTTTCTAATTAAGGTATGTACATTGATTTTTTTTTTAGACATAATGCTATTACAGTCTTAATGCACTACAGTATAGTGTAAACGTAACTTTTATATGTACTGGGAAACCAAAAAATCCCTGTGACTCACTTTATTGTGACATTTGCTTTATTGTGGTGGTCTGAAACCACACCAGCAGTATCTCCAAGGTATCCCTCTACACCCTACCTACCAAATGTGGGGAAGGTGAAGAAGCCCCATGCTAACTCCAGTCGCAAGAGAAGACCGTAATATAGCCCAAAAATAGGACACGCAGGTGTCACTGAGAAAGCAGGATCAAGGTTCCCCTTGGGGGAAAAAGTGAAGCACAAATGACCTTGTTCTTTACAGTGGATTCTGCCCCTTGACCTGATGCCTAGTCGAGGTCCACTAATTCCATCTCGTACACAGTGACCTTGTCAGTTTTCCCTCCACGTGACATTTCACCACCTCTTCCCTATAGATCAGAATGAGGGCGTCAGCCAACATGTGCAGAGGAAACCCACACCCCAGGAGGTAGACCAGTTGTCAGACAGAAGATGCTGCCTTGTCAACACAGGGGCTAAAGGGGAGCTTTTCTCTCCTCACGTAGTCTAGTTTAGCTCCTTGAATGGCCCAGAATCAAGAATATCTATGAAGCAAGTAAGGGCAACATCTTTTTTTGGTCATAGCCTCCCCTTTGGCGTCCAGAAACTGTTCAATTTGTGAGAGAAATGAGGGTTTCACGGGGGTCCGTCAAGGTGGTGACACAATGGTTTGGTCCCTTCTAGCTTCTTACGTTGAGCTTTATAAGTAGTTCACCTTTGGAATTTGGGAAACAAACGTCTGTTGGATGCTTATGAACTTCCGTAGCACAAGAACTTATTGTTGGGATAGTATTTGCTGGGTTTTGGATAAAATGATTGCTTTAGAGGTTGCCTGTGAGTAAGAACACATGTTCTTTCACAGGCGTAATATCTTAGTTTTCTATTGCTGAGTCAATAATTACTACTAATGGCTGAAAACAACAGGCATTCATTATCTCACCGTTCTGTAGGCTCTAAGCATGGGCCAGCTCAGTTGGGTTCTCTGCTCAGGGTCTCAAGGCTGAAATCAGGTTGGTCTGGCCTCTTCTCTGGAGGCTCTGGGGAGGAGTCTGCTCTCACACTCATTCAGGTGGTTGGCAGAATTTAGTTCCTTGCAGCTGTAGGACTGAGGTTCCTGTTTCCTTGTTGGCTGTTGTGCTGTCCACTCCTAGAGGCCTTTTTCTGGTCCTTGCATGTGACCTCTATCTTGAGAGCCAGCAACGGTGCACTGAATTCCTTTGAATCCAGCCTCTCTGACTTCTCCTTCAGCCGCCAGCTGGAGAAAGCTCCCTGCTCTGAAGGGCTCCTGTGATTCGGTCAGGCCCACTGGATGGTCCCCCTCTCTTAAGGTCAGCTGTGACATATAACATAATCACAGGAGTGGCAGCTCATCACATTCACAGCTCCCTGGGATTGGAGCAGGGGACCTTGGTAGTGGGGGTGGGATGTATTCAGAATCCGGCATGCTACACGTAATATTTTAGCAGGTAAAGGAAGTTGTGAAGTAGTGTGCGTTATGTGTGAGTATATGCATGTGTGTGTGCACACATGTCTGTCTTTGCACATGTTTGTATGTGAGTGTGGTTCTATGTACATGAGAAATGTATGTCTTCATGTGTTTCTGTGTATACATAGAAGTGTAGGCTGCAAATTTAATAGAATGAACTCAGAGTCCAACACAATTGTGGTTTACTTCACACCCTGCCGTTCATTAGCTGTGTGACCTTGGGCAAGTCATGTAGCCTCTTTGAGCCTCAGTTTCCTCATCAGTATATGCAGTAAGCAATCAGTCAGTCCTCCTTAACATTGGGAGTAATGATCCCTGCCTGTCAGGGGTATGGTGAGTATTAAATAAGAACACAGGGCAGTATTTGAAAGCATAGGCTCAGGACTCAGACAGTTGAGTTTAAATCCTGACTCTGCCATCTACTAACTGTGTGACTCTGAACAAGTTACTTAACCTCTCTGAGCCTCAGTCAGGCTTATTATGAATACAGCCGTGTCACATCCTTAGCACAGACACACAGTTAGCATCCAGGAGAAATTACCGAGGATGTTGAAGATCACACTTGCTGTGTGTGTGCCGGGTCCTGTTCTTCTTTTCTGAGGGTTCACAGTGACTGCTCTTCTCTTCCTGCCTAGATGGAGTCCGCCTGTGTGACCATCCACGAGGCTCTGAAGACGGTGATTGACTCCCAGACGCATTACCGGCTCCGGGAGGCCCAGGACAGGGCCCGGGCCGAGGACCTGAACAGCCGGGTCTCTTACTGGTCTGTTGGTGAGACGATCGCGCTGTTCGTGGTCAGCTTCAGCCAGGTGCTGCTGCTGAAAAGCTTCTTCACAGAAAAACGACCCGTCAGCAGGATGGTCCACTCCTAGTTGGGGCGCTCTGCTCCCAGGCCCCTCCCACCCCAGGGCGGAGCAGCTCCCTTTGGTCACAGGCTTCTGGGGCTGGTGGGTGCGACCCAGGAGCTGCCTGGAGAAGAGCACGGGGTAACACGTTCTCACCTTGCCTTCTATTCAGATGCTTGGTCCTTGTACTCCAGCAGCCAAAGCTCATAGAGCCCAGAAAGCGGAAGGCATCCAGCTGCAGCATGTGTGTAACACTGAATGCAGAAAGGGTACAATCAGGCTAGGGATTGGCCAGTGTGGGAGGGCAGGCAGGCAGCCATCCAATGGCCTGGCTCGTAGGAGGAACCCCAAGGGCCCAGGCCTCCAGGGGGCAGCTCAGGGCTCTCTTTTTGCTCCACGACGCATGGCCCATTTGGCTTGTGTGTCCTATCCCGCGTGGAGGAGACAGGGCCCTGTCTGGCCTTTCCTCACGTGGAGCTCTCTGTACCTGTGGAAACCAGGCATTGAAGCGGCTTTGCAGAAGTCCCCATCCCAGGTGAGCCGTGGAATCAGCCCTGCGAGCAAGAACAAAATGGTAGCTGGGTGCCTTGGTTGGCTGTGTATCTCCTAGAAGGCAGGACTCTGGCTAATAAAAACTGTCTGTGAGCACCATGGAGACCTGTGCCATTATTTCTCTGCTCTAAAGGAGCTCACGGCTTAATGGGGAGCATTGGTGTGCGTATAATTAATTACAGCCTAATAGAGCAAGTGATGCCTCAGAGATCTGTATGTGTAGACGTTTGTGGAGGGAGTAGTAAACAGCTCTCAGTTGAATGAAAACAGTGAAATAGGGAGTTGGTTATTTTGTGTTCTCAGACCCTAGTGCTTACTGTCAACACCTGAGTCATCATTTAATCCAAATAGAGGGGCTAAGAACAGAAAAAGAAAAGACTGAGCAATGATGAGTGGCTGTTCCAAGGCCATTTCCACAGCAGCTACAGTGGTCTCTTTAAAACCTAAGTCAGACCCTGTCGCTCCTGCTCAAAACCTTCCCAAGGCTCTGCATGTCATTCACAGCTCATGAAAGTCCTCACCGTGGTCTCTGAGATCCTGCATCTGGCACCCCAGCCTCTGGCACCCCAGCCTCTGGCCCTGGAAATCCCCTACCCTACTCCCTCCACTCACTTCTCCATGTCTTCCAGGTCCTGCTGTTCCTATCACACCAGGCCATGCTTCTGCCCCAGGGCCTTTGCACAGGTTGTTTCCTCTGTTAGAACACCCTCTCCCTGATATCTGCATGACCTGCTACATCATTTCCTCCTAACCAGTGTCACCTTGTCAGTGAGGTCTCTCCTAACCACTCTGTTTAAGATGGCATCATCTCACCTGTCCCTGTCCCTCTGTGTCTCTGTCTCTGCTTTACTTCTCTGTATGTCATTTATCACCATTGACAGTTATGTTTACTTGTTTGTTTATTGTCTAGATGTAAGCTCCATGAAGGTAGGGACTTTGTTCACTGCTGTATTTCTTAGTGTGTAGAATAATGCCTGATATATACTAAGCTCTTAATAGATATTAGTTATTAGATGAACAGCCTTGCCCATTAGTAAGAGATTAATGCATACTGATCAAGTGTCTGTATAGTAGGTCTTGAGGGAAGATGATATGATGTCTGTCCTAAAAAAACCTACCAAGAAATCTGAAATCCTGAGCTGTCTAGCAAGTGTTAATCGTGCATTGTAGGGAACAAAATAAACAATCCCATGAGATAGAAACTCCATAAGCCTTACTTAGCTTGATTGAAAGATAAATCCTACTTATACCTGTTCATAGAGTTTTGATGGTATTTCTTCTCTAAGTACCAAGTATATATAAAAGATTTTTTTTGAAATATGTTTGCAGTATAGTGAAAAACAATACAGCACATCCTTATGTGCCACTACCTGGATTAAGCAATATAATGTGACTGTTTCCTCTTAGAAGCTGACATTCTGTGCCTGCCTCTCCTGCATTTTGCCTTGGGGCTACCATGGCCCCCTTCCTTTGCCATGATTTGAGTGGCAGGAGCCAGGCTGCAGGTGCCTGTGTAGGGCACGACCAGGACAGGGCAAAGGCCCTGTCCCTGGGTGGTGAGTGGTGGTTGACCAGCTGCCCCAGGGCGTCTCCTCTTCCCTGTCCTCCCCTCCCTAAGATCCATGGCTGGTGGATTAAAAACTAAGGCCACTCTCTCATCCCAAGGCTGTTCTTTCCGAGTGTTTAAAGTGAACATTAAGGGACTTCCCTGGTGGTCCAGTGGTAAAGAATCCGCCTTCCAATGCAGGGGATGTTGGTTCAATCCCTGGTCTGGGAACTAAGATGCCACATGCCGTGGAGCAACTGAGCCCGCGCGCCGCAACTGCTGAGCTCGCGCGTCTCAATGAGAGAGCCTGCATGTGCAAACTACAGAGCCCACGTGCTCTGGAGCCCGTGCGCCACAGCTAGAGAGAGAAAAACCCACACGCCATAACTTGAGAGGAGCCCACGTACTGCAACAAAGAGCCTGTGAGCCACAACTAAGACCCAATGCAGCCAAAAATAAAATAAAAATTAAGAATTATAAAAAATATAAAGTGAACATTGAACAACAAGGCTGGCAAGTATGAGCAAATGAGGGTTACCCATTGTGATTCTCCATCCTGGGGCTCCCTCCCCCGCCACCTCATTAAATCCTTTGCAGAGACACCAGCTAGGTCCTAGACTTTAGCCCTTGTCAATACACATTCCCAGACCCCCAGGGAACATGAATACCCAGGCAGAAACAACCAGACCCCGAAGGATACCAAAAAGATACAACGCCTTGACCACCATTCAACCATGTCATTTGAAGCAAAGTTGTTGGAACGTGTGGACCCCAATTTTTAAGTAACAAAATAAATATACTCTAAACGAGAAAATGTTAATAATATTTAGCTGTAGCAAGAAGTTGTAATAAAGAACCAAGTGGAAATGTTACGGATGAGGAATATAAAAGTAGAAATGAAGACTACTCCAGAGGAAATAAAAGCATGACATAGAGCTGATCTGTATGAAAAACCGTCCTAGATGGCAGCAGGAAAAAAGGAGAAAATATTAAAAGAAAAAAAAAAAAAAAGCTAAGAGATAGGAAAGGTGAAAATAGAAGAGATAAGAGATGGATAATAGGTGAACCTGAAGTAGAAAAAATATATTTGAAGAAATAATAAAAGTACATATATTGGAACGAAAGAAAGGAAAGATCTCAGAGCAAAAGCGTCACAGAGTGACAAACAGGGTTGAGGTTTGACCAGGTGAATCCCCATATGGACACGTAATGACATTTAAGAATACCAAAGGCAAAGAGAGAATTCCAAATGCCTCCAGAGAGAAAAACAAATCCTCTGTCGATCAGACTTAAATTAGATTTCTCAACAGCAACACTGCATGCAAGAAGAAAATGAGGGCACATTTTTTTAAATAGAAAAGGCAAGAATAAAATAACCTTGGACTTTAGCCAAATTGTAGACATGAAAACCCACAGAGAAATCTCAGGCACATAGGACCACAGCAGAGGAGAAGAGAACTAAACCTCAGAGGCAACGGTGAAACATATGAGAACTGATATTTATTGTCTAAAATTCTTGGGCCAGAGTAAAGGAGGAAAGAAAATACATGCCAACCAAATACTGCCATTCTGAACAATATCCAGAGAGTTTAAGAGGCAGGCAGAGAGACTAAAGAGAATGAGGGTATACTAAAGGTTCTTGTCTCGTTTGGGAAAAAATACTGATATTGATGATTTTAAGAAATCAATAGAGGGCTTCCCTGGTGGTGCAGTGGTTAAGAATCTGCCTGTCAATGCAGCAGACATGGGTTCGAGCCCTGGTCTGGGAAGATCCCACATGCTGCAGAGCAACTAAGCCCGTGTACCACAACTACTGAGCCTGCACTCTAGAGCCCGTGAGCCACAACTACTGAGCCCACCTGCTGCAACGACTGAAGCCTGTGTGCCTAGAGCCTGTTCTCCGCAACAAGAGAAGCCACCGCAATGAGAAGCCCGCACACCACAATGAAGAGTAGCCCCCGCTCGCCACAACTAGAGAAAGCCCGCATGCAGTGATGAAGACCCAACACAGCCAAAAGTAAAATACGTAAAAAATAAATTAAAAAAGATAAAATGGAAAAAAACAGCTGGAAGTTATCAGGGAAAAACTGAGAGATCTCTATAACAAAGGATATCTGGCATGCAGGTAATTGGGATCCTTGAAGAAGAAAGTAGAACCACCACAACAAGTCTAAAGACATAAAAAAAGAAAGCTTTAATAGAAATAAAGGAAGACCCCAATCCTTGGTTTAAAAGGGTACCTTGCATTTTAGGAAAAATTGAAGAAGAATGATGAACACAGACACATCCTAGTGAAGTTACTTAGCTTCAAAAAAAGATAAGGAAACTATCAACATCTATGTTACATTAACAACAAAGACAAAAAGCGCAAGCAATCGACAAGAGGAAATCATGTGTTCTCCAACTTTTCTATGACATTTACTGTGAGACAGATGGCAAAGTAGCGTCTACAAGGAATTTAGGTAAAGAGAATGTAGACTAAAGAAGATTATAAACTGCTAGCTTGTCATTCATGTACAAAGGCAGCAGGTGACCATTCTAAAGCTGGAAGGAACTCAGGGGACAGAGCACTCGTGAACCATTATTGAATAAGCTACTCTCCTGAAAAGCTCTAGAGAACCAGGAAGGAAAGAAGGCATCATAGAAAGGGCAGATGGTCAGGAAGTGTTTCATCCCTTAAAATAGACCCCTGAGATGAGACAACTATGGAAAATCTAGTTAGAATAAATTTTATAAACTCTAATGATTTAAAAAGAACAATACAGGCAATGGGGAAGATAGGAGGAAGTGTAAATGCTAATGTTCTTATTTTTAAGGTTTAAGAATACTAATTATGACAACTAAAAAGAAATGCTATTGAGCTCTTGCTATGTGCACATTTCTAAGTGCTCTCTGTGTATCATTTCAGTTGATTCTCACAACAGCTCTATGACATAAGGATTATTAATATTCCCATTTTATAGATGAAGAAACTGAGGCACAGAGAATTTATTCAACTTGTCCCAAGGCCATACAGCTAGGAAGTGTCAAGTGAGAAAAGCTATTTGGTCATCTCAAGAGGCCTTGAAAAATAAGTTAATAAGATTAGTAAAATCCATTCCTGCTGGAAACTTCTGATCAAGGAATAATTGGTCAGGGGTGTGTAAGGGTGGCAGCTGGAGTGTGGCTGTAGGCTGGAGCTGATTCTGTCCTTTGTGATTCTGGTGCCCCTGAGGTGGGACATTTCTTCTAGACTGGAGTATTAGTCACAGTTCTCCAAGGAAAAAGAACCAATAAAACCAAAGAATTTTATTTTAGGAATTGGCTCACGTGGTTATGGAGGCTGAGAAGTTCACCATCTGCCGTCTGCAAGTTGGAGACCCGGGAAAGCTGGTGGCATAACTCAGTCTGAGTCCAAAGGCCTGAGAACCAGGGGATCAATGGTGAAAGTCCTGGTCTGGATCTGAAAGCCTAAGAACAAGTGCTGACAGAAATCTCTTGTATTCCTATACACTAATGATGAAAAATCTGAAAGTGAAATTAAGAAAACACTCCCATTTACCATTGCAACAAAAAGAATAAAATATCTAGGAAGAAACCTACCTAAGGAGACAAAAGACCTGTATGCAGAAAATTATAAGACACTGATGAAAGAAATTAAAGATGACACAAATAGATGGAGAGATATACCATGTTCTTGGATTGGAAGAATCAACATTGTGAAAATGACTCTACTACCCAAAGCAATGCACAGATTCAATGCAATCCCTATCAAACCACCACTGGCATTTTTCACAGAACTAGAACAAAAAATTTCACAATTTGTATGGAAACACAAAAGACCCCGAATAGCCAAAGCAGTCTTGAGAAAGAAAAACGGAGCTGGAGGAATCAGGCTCCCTGACTTCAGACTATAGTACAAAGCTACAGTAATCAGGACAGTATGGTACTGGCACAAAAACAGAAATATAGATCAATGGAACAGGATAGAAAGCCCAGAGATAAACTCACGCACATAGGGTCACCTTATCTTTGATAAAGGAGGCAAGAGTATACAGTGGAGAAAAGACAGCCTCTTCAATAAGTGGTGCTGGGAAAACTGGACAACTACATGCAAAAGAATGAAATTAGAATACTCCCAAACACGATACACAAAAATAAACTCAAAATGGATTAAAGACCTAAATGTAAGGCCAGAAACTATCAAACTCTTAGAGGAAAGCGTAGGCAGAACACTCTATGACATACATCACAGCAAGATCCTTTTTGACCCGCCTCCTAGAGAAATGGAAATAAAAACAAAAATAAACAAATGGAACCTAATTAAACTTAAAAGCTTTTGCACAGCAAAGGAAACCATAAACAAGACGAAAAGACAACCCTCAGAATGGGAGAAAATATTTGCAAATGAAGCAACTGACAAAGGATTAATCTCCAAAATTTACAGGCAACTCATGTAGCTCAATATCAAAAAACCAAACAACCCAATCCAAAAATGGGCAGAAGACCTAAACAGACATTTCTCCAAAGAAGATATACAGACTGCCAACAAACACATGAAAGAATGCTCAACATCATTAATCATTAGACAAATGCAAATCAAAACTACAGTGAGGTGTCACCTCACACCAGTCAGAATGGTCATCATCAAAATATCTACAAAAAATAAATGCTGGAGACGGTGTGGAGGAAAGGGAACCCTCTTCCACAGTTGGTGGGAATGTAAATTGATACAGCCACTATGGAGAACAGTATGGAGGTTCCTTAAAAAACTCAAAATAGAACTACCATACGACCCAGCAATCCCACTACTGGGCATATACCCTGAGAAAACCATAATTCAAAAAGAGTCATGTACCAAAATGTTCACTGCAGCTCTATTTACAATAGCCAGGACATGGAAGCAACCTAAGTGTCCATCAACAGATGAATGGATAAAGAAGATGTGGCACATATATACAATGGAATATTACTCAGCCATAAAAAGAAACGAAATTTGTAGTGAGGTGGATGGACCTAGAGTCTGTCATACAAAGTGAAGTAAGTCAGAAAGAGAAAAACAAATACCATATGCTAACACATATATATGGAATCTAAGGGAAAAAAAAAAAAAAGGTCATGAAGAACCTAGGGATGAGATGGGAATAAAGACACAGACCTACTAGAGCATGGACTTGAGGATATGGGGAGGGGGAAGGGTAAGCTGTGACAAAGTGAGAGAGTGGCATGGACATATATACATTACCAAATGTAAAACAGATAGCTAGTGGGAAGCAGCTGCATGGCACAGGGAGATCAGCTCGGTGCTTTGTGACCACCTAGAGGGGTGGGCTAGGGAGGGTGGGAGGGAGAGAGACGCAAGAGGGAAGAAATATGGGGACATATGTATATGTATAACTGATTCACTTTGTTATACAGCAGAAACTAACACACCATTGGAAAGCAATTATACTCCAATATAGATGTTTAAAAAAAATAAGTACAAGTGCTGATGCCCTAGGTCAGAAGTCGGATGTCCCAGCTCCAGCAGAGAAAGCAAATTCCTCTGCCTTTTTCTATTCAGTCCCTCAATGGATTGGATGATACCCACCACATTGGTATACAATCTTCTTTACTCAGTCTACCTATTCAAATGCTAATCTCTTCCTGAGATAGGCTTGCAGACACACCCACAAATAATATGTTACCTGCTCTCCGTGTATCTCTTAGCCCAGTCAAGCTGACATATTAAATTAACCATCACACCTGGGTTGGAAATATCCCCTTCCCTGAACTTCAGCTCTAGCAGGTAGATGTGAAAACGCAAAAAAAAAAAAGAAAAGATAGAGCCCCGCCCTAGGCTGGCTTGTCAGCTAGACTTTAGGCACTTCCTACACTTTGAGCCGTTGGCAAACCACATTGTTACTCTGGGTGGATCAGATCCTGAAAACTCTACCTACCAGAGTGGATTGATTGGTTTACAGAATCGAGGGACATGGACATTTCCACCAACTTCTGAGTATCAAGGCACGATTAGTAATCACCACAAGTTGCTTTGGGAGTCTGTCATCAAAGCAGAGGGCTGGCAACCTCTGTTAGGTATTCCATCCGGGCTGTGGTGGACCCTGGAGGATCACGCCTCACTATTACCAAGGCTGCATCTTGACTGACTGGAATCCAAAGTATCTACACCCCCCGCCCCCCCCCCCCCCCCCCCGTTAGCTGCTCTCTCTTGCAAGCTGTATTAGTTTGCTGGAGCTGCTGTAACAAACACCACAGACTGGGAGGTGTAAACAGCAGATTTATTTTCTCATGGTTTTGGAGGCTGGAGGTGTGAGATCAAGGTGTCAGCAGGGTTGGTTCCTTCTGAGGCCTCTCTCTCTGCCTTGTAAATGGCCATCTTTTCCTTGTGTCTTCACACAGTCCTTCTGTGCACGTCTGTGTCTAAATCTCCTCTTATAAGGACGCCAATCATATTGGATTAGGGTTCACCTCAGTGATCTCATTTTAACTTAGTTACATCTTTAAAGGCCTTGTCTCCAAATAGAGTTTCATTCTGAGATAATGGATGTTAGGACATAAATATGAATTTGGGGGAGATGCAATTCGGCTCATAACAGATGGAATTGGATAAATCCAACTCTTTTAATTTTTTCTACTTAAAAAAAATTAAATTACGTTCTTTTCAGAACCTCTATTTTGTCAAGATTAGATACATTTCATAGCTTGAATCAGGCACTTATTTCCCAGCTTCTTTTATGAGATATTGGTCGTACTCCAGTCTCATTGGGAACATGCACAGAGATGCCTGGAGTGCAGAACAGTTTGGTAGCAATCGCGTCCTGACTCTGCCATCTGGGAGCTGTGCAAGGGTGAGCAAATCACATGGTCTCCCCGCTCAGAGCCTCTGCGTTCTCATTTGTGATACGATGTGATATTAAGGGACATGGATAATGATGTTCATTGCAGCATTGTGTGTGGTGATAAAACATTGGTATAAACTAAATGTCCATCAGCAGGAAAAGAGAGAAGCAAAATGTAGTATGTGAGAATACTTTACAACGGTTAGAAATAAATAGAATAGCTCCCTATACAGCAACATGAAATGGTATTGAAAACATACTGTTGAGTGAAAAAAAAAAGTTGGAAAATTGTTCAGTGTGATACTACTTATGTATCACTAAGAACACACAGAAAATAGTATTCTGTATGGCTTATGGAAACATATGAATTTATGTCTGTGTGTATTAACTATACTATACATGTACATACTAAGATGATAAAGACACCCACTGAATACAAAGTTGTAAAACAAATGGTTACCTTTGGGAATGGAGGATGGGAAATGGAGATGGGGAGGGATGGAGGGGGATTTCTATTTCATCTTGGGGTATTCCTTTTTCCTTTTTTTAAATTAAAAAAATCTCAAGTATATATGACAAAATATTAGCATTTGTTAATTCTGGGTGGCACATATGTGGGTGTTTGTTGTATTACCTTTTGTACTTTTCTGTATTAAAAATTTCAAAAGCAAAGTAAATACAAGGATGGTAATAGTACTTACTTCACCTCTTAAGGCTATCGCAAGGTTTCCATAAGAGTATTTGTGAAAATTCTTTGCAAAATGAAAAGCTCTCTACAAATATTGTTTTATAGCTAATCTGTTCCATTTGCTGTTGATTCTGTTAACTTCCATTTCAAAAGTCTGCGTGGTCTGATAGCTTCAACCTTTGGGCGGTGTTGGCAGTGATTATGGTAGTGGTCATGATGGAGGTGACAGTGGTGGTGGTGATGATGCTGGTGGTGGTGAGGGTGGCGTGTGTGAGGAGTAAAGTCAGATCTGTGATCCAGTTCTGTGCCTCACCACGCACTGCCACAAAATATAATACACTTCTGGGCAGAGTGTCTTACTTCTACGGAACGAGTAAAGTCTACAGAGGCAAACTGCATGAATGTGTATCTCCCACTACTCCCAGCAAACACTGCTCGATGTACTGTATTTAGCACTGTATTTTTTTTTCCTGTAAATACCAAATGAATTCCATCTTTTTCTTGGAACTGCGGCAATATGAGGAATGACCACAAGAGGGCAATAGAGAAACATCAATAAAGCTTACTTTTGCTTGGAGGGTTGGGCTGGTTAGTCACTGCTTCGGAGCAGAGACAGGTGTGCTGCCGAGGAACTCAGTTCGTGGGAATTATTCAGGGCTATTCAATGCGTCACAGAATGCCATGGAATTTAAGAGCTGTTGAGAACTACCTAGTTCAACTACTTAGTTCAGCCCCAGCCAACATCTTGACTGCAACTCTATGAGACTCATCCAAGGAGATGAGGAGCTGTAGGCTGGAGGATAAAGTTTTAAAGGAGTTTTGCTCTAAAGCTTTGCTGTGTTTGAGCTGTAGCCAGAAGGAGATGTGGGGTAGACTGTTTCTAAAGAGGGTGGGTAGTGCAACATATGGGAATCTCATGGAAATGCTCAAGTAGAGAGAGAAAAGGGGGAATAGTAAAGAGAGAGAGGGAAAGCTACAAACTGAGATGAAAAAGACTACCAACTCAACGGAAAAAAATGGGTCAAGTGTCCAGAAAAAAATCTTTAATTACTAGTGCTTCAAAATAGATTCCTTCTCCTCTCTTTCCGAATAAAATACTTCATAAAATTAAATGGGGAAATTGGGTTTAAAAAGTCCTCTTTGACACACATTTATGTGGCACAGACCATTGGTTCCATTTTTGGACAATCACCCCCATTGCTGGCTCTCCAGAAAGCACAGGTCAGCATTCAAATTAGCTCTGGTACTTGGTGAACATTCAAGGCTCTCTACTCACCTGCCACAAGTCTATGGTTGTTTTTTTGGAGACAAACTCTGTCCAGCCCCAGCATGCAGGGTGTCCTGTGGTCAACCCCAAACAGGGCTGTCAATACGATTTCAGATACAGCAAAGCAGGGGGATGCTTACAAGGTTTACTTATGGGCCATGTTCCTTTGAAAATTGATTTTTCTTTATGCACTTAAGCTTTCAAAGTAAAATAAAAGTCATAATTTAAAAATAATCTTTATTTGTAGCCAAGACGATTCTGTATGTGGAAACCCCAGGGTAATTAATTAAAAATCTATTAGAACTAACAAGAGTACAGTAAGGAGGCTGGTTAAAAATATATACAAAGTCAATATTTTCTTGCAAACCAAGAGCTGGTTAGAAAACTTAATGGAAAAAAGATCCCATTTACTATAACAACACAATTATATATATTATACCACTAGAGGAAAGAGCTTTCTTAAATGTGCAGGAATGTTATGAAGAAAATAACTTCCTTGAGTTGTAAAGCAGTATCCACAGTACGGTCCCATTTGGGGTTAAAATATGCAAACACAGGGCTTCCCTGGTGGCGCAGTGGTTGAGAGTCCGCCTGCCGATGCAGGGGACACGTGTTCGTGCCCCGGTCCGGAAAGATCCCACATGCCGCGGAGCGGCTGGGCCCATGAGCCATGGCCGCTGAGCCTGTGCGTCCGGAGCCTGTGCTCCGCAACGGGAGAGGCCACAGCAGTGAGAAGCCCGCGTACCGCACCAAAAAAAATAAAAATAAAAAAATAAAAATGTGCAAACACACACACAACATGCACACACGTTCTTGCATAAATAAAAATCCCAGAAAGAATATCATAAAAATTTCACCACGTATTTTTTTTTCTTGATGGCAGATCAAGTGTGATATGTAGGTTTTTTAAAAAATATATATTTTAATTTTATTGGAGTATAGTTGATTTACAATGTTGTGTTAGTTTCAGGTGTACAGCAAAGTGATTCAGTTATACATATATTCATTCTTTTTTAGATTCTTTTCTCATATAGGTTATCGCAGAATATTGGGTAGAGTTCCCTGTGCTATACAGTAGGCCCTTGTTGGGTATCTATTTTTTATATAGTGGGCTATGTATGTTAATCCCAAGCTCCAGATTTATCCCTTCCCCCAGGTTTCCCCTTTGGTAACCATAAGTTTGTTTTCAATATCTATAAGTCTGCTTTTGTTTTGTAAATAAGTTCATTTGTATCTTTTTAAAATTAGATTCTACATATAAGTGGTATCATATGATATGTGTCTTTCTCTGTCTGACTTACTTCACTTAGTATGATAATCTCTAGTTGCATCCATGTTGCTGCAAATGGTATTATTTCAATCTTTTTATGGCTGAGTAATATTCCACTGAATATATGTACCATATCTTCTTTATCCACTCATCTGTCGATGGGCATTTAGTTGCTTCCATGTCTTGGCTATTGTAAATGGTGCTGCAGTGTGATTTGCAGATTTTGTTTTGGGTTTTGCTTATCTATGTTTTCTACTGAAAAAAAAAAAACTGAACACATATTCTATAATAAAACAAAATCTAAAAAAGAAGGAAGCCTCACTACCTTCAGCAAAATGGTGCCACTCCTTCATTTTTATTGATTCTTCCCATTGTGCAACGGTTGACCTCTTCGGGAGGACTGAGTGACCCCAGCTTTCCCATCACAAGCAGGGCTCCAGTCCTGGGAGTGGCTGGAGTTTCAAACCAGACCTCCATCATAACCAGTTACCTGACATGGCTCGACCACTCCATGCACCCTTGCCTGGCTTGGTGCACACTGTGACCCTCCCCAAAGGGACAGCAGATTAGAGAGTGGGAGAAGAACAAGTGCCAGTCTTTGCCCCTTGGTTCAGGTCTGGCTCAGCATCTGGGGTGGACGTGCTGGCAGATGTGAGCCTTCAAGAAATCCAGCTTCGGGGCTTCCCTGGTGGCGCAGTGGTTGAGAGTCCGCCTGCCGATGCAGGGGACATGGGTTCGTGTCCCGGTCCGGGAAGATCCCACATGCCGTGGAGCGGCTGGGCCCGTGAGCCATGGCCGCTGAGCCTGCACGTCCGGAGCCTGTGCTCCGCAACGGGTGAGGCCACAACAGTGAGAGGCCCGCGTACAGCAAAGAAAAAAAAAAAAATCCAGCTTCAAGGAGTCAGCCTTGACCCTATCCTGCCTGGCTTGTCCTCCCTTTCTCTGAGCCCGTCCTTTACCTTTTCCATCTGTGATTTTCTGGGAGTCAGCTGCTGCCCACTTTACAGCTAGTTTTTAATGGATTGACTGATCAAAAGTTCAAGAAAGTGCAATTTGATATTAAATTTTAAAGTGAGAGGTTTAATTGTAGATGTTTTGGCCCGAGCGAACGTCATTATTGTAAATTAAATGTCAGAGATGTCAGCAACCTAACAGTTTTCTCATCCAGCTCTTTGTCATTACTGGGAGAGCTGGCCTTAATGGAACATTCTGATGATCTGTTTGCTGACCCCCCGGCACGTGTCTGGTGTAGCAAGTACACAGGAAGAGACCACCTCTAGACCTAGAATCAGTGTGGGTCTGTGTGATGCTTTCCCGCAGGGATGCGGCAATCCAACAGAGTCTTGTTAGACTGGGGAGGAAAAACAGTCTGCTCTGAAGAGTTCAAAGTGTTCTCCAGCCCCAAATATTCCCCCACTAGAACGAGCCCTTCATTCACTGAATAACAGGGTGGGATTTTTGTCCACTTTCATTAGTGATGTATTTCCAGTGCTTTAGAACAGTGTTGGCATGTAATAGGTGCTCAATATACACTTAGTGAATGAAGGAAGGAATAAATGAGTGAAAAAATGTTTATTTAACGCCTATTATGTGCTAGACACTGTTTAAGACCTGGATCACACCAGTGAACATCTGCAGTTGTGAACTGACAGCGAAAGCCCCTCCTGTCAGGAGTTTCCAGAAGGGAAGATGAATGATAAATAAATGTATATCGTCTCAGATGGAGAACCAAAAAAAGCAGAGTAAAGGGATGGAGAAGGTCAGCAGATGGTGGCGGGCTAGAAAAGGAGATCAGGAAAGCCCACTCTAAAAAATACAATTGAAAGTGCTCATCTCTCTTACCTCGCATTTCCACTTTTAGAAATTTATCCTACAGAATCTCAGCAACGCACAGAGATCTATACGGAGATTCTCACTGCAGCATTCTTTATAACTTCCTTAAACTAGAAACAACGCAAATATCCATCAATACGGTAAATAAGTTAGGATATATCGACACTATGGATTACTAAGCAGACATTCAAAAAGAGGAACATTTATATGTGTTGACGTAGACAAAATGTACTGAATACATTAAGTAAAGCAGAAAAGCAAATCTCAGAATAGAGTGTGTAATACGAGCTCTCTTTTGTGAAAGAATGTATGTATCTATATGCGCATTTGTAAATAAATACACAAACATATACAAATATGTGTATGTTTATTTATGGATAAAAATGTTTGAAAGGATACACCAGCTGAGTAGCGAATGCCTCTGGGGAAGGGAGATCTGTTTTCCATGTTATACTCTTCTATATTTAAAACAAAAGCATGCATTAGTTTTAGAATTTAAAAAATTTTTTGTTTTTTGTTTTTAAACAAAACACACTCTTCTTGAACTAATGTTATACCTCCTTCTCCTTAGGGTCCTTCTGTCTGTGGATGTGTCTTCATACCCCTCCCCCACCCAGCTCCTGGGGCATTCAGAGCCCTCTCTGATTTCAGTTGATATCTGAGTCAGTAAGAAAAGCACTGGCCTGGAAAGCAGGAACCATGGGCTCTACTTCTTCATTATGATGGAAAACCATTGCAAAAGTCACTTCCCCTCCTAAATCTCAGTTTCCCCATCTGGAACACGGATGTACTGGTCTATAGCATCGCTGAAGTCCCTCCATGCTGTCATACCCTAGGATTCTTTGATCCTGTGATTGTAAGTCCAAATGTCATGAAAATTCTGTATCAACATCCTTCTTGGGAGATGAAACGCTTTGTTAAGCTACTGGTCGGTCCCAGTTTCTACATGAGCACAGGTTGGTTTACCAGATAAAGCAGACTACAGACCCCTAAGGGAATGGGCATGTGAAGGGTGCCTGTTTACGTGAGGAAAACCAGGACATGGGGACAGACCTGGGGGAACAGGCATGCCCATTGTCCTCCATCGGGGGCCCAGGGCACTGGAGAGTGGGCTGAGGGGTGCCATGCTGGGAAAGGCTGTGCTGGAAGAAGGTGGCCTGTCTTGGAAACCCTGTCATCAGCTAGGAGAGGTGGAGGCCTTGAGGCGTGCCGGACAGAGGTCAGGACTTGAAGCTAGCGCACCTGGGTGTGACACCCATCTCGCCGCTTCGAAGCATAAAACTTTAGGTGACTCACTCTTTCTTTCTGGGGTTTCAGGTATCAGACCTACAGGGTATGTCTAGGCAAATGGTCCACCAATGGGCCTGACTGAAGAAAGTTCCATTTTGTTGGCCACGAATTGCAGTTTAGACTGAGCAGGCTGCGAGTGACCGGTGCCTGACTGGGGTGGAAGGTGGCAGGGATGGAATGTGTCTTTTATGACAGTCACCTGAAGGAGCCGGCTTCAAGGTCAGGAGGTCGAGGACAAAGGCATCCCCTGGCCTGGTCCAGAATAGGTCACGGGTCCACACCAGGCCCTCTGACCACTGCCTCCCCACTCCATCAGCGGGAGTTATATTCAGCTAAGAAGAATTACTTTCAAAGATCCCAACATTTCCTTATCTGCCAAAGCTAAGAAGGAAGCTTCTCAGGAAGTAGGCCAGCTCTATGCAGCTTTCCCTGGGTGTAAGCTATTTGCATCTTGAGGAGCAGTTTGCAGAAAACTTTTCAGGTAAGTGAGTAACAGATAGCGGGGCAGGAGGGCTGTGATCTGAACAGGTCCCTGAAGGTCAGTCTGGATAAATCGGGGGAGCAGAGAGAAGGGGGGATGGGGGGGCTTTTCTTCCCACCTTGTCTGGACTGCACACCATCTCTGCACTTACTAGGGGTACGGGGGCTGGAACCCGAGAGTGGAAGCAGCAGTCCCACTTGTGGCAGGAGATACGCCATGGACGCCCCAGAGAGAGGTTCTCGGACAAATAAGATTTTGCCCAGGACGGGGAGACAATGTGGGGCAGGAGGCTTATGTAGCCGGAAGGAAAAATAAGCAATTCAGAACCAAAGCACTGTATCTGCATCTGTACACTTAAAAGTGGCCTAATTTATTTAAAGGTGATGGATCCTTATACAGAAAGATCACCTAATGGACCTCTGAGTTGAAGAGGAGGCTTCCCTTCCCCTGGGCAGGAGGGGAAAGAAAAGAGGAATACACGGCTCCCTAAATAAAGGATGCAGAGTTTGGGAGCTGTTTTCTGGCCGCTGGAATGACTGAGGGGATCTCAAGCACAGAAAAGAGAGAGAAGGGGAAATGAGAAGACGCGTGTATCAAAAAGGTGACAGTCAGTGGATCATACCCAGCAAGAGAAATACATGAGTACAGACACGTAAAGACCTTATTATAATACCTGGAAGGCCAGGAGCCCTCAGGAGTGGCTGTTATTTCCCCTTAGGTGCGCACAGAGCAGGTCTCTTCCTTACGATTCAGGAAGGCCCATCAGAGGAATAGTCGATACATTTTTAGGACATTAAAGTCTAGTGTTAGATTTAATCTGTTGCCTGTACTTTGCTGTAATCTCCCTCCATTACTCCAAACCTTTAGCAAAATCTGGTAAAGCCAACCAGTGATGGTTAGTGAGACTGCATGAAAATGGAGTTAGGAGCTGGGGCCAGGGTAGGGGGCGGCGAGTGGGGAGAGAGGAAGGTAGCCGCAGAATCTGGGAACAAGAGTCCAGAGAAAGCAACAGGCTGCAAGGAGGGCCAACCGGAGTATCGAATCTACTTGGAAATGCCTGGGACCTTTGGGGTGGGGCCGCGCTGGGCGGGATCCACACAGAACACGGGATGGGATTCGAGGCATCTTATGTGGGTGCTACAGTAGAGGGTCCAATATTTAAAGCGTACATCTTAATGAGTTGTGACATATGTATACATCCGTAAAACTATCACCATAATCAAGCAAATGCACATAAAATCACCTCAAAATTTCTTCATGTTCCTTTTGAGTGTTTCCCACCTCTTTTGCCTTCTTATCCCGGACAACCACTGTTCTGATTTTTACCACTAGAGATTAGGTTGTATTTTTAGGAATTTTATTAAAAAATTAATAATGCAGTATTTATTCTTTTTTATCTGGTTTCCTTCACACAGCATACTTATCTTATGATATATTCACGTGGCTGTATGTGTCACTAGTTTACTCCTTTTCATTGCAGTAATTTTTCTGTTTTATGAATATACCATTATCTATTCCTTTAAGTGTTGATTGACATTTGGTTTGTTTCCAGTTTGGGGATATTACAAATAAATATTCTATGAGCATTACAAAAAATAAATAAATAGAGGGTCCAGGTTTGCATGGCATGTACTTGATCATGCTGTCTGAAGAACCAGGGCTGTTTAGGTGCATAAACAGAATCTTCTGGTGCACACAGTTACTTTTAAATTTTTTTTTGATAAAGGACGTTCCTGAAACATAAGAAGGAGGCCTGCTCTGTACAGACTTAAGGGCAGAAGAAAAGGGACAATAACAGCTACTACTGAGGGCGTTTGATATCCCAGGCATCATAATAAGGGCTTTACATGTTTTTATTTATTTATTCCTCACAGGGACATACTGTGGTGTAACACTGCAACATGGGTGTCTTTGCACATCAGTAATTCAGAGCATCCCAAATGCAGTGCTTTAAATGGGTTATAGATGTCCTGAGACATAGGTGTCTAGAGGGCCAGAGCTGCAAGCTGGTTGTCCACTCAGCCCCATACAATATTTTCATTTTCTATATGTGCTGTGAAGTGAAAAACAGTCCAGAAACACTAAATTAGACAGTATTCTACAGAATCACGTACAATAAATGTATAATACTCCGTATAAATATATGTAATTGAGATTTTTAACCAATTCTCTGCGTTCAGGTTCCAATGCTGTCATTTGCCAGTGGTGTCGATTCAGCCTGCGTTCCTTCATCTGTGAAATAAGGACCCTAAATTTTATCTCGTATAAGTTTTGTGAGAATTAAAGGAGGTAATCCAGGTGAAAGTATTTAATTTTAAATCATAAAACTATTTAAACTTTCAATTATAGTTACAATTTTTACATATTTTGCCTAAATAGCTATTAAATTGATCACCCCAAGTTATCTCAAGAGAATCAAGTGAAGCATTTAGAACTAAAAGGAGATTTCAAAATGTGTCCTGTTATAAAATAAATATACCAAACCTAATTATTTTCCTTTATAAGAGCATTAATAACTTGGATAATATAAAGAATAAAAGATCGCATTAATTATTGAAAAATAGATACCATAGGAATTAAACATTCTAGGGTCTATGAGAATAATAAAACATTCTAGGGTCTATGAGAAGGAAAACAAGGTCATGAACAATGACTTACAGAAGTAGAACGACATTATTTTATAGGTCCTGGATTGCAAAACCAGTTAATTTATCAGAATTAGTTAATACATTTACTATAATTCCAATTCCCATTTCAGTGGGATTTTTGGGAGGGAAATTTACCAAACTATTTAAAGTTGATATAAAATATTTATTTACGCATATAAATGGCTGTAAAAATTAAAAAGGGGGAAGGATATGGGACTTCCCTGGCAGTCCAGTGGTTAAGACACCGAGCTTCCAATGCAAGGGGCACGGGTTCGATCCCTGGTGGGGGAACTAAGATCCCACATGCAATAGAATATTCCAGATCCAGATCAGGTATATATAAAAATTCATTAGATGACAAAAGTAGCATTTTATGTTGAAGAGGAAGAACTTGTCAATAAACAGATTAGGAATAACCAGACAACTATTTGAAAAAATAGATTTTGTGATCTCCTCCCATACATTAACATAAATTTCAGGTGGATTTAAATGTAAAAAAACCCCTCAAACAAACCCTTAAAATCACTAGAAGGAAATATAATTACTTACATAACTTTTATTTTAAAAGGACTTTTTACTCATAAAACAAAGGTAGAAATTATAAAAGAAAAGGTTGATAGACCCAGCTAATAACTCGTTCAACCTTTGTGTGTCAGATACCAAACGTGACAAATAACAAGCTAGGAAAAATCCTTGCAAACTGTATCACAAAGAAATGGCCAATAACTTTAATATGTAAGGAATGCTTACAATTTCCTTTTTAAAACTCCAAGTGGAAAATGACAACCAAAGGCAGGAAAAAAAATCATTCACAAACTACAAATGGTCAATAAATATATGAAAACGATTTCACCCTCTCTAACAACATATATTCATACTAAAAGAATAGGATAGTTACAACTGGGCAGCAAAAACAATAATTTAAAAAGCAAATTCTCAATTTTCTTCAGTTGTAATGTAAAGCAAAAGCACATTTGACTCTTTTTGTCCTGTGAGCGCCTTTCCATCATGCATGTCTTTGGGAAACCTAGTCACTGAGATCCCAAAGCAACTTGAATGTTAGGCACATAGCCTGGGGCTGACTTGCAAATCTAATTCTCCAGGGTGATGGTCAATGTCCCATTGGCTGTGTGACTTTGAGGAAGGCGTCACAGGACCCTTGGCACTGAGCAATCCAGCATCCCTCTGTGTATTTAACAGGATGTACTTTAAGATGCATTTTTTTCTTTCACCGATTGCCAAGTGACGGGGTTTGAACTCAGAGGATGCTAACTTCCAAGTCAGTGGCAGAGATTAACGATGGCTGCATTCTTGTTTTCAAAAGGCACAGAATAGTTTCAATTCCGTTTTCTATGCTCCCTCAAGATGAACGGATTCTTCAATACTTCCACTAAGAAAAAGTTGGAGATGAATCTGTGCCTTGTAAATTGTGGAGAGACAGGTAGAATTGTTCACTGATCACCCCCAGAGCCCTCCTCAGGTTGTCTGGAAGTGGGCTACCTGGGACTGAAGGTCACCTGCTGTCAGCTGAGAGAGGCTGGGCACACACTTAGTTTCCCATGGAACTAAAGGCTCCTGTGCCCCTGAAGCTAGAACGTCACTTCTTACAAAGTCACCAAGTTCTAGCATCTGGTGTGTGAACTCGGACAGCATGGCACCCGTGCACTGGCGTTTCCTCTCTCTGCGTGCCAGGCTGCTTTCATGCTGGCACTGTGCAGATGACGTAGCCAAGGCAGGGCCTACCCTTGGAGCATACCATGGTTTGCCCGACGTGCTCTGCCCCTTTGTACTTCTCCATGGATGAGGACAGAGCAGGGGACTGTATGTCTCATCGTACTAGCTTGTACGTTTCCCCGATAAAACCCGTTCCTTACACCCATTCATGTATAAGGTGGCCTTCGGCCTCCCCTGTCTCCACATGAATGGACCTTCTTTAAGTCAGTTTAATTCATTCCAAAGTAGGCCTCAGCACCCTGGGCATTCAGAATGGACTTAATACTTGGGTGGTTCGCATCTTTTAGTTCACAGAGATAGTGGTTGTTAAAAGCCACGATTAGCCCTCGGTCCTAGAGAAAGAAATAGGGAGTGTCTTCATGCATATTAATGATTTCTGGTAATGATCGAATGACCTATTATTGCTTTCATTCCTGTGTTTGTTGGGTAAGTGGATAAAAATAAAACCTTCCAGGTTGTCAAGTTCCTAAACGAATCATTTGGTAGAGCCTCTTGGCTCCAACTACCTGGTCTGGAGAGCTGAGAGGGAATTTCAATATTGCAATATGTCTAGGAAAAAAAAATTTCTCATTGGTCCTCAACTTTCCAGGGTTATCCTGGAGTTCTGGAGTTCTATACCTTATTCTGAATTATAAGCCCAAATACTAAACATTCAAAAATAAAATATATAAATATGTAGAACCAGACCCCACATTACACTGGAGGGGCTAGGGTTGCACCAGCAGTTTTGAGAATCTGTTAGCTCCAAAAACCATGAGGTGACCATGACAGACCTGGCTCAGTGCTGCTGTTGGTGACAATGACAAGGAAAAAAAGTGGCATTGGAGCGTTTTTCTCTGGTATTAGGAAAGAAGCCCCAAAATGCACAGGTTTTCACTCAAAATAGGTAGGTGAACAGCAATAGCAGTTAAGGGTGCTGTAGTGGACACGCATGGTTTTTCCCTGCTCGGCTCCATTTTCCCTAATTCTGGTCAGCGCTTCTCTAGCTTTCCTTGGGAATCACCCTTTTCCTTTTCCCACTCTCTGTGTGGTCCCGCTAGAGCTGATTGGAGCCCAAGCTCCATTTTTAACTGACCCAGGCTGCTAGGTCCTGGATTAGTCATGCAAAATTACAACACAGAGCGTTCCATTCTTCCTTCTGGGTGGAGGATTTGGGTGGAGACCTAGAGCCATCTTTAACTGAATGCACCTCATCTGGTACCCGACATAGGCCAATATTATGCAAGTATGGTACGAGAATAGAGCTAGTCAGCAGTTGACTAGATACGATAGAGAATTGAGTTAGTGAGGTGGACATGATTTCAGCACTAAGATGGAATGGATAAAGGATATTAAAAACAAGGAAAACTGTTGAGAAATAAGAGGAGAGATAAGAGGACAGTTCCAGGTGATTCAAAACAAGCATTGTGTAATTCATCCCATACACCTACCTCTTTTTTGTAGTGTGCTGGTAACACATCAATAAGCTATTAACCTTGGTTCTTAGCCAATGCTTGTTTAATTGCCTAGACTACCTGGTGACCACAAGGGAACTGGGGGTGTCTCAGTTGAGAGTATAAGAAAGAGTCGATTATAGGGTTTGGGCTTGTGGCAGGTGATCTGGGGGAGAGTTTAGGGAGAGGAGCTTGCTCTGGGCTAGATGCTGTCAGGAAGTGGGGTAATTCCATGACTGGGTGTCTTAACAAATCTGATCTAGAAGGATGGACGAGCAGTGTGAGGCCCAAATTGTCCTTGGTAAAGAAGCAGCAGATGCTCACATCAGCCAGAATGGGGATGTTTGCTCATGTTGTCGTTTGAACAGTACTCCTGTGTTGGCCAAGTTCACCCACGATGGTGGAGCGGTCGTGTTTGTGTCTTGCCTCAGCTCAGCTTGGCCAGAGTGATGGCCTTGTCTGATGTGGATGTTCTGTGAAAGGGTTCGTGTTCACAGGAGAAGTCCGAGGCCCGCTCCTGGCTGCCAGGGGCTGCTGGTCTCTGTCTCAGGAGGGAGGGAGATGCCTTTTTGCCCCCTGCATCTGAAGTCACCACCAGCAAGTGGCAACAGCAGCCCCCAGGCAGCGCAGGCTCCTGGGTTCTGCTCAAGCAGCGGCACAGAGCCTGGGCTCCGCTCCAGCATGAGTGACATCTGGTAACTCTAGGCTCCTAGTTGCCTGCAGCTCCCACGGGCTAGCGGACTCCGCTTTCTCTCTCTGCTACTCCTTCCCTTCTGACCCTCTGAAATTGCTAGAGTGGTTCCAGTTTTCCTAACTGAACACTGGTTGATAAGCTGGTTTATAAGCAGGCCTGCTCTTCAATGTCAAATGTCTACCTCTGCTTTTCTCACCTCCCAAGTGACAGGATTTAATGATTAACGAAGTGTTTTTCAAACGGAGGCCGTGGATCCTGAGGAATCCACAAGCGTCTTGAGACTGGGAGCTCTGAAATGGAAGGAAGGTTGGGGGAGCCCTTTGGCTCAGGGTGGCTCTGTGAAGAAAACCGTCAGCCTCGTGAACGCCTTCTGCCTGTGTGGCTTGCTTTGGCGTGGACACAGATCTGGCTTTTCTCTTTGTGGGGGTGTTTTCTATCACCTGAAAGTACAAGCAGCCCTGCACTGGTCAGAGCTCAGTCACAGGGGGTGTGAAAGGCGTCTGATTGCAGAGTTTTCCCAGCCAGTTTCTGCAGACAGGCAGACAAGCTATTAATAGTTTGCTGGTAATCGAGCCGAAACTATATGCGTTGGGTTCTCTTGAAACTGCCTTACGTTTTAAACTCTAAAACATTTGAGACTGTATCTTTAAAAGATGTGCCAGATAGGTCCCACTTCAGGAAAACCAAATACACACAGAAATGTGGATTCTTTTTGTTTTTTGCGGTACGCGGGCCTCTCACTGTTGTGGCCCCTCCCGTTGCGAAGCACAGGCTCCGGATGCGCAGGCTCAGCCCAGCCGCTCCGCGGCATGTGGGATCTTCCCAGACCGGGGCACGAACCCGTGTGCCCTGCATTGGCAGGCGGACGCTCAACCACTGCGCCACCAGGGAAGCCCAGAATTCTCCTTTCTTATCCGTGCCCCTACTGTACCCATAATGTGCTCAAGCCTTTTCAAGTGGACTTTCAGGTTATGTCCAAAAAATGAGCTTTTCCCTTGTTTGTCTGATCAGCTTGAAAGGGCGTATCCACTGTTTCTTGATTTATCTATATGGGATTGTCCAGACCCAGCTCACAGCCTGCCTTAGACCAATCTAATGAGTGGTGGTGGAAGGGAATGGAGCCCTTGTGTTTCTGATGTTTGCAGATTCTTTTTAAGATTTTTCTTTTTTTTTTTGATGTGGACCAATTTCAAAGTCTTTATTGAATTTGTTACAATATTTCTTCTATTTTATGTTTTGGTTTTCTGGCCCCGAGGCATGTGGGATCTTAGTTCCTTGGCCAGGGATTGAACCCGCACCCCCTGCATTGGAAGGCAAAGTCTTAAACACTGGACCCCCAGAGAAGTCTCTGCAGATTCTTTTTAAATTTTACACCTGCAAACAAGCGCCTACTAGTTATCTCTTGCTACACAATGAATCTGTGTTTTGTAAACACCACTAATCATGCAGATAAGACCAGTCATGGGCTGTTTTCTCTTTTACCTTCCAGTAAAGGAAAGGGCTGCATTTTCAACGCGATTATACCAGATTATACTGGTCTGGGAGCTTTGTCAAGAACTGTCCAGCAAGACATCTTAAATCTCTTTGGTTTCCCTCTTGGGCTATTTTCTTTGGCTGCTCAATTGTCTTCAACTGCAAAACGTTATAAATACAGCTTAATGCAAGCAAGCCCACCTTCCGATGAATTCCCCATGCCTCCCAATAGTACTTAATCATCTGTCCCTTTCACTGCTGCAGATGAACAGAAGATGAAGTACTGGTGTGAGGACAAACTCAGCATACAAAGCAAGGTTAGGCAGCCTCTTTGAGCTGCTCTGCCTCTGGGGTTCATGGGCTCTATAGTTGGTTTGAGGCCTTTCCTGCCTGACGTAAGGTGACCTTTTAGGATCTGTTAAGCAGCTAGAAATCGCTCGAAGCTTAGGTGGAGTCAGTTAAAAATTCCCACACGGAAAATTGAGTAGAACCTAGATGGAAACTGATGAAATGCAAATACATTGTCTCCTATCCCCAACCTCTCTCTCGGCCATATGCCTGTCCAAGTACCTGCTTCATTAACAAGGATTTGGGGGTTTAGGGATATTTCTGGATGAAGCATGGCTAATTTTGAGGGTCTTCTTATTTAGGCTGATTTGCAAATGAACCAAGGTCAACAGGTGGATCAGACCAACCCCGCTTTGGGCCATACCTCCTTTATCAAGTTGCCTCCCAGATACTGAGCCCCAAGAAACGGGGTCTAGGGGATGTTTCAAACTGACCAAAGCTCTTTGTTCCTGGAGAAAGCATCATCTCCAAAGCCTGCCCTTCTCCCTGCCCTGGTTGCTGGGCAGGGAGACCGGGCAGACATATGAAGTTCTCTTTTTCTCCTTCCTTAAACCTTCGCACCAGAGCTGGCCCTAAATTGCTAATCCGATGTCACCCCCATGCTGGATTCACCCATGGCTTTTCATGGCCTTCAGAATTCCATATAACCCTATAAAAGTGTCTAATCCTCAGAGTATCAAGGGCCTCATGTAAAGGGCCCATATTAGGAGCCTAGTAAACACCAGGTAGGCTGACATCGCTCTGGCCTTTTCATCCTTGTCAAGTCAGATGCAATTCCCTAGTCCTTTGGTGCTGGGCCCTGAGGAGGGAGAGGGAGAGAGGCTGTTTGTCCCTCATTCTCCAGGCCACCAAGTAGCACAATGTCCCACCTCTGCTCAGTCTCTCCCTGCTTAGATAAGAGCAGACATTCCCTGTGTCTCCACTGCTCTCTTCTTGGGTGATCCCTCTGTGTGCGCTGCTTGGGAAAAGAGGGTAGTGTGTTGGGCCAAAGCCGCCACCACAGGGGAACGGAGGGGACATGCTTTTAGGTGACATCAGAAGCCATGCAGAGAAGCAAGGTGGGTGGCTGATTGCCAGACCCATTCTGTTCTCACCCCCACACCCAAGGTAAAAAGTAGAAATATGGCCGCCAGGGCAAACCAGGTTAGAGTTAGGGTTACCTCATTCAATTAGTTGCCCTTCTACCAGACCTCCTCTGACGGTCACTTCCAAGTTCAGGGACTCACAGTCTTAACACTTAGTCTATTTACTTAACAGAAAATGTTTCTTCCATTAAATTAAAGTATAGCACCCTGTAATTTCTGTCCATCAGGACCTCTATTTGATCACTTCTGGAGTTCTTGGGTAATTTTAACAATAGCAGAGACAGAGGCCATTTGGAGATAGATTTTATTGGTCATTTTGCTTATTACAGTTCAAGGAAGTTATACAGTGTCAAAGATTTTGTAAATTCCAGAATTGCAATAACGCCCCAGTCCAACCCACTTCTTTCTCACCCCAGTTTGACCCTGCAATGACCCATGTGTTTGAATGGCAGTGGTGGAGGGAATTTATCAGGAAACTTCAGTTTGTCAGGGCTGCTTACAGACTGAGGCACCCAGATTAAAACAGTGGTGCAGCGGTGATCTGACCAGCACAGAGAGATCCCAAACGACCCCTCCTTTGTTCTGGAACCAAGGCTTCCATGAATGTCTCTAAAATAGCATTAACCTTTTTGTGGTCTCACTGAAGTGTTGACATGTAACCATAACCTCAGAATATCTTTTGTTTACCATTGTTATGGTGGTTGTTATTTATTTATTTTCATTATTTTTTAGGGTATGCGCAGACCTTGTTCCTCCTTCCTGGCTTCAGCCAGCTGGCCTAGATGGGATCACTGTTATAGTTTTTGCGGAACTTCAGGATTGCCATTCAGAAAAGCCTCAGGTCCCGTGGCCAGTCCAAGTATGAATTGTATTCAGTGGCTGCTCTGATCAATGGAAGTTGAGATGGGAGCTGTACATCCAGCTACTGGGGGGTCTTCATGAGGCTGAGAAAGCCTGGGAGTGCCCATTGGCAGAGCCACTTTGGGGAGAATTAGAGAGATATTACAGAGTAAAGATCACAGCTGCCGTTAAAAAGTACAGAATGTCTCGATGAACATGAACACTCTTTTCTTTACGATTTTAAGTTGGGTCATTTTCTTGTTTACACGGGCCCATTTTGTGAGGTGGAGTGGGTGTACCATCTGAGGTATTCAAATAGCAACTCCAAATGGATTAAAGCCTTAAATATGGGCTTCCCTGGTGGTGCAGTGGTTAAGAATCCGCCTGCCAATGCAGGGGACATGGGTTCGAGCCCTGGTCCAGGAAGATCCCATGTGCCGCGGAGCAACTAAGCCCGTGCGCCACAACTACTGAGCCTGTGCTCTAGAGCCCACGAGCCACAACTACTGAAGCCCGCATGCCTAGAGCTGGTGCTCCGCAACAAGAGAAGCCACTGCAGTGACAAGCCCGCGCACCGCAACAAAGAGTAGCTCTCGTTCACCGCAACTAGAGGAAGCCCTCACGCAGCAACGAAGACGCAACGCAGCCAAAAATAAATTTAAAAAATTAATAATAATAATAAAAAGACTTAAATGTAAGACCTGAAACCATAAAACTCCTTTTTCCATAGGGAAAATGTTCCTTGACTTTGGTTTGGCAATGATTTTTTTGGCATGACACTAAAAGCACAGGTAAAAGAAAAAAAAAGCAAAAATAAACAAGTGGGACTATATCACATTAAAAAGCTCTGTACAGCAAAGGGAACAATCAACAAAGTGCAAAGTCAATCTACAGAATGGGAGAAAATATTGTAAATCACATATCCGATAAAGGGGTGATATCCAAAATACACAAGGAACTCATACAACTCAATAGCAAAAAAAACAAATAACCCAAATGAAAAATGGGCAAAGGACCCTGAATAGATATTTTTCCAAAGAAGACATATAAATGGCCAATAGGTATATGAAAATGTGCTTAAGATCACTAATCGTTAGGGAAATGCACATCAAAACCCCAAGATATCACCTCACACCTGTTAGAATGGTTATTATTATTATTATTATTTTGCTGTACGCGGGCCTCTCACTGTTGCGGCCTCTCCCGTTGCGGAGCACAGGCTCCGGACGCGTAGGCTCAGCGGCCATGGCTCACGGGCCCAGCCGTTCCGCGGCATGTGGGATCCTCCCGGACCGGGGCACGAACCCGTGTCGCCTGCACCGGCAGGCGGACTCTCAACCACTGCGCCACCAGGGAAGCCCCTAGAATGGTTATTATTAAAAAGACAAGAAATAACAAGCGTTGGTGAGAATGTGGAAGAAAAGGAACCTTGTTCACTGTTGGGAATGTAAGTTGGTGCAGCTGGTATGGAAAACAGTATGGAAGTTCCTCAAAAAATTAAAAATAGAACTACCTTTTTGTAAATGCATGTTACCCTTTCATCAAAGGTATTCCTTATTTAAATTTCTGGGAGGAATAACTAAAAAGCTTTCTCAATTTGTATTAAG
This sequence comes from Grampus griseus, assembly GCF_964374135.1. NCBI lineage: Eukaryota > Metazoa > Chordata > Mammalia > Artiodactyla > Delphinidae > Grampus > Grampus griseus. The sequence continues at coordinate 144,557,193 of NC_139018.1, read as the reverse complement.
TGATGATGTCACCCCTTCACTTACATGCACCTTATTTAATCAGAAAGGATTGGGAAAATTGAAATTTTAATTTCAATATAATTTTGTCAACACAATATTAGTTTATAAAATGTCTTTACTATTTTACCTGCTTTATTTTACTTTATTTGTTTAACATTTTTATTGGAGTATAATTGCTTTACAATGTTGTGTTAGTTTCTGCTGTATAACAAAGTGAATCAGCTATATGTATACATATATCCCCTCCCTCTTGCATCTCCCTCCCACCCTCCCTACCCCACCCCTCTAGGTGGTCACAAAGCACTGAGCTGATCTCCCTGTGCTATGCAGCTGCTTCCCACTAGCTATCTATTTTACATTTGGTAGTGTATATATGTCAATGTTACTCTCTCACTTTGTCCCAGCTTACCCTTCCCCCGCCCCGTGTCCTCAAGTCCATTCTCTACATCTGTGTCTTTATTCCTGTCCTGCCTCTAGGTTCATCAGAACCATTTTTTTTTTTTTTAGATTCCATATATATGTGTTAGCATACGGTATTTGTTTTTCTCTTTCTGACTTACTTCACTCTGTATGATAGACTCTAGGTCCATCCACCTCACTACAAATAACTCAGTTTCATTCCTTTTTATGGCTGAGTAATATTCCATTGAATATATGTGCCACATCTTCTTTATCCATTCATCTGTCGATGGACACTTAGGTTGCTTCCATGTCCTGGCTATTGTAAATAGAGCTGCAGTGGACATTGTGGTACATGACTCTTTTTGAATTATGGTTTTCTCCGGGTATATGCCCAGTAGTGGGATTGCTGGGTCGTATGGTAGTTCTATTTTTAGTTTTTTAAGGAACCTCCATACTATTCTCCATAGTGGCTGTACCACTTTACAACAGTGCAAGAGGGTTCCCTTTTCTCCCCACCCTCTCCAGCATTTATTGTTTGTAGATTTTTTGATGACGGCCATTCTGACCGGTGTGAGGTGATACCTCATTGTAGTTTTGATTTGCATTCCTCTAATGATTAGTGATGTTGAGCATCCTTCCATGTGTTTGTTGGCAGTCTGTATATCTTCTTTGGAGAAATGTCTGTTCAGGTCTTCTGCCCATTTTTGGATTGTTACCTGCTTTATAAATATTTTAATTTTGGTGGACATCTTGGGACTTCAGATTTAGTGTATTAAGTTGATGGAAGATATTTGTCATATAACCTAAATAGCAAAGTCAGTCCTTGTTGGCAAACCAGTTAGTCAACTCAAGCTTACTTTCTTCATTTAATAAAATTAAAGAACACCAACTTCATTTTTCAATGTGTTTTAAAGAACATTATTTTTAAAAGAACAATTGAGAAAGAACTTAAACAGCACATCTAGTGGGATATATTACCAAAAGCAATCAATAACAAAATGATATATATATATATAATATAATTATTACTCTTTATTTACTAATATACAGTGTAAAGTGTAGTTAAAATATTGTTATTTTTGAAGCAAGGTGTATGAAGCATGGTATTTGCAAAGTATGTGCTTGTATATTGAACACTGATGTCGAGCTTTTTGAAATAATTCAATAAGAATCATGTATAAAAATCAGAAATAATTATGTTAGGTGTCACAAGCAAACTTTTTTTATGTATTTAATGAAAGTGTGAGCATAAATCAACCTGACAACTGGCACATAATTTTGTTTTTTGTTAAAAGGAGATAGAAAAATATTAAACACTTTATGAAATGAAATAACACATTTTGTGATATGATGTGTTAGAATAGGTTTCACTACCTTACAGAATGAAGTGCACCAAATCTGAAAAATTACAGAATGTTTTTATCTGCAGGTGGCGTTAATGGATATTGAAAAATGCTGGTAGCTCAGAAAGCATTCTAGTCATGCCTAAAAGAATCGGCATCACTCAGCTGCCCCTGTCCTTCAGACATAAATATATCTGAAAATAATCGTTTACCATTAAATACCGGGAGGAAACACATTTTCTGGGGCTCTTTGCTCTGTTCTCAGGGGATTCTCCCTCAAGAGTGATCCTTTATTGGACAGTATTTGGGAGATGGAAGAGGTGAAACCCCTCTCACTGCCTCTCTCTGCAATATATCCCACTTTAGAGCATCCTAACACAGGCCGACACATCTGGGTTCTAATGCTTTACTTCACCCTCATAGAAATGCCTCCAAGACCTGCAGACAGAGACTGGGCCATAGACAAGCCCACTGTGCTTTGATTAAAGGAGCTGTTCCCAAGGCAGTATTTTAAATTGTCTCTTTGACACCCGCAGTTTTTTACAGCTCGGCGCAATGTACAGTAGTAAGATTAAGGATGGGCGAAGGCGTTCCTTTCTTCTTTGTCAAAAAAGCCACTGTGAAAGGGAAGCTGGGAAAGGAAAAATCTCCATGGTCATTCCGACCTGTTCTCAGGCAGATTTTAGGAATGGGAGTTGAGGCATCTAGAAATTGATCCCCTTTTAACTCTCTAAGCAAGGGGGATCCTTGCAGAGTCTCTCCCCCCTCCCCTGCCCCTCCCCCTTTCCTCCAAATATCCCTCCTCCTCCTCCTCCCCCACTTTTTCTAAAATAAGAGAAAATCTCATTTTATAACTTAAAGATCAATTATATAGGCCAAGGGTGACTAAGGCATCCTTAAGGAGACTTCAGTCTTAGAAATCAGTTCTGAGAGACTTGAATGTTCTTTTTACATATAAATTTGAACTCATTAAGCCTCCTCAGCTTAACACACAACTAAAACTATTGAAGATAATTGCCAATAAATTACAACCTCTTAATTCCTGGATAAGACAGACAATGCATTAATAAAAAAAAAATGTGTATATATTTCACTCAGTGGAGGATACATGAATTTTCAGATCTTAAAGCAGAGTATATTCTTTTTCTTTCTTCTAGAATCTTTATGGTTTCATGGTTTTCACTCTTTTAAATTAATTTTTAATGGAGTATAGTTGCTTTACAGTGTTGTGTCACTTTCTACTGTACAGCAAAGTGAATCAGCTCTACGTATACATATATCCCTTTTTTGGATTTCCTTCCCATTTAGGTCACCACAGAGCACTGAGCAGAGTTCCCTGTGCTATACAGTAGGTTCTCATTAGTTATCTATTTATACATAGTAGTGTATATATGTCAATCCTAATCTCCCAATTCATCCCACCCCCGCTCCCCCCTTGGTATCCATATGTTTGTTCTCTATGTCTGTGTCTCTATTTCAAGCAGAGTATATTCTTATAATTTCCTTTTTAAACATGATTGATACATGATTTAAACATGCTCTTATAATTTCCTTTTTAAACCAACCAACAATTTAACAAGTGGAAGAAGGAAAGAGAAATCTACAATGTATATTAAGCTTTTGCTCTCATTAGCCAAACAAACATCAAATGAACGTGTTTTACCACATCTGCTTAACTTGGAAGACTCACTATTTTGCTCACTCTTGCTCTGGAAGTTTTATATGTTTTATTTTTATTTTTTGCAAAGTCTTCTTTTATCACGGTTTGATGCTCACTGGCTTAATTGCTCCATGGGAGGCAGTTCCCACTGCCGGGTGGCAGCATCCCCTAGTTGCTGGTGAGCTTTAAGGAGGGGAAGAAACAGGGGCAGGTCTGTAACCTCGACAGTCTTGACCCCATGACCTGCGCCAGGGCAAAGTGCACACAAGCCTCATGAACCCAAAAGGAAAAAAGCCACCAAAGACAGAAGCTAAGGTGAACATCTCTGAGCCTCATTTTCTGCTCACTTCAGCACGCACGGCTCAGGAGGTGCACACTTAGCAGAACAGGATGAAGCTTAAAAGGTCCTCGCAGGGAGCAGGGAGCAAGTGATCTGTGGGAAGAGTCCGCATTTTTTCCCCGTGGGGAAGCCCTGTGCCGTTAGCTCCTGACCAACTCACTTGGGTAGTAGCTTTTGTCTCGAACAATTGCTGGCTGTCACAGAGGGTCTGTTCCCTGCACCAGGGGGCCCAGGCTGGGAGGCCAGATTTGGTACCTTGCCTGAACCCTTCGGAGAGGACAAGTGATGCCACGGCCACTCTGACCTGGACACACCGCGATGGAGCTCCTTGCTGCCCCTGAGGGGGTGACAAGCACTTTCCTTTGCCTGATTCTGCTTAAAAGGCTCTATGTGCGGTGTGATTGCAAAGTCAGCCCTGACTCTCTGCTCACCAACATCAGAGGTGTCCCTCCTGTCCCCACAGCCCCGTCTCCTCCCCCCACCTCCACAGAGCTTAGGGGGCTGTCGATGCTGAGAGGCAGCCTGTGAAGTCAGGAACATTGCCCCCAAACGTGACCATTTCTGCCACTAGCCGGGAGGTGAGTTAAGCCTTCTGTGCCTCAGTTTTCTCATCCGTAAAATTATTTGCATTGAATTCTGCATTGAGTTCTCCCCTAAAGTACCTGCTTTAGAGGAGCTTCTATCCGCAGCACCTCCCCCGAGGATTAAGGCTTGGATTTCCCTGGACTTTACCTGAAGGGATCCCCTCCCTTCTTAGTTTTGCGCTCTGCAGTTGGTGACGTGAAACTCACTCAAACCTCCTGGTAGCCCTCAGCAATCTAAGCCCAGGAACAGACAGAAACCGAGACTACAATGCAAGCTCCCATGGAGGCCGTGGGCTCTCTACACGGCTGGCTTCTGACTCTGTCCTCAGGAGCCAGAATGAAATGATCAGCTATCCCGGGCATCGCTCCTGGAAGGAACTTCTTTCTAGGAAGGCCCTAAGCTGGCTGGACCTCCGACATTTCCTCTCTGATCTGCCTTACAGAAAACAATAGCTGCGACTAGCCCTAGCTTCTCTTAGTTGACAGCAGTACCTGCTTGCAGCTGCGTCTGCTGATACCCACAGGGAGAGGACCAGGCCAGAACATCGCTAAATGCTGGTGTAAAGGGATGAGCCATCCTGCCAGCGGACGCCTGGTCTGCACTGGCAGCGTGCACCCCACGGGGCACTGCTGGCCTTCCCCAAATTACCAGAGTCTGGTGTGGTCTGTCATCTGCTTCTCACAGTTCCTCTTGGTACTTAGCTGTTTTGGTTTGAGACCGGCTGGGACCTGGGACCCTTTGCTGCAGTGCTGGCACCTGGACACACCTCTCCTCCAGCGACAAAATACAAGGAAACCGTATGGAACTAAAAATAACTGCGTGCATGCGCAGTTAGGGCAAATTCAGGACAAAAGATACAAAAGACCAAAAAACCCAACTGCCATTTCTGAAGAGCCAGGAGCAAACGCAGGGTACTGCGCATGCCCCCTGCACACAACACCACCTAAGGGGATGGGCAGAACATCTAAGCCAACCCTCCGGCCCGACCCCTGGACGCACCCCTACCCTCACCCCATATAAGGAGCAAGCTCTCCCCAGGGGAAGGCGGGGGTGCCCAACAAAGCCTTGCCTGAATTTCTTGTCTGGCCTCTGATCAATTTCTATTGACTGGGGAAGGCCAAGAACGTTGGTTGGTATCAGATTTACAAGGTGGTTGACTCTGACCGCGCCCCCTCTGCTCCCTGCTGGAAATCCTTACTTTTACTCTTTCCTGTGTCCTCCACTTCACTGAATTTCTACCATCACTGCTATTGGCTTCACCAGCCATCTATCCTGCCTCATCCCCTATTCCTGGAATTTTGATCAGATCCTCTGCTTATGGAGTAGTGTTTTTAGACACAGAGGCTGGGAGCTTCCTTTGGATTGTATTTCATGAGTGTCTCATACGCTTGTTCCTAACAAAAGAGTATGTTCTTTATTCCCATTGACCCAAAGTCAACTGTAATGACATCAGTATGACCAATTTCCTCTCCAAGGGCCTCAGGGCTCCACCAATACCAAGACCACCACAAAGAGTTCCAGTGTGATCGCCATCTGGGATTTACCTGTTCTGCCTGTTTATTGCCAGCACGTGTTCCATGGGTCATGGCCCTCTAAGAGTTAGAGCACGAGGCACCAACAGCTCTACTGCCACACCTTGTCCCTCTCCCATGCACTGGTCATTGCTGGCCTTGTTATCTGTACAATCATCTGTCTCCAGCGACCAGCCAGCCACCTGATTTCCAATGTGGCTCACTATTTCCTGGTTTGGGAGACTATTTTCAAGGCTTTCAAAGATCATATCTTTTTGACCCCATGGTGCCCCCTTAGATGGAGAAAAGAAATGCACTGAACAGGAGCTCTGGAAGTTTAGGAGGTCTCCAAGACCACTCACAGGTTCAATGATTCACTGGGACTCACAGAACTTAGCAAAGCTGTTTTTCTCATGGTTATACCTATTACAGCAAAGGATACAGATTAGAATTGGTAAAGGGAAGAGGCACATAGAGCAGAATGTAAGGCCTGGGGTTTCCAGGTGTCCTCTCCCCGTGAAGTCATGTAGATGTGTGACAACATGCATGGAGTATTGCCAGTGAGGGCAGCTCACTTGAGTCTTGGAGACCTGAGTTTTTATTGGGCAGTTGGAGCTGTAGTCATGGCTACACTGGTCCAGCCAAACTTAGTCTCTAGCCTCAGAGGTCAAGCTGACATTATGTGGCCCATGGCCCCCACCATGAATCACGTTATTGGTGTAGACTCTCTGGCTTGGCCCAAGATAAACAAAACCTCTTTTAACATTCCACAGGTTAAAGGTTCCGTCGCAGGAGCTGGGGGCAAAGGGCCAAACCTTTTTTGGGTAAGGTTCATCCTTTACCGCACAAGCATTAAGATCCCAATAATTCCATGGTCCTGTTTCCTGGGAATAATTCAGTCCTGAGGGGAGATTGGAGAAACTCATCTCCCACCATCAAAGAGCTCCTGAATGTTCCATCCTTCAAAACTCTAGGAGGAAAATTCCAATGCATATGGGAGAGTGGTGGGCTCTGAGCTGGCCCAGGGGTCCTGATAGCTTCCTGTCCACCGCGAGTAGGGTAGAGGTACCAAGTAATGTACACCTTCTCATTTCTGCAACAGTCCCGAACCTCAGGGACCCACGCCAGGCTGCCTTCTTTCTTCTGTTCAGAATTTACTGCCTCCATTCTGGCATCTCCAAGCTTCTGTCCTATTCCATTGTATTTCCAGAGAAAATCCCACATGGGATCTCCTGGGAGGAGAAGAAGGATTGATTCCAGGGAGACCAAGCCCCTCCCCTTGAAGAGTTGACCATCTAGCAGGAGACACAGTAATGCAAATGAATAATTACAGTACTATGTGATTAATACTGAATGAAGGACTTGGAGGGAGAGGGAAAGGGAGGACTTGGAGAAAGAGCAGCATGTCTGGGAAAGGTGAGGGTGCTTGTACAGCTGGAGGAGAAACGTGTGGCCAGAGATGAGGCTGAAGATGGGGCAGGGGCCGGATGTGGAAGGGCTTCCTATGCGATGCCAAGAGCTGCGAGATTTATTCTGAAATCGCCTGGCAATATACCTACTGGGCTTAAGGGAAATCAAATGCAACAAAATTCCCTCTTGTCTACTGTGTCTAGTGTGCTAGGTGATGAGGTGGTGGGGATAACGTAGCATAAAATAACAAGAAATAATCAGACCTTTTTGCTACAAAGGCCTAGTGAGGCAGAGATGGGGAAAGCGGCCCCTGAATAGTGGATCTGCAGAGAGTTAATAGGAGTCATTTTGAATTCATTCAGTCTTTTTTTTTTTTTTTTTTTTTTTGCTGTACGCGGGCTTCTCACTGTTGTGGCCTCTCCCGTTGCGGAGCACAGGCTCCGGACGCGCCGGCTCAGCGGCCATGGCTCACGGACCCAGCCGCTCCGCGGCATGTGGGATCTTCCCAGACCGGGGCACAAACCCGTGTCCCCTGCATCGGCAGGCGGACTCTCAACCACTGCGCCACCAGGGAAGCCCCCATTCAGTCTTTTAAACCTGTTTTCTATTCTCTATTCTACTGTCTCAGATCCCCAGCCCCCGGTGTATAATATTTTGTGTGCAAATTTCTCTCCCCACCTGGACCTGTAGAACATGGTGATTAAGAATAATGGGTCTGTCACGCAGAGTGAAGTAACTCAGAAAGAGAGAAACAAATATCGTATATTAACGCATATATGTGGAATCTGAAAAAATTGGTATAGACGATCTTATTTACAAAGCAGAAAAAGAGACACAGGTATACAGAACAAATGTATGGATACCAAGGGGGCAGGGGAGGAGGTGGGATGAATTGGGAGAAGGGAATTGACATATATACACTATTGATACTATGTATAAAATAGATAACTAATGAAAACCTACTCTATAGCACAAAGAGCTCTACTCAAATGCCCTGCCGTGAACTAAATGGGAAGGAAATCCAGAAAAGAGGGCATATATGTATATGTATAGGTGCTTCACTTTGCTGTACAGTAGAAACTAACACAACATTGTAAAGCAACTATACTCCAAAAAAAAAAAAAAAATCAATGTTTCAATTTGAGTCCAAAGGTGGGAAAAAGCAGATGCCCCAGTTTGAAGGCAGTCAGGCAGGAGGAATTGTCTCTTACTTGGGGGAGAGTCAGGGTTTTTTGTTCTGGGCCTTCAACTGATCGGATGAGGCCCACCCACACCAGGGAGGGCAGTCTGTTTTATTCAGTCTACTGATAGAAGTGTTAATCTCATCCAAAATCATTCTTACAGACACACCCAAAAGAACATTCAACCAAATAACTGGGCACCCTGTGGCCCAGTCCGGTTTACACACAAAATTCATAGCCACACCCACTGTTCTGATGTGTCCCAGACTGAAAGGTTTCCCAAACTGGGACTCCAGGGTTACAGCTGAAAAAGTCCTGGCGTGAGTTGCCCATCCTACATTGCATGAGCCCAAAAAGCCAAGGAAGAAGAGGAAAGAGAGGTCCTGGGGGCATGGAACCCCCATAATGTGTTCAGGGGGCTCAGAAGTTCAAGGTCTGGGGGAATGGGGCCGGGAGTGGTGGCAGATAAGAGCAAGAATGGCACCCAGGGCCACACCTTGAAGGGCCTTGAATTTCATGCCAGGCAATGTGTCCTTTATCCAGCATGCAATGAAGGGTTTTAAGCCAGGGTTTTAATCTGATTTACATTTTAGAAATGTCTCCGACCTGCCTCGCTGTATTGGGTGGAACACTCCTGGTATTCATTACTCAAATGCCAACCTAAACGGGCTCTGGAAAGGCTAAATCAGAATTGCATCTGTGAGAACTGTCAAATGTACTGCTGCTCTTATCTGCAGCGCCAGCTGCAATTGGGGAGTGTGGATCCAAGCCAGCTGGGCTGGTACACGCTTTGGGATGCTTCGGTCCCCATGGGAGCAGAGCCTCTCCCACCCTTTGAGCTCCTGTTACAGCCAAGGACCCCTCTCTACCTAGCAACTTGGGTGATTTACAAGGTACACCAGATCAGGAAACTGCTTCCCCTCCCATACCCCCCAACACCAATGGCTTTCCACTGTACAGTAAGCCCCCTACCTATGAACAAGTTCCGTTCTGAGAGCGCGTTCATAAGTCCAATTTGTTTGTTAAGTCCAGCAAAGTTAGCCTAGGTACCCAACTAATGCAATCGGCTATATGGTACTGTACTATAATAGGTTTATAATAATTTTCGCACAAATAATACATAAAAAAAAACACAAAAAGTAAAGAAAACATTTTGACTCTTACAGTACAGTACCTTGAAAAGTGCAGTAGCACAGTACAACAGCTGGCATCCAGGGGCTGGCATGGAGTGAACAGGAAAGAAGAGTTACTGACTGGAGGAGGGAGAGGAGGTGGGAGATGCTAGAGCTGAAGGATCGTCAGCAACAGGAGACGGAGGGAGAGCTGTGACGTCACTCACGCCTGACGTGGATGGCACAGGGTCTGGTTCCTCGCTGGATTCAATTCTATCTACCCTCTTGAAAAAATGATCCAGAGATGTCTGGGTAGTAGCTCTTTTTTTCTTGTCATAGATGACATGGTAGCACTGGATTGCATTCTGAATGGCTGCTGCAACCTTCATGTACCATTCTACTTACATGATGGGACATGCGAACACACTTTTGCATCTTTGAAAGTTCGCTACTTGAAGGTTCATATGTAGGGGACTTACTGTCCTAGGGATAAACTCCAAACACCTAACCCCACCTCAAAGCCCAGCTCCTGCTTTTCTCTTTAGCCCGTCTCACTGTGCTCCAGGCACAGGAACCTCCTTTCTCTCTGTGAAACATGCTACACTCCAGCCTCAGGACCTTTGTACCTGCTCTTCCCGTTGCGGGAGCATTTTGCTCTGACTCCTCACATCACTGGTTCCTTCTAATTCTTTAGGTCTCAGCTTCGATGTCACTTCCACAGAGAGGCCCTCCTTTACCACCTCATCCAAGTAAATCACTCTGTTATTCTTTGTCATAACATTTGTTTTTTTTCCTTCCCAGATTCTTTGACAAACTGTAATCATTTCACCTATTACTGTATTTAGTTATTTCTTGTCCATCTCTCCTACTAAATTGAAGGTACCATGAAGGCAGGAATTTGGACTACCTTGTTCACCTTCAAGTTTCCAATACAACATTTCCTGGTGCATAAAGGCATTTGATAAATATTTGCTAATTAAATGAGCGATGCAAAAATAACTTCCAGGGTCTAGAACTGATGCAAACTATCTAATTACCGTTACTGCTAGAATGTCCATCACTAGGCACACTCAAGGCTGGTAATTGCTACATTTGCCCTTTTACGATTCATCCCTGGGTGAAAAAGCACCAAGAACATCTCAGAGAGTCCCAGAGGTTCCTTAATACACCTTTCAGACCCCATTGTGCAGCCACAACCCTTGTTTCTAGTGTTAATCAGAGACAGTGATCCTGCCAATGTGGTAACTCTTTTCCTTGCCTGCCGGTCTACTGGCCTGAGAAGCCCCACGTGACCAGCTGGTAGTCATAGCTTCCAGTGGAAGCTGGAACCTTACTGTATTCCTGGCAGAAGTCCTCCCTTGCTGGGAATCACAACCTATGACCCAGCAGAATTTAGAGCTATGGGGACAGAAGCATATGTTTTGCAAGAAAGTCATTGGGAATGATGATAAGAGAGGCCACTGCTACTTCTGCCTCTTGGTTCCCAAACGTGAACTTTCTATATGCTGGGGGCATAGCACCAGAATGGCCCTTGGTTCACTGCATGTATTTCTCTCTGGAGGAAAGAGCCCTAATTCTCCAGGTGTCGTCCCCAATTTGGCATTTACTCTCAAAATTGCGAACGTGCATTTTCATGTCCAATCACGTAAGTTAGTTCACGAGCCTGGAGTACATTGTCACATGTGTGCATCCTCTGCAAGTGGTTGTGTTTTGTGCACTTTACTGTACAGTACTGTAGAGAGTACAGTACCTTTGTTTCAAGCCCAGGATGTCTGGAAGCAAGCATAAAACAGCGGTATATAGACAATTGTGTTAGTTGGGCACCTAGGCTAACTTTGTTGGACTTAACGAACGAATTGGACTTACGAACGCGCTCTCGGAACGGAGCTTGTTCGTATGTGGGGGACTTACTGTAGTTGGATTCACGTTGATGAGGGAGAGCCCATGCGGTGGTGCCCATTTGTAGCATTTACACCTGCCTCTGTGGTCTCTCCATCCATGAGCTCATTGTCCAAGGTCTGGGACGGTTGAAGAGACCTTGGCTGCCACTCACAGGATACAGCAGCCTGTCCCCATGGCAGTTAGCTGCATGCCTCCTCTGCACCGGCTTCATGTAAGACAAATTCTGTACCCTCTATGCTCTTCCCGTATGTCTGTCCTCAGGTCTCTTCCTCAGTCTTTCTGATCTCTGCTCTCCCCACGTTGCTCCTTCCAGACCCTTGACTAATTAGCGAAGCATTTGTCCCTACTCAGCAGCTGACGTGCACTCTAACTTCAGGCCACTTCTCTGTCTATGGGTTTTTTTTTAAGATTTTTTGATGTGGGCCATTTTTAAAGTCTTCACTGAACATGTTACAATATTGCTTCTGTTTTATGTTTTGCTTTTTTGGCCCTGAGGCCTGTGGGATCTTAGCTCCCCATCCAAGGATTGAACCAGCACCCCCTGCATTGGAAGGCAAAGTCTTAACCACTGGACCACAAGGGATGTCCCGATGTCTAGGTTTGATGTGCTCAGCGCTGCTCGCTGGGAGGAATTCCCTTCACGGATGTCCTTCAGCACCACCCTTGAGTGGGGACGTTGGTGGCAGCATTCCTGTTTTTGCGCGAGCCAATCCATTTATAAACGAGGGCCGAGTTTTTCTTCCTCTGTCAGTTAATCAGTTAACCTCCCCAGCCCCCTGCCCTAGGCCATGGTATCAGCTGAGCAGCTGCATCACAGGTAGGAGACTTGGGGCTTTGGGCTTCCCATCGAGGCCACCTCTGAACCTGTTTGGACTCGATTCTGAATATATAACCTCCATTATGACTCAGCGCAGCCAAAAATACCAGCTTACAATTACTTAGCTCTAATCCCATAGTCCCTTGCAACCCGGGGTCAGAAACGCAGGCATGCCCAGCTGCGCGCTAGCCATGTTTTTCCGACGGCAAGCGGCTTCCTGCTGCAGATAGTATAGCCTTGATCTAGAACTCTAGGGCTCTGAGCCACATCTCTCCCATAAGGTTTGCCAGAGACTCCGCAGAGCACTCTTACCCACCACAGGTTCTTCTAGCCCAGCTGGATCCTCCAGCCTTATGGCCTGAGTGATACGGAGCTTGGTGCAAATGGCTGTCAATGTAAACTGGGACGTATTAGAGAATCCTCTCTCTCGCTCTTGCCCTGCTCAAAACTGGAAGCCTTCCAGCATGCCTGAGAAACGGGCTGGAGTAATATTCCCAAGGGCTGGGTATATGCTGCTTTCAAAATCCAAAAAAAGCCTACCAAACCTCATTCTCAGTGGTAGAGGGTACAAGGGTTAACAGCCCACCTTAGAGGGGAACGCCTGGCAAGGCTCAGACCACAAAATGCCTGGAAACTGCACCAGTGTGACCATCCTCTGAATTTCCATGGATTTTATCTTCCATATTCTGGAGCACGTGTTTTCAAATATGCACCACTTCCTGCTCATCAGGTCCAGTTAGCCTGACGTCATCCACATAGTGGACCATCAGGACGTTTTGTGAATGTCAAGACAATCAAGATCTCTGTGGGCTCTGTTGCGACAGAGAGCAAGAGGGTTACCATGGGCCCTACAGCGAGGCGGTGAATGTGAACTCTCGTCCTTCCCACAGAAAGGTGAGCTGATTTTTATTCTCTTTACTGATGGGGTTTGAAAGGAGCATAGGTGCCAGATCAATAACCACATCCCTAGTGCCCAAAGCTGTGTTTACGTCTTCGGGTAAAGATACCTCATCCAGCACAGCAGTTGCAATTGGGGCTATCATTTGGCTTGGTTTATAGCGTCCACCAGCAGCTACTAAATCCTTCTATTTTTTGCAAAAGACACATGGATGAATTGAATAACAGAGACATGATGAAAACCACCACCCTTGCATTCTTGGAATCTTAGTGGGTGGCACTAGTATTTGCCATTTCACCCAGGAGGTGGTATGGCTTCTAATTTGCTGTCTTGGTTGGAGTGAAAGGCTGTTTCAGGGGCTTCTGCTTGTCCTTCCTGTTTTATCTCTTCCTCCACAGGTCAGGGAATGAATGAGAAGTTCTGCCAGCTATGCAGCATAATTATATACTTGCAACCAGGAAAAATAACTGGAGGGTAGATCTGTGGATACAAGGGATCCACTGTGAGAGAACTTGGGCTCGAGCTCCAACTAATCTCCTAAACGCCTAACTGGGAAGGTGGGGACCCTTGACAGCATTTTGGATTCCTTACCAGGCTTCCACTGCAAGAGGCCTGGGTTCGATCCCTAATTGGTGAAGATCCTGCATGCTGTGCAGCGTGGCCAGATAAATAAATAAGAATTAAGTAATTAAAAAAAAATGCACACACAGAATTACTCTGGTAAATAGGCACAAGTCGCTTTGGAGGAGGACTGGGGGAAACGCTTATCTCGCCCCTGACCACGGGGTGCTTGCTATGTGGCAATTCTATCCCCTCCATTTACTATTTATGCTGACTGTCACCTCCATCGCCTAGTTCTATGGCAGAATTGTATACCGTCAATCCAGGCTAACAGATCACGGTGGCCGCTGAGCGTCTCAAAGATGCTTCTGCCGTCAGCAGATTTTGATCGCCTTCTGCACCTTTCCGGGGAAGTCTTCATGTGATGGATTCTCCCTTTCTCCCAACTCCCCGACCCCTCGTTAGTATGCTGCCCACGCTGATGTAGTATCTCTACTTCGTTTCCTGACGGCTATTGTTGTGTCGAAGCTTCGAGGAATAGCTGATTCACTTTGTTATAAAGCAGAAACTAACACACCAGTGTAAAGCAATTATACTCCAATAAAGATGTTAAAAAAAAATAAATTAAGGGCTTCCCTGGTGGCACAGTGGTTGAGAGTCCGCCTGCCGATGCAGGGGACACGGGTTCGTGCCCCGGTCCGGGAGGATCCCACATGCCGCGGAGCGGCTGGGCCCGTGAGCCATGGCCGCTGAGCCTGCGCGTCCGGAGCCTGTGCTCCGCGGCGGGAGGGGCCCCAGCAGTGAGAGGCCCACATACTGCAAAAAATAAAATAAAATAAAATAAAGTTAATTAATTAAAAAAAAAAACAACTTCGAGGAGACATGCCAGCAGCACGTTTGACTTGTTCCCCATGACCTTAGGAGAGCATTAAACGCTGCTTCGTGAGGTGGTGCTTCTATGCCAGCCAATTCCCCCCAGGGCAGCTTTATATTCTCCTCACCCCCCTTCCCTGCCCAAGACCCTGGGCCATTTGCTCCCCCAGTTCCTGCCAGCACGGATTACCCAGGTCTGGAAATGTCTTGAGGTTGCACACTGTGTCTTCCTGGAGTAGGAACCCTATTTCCCTGTTCTGGTCATGCTGAAGCCTGGCCTTTGTTATTGGTCTGGAGGCAACGAGGGAAGGAGGGGCAGACCTTGAGGCAGATCTTGGGGAAGCAAATATCATCTTGCAGGGTTTTAGGCCAAAGGCTGACAAACTACAGTCTGCAGGCCAAATCTGGCTCCCCCTCTCTTTTTTTTGGCCACGCCTCGTGGCATGTGGGATCTTAGTTCCCTGACCAGGGATCGAACCCGTGCCCCCTGCAGTGGAAGCACAGAGTCTTAACCACTGGACCGCCAGGGAAGTCCTCACCACCTGTTTTTGAAAATAAAGTTTTATTGGAACATCTCCCCGCTCATTTATGTATTGCCTATAGCTGCTCCCAGGCTGAAACAACAGAGTTGAATAGTTGCGATAGACTCTGGTCTGCAAAGCCTAGAACATTTACTATCTGGTCTTTTACAGAAAAAGTTGGCTAACCCCTGCTTTTTCCTGGAGCCTATAGATTCCATTAAGGATTTATAATATCTGCCTAATGAAACATAACAAAGAAGAGAGGAGTTAGGTAGGCAAGGAAGTGGGCCATGCACGGGTAGAGAACAAGACTGGATTTGTCCAGCCTTACAGCACTGCCTGTTACTAACTGCGAGACCTGGGACAAGTCACCCAGCATCTTGAAGCCTCAGTTTTCTCGTTTATAAACCTGAAAGTACTAGTTTCTATGCCTTCTACTTTACAAAGCTGACGTAAAGACCAAATAATATGATGGATATAAAAATCACCTGGAAAACTACAAAGGGCTGGAAAATTTGGAGTTACATTATTTGCTACTCCATGTCATGACCTTCAAAGGCACAGCTGGGGAAAAGGTCCTTCATCAGCCCCTTTCCTGTCTGACTGCGCAGGTCATCTCAGGAGGACCTGCAGGTTTGGTCTTCAGCCCTAATCTCAGGGCTGCAGCCTCAGGTCTTCTGCCAGGCTGGCTCTCACCTTCTGCAGACTCCCACCTGATGTGTGAACCCCAGAATCTTTTCAGACACCCACAGAATCTATGATATGGGTGCAGAGGAGGGTTTTGAACTTTCGATACTGACTTGGGGTGGTGGTAGTAATAGAGGGTCTTCAAAGAGGTGCTGCTTGAAACTATAAAAGGGATTGTAAACAAAATCATTTGAGGAGAGAAAAGAGAAGTGCTCCTAGGAGAGAAACTACAAGGATGCCTAAATTTCAGTGAGCGTAAGGAGGAAAGGATTGAACCAAGGAACTAGAGAAGGAGTGAAAAGGGAAATTGGAGGTGGGGTGGTGTTCAGAAAGAATGGCACCTGGAAGCCAGAAACTCTGTGTTTAATTCTGGGATTGTCATTTCTTTGTTGTGTGACTCTGGATAAATCACTTGATCTCTCTGGGCTTTGATTTTTCTCAGCTTTAAAATGGAAATGGTGAGCATTCCTGCCTCCCAGGTTTATTGTGAGATTCGGAAGAGAAAGGACTGTAGAACTACTGCATGTAGGGGCATTTTAAAAAACTCAGCATCTTCCCCAGCACAGGGAAGGAGCGTCCGCGGCGTCACTGTATTTACATTTTCATCTTGCTCTCAATCTCCCTTCGGGTCTCTGTAATTCCATTGTCTTAATACAATCTAAATTAGAAAGATAGGAGAAAACTTCACACAGATCCCCTTGTTAGTACATAACTTCTCTCCAAAGCTTGATTCTGTGATTGTTTTTTTTCTGAAGCCTATAACTTGCATTACTAAGAAAACAGCAAGATGTCCTGAATGTCTAGCAACCCATTTCCAACATGATGCCTCTTATAATAAGAACAGGTCAAGGAGTTACAGTCTGCAGGTGCAGAAAAGGCTTTTCTGGAGGAGCAAAGGTTTATTTGGTCTCAGTTGGGAGGCAGTGTTTTGGAACAGTTCAAGATTTTCAGATATTCAATGCCAAATCCTCTGGCCAAAAGATGTCCTCACAAGTTTCTATAGATAAAATCATTATAGGAAATCAATGTGCTCCTGCATTTTCCAGTATAACTCAGCCATAATGCCCCAGATACAGCCAGGGGAACCCAGAGCTAATGACTGGGCTGGGGTGAGGGGGAACTTAGGCTGCATTTGCAAAGTCAAAAGCACTGCTCAGAGTTCATAAAAATAGGCCCACTCAACAGTTATTTGATGGACATTTATTTCCCTATCTGAGCCTCAGTTTCCTCCACTGTCAGCTGAGGCCATTAGAATAGATTTCCTACACTTCTCTTTCAGAATATATATCCTGTGCCTTTACTGAACATTCAGCCAGATACAGGCGCTTTGTCTGAATGTTTTCCTCAACCTTCTGTTTTATTAGAAAGTTCTGGTTTGCCTTTTAAGAAAAGAATGTCTTTGGTTTGCCTAGGGCTTGCTGACAGCTACATATTGTGGGTGCAAATGTGTTCCAGAGGAGAAGGGGCCCCGGTCTGGCTGCAGCAAAAAACTCCCTGGGTGGCTTTCGATTAAGCATTTTGCTGTTCTGAGCCTTGCTTTCCTTAACCGTAAAACAAGCCATAGGACATACAAGAAGCTGGTAACCTTAGTTGCCCCTAGAGAAGTAAACGGATTAGCTGGGGATCAGTTTTAGGAAATGGTGTGCTGAATTTGCATAAGAGCCATACTCCATCAGATAGGTACTTTGCACCGTACCCTGCGTACCTTTTGGACCCTATGAATTTCATACACACACATATACCACCTATTCATTAAACAAATACATGTTTAAAATGAACTAATTCCATAGACCTAGGGAGTTTGTATATTTCCTCCTGGAAACAGAACATACTATTGTATTTCTTGTCCATGATTCTGTCTGCTGAGAATGGTTTATAACATTCCCTTCATTTATCACCTCATGATTTTATAAACAAGGCATTAAACATGATAGCTCTATACAAACCAAGTCAAATGACAAAGAACGCATCCCGTTCTAATGCGGATTATTAATAAGTGTGAAAAAGCCTAGTTCTGTCTGTGAGAATGAAGCCTCCATTCCCTTTTGCTGGCAGCAGAGAAGAGGACGCTACCATCAAATTGCATCTTTTTAACTGGCGGGAACCCTTGCAGGGGCTACTGTGATGTGGTCAGAAAAGGACTGCCAGCACCACAGAGAGCCGAGACAACAGACAGAATTTTCCCTGAAATTGCAAGGACATTGGTTTAGTTAACATAATAAATTCCACGACCAACTTAATTTAACAGGAAATGCCTGCTGTTTGGGACCTATGAAATGCTGCCTGATGATATCCCATAGGCGTTTAAGCTTCAGATTAGGGGGAAAATATAAGATAGATGTGTGACATATATATGTTCTTACAAATGTATATGTAGGAATGAGGGTACCTGGGATAAAGGAGAAACACAGTTATGAATGTTGGCAGCAACATCTCAGAAGCAATGATTTGAAGAGATTCAATCTAAATTATAATTTCCCAAGTCAGTCACAATAAATTTCCAGAAACAGTTCCTGCCTTTTGAATGCAGAATGTGTTGACAGGAAGATCACGTCATTACCATAAGGTGTTTGATGTGAGTCTTGTTGACCTCTGACCTCAAAGCATCCTCTGTGTTTTTGTCTTTCAGATTTGAAACCTGAGCGCTGGAAACATCTTGGTTTTTCACACTTGGCAACAGCAAAGAGATTTGCAGAACTCCAGGCCTGATAATTGCGTTTAATCACTTAATGTATGCAGGAAGAAACATTTTCAGAGAGGTTGGGTAACTCACCTAGGGTCACACAGCCAACAGGGACAAAGCAAGAACTAGAACTTGTTCAATACACTTGATGGTTCCCAAGAGCTGGCAGCTTCTGAATGGTGAAGGTGTGACCTTCCTGGGTAGGGGAAGATCATTCGGGTCACCATTCAAAGTAAATTATTCCCCAAAGAGCCTGGGTAACCAACAGAAATACAGCATGCAAGTGGAGGGCTTTATCCAGGCCCATTCATGGCTCTGAATTTGGTCATTTGAATCCTTTTGTCCTTTTTAACAATTGTCAGATTCAGAGAAAGGCTGTAGTTGTAGACGCTGTTCCCCAAATGCACTGACAATCACTTTCCAACATTGGCAGCTACCCTTAGAGCTCTGTGATTCGTCCCATTATTGACCCATCAAGGAGTATGACACATGCCAGGTGCTCTGCGGAACCCAGCGGAGGAGCTGCTCTTCTGTGGAAACAACCAGGAAGCTTTTTGTTTATTTATTTATTTAGGCTGCATTAGGTCTTTCTCTAGTTGCGGCGAGCGGAGCCTACTCTTCGTTGTGGTGCGCGGGCTTCTCATCGCGGTAGCTTCTCTTGTTGCAGAGCACGGGCTCTAGGCACACGGGCTTCAGTAGTTGCAGCACACAGGCTCAGTAGTTGTGGCTTGCAGGCTCCAAGGCGCAGGTTCACTAGTTGTGGCGCACAGGCTTAGTTGCTCTGCAGCATGTGGGATCTTCCTGGACCAGGGAATGAACCTGTGTCCCCTGCATCAGCAGGCAAATTCTTAACAACTGTGCCACCAGGGAAGTCCCAACCAGGAAGTTTTGATTCACTCTTTCAATGAACTTCTTGATTGGAGTAGTCATCTTCTCAAAATAGATGGAGAATGAGGTTTGAAGATGGGAAACTGTCATCCAGGTAAGGAACCCTTGCTTTGTCCCAGTTCAGTTGTGCAAAGGCATGTTCATTGAGCACAGATCATTGCTGGACAGTGGGAGGACTCAGGAATGGACTTTATGTAGTTCCTGTTCTAGCAGGAACCGCACTGTCTAGTTGGGATAAAGAAGGAGATGCAAGTCTTGGGCAGTGCCCATCCCAGCACCATGCAGTGGTGGGGATGCCTTAACACTAGCCTTATCACGACAGTCATAAGTGGCAGAACTGACCCAATTACAGAACTGGACACACCAGGCTGTTTTTTTTTTTTTTTGGTATGCGGGCCTCGCACTCACTGTTGTGGCCTCTCCCGTTGCGGAGCACAGGCTCCGGACGCACAGGCTCAGCAGCCATGGCTCATGGGCCCAGACTCTCCACGGCATGTGGAATCTTCCCGGACCGGGGCATGAACCCGCGTCCCCTGCATGGGCAGGCAGACTCTCAACCCCTGCACCGCCAGGAAAGCCCCACCAGGCTGTTTTAACTTCATGTTATTAAATTATCAGAGCATATTCACTGAGATGGACATGAATTGTTTATGGCTGTCCAGCACCCGTGCCATCTTCTGTTGAAAATACCAGCCAGCTTTTACTTCTCTGCCACTGGATACTGTCCTGGGGGTTAATTTGCTTAGACCCTGTCCTTCTCTAGTTGTCAGAGAATGCCTGCTAGGCTCTTTATACACGCCCTCCCTAAAGGTGAATTATAAGGGGAGAAACAAAGGACTGAAGGAGCGGCGGTCCCTGCACCTGTGATGCCAGACACTTGTATGGTCCGTGCTGACGTTCCAGCCTTCTTTCTTTCCTTTAGGCAACCTCACAACCTTCCCAAAAAATTCTCTTTTCACTTAAGCTATCCAGATTCAGATCCTGTGACTGCATGCAAAGGGCCCTAACATGTATATTAAGATCCCTTTGTATTGAATCCATACCTACCAAACAACCTTCTACTTATACACGTACCTTTGATCTTTCTATCTCCACTCATCCGGCACACAATAAGTGCTCGGTAATTTTTGTTGAATAAACGACTAACTAAACAATAAGTGTATACAAGTGATTATGTCAAGATAGGGGTTGCAGTCAGGACCCAAACTGTGAGAGTGGAGGGAAGAGGACAGCAGGCTGTGGGTGAGAGGCAAACCAGGGGTGATGCTAAAGAGAAAGTGTCCGGGGACTTCCCTGGTGGTCCAGTGGTTAAGACTTCACCTTCCAGTGCAGGGGTGTGGGTTTGATCCCTGGTCAGGGAGCTAAGATCCCACATGCCTCATGGCCAAAAAAAACTAAAATATAAAACGGAAGCAATATTGTAGCGGTTATGGTAGGGACTTTTTAAAAATGATCTGTGTCCAAAAAAAATCTTTAAAAAAATAAAAAGAGAGTCTGAGCTGAGGTTTTTGTTTTGTTTTGTTTTTTGCGGTACATGGACCTCTCACTGTTGTGGCCTCTCCCGTTGTGGAGCACAGGCTCCGGACGCGCAGGCTCAGCGGCCATGGCTCATGGGCCCAGCCACTCCGCGGCGTGTGGGATCTTCCCGGACCGGGGCACGAACCCACGTCCATTGCATCGGCAGGCGGACTCTCAACCACTGCGCCACCAGGGAAGCCCATGAGCTGAGTCTTGATGGACAGATCCAGTTTGGGGTAGGGTGGACAAAGAGGTTAAGAAAGAACGAGGATGGCACAGCTGTAGAGGGGGCTGCTCCTAGCATGGTTCAAGGCAGCGTGTGGCCTCCTTGGACTAGTCACCTCGATTTCATAAATATTTGTTGAGGACCTACTGTGTGCCTAGGGAGGCACTGTAGATTCAGAGATGAATAAAACCAGGTCATGTTGGGGTGGGTTGGGGAAATTACCCGGAGGACACCCATCATTATAGCTCAGTGCAGTACTCAACGAGTGCTCCAAGGAGGGGTGCAAGCCAGCACGCTGGGGCTCCAGAGGGGTTTAGAGCCTGAACATATCCCACTCGTGATGAAAAGCAGAGCTTTCCAGCAAGAGTAAGAAAAGTAAGTCATAAACTTCAACAGCAGGCCTGTGTTCAGAAACCATAGATTGAATCTTAGAGGTTGCTCATGTCAGGATGGGGAATTCACAGAGATACATCATTGGGTTCCTAATACAGTCCAATGAGGTTCCGGGATGGGTCTCACACAGGGGAAGGAGTGACAAGGTCCAGCAGAACAGAGCGGGGAAAGCACAGGATCTACGTGAAGAGCCGAGAGTTGCCCTTTGGCTCAAATGGAGACAGGCACACCCAGTGACCAACAGGCGCCTACTGGGAGGCCCACGACAGTGGGGTTGAGGGGTCTGCCTTACCAAGGTCAGCAGTGGGGAGCAGTCACCGACGCTCTCTGAACACGTCAGTGGCTTGATCAGGCCATGGGCCATTTTAATAAAGCAACAAATGTAACTTCTTGCCCCAAAGCAGGAAGGGGCCTGCAGATGGCCCAGTTTAGGTTGTTTGCCTTGTTATTAGCAATTTCCTAGTCACATTTGTCATTACAATTGGGGGATGGATTTATTACTTATTATTTTTCTGCCCATGGTGGCGGAATTTTTTGAAGTCACAAATCAAAATCAATAGTAGTTGTGGAAACTCAATGCAGGCACCGTCAAACCAGGTCACTTGGGACTGGCTGGATCTTTCCTTATGCGTTGTTCCAGGGTCTAATGTCTAAGTAGATCAAAGCCATATAAAAAGCAGTGCTCTGGGCTTCCCTGGTGGCGCGGTGGTTGAGAGTCTGCCTGCCGATGCAGGGGACACGGGTTCGTGCCTCGGTCTGGGAGGATCCCACGTGCTGCGGAGCGACTAGACCCATGAGCCACAACTACTGAGCCTGCGCGTCCAGAGCCTGTGCTCCAGTGAGAGACCACAACAGTGAGAGGCCCGTGTAACGCAAAAATGGAAAAAAAAAAAAAAAAAAGCAGTGCTCCCAGCAAGGTCAAGAAACACAAAACAAATTTTAATTGCAGGCCGTATGCTGAGAACATAGAGCTCAGGAAACAGCTCAGGGGATTTAATAAGCAAAGGTACCATGGTGTGACAGGAAAAATTTTTTTTTTTGGAGTAAGGTAATACTTTTAATGAAAATTTTATAGCAAAAACTAGCAACTCTTATCTCCCTTCCTACTCCATACTTCCCAATCCTTGTCCTCATGCAAAGGTATTTTCTTTGTTGCCATGGTAACGTGTATAATTCCTTTTGTAGTTTTTAAGCATAGCACACCATAAACTTTTTTCTTTTTCAGATACCACATTAATTTGAGTTTAGCGACTGAAGAACATGCCATCTAAGAGAGCGTACCACACTTTTCAGAACCCTTCTCTTAACACTGGAAACTTTTTTCTATCCTAGACAAAGCGGTCGCAGATACCGTGGTGGACAGCTTTGGGGAAATGTCACTCTTGGCTTCCTACTCTGGCTTTTTATAAATCAGACTTAAAATTCTCAGTTTGGCCTGTTAATTGGGCCCCTGGTATGGAAATTTCAAGCATCTGGCAAGTTTCTTGCCTGACGCTTCTGGGGAGGAGGGTCTGATTTGTGATAGGACAGACTTCTTGGCCCGAAATCCCAGCCAGCCAGGATCAGCTGCCCATTATCAGAAATTCCCAGCTTACCAGCTCCGTGATCTCTTTCCAGGGGCTCTCAGTCTCATCTTACCAGGAGAGAATCACTTCCCTGATGATAGCAGTGTTCTCTGATGGGGTCGTTTACTTTCAGATTCATGGAACAGTAAAGAAATCTCCAAGCATCCTGCAAAGTTTGATGTCTAAGGCAAATTTGAAGGTGGTGATGGTGGGGAGAACTATTATGGAAATAACTTGAGACACTGAAGGGAGTTAGAATAGAAAATGGGACAAGTGAGAAGAAATCTAACAACATACTCCTGACTGCTATAAATTCATAAGAGTGGAACAGACTGGGAACACGGTGGCTGGCTAATAGGGACATTGAGGGTCTACCGTCTCAGCTCACAAGTTTGCCCAGTCTCTAAGGACGTCCTCCCCCTCAGATTTATACAGTAAAAGAAGCCAAATGCCCAATGTGATCCCCCTCCACTCGGCATCCTTACCGTGACTACCCCATCTGGACCCAGGGTAGCTTGTGATGTTAGCTGACAATGAATTCTTTCCTCTAGGGAATCTGGAAAATCTCCCTCTTCCCAGGAAATTGTAAAGTTTCCCTTTAGGTGGACAACTGCCACGCACCGTATTTACAGCACAAGTAAACTTGAATCAGCTCACCTGGCCTTGTCTTCCTGCAGAGAGGGCTGACACGCTCCAAAAGGGACAGACTCTCTGTCCAAGTTCAATTCCTGGCAAGGGGCTGCTTTTAACTTTTCTGTCCGCTCCAGACATAAGAATTTGGGTTGCAAATATTGTTTGAGTTCACACAGTTCAGCTATATCTCCTTAACAATAATAAGAATATAAATCACACAGTTTAGCAAACTATTAACTTAAGCCCCTGTCTATTAAATTCCAGATAAGTTCCAGGCATCACTGCAGGGTGAGTCTTATTAACTACCAGTTAATAATACCTTCTTATCAGTGTAATATTTCTCAACTAGGAGTGGGCTTAGACATCACCTACGGCACTTGTGAAATATGTACATCCTGAAGACAGGATTCTCCTCCAAAGCTGCAAGGCTTTCTGCTGAAATGACTGGCCAGGCTCTGACCGTGATGGTAAATGCCACCCGGAGGGGCTTCTCCCTCATTAATTAGAGATTCCCTCTTCAGTCTGTTGTACCCGTTCCATTAGGCTGCAGCAGCTGCAGTTAGAAATTCTCTATATGCTGCTGCAGGACCAGAGTGTCTCTGTCTGACTATCTCATTTCCACTGCAACATGGGTTACTCCGTCTTTTACGAGGCAGGGAATTTTTTCCATTTTCAAAAGTAGGGAGCAAGCACGCAGCAGTGCCAATGGGAAAGAAGCCAGGCTTAGAGCAGACAAGAGTCCTGACCATCAGGAGATTTGGTTTGATGCTCTGGGTTAAAAGCTGGTTCCGGGTAGATATAAATGCATATGTTGCAAATGCTCACAGGGACTTGAAAAATAGCTACTTCTTAAGGCTATTGAACACTGGTTTGGCAGTGCTATTGATGCTGTTTATCTGCACTTGCGATGAAGTCATGTTTTACTAAACAAAGATGAACTTTGGTCCAGTCACTGAATTATCATATATTTAAATTAGTGTCATCCAAGTTAACGAGTTTTAATGTAATGCCAAGTGCAGACGCAGGGACTAGGAAGGGTAGAATGGATCATGTGATTTTCCTTAGCAATAAAGGATAGGAAAGCTATGAATTGTTTATGGGAATCTGGAGGTAGGAAGCCTGACTGCATTGGTTACACGCAGCTGCGTTTAAAATATAAATATAGGATTTTAGAGAGAAAGAAGCTTAAGATCATCTTGTCTACGTCTTTCATTTTGCAGGTGAAAAAAGGCAATCAAGGAGGTAGAATGATTTGCCCCAAGTCACACAGAAAAGCTATTAAGGGCCCTAAACAGATGTTATTTAAATAAGATATTTAGGTTTAAACTGGCTTTTAAAAACACCTCTGTGAAGACTGGTTTTAATGCCTTTGACTTGGGCGGTCCTCTGCCCTGACCCTGCATCCACCCTGCCCATCGACAAACTCCATAGAAATGATAGAAAAGCCTTTTCTTTTCTTTTTTTTTTTTTTTAAGTGTAGTCACCCTTGTAAACAACACTGGATGCTCTCAGCCTTGAATCTGTGAAGGGTCCCTGAAACATCAAAAATGGTCAGGATCGATATACGCTACTATGTAGAAAATAGATAACCAATGAGAACCTACTGTGTAGCACAGGGAACTCTACTCAGTGCACAGTGGTGACCTAAATGGGAAGAAAATCTAAAAACGAGGGAATATATGTATATGTATAGCTGATTCACTTTTCTGTAGAAACCAACACAACATTGTAAGCAACTATACTCCAAAAAACAAAACCAGTCAGGAACCAGCAAGGCAAGCCTGCAGAAGAGATGGCTCAGGACACCAGGGGTGAGTGAGTGCTGGCACAGAAAGGTGGGAACAGTACTGAGGCTGCTTTCTGTCAGGAGGTGGGAGAAGCTGGGGGTGGGGGAGAGAGTCAGGTGGGTTGACCCCATACAAACATTCTCTCCTTCCCCAAGCAGCAGGAATTATGTTTTCCTCCAGTGGGAAGAATGACTGCAGGTACTTGGACTGGAAAGGACAGGCAGAGCCTGTTCCTGGGAGAATGGGGAACATGCACACCTAGATGACCAAATTGCGCTGGGAGCCTGGCCAGCTTGCCTAACTGTACTGAGCACGGTGCAGACTGCAGGACTGCTTCTTCCTCTCCCCCGACCCCTCCCGGGCCAGCCGCAGATCAGCTAACTAGGAGTCTCAGCTAATAAGATGAGAGTCACCTAACAGTTGAGAAGAGCCATGCAACTCGTGCAAAAGATACAAGACATTCAAAAAAAGGACGAATTTAATCCTAAGGTAGCACACGCTGCCATGCTGTGACTTTGGATGTAAAGTGACGGGCGTGGGTCCACTTCTGCCACAGGGTATCATTCTTGCCTTTGTGGGGATGGGGAGAGAGGGCAAGACGGGGTAGGGAAAAGGCTGGCAGGGAAGCTGGGAGCAGAGTCCTCATGCTCAGGTATTATTCTGAGACTGAGCTGATTAAATGAGCCTAACTAGCTAGGAGAATTCCTGATGCCCTGGAAACCTCAGAAGCCACATGACTCAAACGAGTCTCTACTGATATTCAAACCAAAGCGGACAACCACTCTCAGGTTGGTACCATACTTCAGCTGGAACTTAGAGGGACTTGGATTTTATAGTTGCACCGCTGTGCATCTCAGCGGGCCAGCCGTGCTGGTTTGGGCCCTGGTCTTTCACTGATGGCGCCATTATGCACCCCTACATTGAGAGGGCTTTCCTGTGTAAGTAAAATAGCCTCGAACTTCCCCCACCCAAAGAGCAGATATAATTATGATATAAGAAAGAAATTTATAACCATGATCTTGGAAATAAAAAAATAAATGCTAAAATAAAAATTCCAATTAGTGAGTTGCATAGCCAAATGAATAGAATTGAAGAATGAATCAATGAACTGCAGATTGAACTGAGGAATTCTCTGAGGTCACGGTTAAAGGAGAAAGTGACAGGTTAAAGGAAATATTCAAAGACATGAAGGATAAATCCAGAAATTAAAAAATCCTTCTAATAACAGTTTTAGAAGAGAATAGACAGAAAGAGGGTTGGGGTGGGGGGGATGCAAGATCTGGAAAAAAAAAAGCTAAGAATTTTCTACAACTATAGAAAGACATTCATCTTCAGATTGAAAACGTCTACTGTTTGTTGAGTTGGATGAATTAGAAAACAAACCCACAGACAACACCTGGACAAACTGTAGTGAAATTTCAAAACTTCAAGGATAAATAAGGAAAATTCTAAAAACTTCCAGGAAATAAAGATAGAAGATTTATGCATGAATGAGAATCACATTTACCTGAGCAACATTGGATGAAAGACAATGAAGGAAAATCTTTAAGGTGCTGAGGGAGGGGAGAAAACCTTTTGCTTCTAGAATGGTCTATCCAGTAGATTATCATTCTACAGGAAGAATGAAATATAGGCACTTTTCTAAGGACTCAGGTAAACTTGCCACCTACAGATGCTCCTGAAAGAATGGCTACAGGATATATTCCAGCAGGAATAAGGAAGAGACTAGTAGGAAGAAAAAGAATCAATTATAAATAGAGAATATATTCATACATTACTTGTGCAATTAAAAATAATTTTTGAAAGATAACTTAAAAATATAGCTTTAATTAAACTGAAAATCCTAAATATGTTATAGTGGAAAAGGAAACAACCATATATTCGATGTTTAAAGTCTAGACAATATATTTACACCATAGAGCCATTTCAGAAAATCTCTAAAACAATTTTAAGGCTTTCAGTTCGCAATGAACTCAGACAAAGATGGTCTATTGACCATATGAGGTTATCGCCCTCTCTCTTATGAAATCCACTAAAATGATGGTAAGGGAATAAAAAAAAGGCACAGATTCCAAAGAACAGTGTGAGTATGAGAGGGGAAATCAGCTGAAAAAACACTTTTTTTTTTTTTTTTTGGAAAAATAAAGGAAATAGGGGAGTGGTAAGTGATCTAACCCAGGGAAGAAACTGTTCTCTTGTGGTGAGTACCGAGGTGAGAGCCAGTTTCCCCGACAAAACCTGGAGAGGCTGGCACTCGGAGGTACAAAAGAAGAGGTAGAGGGCTGAAAAGAAGGAGATAGGGGAGACTCAGACTGGAGACCAGATGACCCTCCACACCCTCTGCCCACTCCTCTGCACAGGACACAGGCAGCCAGGTCTCTCCCTAGGAAGACACAGGGAATGTTCACCAGAGAAATGGAATCAGAGACTTGAGGTGCCTGGAAGGATGCCCCATGTGTACACCCTTCCACCCCTCTCCCACTAAGTCTGATCTGAATTTCTACACCCATCCTTGGGATGGGTGTCGAAATTCATCCCCATATGCACAGTCCAGGCAGGCTTAGATTCCTCGACTCTCAAGGGTGAGCCTCCATCTTCCGTGACGCAGGTAGGGCCTATCATTACACACACCTCTAACTTGTGGGCAGTCTTTCTACCTCTGTTCACAGGTGGAGAAGCCCCTCTGGGGGCTTCCCCTCTCTACGCAGAGAGCTCACATACAGACTCCCGCTGGGCTGGAGGCCTTGACTCAGACTGTGCCCATGAGGGCATTGGTATTATAAGGCTGGGTTGGCAGACTTTTTCTGCAAGGAGCTAAATAGTAAATATTTTAGGCTTTTTGGACCAAGAAGCAAAATCAAGGGTACTTATAATATAACCATTTAAGTTGTAACCGTTTAAACATGAAAAAATTCTTACCTCCCAAACTGTACAGAAATAGGCTGTGAGCTGAATTTGGCCCCTGGGTCGTAGTTCGCCATCCCCTGTTCTAAGGGATATATTCAAGCCAGAGTCTTTGACAGACAATTTGCTCTATTCCAGCACATCCCTCTAACTCTTATAGTCTATTTCATCTCCTGCACCTGGTATTGCTTTTCTTTCTTGACTTTGAACTTGGCTTTATATTTCAAAAATTTTTTGTTGTTATACTTTATGCAACATTTGTATGTTTTCGGAGCAAGAGGTGGGTCTTTCCACATAAGTTTATTTTGTCATTCAGGCAGAAGTCCAAGTATCACTTTCATAAGGACAGCAAGATAATGAAAGTCTTTAAAGAAGTCTTTTTGAACGCGTAAGCATGAAATGGAACTAAACAGAACGTTCGAGTTGCTTTCCAATGGACTCCCTACACCCTTACCCCAGCCATCTATCCTGCAGGCACGTAATTGCTTCTTGGCACTGTAGTAACTGAAAACAAAGAGAGAAGAGATGAAATTCAGGTCAGAGTGGTCTCCAAACAACCTGGGCTACCCCATTTGCTGTGTGGATCAAAGCAGGGAGCTGACAAGAAAGCACTTTCAAAACAGAAAGTTTTGATGGGGGGAGGTCATTTCACTAGCATAGGTCAGTTCTGTCACTGGAAAGGAGTTTTGGTAAAAATACTCAGTTAAGTTTTTTGCTCAACAAGTTTAAAAAAAGAGGGAGTCTCTATCCCAACTAAAATGTGTTTTATTCATTTTTTCATGACAGATATTTTCAAATCTGGTTATATTAGCAGGTAGACTAAAAGGAGTTCTTAAAGAAATGTCAGCTGTTATAGAAAATATTTCTTCTTGGTAAATAAATGCTACCAGATGAGACCATAAAACTAATATCTTAAATATTACACAAGCTAATCAGGAACTCTTTTTTAAAATATTTATTTATTTTTGGCCGCGTTGGGTCTTCGTTGCTGCGCCTGGGCTTTCTCTAGTTGTGGCGAGCAGGGGCTACTCTTCGTTGCGGTGCATGGGCTTCTCTTGTTGCAGAGCAGTAGTTGTGGCACGTGGCCTCAGTAGCTGTGGCTCGCGGGCTCTAGATTGCAGGCTCAGTAGTTGTGGTTCTCAGGCTTAGTTGCTCTGCGGCATGTGGGATGTTCCCGGACCAGGGCTCGAACCCGTGTCGCTGTATTGGCAGGCGGATTCTTAAACACTACGCCACCAGGGAAGCCCCAGAGAGTGCCTTCTTAAGTCCAATTTGTTAGCCTAGGTAAGTCCAATTTGTTCGTAAGTCCAATTTGTAAGTCCAACGAAGTTAGCCTAGGTACCCAACTACACAGTCGGTTATATAGTATGTACCGTGCTGTAATAGGTTTATAATACTTTTCACACAAATAATACATATAAAACAAACAGACACAAAAAATAAACATTTTAATCATGGTACAGTACCTTGAAAAGTACAGTAGTACCAGCTATCAATACATCACCGCTGGTTTTTTGCTTGCTTCTGGACATCCTGGGCTTGAAATAAAGATGCTGTACTACCATACTCTATACAGTACTGTACAGTAAAGTACTAAAAAGCACAACCACTTGTAGAGGATGCACGTACGTGACAATGTACGCCAGACACGTGAACTAATTTATGCGGTTGGACATGGGAATGCACGTTCACATCTTTGAAAGTCCGCAACTTGAAGGTACGTATGTAGGGGACTTACTGTATATGGTTTCAGTAATTTAATTTTCTCATTTGATCTTCCTAATCACGCTCTGATGCAGTATGGCTTTGAAGTCACCTTGTTTTAGCAGAGTTTCCAAGTGTCTCCTGGGAGAGTTGATGGTTGAATTTTGCATAGTAATCCAACCTTTAATAAGTAAGTTTAAAATACTCACAAAGATTAATAGGACCTACGTTTTAGTTTTGATTCTGTTGTCGTATTTTATGTCATGCTTCCTAGTATTAGAGTTTCTTTCATTATATGCTTATTTGCTTACTTGGGGTGAAGTGACATTTGAAAACTCTCTTAAAACAAGGTAACTTCAAAAGTTGAAAATTAAAGACTGGACAAAGGCATACTGAGAAAATAGAGACAAACAAACGAAAAGAGCAAAGGTTACCATCTTAAATTCAGACAAGGTGGAATATCTCTGTACCAAATAACGTGGAAGGGACATTCATAAAGCAAAAACTATGGAAACTGAACGGTGAAACAGACAAAAACATATGATTACTAAGAAAGCTTACTTCAGTCAATGACAGAGCAAGGGAGCAAAAAGTGAGCATTAAAAAAAATCTAAGTAACATATTTAAAAGGTATAAATTGATATATTTTGAAGTCTATGCTCAGCAAACAAAAATTCAGAAAATCTGACCATTATTCAAGCCATGAAGAAAATGTCAAATTGTCCCCCAAACTGAAATCATGCGGATAAGTTTTTCTATTCTGTGGGGAGTGTGTATTGGTATAATCTAAATGGAGGGTAAAATTTTTTTTTTCTTATTTTGTTTTAACATCTTTATTGGAGTATAATTGCATTACCATGGTGTGTTAGTTTCTGCTTTATAACAAAGTGAATCAGCTATACATATACATATATCCTCATATCTCCTCCCTCTTGCCTCTCCCTCCCACCCTCCCTATCCCACCCCTCTAGGTGATCACAAAGCACCGAGCTACCGAGCTGATCTCCCTGTGCTATGCAGCTGCTTCCCAGTAGCTATCTATTTTACATTTGGTAGTGTATATATGTCCATGCCACTCTCCCACTTCATCCCAGCTTACCCTTCCCCCTCCCCATGTCCTCAAGTCCATTCTCTACATCTGTGTCTTTATTCCTGTACTGCCCCTAAGTTCTTCAGAACTGTTTTTTTTTTTTTTTTTTTTTTTAGATTCCATATATATGTGTTAGCATACGGTATTTGTTTTTCTCTTTCTGGCTTAATTCACTCTGTATGACAGTCTCTAGGTCCATCCACCTAACTACAAATAATTCAATTCCGTTTCTTTTTATGGCTGAGTAATATTCCATTGTATATATGTGTCATACCTTCTTTATCCATTCATCTGTCGATGGACACTTAGGTTGCTTCCATGTCCTGGCTATTGTAAATAGAGTTGCAATGAACATTGTGGTACATGACTCTTTTTGAATTATGATTTTCTCAGGGTATATGCCCAGTAGTGGGATTGCTGGGTTGTATGGTAGTTCTATTTGTAGTTTTTTAAGGAACCTCCATACTGTTCTCCATAGTGGCTGTATCAATTTACATTCCCACCAACAGTGCAAGAGGATTCCCTTTTCTCCACACCCTCTCCAGCATTTATTGTTTGTAGATTTTTTGATGATGGCCATTCTGACTGGTGTGAGATGATACCTCATTGTAGTTTTGATTTGCATTTGTCTAATGATTAATGATGTTGAGCATTCTTTCATGTGTTTGTTGGCAGTCTGTATATCTTCTTTGGAGAAATGTCTATTTAGGTCTTCTGCCCATTTTTGGATTGGGTTGTTTGTTTTTTTGATATTGAGCTGCATGAGCTGCTTGTAATTTTTGGAGATTAATCCTTTGTCAGTTGCTTCATTTGCAAATCTTTTCTCCCATTCTGAGGGTTGTCTTTTCGTCTTGTTTATGGTTTCCTTTGCTGTGCAAAAGCTTTTAAGTTTCATTAGGTCACATTTGTTTGTTTTTGTTTTTATTTCTATTTCTCTAGGAGGTGGGTAAAAAGGATCTTGCTGTGATATATGTAATTGAGTGTTCTGCCTGTGTTTTCCTCTAAGAGTTTTATAGTGTCTGGCCATACATTTAGGTCTTTAACCAATTTGAGTTTATTTTTGTATATGGTTTTAGGGAGTGTTCTAATTTCATTCTTTTACATGTAGCTGTCCAGTTTTCCAAGCACTACTTATTGAAGAGGCTGTCTTTTCTCCATTGTATATTCTTGTTTCCTTTATCAAATATAAGTTGACCATATGTGTGTGGGTTTATCTCTGGGCTTTCTATCCTGTTCCATTGATCTATATTTCTGTTTTTGTGCCAGTACCATACTGTCCTGATTACTGTAGCTTTGTAGTATAGTCTGAAGTGAAGGCGCCTGATTCCTCCAGCTCCATTTTTCTTTCTCAAGATTGCTTTGGCTATTCGGAGTCTTTTGTGTTTCCATAAAAATTGTGAAATTTTTTGTTCTAGTTTTGTGAAAAATGTCATTGGTAGTTTGATAGGGATTGCACTGAATCTGGAGATTGCTTTGGGTACTAGAGTCATTTTCACAATGTTGATTCTGCCAATCCAAGAACATGGTATATCTCTCCATCTGTTTGTATCATCTTTGATTTCTTTCATCAGTGTCTTATCGTTTTCTGCATACAGGTATTTTGTCTCCTTAGGTAGGTTTCTTCCTAGGTATTTTATTCTTTTTGTTGCAGTGGTAAATGGGAGTGTTTCCTTAATTTCCCTTTCAGATTTTTCATCATTAGTGTATAGGAATGCAAGAGATTTCTGTGCATTAATTTTGTATCCTGCTACTTTACCAGATTCATTGATTAGCTCTAGTAGTTTTCTGGTAGCATCTTTAGGATTCTCTATGTATAGTGTCATGTCATCTGCAAACAGTCACAGCTTTACTTCTTCTTCGCTGATTTAGATTCCTTGTATTTCTTTTTTTTTCCTGATTGCTGTGGCTAAAACTTCCAAAACTATGTTGAATAATAGTGGTGAGAGTGGACAACCTTGTTTTGTTCCTGATCTTAGAGGAAATGGTTTCAGTTTTTCACCATTGAGAATGATTTTGGCTGTGGGTTTGTCATATATAGCCTTTATTATGTTGAGGTAAGTTCCCTCTATGCTTACTTTCTGGAGGGTTTTTCTCATAAATGGGTGTTGAATTTTGTCAAAAGCTTTTTCTGCATCTATTGAGATGCAGGGTAAATTTTTAATATTGATAAGTTAAATTACATCTATCCTTTGACTCATCAGTTCTACTTTTGAGGATTTATCCTACAGATGTTTACTCTCAAAGGTGTGAAATCATCTGACCAAGAATATTCATTGTATCAATGTTTTAATAGTAGAACTTTTGAAATTACCTACATATCCATTCATGGAGACTCATTAAATAAATTATGGTCATCTGTACAATGGAATATTATGCAACCATAAAACAGAATAAGACAATTACATGTAAATCTACATATATCTCAAAATAAAAAGTTTAATTTAAAAAAAGAAGGGAGCTTGATAGATGTTTGATCCCCCAAATATCTTGTTGATGGTGAAAAAAATTAATTTATAAGACAACGTGTATAGAATGTTGTCGTTGTGTAAAAAAATAAAAGACTATGCTGATTTACTTTTATTTTCATAGTCTGTCTTTGGAGGGACAAGTAAGAAACTGGTGAGTCAGCTGTCTCCAGACAGGGTAATTGGTTGGTATCTTTAGAATATTGTAAAATTTTGCACTGTTGTCTGTTGTAAATGTATTACTTATTTAAAACAATAAATTAAACAATTTATTTAACAATAAACAAAGTACCACTCCCATGACTCCTCGATGGCCTCGCCTCCTCGGTGTCCCCATGCCATTCTGCACTCACTGATCACCCTGAATTATAAGGACTTCTTGGCATCTGTCTTTCCCAGTGGACAGTGAGACTTTTGAGGGCCATATGTCACTCATCTCAGTATAGTGTAAAGGTTCAAAACATAGGTTCTAGAGTCAGACTACCTAGGCTCAAATCCCTGCTCCAGGTCTGTGACCTCAGGAAGTAATTAACCTCTATGCACCTCAATTTTCCATCTGTAAATGGGGATAATAGTATTATCCATCTTACAGGATTCTTGTATGGATTAGGTAAGGTAAGACTCAGAACTGATATCTGGCATGTACTAAATTCCAAATGACTGTCAGCTCTTGGTGACATCTCTGCACTCAGGGGCAGCTAACAGAGGGCCTAGCACATTGTGGCACTCGATGTTTTCAAGGAATAAACAGGTGCATACCCCGCCGTGATCCAGTGCTCACAAAGCTGCCTTTCTTTTTGCTTAGCTGGTTGATAATTCTGGATGATTCAAGTTGTCCAGTAACCTGACATCCCTGACATGCTAAAGGAGATGGTTATTTCGGTAGAAACCTGGAGGCATGCCCATTTGTGTCAACCCTAAAAATATTTTTGTTTATCTCAAGGATCCAGATAACTCCAGGGAAATAATGTGATCTCAGAATGAGGCTTAGTTACCAGACTTTCAGCTAGAGAGGCCAGCCTTTATCTGCTCACAAAATAGCACCTGAAACGCCAGCAATTCAAGTACAGCATAAATGGATTTTTCTTAAGTACTCTTCTCCAATGAGTTTCCCTTCAATGAACTCCTCTTTGTCAGGAAATATTATTTAGGTTGGCTGAATTGAAATCCAGTTTCTTTTTGAAGTTCAGTCAAGTGGAGAAAATGTTAGATCAGCATTAGAGAATTCCTACTTTCTGGATGACCTTGGTGGAGTCATTTCATACATAGCGCTGTGGCTTTCTTCTCCTGTCTGTCAAGTCATGATAAGACAACAAACATATAAACCAAACCCCTGCTCCCTGACATCACGAGGATACTGTGAGGTTAACATCAAGCTTGGGCTGGGAACTGCCCAGATAAAACACTGTGGAAATATAGAGCTGATTCTACAGACAGGCTGAGCACCTACTGTGTGCCAGTCCTTCTACTTGGATCTGGGGACTTAAAAACGAATGAGATTCATGTTAAATAATTTTTTAAGAACACCTAAATCATTTGAAAAATATTTGCTGAGCCCCAAACTATGTTTCAGGCACTGTTTCACTGCCTGGGATACATAGTGATCAGAATGCACAAAAATTCATCCTTTTGTTTTCCAAGTAAATTGGGTGCTGTCAGATACTTGGGTGCTGTTGAAAAGAAATAGAAGAAAAGCCTAATTATTTCCCTCGGGGATTCATATTTCAATTCTCATCTTCTACCATAAGCAATAACATCTAGGGATTGTCTAAACATTCTTGTGTGATTATGGTCTCAGTAAGAAGGAGTCATAGTTTTTCTGTAACAATGCGTGACTCTTATCTCATCCGGACCCTGCAAATCAGTAGGCAATTAGGAGGCATTGTGTCCCCCAGACTGCGATGCCCAAAAGCTCTTGGTTTCCCCACTCACCCTTGTTCCAGAGCACCTGGTCTCTCTCCTCTCCCATCTCACACAATGAAATGAAAAAACTCAGGGACTTCCCTGGTGGTCCAGTGGTTAAGACTCTGCATTTCCACTGCAGGGGGCCCAGGTTCCATCCCTGGTTGAGGAACTAAGGTCCCACCTGCCACATGGTGCCACCAAAAATAAATAAATAAATAGATAGATAATTTTTAAAAACCACTCAAACCATGGACAGAACTCCTTTTCCCTTCCCACCACCTTCCTCCCTCACTCCCAGAAGCCTCACTCTTTGAGGGGATAAAACCTAGCAGTTAGGACAGTGTTCAGGGACTCTCTTCTGGGCACCCCTGAGACTTCCAGAGTATGAGAATTTCCAAGAGTGGAAAGCCAACCTCTCATTGCCAGTCAGGACTCTGGGTTGCCAACCTCAGGTCCTGACTCTGGTCTACATGGGTGAGAAGGGAATTTATTGGAAGGATCCTAGGAGTTGACTGAATGAGTGGGAAGGCCAGAAAATCAGGCTTGGGAAATGCACTGAGGGAAACTGGGGGTGGGGTGAAGCCTGAATCACAGTCAAAGCCTTGTTTAGGGCTCTGCTGTTCCCAGTACTGAACTCAGGGCATTGCACCCTAGAGGTCGCTGCCCCCAAGGGAGTAGAAATCCCAGACAGCAGACCAGGATGAGGTCCGGCTCCGAGCATCCAGCCACAGGGGAGCTGAACTCACCAGGCAAAGAGCGCTTCCTGCAGCCCCCCCTCCTGCCTGGGACACAGGGCCACGGCGCACATGAGCTGCCTGGTGTGCACTGACCAAGTAGGCAGGCGGTCTGGGCTCGGGCCCACCTCTCTCCTCTCTGGCTGTGTCACCTGGGCAAGGCCCTGTACTCTCCGGGCCTCTGTTTCCTCAGCTCGTCCGTGAGAAGCTTGCAAGGATTCTGGGATGCACAGAGGACAGTCACCAGACTGTCACCAGATTCTTTTGCACCATCACTGGCTTCAGATTCGTAGCATCAGGCAAGAGCGTTGGGTTGGCCAAGCTTCAGCCACATGCCCTATCCGCCGGGGTTCGGGAGGAGAGGGGGTATTGAAGTTTCACGAAGGGTCAACTTCCTCCAAAATAAGAAGAGAATTCAGAATCTGGGCAGCCAAAGAAGTTAACAAATGTCCTTTCCACCTGGCAAACAGCCCACCACAACAGCTTCTGCTTGGAAGGGGCCACATGCAAAGCGGAGAGTAGAACTCAAGGGTTCATATTCGACTAGGGTATGTCCAACCTAAGGCCCAGGCTTCAGAAAATGCCCACGGGTGCTGAGAGACTCACCTTGGTCTGAAGAGGCCCTGGTCTGCAGCCTGAGTCAGGGAAGCTCCTAGGCAGCATGGCGGTGCCTGAGAACCACTCCTGCCCCGTCCCGCCCCCGGCAGCATTTCAGGACATTTGGGCCGCAGCCCACTGTGAACACTGGCGGAGGATTCATAAGACCTCAGTCCCAGTTTCAGATCCGTTACTAATTCACAGCTTGACTTCAAAGTTTACAGCTCCTCTGGGCCTCATTTCATGACTGGTAAGCTGCTGACACAGTCTCTACCCATGTAACTCACCGTGAAGTAACTGGGGGTGACTGTGTACCCCACACCTGCACCTCCAAGTTGTCTTGAAAGCCTGTCACTGTACTTGAAATCCCTGCCACTGCTGCAATTCCCCTGGGAAAAGATATTACATCAGAAAGGCTTTCTTTGGGAGGTAAAGTAGAGACCACTGTCTTCCTATAGTTTGAAACCAACGTCTGAAATGATCTCTGGGATTTATTTCTACTCGATAGATATCTTTTTAAGTTGTCAGTTCTGATCCAGGACAAGTGAGCCTTAATAGGCTGGGATCTAGGAAGACCCAGGTTCAGGGGGAGGCCTACTGAGTTCTGTACTGGCAGGTGAAAAGCCTGGAATACACAGGAGCAGTAAGGATACAGGATTCTTGGGCTGCTCAGAGGAGAATCAGAGAGTGAGGTGCGAAGCATTAGCCATGGGGCACCCATGCCAGGGGCATGATGTTTTTTATTGTGCTGTTTGCCATTTTGTCAGGCCAGCAAAGCAACATCTCCTCTCGGGATCTAGAAGTAGATTACAGCTCAGCCTTTCAGGCCAGAGGAGGGAACAGTTTCCCTGTGCTTCAATTTCTTGTTCTTTGGTACAAACAAGATTTTGTCTAGACGCACAAGATGCAAGGCCTTCTCCTTCCTCCCTTCTCCCTCCCCTCCACCCTCCCTCCCTCCCTCCCTTCCTTCCTTCTTTTCTTCTTTCCTTCCTGCCATCTGAAAAGCCACAAACATCTGCTGAGTGCCTATTATGATACTTCCAACTTTGCACTTATTCGGTCTTCCCAATGAAACTATGAAGGTTCCTATTCCACTTCTGGAGATGATGAAACAGAAACTCAGAAAAGGTTAAGAAACTGTGTGTGTCAAGTCAGCAGGTGAGCTGGAGATAAAAATGTTTGCCTAATGATACCACATCCAGTGTCTTTTTCTAATACTTCAATATACTTAAAATGTACCCAGAGGAGATCTAATTATGATGGACCAAAAGGTATTAATGTGTGAATATACACAGCCTTCTCCCCTACCTCTATCACTAAAGAGAATTCTGATTTCGACCACAGTTTTCCCTTTCCCTGTCTAGAAGGAGGAGAAAATAGGTAGATCTACATTGCAGAGTAAGGGAAGGAAGGGGGAGAAGCAGAAAGATGTATGCTATGTACTTAGAGAGTATCTGGAGGATATCGGTGAGAAAGAGACCCTGAAACAGCTGAGGTAAGAAGGAATTACAGAAGACACAGCGAGGAAGATGTTAGTCCCTGAGAAATTCGGATGAAGGACTTGATTAATGATACATTTCTTTTGGCTGCTGGACTGTGTTTCATTGACAAGGATACTTTACTGAGACTGGGTCACGGGGATCCCCATAGACTGCTGAAGGTTTCATAATCAAGCTCGGATTCTGTCTGAGGGAAACCATGTTTCTCAGCCCACATATTAAACGTAAGTAAAATCCTACATTTCAAGTGTTAAAGGATAGAAAACAAGCCACGTAATTTGTCCATGTTCACACAGGTAGTTTATATCATTTAATGGATGTCTATAATCAGATCTTCAGATTCCAAATTTAGGGTTGTTTCTCTTACACCATGTTGGGTTTTCACATCTTTACCAATGATATTAAGAAATGCAATGTGGGGACCTGGGAGGGACTCCATAAGAAGTGGGGGGAAAGTCGAGGTTGGGGCTTCCTTGGTGGCACAGTGGTTGAGAGTTCGCCTGCCGATGCAGGGGACACGGGTTCGTGCCCCGGTCCGGGAAGATACCACATGCCGCGGAGCGGCTGGGCCCGTGAGCCATGGCCGCTGAGCCTGCGCGTCCGGAGCCTGTGCTCCGCAACGGGAGAGGCTGCAACAGTGAGAGGCCCGCGTACCGCAAAAAAAAAAAAAAAAAAAAAAGTGGAGACTGGATGGTTTCCGGGTGCTGATTCCATTTCTGTTTGTGGTCTGGTGCCTGGTCCCCCATCTCCTCCTCTGTCTCCTTCTGTTCTCCAGACGAGAAAAGGAAAAACAAACAAACAAAAAAACCCAACAGCAACAACGAAATTTTACTTACCCTGGGAGTGTAGTGCTATGAATTTATATCATTTTCCCCCAACTTTATGCTTTGGGTCCACAGAGAAATGGTGACTACGGTTTGGTATCATTCTGGCACAGTGAGTGATGCAGAGAAATGACCTTCACTCTTCCCCAGGAGGGCAAGATGGCATGGGTACCAGGATGTCCCTTGTGTCTGTAGAAAAGTAAAGGGACTCATAGAATTCCAGCCTCTGTCCAGAGAGTAATGCCAAAGCGGGTGGCCAACCAGAAAGTGAGAGGACTACCTCCCAAGGCTTCTGGGACAGGCTTAGGGAAGTTGGGAGCCAGGAGGGAAAGTCGTTTGTAACTATGGATACAACTAGCCACCTTCTGGGTAGAATCTAGTGATGTTAGGGTCTGAGATCTACACTCCGCATGTTCATTTTACGCTGTTTTAAGTTTAAAACGTTGGTTTCCAAACAGTTCTTCTGGAAAAAAATTTAAATCAATCTCTAGCCTGCCTCAGCTGAACTAAAGAGAAAAGAAGATTTTTGTCCCTTCTCACCTTTTCTCACTTTTGTCCATTTTGTCCCTTCTCACCTTTACAAAGTTCTGGTTTTTCCTCCCAGTGCTTAGTGTCTATGGTGGTATTTTGTGGAGAAATGGGAGAAAGAACAAGAAAAAAGTAACACTTATTGATATATATATATATATATTATATATATATATATATAAAAATTTGCTTAGGTCTCAAATAATTTTCCTCTGAACTCAAGGAGCAATGAGGATCCTGAGAGGCTCAAGGTCACTTCAGCTATCACTAGACCTCTTACCTTGACACACTTTATTCCTTGGACTTACGTCTCTCTTTGCCAAAAACAATATTGCAACAAAAGACAGGCAGTACTATTTACGATTTTTAAATCTCCGGGGCAAGGTAGAATGAATCAGACAAACTTTGCTCCCATCTTACCCTTTCAGATCCTTTCCCCCTCTCTATAGAAGGGGTTTCAACTTGCCTCACGAGAGGTACTAAGAGGCAAATGGATTGTAAACGTCGGGCAGTGAGGAGCTCTGAGAAAATCAAGTAGTCAGCACGTATCACCCCGATCAGGCATTATTTAAAGTATCCATTTATTAGCAGGTTCACTTTTAGAGCGCTGTCGCCAGCGACATCCAGGCAGCGCGAGAAGGGAGGCTGAAACACGTCTGAGTCCGCCCCCGCCCCGGGGCCGGCGCTCAGACCACAGGTAGCAAACGTCTGCGCTGGGATCCTGGCTGCGCTCCCGGAAAAGCCACCGACTGCGGCCCTGGGAGAGGGCTCTGTCCCCGCGGAGGTAAGCTCCTCAGCCATTCTGTTCCGCGACTCGGTAGGGGCCTTTGCTTTCCTTTTGCAATGGGATCTGTCGGTTCTGCAACTACACTCTTTTTGCTCTTTTCTTGACGAGGGGACCCAAAGTGCTGTTCATTGGAGCTTCCCCAGCCGCAGGGACAGGATCCGTATAGATGGTGGCCCCAGAGGCGGCTGCTGCGTTTCAGCCCCACTGCAGCGCGCCGGGCGACTCGCAGGCCTCCAGTTCTAATGGATGTATCCAATTTGACTTTTGGAAACCCTGGGCTTGGGGGTGTGTGTGTTTGTGTATTTGTGCGTGTTTGGGGAGGGGGTGATCACGTGACTGCCAGTCGCTCCAATCTGGGTACCATTTAAGCCCAGTGCAGCCAAAAGGGAAAATCAATGAGCGAAGTGACCACTCTGCCCTGGCCTTGCAAAGGACTGCGGAGTCGGAGGCCGGGGAAGGGTGAGCCGAGTGCACCGGGGAAGAGGAGAAGCGAGGACGCCGTTCGCCCCTGCTTGGCCGCTGGGGGCCGCAGTCACCTTCAGCTTAGGGGAGCGGGGAGACGCGAACCCCTTTGGCGGCTCCGGCCGCCGGGCTCCCTCCAGCGCACAGCCTCGGCTCGCTCACCCCCAGAGCTGCAGCCGCGACCCGGGACCGAGCGGACGTCGCCTTCCCCGAGCTCTGGCTGGGCCCCCATCCCGCCCTACCCGGTCGCAGCCTCCAGACAGGCAGCCACTCGGCGCGTCTGCCGCGCCCCTCCCGGGCCCGCCCCCTCCGTCCCCCGGGTGCGCGCAGTCGCTGCCCGTGCGCCCTGCCTGCCAGCGCGCCCCGGGCGGGCGAAGATGAGGAAGCTGAGCCGAGCTCTCTGCTGCCCGCTTCCCGGCCCGCGCCGCTCACCGCCCGCAAGCCCGTGACGCGGCGGCGCCGGCCGAGACACAAAGACCGCGGCTGGAGCCGCCCGGGGGCTGAGGCCACGTCCCGGGGCCGCTGCGAGCCAGAGAGCCATGCGAGCCGGTGCCGTCCGCCCGCTGCCCGGGAGAAGCCCGAGCGCCCGCCTTCGCCGCCGTGCGCCGGCCCCAGTCCCGGCCGCAGCCCGGTGGGCGCCGCGCAGGTGAAGGCAGAGCCCGACCCGGGGCGGCCGACGCCACAGCCGCCCCAGCCCCCGGGGTGCGGCCTCTGGTGCGGACCCCGGGGTGTCCGAGAGGCGGCGGGGCCCGGCGGGTTCCGGAGTCTTCCCGAGCCGCGGCGTCTGAGGCCGGGCTGACCCCGGCGGGAAAGAAGTGGGAGCCCCGCAGGGCGGCGTGGGCCCGGCGCCGGGGGAGCCTCGGAGGTAACTTCGTAGAGCCCGGGACGGGCGGGGGACGGGAGCGCACGTGTACTTGAGTGTGCCGGTGCGAGGTGTGTACGCCGTGTGCCCGCGGCTCGCCGCACACGCGCGCGGGGTGTGAGGTCTGGGGCTGCGGGCGCACCTCCCCGCCTCCCCTCGGCCCCGGAGCACTGCGGGCCGCAGCGTTGGGCGCTGTGATGGGCAAGGTGTGTGTGCGGTGCTGGGCTTGACCAAACCTGGTGGAGAGATCGGGGCTTCGTTAAGCGAGTCAACGGGAAAGGATCATGCAGTTTGGGGCAAGTTTTCATGGCTGAAAATTCCCTTGTAGAAAACGGTGTCTTGAGGGTTAAATAGGCGAGCACTGTGTGCAAAAAAGCCTGACACATCAGAGGCGCAAAGTAAGACGGAAAGCTGGACGAACCCCAGCTGGACCGACCAGTGCCTCCAATTCTTAAATTGAGATTTCCAGTCACGTTGACGTGGAATGGGATCGTTGTTCTTCCCGAGGAGATAAGGATGTTCAACTTCACCTGCCAGAAACACAGAAGCCAGGCCTGGCGGGTGAGGAGCGTGCACTCACACCCTGTCTACCTCGTACATCTGCAGCATTCCCTACCTGTTCCGCCCTCCCTCTTTAAGCGAGTATTCCTCCGGGCTACCACATCCAGCCAGGGTAACCGTTTGTCTACTCTCTCAAGGGTGCCGGGAGCTTCTGGCGGCATTTGAGCCGCTTCACTGGAACAGTGCCCAATCCAGCATTGTTTTGCTGGAAGACTGTAGCCGTATTAAACTGTTGTGTAAGGTGGTTGGGTTCAGGCACACTTTTCAGTGGGAATTAAGTATCGTTTGCGGAAGACCTCAGCTGGGGGATCCAGAGTCTCTGCGATAAACAATAGAGATCAAAAAAAAAATAGAGATCTATCTTAGAGGCTTCTAGCCCATTTGTCTTGTGCAAGGGGCAAAGTCCATGCTGCCGCCCTCATGGCTGTGATTGGGAGCTTCACTGCCCCAGCTGGCTGCGATATTACGCGTGGCATAGAGAGTTGCCAGGAGTGGTTTGGCAGCAGGGTATCGAGCCAGGTATGCACCCCTTTCTCCAGCAAACAAACTGTCGCCACCGCCTCCCCCAGATGGAAAAGTTGGGTAAATGACCCTTCCTTCCCATTTCTATGACCACCAGCATCCCTGGAGTCCGCTCTGCGGGTAGAAGACAGCAGACAGCTGTGGCCGCAGGATGTCTTTTGGAATGCGACCCTCGCAGCAGTATTTTGAGGACAGTTGAAATAACAGAAGGAGCTTCAAGAGAGTAGGGTGCCTGCTGCTGCAGGGAGAGTTGTACACCTCCCCGTTAGGGGCTTTCTTTCTGTGTATCAGAGGAAGGTAGAGCAGGAGACAGAAGGGGGAGTCTGCAGAAAGAACACATTTAGAGATTTTCTTAGGTTACTGGAACCTGGAAGGAAAACCTTAAATGTCTGGTCAATAGAGTCTGATTTTTATTGTGCGTGTCTGAGAGGTTTGTATAAATCTGAGTCTGTGTGCAAATAAATGGCCAGGGAAATAATAGCTCAAACAGTGTATTTGCATTTCTGATGATTTTGGTGAGGAAGTGTTGTACAGCAGTTAATACTTGGGAGACAGACAAAGGTTTCTTTGTTGGTGATGTGTTCTTTTTGAATTTTACATATATAAAGTCCTTTTTTTTTTTTTTTCCTGGCCAGTGCTAGAGACAAAATTGATACATCTTTTCAGCTTCCAAAGCTTTTGTAGCTATTAACCCTCTGATATTCCCTCCGAGACATTCAGTTGCCTCTGTGAGGTTAAGATGTCTGTCCTGTCTCTACCCACTGCACACAGAACTGGTCTGGGGGTTTTCTCACTCAGGAGTCCCCGAATAAGCCCTTTCTCAAATCTTGACAAAGGTGAAGCAGAAGGCGGTGTTGCATCTATGGCTTTGTGCTTGCGGGGGCAGGGATTTGATAACCAAGAGAAGGAAGGGGAAGACCCTGCTCCCTGCTTCTGCCAAGTGGTGATGTGTGTTCTCAAAGTAGCCGGGAAAGGTTCCAGATTCCTCTGTGGCTGTGTTGCTAAAGCCCACTGATTAGCTTTTCCCACTGACATTTGGAGCTTACCTGCAGACTTGGTGTAAATTGGAAAAAAAAAAAAAAAAGAGGGGTATGGAGTTTAGAGACAGGCAGAGGCAGCTGGTGGCCAGCCTCAGGTATGCTTCTAACTTCACGCTATGACCCTGGTAAGTTACTTAACTTTTCTGCATGTTTATATAAAATGACAGAGCATCAGACTAGACCATTCGTTTTTTTCCCCTCCTTCTCTCTCTCTAAGAGTAGAGCTCTTTAAGCGTAGAACTCTTTAAGTTAAATCTTATATGAAAGTTAAGTATATGAAACAGATTAAAGATGAGGGTGGGACATGGCAGCCTG
The DNA here is from genome assembly GCF_964374135.1 of Grampus griseus. Classification (NCBI taxonomy): domain Eukaryota; kingdom Metazoa; phylum Chordata; class Mammalia; order Artiodactyla; family Delphinidae; genus Grampus; species Grampus griseus. The sequence goes on along the minus strand of NC_139018.1, from coordinate 144,512,898 downwards.
TTCATTCCCAAGGTAATGTCTGAAGCACCCTCTTGGAACCGTTTACGGCACCCCAGAACACAGTTAAGAGAACCCCTAGAAGCCTTCTCTCCAGAATGTGCCATATTCCCCCTCTGAGTGTTTGAAATGAACTACTGTGGTCGCCTAGTTCTGTGTTATTAAGGAGGATCTGGCGCCTGGTCCTCTTCGATGGCTAGCTAACCCCCTACAACGTGGGCTCCAGAAAGATCAGGACGTCTCCAGCCCGAAAGCTCCTAAACAGAGCACAGTAGCTGGCAGGTACGTAGGTACTTAGTAAATGCCTGCTGCATGGATAAGAAAGTGAGGGAGTAAAGTTATTTTGACCGAACAGGGACTAATGGATGGAACGACTGCAGTATAAACCTTAGGAGGGCAGGGACTTTGATAGACTTGTTGCTGCCTAGCACAGACAGATTTTGGCTCATTGCAAGAAAAACCTTTAAACTAGTTCAAGTTGGGAACCGATTGCTCTAAGAGGTCAGCAGCACCACGCGTATGGTGGTTATTATTCTGCTAATAAAGAGTCTGACTGTCTCTCCTTCTGGGAACATGGAGGATTGCAGTTCCCTGGCCACATGAAATTAGTTGTGGCCTTGTGCCTTGTTTGGCTGGGAGCTTTCAGGGTTAGCAGATGCCTCACTTCTTTGTTCTCCCTTTTCCTCTGCTCCAGGACAGTCAAAGTTCCATGGGATTTCCCTGGCAGTCCAGTGGTTAGGAGTTGGAGCTTTCAAGCTGCTGTGGCCTTGGGTTCAATCCCCGGTCGGGGAGCTAAGATCCCATAAGCTGCACTGGGGCTGCCCCTCAGCCTGGGCCCCAGGCTGAAGGTGATGTGGGGCAGAGCCCCTGGCTGACTCACCTTGGTCATGTCCATGGATAAGAAATAAACCACTGGTGTTTTAAGCCACTGGAATCTGGGGACAGTCCTGCTGCAGCATAACCTAGCCTATCCTGATGGATGCAACGTGTAAAGAGCTTAGGATAATGCTGGTCTGGGATCAGAACACATCAGCATAGCAGTGTTATCCAGGAAGGCCAGAGGTTGCTGAGACAGGGCTTCATGGCGATTAGAACCTTGGTGTGATTGAGGCATGTGTTGTCATCTTTGCTGGTTGCAGAGTTCATTTGCTAATATACCCAGGCCAGTCTTTTAGAGAAGGACCCGTGATAACCAAAGGCCTGACGCATAAGACATAAAACGCTGGCTTAATAGGTTAGTGGGAAGAAAGTGAATCGTTAAGTGTGTTCACCGGTCAGGGAGAAATGCCCATTAGAAGGCAGATAATAAAAAGAAGCTCTTGGGCTTCCCTGGTGGCGCAGTGGTTGAGAGTCCGCCTGCCGATGCAGGGGACGCGGGTTCGTGCCCCGGTCCGGGAGGATCCCACATGCCGCGGAGCGGCTGGGCCCGTGAGCCGTGGCCGCTGAGCCTGCGTGTCCGGAGCCTGTGCTCCGCAACGGGAGAGACCACGGCAGTGGGAGGCCCGCATACTGCAAAAAAAAAAAAAAAAAGGAACTATTTTGTGAGCTTGGAATGAAATGTAGGGGAGTTAGTGGAGTGAGCTGCAGGGCCAGTGTCATACGGCTGTGACATGCTGTTGTTTCCTTTTTTATCCAAGTTCGAGAACTACCTGCTGAATGCACTACATACACACACACAGACACCATTTAATGCCATCTTTAGCGTGTGATGTGTTGAGCACGATTACTGTATGATTCTTCTGGGGCTCTGTTGTCCCATGTTCTCAGCCGACGGGAGCTTTCACGGCAGGCTTTTCTACTGGCTTGGCCTGTAGGAACGGTGGCCTACAAAAGCTCTCAGCCAGCGAGCCCCCCACCTCCTCTCCGCCGTGGAAGCCTTCCTCAGAAGCCCTTCCACCTGCTGTGCCCTCTCCTCCTGCCTTTCTCCTTGTGTCCTGGCGAGCAGTTTTGACTTCCAGTGGCTAATGTGCTTTGATTACCACGTTGCGGCCTCTGTAACATCACTGGGATTTTGAGAAAGAAAAAATGTATGCAGGATGCTAAACATGCAAGCTTTATGGTGACTTAAGGAGACTTCAAGTAAACAGCTGAGAAAACAAACCAAAAAAGGTCAATAGCCCAGTAGGGATTGATGGGAGTCCTGTGGGTGTGAAGGGCTCTAGAACCTCCTGGAAGCCTGGAGGGTTGACCACGGTCGTGAGAAGGCCAGCCAAGAGACACGGGAATGGGGCCTGGAGTTGAGGTTGGAGAACATGGAAAGCCGTTTGGCATTGTGGGTGCAGGATGGAGAGCAGGTGGCAGGCAGGTGGGTTGGGGGGGATGGAGATGGGTAGTGAGTGGGCATGGGTGCGGTGGGTAGTTGGCTCTGGGCCCTCTCTCCCTATCTGTCCCGCCGCCACGGGTGCACTTCCTGTGCCGTGTTGAGCATACCTTGTGCAGCTCTGCCTCTCCCACCGAACTGTGGGCCTCTGGAGGAGTGGGACAGTGTCTCAGTCCCCGTCTTGCCCCAGTGACCGGCACGGAACTGGCACAGGCTGGGCAGTGCAATAACGCTGTCCCTGTGGAGGAGGGAATGAGCATCGCGTCGGATGATTCAGAGGCCCTCTGCAGGGGCGGGGGAGGCCTGGCTCTGTAGCTGCCGCATGATGAAAAATGGAAAGATTCAGTCCGGTAACCTCCGTCTGAGTCAACAGTACGGTGTGGCCACTGGAAAGATCCTTAGCTGAAAGATGGCGTCCGGAACGAGGAAGGGGACATCCGTTATCTTCTGTACTTCAGTATAAGGAGGCTTGACTCCAGAAGCCCACGAGCCAATTGGAAATTATTTAAAGTACCAGGGTGCATCAATGCCAAGATGTGTCTAGTCCGGCATTCCCAGGCAACTGTCAGGGCAAGGACAGTACCAAAGCCTCTTGGGGATCTTTTATTGTACTGTATTGTATTGTATTTTTTAGATTAATTTTTATTGGGGTATAGTTGCTTTACAATGTTGTGTTAGTTTCTGCTGTACAGCAAAGTGAATCAGCTATACGTATACATATATCCCTTCTTTTGTTGAACTTCCTTCCCATTTAGGTCACCACAGAGCACTGAGTAGAGTTCCCCGTGCTATACAGTAGGGTCTCATTAGTTATCTATTTTATACAGAGTATCAGTAGTGTATATGTGTCAATCCCAATCTCCCAACTCATCCCCCCCGCCGGGGGGGTCTTTATAAATGTAGATTTCAGGCCTATGCCTGATCTGCATGGGCAGAATGGCTGGGCTTGAGGCCTGGGCCCCTGTTTATCCCCCCACGGTTACAAGTGCTGTTTGGAGTTGCCTGAGGAAGGGGAAGATGCGAGTCAGAGACCTCGTCCCCATCAATAGGAAGGATACAGGGCGGTTGCAGCTAGGTCCTGAAGTGAATGGTTGGAGGACGCCGGAAGGATCAGTTCCCTGTCTTGGGGCCGTGGTGCCCAGGCAGGCATGGGTCAGGGTTGCTGTGAGCTTGGAGAATGGGGAGAGGGATGTGACAGTATGACCTTGCCCGTGTCCAGGGTTTTAGGATGTATTTCAGGATTACAGTACAAGAGAGTCCTTATCAACATCACGAATTATCATTATCCTCAGTTGCCAGTCAGTAGAGGGTTCTACCTGACAGGCTGGGCAAACCAGATCTTATTTGATCAATTAGAGCAAAGCATTTGCCTTCTGAGAAGGACTGCAAACCTTCCAGCTATGTCAACCCTAAATATAAGAAAGTGGAGAGGACAAGACTTCCTTCCTTGCCTGTGTGCACTGGTGGTCAGGGATTCAGGCCCTCCATTAAAGAGGTACCCAGCCCCAAGACGGCCATGTCCTAACCCCCAGAACCTGTGAATCTGTGACCTTACATGGCGAAAGAGACTTTGCAGATGTGATGAAGATCTTGAGATGGGGGGATCATGCTGGATGATCGAGGTGGCTCAAAGTAATCACAAGAGTCTACCAACGGGGAAGAGGAGACAGAAGAGTTAGCGATGGAGATGTGACCACTGGAGTAGAGCTCAGAATGATGTAATTGCTGGCTTTGAAGCTGGAGGAAGGAGCTGTGAGTCAAAGGAAACTGGGCAGCCTCCTGGAGCTGGAAAATGCAAGCAAACAGATTCTCCCTTAGAGCCTCTGGAAGGAGTGCAGCCTTGCTGATACCTTGACTAAAAACCCATTTGGTCTTCTGACCTCCAGAACTCTAAGATGATAAATCTGTGTGGTTTTAAGGCACTATATTTGTGGTAATTTGTTACAGCAGCAATAGGAAACGAATACAGCACAGCCTCTGAGATGATCGATATTTGCCACCTAAGTGTTGGGAAGCCACAGAACTTTGCAGAACCAGAGGTGTAACTTTAACTTTTTCTGGGGAATCTGATCAGACCTGATCAGATCTTCACCTTGGTCAGTGTTTCTTGAATCCTAAAACTCTACCCTCTCTACAGTGAACTCAACAGAGGCCAAAGGTTCCATCGACTGCAGTTTCGGAAACACAGTAATAAAAGTTCAACACTGTCCCCAAAGTGTGAATAGTCACTGAGACCACATAGCCACCGCAGTTATAAGACAGCCACACACAGGATCTAGATTATGCATTTACATTTATAATGAAATGAAAATAAACAGGTAAATTAAGACAAATCATAGAAAAATGGCATACCATTTTTCCCAAACGGCATGTATAGGAAAATACATGCAAGGAGGGTTGGAAAAACTTTCCTAAATGAGAAATGAACTAGAGGGTTCTTATACTGTTAGGAAACATTTGACTTCCCTCAAATGGTATCTGTCTGTACCTCTTCATCCCAACAGTCATCATCTGGTCCAGGGCCTCATCTCTTCCTGGGAAGTCAAAGGTCAGGAGGGAGGCTGACATAGGGATGATTTTAGGTGGATAGAGGGGAAGTTAAGGATGCTCCCAGCTCGCATTATTTTTTCACTGTAAAATGGAACATGAGCGGTGCCTGAGCTATTTTTGGAGATGTTTTGGTAAAGAACATAAACACCTTGGAGCTAAATATTATATCAGAGACAATAAACTAATAAATAGTGTTTATTTGCGCATCATATTGTATAAAGTGCCTTCCTGGCCAACCAAACATGCCAGTCATGCTTCAGCCTCAGGACCTTTGCACTTGCTGTTCCCTCTGCCTGGGATGCTTGCTTTCCTCTGCATGTGGTTTGCTTGTGGTTTCCCAAATAGGTATTTGGGAACTTCATTCAGATGTAATCTTTCCCCTGAGGACTTCTCTGAACATCTTATTAAAAATTGCAAAAAAAAAAAAAAAAAAAAAAAAAAAAATTGCAGGCCCCATCCCTGGCCCCATGCTTTCTAACCCCTCCTCTATTTTTCTCCATAGCATTTTCCACCATCTAATGTACTATTCATTTTACTTATCTATTTTGCTTATTATCTGTCTCCCCACTAGAATATAAGCTCATGAGGGTAGGTGTTTTGTTTTTCTTTTTTTTGGTCTTTTTGAATACCCAGCTGTATTTCTTTTATTTTTTAAATTTATTTTACTTCATTTCTTTTTTTTTTTGGCTGCATTGGGTCTTAGTTGTGGCGTGTGGGCTCTTCATTGTGGTGTGTGGGCTCCAGAGCGTGTGGTCTCTGTAGTTTGCAGCATGCAGGCTCTACGTGAGGCATGTGGGCTCAGTAGTTGTGGCGTGCAGGCTTAGTTGCCCTGTGGCATGTGGGATCTTAGTTCCCCGACCAGGGATCGAACTCACGTCTGCTGCATTGGAAGGCAGATTCTTTACCACTGGACCACCAGGGAAGTCCCCCTGCTGTATTTCCAGTAGTTAAAACCATGCCTGACACATTCCAGTTACAAAATAAATATTTTTGAACGAATAAATGGGTGTCTCATTTGACCCTGTTAGTAATTCCAGGAGGAGGAATTGATATCTTACTTTTCTAGGTGAGAACACCAAAGATCAGAGATAATAATTTACTTCCCCAAGTTTCCATCGCTGGGGTTTGCCTACACATCTTTTCTTCTTTATTTTTTATTAGAAAATCACATATTCCGAACATTTAACTAATACAGACCTAAAACAAAGGGAAGGAAAAAGCACTGAGAGATAGTTTTTATTAACATTTTGGTATATAGGGTGTGCATATAGATAATTTTATATCCTATTACAATATGCCATTTAGAAGCACACTTTTTACTTAAGAGTACATCATTAAAAATTAAACACGTCAATATGTATATCTATGCAACATGGCTTATTAGTGGCTGCATGACTGCAATTTTATATAACCAATTGTTAGCTACAAAGGTTATTGCTGATTTTTTCTTATTATAAGCAACATTAAAGAGAATATTCGTAGCACTTGTTTTTACACATATCTGATTATTTCCTCTAGATAAGTACCTACAGGTGTGGATTTGTTTTATTTAAAGGATGTGCATATTTCAAGTTTAATGCAGATTACTTCCTGGAAGGATCACACAAATTTCTCTCTCTCCAACAGTGCTTGGGAGGGCCCACTTTCCCACATTCTCCCCAACAGTGGTCTGAGTCTTCTTAACCAATCCCAATTCAGCAGGCAAAAATTCCATAGCATTTTGGTGCTTCTTCGCCTTAGAAAGAAAATATCATTTTTATTTTCTTTAGATGTGTAACGATACGACAGTCAGACAAACTGCTGTTTTAGTTTACTTTCTTTGTTTATTAGGATGTTGCCCATTTTTTCCTTTGCCTTTCTGTCTTTGAATATTGACTCCTTGTCTTTGGGGTGGTTCATTCTTTCGTATTAATATTTAAAGTTTTCTATAAGATGCAAAAAGTTTCTGCATTCTTTTCTTTTTTCAATTTCTGTGATGTTTACTGACAAGGTAAGTCATTTTCATTTATCGAAGTTGACGAATCTTTTTCATCATGGTTTCAACTTTTGGAATCTTGTGTGGAAAAATCTTTTCACAACTTCAGATTATTTAATCCTGGCTCAGATTTCCTTCTTTACATTTAATCTGTTATTTACTTTTGTATATGGCAAAGAATGAGAGCTAACTTAATTTTTTACCAACTGTTTAACCGATTTTTCTAATAATACTTAACTATTACTTAACTATTCAGTAACATGCTTTACTGAATAAAACATTATTTTCTCGTTGACTTGAAATGACACCTTCCTCATAGAATGAATCCTTAGCTACGTTTAGGTATGCTTCTTGTCCTTTTATTCTGTTCCATTGATTTACCTGTCAAATTATACTTATAGGAGCTTTGTATAGTAGGCTTTAAAATTTGTCTATCCAAATAGATTGCCATTTCGACCCAGAATTCTTAACTAATTAAAATAAAGCAAATAGCTATTTAGCGTTCCCTTTAACACACAGGCCTCTCACCATAAAAATGCAAAATCAGCAAAACATAAGCAACAACAAAAAACTGTCATCAATTTTCTTAATAGTTACCTTTACAGCCTTATTTATAAAAATTTTCTTTTGGCTCTGTTTTGACAGGTCTAAGTGGGAACTTGTTTATCTAGTTTTTAAAACTGATGTTCATTTTAAATCAGCACATATTTTTTAAAATGCAGAAAAGTACAGAAAATAACCTAAAAGATGTCCACGTACCATGGAGATTAAATAGGTGTTAACATTTTGTCATTTTTGCTTCCATGCTTTATTATTTTTTTTAAAGAAAAGACAATGTGGTAGTTCAAGTTCTACCTGTTCCTCCTTTTGTTTAATCGCCAGCGATTCACCCCACTGGAGAAGGAGGATTCTGTCCCTAGGGTTATGGGAATGGTCGCCTGACATCTGACTCTGGAAGATGAGACTGAAAGCAGCTTGTTAATCACATAGACTCACAGTCTGGGGGGAAGACACAGCACATCACACAGGGCCACACCGGGATTGACTTGGGAGCAGAGTGAACAAGCAGGGTCTGAGAGGGGCAGGCTTCATAGTAACAAGAGGGTGAGGTGACCCCTGGTTCCTGTGGGAGGATGTGATTGGCTTGTTTGAATATCCCTGGTCTGGCAGGGTACCAAACCTGCTACCCAGGGATAAGTAGGAACCACCTGGTCCCTTTGATGAGGATGGTAATTTGGCCAGGGGATCCTATCTGTGGGAACACAGTAGGGAGAGGAGCTTGTGGCTAGATCATTCGAGACCCTCCAGGTCTCACCAGATGTCAAGACAGCACATAATATTGGGCCTTAATTTTAGGCGTTAAACCACATTTTTCCTTCCCTTTCTTTCTCTCCAAAGGAAACCACTCTGCCAGACGTGGTATATGTCATTTCCATATATGTTTTTGTACTTTCCTTTTTATATATACATCCCTAAACATTCTATTTTTTTAAAAAAATTATGTCAATGATATACGTCCATTTGCAATTTTCTTTTTCCATGCATTTTTATGTTTTTGAAGTTTATCCTTAAATTTATTTTAAATAAATGCATTCATATTAGTTGCTGTATATTATCAATTATTTGAATAACCCCAAGTTTATCTTTTCCTCCACTGTACTATTTTACTATTAAAAAGTATTTTAATAAACAGTTTTGCCTCCTTCTGAGCCCATGTGAACGGTTATCTGTGGTAACCATAGATAAGCAACATAACCAGAGGTGGATTTGGATGGCAGTAGGATTTGTTTATCTTGAGCCATATCCATATTGCCAAATTGCTTAATGTTTGCCAGACGTTAGTACGTATAACATGAGATAGATACTATTATCATCCCCATTTTACAGCTGAGAAAACTGAGACAGAGAGACTAATAACTTGCTCAAGTCACACAGCTGGTAACTGGAAGAGCTTGGATTTAAACTTGGGCAATTTAGCTCTGGAGTCATGACCTTTAACACTTACACCATTCTGCCTGTAACAGATACCAACTATATTCTGATTTGGTTTTGACTGATACTATCTTATCCCATCTGCATACTTTCATCCTTTCTGTGACAACATGTTTAGGTATGTCTGTTATAGGTAGCATTTGACTGCAATATTTTAAAAAAAATTTTTAATCCAATTTGAGAGTCACAGTCTTTTAACCAGTAAATTTAGCCTATTTACATTTTCTGTGTATGTTGTATTTGGAAATATTTCTGTCATCTTATTTGTAATTTTTACTTGTCCTAATGTGTCTTTGCTTCTTTATTTCCCACTTTCCTACCTTCTTTCTATTAATTGATTGACTTTTATTTATTCCATGTTTTCTGTACACTGGTTCAGTAGTTTTACATTAAGTTCTACAATTTCTTCCTGTTCTATTAGTGGTTATGCATAAATTTTTTCTAATATACATTTTTTTACTTAACATTAAATGTATTTAACATCCCTTTTCTCCTCTGGAGAATACAGGTAGTACTTAGAGAGTTTTAACCCTGATCATTGCCCCTTCCATTTTACCTCTAAAATTAGTAATTGTTTTATACAGAATTAACTATATGTTTACCTCTTTCTTTAATCTGGGCTCACTTTCCTTCTCTCTGAAGGAGCTTCTTTAATAGCTTTTACAATGAGGAGTGTGAGTGACAAACTGTCTGAAATTATAATTTTTTCTTTATTTCTGAATAATAGTTTATCTGGTAATAGAATTGTAAAACTATAAGTTATTTTTCCTTAGCACTTTAAGGATTTTATGCCTATGTCTTCTGATCTCTATTTTTATTCTTTAAAAATCTGTTTTTAGTTTTACCATTTTCTAGGTAATTCATTTACCACCTTCCCATTTTAAGGCTTTCTTTTCGCTTCTGGTGTTCTTCAATTTCAATATGATGTGTGTTGGTGTCTAAAGGTGAATTCAATTTTATATGCCTTATTTGGAGTGTATGTTGCACTTTGAGAATTCAAGTTTTTAATTCTGGAGCATTCCCTAGACATTATCTCTTTAATTATTGACTTTCCACCATTTGTTTTTATCTTTTCTGGAACTCCTGTTAGACATTTGTTAAAACTTCTCCTTTGCTCTATGCCTTTTAACCTCAATCTCATATTTTAAAAATCTTTTTATTTCTCTGCACTGCATACTGCTAAATTCCCTTAGATATATATTCCAGTTCAACAATTTTCTCTTCCCTTATGTCTAATATGTAATTTGCTTTGTCCACTGTGATTTTTATTTCAATGATTATTTTTAATTTCTAGAAGTAGTGTTTCATTCTTTACCAGATGCATATGTTCATTTTTTCACATCTTCTTTAATTTGGATTTCCAAAATGTTTAAATATCTTTACTTATTTAAAATATACTTATAGCTTTTTAAAGATTGTTTTCCATTTTGTGATGTTCTTGAAGTTCTAATCCTCCTGATTATTTTGTGTCTGCTGACTGTTACTGTTGTGTATTCCCTCTTGCGTGTTGTAATTTTTAAAAATAGTATTCAACATTAGTGTGGCTTCTTTTCTCTTTGGGGCACCCTTGATTGTTTGGAGCAGTTTTGCACTTGTTTTGCTTGTATCCAAAGATATCAGCAACATAGAACCTATTTGCACATTAATTTCTTAACTCAAGAGACCTTAAACCATCCAGCAGCATAAATTGAGCCCTAACGTATTTAAGGCATCAGCCCTGTTTTACATTCTAAGCCCTGTTTTACATTTAACCGAGAGCCCAGGCAGAAGCTGACGAGTCTCCTTGCTTCCTGTGCTCATAAGCAGGTTTTCCCTCTATTTCAGACTCTCACTTACAGTTAGAGAATAGTCCTTAAAGGGTCCCGTCTTTCTGCAGACATCTTTCCCACTCACCATCTCATGGAGGGCCGCTTCTATTCTAACTTAGTAGAAACCTCCTGCACCAGCTCCCCCAGAGCAGCTCCTGCACCAGCTCTGTGATTTTCAATCCTGTCTCTGTTTCTGGCACCTGGAGATTACCTTGCTCCCTTGCAAGCTTAGCTGCACACATTAAGAAAAAAAAATCATATTTTATCCAGCATTTCTAGGTGTTCATAATGGGAAGCTCGTCCCATTTTCTAAGCTTGCCTTCTTGCCAGACCTGGGAAATGCTTCATGTCTTGATTTCTTAATCAAGGGCTTTGCACTAGGGTTGAGCTCTGTGGGGATACATCTTGGCAAAGAGGAGCAAAGCCCCCTTCCCATCTCTATGCTGCCCTCTTTAGCAGCTTTGTGGAGGAAAACTGCCATTAAGAGAGAAAGGGGTCTCCTTTCCGTTTGAAATGTATCATAGGTGACACAAGGGGAGGTAGAAATTCCCATCCATAAATTTTAGATTCCTAGAGGAATACCTTCCTTTCGTAGTTTCATTGAATCCAGAATTTCACTGAATCACAGTAGCATTCACCATCCTGAAAAAAAAACAAAATCCAAAACAACAAGCCAGGTCAGTATCTGGGCTGGAATTACACAAATGCTACAGAGAAATGCTCTTTACTGTGCTTTTCATGAGTGTAAAGTGAGAACATTGTGCCCACGTTCCATCTTGGCCCATTATTTCAGTGTTGGAAAGATCGATATATCATGGCATATGGGAAAGCTTTAATAAGAACACTTCAGGGACTTCCCTGGTGGTGCTGTGTTTAAGAATCCGCCTGCCAATGCAGGGGACACAGGTTCGATCCCTGGTCCAGGAAGATCACACATGCTGTGGAACAACTAAGCCTGTGCGCCACAACTACTGAGCCAGCACCCTAGAGCCCGAGAGCCACAACTACTGAGCCCGCGTGCCACAACTACTGAAGCCTGCTCGCCTAGAGCCCGTGCTCCGCAACAAGAGAAGCCCCGCTCACAGCAGCTAGAGAAAGCCTACGCGCAGCAACGAAGACCCAATGCAGCCAAAAATAAATAAATAAATAATTTAATTTAATTTAATTAAAAATTTAAAAAAAGAAAGAACACTTCACAACCGAGTTTTGCTAATCCAGTTCAAGGTTGGTGTCATTTGTTCTCATCAGATTTTGGAGTTCTTGGCAGAAGGGAAGATGAAACCTTTAAGGGAGTTGGTGGAAATGAAATTCAGAGAGCTTGTCTTCTGTCCAAAGATTCATGCAGCAATCCTGCAAGTTATATCCCTAAATCGTGTCCTTTTCTTCTGCTCTGTTTTGATCAACATCCGATGTCAAGGCTTTGAGCAGATAAAAATGCAGAAGGTCATGAAAAGGTGAACATTCACTTCAGCCTCTTACACGGAACAGCTATATTTGTCACAGTTGGAGCATGACATGAGAAAGACACACAGTGTCATGAGGTAGTGGGAAAAAAATCTGGCATCCGTTTTCTGCCCTTCCCAAACCTACAGACTGCTGTGTGGTGGAAAGAGCCATGGATCTGGAGCTGGAAGAGCCTGGAGTGGTCCTCCTGGCTGTGTACGTGCAGGAAGCATTGCCGAGGAAGAGAATGTGGACCCCGGTCTGTGCACCCTGTGGGCGGGTGCCCACCTGAGCCACAGGCCCGGCCTCTCCAGCACCTGCTCTGTTGGTGCTCCCAGCTCCCACTGCCCACAGAATCGAGTCCAGACTCCCAGCCATTCAGCGCCCTGCCTTCTCTAAATGCCCTCTGCTTGCCCAGCTCCACAGTCAGACTCTGCCCCGCCGTACCTTCACGCCTCTGCCCTTTGCCCTGGAATCTGCCCCCTGTCTCCTTCCTCCAGACCATGAAACACCGTCTTCCTCCTCAGTCTTCGAGGCCTTTGCAGATGGTGCCTCCTCTGCGATGCTGGCCTTTCCCTGTGGCTGGGATTCTTCGCACTCCCTCCGGGTCCCCGGCTTCTTGTTTATGCTTCTCTGGCACCTGACAGCCAGGACTGGCGTTTCTGCACAGACACTTGTGAAGATAGGCAAGGTGTCAGAAGCCCTGCGTCCTGCGGCCGATTCTGCCAGTAACTCTCCAGGTGGCTTTGGAAAATGATGGCCCTAGGCCCTGTTTTCCAGTTTGTAAAGGCGAGGGGCTTAGCCTGGGTGCTCACCATGGTCCCTTGCACAGTGCCATGTACACACTGTTGCTCAGACAGTTTGTGAAGCTCCGAATGGCTGCAGAATCTTCAAGAAGACCCGAGGTAGTTGCCCGGGGTGGGCATCAGGAAGGTGACAAGGGGGGCCCTGTCTTAGAGTGACGTGTGATAAGGGGGCTGAGAGGACACCCCTGTTTATTCTGAGTGGATAATTCCAACCTCTGGCCTCCAGAACTTCCTCATGGAATCAGTTTATGAACTTTCTTCTTATTTAAAAAAGAGATGAATAAAGAACTCTGCGCACAACCTGTTCTCCTCTTGAGGTGTAATCCAGAGAGGCAGTAACTCACGGGTTTAATGCGGATCCCTGAAAGCACATGATTGAGGACAGAGTTTTCTACAGTGGGAAACTAAAAGTCTTTTTTTTTCAAATAAATTTATTTATTTTATTTATTTATTTTTGGCTGTGTTGGTCTTCGTTGCTGCATGCGGGCTTTCTCTAGTTGCGGTGAGTGGGGACTACTCTTCGTTGTGGTGCGCAGGCTTCTCATTGCAGTGGCTTCTCTTGTTGCGGAGCACGGGCTCTAGGTGCGTGGGCTTCAGTACTTGTGGCACGTGGGCTCAGTAGTTGCAGCACACGGGCTTAGCTGCTCCGCAGCATGTGGGATCTTCCGGGACCAAGGCTCGAACCTGTGTCCCCTGCGTTGGCAGGTGGATTCTTAACCACTGCACCACCGGGGAAGCCCCTAAAAGTCTTTGAAGAGATTGAAAATGTGAAAACTAGGGAGGCCAGAATGCTGCTTTGCACAGGTGTGTCTTGCTTTCTCTGTAGAATGGAGTCATTGCCCCAAAATGCTCACGTGGTCCTACTTCCTAACCTGCAGGAGGTGCTGTGAGGCAGAAACCCACGGAAACTACTAGATTTCCCACTGCCACCGCTGTTCCATGAACGACTGCTGTCATTTGTGGAAGGGCTGTCATTGGAGGACACTTTATGAAGTGCTGTACATGAGCTTGTTAATTAACCCCATTGTTACAGGTGAGGAAAGTGAGGTTGGGGACTGTAGGTGACCTTCTGGAGGTCGTGTAGCTAGTGACGAGCAGGGCTGGAATCTGTGAGCCCATCTTCTCAACCTTTAGGTTGCACTGCCTCTTGCAAAACCCAGCTCCTTTACTTTCTTTTTTTTTTTTTAAGCTCAGTCAACATTTTACTCAGAAATTCGTTAAAGATTTGAAACCTTTTTTAAAATTAATTTTTATTGGGGTATAGTTGCTTTACAATGCTGTGTTGGTTTCTGCTGTACAGCAAAGTGAATCAGCTACACGTATACATATATCCCCTCTTTTTTGGATTTCCTTCCCATCTAGGTCACCACAGAGCATTGAGCAGAGTTCCTTGTGCTGTACAGTAGGTTCTCATTAGTTATCTATTTTATACACAGTGGTGTATATATGTCCATCCCCATCTCCCAGTTCATTGCACCCCCCTTTCCCCCTTGGTAACCATAGGTTTGTTCTCTACATCTGTGTCTCTATTTCTGCTTTACAAATAAGTTCATCTGTATCATTTTTCTAGATTCCACATATAAGTGATATTATACAATATTTGTTTTTCTTTTTCTGTCTTACTTCACTCTGTATGACAGTCTCTAGGTCCATCCACGTCTCTGCAAATGGCACAATTTCATTCCTTTTAATGCCAGCCCCTTTACTTTCTAAATGGGGTTTCTCAATCCCTCAGTCTGAAACCCGACGCTTCAGAAATACCTGGGTGGCTTTAACAACTCCCGAGATTCTGGACTCCTCCCAGGAATTCTGATTTAATTGGTCGGTCTGGGGTTGGGGGGCCAGATCTCAATATGTTTTAAACCATCTGAGGCAAGTCTTTCCTGTGTGAGAAACACTATTACCAAGGTGCGGACAGAGGCCCGCTGAGCACCGAGAAGGGAGCAACCGATTCCAACTGAGATCAGTGAGAGGTTGGGGGAAAGCAAGGCTGTTGGAGGCGGGCCCTGGAAGGGAAGCAGGGTTCCCGGGGTGTGGGCCGTGAGAGGGCACAGGCCTCCCTGGGGGAAATGCAGAGTGGACATAGGAGATGCAGGCAGGGGAGGCCTGGGCTGTGAGGATTGAGCTGGGCGGGCGGTTGGGGACCACTGGGGGTCCTGATGAGGTCCTGATGGGTCTGAATTCCAGAAGCCCGGCTGCTCACGGGCTCCCCAGGCCGGACTTCCTGCCCCTGGGGGTGGATGCACGTTACTCAGCAGGTGGCTCCCGAGTGCGGGCTGGGGTGGGACCCGGCCAGCCACGTCTCAGCGCCTTAACGGGGGGGGGGGGGCGTGTTCTCCTGCCCCGGGAGGGTGGGGGGGGGCGTGTTCTCCTGCGCCGGGAGGGGCTGTGCAGCCCTGTGAGTGGCGCCTGCCGCCTCCAGGTGCATCCCGTGATTCCGCAGAGACCGCAGAGACCGGTCGCTGCAGGCGGTGTGCTGGGGGTGGGCGTCCAAACGCCAGGGAGGGGGGCTCTGTGGACGCCTTGGCCTTTCCGCAGAGGCACATCGGGCTGTGCTGGGAGCTTAAGAATGTTCAAGCCCTGAGGACTCGGCTGAGAGAGCCCAGAGAGAGAAGGGGTGTGGGTGAGAGGGGGTGTGTGCCTCTCCACGTGGGTGTGGCAGTGAGGGCGTGTGTACGTGTGTGAACTGTGGCCGAGAGTCGTGTGTGCGGCTGTGTGTGTGAGGGTATGAGTGTGTGTGTGCGTGGGCGTCGCTGTGTGTACACACACATACACGTTCCACGGCAGGTTCACTCAGCCCCCAGAGCTTTCGGGCCGATGTTCCTTCCTTGCCCTTTTGTCACTGAGATGAGAGCCTGGGCTTTGGCCTTCTACCGATTCGGCTTCAGGTCCTCCTCGTCCGTGTAATCCCTCCGGCCTCATTTTGCTCACGCCTCCAGCAGAGGGTGCAGAGTGGTGGTGCCTACCTCTCCAGGCTGTTGCGGACGTTTCCTGTAAAGCCCCGGTGCATCGTTTCATGTGTTTGTTGGCCATCTGTATGCCTTCTTTGGAGAAATGTCTATTTAGGTCTTCTGCCCATTTTTGGATTGGGTTGTTTGTTTTTTTGATATTGAGCTGCATGAGCTGCTTGTAAATTTTGGAGATTAATCCTTTGTCAGTTGCTTCATTTGCAAATATTTTCTCCCATTCTGCGGGTTGTCTTTTCGTCTTGTTTATACCCTGAGAAAACCATAATTCAAAAAGAGTCATGTACCACAATATTCATTGCAGCTCTATTTACAATAGCCAGGACGTGGAAGCAACCTAAGTGTCCATCGACAGATGAATGGATAAAGAAGATGTGGCATGTATATACAATGGAGTATTACTCGGCCATAAAAAGAAATGAAATTGAGTTATTTGTAGTGAGGTGGATGGACCTAGAGTCTGTCATACAGAGTAAAGTAAGTCAGAAAGAGAAAAACAAATACCGTATGCTAACACATATATATGGAATCTAAAAAATAAACCAAAAAATGATCATGAAGGACCTAGGGGCAAGACGGGAATAAAGACGTAGACCTACTAGAGAATGGACTTGAGGATACGGGGAGGGGGAAGGGTAAGCTGGGACGAAGTGAGAGAGTGGCATGGACGTATATACACTACCAAACGTAAAATAGATAGCTAGTGGGAAGCAGCTGCACAGCACAGGGAGATCAGCTCGGTGCTTTGTGACCGCCTGGAGGGGTGGGATAGGGAAGGTGGGAGGGAGGGAGACGCTAGAGGGAAGGGATGTGGGGATATATGTATATGTATAACTGATTCACTGTGTTATAAAGCAGAAATTAACACACCATTGTAAAGCAGTTATACTCCAATAAAGATACTAAAAAACAAAAAAGCCCCAGTACACAGGAGGTGGTCAGGCTGCACTGCCTGTCCCACTCAGCCCGCCGCCTCCACCAGTTCACATCTGTCCCTTGTGGCAATGCTTTTGCTCCTCCTGGCATGAGACAGAGCCTGCTACGCATCCCACAGCATGCCCTCATCCCGGGCTGTGGTCTATTGGGGCCCTAGCCCCATGGCAGACCCCAGGCAACTCAAGTTCCCTCTCCCTTCCTCAGTTTCCTCATCTGTGAAAAGGGAGTGCTCTTCGCACACCACAGAGCTGTTCGTGTGGCCAGAAGAGGTAGCTGCCAGGGGCTGCGTGCTGCAGGCTGGATCCTGTTACAGTCACAGAGCCAAGAACTCTGCCTTTTCCTTTGAGCCTCTCTTTTGCTCCTTAGTCCTCTATGGCTTTCGTTAGCATAGTGTGGAAAATCTACATGGAGTTTCTCTATGGTGATTCACCACCACATGCACACACACCAGGCCTGTGGCCATGTGCCCATTTGCACAGGGGCACTTGCCTGTCTTCCCGGCCATTCATAATCCCCTCAATTTCAGTCTTAATAGAAAATGACTCAGGGTTAGCAGATCACTTGTGCTTCCTTTATTCACTTCAGGAGACACTGGGCCTTGGTTTTCCGAGTTCTTTTTGGACCTGGGATTAATACAGTTTTAGCCACACAGAATAGAACAGAAAGTTGAGACAGTCTCGTGGGAAAGTGGGGTTGGGCTGCAGCTCTGATGATTCTAGTTGCGCCTAGCTGCTGCTTTCAGTGCTCCGTGCCTGTTTCCTCATCTGTCGGAGAGTAATAGTGAAAGAATCCTCCTGAGATTGTTATGAGAATTCTAGCAAAGAGTATCTCTGAAAGTGCTTTGTGTCACCAGACTATGAAATATGATGTGCATGAGTGGTAGTTGCTCTTCCCTCAATTACATTCATTTGTCCTCCACGCTGGTTTCTGTGCCTATTTATTTCCTTGCAGATCAAGCGTGGCAGGTTGTCCCCACCTTTAACTAACCAGAACATCCTGACATGCAGGGCTTCTATCACACGGACTGGGCGGCTGGGGCGGGGCAGGGAGAGCTGCGTGGGGAGACGTGGGTTTTCTGTGACTTGTTCTGGGCAGGAACAGAGCCTCTCGGGGCTTCATTGCCTTTTCCATACAAGAAAATCCAAACCACTGGTCTCTGCGTGTCCCCGCAGACGTTCGTGGAGAGAGCTCACTAATGTGTATAGATGCCCATGGAGAGCACTGCCCTCAGGGTGGACAGAGACCCCATGGTCCAGAGCAACTGAAATTTAACACCCCCCCCAACACAGACACTGTTTCCCTAGAAAATAGTCTGGCTGTGTGTGGGCTGAGTCAATTTTTTTTTTTTTTTTTTTGTGCGGTACGCGGGCCTCTCACGGCTGTGGCCTCTCCCGCTGCGGAGCACAGGCTCCGGACGCGCAGGCCCAGCGGCCATGGCTCACGGGCCCAGCCGCTCCGCGGCATGTGGGATCTTCCCGGACCGGGGCACGAACCCGTGTCCCCAGCATCGGCAGGCGGACTCTCAGCCACTGCGCCACCAGGGAAGCCCTAATATAATTTTAATGTTTGTAAGAAGTCATCGTATATGGTAACCCGTTTTATTTATGCGTTCCCCTAATATTTGGATATTTAAGATGTTTTATTTTTTCACTATTATAAATGCCATTGTAATGAACATCATTTTTTTATAATTGTAACTATTTTTAAAAAAATTTTTGTTGGAGTATAGTTGATTTACAATGTTGGGTTAGTTTCAGGTGTACAGCAAAGTGAATCAGTTGTACATATACATAATGAACATCTTTATGCAAAATCATAGTCAATAATTTCTTTAGGTAGATTACTGGGAAGCGAATTACAGAGTATATTATAAATATTTTTAAAGCACTTATGACATTTTTTAAACCTTAAAAAGTTTTTCCTTGCATTTCTTTATGTGGTTCATAACCAGCTTGACTTAAAACTCCACTGGTGTTTATAATCCTTTCTCCCCCGCTTCTCTTTTTCAATATTGTCACCCCGTAGAGCTGACTCGAAGTTTCAGTGTCATCAGCAAGGCTTTGAAATTCTAAATGATGGAGACCAATCAGGAAACTTCCCTCTTCTTGGTGAAAATCTTGGAGGAACTGGACAGCAAGCAAAATACCGTTTCCTACCAGGACCTGTGCAAATCCCTGTGCACCCGTTTTGATCTGTCCCAGCTCTCCAAACTGAGAAGCGTCCTCTTCTACACGGCTTGTCTCGATCCCAATTTTCCAGCCACGTTATTCAAAGACAAGATGAAATGCACCGTGAACAACCAGCAATCGAAGAAAATCATGGTGGCGGCAGATATCGTGACGATATTCAACCTCATCCAGATGAACGGGGCTACAGCCAAAGAGAAGCTCCCCAGCGGCCGGCAGAAGATGCGCAAGAAGGAGGCGGCCTTTGACTTGGGCCGCTCGGACACGGAACTCTGCACCGCAGCCCAGTGTGAGTCCCTCAGCTGCGAGCTGAGCGACCAGCCTTTCAGCCGGGGCTACCCCACCCGCCAGTCTTCCAAATGCCGCAAGATGGACTGCAAGGACTGCCCGCAGTTTGTACCTGCCTCCGAGCCCAACTTCCTGCTGGGGGTCAGCAAAGATGTGAAAAACCGGGCGGCTTCCCTGGACAGGCTGCAGGCTCTGGCCCCCTACTCGGTGGCCAGCCCTCAGCCCTGCGAGATGCAGAGAACCTATTTCCCCATGAACATCGAGAGCGAGTCCATGTCCGATCAGGACTCCCTGCCCCTCACCCAGGGCATCAAGGAGACTTTCATCTCTAATGAGGAGCCCTTCGTGGTCCAGTCCTGCGTCCAGAAAAGGAACATCTTCAAAGAGGAGTTTCACAACCTGATGACTGTGTCCCCCGAGTTAGCCAGCCCCGCCAACAAGGCTGAGGGCGAGCACGGGAAACCCCAGGGCCGCAAGGAGTCCCACAAGACACCCTTCCCCAATCACAGCTTTGAGATGCCCTACAACAGCCAGTACCTGAATCCCGAGTACTCCCCTGTTCCTGACAAAAGGCGGGCAAAGCACGAGAGCTTAGATGACCTTCAAGCCTCCACGTATTTTGGACCCACTCCAGTGATGGGGACCCAGGAGGCCAGGCGCTGTCCCGGGAGGCCGGGTAAGCAGACCCCCTGGCCGGCCAAAAGCTGGAGCCTAAACACTGAAGAAGTTCCTGACTTTGAACGGTCCTTTTTCAATAGAAATCCCTCCGAGGAGAAGCTCCGCTATCCAAATCCCAGCAGCCAGACCGCCAACTTCCCAACCCCAGACAGGCGCCCAGCTTACCTCGTGCCGCAGGAGCAACAGCCAATGCTCCCCGTCGGCTACGCGGCCAAGCCAAACGGGCTCAAATCTAAAGAGATCTCGTCCTCCGTTGACCTGGAGAAGCATGAACCGGTCAAAAAGTTTAAAGACAAGAGCATTAGCTGCACCAGCAGGCAGCTCAGCTCAGACACCAGTAGCGTGGGCACCCAGACCGAGCAGCACGTCCTGGAGCCCAAGAAATGCAAAGACTTGTGTGCCTCTGGGCAGGGCAAGTACAGTGACAGGCACGCCATGAAGCAGTCAGATGACGACTCGGAAGTCGTCAGTGATGACATCAGTGACATTTTCCGATTTCTTGATGACATGAGCATCAGTGGCTCGACGGGAGTGATGCAGTCATCCTGCTACAACAGCACAGGATCTTTGTCCCAGCTTCACAAGTCGGACTGTGACAGTTCACCGGAGCACAACCTAACCAAAATCGCCAACGGGCTCCCCAGCAGCAAAGGAGAAAAGGGCAACCGGCCTGAAAACAGCCACCACTCGGAAGAGGAATTGAAGACCAGCGTGTGCAAACTGGTGCTCAGGATCGGTGAAATTGAACGGAAGCTCGAGTCGCTGTCGGGTGTCCGCGAGGAGATCTCCCAGGTCCTGGGCAAGCTCAGTAAGCTGGATCAGAAGATACAGCAGCCCGAGAAGGTGAGTGTGCAGATAGATCTGAATTCCCTGACCAGCGAGGCTCCGTCCGATGAGAGCGCCTCTCCCCGGATGTTCCGTGCACACAATGGTTCCCACGGGCCCAAACTGGAGAACTCGGCCGACTGGTGCTCCTCAGACGCCAGCGGAAGCAACAGCGAAAGCCTTCGTGTCAAGGCGTTAAAAAAAAGCCTCTTCACCAGGCCATCCTCCAGGTCCCTGACGGAGGAAAACAGCGCCACAGAGTCCAAAATCGCCAGCATCTCCAATTCGCCCAGGGACTGGCGCACCATCACTTACACCAACCGCGTGGGCGTCGGAGAGGAGGATGTGAAAGACAGAGGCCCTGGGGAAAGTAAGGACTGGCATCGAAAATCTAAAGAGGTAATGCGCGTGTAAGCTCGCGTAACTAGGCAGCAGCCTTACTATATAGCCCTGGTCTGTTCCCAAGCCTGGAAGCTTACATTACACGAAAAAGAGGCCTGCCCTTCTTGTGCTCGTAATCCTTCCAGACCTTCCACGTTAGAGCAGAGAGGACAGCATAGCCTGGTGGTTGGTCCCGCCAAATTGTCCATCAGCCCGGAGGAGCACACGCTGCTGTGTTGCCGATGGGAGAAAGCATGGCTCAGATATTGGACTGGTGGTTCAAGACCTGATTTGCATAGAATGGGGAACATGGCAGAGCAGACAAGCATCACCAGCGATTTCTTCCCGTCCTTTCTGAAAGGGCAGGGTGCAGGCAAAGCAAAGGAGGGGAATGACTTAAAAGCGAGCTGGCTCCTATGCCCCTTTCACATACTTTGTGGCACGCGTGGTGTTCCTTTTTAAAAGTTTGAGTTTTTTTCATTTTAAGATCAATAGATGATTCGTAAGAAAAGAAGATAAATTAAGGAAATTATTCACAG
Source organism: Grampus griseus (assembly GCF_964374135.1). Classification (NCBI taxonomy): domain Eukaryota; kingdom Metazoa; phylum Chordata; class Mammalia; order Artiodactyla; family Delphinidae; genus Grampus; species Grampus griseus. The sequence continues at coordinate 144,491,208 of NC_139018.1, read as the reverse complement.
TTCCACCGCCCAAGGATGGCAACTCTTAATATGATGTCTTTCTTTGCTTTTGAGGTTTTTTCCTACAGTTTTATGGGAACGTGAGCGTTTTTACCTTTATAGTCAGCATCTTTCTGTCAGTGCTGGAGTGAGCACACACACACATACTCACATTCTTTCTTCTTCTCGTCCCCTGCAGTAGGGATGATTTGTTTCAGCGGTACTTGTGGCCGCTGTTCCTCCTTCTAAGTAGGTTCCATTGAACCCTTTCTGGCCAAAGTGATGCCATTTCAACTTGTTGCTCGTCTCAATTCCCTTCCCTGATTCCAAAGGTCAGTGGACAGACCACGGGGCCTCCTGAGGGCTCGGAGGACCAGTCATCAGAGAGGGAGTGAAGAGGTGTGGCTGCAGACATTGAATACAGAGAAGGAGGCTGAGTCCCTCGAATGCCAAGAAGGGCAAGCTTAGAAAATGGAGCCCTAGGGAAGTTTTCAGGGTCCAAAGCAGGGAAAGAGAGTAAAATAAGAAGTGATTTTTTTCTGATCCCAAAGGAACCTCTGGTACCTGTGCCGGCCACTGTTCTCTTCGGTAGCCACTTACAACACGTGGCGTTGGACAGAAATCAGAATATATTATGGGCCGACACTCCGACGAGATGCCCAGCTGTGGGTCTTCTCCTCTGGTGCTGCTGTCGTGTCAATTAGCTGCTAGAGTCTGGCCAGGTTCCTGGAGCCCTGGGTCTTAGGGAGCATTGAAAATGGCCATTTAGAGCACGCCAGTGGTTTGACACTTCTGTAGGTGTATCAGGTTTAACTGAACTAGCCATGCGTCCAACCCATAAAATGTCAAAGCCCCCAGAAACCACCAGAAATAAGCTTGAGAAGGACCCCTTGAACTGCACAGCTCAAAGCTGCTGGTGTTTGGGGTGAGCGGTCTTCACTGGGCCTCCTTCTGTGACCTCATTTCTGCCTCCCGATGTGTGGCTCTCACCACCCCAGGGCCGATGCCTGCTGTGGTGGGGACCAACCCTGGGGCCCTTCTGAACTTTGCTCCCAAATCTCAAACTGCTGAAGGCCAGCTCCCCCAGATGTCTGCCGTGGGCTGAAATCTGCGGGTCCCAGCTAGATTTCCTGTTCCTTCAAAGCCAGGCTTCCCTCTCCCTGTACCCATCCTGGGGTCGCCATTCTAGCCATTCCCCAAACTGAAGGGGCGTCTCTCACCTCTGACTTCCCTCGTTGGCTCTCTCACATCCAGCTGGGCTACTCGACCCTGTGGATTTATCTTTTGTGATGTTTCTTGCCGCTTAAATCCACCCTCCCTCCCCCAAGTCCAGGCTCCTCCCACCTCCCACCTGGGCTTTGGGGGCACATTTGTAACTGGTCTCTCTCGCTCATCACCCCCCCACCTCTGCCGCCACTTCCATCTCATCCCATCCACCACTGCTGTGCTTCCTTTCCTAAAGCTCCACTCGGGGGTGTGCAGTGCCTCCTGTTCCCAACTCCTCCTTGACTCCCCTTTGCTCAGCAAAAAGTTTCAAGCCACTCAGCCCGGCCACTCAGAGCCTGGGCCTGTCATGTCCTTCTCCCCAACAGGAGGGCTCCAGGTCACCTGGACCGGGCCCTCCTCCACCTTGATACGTCTGCCTGGTTTTCCTCAAAAGTGCCACCCTCGTTCACTCAGTCACTCATTCAGCAAGTACTGATGAAGCATCTAGGATGGCCAGGCCCCATCCCACTGTCAAACCTTCACTCACGTGATTCCTTCATCAAAAGTTTCCTGTCCAGGGACTTCCTTGGCGGTCCAATGGTTAAGACTGCACCTTCCAATGCAGGGGGTGTGGGCTTGATACCTGGTCGGGGAGCTAAGATCACACATGCCTCGTGGCCAAAAAATCAAAACATAAAACAGAAGCAATAGTATAACAAATTCAATAAAGAGTTTAAAAATGGTCCACATCAAAAAAAAAAAAAACAGTGTCCTGTCCACCTGCTCGGTGCTGATCTAGACCCAGTTCCCCTCAAGGCCTCTTCATTCGTAAGCCTCTGAAAGCATCCCAAGATCATTGCTGGTCTCTGATCTCCTGCCTTTCATTCTCTTTGTTCCGACAGAGTAGATACCAACCTTTATTTTAAAAGTATCTTAGGTATACACACCGACTGCCATGCTAGAACGCAAACGCCTCCACGGTAGGAGCAGGGAGGCAAGCGTGGGCAGCGGGTAACTTTCCATCTCAGAAGCGAGAACAAATTCAAATCCTGGCTCTGCCACTTCCTGGCTGTGTGACATTGGGCCAGTTCCTTAACCTCTCTAAGCTGAGTTTCCGCATCCACGGCGGGGATTATAATGTTATAGCCTTGCCGATGTTCTCGAGAAGCTGAAATGGGATATCGCGTGTTCAGCCCCGAGCACAGCAGGAGACACGCACAGTCAGCCCTCAGTTCATTGTAGTTATGATGCCTTGTTGTTATTATTGGCACCTGCCCTGCCCCCAGCTCGGCACGGGCCCTGCATGCCGTGGGAGCCCTCTGAGTGTTCGGTAGTGGTGATGAGCTGAATGAATAAACTCAGTGACACCTTTTAGAAGATACTTGGGTTTGATGAGCTAGAAAAGAAGAGGACACCTCACTTCCTTATTTGGATTTGGCCAAGTTTATCCTGCTTTCTCTGTAGCAGCATCAGCGGTCCTAATGGTTTGGAAGGGCTCCGAGTTATACTGTATTTGAGCAAGGGCCGATGGGTCTAGTTTGCTGGGAGCTGGGAGCGTGCTTCTGGTCCCCATCCACGTGTAGGATACGCACACTCCCACTCACACACGTTATCTCATCAGCTGCTCACACATAAACTCTCCCTTTCCTGACACCTGAGCCCATTCCCCACCTCTTGCTTATCCACACCGTCCCTCACTCATGTTCTTATGTTTCCTTTCTCTTTGTCTGTTGCTCACACCCACAGCTCTTCTGGCTCTCTGTTTCATGTGCACGACTCCATGATGTTGGGATCCATCCCTTTAAAAAGATTGGAGTGCCTTCTCCTTGGTGGTATGATTTTGCTGAGCGGGTGATTAAAAGGTGCTCACTGGGCTTTCCTGGTGGCGCAGTGGTTGAGAGTCCGCCTGCCGATGCAGGGGACACAGGTTCGTGCCCCGGTCCGGGAAGATCCCACATGCCGCGGAGCAGCTGGGCCCGTGAGCCATGGCCGCTGAGCCTGCGCGTCCGGAGCCTGTGCTCCGCAACGGGAGAGGCCACAATAGTGAGAGGCCCGCATACAGCAAAAAAATAAATAAATAAAAGGTGCTCACTATTGTGCCCTGCCTTCGGGGAACTCACAGTCCGGCGGAGGAGACAGACAGACAAACAGGCAGTTACAGTTCAGTGGGACAGTGCTGGCCGCAGGCTCTGTACACAGTCTGAAGGGGTCACGTAGATGGGCGCTGACCCGGTCTTGGTCAGGGAGTACTTCTGGAGGACGTGACATCTATGTGGAGATCGGAGGGCCTCAAGGACTGAGAACGTAAGTGATGGCAGCTGTGTTGGGCACCTTCCTGCCTCCAAACTGTGGTCCACACTGTTCCCTTGTCTTGAAGGCCACGCAGAGGTCTCTGAAAATCACTAGAGGCTCCCACCACGTGCTTTCTGGCTTGGCTTCTTCCATCCAGAGACGCAGTGTGGCATCAGTGGTTTCAGCCAGCTCCTAGGGGGAAGGACCCCATATCTTTTACTCCTCAGTGCCAGGTAGAAATTGGTAAGAGAAAGAGGGGGCAGTGACTTCCCTGGCAGTCCAGGGATTAAGACTCTGCGCTTCCTTTGCAGGGGACGCAGGTTCGGTCCCTGGTCGGGGAACTAAGATCCCGCATGCCGCGTGGTGCGACAAAAAAAGGAAAAAAAAAAAAGGGGGGGGGGAAGTACTATGCAGTAGTTAAGCAAAGCTTCTCTGAAGCCAGATGATAGATTTAAATGCCAGCTCCTCCCGTTGGCAGCTGTGCACCTTGGGGTAAATTACTGAGTCTTTCTGGGCTCCATTTCCTTAGCTGAACAATGCGTGTTAATGATAGTAGTCATGGTATGAGGGTTAGATAAAATCATCTCTTCCTGGCATAGAAATGTTGGGTCGTTTGAGTATTATCAATGTCATAAGCTTTTCCTAGTAAATGTCCCCCAGTCCAGATATTCTTTTTATTTGCTCGTGAATAACTGCATGTTGCTACCCGGGCAGAGCCCAGTGGTGAAAAGCTGGTGTCTGCCCACTGGCACTGTGGGCTCTCTGACGGCATCTGTGTCGCTCTCTGGACTCCTCTGTGCCCCTCTGCAGGCAGACAGGCAGTATGACATCCCCCCGCAGCACCGACTGCCCAAGCAGCCCAAAGACGGCTTCCTGGTGGAGCAGGTGTTCAGCCCTCACCCCTACCCCGCCTCCCTCAAGGCCCACATGAAGAACAACCCTCTGTACACAGACATGCGGCTGACGGAGCTGGCGGAGGTGAAGCGGGGCCAGCCTTCCTGGACCATCGAGGAGTATGCTCGCAACGCGGGCGAGAAGGGCAAGCTGACAGCCCTGGACCTGCAGGTGAGCCTCTCACTGCCCCGGGTGGGGGGAGCCCAGCCACACCCTGGCGGATGCAGGAATGGATAGCGGATGCCCTAACCGGCCCGCTCCCTCACCTTCAGCTCCCTGGGTCCCCACCGTGGAATTCGGAACCTGCATAACATCGTAGAGCAGAGATTGTTCGCAAGGAGATTGCTATTTCGCTTATTGCTTCGTAAACATGTAGCAGTGGGAATGCTTGCTTGATTGATTGATCGACTTTGGCCATCCGATTTGCTAACGATACGTTTAAGACCCCATACCAAGTGCAGATTCTCGTATTTGCTCACAAGACCTCAGCCCAACTGTTTAATGAAACACAAGCTGATTTCTCCTTCCCCATGTAGCACGTGGGATAAAAGCATATTTGTGGGAGCCGAGCTATGGATTATGTTTCCATACGGAGCAGTCCCAGGTAAGCACCGTCCCCGGAAGCTCTGTGAATACAGTTGTGGCTGGAGGGCATGCTTTCTGTTCAACCACAGGCAGGGCTGGGTGTTGGCCACTTCCATTGTGGTGGGCAGTTCCACCTGGTTCCATCCGTACTGCGTCTATCTGTGTGTCCGCATCACCTCGGGAGCACAGGAAGCACCCTGCCCCCACCTGCCAGCTAGCTTGGTGGGCGGCGAGGCTATCATCCCAACGCCACCACTCACGTACGGGTCCCGGCAGGTCCACACCACTTAAAGGGCAGTTGGAGAGATGCCAGTGGGGGGGTGGTGGCATGGCAGGGTCTCCCCTGAAATGGCCTCTCCCTAAAGCCAGGAGGGCTGCAGGAGGTGCAGTGCAGTGGCGAGAAAAGAAATGTGTTTTCCCGCAGTGTGTGGGTTCTAAGCCAGGGTTCCTTTGCTGTGTGGCCTGGAATGTTCACCTGTTTGAGCTTTGGTTCCCTCACCTGTTAAATGTCCATAATAATATCTAACTTTCAGAGTCACTGTCAGAAATGAAAATAATGTATTTAAAGTACCTGGCATTAAGAAGTCACCGAAAAGGCATTTTGGCGCTGTTGAAATGATGCTGAAATCGATCCACTCTGTATGGGACTTTTTTTTTTTTTTGCGGTACGCGGGCCTCTCACTGTTGTGGCCTCTCCCGTTGCGGAGCACAGGCTCCGGACGCGCAGGCTCAGCGGCCATGGCTCACGGGCCCAGCCGCTCCGCGGCGTGTGGGATCTTCCCGGACCGGGGCACGAACCCGTGTCCCCTGCATCGGCAGGCGGACTCTCAACCACTGCGCCACCAGGGAAGCCCCGTATGGGACTTTTTAATCACGGTCTCTCACACAAGGCACAGTGGCCTGCAGGCGGGAGTGATGATGTTCATCTCAAGTTTATAAATGAGGTACTCGAGGCCCCAAGAAGCACAAGAACTTGCTGTAGGTCTGACAGGTCTAAATTCATAATGGACTATCTGGCAATAAGACTCCTGTACTTCCTCCTATGTTGCCTTTCCACCATGTCATTTTTCTGTTGATGACAGTATAGTAGAGCTTCATGTCACACAAATGACTGCAGCGACGTTTGTTTATGTTGGGCCCTAAATGACAGCAATTATGGGAAGGGACATCTCTGGCCAGATCTTGAGAGTCAAGTGGGTGGTGATATCAGGACCACCTCAGAGGTACTCCTGGCCCCTGTCACCTCCTGCATGTTTTGTCCCCATGCCAGCTGCACGCCACTTGACCCTTCAGGCCACGTCCTCTCCTGTCACCATCTTGCTGGCAAGCAGTCTAGATAGGATTTGCTTCTCCTGCAGGAGGGTCCCAGTGCTCTGCTGTGGCTACCACACCACAACCTGTGGGTATTAGGATGCCACGAGCTGCAGGCGAGTCACAAAAGGCCCAGAGGTGTGAATGGCTCACCTGGTGGAATAATCAATGTTTCACCAGTATCATGGGATGACCTTGACAGGAGCAGGTTAATTGGATGAGTCATAGACTGAGAAACATCTTTTTAAAGTTTGGGAGGCAGAGTCTGGGAGATTTCGCTCCTACAGATACATGCAATTTTAAAGTGCCAATTTTTAGGAAGCGTAAAGGCAAAATTATAAAAACTAAAAGATCTTTAGATTAGAGAGCTTTAGGTGACATCACTTAAAAATGCAAAGGATAGTGTATCTAGTCTCAAAAAAATATAAGACAGGAAAGAGTTCGATAGCCTTTCGAGGGTGTTTGCAGCAAAACAGAACAGATATCAGGAGCTCAATGAAGGCAGAAAGGCACCACCTTACTTGTTTTCATCGCTTTGCAGAGACCCAGGTACTGTCTTAGGGCAGCTTCCGCATCTGGACCATCTTCTTGGGGCCCCATGGCGTCAAGATGTAAATTTGCCATCTATGGCCACTTGAGGGTGCAGCAAAGGTACAGGCCCCGTTTCCATTTCCAGCGCTCAGCGGGAGTAATTAACAACCGAGGATGCCCCCTGTGTCCCACTGGGTGGCACGAGAGCTTGCGGTTATTGGAAAAAGTAATTAAAAATAATAGACTTCACAGGATGAATCCCAGTCCCTAAAGCATAGCTACCTATGAAAGGAAGCCAGTTTCCTTCTGTCTGAGCTGGAGGGAAAAAGACAAAATCTGATGTGTCGTTTACACACTGCTCACTCCTTGGCCCGCCTTGGGAATATTGGGAAGAAGAGGTGGTGTTTCAGCCTCCCTGGTCAGAGCCTGTCTCCAAAGTGTCAGAGCAGGGAGAGCTGCCCCTTCAGCCTTCCACCCAAACCCGCCCAGCCCTGCAGACCAGTCCCCAGCTTAACATGCCCACCTGGCTCCCTGGCTCCCCTCTAGGGTACCCAGGCAAACAGACCGATCCCAAGTGCCCATGGAGGACAGAGCTGTGTTGGGCAAAGAGCTGCAGCCCAAGCATAAGGACACTTGTCCTAACAGCCGCAGCTGGGCAGTGGCAGAAGTGCCCTGGGCAACTCAGGGAGACCGTGGCTCCTGGGACTTAGCGGAAGTGCTGGAGTAGGAGCTTCTTGCAAAGTCTGAACAGGCAATCCTGCGTTTTAAGGACTCTTCCATCATGGAGCATGTCCTGTTTCTCATGGTGTGGGTCCTCGCAATGGCCAGCATTGCCTACCGCTCCTCCCCGCCCTTCCAGATAACATGAATAATTGGAAAAGTCTTTGAACATTGTGCCTCCGTGAGGAAGGGGACCTGGGAGGATTTCAGGGACCCCGAAGTCCCATTCTCTTTTCACTATGTAACGTTGTACAGAATATTCTAGAATATTGGCACACTCTTCTCTAAAGGGCCAGAGAGTAACTGCTTTAAGACTCTGCAGGCCTTACAGTCTCCATCACAACTGCTCAACTCTGCCAATAATTGTCTCGAGCAGCCATGGGCAACTTGTAAATGACTGGATATGACTGTGTTTCGACAAAATATTATTTTGGGACACGGAGATTTGATTTCATATGATTTTCACATACCGCTGACTATTGTTTTCCTTTTATTTTTTTTCAATGATTTAAAAATGTGAGAACCGTTCTTAACTGGTAGGCTGTACGAAGGCAGGTGCTGGGCTGTATCTGGCGCCTGGGCTGGAGTCTGCTGGCCCCTGTACTGGGAGGCCATTAGAAACAGGAGAGCAGGGACTTCCCTGGCGGTCCAGTGGGTAAGACTCCGTCCTCCCAATGCAGGGGGCCCGGGTTCTATCCCTGGTCAGGGACCTAAGATCCTGCGCGCCGCATGGCCAAAAAACAAAACAAAACAAGAACAAAACAGGAGAGCAATAAAGCAGCCAGAGGAGTCCACGGCATGTGGGTCGTCCGCATCCCGGCAGGAAGCAGATGGCATACTCACGGGTGATGCGAGCGGGAAGGAGGGGACTCTTGGCGGAGGTGTAGGCAGGGTTTAGAGCCCGTAAAGCGCCCAGGGACCAGCATGAGGGAGAGGCTGTTGCTGCCCTTGGATCTGAAGGCCAAGGAAAGGGAGCTGTTTCTGAAACCCACCAAGACCCACAGCTGTGAGAGCAGGTACCTGATAGAACTGTGGCCCATCAGGGAGGGAGCAGGGGGAACTGTGCCCCACTGACTGAATCCACCTGGGATGTGTCCATATTGGCTGGTCTCCTGGGGGTACAGAGCAAGACAGAAAAGAACAGAGAATGGTTCTGAAAGGACAGGTGGAGAATGACTAATAGGGGTTAGAATAATCAATATTCCAATAACATAGTACATAGTGCGTGTGTGTGTGTGTGTGTGTGTGTGTGTGTGATATGTAACATGCCCACCTTTATGAGCATTAAACAATCTGAGAAAATCTTCAAAATGGATATTTTGCTTGTGTTTCAAAGATTTAGACGACCTCACTTGGAATTGCAATGTGTTGCTGCTTTTATGTGACAGTCGCATTATTAAATGTTTGCCGTGAGATGAGAACACACTGCCTTTCTTTATGGAAATAGATTATAGCCATCCACGGGGAATGGGATTCCTGGGTGATAACAGGTTAAATATAATACTTCTCCTGCAGACAGGCACTAATCTCAGGGAGGCTGGGAGACAAATGGCAGTGGGTGGGGGTCTCTCCCACTGGGGACCCTGCACCTGGCCTGGGGGTGGCCTGCCCCTGGTCTGTAGACCTGGCCTGTGAGCAGTGGCCTGACAGATGTTTGAAATGGAAATATTTTTATGTTTTGTTTGACCTGCTTATCTGGGAGGTGCCTTTGATTGTTCAGTGAGGCTTTACTGAAGAACTGGGAACCAAATCAGAGTAGTACAATAGCCTTGCTTTAGGCACCTCTGTTCTTAGGGACCGTTAGTGGAGAATATTTTTCAGCGACTTTCCCTGCTTCCCATGCAGCAGGGCCAGCCTGTTCTTGGCCGTACGCCCTTGAGGCGTAGAGGCTGGTTTCTCGGCCCTATTTTGCTTGCTCCCAGGAATTCCCTGGGTTTTCCTGTGTCAAGACCATTGTGACCTGTTTTTTTAAAAAATATTTATTTATTTATTTAGTTGCACTGTTAGTTGTGGCAGGCGGGCTCCTTAGTTGCAGCACATGGGCTCCTTAGTTGTGGCATACAAACTCTTAGTTGTGGCATGCATATGGGATCTAGTTCCCTGACCAGGGATCGAACCTTGGCCCCCTGCATTGGGAGCACAGAGTCTTATCCACTGCGCCACCAGGGAAGTCCCCCATCATGACCTTTGTAGTAGGAGAGGGGCAGGTACAATCTGGGATGTGCGGGAGCCCGAGTCCTTGGTGGTCCACCTCGGGAGGGGCTGGTGGGCAGCGCTGGGCTCCTCGGTCATCTCCCCTGCAAGTTGCAGACAGCCCTGAGATGCTTCAGGGGTGATGATTGTCGGAACGTCTTGAACCTGTTGCACGTATTCACCATATTTCTAACATCTTCTCTTCACTTTTAGACTCAAGAATCTTTAAACCCAAACAACTTAGAATACTGGATGGAAGATATTTATACTCCAGGCTACGACTCATTACTGAAAAGGAAAGAAGCCGAGTTCAGACGAGCCAAGGTCTGCAAGATCGCTGCTCTGATCGCTGCAGCGACGTGCACAGTCATCCTGGTCATCGTCGTGCCCATCTGCACGATGAAATCATGAGCCGCTGGACGTGCAACGTTGCCTACGGCTCATGACGACCGACGTCTCCCTCTGTAGTTTAAAATCACGTGCCAGTGGGGCCACGGTTTGTTGAAATAGAAATCACAGAGGCTTTTCTGCAAACACTGACGATGGCCTTCAGAAAGTATACATTCTAGAGAGATATCTACCTACCTATTAGCTTTGACTTAATTCCATGGATGAATTTTAAGAGTGCAATATCTTTTCCTACCAAAAGAATGTAATGGACTACCAGTAGATACAAACTGAATTCCAAGCAAAAAAAACAGAGGAAGATTAATTGGTTGGATTCTTTCCATTTTGATGAACTTTCATGGCGGGGAATATGTTATAGAGGAGATGGTTAATCCATGCCTTTTTTAGGGAAGCTAAGGGAGATAGCAAGATGAGAATAAAAAAAAAAAAAAAAGCATGGGTTCTCTTTCCCTTAATGTTCTTAGACCATCACTGGCAAAGAAACAGGGTATGTATCCATAAAGGGGGTTACTTCTCTGCTGACTTTTATCAAGGGCTACCGACTTTTCATTCTTGCCCTTCTGTCATCATTACAGTCTTCATTGCACATCTTCATGGAAACGTTCTGGACCTTCTTCCTGGTGCCCCGGGTAGGAAGGTGCTGGACTGTCAAATCAGGCATGGCGTGAAGTGTGCTCTCTGCTCAATAGGCCAAGGTATTCAGGCCAGGAGACCTTCCTGTGCCCACCTCAAGGTGTGGGAGAGTTGCTTGCTCACGACGTACGATCGATATCTGAAAGTCACGGCATCCCAAAGGGTCTCCCATTCTTGCTCTGGTGTGTGGTTCCTCTCAATCTTCTGTCTCCTGGTGGTACCCGTTGCTCTGCTTCTCACACATGAGTTGAAGAATTTGGAACTTGTCCTTGTGCCTTGAAGAGTAGAGACAATGGCTGAACTTTCACATTCTAACTATAAACCACGGTTTCCATGCACCACTAATACCAACCATTTCCAATGGCTTTAAAAATTTTTTGAAAGCTTGTCAATAATACGACAAAGGCTGTGAGGTATTCTCAACTACCCCAACACCTACTCCAGAGTTTTGAATACTTGTCAGCTGTGCAAAAAAAAAAAAAATGATCTATTTAACCGTTTATCTATCTATAATGTCTATCTAAATACCTAAGTTTGGTTTATTGTCATCTCTGTTAAATAACTTGAGAGCAAGGTTTCTCCAGTGTAAGGAAGCCGTTGTAATTTCATTAGAATTTGATCTCAGTTTCCACCTGCTGAATGGTGCTTTGACATAATTGGACGGAAAGAATCCTTTTCGGCATTTGATCCTACTGTCTTGTTACAGGTTAAAGGAAAACGATTGATAGAAACTAGCTACCTTAATTCTTCTGAGAACAAGGTGGATTATAAATAAATGCTGGTGGTAAGAATCATCACTCTGGATGATATAATGCACTCCGGAAAGAGAGGTTTGGGAAGCATCTCAGATTTTAAAGCAATAGGCGTTCAGCTTCCATCCTAAAATCTTCCAAATAATGCTTAGCTTGTTGGGTCGAATCCTATTGTTCACTGTAAAGGGCAGTCAGAACATTTCATGTTGTTAATAAATAAGGGATGGATGCTTTCATCTGTAGTGAACCTTCGTTTTTAGACGTCTTCATGTCACCTATTTCTAGTCTCACGTGTATGTACAGATTTTCAGCTAGGTGACTGCAATTTAAGCCTTAGTATGGAAAACTGAGGATTTATCATTGAAAATGAAAAAATATATATATTACTGTCTACTGTCAGAATTTTAGTCTTTTGGTGCTCTGTTTGGGGTTGGGCACATTCAGTAAGGTTGTTTCTTTCACCCCAAAAGGGATTCTAGATGAATACCCTCGGGAGTTGGGTGTTGCCATCCCAGCTCTCCTCCCAACCAGTACGGCTCTAGAACACATCCCAGTCCTGCCACTGTCACCTTTATCACAGGTTAAGCCACGAGAGCAGCAGAGATGGGTTGTTCCCAATCTCTTGCTCTATGATTGGCAGAGAAGTGGAGATGCAGTTACCCAGGATAAGAAAAATTTGTCAGATCCCTTTCGGACTCCTTCATTTGCCAGGTAGGATCATGGTGGATGGACCAAACCACTATTGCCACTGCCCTTGGGTGAATCTATTCCTAATGGGCCCTGTTGGGGCCATGTGCCTAGCTCCGTAGGGAGGGCATGATTAGAAGCCCCACCCCACGCATGGAAGAGAAGGGACTCTGTAGAATTTTCTTCTACTATTTTCATATCTGGAGAGGTTGTGAAAGAAATTTAATCTTGCTCTAAGTCCAGTGTAGCTTTAAAATTCAGCTCAGCATCGTTGCCACGTAATGGAAACATCCAGACCCGACAATACCCCTGGGAAACCACACAGTGGTGGCCCAAAGGCAAGGTGGTTTCCTCTGGAAAGGGATTATCCACGGCTTGAACCCTGATGGAGGCTTGGGGCCTTGGAATCTAGATAAGGTGAAGTTCACAGTTGGGTCCTTTCTCTGCATTGATCCCAAGCTTGTTACACCTTCTTTCCCTGGACCCCAGACTCACTCCAGTTCCTCCATCCTGTTTGCAGAAAGGGTCAAGACCAGAGTCTGGCCGGGAAGGAAGCATCTACCCATCCCTCTAACACCTGCCTCTAATCTCCTGCTGCTGTGAGCTCCCTGGAGGTGACATAGGGACTGGCCTGACTTCTGTAGTGGGCGCCAACTTCTACCACGCTCTCTGGCATTTTCACGTGAAATATGATTTCTTGTGCCGAAACCAAAAATCACTACACTATCAAAACTCGCTTCATTTCTCTTGCATTTAAAAAAATGAACAATCAGATGTCGTTAAGGGATTGTTCTGAAATTAGATCTCTAGCCAATGATTAAAGTTGGAATCATTTCATCCTCTTTTTCATTCTGAATTTGCTTGGAACACAGCCTTGCAGAGAAGCAAAAGAATTTCCCAGCTCACAGTTTTCAGATATTTTACGCCAGTATCCTCTCCTTTAAACGGAAAATACAAGTCAAGCAAATCATACTTATGTCACCCATTACTAGCTGATCATAAATTGTTAGTATCTTAGGGCATGTAGCTATGTAGTTGGTATCTGCAAGGCTAGCTTGATAGATGTGCTAAAACTCACTGTTCTGAATGTGCCGTAAGTTCTGACACCCTTATTGGAATCAAGGCAGTGCTGTTTTTGTTTACAGTTTATCAATCTAAGAGCAATGGCACCTCGTTTTCTTAACAAAAAAAGCTCTGCCAATAGTAAATGATTCTGTTAAGTGGTATCAAAATGTGTGAATGTTGAAATTCAACATGCTCCATATTATAACCAACCTGCAAGAATATTGTGGTCAACTGTGTGAATACCAAATCAGAGTATACTGTATATTGTACTTCGGAAATTTGTATTTAAAGGCAAAAATATTAGGAATAGTTGGTATACTTGGGGAAAAGGGTATTACATATTTATTAAGTAACAATGAGGAATGCAACAAACTTCCTTATTTATGCCTTATGAGTAAAGGGGTGTGAAGTATTAGGTGAAGTTTTATGCGCAAGACTCTAAAGGAATGGGTATCCGTGAAGGCAGGGACTTGTCTTTTCTATGTTTGTTCTGAAAAGCTCTCAGCACACTCTTGGTGCTTAATCATTGTTATATAATACCAATCACTAAGCACATTTTTAGATCTTTTTTCAAATGGCTTGTGTAAACTTTGGTTAATGTATAATGGTTGGTTTGAAGCATCTGCCTCTCCAAATATAATCGAAAATAAACTGAAACCTGATAAAATAGCATGCCGTGAGATTTTATTCTACGCGTGAATTGTAAGTTGTCAGTTTCATGCACAGATCATAAGCGTCCAGCTTGATGCTTCTTCACAAAGGGAACACATCCATGTAATTGGCACCCAGATCAAAGACCAGAACATTCAAGCACCCCAGAAACCTCCCTCAGGCCCCCATCCAGCGAAAACCTTGCAAAGAAGAACTGTCCTGACTTTTAAAGGCACGTGTTAGTTTTGCCTGTTTTAAAGCTCTGTGTGAATGTATTTCATGCAGTGTGTACACTTTTGTATCACTCAACATGATGTTGTGAAAAACATCCATGCTGTGGTGTGTGGATGTAGTTTTCTCATTCTCATTGCACTGATTGTGAATATAGCACGATTTATTTATTCATTCCACAGTTGATGGACATTTGGGTGGCTTCCAGTTTGGGGCTGTGAATATGCTTGTATGTGCATTTCTGTAATGGGTATACCTAGGAGTAAAACTGCTGCATCATGAGATGTGCTTATGTTTTGCTTTAGTAGACACTGCCAAGAAGTTTTTGAACATGGTTCTACCAACCTACAGCCCCATCAGCAGTATATATGGGAGTTCCACGTGCTCTACATCCTACGAAACAATTGATACTGTCTGTCTCTCGTCTGAGCCATTCTGCTCGGTGTGTAGTGGTATCTCATTGTGTATCTAATTTGCGTTTTTCTGGTCACTAATAAGACTTGCTACCTTTTTGTATGTTTATTGACCATTTAGATCTCATATTTTGTGGAGTGCCTGTCCACATTTCTGCCAGTTTCTATTAGGTTTTTGTCTTTTTCTTATTGATTTGTAGACATTCTCTACAAATTCTGGAAATGAGTCATTTGTCAGATATACATTATAAATACGATTTTCCATTCTGTGAGCTGCATTTTCTACTCTTTTAACGGTGTCTTTTTGATCAATGGAAGTTCTCTATTTTAACATAAAATTATTTTATCATTTTCTTCTTATGATTGGCAATTTGAGTCCTGTTTGAGAAATCTATGCAGACTCCAATGTCATGAAGATGCTGTATACTTTCTTTAAGAAGCTTTATTTTATTTTTCATGGTTAGATCTGTACTCCTTTTTTTAAATTTTTTTAAATATTTTTAACCTTTTATTTTATATTGGAGTATAGTTGATTAATAATGTTATGTTAGTTTTAGGTGTACAGCAAAGTGATTCGGTTGTACATATACATGTAACTATTCTTTTTCAAATTTTTTTTCCATTTAGGTTGTTACATAGTATTGAGCAGAGTTCCCTGTGCTATACAGTAAGTCCTTGTTGGTTATCCATTTTAAATACAGCAGTGTGTACATGTCAATCCCACACTCCATATCCCTTCCCCCCACCTTTCCCTGCTGGTAACCATAAGTTCGTTCTCTAAGTCTGTGAGTCTGTTTCTGTTTTGTAAGTAAGTTCATTTGCATCATTTCTTTTTAGATTCCGCATGTAAGTGATATCATACAATGTTTCTCTTTCTCAGTCTGACTTCGGAGAGAGACAATCTCTTCTTTCTTCTGTATGACAATCTCTAGGTCCATCCATGTTGCAGCAAATGGCATTATTAATAATGTACTCTTCTTGGGGGGACTTCCCTGGCACAGTGGTTGAGAATCTGCCTGCCAATGCAGGGGACACAGGTTCGAGCCCTGGTCCGGGAAGATCCCACATGCCACGGAGCAACTAAGCCCGTGCGCCACAACTACTGAGCCTGCGCTCTAGAACCCGCGAGCCACAACTACTGAAGCCCACATGCCTAGAGCCCATGCTCCGCAACAAGAGAAGCCATCGCAATGAGAAGCCCATGTACTGCAACGAAGAGTAGCCCCCGCTCGCCACAGCTAGAGAAAGCCTCCGCGCAGCAACAAAGACCCAACACAGCCAAAAATAAATAAATAAATATATTTAAAAAAAATAATGTACTCTTTTTGGAATTGATATTTATACCCGCTATGAGGTAGGGGGTTAAGATACGTTTCTTTCCCATTTGTATATCCATTGATCGGTACTATTTATTAGAAAATTCATCTTTCCCCCTTTGACATTGGTCTGTTGAAAGTATATATGGTTTTCTGGACTTTTTATTCTGCTCCATTTGTCCTGTCATCTGTTCTTGTGTTAAACACAACATTGACATAATTTTTTCAACCCTGAGACGTTAGGCATTCCTCGCCATGAAGTAAATGAATGATAGCTTACTTGGGCAGAAGGCTGAGCTTGTGAAATCATATCATGGAGGATGGTGAAGAGGGAATTCACCCAGCTTCTTTTATGTCATCCTGCCACTCACAAACGTCACTGAGTTCCCAGCTTGAGTCATTAAAGAAAAGTGATTAAACATGAGTCACGGCACTTTGGCAAAAGCAATTAATATCTTGACACCTAAACACAGAAAGAGGCCTCTGACGAGACCTTGGAGAATGTTAGAGAGACTATACCATGCTGGGTATAAGAATGCTTTTTAGTTTTATGATAAAATATTAATTCAGACCCACAAATCCAAAGTTTGCATACAGATGGACTGGACCTGGATTGAATTTTGCCTAAGTATTCTGAAAAAATGAATTAAGAAAACAATATAAGTAATCTTTTTTTTTTTTTTTTTGCGGTACGCAGGCCTCTCACTGTTGTGGCCTCTCCCGTTGCGGAGCACAGGCTCCGGACGCGCAGGCTCAGCGGCCATGGCTCACGGGCCCAGCCGCTCCACGGCATGTGGGATCTTCCCGGACCGGGGCACGAACCCGTGTCCCCTGCATCGGCAGGCGGACTCTCAACCACTGCGCCACCAGGGAAGCCCCAATCTTTTTTTTTTTTGATATTGTCACTTTCAATTTTATTCATCACTAAAAGGATGATAGTTGGAGTCCCAGGATGCCCCACGGCACTGGCGTGAAATAGCAATGCTTTCTTCTCAATAGCTTCACTATCCCACTTTGGCACAGCCACCAAGAACCACGTGATGGTAAGAATTACCCACCAAACGCTGCCAGCCACAGTAAAATAAACAGAGTACAATTAAAAGCATGGTACAGGCTTTATTATGAGATCCTTGTGTCACTGTGGAAGCCTTATACTGTGCAGGGCTAGATGCATTGCAGGCTACTTGGTCCTCAAGCAAAAACACAATAAAGAAAATTAATGATACCATCATGTAGCAGACTGCATAAAATATAATAGGTCTTTCAGGATAATGGAATCTTGTGACATCAATCAAAAAAGTTAAAAAGTAAATAATGTGGCAGAGAGGCAAATGATTGAAATCAATCCTATGAAATACGGAGCAAATGAAAGTTCTTCTCTCCTAAAGTATATATTTGGACAAGGAGGTGAACAATCACACACGTGTGAAAAAGAATAGCCAAGATCAGGATCAATTTTCAACTCTCGGGGACACCGAACACCATAGTCCCTCTGCACTGCCACTGGGGCTCCTTCAGTAGGATCTCCAGCTAAATTCACATCCACAAGTCGAGGATACGGCTCATCACAATCTGGGAACCTACTGCATTCCATATCTTCAGGCCAAGGAACACCAAACATCTCCATGAGCTTCAAACACTCTCTGTAAGCCCTCTGACAGAGCCTAGGGCAGGGAAGTGTGACATGTCCGTATTCCATACAAACAGAAGCATAGAGTGCACAAATGGCTGGAAATCTCGAGAACAATCCAAATTCACCCCAGGGTGGAATGGCTTCATCGCTAAAGCTGCTGTCTGTTGGTCATAATGTTCAGAAGATTAGGCATGAAGGTGGTATTATGAGGCAAATCTTGGCACATCCTGAAGGTAATAGGTTCACAAGAAAACAAACTGTGTCCACCTATATGCCCCACACACAAAGTCAAGGGCCACAGAATGAAGACGACCCAACTCATAGCCACGCTTCCTCGACTGAATGAGATTCAGATGATCAGGCCTCCTCAATATGTATTTTAGATCTTTATACACGTGCAGGCCTCAGCTTGAAAGTACTTCTATCTTACTGTTAAGTTCTTCAAACAGATACTCTTTGCAGCGTCAGAGGTCTGTTAGCTTGGTCTCACAAAAGGCATTTGTTTTTGGTTTCACAATATGGGAAAATGACATCATCTTGCCTCTTCTTTTCATTTTATTACATAGGGCACCACCTGGCCCACATATCAAGTTGATCAACCACATTCGCAAACCACAGATTCCATCTTAGGAGAAGAGCTATTTCTTCCTTTGACTGAAATATCTCACACCTCGGGGCCAGGCTCCTGGGGGCCTGCAGCGCCGGCCGGGGGTGGCCGCGGGTCCGTCACGTACATGGAGAGAACGAGGACCGCCGGCGAGCACGCACGGACCAATATAACTAATCTTGTAGGAGAAAATGTTTATTCTCCCTAAGAGGACAAATCAATTGCAATATGCCATTGTACGTCATTTTAATCCTACATTAATTTAGAGTCCTCCCCCCAGGTACTAGCAAAAGTCAATACTTGGTTAATATTGGATGTACCTTTTTAAAAAGCATACACCACTTCTTTCCTCTAGAATTCAGGCTTGGCCATAGCTGCCCTTGGCTTTCTCCAGGGTGAGCCTGAATTATTGAGATTTTGCTGTACCTGGAATTGGTTTATGTCTTCACTACTCCTTGTAACGGAAAGAAGAGGGAGAAGGTACATATGACGTCACATAGAAGTGATAGTGTGTTACGTGAAAAATATACCCGTCTCCAAAATCAGGAAAACTTTGGAGTTCCTGGCTGGAACCAGCCACCGCACTTCAACTCACACAAACACTGTTGCTTTGCTGTCTCAAAATTGACTTCAACTTGTAGCAGTTTTTGAAATTCCCTGAAGATTCATTACATCCTGGACATAAAATTATTGTTAGGAATCAGTAGTGCGAGTGTGGCTAGAAAGGATAAAAAAAAGACATGATGAGGAGGACCAGGGGAGGTTGGAGGTTCAAGGTTCTGGGGAGGGGAAGATTTGAAGGGTCAAAATAAGAGATAATGATGATCGAGCGCTTGTTACATGGGAAACACCCAGCGTGCATTACCTCATGTAGCTCTCAAAACCACCGCCCAGTATGGCAGGTGCTCCTTGGGGCCCCATTTCACAGATGATGAAACTGAGGCCTGGAGAGGGAATGTGAGTGACCCAAGGTGGCACAGCTGGTGAGTGGCTGAGCTGGGATTGGAAGTCAGGCCTGTGCTCTGGCCACGCACTACTCCACCCTTACCCCCAGCTGAAGGGGGCGGTGCTGGTACCAGCACCAGGAGGCCTGGAGGGGATGCAATTGAATTGGGCACAGCAGACCCCAGGGAAGCCATGAGCAAGTGTCATTTAAAGAGACTGGAGGTGGAGTAGGTGGACAGCTCATTGTGATGTGCAGGAGAGGAGGAAGCAGGAGCTGAAGAGCAATATTGTAAATATTGTATTAATACAGTAAGTTCCCTAGATACGAACCTTCAAGTTGCAAACTTTCAAAGATGTGAACATGGGCTTCCCTGGTGCCGCAGTGGTTGAGAGTCCACCTGCCGATGCAGGGGACACGGGTTCGTGCCCTGGTCCGGGAAGATCCCACATGCCGCGGAGCGGCTGGACCTGTGAGCCATGGCCGCTAAGCCTGCGTGTCCGGAGCCTGTGCTCCGCAACGGGAGGGGCCACAACAGTGAGAGGCCCGCGCACCGCAAAAAAAAAAAAAAAAAAAAAAAAAAAAAAAAAGATGTGAACATGCATTTGCGTGTCCAACCACCTAAGTTAGTTCACGTGTCTGGCATACATTGTCACGTGCACGCATCCTCTACAAGTGGTTGTGCTTTTGTGTACTTCACTGTACAGTAATGTATAGAGTACAGTAGTACCGTACCAGTAAAAAATAGAAGTGTTAATTTCTTTGGTACTAGTGCAGAACTTCTTGGAATATGCAACCTTAGAATAAAATATTTCAGGACTTCCCTGGTGGTCCAATGGTTAAGACTTCACCTTCCAACGCAGGGGTTGTGGGTTCAATCCCTGGTCCAGGAGCTAAAATCCCACATGCCTTGTGGCCAGAAAACCAAAACATAAAACAGAAGCAATATTGTAACAAATTCAATAAAGACATTAAAAATTATATTTCAAGCCCATAAAATAATTTCACTCTGAAGAATTTTGAATAGGAATGTACATTAGATATTAGAGATATTGGGTTGATAGGTAAAACTCAGTTACCATTTTTTAATCCAATTACTTCACTGTGACCACGTTTGTTAAAACCAAGTTCAGTATTATGTGTGGTCTTTATGATTTATTTGGATCCCTAGTATCTATGTTTATTTCAGCAGACATAATATAATCGTGTGAAAAGTATTATAAACCCACTACAGTACAGTACTATATAGCCAATTGTGTTAGCTGTGTACCTAGGCTAACTTTGTTGGACTTAACAAACAAATTGCACTTACAAGCGCGCTCTCAGAATGGAACTTGTTCATATGCAGGGAAATTACTGTAGAGTAAATGATGAGAAGGGGGTGGGTGATGGAGGAGGCGTCATCAAGGGAGGCTTTCTTTTCTTTTCTTTTTTTGCGGTACACGGGCCTCTCACTGTTGTGGCCTCTCCCGTTGCGGAGCACAGGCTCCGGACGCGCAGGCTCAGCGGCCATGGCTCACGGGCCCAGCCGCTCCTCGGCACGTGGGATCTTCCCGGACCGGGGCACGAACCCATGTCCCCCGCATTGGCAGGCGGACTCCCAACCACTGCGCCACCAGGGAAGCCCAAGGGAGGCTTTCTTTAGGAAGCAGAAGATTATGGCCTGGTTACAGGTCAAGGGACAGAAGCCCAAGCAGACAGAAAGGTTCGTGTTTTGAAGGAGAGGGACCCAGGTGCAGATGGAGGGCTTCACCTGGCGAAGAGAGAGCAGAGTGAAGACGTGAACAGGTACAGCGCGCCCGCTGTGTCTGTCCTGCTCCTTATCTCATTTACTTACTGATCCCAGATTCAAGGGGTCATGGTCTGCAGATGAGGAAATTCAAGATCAGGACAGGCTGACAGACCTGCCCAAATCTGCACAGACAGAAAGCAAGCAGGCAAGAACCAGACCTGTGTCGGTCGACTCTGAGGCCCGTGTGTGCGCTTCCTTCCTTCCCCCAGGCCCTGCAGCCCATCTCCTGCTGGGACGGGGGCGGGGGGTGGTGGTGGTGGGTGGGCAGAAGAGCTGGAGGGGACAGGGAGGCCAGGGAGTTTATCACTTGCTGGGAAAGACAGAGAGGTGATGGGCAGTTAGGTTGCTTCCATGTCCTGGCTATTGTAAATAGTGCTGCAGCGAATATTGGGGTGCATGTGTCATTTTGAATTAGGGTTTTCTCAGGGCATATGCCCAGTGGTGGGTTTGCTGGGTCATATGGTAATTCTATTTTTAGTTTTTTAAGGAACCTCCGTACTTTTCTCCATAGTGGCTGTATCAATTTACCTTCCTACCAACAGTGCAAGAGGGTTGCCTTTTCTCCACACCCTCTTCAGCATTTACTGTTTGTAGACTTCTTGATGATGGCCATTCTGACTGGTGTGAGGTGATACCTCATTGTAGTTTTGATCTGCATTTCTCTAATGGATAAAGAAGATGTGGTACATATATACAATGGAATATTACTCAACCATAAAAAGGAACAAAACTGGGTCATTTGTAGAGACGTGGATGAACCTAGAGATTGTCAAACAGAGTGAAGTAAATCAGAAAGAGAAAAACAAATATCATATATTAACGAATGTATACGGAATCTAGAAAAATGGTACAGATGAACCTGTTTGCAGGGCAAGAACAGAGACGCAGACCTAGGGAACAGATGTATGGACATGGCGGGGAGGGGGATGAATTGAGAGATTGGGATCGACATATACACGCTACCATGTGTAAAACAGACAGCTAGTGGGAACCTGCTGTATAGCACAGGGAGCTCAGCTCGGTGCTCTGTGATGACCTAGATGGGTGGGATGGGGGCGAGGTGGGAGGGAGGTCCAAGAGGGAGGGGATAGATGTATACGTATAGCTGATTCACTTCGTTGTACAGCAGAAACTAACACAACATTGTAAAGCAACTATACCCCAATAAGAAAAAAAATAAAAAACAATATTAAAAAAAAAAAGCTCAATAAATGCTCATGACTATTATAAAAAAAAAAAAAAAAAAAGACAGAGGGATGAAAAGGGATGGTCCGAAGGGGCTGGTGTGGGGAATTCTGCAGCCAGCAACTGGGGAGACCTGGCCAAGGGAGACCTGGTCAACTGGGAAGGCGCGCAAGGCCCAGCTGGGCCTGTCAGCATCAGCAGCTCCCTAATGGGAGGGGCTCAGAGCTCAGCAAGGAGGGCCACACACGTGAGGGCGGAAGTGAAAGGCCCGGACACGGCTTCATGTTTTCTCTTCTCTCACTTTGGCCAGGATGACTCACGTGTGCACCGCATGCGGTTGTAAGTATGCGTGTGAGCGTGTTAGCATACCCGAGGCGTGTGTGGGTTTCCGTGTATGGGTGTGAGAGAGTATGTTTATGTTTGTGTGAATGTGTGGGTGTATGTGTGAGGGTCTGTGTGCTTGGCCAGTGGAGAAGAGAAGCCTCCCTGGCTGTGCGGCTGGAAGGCAAACACATCCCTCTGAAATAAATCACTGTCTGCAGTGCTGGCTCCAAGCTACGTGCCAGGCTTCCTGAGGCTCGGGCTCTGGCTCCTCCGGCCTGGTTCCCTATCTCCCCTCAGAGTGGCCCCAGATCTTTGGGCACGAGGATGTTCTGTGCGGGTCTGAAGGGCACCGTCAGGTGGGAGCCAACCTCGTGCAGGGTCTGCAAATGCCTGTGGTCACAGCTGGGGCTCTTCTGTGGGGCGTCCTGACCCAAGTGCACCCACCTCCTGTGTGTCTGAGTCTGCGTGGGAAATCCGGGTGCATAGGTTATACCCGAAGTGTTTTATTACTGAAATGCAAGCAGCAGGGATTGAATTAGAGAGAGAGAGAGAGAGAGAGAGAGAGAGAGCAAAGAGGCACATTTGTGGCCCAGGAAGTGTAATTCAGCCAAACATGTTGCGTGTTCCTAGACTTTCCTTGTTTGCCTATAAACTGATTCCCTCCCTCCCTCCCTCCTTCTTTCCTTTCTTCCTTCCTTCTACAGACTGTTTATTGAAGCCATATGATGTGCCAGGGACAGTGCCGGCTGCTGGGCCTAGAGGAGGGAACAGTCAGACACAGGTCCTGGCCTCATGATCTGAGTCTGTCAGGAGAGACACACATGGAGCAAGTCTTCACCCCCATGGCACACGAGCGTGGAAGGGGAAAGGTGTCCTGGGATCTTGTAATAAAAGGCTCTTAGTCCCGGAGTGCGGGGTGGTGAGCTAGGTGACAAGAGCTTTCAAAGAAGCCCTCCTTGGGAGTGAGAATCACCTTGTGCTCTCCGTGGTGCCCACCCCAGTGTGAGACCCTGTGCCTTTAAGGAGGCCTCGTCCACAGGGAAGGACCCTCCCCAGACCTGCCACGGGACTGGAACTGCAGTGAACCTCAGTCCCAGGATGGGATACACAGGCCTGACACCAGCCCAGGCCCCAGGTCTCACCTCTGAAAGTCTAGTTGGCCGTGACTTCTGACGCTCATTCAAGACCCATGGGATTTGATGATTCCAGCTGTGTTATGCCCCTTCTTCGTGTCAGCTCACTCCATCCACGGCCAACTAAGAACAGTAGACTCTTACAATGAGCCAAGCATCACGCTTGTGTGCACCACCATTCTTTGAAGTGGGTACTATTGTTATTGCCAACCCAGTTTTACAGTGGAGGAGACAGAGGCCCAGAGGGGTCAGGTAACTCATCCAAGGTTAAAAAGTGGGGATGTGGAATTTAAACCCAGGTGTTGTGGAATCAGAGTTCACATTCTTGTTGACTCTGCTATGCTGCCTTTCAAAGCAAAATCTAAGTTGGCTTCTCAGATCTCAAAGATTCCTTCACCCCTTCACTGCATGTTTGAAAGCCATTGTACCTTGAGATCTTACTATATAACGACACTGGGCTAAACTCTTTATTCATCTAATCAATCTTAATAAAGTGCCAGCTATGTGCTAGACAGAGTCCTAGATGCTGAGAATACAGGGGTGAACAAAACACACAGTTTTCCTACCCTAATTATAATTGAGTGGGGATACATAAGATATACAAAGAAGCTGAAGAATAATAGAATAGAATATCAGACATCGATAAATGTCATTTGTCTCACTCAGTATTTACCCCATCTTTAATAAGCAAGTATTGTTATGCCCATTTTATAAATGCAGAAACTGAGGCTCAGAGCGATTTGTAAATAGATCCGAAGTTACACAGCTACCAACTTTGAACTTGGACTTGATTCAAATCCAGATTTCTCCAACTTTGAAGCTGAAGTTCTTAGCCATCATACACTCAGGCCGTCGTCAAAGAAGGAAATACTACTTTCATTTATCTTTGCCCCCTCCCTCTTTTCTTCCAGCATCCCTGCTGAAAAAAGAGGTGGGGGGGGGAACAGAAGCTGAGGGCTGGGCGGACGATACTCCGGAGCCACCTCCTGAGGTCACCTGGCCATTCTCCTGTCCTGGGGAAGGGCTATCCTCATACGTACAGACTACCTTGTCTCATTCTGAATGAGAAAGTCATGCAGAACTAAATCAATCAGAGGTCTCTTTGACATTAGAACTTCTTTCGTTTATTTTTCTCTCCACCTCTTGTGCTGACAAATGTGTTCATGTAAAGACAGAAAAAAAAACAGCCGAGCAATTTGTCACGGGAATATCTTCCCTCCTGGCCTTCATAATGAATTGTACTGGTTAAAGTTAATCAATCATTCCCATAACTGTTCCTGTAGATGCTTCTTTTTTTAAAGGGCCCCCAGACTGGTCGCTTGAATGTACTGTTTCCAGGGACTCTGTGTGCACATGGGTAAACCCAAGTGCTCCTTGAGGGGGAAGAGAATCACAGTGAGTAGGAGTCCGTGTCAGGCACCAAGCTGGCTGCTGTGGATGCATTACCCCATCTCCTCCCAGCAATCCTCCCACATCCTGGGAGTCTGGAGTTTCCTCCCTTTTACAGGTGATCTTACAGGGAGGCAATCAGGGGAGGTCTGTAGGCTAAGGGGACTCAACGTCTAGGGAGCAGAGCTGCGATACAAACCCAAGCTTGCGTCTCCAGAGCGTCCACTTTGCCCTTCTGCATTCTAGTGAATAGGATAACCCTGGCCCCTAAAGATGCATTGCATGTCCTTACCAGATGTTCCCAAGTTTATTCTCAAGAGCATAAACATGTGTTGCTGTTCTCTGAATCCCCAAATCTTAATTTCTGCCATCTGGCTTTGTCCCTGTGAAATGGGGACCTAACAACTCATCTTCTCATGCGAGGCATTAAAACCACAGATTCCATAATCCCAGAGGCCCTCCCAAGCTCCCCCGAGTCTTCATATCGCAAAGCTTCACATGTTCCCTGAATAGGAGGTAGTGAGAAAATGGTAAAGACTTGAAAAAATTCGACCATAGGACATATATTAATTTCTTGTGATGCTGATGCTATGGGAGAAATATTGAGTAGCTGAGCTCTGAAACCAGCAAGCATTTAAAAGAATTGAAATTATTTGTGTTTAGCACTTTCATTACTTGTCTTCAATCTCACCGTTGCCAAAGCGGTTTGAAGAGGACTTGGATGTTGTTTCCGTGTATTTACTCATGTTCCACTGGGTTAAATATTGCCCTGGTATCCATTCCTGATTCGCACAGCAAGCCAAAGCAAAGGAGCCCAGATGAACTGTCACACATCCCCACTTAATGTGGTTTTAATTCTGAGACAAATAGGATCACAGTGAATTTCAGTGAACTGTCCGGATTCTTTTATTTGAGTTTGCTGGGATGATTGGTGTGTGGAATCAGAGGGCTGTGGGTTGAAGTTCGGCAACTGTTTCATTAGGCAAAAATTCCGGTTGCCGTAGTGCTCATTGTAACAGAGTCTGAATTGCACGTCCCATTATCTGTACTAATGAAGGACAGGAACACCACCAATAGATGTCAGCTTGAGACGGGTCACAGGCTTCCTTGGAGCCCGTGGTTCTTAAATCTCCATCTCTACCACATCTAAAATTTAGCAAAAATAACATCATCTTATTTTCTCATGATACCTCCATTCCTAGGAACTCTTACCCGTTTTCATGAAATCAACTGTAGGAATATTGTAGAAGAAACTGAAATTATAGATGAGGGACTGGACTCCTTGATTTTTGAGGTTCTTTTAGGTTCCAAAATTCTGGGCTCATCTAAGCTCTCAATAGCTCAGTTAGCTCGGAAGATATGGTCCAATTCTTTTTCTTTTTCCCTTCCCCCCACCCATCCCCCCGGTAACCATAAGTTCATTCTCTAAGTCTGCAAGTCTGTTTCTGTTTTGTAAATAAGTTCACTTGTATCATTTCTTTTTAGATTCCGCATATAAGGGATATCATATGATATTTCTCTTTCTCTGTCTGACTTACTTCACTCAGTATGACAATCTCTAGGTCCATCCACGTTGCTGCAAATGGCATTATTTTGTCCTTTCTTATGGCCGAGTAGTATTCCATTGTGGATCTGTACCACATCTTCTTCATCCATTCCTCTGCTGATGGACATTTAGGTTGCTTCCATGTCTTGGCTATTGTAAATCGTGCTGCAATGAGCAGTGGGGTGCACGGATCATTTCAGGCCATCGTTTTCTCTGGATATATGCCCAGGAGTAGGATTGCAGGGTCAAGATATGGCCCAATTATTGGCATAAGTCCAGAATTACCTATATTTATTAATTCAGCAATTAGATACTATTTGCTCACTCTGGGGTAGGCACTGAAGACATAGAGATGAAAAAGCTTGGACGGTCCCTGCCCTCCAGGAGCACTCTATCTAGTGAAAGAGATGGTCGTGATGACTCCAACAGAATGTCTCATCATCACCTCAGCTTTCTGTATTGCCTGCTGGAATATAAACCTCCTTAAAGGCAAGATTACTTCCTATAAACAGATCTGTCCCCCAAACCCAGAATAGGGCTTGGCACTTAGAAGACATTCAAACAATATCAATCAGATTAATAAATTTTTGGATGAATAGCATTAAGGAGATGTGATTAAAATATGGTAGGGAGAGTAGACAATTTCCTTTCTTGTTTTGAACTGTGTTTCTATTTTTTTAACCTTTTATTTTATATTGGAGTATAGCCGATTAACAATGTTTTTTCAGGTACCCAGCAAAGCGACTCAGCCGTACATATACATGTATCCATTCTCCCCCAAACTCCTCTCCCATCCAGGCTGCCATATAACACTGAGCAGAGTTCCCTGTGCTATACAGTAGGTCCTTGTTGGTTATCCCTGTTAAATATAGCAGTGTGTACATGTCAATCCCATACTCCCTGACTATCCCTTCCCGCCACCCCTCCCCCCAGTACATATATACAATGGAATATTACTCACCCATTAAAAAGAATGAAATAATGCCATTTGCAGCAACATGGATGGATCTAGAGATTGTCATACTGAGTGAAGTGTCAGAGAAAGAGAAATATCATATGATATCGCTTACATGCAGAATCTAAAAAGAAATGATACAAATGAACTTATTTACAAAACAGAAACAGACTCACAGACTTAGTGAACCGTGTCTCTTTCAATGCAGCTGCAGTAGGACCTTAAACAGTACCATAAGATTGGTCTTTAATCCCCATTTTCCCATGAGGAGACTCAAAGAGGGGCAGGAATTTGCTGAAGGTCATACAACTAAGTAAATGACCTAAATGAAAATCTAAATATCTGATACATACCTAAGTGAAACTTGACTTCAAGCCTGTGTGCTTCTACTGGACTCTTCACCATAACTTGTCCTAACCACGTAATGAAAATCTTAAGCACTAGGTCCTTTAAATAAGTCACCCTACCTGATTGCTAAAGGAACCTGCAAGGTGGGTTTTGGTCCTCTTCCCATCCTAATCACTTTTCTTCAGCTCACCAAGGATTGGCAATGACCTTGTGTTATTGCCCTTCTATAGATTAGAAAACCAAAGGTGAGCAGTGAGTAAATGTCAGATATGTCAGTAAATGTCAGAACATTGGTCTTTCTGTTTCCAGACCACACACACTCCACAGCACTTTCACACCATGTGGGTGTCTTCAGAATCCAATCACGTGTTTACTCGTTAAATGTACAGACAGCTGGACAGTGGCTAACTTTCAGTTGCATTGCCCACACCTATACCTGTACAGTTACCTTTTTGTTTTGTTTTGTTTTAATCTTAACTTCTGACACACTGTTTTATTTTATTTTTTAACTTTTTATTTTGTATTAGAGTACAGTTGATTAACAATGTTGTGTTAGTTTCAGATGTACAACAAAGTGATTCAATTATACATATACATGTATCTATTCTTTTTCAAATTCTTTTCCCAATTAGATTGTTACAGAATATTGAGCAGAGCTCCCTGTGCTATGCAGTAGGTCCTTGTTGGTTATCCATTTTAAACATAACAGTGTGTATATGTCAGTCTCAAACTCCCTAACTATCCCTCCTCCCCCCGTTCCCCGCTGGTAACCATAAGTTTGTTCTCTAAGTCTGTGAGTCTGTTTCTGTTTGTAAATAAATCCATTTGTATCATTTCTTCTTACCTTCTGCATATAAGCGACATCATATGATATTTCTCTTTCTCTGTCTGACTTACTTCACTCAGTATGACAATCTCTAGGTCCACCCCATGTTGCTGAAGATGGCATTATTTCATTCTTTTTTAATGGCTGAGTAATATTCCATTGTGTATATATATATATATATATATATATATATATATACCACATCCATTCTTCTGTTGATGGACATTTAGGTTGTTTCCATGTCTTGGCTATTGTAAACAGTGCTGCTATGAACACTGGGGTGCATGTATCCTTTTGGACCATGCTTTTCTCCAGGTATATGCCCAGGAGTGGGGTTGCAGGATCATATGGTAGTGTACAGCTCCCTTTTTGGACCTGGCTGTAGGGCTTCACTTTTTTTTTTTTTTTTTTAATGGTGAGATGGAACACATCAGACTTGAATCAGCTCTTAAAGTTTGGTCATTAGCACACTTTGTCTTTCAGAATGAGGAGTACAGCAGCAAAACTCAAGCACGTGAGAACAGAAAAGCATTCGTTCCTCGCTCTGAGTCTCCCCTGTCCCTTGGTGAGGTAGAGGACCAAGTTTCTGAATGACTGGGGAAAACTGTATAAGTAATTGATAACCAGAAAAACACTACTTGTAATTCTATGCTTGACAGTGAAGATAATGCCTTATCTTGGCAGTTTTCATTAGGGTCTCCTGCCATCAGCCCCTCCTGATACAGGTCACAAATACTGGCAATCTAGACCCTCTTCCGGCCCCACTCTCCTAAGCGGGCAACGTCAATGGGAGAAATGCCTGCTGTAACTAGACTATGTCATACTGTTATAGCCTGTGGGGCAGATATAATAACAGAAAGCAGGAAACTTCCTTTCCTCCATTCACTCCATCGTCTAATTTACAAAATGGGTGCATGACGTACGTCATGCCACACAAATGCCATGGTCATGTTGTAGGAGATGATTAGGGCTGGGATCTGCCCTCCACTGTGCTCAAATATTCTGTGACTTTGAGACGTCACCTCCTTCTTCTGGACCTCGGTTTCTCCATTAAAAACAAACATATGAACAAGCAACAACAGTAAGACAGTCAAGATGATTTAACTTGAGAATCAGCAAGTTCTCTCTGAATTCTCATATTCCATGATGCTATTTTAGAATTTTCAGGGATATTTTAAGTCCATCAAGAATTATACAGGTTCCATACGTATGTGTTAGTATATGGTATTTGTTTTTCTCCTTCTGACTTAATTCACTTTGTATGAAGTGAAGTTAAGACTCTAGGTCCATCCACCTCACTACAAATAACTCAGTTTTGTTTCTTTTTATGACGGAGTAATATTCCATTGTATATATGTGCCACATCTTCTTTATCCATTCATGTGTCGATGGACACTTAGGTTGCTTCCATGTCCTGGCTATTGTAAATAGTGCTGCAGTGAACATTGTGGTACATGACTCTTTTTGAATTATGGTTTTCTCAGGGTATACACATATGGAATCTAAAAAAAAAAAATGGTTCTGATGAAGCTAGGGGCAGGACAGGAATAAAGACACAGATGTAGAGAATGGACTTGAGGACACGGGGAGGGGGCAGGGTAAGCTGGGACGAAGTGAGAGAGTAACATTGACATATATACTACCAAATGTAAAATGGATGGCTAGTGGGAAGCAGCCGCATAGCACAAGAAGATCAGCTCATTGCTTTGCAACCACCTAGAGGGGTGGGATAGGGATGGTGGGAGGCAGACGCAAGAGGGAGGGAATATGTGGATATATGTATACATACAGCTGATTCACCTTGTTATACAGCAGAAACTAACACAACATTGTAAAGCAATTATACTCCAATAAAGATGTTTAAAAAAAAAGAATTATACAGGGCATCACATCCATTCTTCGGGAGATGCAGGTCCCACGTGAAACTCACATTTTCTAGTCATCAGGCTTGGGAAGAGAAATATCATTATTTCACAATGTCCCTCAAAGAACAGAGCTGCCAAACTGTGTCATTGTGTGGACTCCCCGCAGTGATACCCTCATGTGGTTTCTCACCGGTTTCCTCACAGGGTTAAGAC
Source organism: Grampus griseus (assembly GCF_964374135.1). NCBI lineage: Eukaryota > Metazoa > Chordata > Mammalia > Artiodactyla > Delphinidae > Grampus > Grampus griseus. The sequence continues at coordinate 144,460,582 of NC_139018.1, read as the reverse complement.
AGAGGAGGTTCTTGTGCACACACAATTGAACAGGGGAAAGGTAAACACCCAAGCTACTTGAATTTAGAAGCACCTTTGTTTTGTCCTCACTTGAATTTAATTTCCAAATCACAATATTACAGATTTAAATAGAAGGTCCAGAGGTGCCAGGGAAGAGTAAAAATAGAAGCTAGAATGACAGAGGGGACCATCCTCCAGTAAGTGGTATCTGACTTATTAACAGACGAAACAGAAACGAAAATTGATTTATAAATGATCTTGGGGAGGTAAAGGCTGCTGCCTACATTTTAAAGTTAATGTGCAATTATATATGAAATTCTTAATTACACTTGTAATCCTTAATTACACAAGCAGTATAGGAATACATTTCCCTTTTCAAAAATTAAAACAATGTAGATAGGGCTTCCCTGGTGGTGGGTGCAGTGGTTAAGAATCTGCCTGCCAATGCAGGGGACACGGGTTCGAGCCCTGGTCCAGGAAGATCCCACATGCCACGGAACAACTAAGCCCGTGCGCCACAACTACCGAGGCTGCATGCAACAACTACTGAAGCCCGCGTGCCTAGAGCGCATGCTCTGCAGCAAGAGAAGCCACCGCAATGAGAAGCCGGCACCCCAACAAAGAGTAGACCCCCTGCTCGCCACGACTAGAGAAAGCCCACGCGCAACAACGAACACCCAATGCAGCCATAAATAAATAAATAAATAAATAAATAAAAACATTGCAGATAAGCTGATGTCCTCACTGATCAGACCTCACCTTCTCCATCCTGAGTTCCTGTTTGATGCATATCCTGTAAGAACATTTTCCTTGATTTTACATAATTTTGATATATATTGATAGATCCATAAAATTATATCATCTAGTAGTACATTAATTGTTATTGATTTTAATAGCACATATAATTTTATTCTACAACTTGTCACTCAATGAAATGACTTGAGTTTCCACCCACGTTCCTATATACATTTATGTTGTTTCAAGTTTTTCACTTTAAACACGACTGCAGTGAGCATTTCTGTACCTGCCCCTTTGGGTACATATGGGTCGTGGGTGAATTGTTCTTCAAAAGCAGCTGTATCATTTTATAGTTCTACCGTTTCCTGTTTAAGTGTCAACACTTTATATTATTTCCAAACTCTCTTGATCTTGCCACTCTATGGGTGAAAAATGGTGTCTTATTGTTTTAACTTGTATTTCTTTATGAGAGAGTTGAGTATCTTTTCATTGTATATTTTCTGTTATTTACTGTATATATTATATGATCACTTTTCTATTGGGTTATTTGCATTGATTTTTAGGAATTGATTTTTAGGAATACTGATTTTTTCCAATATTTGTTACAGATGTATTCTCCCAAGTTGCAGACACCATGCCCCTTCCCCCCTTAAGATATTTGTGTGTGTTTCCTAAGAATAACGATATTCTTTTATGTAACCACAGTCCCGATATTAAATTCAAGAAATTTTACATTGAGGCTATAATTTTATCTAGTCTAACCACTCATATTCCAATTATTTATTTGTCCCAATAATATTCTTAATAACCTTCTTTATTCTTTTTTTTTTTTTTTTTGCGGTACGTGGGCCTCTCACTATTGTGAGAGGACCTGCTTGCCCTTTTCTCATACCTACTGAGAAAAATACTAGCCTGTATCCACCCAACTGCCTGCTTCTTCCAGTCCAATACCTTGGCTTCTGAGTACTGTTGGAGAAAATTGAATAACCATGCAGATTAGGGTCATTACAGATGTGTGACCTCTGAGCTCAACAAGGCCTTCCACATTGCTTGGAAATACTTTCTTATTTCTCAAGTCAGCTTTCATTTACATTTTTTCTCAGTAAACTCTCCTGACACCTCCTAGCCACCCCACCACTCATCTTCCACCCACCTTCTCTTCCCCTGATATTCATGTACACACTGTCCATCGGGAAAGTAGAAGTTGTCAGACTAGACTTCTTGGAGCTCAGTATTTTGGAAATCTGTTTTATTGTCCGGGGTTTTAGTTTTGATGGTGTCTTTTTAGTACTCATATAAATTCTTACTGTAGGTTTCTGGAAGGAAAACCTAATACAGTAAGTCCCCTACATATGAACCCTCAAGTTGCAAACTTTCAAAGATGCAAATGTGCATCTAGTTCCAGCAAGGAACCAGAACCTGTGCCATCCACGTCAGGCGTGAGTGACATCACAGCTCGCCCTCCGTCTCCTGTTGCTGACGATCCTTCAGCTCTACCATCTCCCACCTCCTCTCCCTCCTCCAGTCAGTAACTCTTCTTTCCTGTTCACTCGATGCCAGCCCCTGGATGCCAGCTGTTGTACTGTACTACTGTACTTTTCAAGGTACTGTACTGAAAGAGTCAATGTTTTCTTTACTTTTTATTTGTTTTTTAATGTATTATTTGTGTGAAAAGTATTATAAACCAATTACAGTACAGTACTATATAGCCAGTTGTGTTAACTGGGTACCTAAGCTAACTTTGTTGGACTTAAAAATACATTGGACTTACGAATGTGCTCTGGGAATGCAACTCGTTCATATGTGGGGGACTTAATGTACCTGTTCCAACTTTCCTAGTTTTCCTTTAATCAAAAAACAAAAACAGGGCTTCCCTGGTGGTGCAGTGGTTGAGAGTCCACCTGCCGATGCAGGGGACATGGGTTCGTGCCCCGGTCCGGGAAGATCCCACATGCCACAGAACGGCTGGGTCCGTGAGCCATGGCCGCTGAGTCTGCGCATCCGGAGCCTGTGCTCTGCAACGAGAGAGGCCACAACAGTGAGAGGCCTGCGTACTGCAAAAAACAAACAAACAAACAAACAAAAAAACCCAATCCCTCCCCTCCACTACCATAACAACAACAACAAAAATACCTTCAAAGATAATGGAAAAAGTCAAAGTAGTACACAGGCAGAGAAATTAGTTTCCTAGAAGGAAAATCAGCTGGCTCAGACTTTTCCTTCACAATATTAAATTCCAGAAGATAATGAGAGTTTTTTGCAGAACATTTTTGTGGAAAAGAAATCTAAATACAATAATTTTTTAATGAGAGAAGGCAAAGAATGACATCATAGATAAACACATGACCATACATCCCATCACTCAGATACCTTTCTTGCAAAAACTACTCAAAATTTTCCTGTGGACAGACATAAATTAAATACATGAGTGGAGAAGCTGAAGCTTAAAAGGAAGTGGGGGGGCTTCCCTGGTGGCGCAGTGGTTGAGAGTCTGCCTGCCGATGCAGGGGACACAGGTTCGTGCCCCGGTCTGGGAGGATCCCACATGCCGCGGAGCGGCTGGGCCCATGAGCCGTGGCTGCTGGGCCTGCGCGTCCGGAGCCTGTGCTCCGCAACGGGAGAGGCCACAACAGTGAGAGGCCCGCGTACCGCAAAAAAAAAAAAAAAAAAAAAAAAAAAAGGAAAAAAGAAAGTGGAAGAAAGCTTGGAATTCCATTTAATGATAGAATGGATTATATCTATAGTGTTCGCAAATACATTATAGTTAGAAAATTGAAGGAAAAGGCCAAAAAGTTTCTTGTAAAGATTTAGAAGAGAAATAACAACAATCATGTGAAGCTCATCTAACTCTTAAGTCTATGTAGACCTCACCACAACTGCCCATTCCCCAGGAGCTGGACCCGATCGACATGAACAGACCACTCAGCTATGTCTGTACTAGGTGATTCTGCTTCACTGGCCACAGGTAGGCATCTGACTCAAGCTAAGTCATTAATCATCCCTACCAAGAGTCTGAATCTTGTACCGAGAGACGCAGCACCTGAGCACCTTTAAACGGAGCTATGTTAGAGTCCTCCAGAGTGAAGGCTCGTGAAGCCCTCCAACTAGGACCACTGAATCTGCCCTGGTCCCTGTCCATCTCAAGGCATGGCCATAGCAACAAATGTCCTCTTTAAGTTAAGCTAGCCATGGTCCATCTCTGCTATTGTTGACCAAACGAAGCTTAACTAATGCAGAAGTTGCTGTGAGCAGTGGAGATTTTCAATTATCAGGATTTTAAAAGGAGTGTGGTGAGGAGAGAAGTGAGGATGTGCTTGAGACAGGCTGGGACCTGGGACCTGGGACCCTTTGCTGCAGTGCTTGCACCTGGACACACATCTCCTTGAGAAACAAAATACAAAGAAACTATAAGGGACTTAAAATAACTGCATGCATGCACGGTTGGGGCGAATTACGGACAACAAGATACAAAAAGACCAAAAACCCAAGTGCCATTTCTGAAGAGCGGGAACAAAAGCAGGGTACGGCGCATGTCCCCTGCACACGACACCACCTAAAGGGTGGGCAAAACACCTAAGCCACCCCTCCAGCCCGACCCCTGGACACACCCCTACCCTCACCCCATATAAGGAGCAAGCTCGCGCCCCCCCCCCTCAGCTAGTGAGCAAGGGAACCTGGTGTTTGTTCTCGCTCCCCTCTGCTGCAGCAGGGGTCCCAATAAAGCCTTGCCTGAATTTCTTTTCTGGCCTCTGATCAATTTCTATTTATTGAGGAGGCCAAGAACTCTGGTCAGTAACATGCTCACCTTCCTATCCTTGTCTGGGAAGGTGGCAATATTTTCCATGAAATAGTGACATAATTAGTGAAACTGTTGCCTATTTGCTCTTGGGACTTGATTCAACAGTAATTTCATAGGATTTTAGCATGTTTCAGTTACTTCTTTAGACTTTATGGTACAAGATGAGAGATACAAACTCCAGTCCAAGATAGCCATTCTAAAAATTGATAGAGAATAGCATAAAGTATGTGACTCTGTGAAACAAGGCCTTTTATGGACATCACCAGAAATCTGAAGCAGCTGAGGATCAAATAATCATATACCTTGCAAACTGCAGCAGTCAACTTGGCCGGTTCATCATAAAGCTAAAGTTAGTGTCCTGATCAGAAAATGGTAGAGTTACGGCACTTAGGAGATGTCATGTCTGGGAGAGGCCAGAGGAGTCTGGGCATCCTGGGATTTCCCGTTGCCTCGTTTGTTCCTCTAAATCACCTTCAAAAGAAAATGAGTGGAAGGGGATTTCCCTGGTGGTCCAGTGGTTAAGACTGCTTCCAATGCAGGGGGTGTGGGTTCGATCCCTGGTCAGGGAGCTAAGATCCCACATGCCTCGCGGCCAAAAAAACCCAAAACATAAAACAGAAGCAATAATGTAACAAATTCAATAAAGACTTTAAAAATGGTCCACATCAAAAAAATCTTAAAAAAAAAAAAAAAAGAAAGAAAATGAGTAGAAGAAGGGATAATCCCCAAAGACTGTGAGCCTGGAAAAGAGAGGGTCAACATCGTGTTAGATTTCCTTGCCAGATGGGACTTCAGCTCACCTCCCATAGGGGAAAAGGAATTTGGTGAATCACACGAAGTAGAGCCCTATTTGCATGTATGAGGGAAAAGGATGTGTGCATATATGTTTGCACATGCGTGTAAGCCTGTATGCTGGGAAGTCAAGGGGAAGAATGTAGTGAACATCTATTGCTTGATTCGCTCACCTTCTCTTATTTTTCTGGAAAAGGACTTTGTTCTCCTCCATCTACATGGAGAAGAGGAAGCCGTGTTTACACGATATTGCCCTGTCTCCTGGCTACCTAACTCAAGCTCTATTGGATTCAAGCTGAATCAAAGTCCTTTCTCACAAATTTCAAATTCGAATTAAGATATCGAAATATCAGCCTGTCTGCTCTCTGTGTCTGGATGACACATTCTGGAGCCATTACCAGTGACTGAATTCCTTCATGTGAACTAGAGAAAGAAAGCTGGACTGCAGGGCAAGCGAAGTATCAAAAATGCATGCTGAGCAGAACACATAAGAAAGATCTGCCTGAATCTTTAACGCTGCTCCAGTGTGTCTGTGAAAGCTGACTGCATCCTTGACTGGGATTTAGGATTTCCTTGATTTGCATAATTCCTCTAAATTCTTCATATAACATACTTAGTAGTAGTAGGCACCCTTTGGCTTAAGGTTTCTATTTCTAGCAACCAAGAGAATTTTAATAGCCATGATCATATATAGAATTTACATTTTTTAACTTTATCTTACATGTATCACCCTTCTCTCAAGTTTCATCAACAACTTTAACGAAATTTTATCACAGCTCTTATGACAGTGAACAGTAATTATTTTGCACATAGACCACCCACTATACTATGAATTCATGAAGAGTCAGGATGGTGTGTGTTCATCTCTTTTTTTTTTTTTTTTTTTTTGAGGTACGCGGGCCTCTCACTGTTGTGGCCTCTCCCGTTGCGGAGCACAGGCTCCGGACGCGCAGGCTCAGCGGCCATGGCTCACAGACCCAGCCGCTCCGCGGCATGTGGCATCCTCCCGGACCAGGGCACGAACCCGTGTCCCCTGCATCGGCAGGCGGATTCTCAACCACTGCGCCACCAGGGAAGCCCTGTTATTCATCTCTTGATCCCCAGACTATCAAGGGCTAAGTTGTCTCACTGAGCACCTAAAACCAGGTGGCAGTGTCTGCAGTGGGAACAGAATTTCCTGCCTTGGCTACTGTTTCCGAGGGAAGCTCCTGACTCACCTGAGAGTCATGATGTGTCCTTGTCACCCCAGCACAAGAAGGCCAGGAGATTGAGATAATGGGAACAAGTGGAAAATTTCTAGGGGAATCACAAGCTCCAGCACGTCTAGAGCTGTACTGCCCAGTATCCCAACCAGTAGCCCCACGTGGCTCATTGAACACTTGAAACGTGGCCAGTCCGGAGTGAGATGTGCTGTTAGCATAGCATACACACTGGCTTGTGAAGACACAGTAGGAGAAATACAATATAAAGTATCCCGTTAATAATGTTTACACTGATTACATGATCTATACTATATTGCTTTATATAAAATATGTCATTAAAATTAATTTCACCTGTTTCTTTGTACCTTTTTTTCCAAATTCTGTTTTTTTATTGAGGTGTAATTAACATATAGCATTATATTGGTTTTAGGTATGCTACATAATGATTCAATATTTCCATGTATTATGAAATGATCATCGCAATAAGTCTAATTAACATCCGTCACCACACATAGTTATAATCTTCTTCTTGTGATAAGAACTTCTAAGGTCTATTCTCTGAAACAACTTTCAAATAGGCAATACAGTATCATTAACTAGAGTCACATGCTGTGCATTGCATCCCCTGGACTTACTTTATAACTGAAAGTTTGCACCTCCTGACCCCCTTTACCCATTTCACACCTCCCCCCGACTCCTGACCTCTGACAGCCAACAATCTGTTCTCTGTATCTTCCAGTTTGTTTTTTTCTCTTTGTACCTTTTTAACATAGCTACTAGAAAACAAAACGACACATGTGGCTCTCCCTGCGTTTCTGCTGGACCGTGCTGTAGACTTTCTTTGACTGAGGATAGAGAACAGGGAAAAAGGAGGAGACGCAGGAGGGGGGAGAGGAAGGTGAAGGAAGAGGAATTGTCTTTTTTCCGTGAGGAACTTTGCTTCAAAGTTAACATTCATTGAACACTTACTATGCTGTAGGCACCAAGCAGAGAACTTTTACATGTAATATTTCATTTAATCTTCACAACAACCGTATAAGGTTTCTATTACAACGATCCCCACGTTATTGGTGAGGAAACTTAGGAAGTGCAAGTAATTGGCCCAAGGTCCTATAGAGAGGGAAATGGTAGAGCTGGGGTGTGCACAGGAGCCACACCCACACTCTCATCCTTTATTCTTCATCCTCTGTCCTCTGTGTAGTCCAAGCTAGAAGCTCTGTGTATGTTCTTGCTGACTTCTCCCAGAATCTCTGGGCCAAAGCTGCATTGTGTAATTTTCTTTAGGAGAGAGTTCACTGTTTTTTCCTTGAGCAAACATAAGAGGAGTCCTGGTGGATTCAGTGATTCTGCATATCCGATCTCAAACCCAGCCTCCCTGGGACCATCACCACCCTGCATCCCTTCGTGGTAGAGATGGAAGACGCCGGATTCTCTGAAACCCTGGCTCAAGAAAATTGGATGGGACCTAATCAGCTGAAAAAACAAGGCTGCAAATTGATCCTGACATGGGAAGTCATCAAGTACCTGCAACGAAATTTCCAAGCTGTCAAAACTGTTCAATATGCATTCACTTAGAGCGTGTGGGATTAAGAATTCCAATTCTCCACCAGACACCAGTGATGAGCGGAGAAAATGAATGGGGCATTATGAATCTAATCTTCTGATGCTAATTATCCCTGGAATAGCACAGGACACAAACACCATCTTCCCCTGTAGCAGCCTTGAGAGTGCAATTGGATTTCCATCTGGTTCTTTGTAACCAGGGACCCCACCACTTGGAAGATGAGCTACAGTGCTTACTTAACACAGCAGGGATCCAGTCCTGATGATGGCTGTGCACCTTCTGGCCTCTCTTGGCACCAGACAGCAATGCTGGGTCCTTTCAAGTCAGGCGATGGCACCAGGGCTCCCTGGAGTTTCTCAGTCCAGGTCTGACTACAGGGCTGAATGCAGGACACACACCCCAGGAGCTCTGGTGTATCAGTGTCCTAGGGCTGTCATAACAAAGTACCACAGACTGGGTGGCTTAAACAACAGAAATGTATTGTATCCCAGTTCTGGAGGCTAAAAGCCCAAAATCAAGGTCTTGGCGGTGTTGGTTCCTTTTGAGGGTTGTCATGGAGAATCTGTTCCATGCCTCTCCTCTAGCTTTTTCTGGTTTGTTGACAATCGTTGGGGCTCCTTAGCTTGTAGAATCATCATCCCAATCTCCACTCTTGTGTTCACACAGAGTTCTCCCTGTGTGTGTTTGTCTCTGTGTCCAACTTCCTTCTTTTCATAAGAACACAAGCCATACTGGATTAGGGTCCACCCTGATGACCTCGTCTTTACTGGATCATCTACAAAGACCTTGTTTCCAAATAAAAGTCACATTGACAGGTGCTGGGGTTAGGACTTCAGCATCTTTGGAGGAGACGCAATTCAGTCCACAGCACCTGGGATGGCCGGTGTTCCCTAGGAGGACAATCCTGTCCCTAAACAACGGTCCAGCTTGGAGGCAAAGTCATCTGTCCACTTGACTATTCCCTGCCACAGACATGGTTTTTCCCTGGGACCCTTGCTGTGGTGGCTGGGGACAGGCAGTGCCCTGTTCTCTCTTGAGCCCCTGGAGCCCTTGGGAGAAAAAGTTCCAGAACCATGACTGTCTTGCTCTGTGCCACCTCGGGCACCCAAGGGTGGGGTGGGTGGGGGCAGAATGTACCTGTCTCTGTCTTTATTCTTCGCCTGCACCTGTAACAGGCAGTGTGTCACCTAGATCCATATTCAGGTCTAGGCTCTGCCATTTACCCTCCGTGTGACCTTGGAATGTTCTTGGACCTTGTTCAGCCTCATTCTTCTCATCTGTCAGTAGGGACCAGGATGCTCACTTCCTGCCACACGTGCTGAGGAGGCGGTTTGGGTAAGGCACGGAACACAGGGTCTGGCGCAGAGTTGGTGGGTAATAAACAGTAGCTTCCATCACTAAGCCTCGCTTAGGCAGAGCCTGACTTGGGAGGGAAGCAGCTCCCACCCTCTGAGAGGCCACCCAGCAGATGTCATTCTGAGGACCAGCATTTCCAGCAACCATTTCTTCTGACTAACCACATGCGTGCCTGGCTTCACACACTCTTGAAGATTCTCACTGTACAGCCTATCGGCATTTGAGTCCCAGAGACAAATGCTGGGCTCAGCAGCCCTGGAGTTGGGAGCAAGATGCAGAGAGGGAGAGAAAATGCATGTTAATGAAGGAGACTGGAAGACTAATAAGAATTCCATTCGTGAGGATCTACCAGAAAAACAACACCCTTTGACCAATCTCCCAGGGCCCAATTAGACCACTGCTTTGGCAAACTTGATTTTGAGAGGTGAGTATTCTTTCATCTGTGTCTTAGAGAAGAAAGGAGAAAAAGAGGGAGGGAGGAAGGAAAAGACGAGAAGAGAGGAGAGGAGAGGGTAGGAGGAGAGGGGAGGGGAAGGGCGGGGAGAGGGACAGAGAAGGGGAGAGGGAGAGGAAGCAATTGAGAAAAATCTATGCTCCTCTTCCTAGAGTACACGTTCATCTGCTCTGATGAACTCTTTCTCAAAAGACTGATGCACGAGTTACTCGGACCCCTCTGGCTCCAGGGATGGGTCAGCTAAAGGCACATGCTCATTGCTTCCACAATGCTCCATGGGTCGCCTTGGAAGTCTGTGCCATTCTTGTCTATTCATGCGCCTGCCATGAATATCCGGTGACCTCCTGGTGGCAGAGACTCTGCCTTATTCGCCTTGGACTCTCAGGGACACGGTAGGTGCTCAGAAGGTTTGTAAAACAAGGCAACGCAGTTGAGTTTTACAACGCAGATGAGATGCGTCCACTACCACACACATACGAGGAGGAAAAGAACGGTCAGCAAAGATGCTGTCCCCCCAAATCCTTGATGCCAGCCTGCATTTTGTCAACAGTTGGGATCCATATCAGGCCAGGAGTCCTTGGAGGGGTGTCATCGTCTCTCCTTCCTGCTGGCTTCACGCCTGGTGTAGGGTGGACCAGGCTGGCAAGACGGAGGGCTCTCCTTCTGGGAGCTACTGTGTCCTCTCACTGTTGCCCTGCTAAAGAGGTATTGCATGAATGAAGTCACCTTCTGTCCTTCTCTGGGACTTAGTGTTTCCATCTCCAAGACAGGAGTGGGTGGACTAGACGACCTCTAGGTGTCCTTTCACTATCAGCGCGTCTCTCTACCAACCACCAAGGCAGGTTGCATTGTGCACAAAAGTTACCCAACTGAGGAAGCAGGTCACTCTGGGAAACCAGCGTGCACTTCATGTGCCAGGCTTTGCTCCATGGCTGAGGCCACACCCACAGGAGAACATAGGCACCTGTTCCTCCTTTGTCTGCCCAGAAGGGTTACCCTTTTCTAATCCAACTGCCCAGGAGGGGCTATTTTCTGATTTGTCCATGAAAGGGAGTCTTTCTTCTAATTCAAAAAGAAGTACTGGGACTTCCCTGGTGGTCCAGTGGTTAAGACTCCATGCTTCCACTGCAAGAGGTACGGGTTCTATCCCTGGTCGGAAAACTAAGATCCCACATGCTGTGTGGTGCAGCAAAAAAAAAAAAAAAAAAAAAAAAAAAAAAAAAAAAAAAAAAAGATAATAGATTGAAATGTCAAAACATAGCCGAAATTAAAAAAAAAAAAAGAAGTACTGTGTGGGCTAACATCCACCCTACAATCAACTGCAACAAGAATGACCCAGTAATTTTCATCCAAGTGTGGGAACAGGAAGCTCATCTTAGGCTTCAGTTTTCTAGATCTTTTCCAGAATGTTCTGTGAAGCCAGGCTTTGAGGTTATGCTCCAAAAGGTACTTTCCTTTCCTTGAATCTTCATGATGCAGTGATGGGGGGAGGGTGGCTTCCCATTGATGTCCATTATTAACACCTTCCTTATGTGTTAGAGCCCCAGGCTTACCGCGCTGGCCCACGCCATGCCTCTTTGAACTTACGTGACGGTTAATTCTGTGTGTCAACTTGGCTAGGTCACCATTTCCAGATATTTGCCCAAACACTGATTCAGACACTGCTGTGAATGCATTTTTTAAGATAAGATTAACATTTAAATCAGTGGACTTTGAGTAGAACACATTAGCCTCCATAATGTGGTAGGGGGGCCTCATCTGATCAGTTGAAGGCCTCAAGAGAAAAAAGATGGACTCCCCCAAAGAAGAGAGAATTCTGCCTCCAGACTGCCTTGTGGGCTCAGGCGGAAGCATCAACAGCTCCCTGAGTCTATACCTTATTTCCAGGCTGTCTCCCTCTCTGACTTGGTCCTAGTTTTGTGCCCCCTGTGAAATCTAGGTCTTCAGGAAAGGGTGTGCTAGGAGAGTGAATGAAAGAATTTTTCTGGGTTTCCAACCAAATACGTCTCTCCATATCTGTTGAGGATGCCAACAGGAAAACAAGTCTGGGTGGAAGGGCTCGAAGCTAGGTAGCGACAGGCAAGCCTGTGGGTGATAAAAAGTCTGACCCCTGGGACAGAAGAGGGTAAGCTGCCCTCGCCATCCAACTCAGCACCTGCTGACCCAGGTGAGCCACCCAAGCCCGCTATTCGCATCCTAAGGTCCAGGGCACTGCCCTCCAGATTCCACTCCAAATGAGCCTGGTTTAGGGCATTATACTTACTGAAAAATTGACGAGTCATATATCTCAGACGTTGGACCCATTTCCTGAAGGGCCTACTCTAGTTACAGAATCCTACCTTCAAGCCCATTCTACCAAGGAGAATTCATAACCAGTGACATCCGAAGGGAAAATCGCCTGCCAGGAGAAGGCAGGACAGTGCCTGAGAGTGGACAAGAAGTTCCTCGAGGGGAGATGTTGGATCTATTGGCCTCAAGATCTCCAGGACCCAGCACAGGACCTGATACAAAGGAACAAACCTCTGCTCAGCCGAAGGCCAGAACAGAGCCCGGAGGAAAAGCCTGGAACACGCAGGATGCAAAAAGGAAACTGCAGGAAAAGGAAGGCATCTGGAAGCTTGGAATGGGCACAGGATTAGGACTTTTCGGTTTATAAAAAGTACTTTCTGTTACCCTCCATCAGCTCTTTCTGAAGCCACGAGGATTAGGGTTACACATGTCTCAATCCCCATGTGATAGACAGAATCTCAGGAAAGTCTATCGACTTGCCCACCCAGTCAGAGCCGGAGCTTGAACTTGAACCATCTCCTTCCAAATTCCAAGCCCTGTGGAGGGAGGAAGGTCCCAAGAAAGGAACTGGGGTGTTCTTTTCTTTTTTAAGATTTTTTTTTTTTGATGTGGACCATTTTTTAAGTCTTTATTGAATTTGTTACAATATTGCTTCTGGTCTATGCCTTGGTATTTTTGGCTGTGAGACATGCGGGATCTTAGCTCCCCGACCAGTGATTGAACCCACACCCCCTGCACTGGAAGGCAGAGTCTTAACCACTGGACCGCCAGAGAAGTCCTTGGTGTGTTCTTGATGAGATGACTCATTCCCTTCATAATAATCGGCCTGGGGCAGAACTGGATGAAAGCTACCTCCAGGCTAATTATTTTTCCCACCAAAGAAAAGCCGCTATCCACAGATGCAGTCTAGTCCCCCGCATTCTGACACCGATTCCCATGCGGAAGGACACGAGAACAGCTCAGCTCAGACCAGTCCCACTCTGTAGCCTTGCTTCTAGCAGCTAAAATTATCATCTTTGTGCATCAATTCGTATCAGGTTTGCAAATTTACCAGCGGCACTCCGATTTGCAAAGAAAACATAACTTCTTCATTTTCCACGATGGATGTAAGGAAATTCAATCTGATCTAATAATGTAAAACAGTCTCTTTAGAGAACTCAGCTTCTTTTGGATAAACGTTTTGTACTTTTTAATCCCTTTTCACCTCGCTTATCTCCAAGAGGGCATCTGGAGGTGTTGATACAAGAGAGCTGGTCTGTGTGACCTAAAGGTGACGAGAAAGACCTCGGATCCACACGGGCCACAGGCCCACGGTCCCTTCCGGCTCCTGTAGTCTGTATGAGGATGCCGCTGTCCACCTGATCGACAGGAGCCCTGCTGGCACCAGAGGCTGAAGCCTGCCCTCCTTGGCTCTGTCTGGGCTCGGCAGTCCTGCTATCTGGAGTCCAAGTCAATCCTCTCTAGGACCGCGTGTCCCCTGAGGTCTAGCTGTGCTGCATGGCCAGTTCTTGGTCGGGATGATCTGCCATCTGGCCCGCAGCTACAGTGTCCCTCACCACAAGGCAGCAACACCCGTCTCCCCGAGTCAACCTCCCAGCCAACGCCATCAATCCCTGTGATCTTCTAGGGGGACCAGGAAAAAGGGGACAATGTCCTCGCCCTCCCGCCCCAGCCCCAGGAGCTGAGGAAGCCTCTGGAGGCTTAGCTGGGAGGTTCCTCACTTCAGCTGGGAGAGGGTCAGAACACACCTCTTTCCCTACTTACTCACCTGCTTCTGACAGCCTCCTTCCTCCCGCAGTTTTTTTGAGGCCAGAAGGGGTGGGCTTTCCCCTTCCTTCTTCCCTGATAGAGACATCCCCTATCCTGTACTTTTAGGAGGCATCTGTCGTCCCCTTTCCTGGCACTTTGGTGGTGGAATGGCTGCCAGGAAACGTCACGTTTGGGTGAGAAGGACGAAAAACCGTCTGGTACTTTTGAAAGATGACCTCAGTACACAAGAACACCAGTTCCTCTGGCCAAGCTTCCAGACTGGGCAGAAAACCACTCTTCTGGCCACGCGTGCTCTTAACACCTCAAAGATAGGCAAGCAGAAGGGAAGGGAAATTACTTAGACCCGAAAGAGAACCGATGTTTTATAGCAAGGTGAACATTTATTCCAACACAGAGCAAAAAGCTACACTTTCAAATTGGTCAGGGGAGCCTCATGGCTGAAGTCCAAGCACTGAGCCCCTAAAGACACAGACTGACCTTGAAAAATGTTCATTTTATAGGAATATTTTGCTAGTAGCATTCGGGGCAAAATGCTCAATATCTGGCAATATCTGAGGTGTCCAGCCCAAACGTTTGACATGGCAGCCTCATTTGCCAAGGTCGTGCCTCTGGGTCCCATATGGAATGAGAGGACTCTGGTTCCAGGACCACAGGCTGGCTCCCTGGGGTAGGCCAGCTGCAGCAGAAGTCTGAGCTTTTGGTGTTAACGGGAGGCAATATGAGTGAGTGAGTGTGGCTGACTCAACACTGTAAGTTATCCCTTTGGAAAAACATGCATCTTAAAACTCACATTCTACCAATGTAAGAACCATGGTTCATAACCCTCCTGAATCTGCCAACAAATCAACAAAATGTGTGTGTGTGTGTGTGTGTGTGTGTGTGTGTGTAAGTGAGAGATGAGGGGCGTAAATTGATTTGTTTTGTTTTTTCCAAACATTCAAAGGGGTATCAGACCTGTATCAGCGTCCGATGGAATGAATTTACTGCAGGAACTTGGTTACACTGGTGAAATGTGGAGAGGAGGAAACAGCAAATAATAGGAATTCATGAAATAGAGGACGAAATCTGTAAGAGAATCAGCAAAGCAAAATAATGGTTCTTTGAAAACGTTAATAAAATCGATATCTTTCTATAGGGGCTTTTAAATGTGTCCACAAATTCTCTGACAATCTTCTCAAAAGTGGACCCTAATCCTGCTCTCCTTGTGGGTGGGCTGTACCTCTTAACTCTCTTCCAATGAGAGGAGTAAGTGGAACTGATGATGTGTGATTTCAAGACTTTGCTGTCACTTGGATCCCTATCTCTGGGGGAGGCCACCTACTATGTTGTGAAGACACTCCAGCAGCCATAGAGAGAGATTCACATGGTGAAGAACAGAGGCCTTGAGGAATCCGAACCGCCTGCCAACAACCAGCAATGACACGCCAAGCATGTGACTTAGCTAACGGGGAAGCAGACCCTTCAGGTCCATTCCCAGATGAGTGCAATCTCAGACGGCACCTTGACTGCAACCTCGAGGGAGACTCTGAGCCAGACAGCCAGCTAAGTCATCCCCAGGACCCACTCCCTCACACAAGTTGTGTGAGATAATAAATGCTTCTAGTTTGAAGCTACTGAGACTTAGGGTAATTTGTTATGCAGCAAGACATAACGAATACACCCGTTACTCCCAAAGGAAAGCTAATCAAGGAAAAAAAGAGAGAAGGCACAGGTCAATATCAGGAATAAAAGAGAGGATATCACAAAAGACCTAACAAACATTAAAAAGTTGTAAAAGTTATTTGCAGAATCTTGTGGTCATAATTTAAAATTTTAAAAAGAAAAAATTCTTAGAAAAACACAATTCACCCAAACTGAACCAAAAGAAATGGAAGACTTACAGAAAGAAAATTCCAAGCCTGGGTCCAAAGAATGCCAACTCGTTTCATGAGGCCAGTAAAACTGTGATAGAAAACCTGAGAAGGACATTACAAGAAAAATCAAATATAAGCCAAACTCTTTATGAATATAGATGCAAAAATCCTAAATAAAATATAGCAGTTCAAATCCAGTGATATATGAATTTTTTTTTATTTTAGCAATGTATGGTTGCTTTAACATTCAAAAATTAATTATTATAATTCACCACTTTAATGGAGAAATAGGAGAGAGGTCATATGATCATTTCAAATACGCACAGAAAAAGTATTTGGTGAAATTCAGTATCTGCTTATGTTAGAAACATTTAGAAAGCTAGGAATAGAAGAGGATTTCCTTAATCTGATAAAAGGTATCTACAAAAAGCCTGCTGCAGTCATTACACTTATGGAGGCCTCCCCTGAGGCTGATAATGTATCAGAGTTTCTTGCTACCCTCAGTTTACTCAACACTTCACAGGGGATTCTAAACCATTGCTAAAATAAGAAGATAAAGGAATTAGAAATGAAGGGGAAAAAATTATATTTAGTCATAGATGGCCTGGTCACATAAGAAAAATCCAGAGAATATGGATATTTTCCTCGAATTGGTAAGTGCACTGAGCATACAAGCTCCCTGTTGCCTGTACCCCAGACCCAGGCTTCCAGAGCAGTTTCTTTCTGGAACCTTGCCAGTCATCAGTGTGAGGAGAAAGAGCTGATGAACCATGATCTGACTCTGAAATCTTTTGCCCGATGTAACCCGCATTACCTGTGTCACATGTCGTTGGCCAAAGCACGTGACACAGCCACTCTACAGGGTAGGGCACGTCATCCTCCTGCAGGGAAGGGCATGGGAGAGGGGAAGTGATGCTACAACCTGTCCTAAGAGTAAGGGGCAAAGGTGTGGAGGACAGAGAAAGAAGCAGGGAGAGATACAGGAATGATGGCAGGTGACAAGACACCAGGATTACAGGAGAAAAGTAGCCAGTGAAAACTTCCTGGGGCAGAGTTGCCAAAAGAACAGGTAGGTCTCATCCTCATCTTTATACAGTAAGTCCCCTACATACAAACGGGTTCCGTTCCGAGAGCGCAATCATAAGTCCACTTTGTTCGTAAGTCCAGCAAACTCACCCTAGGTACCCAACTAACACAATTAGCTATATCATACTGTACTGTAATAGGTTTATAATACTTTTCACACAAATGATACCTAAAAAACAAACACACAAAAAGTAAAGAAAACATTTTTAATCTTACAGTACAGTACCTTGAAAAGTACGGTAGTACCAGCTGTTTTACTCTTGTTTCCGGACATCCTAGGCTTGAAATAAAGATACTGTACTACTGTGCTCTACACAGTACTGGACAGTAAAGTACACAAAACCACAACCACTTGTAGAGGATGCATGCACGTGATAATGTACACCAGACACATGAACTAACTTTTGTGATTGGACATGCAAAAGCAAGTTCGCATCTTTGAAAGTTCACAACTTGAAGGTTCGTATGTAGGGGGCTTACTGTACTTGTTTGCTTTGGTATAACATGAACTCCTATTTCACAAACATCTGATAAAGTCCATCACATACATAAACGCTCTGCAACAAGAGAAGCCACCACAATGAGAAGCCCATGCATTGCAAGGAAGAGTAGCCCCTGCTCGCCGCAACTAGAGACAGACTGTGCACAGCAACGAAGACCCAACACAGCCAAAAATAAAATAAATTTTTAAAAATAAATAAATTAATTAAAAAACATAAAACAAAAACTTAAATAAAAAACTTAAGGAAATTAAATTTTGCACGTGGCCAAACATGTGCTGTGTGCCAGCACATTGGACGTTGCGTATCGTATGCACCCTTCTGTCTACGTATAGACAGAGCCTTAGAACAAGTAAACACCAGGTCTTCATCTATCAGCATTCAGTCCATGTGCTGGTTTGGGTTTCCTCAAAGACAGACTTTACGTTGAGGGTGTGAGTGCAGATAGTTTATTTAGGAGGTGATTCCAGGATGCAGTCATAGGAGGGAGGAAGTGAGATAGGGGAGAAAAAGTAACCAGTAAACAGTGTGTTAGCGTGCAAAAACCCGACTGGGATAAGGAGAAAACTGGATATTAATCCTAACCCAGAGCCATAGAGCCAATGTAAAATACTTGTGTCAGAGTATTGCCAGAAGGGGCAAGGGAGCTGGGGTATACCCCAGTTGCCTTCAGTCATTCGTTAAGGGCTCCTTGAAGCAAGGCACTAATTCTCCAGTACTTCCAGCTTGTCCCAGGCTCTGCCATCTACAAAAGCCCTCAGGCAGAGGGATGCAGAGACTGGCAGATGGAAATCAGCCCTACTAGACCATAATGCCCAGAGCTGAAGAGACACAGGTGGGGCTCTGACAGCCACCTCTGCTTCCATTACATCTCCTGTCTTCCAAACCATCCCTGTTTGTCTGTTCCTTTATGTTCTAGCATTTCTTGCTGACTTCTATGCAGATTTTGATGAGGGATAGGGGGTCTCCTGTCCTCTGCTCTGCACTACCCTGTTTTAAGAACCGACATCAAATGTTTACCCACCAGTAGGGTCTGAAGCGGATGCAACAGAATGACCAGGACAAAGGCTTAAAGTGATCAAAGTGTTTTCCATCCCGATCCACAATGAAGAAGCAGCCTCCGAAATTAGCCCCATGGTAGAACAAGCGTCAGCCAGCCGGCTGCTTCATTCTGCCAGCGTAGGCTCCACCCTTATTCTGAGACACTCGCTCCCTCCTGGAGAAGAGCCCCCATGTGCTCTCTCGAAAAGCCTCACCAGGGACCTTCAGCTGTAAATAAAGCCGTGGCTGAACCAAGCCCCGCTCAGAATAGCAAGTATCTAAGAAGATCTGCATGGCACTGTCTTCCCAGCAGGGAAACGCTGCCACGGTGCCCATCACACCCTTCCTTAATTATCTCAGCATAGCACAGAAGCTAGAAAGCCCCCATCATTAACTTTTATGGAGGATGTTTTCCAAGAGGATGCCCATGTCCCACCCCACTCTTCAGAACTGGCAAGTGATATACCCAGAGCTTGCAAAGAGTTTGAAAAGTTGAAGGTGGCCACGATCCATCTAAGACAGTTATTCTCAACCAATGGTGTTTTTTTTGTTGTTGTTGGTTTTTCTTTTGGGCCGCTCCGTGCTGCATGTGAGATCTTGATTCCCCAACCAGGGGTTGAACCCGTGCCCTCTGCAGTGGAAGCACAGAGTCTTAACCACTGGACCACCAGGAAGTCCTCAACCAGGGGTGTTTTTGCTCTCCCCTTCCACCAGGAGACACTTGCAACGTCTGGAGAAATGTATGAGAGTGTGCAGGTGCTAGCTGGCATCTAGTGGGTAGAAGCCATGAAAGCTGCTGAGTGTTTTACAAGGACAGGACACCCTCCCACAATAAAGAATTATCTTGCCTAAAATACCAGTGGTGTTGAGGTTGAGAAACCCTGTTCTAAGGAGATAATTCTGCTGGACCCTTAGACACCCCCTTGCAA
This sequence comes from Grampus griseus, assembly GCF_964374135.1. Taxonomy (NCBI): domain Eukaryota; kingdom Metazoa; phylum Chordata; class Mammalia; order Artiodactyla; family Delphinidae; genus Grampus; species Grampus griseus. The sequence continues at coordinate 144,441,209 of NC_139018.1, read as the reverse complement.
TCGTATTTCATCCCTTCAACCCTGACTCTGCCCCTCGCAGACTTCCTGTTTTGCTAATTAAGCTCTAAACAAGACCTCCTTCCACTCCCCAACCCTGTTATGGTCTCAGAATTCTCTCCTCAACTCAGCAGCTGGTCCCTTTCATCATTCTAGTCTCAGAATTTCTCTCGCAATGTCCCCTCCCCAAATCTCTTACATGTCAAAGTTCCTCTTCCAGCAACCATCTACTTTTCTTCATTCTAAGCCCAGAATGTCCCCATCTCTGCTGTGAGCCCATCATCCCCCACACAAGCCTTTCTTGGTTCTTGGATCCCAATGAAGAGGAACTTCTATGATGCCCTCCCAGCTCTGAAACAGCAGCTCTGGAGCCAACCCTGCCCAGGGAGCAGACATCCGAGTGTCTGGCTAAGAAGATTCTAGGATTCGGGTTCTGACAGCTGGAGCTCTCATTTCGGGTGCCCATGCTACCCGGTAATGGTGAGACGGAGGCCTCTCTGTGTGCTGGCTGCGATAGCAGACAGGCTCCCTGCTGTAGTAGCCAGCCCTCCCTCAAGCAGAGTCTTCTTTGGGCCTGGGGTTAGGATGAACAACCTGAAAGCTTGAGCACTGAAGGTCCAGGGATGGTTGGCTTGGGACTGTCCTGGTTTTAAAAATGAAAGTCCTCCTGGGCTTCCCTGGTGGCGCAGTGGTTGAGAGTCCGCCTGCCGATGCATGGGACGCGGGTTCGTGCCCTGGTCCGGGAAGATCCCACATGCCGCGGAGCGGCTGGGCCCGTGAGCCATGGCCGCTGAGCCTGCGCGTCCGGAGCCAGGAGGGCAGAGCAGAGCTGCGGCCTCACTCTCCACTTGGGCTCATTTGGGACAGGGGGGTTCTCCCTGATGCTTCTTGGGTTTAGGTCTGGAAGTCTGTCTCAGAAACTCAGACTTGATAGTTTCACGCCATGTAGTTAGGTTCAACAGACCTCCTCGGAGCATTGCAATATACTTCCTACTCCTTGCCATGGGGACAGAAGACATGAGACCACGGCTCCTGCACCGGAGGACCTCTGGGTCTAGTGATGTGTGGAAAGACAGACAAAGTGCAGAGTGGCAAGAGCTATGACAGAGGCCAGGGATGGGAAGGAAATGGAGAAGGCAGTCAGGGAAGGCTTCCTGAAGGTGTCAGCACCACAGAGTGCAGGCCGAAAGGACAGAGAAGCTTTGCCAGGCAGCAAGGGAGGATTAAGGAAATATTTTCCAATTGAATGAAATAACAAGAAAATAAATACATTGAGAAGCCTTGGCAATGCTTATAGACTTAGATGGAGTGGAGAGAAATGCAATTCTCTTTGATCATGGAATGAAAGCATATCTGTATACTTATAAGGTAGGCTTACCATTTTTGAAGACGTATCTCCACCTATTGCCCGTTTTTCATTTTCATAACCCCCGCTTGAGGGTAGAGACAGAGACTGTTATTCCAATTTACACTGGGGGAAGTTGGTCCCACAGAGATAAGCAGTTTGTGCAACTCACATGTCTAGTTAACGTCTCCAAGTTTTGACCTTGAGGGAGGCTGCTGAGTACAGCGTGGACCGCCTGGGCTTTGGAACCAGACAGACTTTGCAAGATCCCACATTCTTTTTTGTTTTGTTTTGTTTGTTTGTTTTGCGGTACGCGGGCCTCTCACTGTTGTGGCCTCTCCCGTTGCAGAGCACAGGCTCTGGACGCGCAAGCTCAGCGGCCATGGCTCACGGGCCCAGCCGCTCCGCGGCATGTGGGATCTTCCCGGACCGGGGCACGAACCCATGTCCCCTGCATCGGCAGGCGGACTCTCAACCACTGCGCCACCAGGGAAGCCTGATCCCAGATTCTTTACTTACTAACTCCATGACCTTAAGCACATTACTGAGCCACAGTTCTCTCTTGTAGGAAATGGGGAAAATAACATCTCCTGTGCAAGGGCTGTCGTGAGGATGAGATGAGGAAACCGATTTCAAGGGTCTAGTAAGAGCTTGGACCAAGTAGGCCATTAAGAAATGGTTTCTAACAGACATAGAGAACAAACATATGGATACCAAGGGGGGGAATTGGGGGGAGATGAATTGGGAGATTGGGATTGACATATATACACTACTATGTAGAAAATATATAACTAATGAGAACCTACTGTATAGCACAGGGAACTCTACTCAGTGCTCTGTGGTGACCTAAATGGGAAGGAAATCCAAAAAAGAGGGGATATAGGCATAGGGAGAGTTGATCCACTTTGCTGTACAGCAGAAACTAACACAACGTTGTAAAGCAACTATAATTAAAAAAAAAAAGAGAAACCAAAAACAAACAAAAAAAGAAATGGTGTCTACAAGAGTTTGGGCTCTTAATTATGAAGACCAAAGGATAAGTTTGCTGTTAAACTGAAGAAGTTTCCCCTGCTTAGATCTTTCGTTTGTGGGTTTGCTTGCTTGTACTTCCATAACTCGATTCTTGGTGTGCTCAAATTAATTAAACAACCTTTCTTCAAGGATGAGAAAGCCGATGTGCTTTTGAGGGGCTGCTAATTACACTTGATGTCTCCTTTAATAATGTGAGATTAAAAAGAGCTGAAAGTGAGATTCTTAAGTGCACAAGACAACCATGGTGATGACACGTGGATCTAGACTGAATCCGTAAACTTGTGTACTTGGATTCTTTTCTTCATGTAGTGCTTATATATATATTGAAACCAAGGAGCAGAAGATATTATCACTGATAAGCCACTTCAAATGGCGATGCAGTCCAACCTCCACGCTTTTATGACAAGCAGCTGAGGAGAGTGGATTCATGCAGCTCCCTTATCCCTGACCCAAAGCCGCTCATAGGATTCACCTTCCCCCCTGACTGCCTGGTGATGGCCTTGGTCATTGTTGCTGGCTTCAACTTCAGTCTTATTTGTTCCTTTTAAAAAATAAAAAATAATAGCATTCTTCTTCCCCTTTATCTACATAGAAAGAACAGTTACCATTTCCTTGGAGATGCTCTTTCTCTGCCAACGTTGAGGGGTGAGGACCCTGAGGGGACATTGACCCCATGTCTGCCCCCAGCTGCTCCAAGTCTCCCTACTTCATCTAGGAAACAGCAACACAGATGAGAAAGAGCACAGGCTGGTTAGACAGGCCTGAGCTCACATCTTGACTCCGCCACCAATACTGTGACAAGGACCGTGTTTACAACTTCCGCGGAATCTCCTTTGCCTCTAAAATGCAGGTGGTGAAAGCTACCTGTAGAATTGCTATGAAGATTAAATGTGGCCAAGTCTGTAAAGCACCTAGAACAGGGCCCACACAAGGTAAATGTTAAATCAATGAGGTTTTCCCCTTGCACGTGGTCACTGCCTCAAAATCCAGCCACTGCATTCATTACTTTGAGTCTCGCAAAATCTATTACAAAGACCTGAAAGCAGATGAAACCCAAAGTGATTTTAGCCAGTACCACTGCTATAGTCATTATTCCATCATAAGACTCCAAGGGCTCACTCCAATAGATAACCTACACATCAGAGTCTACCATGAGCCTTCTGTGTGCCAGGCACTGAAGTCGTGTCTGTGACCAGGACATACATACTCTCTACCTTCTGGAGATGATAAATAATGGGTGAATGTCCACCTTCAAAGTAGCATAGATGGTTTCTGGGGGCTGGGGAATAGAGATGGAGATTGTTACCCACAAGGAAGGTGGCTATGATTTTCCCAAAACGCAGCAGGGCAGGCAGAAGGGGCCATAAGCAAGAAGAACCTCCATCGGGGAAAGGTGCGTATTTCCAGTCAGGGCTACAGTAAACCCCGGGGGCTACCTGGGAGGACCAGTAAGAAGTATCTCCTAAGGAGAAAAAAGCAATAAGGGGCAAGCCCAGTCCAGGGAAAGTCAACGCCTTTGATCCGGCTCCGCCGTTGCTACAACAAGGCTCTAAGAATCCGAACATCTAGGATACCTTAGTAAAGGATGCTTAGACGGAAAGTCACACGGTGTGGGGGAAGGGTTTATCTAGTAGCCATTTGACCAGAAGCGTGAAACTGCCTAAGAAAGCAGAGACTGATCAGGAGCTAGAGTCAGGCAATCCTAGTACCAGCGCTCTAGCTGGGAGGCATTTCTGCACCATGGGGTTTTGTGCAATTCTCAGAGAAAGAGAGGCTGTGCCGTGCTGACCTGTGGCTGAGGAGAAGAATCCTTGGGGTCTGAGTCACAGGTCAGGATCCAGATGCAGCAGGAGGCTGGATGACCTCTTTACACTGCAGCCAGTTCAACAAGCCCAAAGTGGAGCTCAAGAGGCCACGAGCAGACGTGACATCACAGTGGTTCGTGGGGGGCCAAACAGGATGCTGATGTCCTTGGACAGAGTCCTCGGTCACAGCTGCTGCTGTTCACAGCACTGACAGCAACCCCTAACCAGAAAACATACAGCAGGCACTACTATATCTTCTTTGCATATGCCAAGGGAAATTATTTATATTGAACTTGGATACACGTTTAAAATTGTTTTGATTCTGTTTTTGCTAAGTCACTTGTTTACGCAAAGTCCCAAAGGTCTCTTTGAATTAGAAATTTTAGGTCTTATTGAACTAGAATGACCCCAAACTAACTACACCCAACTCATCATCCCGGGGCAGTGGTTCTCAACTAGTGGTAATTTTGCCTGCCTCCTTCCCCACAGTCCAGGGGTCATTTGGAAATGTCTGGGACGTTTTTAATTATTGTGATCGGGTGGTGTTATTGGTGTCTGGTGGACCCAGGGATGGTGCTAAAAATCCTACAATGTTCAGTACAGTTCCCACAACAAAAAATTATCCAGCTTGAAATGTCCATATTACTAAAGATGGGAAGCCCTTCTTTAGGGCAGCGCTGCCCCTAATATTCGCAGGGTCTAGAACAAGTATGCAGACACAGGGCCTTGGCTTGTGCCTGCCCCACCCTTCCCCTCTGCCCCAGCTCCTTCCTGCACTGGGAGAGGCCTGGCACACACTTATGCAGACAACCCTGTCTGCACGTGGAACTCTGTCCACACCCCCATAAACCTAGAGGAGCACGGATCATGGGGACAGCTGCAGGGAAAAGCAATATAGACTCTGGTTGCAGACTTGGGGACCATCGGGGCAGGGAATTCTGAGGCCCTGAATACTTGAACAGTAATGTGGCGGGGGAGGGGGGTCACCATTTCATTGCCCCTTAGAGCAAGTTACAGCCAGAGGAGAGCTAGGGCAAGGCCCTGTAAAGCCTGGGCCCCGGGCCAGGGGCCCTTCAGCCAGAGTCTGTGGGCAATGCCGCTGCAGGCTCTACGCAGGTGTGAACCATGAGTCCAGGGCATGTGACGCCACCAGAGCCGGGAGCTTAGGGATGGTTAGGAACTAAACATGACCCTCTGAAGACCTTGGCTATCTATTCGGCCCCGGCCCCCCTCTGTCAGCTGTTTGGACCCCAGAAGGTGGGGGAAAACCAAGTTTCAGAAGAAAGGCTCATCAGAGAGCAAAGGCCTGAGAGCCTGAGAAAGAAGGAGATCCCAGGGTGAGGACAGCAGAAGGGGAAGAAGCAGCGTGAAAACAGCCATGAAATTCCAACCATCTGCCAGTCCTCTTTGATTCCCCTGACTCTGAGATAGAAACATTTCAGCTCCTTTCCCTCATTTGACTTCACCTAACTTTATGCTCTGGAAAATGACCCGGTGAAAATGATGTGCCCAGACGTAGAAATTGGAGAGTGGAATGAATGACCCGCTGCTCCCAGACGTGTGATGTGCGATGTCTACCTGCCCTGGCATCCTTACCTCCCAATGTCCTTCCCATCATTCCCCTTGCTCCACCCCTCCCCCACCTCCATCACTGTCTCAGTTCAGGTGCTCATTATTTCTCCCATGAACCATGGCAACTGCCCTAATTGGTCCCCCGATAACAGTCTCCACCAGTGCATCCTCCACATAGGCTGCTGGAAAACCCTTCCTGTAACACATCTCCAGACACGCCACCCCAAGTTCAGAACCCTTCCGCGGCTCCCCTCGCCCACAGAGTACTGCCCGCCTGCCTTAGCATGTCACTGTCCCCTGACTCGATGGTTTCTGCTCCAACTTCAAGGTTCCTGTTTTCATGCCTGGACCCACCAACCTGGGGAGCTTTCCAGGTTTATCTCCCAGAACTCAAAGCCCTGTTACATCTGTAACTTCTCCAATAATGCCTCTCAGACCTGACACCTTCAGGGCCCAGAACTTTTTCTACATTTCCAGTGTAAGTCCAGGGGAACGGCCAACAGAGGAATCATCACCGCATCCCAGAGGCGCTTCAGAAATACCATCAGGGACGAAAGCTGAAGAGGTTTGTAATAGACACCGAGATGCACTGCCCAACTCTCCCTTCCAGGAAGGACCTACCCTACTGCAAGGCCAGGAGTCAGCAAACAGCTGTGGTTGTCAGCTCCTCCAGGGCCACCTCTGCTGCAGAGACCTGCCTTGCCGAGATGCCCTTCCCTGTGCAGCTCTCACCTGGTGACTGAGGTGGGAGTATAAAGGCCTGGTCATTTGGGTCCAAAAGAATGCAACTCTAACGACCACTGCTTGCTCCAGAGAGCCCTCTAGGAGCAGCAAGGTTTTGTTAAGCGTACATTGCATTTTCACCTCTCCTTTTGCCCAGTTTGACTGGAGCCTCCAGCAGAGGATTCGGTTCTATAGGAAGACGAGAAAACACACTATTTACCAAACCCAGAAGGAATGCGCCCCCACTGCACTAAGTCCAGCAGGGGCCTCCTCTGTAGGCCAGGGCTGACAGCAAAAGAGGCTGTTACAGAATCTGGCTTATGCAGGGCATGGGGGCTTAACCACCAAAAGCCAACAAGTTGCAATTATTGTAATGACCAGTGAGGACAGAGCAGTAGCTATGGGACCATGACCCATAATAGACTATGGAATCTCTAGAGGCCAAATGTATGGGCAATAAACAAAGGTACTGGCCAGCTTATAGCAGCAGAAGAATTCAAGGCTAGATGACCAGTAGGTTGACAGAAGTTGCCCCAATGTACAATGCTACAACTTTTGCCTGGTTTCTGTACCTGAGTCAAATTTTAGACTGAGAACTCATGGACCAAACAGGTGGCTGGGTCCCCAAGAGGAAGGATCCCGCAACATTCTGGCAAGTATGCACATCAAATAATCTTCCTGTCCTTTCACAAAGGAACCTACAACTATGTACTAAGGTAGCTGTATACCAAGGAGAGGAGAACGCCCAGATATTTCAAGGATTGTTAGTCACAGTTGACATTGATCCCTAGAGACCAAAAACTTCATCATGGCCCTGCTGATAGGGAAATATGGGGGCCAGGTAATAAACAGATCCCTTCCCAACGTCCAGGTTATGGAGGGTCCGCTACATCCACAGACTCATACAGTGATCACTTTCCTGGTCCCCAAGTGCATAATTGGGATTGTAACACTCAGCAGTTCATTGGGTCCCTGGCCTGTGGGGTACTAGCTGTCTAGAGGAAAAGCCAAATGGAAACCTCTGAAATAACCCCATCCTGACAAGAGAATAAATCAGAAATCATATTGCATCCCTGGGAAGGAGGCAGAGATAAGTACTACCCTCAGGTAGGAGCAGAGGTGTTGTCACCCGCATGTCTCCAGGTAATTCTTAAGTATGGCCCCTCTGCAGAAAGCCCATGTATCCTGGAGGATGGCTAGAGACAACTGCAAGCCCAACCAAGTGATAACCCTGATCACAGCTGTAGTTTCTTTGTTAGGACAGATTAATATGGCTTCAGGTACATGGTATGTGGTCACTGATTTGGCAAATATGTTCTTTCCTATCCCATTCAGAAAATAGGAATGGAAATAGTTTGTATCCACATGGAATGGACAACAATATACATCTACGATTTTGCCCCAGCCTGTTTGTGTGTTCGGTGAGACCAATGGGAAGATGAGAGTGTGGATTCACTGTGGGCAAGTTGATGCCTCAAAGACCCCCTTGTGCTCTGAGATTATACAATTCTCTCTCTTATTAAAGCCCAGAGCACATCTTTTCATCTCCCGAACATTCCCAAGGAACCAGAAGCCATTGATGTGTATCAGCAATTTAAATTGTTTTGTCGATGTGCATTAAGTTGCACTTATCTGCATTAAATTCATTAACCATTGGACCACCTAATTATCCCATGTTTGCAGAGATTTGAGAATTCATGGTCCTTCCCTTCCTAAGGAAAAAAATTTTTTACGGGCCACGCCTCTGTCTCCGTGCCTTGCCAATGCTTCAAGGTGGCAGGCATGCCGAGTCAGGCAGGATGGCCTTGGAAGCTCAGGAACTGACTCAGCCTGGACGGGGGGAGAAACAATGAAAGAAAGGCAGCCTGGGGTCCAGAGACACCAGAGGGTGGCTGCATCATCCCTGCTCTTGCCTTCAGATCTGGCCCAGCCTCCTCCTTCCCTGGACTCATGACACATTTAATCCTGGCTTCCGCCCCAGCAGCCCCATGTGCTGTGGGGCCCCAGCCTGCCATCTATGTTCCGACGGGATGAGAAAGGGATGAGAAAGGAGGACGAAGGAAAAGAAGTAAAACCTGTAAAATTCATCTTTCATAGGCTATAAAGGGGAGTTAAAAGTTGTGCTTGTTTAGAAAGTTTAGAAATGCTGACTGTAGCTGTAAGAATGTTCATGGAATGTCTCATTGATCGTAAATTATTTTTTAAAAATTAGAGGGTTACTTTTTAAAATTCTTTAAGACAGAAAATGAAGTATAAAACAATCGTTTATCAAAACACACATCAAAAATCAAAAGAGAAGACAGAGGACAAGTAGACATAAAGTGGGATGACAGATGATAAACATGGTGTGGTGTTTATAAAAATGAATGTAAGTGGCCTACCAAGCTATTTAAAGATTGTACAATTTTTCTCTTTTTGGCTGTGCCTCTCGGCCTGTGGGATCTTAGTTCCCCGACCAGGGATTGAACCTGGGCCACAGCAGTGAGCGTGCCGAGTCCTAACCACTAGACCACCAGGGAATTCACTAAAGATTGTATTTTTTTTAAAGTTACCGTTAAGTTGTCCGTAAGATATGTTTCTGCAGCAGAAAGATTCTAAAAGTTAAAAATAAATTCACGGGCCAGAATATGCCTGTCAAATTCAAACCAAGGAACAGCCAGATGAATTCTGGACAGCACAGTGTTTAAAAGCAAAAGTTTTACATAAGACTTGCAAGCACATACAGCAAAATACTATAAAAATGCACAAGAAATGAAACAAAAATGTGCTTTTTTGGTTGTTTTAGGGAGAAAGTAATTTACCGTTATCAGTCTATTACAGATGCAAGTAGACAAGAGATTAAATAAGGACATAGAAAAAATGAAAGACACAATAAATGCAGTACCTATAACAGACTTATACTAAGTTTCATAATCCACAAATATGGATTACTTTTTCTTTTGAAGTATACATACCTGGTCTATAAGCAAAAAATGATTGCATACTAAATCATATCTATAAACACAAGAGAAAAAGTTTTATAGATAATACTTTGAGATCACAATGCAATAAGTTAAAAATTCAAATAGATATTAAAAAGAAAAAATACTCAGACATCTAGAAACTAAGAATAACACCTTGCATGTTGCTGAGACAAAGAGGAAATTGAAACCGAGAGAGACAGAAAGAGACAGGGAGAGATTGGAGAATAAGTGAGAATGAACTTAACACTTTTGTAACAGAAAATCACATCAAGGGAAAAATAAATACCAGAAAAATAACTGAAGGAAAGAAGCAATGGAATAAGAAGAAAAGAGAAAAGCAGTGAAATGTAGGGTTTAAAGGGCTCCAAAGGGGAAGTCAAATGGACCTGGGTTGCTTGTCTTCACTCCAACACACACAGCTCTGCAACCTTGGAATATCTGGTTAATTTCTCTGTGATCCATTTTCCCACGTTTCTCATCTGTAAAATATGGGTAACAGTGCCATTTTTATAGGGTTGTTGTAAAAATTAAATTCAATAATGTCTGGTAAAGCTTAAAGCACAGTGTCTGGTAAAAAACTGATAAAGGATGAATGAATCTTAAGAGTTTGAAGTGGTAGTTACTGTTTCTGTAAGAATGGTAGTAGTTATAGCAGTGTTACTAAAAGCTACAACTCTTAAAGGCAAACAGAACAATCAGAACAAGCCTCTGGTCAACCTTTTACCAATATAAGAAATATAAAATAGATCATTAAATATGAGAATGAGATTCTAGTAACTAACAGTACAGGAAACATTTTAAGTATATGGCAATATTACATATAGTTGTAGGATAAGAAATTTATCAATTTCAAGGATAGTTATTCCTCACGTGTGTGTGTGTGTGTGTACGCATGCGACTGTCTGTATGGGTATGAGTATGTATAAAGATGACACAACACACACTCACACACCCCTAAAACAGACAGGGTCAAAAGCAAAAGGAAACACGAATAAGTCATTAAAATTTCTCAAAGGTCCTCACGGATTTATTGATAAACCTGTCTAAATATTTAGGACATTTACAATCTCCACCCAACACCATAAGTTCTTAAGTACTAAAAAATTTTTAATTCATCCTATTTGTTTCTAATTTCTACATCTGAGAAAAAGTTTGAAATGGATTAGAAGAAAACATCAGAGAATATTTTTATAGGCTGAGAGTAGGGAATTATTTCTTAAAGGTAAAAAGCACTGATCACAAAGAAAAATATTTTAAAATCTGACTACATCAAAATGACAATTTTTTTATTTGAGGTATAACTGATGTACAATATTATGCAAGCTTTAGGTGTACAACATAGTGATTCACAATTTTTAAAGGTTATACTCCACTTATATTTATTATAAAATACTGGCTATATTCCCTGTGTTGTACAATATATCTTGTAGCTTGTTTATTTTATACATAGTAGTTTGTACCTCTGAATCCTTTACCCCTATTTTACCCCTCCCTCTTCCCTCTCCCCACTGGTAACCACTAGTTTGTTCTCTATATCTATGAGTCAGCTTCTTTTTTGTTATATTCACTAATTTATTTTATTTTTCAGATATCATACAGTACTTGTCTTTCTCTGACTGACTTAATTCACTTAGCATAAGGCTAAGTCTATCCATATTGTTGCAAATGGCGAAATTTCATTCTTTTTTATGGCTGAGTAATATTCCACTGTATATATGAACCACATCTTCTTTATCCATTCATCTGTTGATGGACACTTAGGTTGCTTCCACATCTTGGCAATTGTAAATAATGCTGGTATGAACATTGGGGTGCACGTACATGTTGGAATTAGTGTTTTCTCTCTCTCTCTCTCTCTTTATTATATATCCAAGAGTGGAATTACTGTGCCAAATGGTAGTTCTATTATTAGTTTTTGAGAAGCCTCCATACTGTTTTCCACAGTGGATGCATCAATTTACATTCCCACCAACAGTGCACAAGGGTTCCCTTTTCTCCACATCCTCACCAACATTTGTTATTTCTGGTCTTTTTGATGATGGCCATTCTGACAGGTGTGAGGTGATATTTCATGGTGGTTTTGATTTGCATTACCCTGATGATTAGTGATGTTGAGCAACTTTTCATGTTCCTGTTGGCTAACTGTATGTCTTCTTCGGAAAAATATATTCAGATCTTCTGCCCATTTTTTTAATCAAGTTGTTTGTTTTTTTGCTGTTGAGTTGTATGAGCTGTTGATGTATTTTGAATATTAACCTTTTATCTGTCATATCACTTGCAAATATTTTCTCCCTTTCAGTAGGTTGTCTTTCAGTTTTGCTGATGGTTTCCTTTGCTGTGCAAAAGCTTATAAGTTTGACTAGGTCGCATTTGTTTATGTTTACTTTTATTTCCTTTACTTTAGGAGACAGATCCACAAAAACAATACTACGATTTATGTCAAAGAGTGTTCTGCCTATGTTTTCTTCTAAGAGTCTTATGGTTTGGGTCTTACCTTTAGGTTTTTAGTCCATTTTGAGGTTATTTTATCAATATATGATGTTAAAGAATGTTCTGAAAAATGACACTTTTTGGCATGATAAAAATGCAATAAAGTTAAATAAAAAGATTAGAAAATATATGTGTGGCACTTCTAAAGACAAAGAATTAATTTCCAAAATACCTAAAGAGCTTCTACAAATTAACAAAGACAAGAACAACAGAAGAACAGAAAAAGAATGAGCAAAGATAATGACCAGGCGATTCCAAGATATATGATGCACAACATAAAAAATACAAATACCTCTATGTTCTCTAAAAATAACAAAAATCACAGCAAAACCAGGGAAAATACTCTGGAAGTATCCCTATCAACCATATTGCAGTGAAGTGATACTTTGGTTTTGACTCTCTCTCTCGCCATCCCCATCCCTGCACTGTATTAGGAAATGGAACATACATATATCTGTGTATCTTGCACTGAATGTGCTGGGCACATAGGCCCACAATCAATGTGGAACTGCTGAACTGAATTATGAATTATATTAGGGGCACAAGGAAAATGGTTATTTACAAAAGAGGAAATCTGACTAGAAAACTGACATATGGAAAAAGATTTAGGCTCCCCAGTGATCAAAAAATTGCAAATTAAAACAACCAGGCGTTACCATCTTTCACCTACTTCATCAGCAAGAAGTCAAACAAGATCACAGCCTGGTGGCCTCAAGCAACAGGGCAGCCAGGTTGTGACCACTCTCACCCCCTCACTGGAGCAGAAGTTGCTGAAGATTTACCATGGTGGCTTCAGCACTGCTGTTTCTTTGATTTGCTTACCAAAAAATGCAGTGAAAACCAAGTGTAAGCACCTTGGCTGCCAGAGACCCTGAATGCCCCATCTTTCCCTACTAGCAGTTACCGAAGAACCTCAGAAGGCCATTTTAATTTCCTCTCCCTGTTCATCTGAGATCTGGTTTCTCAGGCAGCCGAGGTGCTGGATGAACGCAGGGAAACCCATCCATCAATTCTGTGGCTGCCGTAGCATGGCGATTTTGAATCTTGCAGTAAAACAAGATTAATGGGCTTGACTTCAGTCGGTTTGACATTTCAGCAATGAGGGTTGTTTGCCAGGTTTCTACACCCCTTTCCTTCTTGTCTCCCAGCCATTTTGTAATCAACAGCCAGGTCTCTCCTGCTCCTTTGGATTCCTGAAGAGAAATCATGGAAAAGGAACAAGTATGGCAAGCTTGGAAAAGGCAAATCACTCTGATTTCTGCTCGCCTTCAAAAGCTAGTGGGGATTTCAGTGGGAAATGGACTCTCACAGCCATGGTGATGGGACCAAGCATTAATTGTTGAATTGTCTGAGTGATCATTTCATCCAGCCAAATGCGCCTGCCACGTATCCAGCACTGTGTGGGCAGCTGGGAGAGGGGAGAGGGAATATAGAAAGAATTCTAAGGTGTCTTCTCTAAAGGGGACTGAGGGCTGTTGGCATGGTTAGAGCTCAGGGACGTGGTTCTAAATAAAAGTACAAGGAAAGAGCAAATGGGTTAGAGAGCTGAGGACAGGCTTCTTGGGGAAAGTGGGATTTGAGTTTTACTTTAAAAGAAGATGGGGGGCTGGAAAAAGATGGCGGACTAGGAGGACACGGAATTCACGTCTCCGCACAGCTAGGGCACCTACCAGGCACTGGTAGGGGACCACAGACACCTAAGGGGATGGGAAGAACCCCCAGCGACCAGGTAGGATGTGGGGCATGGGGAGGACTGAGGGGGGAGGAGAAGTGGAGGCGGGATGAGACTGGCGCCCCTGAGGGGTGGCGGGGGGAGGGGAAGGGATCCCACGCCCAAAGGGGGTTAATTGGGGGACAATTTCCGGGGGGCCAGGTTTCCCCTGCCCACTTGGGGAGGAGTTCCTACACCCAGCGGGACTCACCCATGGTTAGGGGTCCAGTGGGGACAGGAGAGACCCTGGGGGAGACAGTGGGGAGGAGTGTAAAGTAACGGAAGGGAACACGGCCAGTGCGTTCCCTGGCCACTTAGGCACCAGGGAGCCTATTGGGCTCCCAGGCCTAAACCTCTGCCCTCGGAGCCTCCCTCCTGCCACGCAGAACCCAAGCCCCACCCCACACCCCCATCCAGGGCCCTACATCTACACTCGGAGACCCCCTTCAACTCGCTGGGCCTAAACCCCACCCACATACCCTCACCCAGGGCCTTACCTGGAAACTCCACACTCCAGAGGCCCTCCTTTCCTGGTGCTGCCTCTCCCCTTCCACACAGGTCCTAAGCAGAGGCCCCGCTCCTTGAATGTCGCCCCACCTAGGCCCCGCCCCAAGGCCTTTTCTGGCTGCTGTGTCCTGACCCTAGGCCCCACCCCACACTCAAACATCACCCCCAACCCTGCAAGGTCCACCCCACCCTAAACCCCTCCCCTGCCTAAGTCCCACCCCCACCTAAACCACACAACCATAGACAAGGCTTTTTTTTTTTTCCTCTTTTAGATTGGGGTTCTGTTTTACCTTGTTGATTCATCGTTGTTGATTCATTTATATTTTTATTTCTTCTAATAAATATTTTATTTTTCTAATTTTATTTTATTCTTTATACTTTGTTATTGTTCTCTCCTTTTGGCTTGTTCCCCCACCCTCACCTTTTGTTTTTCTTTTTTCTGTTGTGGTTTTATTTTACCTTGTTGCATTTGCTTCATTATTTATTTATTTATTTTTAACATCTTTATTGGGGTATAATTGCTTTACAATGGTGTGTTAGTTTCTGCTTTATAACAAAGTGAATCAGTTATACATATACATATGTTCCCATATCTCTTCACTCTTGCGTCTCCCTCCCTCCCACCCTCCCTATCCCACCCCTCCAGGCGGTCACAAAGCACCGAGCTGATCTCCCTGTGCTATGCAGCTGCTTCCCACTGGCTATCTACCTTACGTTTGGTAGTGTATATATGTCCATGCCTCTCTCTCGTTTTGTCACAGCTCACCCTTCCCCCTTCCCATATCCTCAAGTCCGTTCTCTAGTAGGTCTGTGTCTTTATTCCTGTCTTGCCCCTAGGTTCTTCATGACATTTTTTTAAAATTCCATATATATGTGTTAGCATACAGTATTTGTCTTTCTCTTTCTGACTTACTTCACTCTGTATGACAGACTCTATGTCTCTCCACGTCATTAAAAATAGCTCAATTTCTTTTCTTTTTACGGCTGAGTAATATTTCATTGTATATATGTGCCACATCTTCTTTATCCATTCATCCGATGATGGGCACTTAGGTTGTTTCCATCTCTGGGCTATTGTAAATAGAGCTGCAATGAACATTTTGGTACATGACTCTTTTTGAATTATGGTTTTCTCATAAACCTTGGAAAATTTAAGAAAATTAAAATCATATCAAGCATCTTTTCCAACCACAATGTTATGAGATTACAAATAAATTAGAGGAAAAAATGGTAAAAAACACAAATACATGAAGGCTAAACAGTGTGCTGCTAAATAACCAAGAGATCACTGAAGAAATCAAAGAAGAAATTTAAAAAATACGTAGAAACACATGACAACAAAAACACAACAATCCAAAATCTATGGGATGCAGAGAAAGCAGTTCTAAGAGGAAAGTTCATAGCAATTCAAGCTCACCTCAAGAAACAAGAAAAATCTCAAATAAACAATGTAACCTTACACCTAAACAACTAGAAAAAGAAGAGCAAAGAAAACCCAAAATTAGTAGAAGGAAAGAAATCATAAAGATCAGAGCAGAAATAAATGAAATAGAAAAAAAGAAAACAATAGCAAAGATCAATAGAACTAAAAGCTTTTTCTCTGAGAAGATAAACAAAATTGATAAACCTTTACCCAGACTTATCAAGAAAAAAAGGAAGAGGACTCAAATCAATAAAATTAGAAATGAAAAAGGAGAGATTACAACTGACACTGCAGAAATACAAAAGATTATAAGAGAATACTACCAGCAACTATATGCCAATAAAATGGACAACCTGGATGAAATGGACAAATTCTTAGAAAAGTACAACCTTCTAAGATTGAACCAGAAAGAATTAGAAAATATAAACAGACCAACAGGTAATGAAATTGAAACTGTAATTAAAAATCTCACGACAAACAAAAGTCCAGGACCAGATGGCTTCACAGGCGAATTCTACCAAACATTTAGAGAAGAGCTAACACATATCCTTCTAAACTTCTTCCAAAAAATTGCAGAGGGAGGAACACTCCCAAACTCGTTCTATGAGGTCACCATCACCCTGATACCAAAACCAGACAATGATATCACAAAAAAAGAAAATTATAGACCAATATCACTGAAGAACATAGATGCAAAAATCCTCAACAAAATACTAGCAAACAGAATCCAACAACACATTAAAAGGATCATACACCACGATCAAGTGGGATTTATCCCAGGGATGCAAGCATTCTTCAGTATATACAAAACAATCAATGTGATACACCATATTAACAAATTAAAGAATAAAAACCATATGAACATCTAAATAGATGGAGGAAAAGGTTTTGACAAAATTCAACACCAATTTATGATAAAAACTCTCCAGAAAGTGGGCATAGAGGGAACCTACCTCAACATAATAAAAGCCATATATGACAAACCCACAGTAAACATCATTCTCAAGAGTGAAAACTGAAAGCATTTCCTCTAAGATCAGGAACAAGACAAGGATGTCCACTCTCACCACTATTATTCAACATAGTACTGGAATTCCTAGCCACAGCAATCAGAGAAGGAAAAGAAATAAAAGGAATACAAATTGGAAAAGAAGAAGTAAGACTGTCACTGTTTGCCAATGACATGATACTATACATAGAAAATCCTAAAGATGCCACCAGAAAACTACTAGAACTAATCAATTAATTTGGTAAGGTTGCAGGATACAAAAGTAATGCACAGAAATTTCTTGCATTCCTATACACTAACAACAAAATATCAGAAAGAGAAATTCAGGAAACACTCCCATTTACCATCACAACAAAAGGAATAAAATACGTAGGAATAAACCTACCTAAGGAGGCAAAAGATCTGTACTCAGAAAACTATAAAATACTGATGAAAGAAATCAAAGATAAAATAAACAGAGGGAGAGATATATTTCCAAAGAGGACATAAAAATGACCAATAGGTACAGGAAAAGGTACTCAACATCACTAATCATCAGGAAAGTGCAAATCAAAACCACAATGAGATATCACCTCACACCTGTTAGAATGACTATTATCGAAAAGATAAGACATAATAAGTGCTGGCGAGGATGTGGAGAAAAGGGAACCCTTGTGCACTGTTGGTGGGAATGTAAGTTGGTGCAGCCACTATGGAAAACAGTATGAAGGTTCCTCAAAAAATTAAAAATAGAACCACCATATGATCCAGCAACTCCACTCCTGGGTATTTATCCAAAGGAAACGAAAACACTAACTTGAAAAGATATCTACACCCTCATGTCCATTGCAGCGCTATTTACAACAGTCTAGACATGGAAACAACTTAAGTGTCCATCTATTGATGAATGAATACAGAAAGAAAAAATATCTGTGTGTGTGTGTTTGTGTGTATGTGTATAAAATGAGATATTGATACCATTTGGCCACAATAAACAAGGAAATTCTGCCATTTGTGGCAACATGGATGAACCTTGAGGGCATTATGCTAGGCGAGGTAAGTCAAACACCACACGGTCACACTTATATATGGAATCTAAAAAAACAAAACAAAAAACCTAACTCATAGATACAGAGAACAGATTGGTGGTTGCCAGAAATGGTGGGGGGAAGGGTGAAATGGGTGAAGTCAGTTCAAAGGTATAAACTTCCAGTTACAAAATAAATAAGTCCTGGGGATGTAATGTACAGTACGGTGACTGTAGTTAATAGTACCTTATTGCTTGTTTGAAACTTGCTAGGGAGTAGATCTTAAAATTTCTCATCACAAGAAAAGAAAATTTGTAACCTTATTCATAATCATATTCATATGCATATTATTCATATTCACATTCATAGTATAATCAAGCATATGATACTGGCATAAAAACAGACACATAAATCAATGGAGCAGAATAGAGAGCCCAGAAATAAACTTACACATATATAATCAACTAATATTTGACAAGGATGTCAAGGTGTGGTGATGGGTATTCACTAGACTTATTGTGGTGTTCATTTTGCAAAACACACATATATCGAATCATTTGAATCATCACTTGAAACTAATATAATGTTGTATGTCAATTACATCTCCATTTAAAAGAATTTACTTAAAAACGGATATGGAATGACCAGCAAGATATTAATTAAGTGAAAAAGCTAGGTATAAACCAATATACCATGCGTGTAATATATATATACATATATATACACACATACACACATATATACATATAATTAATATATACACACATATACATACATATTCATATATGTACCTATAATCTGGATATGCATGCAATATCTCAGGTAGGATATATAAGATTCCAGTATCACTAGTTGCCTTTAGAGAAGGGCAGTAGGTGATGGGGGCCAAGGAAGGGGGAGGGATCCTTTCTTTTCCCTATGATCCCTTCTGAGTGTTTTAAATTTGGTATATATGTGTATATTGCCCACTTAAAAGCAAATAGGGAAAATTTCTGAAAAATATGTCAGAAACTATTCCCACTAAAACAACTACCAAAAAACTATTACAAACAAAAAGCAAACACTCTAAATAGGAAGTCAATTGGGCAAAAGACGAGACCAAACAATTCTCAAAAGAAGAATGGTCAGGGACTTCCCTGGCTGTCCAGTGGTTAAGACTCTGTGCTTCCAATAGAGGGGGCATGGGTTCGATCCCTGGTTGGGGAACTAAGATCCCACAGGCTGTGCAGCGTGGCCAAACAAACAAAAAACGGTAATAAAGGTGTATTACAGAGAGCAGTCAAAATAAATGTCAACAATTGGTCCGTTTCACAGAGAAACAGCCCCCAAACCCCACAGTTTCTCAACCCAAAGTGCAGGACGGGCCAGTGATCGGCTTAGATTCTCCAGCGTGGATCCCTAGAGGGAGGGGGTAAAGAGGAAAGGAGGGAGTTAGGAAGGAGCGAAGTAGGAGAAGGAGGGAAAGAGATAAGGATGGAGGGATGACACCTGATCTGGTCCTTGGGTGGGGAGTGACAGGCGGGAGACTGGGACAATTTTCTCCCCTGAGTGGGAAACAGGATCCGAGGCTACATGTTCACTTTTCCAATCTAAGGCTTATCATCCCTTACAGTATTTATAATCACAGCCCCATGCAAACTTATGTGACTTTTCTTCCCTTTCCCTGTTTTAAAGTAAAACCTTAATGAGTCAAAGAACAGAGCCTTCAGGAAGAGATTCTGAATGAGCTCAACTGCCTCCTTCACAAGTTAACTGTTTCTAGAATAGTCATAATGGCAATTAGAAACAATCCAAATGTTCAATAATTACAAGCTGTTGGTTGCTCTGCTCTACTTTTCATCTCACCTCATTGAATTCCCCCAATAGCCCTATAAGTTAGGATTTATTTCCATTTTATAGATGAAGTGGTGGAGGCTCAGAGCATTTCAATAACTTTCCAGGCATCCCACACGCCAAACGTGGGGTGGCCAGGGTTTAAAACCAGGCTGCACGGTCCTCTTACATGATTTCCATATGGAGACCATTTTCTCTCTACGTCACAAGGCCGTACAAATAGTGTGGAAGGGATGGCCACATTTATAGCCAGGGATAGGCATGTCCCACCCCACCTGTCACCACACCCCACATGGATCAGAGCCAGAGTGAGGAGACAGAGCCAGGACGGGTCACTTGCTGACATTAGCACAAAGAGAAATGATTAACAAATCAATGAGATGAGTTTCCATGGACGCCATCCACCTAAAGTGATATCAGTGTGCTCCTGGATGGATGAAGGAGCTTCTGAAATCTTAATAACCAGCCTCAAGGAAGACAGGCTGTCAGGCTGAAAATTGTAAGATCCCATTGTTCAACCTTTGTTTAAACACCACTGGGCCAGGCAGTAGAGTGGACAAGAAGCTCTATTGCAGCCAACAAAGCTTCTGTTGACTAATAAGGAATTTAAGAAAAGTGAAGTTGGATGAGTCACTAGTACTTGTCCGTATCTATCCAGGAGTGAGACCTATCTGAAAAGCATCACCCCAGACACTACACGTCATCTCTCGTCAGTCCTCATGTCACTGCGCCTTTGTGCTATTTGATCACACCTGCCCTCTCGTCTTCCTTTCCTGCCTCTCTGTGTTACTCTCTCAGTGTCCTAACCTGGGATCTCTTCTCTGAACACCCCAGTTGTTTGTCCGTCTTCCACTTCCTCTAGTGACCAGGACTTTCCAGGAATGCCTACTGACAAGCCCCAAGCAGCATGTTCAGTCGTTACCCCATCTCCACCTGATGTCTCTCTAGCACCTGTAACCTCCTCCAAGCTGAAATCACCTTCCCCTCCTACCCTTCTGTCTCCTCCTTCAGTGCCTATCTTGGGTAAAGAGACCACCATCCTGGACCTAGAGACCATCACACAGAGTGCAGTAAGTCAGAAAGAGAAAAACAAATATCGTTCAATATCACTTATATGTGTAATCTAGAAGAATGATACAGATGAACCTATCTGCAAAGCAGAAACAGAGACACAGACGTAGAGAACAGACGTATGGATACCAGGGCGGGGTGGGGGGGAAGGGGGAGTGGGATGAATTGGGAGATTGGGTTGACGTATATACACTACTGATACTCTGTATAAAATAGATAACTAATGAGAACCTACTGTATAGTACAGTGAACTCTACTCATTGCTCTGTGGTGACCTAAATGGGAAGGAAATCCCCCAAAGAGGGGATATGTGTATATGTATAGCTGATTCACTTTGTTGTACAGCAGAAACTAACACAACATTGTAAAGCAACTACACTCCAATAAAAATAAATAAATAAATAAATAATAAATAAGAGACCACCATCCTTCCAAGCACCTGAAGGAATAGACTCAACCATTCCTTTTATTCATCTCCAGCGTTTCATCAGTAATCATTTTCTAATTGATCTGCTTCCTCAACATCTCATAGATCTAGCATCTCTTTTCCATCTCCGTTTATACAACCTCGGTGTGGGTCCCATCATCTTGAAGCTTGCTCTATTGAAAGTACCTCCTAATTCGTCTTTTTGCAACTTACCTAACCCTAGCTATGTGCCATCATTAGTGCTAACTTTCTACAAATCCAATCATGCTTTCACTGTTTAAAAGCCTCCATTGTTCCTGAGTCCACACAGCCCATTAAAATCTGACCTCATCTCTGTTTTATTCTTGTCCTTGTTCCCCTCCCTCCTCTGTCTCACTGCCCCTTGTCACTCACAGAAGGCAGTGTCCAGCCTCCGGTTTCTTGGTTGGGACCCTCATGTCCCCTCTCCAGTCAGGGGAGACCCACTCTTCCTTCCACACTGGCTCTGATTCCCTCCAGAGGGAAAGCCTTTCCTGACTTCCTGGAGAACACCCCTCTCCTCTGCTATGTGCCCACAGCTCTTTGTTCATCAAGATAAAGAAGACGAGGGATCAAAATAACAGGAGCCAACTCTTCCTGGGTGCTTGTGAGCCATGCACTGTGCTCATCGCTAACTTAGTGCCTTATCTCGGTGAATCCTCACCATAGCCTTCCGAGCCCACCTGCTTTAAAGGCGAAGAAGCCATTATCAGCACGTGTGTTCCGTATCCTCTGTTTCCTTACCTGTCTCCCCATTAGATTGTATATGAGCTCCTGGGGATAGAAACGGTGATGTGTATATTCTATTCGCAGTGCCTGGCAAAGACCAGACACGTGATGAAAAGCTCATTAACCCCTGAATGGAGGGAGGAAGAGAGGGCGGGGCGATAAAAGGGAAGCGAGAAGGATAGAAGAAAAAACAAAGGAGAAGGAGAAGGAGAACATTCCAGACTCTTATCACAGCCTCAACCTGCAATTCCACAGGAAGATCCTGCTCCCTTTGCTCCAACTTCACACATACCAAGCATCCTTCTGACTTGCAATCTGTCTCCTGAGCACACCTTCCCTGTCACTGGTCCAGGCTCTCCAATAACAAATTAAGAAAGTATCGCTGGACTATACTTGGCCTCCCGTGGGTTTTTAAAGTTTTCTTTTATATTTATTTTATTTATCATTATGTGTTTTTTGCTGCGTTTGGTCTTCATTTGCTGCGCGTGGGCTTTCTCTAGTCATGGCGAGCGGGGGTTACTCTTCGTTGAGGTGTGCTGGCTTCTCATTGCGGTGGCTTCTCTTATTGCAGAGCACGGCCTCTAGGTGCGTGGGCTTCACTAGTTGTGGCATGGCGGGCTTGGTAGTTGTGGCTCGCAGGCTCTAGAGCACAGGATCAGTCGTTGTGGCACATGGGCTTAGCTGCTCCGCGGCGTGTGGGATCTTCCCGGACCAGGGCTCAAACCTGTGTCCCCTGCATTGGCAGGTGGATTCTTAACCACTGCGCCACCAGGGAAGCCCCTCCCGTGGGTTTAATGTGACTTGTGTTCCCCGGATCTGGCTCCTCTGTGTGACCAAATAAAGCCAAGGTTAAGATCATCCAAAGCTGGTTCCAGACCTCGTGCGGCCTCCAGGAAGGTGTAAATCTGCCTTGCCCTGTTCTACCATCCCCCAGGCTACGCCTAAACACTTTCTCTGTCTCTCCCCCACTGTCTCTCAAACCACCTTCACCACAAATAGACAAGCGATGCACCAAAACTTGACTTTCCCATTATTTCAGTTTCCCTCCCTAGACAGCTCTTGGGGCCTAAAGTTGATCTCATATTCAGATCTATGTACGTCATGTTGACAGAAGTATCCAGGCTGGCTGGCTCAACAAGCTGAGTCTTTCTTGCATTAAAGCAACAAAGAAGCTGGCTTCTGATTAACAAGGAAATGACTAGATGGGAGAAATTTCCCAGGCTCCCATCCAACAATTCATATAAGGTCAGAAGAGGGTACTGTTCAGAAGGCAACGCCACAATATTGACTTCCTGAGATGATATATCGGAGCAAGAAGAAGGACTTAAAGAAATCAATCTCACTGAGCTTGGCTGCACAGAACTGGTTTTGTTGTGTGATGTAGCCCCAAAAGCTCAGTTACTTCTTTAATGCATGTGAGTCTGTGCCTCGTTTTTCATTAAATCTGTCATTTGACAAATGCAGGTTTCCACATGGCCATCCCCGGGGGTGGCTGGCTGGGAGAAGGCCTGTCTGGAATGGCCATTTTGGGATCCAAGGGAAATTAAAGTATACCAAGGCCATAACAAAGGCCCTGTGCAGCCTGGGGCTGGGGTAGGGACACAGGGTCAGGCTTGGTCATTGTTCCGCATTAGGGGGAGCCTGTTCCAGGGTCTATAACCAGACCAAGAACACAGGGGAATCAGGTCTATTCCAGTCCCTTCCTTTAGCTGATGAGTTTGCTTTTCTCCAAGGAAATGAAAGGGAACAGAAAAAGATTCAGCACATATTAAGCACTTACTGTGTGCCAGCCACTGGGCATTGTACTCTCTATATACCATCTCATTTAATTCCTACCACAGCACTTTGATCAGGACATTCTACTTCATGGATGAGGAAACTGAGGCTCAGAGCTGGTAGAACTTCGCCCAAAGCCACATAGCTAGGAAGAGGTGTTGCTGGAACTTGGGGTCAATTTCCTTTGGCCTGTGTGACTTGTGCTCCTGGATAATTTTGGCCAGAGGGACAAGGACTAGTCTTACAAAAGGGTCTCCCAGGCCATTAGATGTCTTCAGGCCCAGAGGAGACCCTGTTACAGAATGAAACTTCCCAGTGAAAGGTGATTCAAATCCTGTAATTCATGCTGTCTGCACAAAATAATCTCACACATTACAAGGTTTCATACATGCATAAAAAATTATTTAAAGTGAATCTATCCATTGATACTTAGATAGATAAGATGTTTATATACTTGATATTAACCAGGTCAGTCTGTGTGTTTTGTATTTATATCTGAAACAAGGCATGTGTCCAACACGCACATGACAACACAATAATATCTTACATGATACCATGGTTAATAGGAAATGCAGTCCTAGCAAAACAATGAAGATGTGTTTGATGAAAAAATATTCTATACTACTTTAATTTTTAAGTTTAAGTTTAAAGTAATTTAAAAAATAAATAATTCAGTTCCTCAGTTGTACTAGTCACATTTCAAATGCTCAATAATCATATGTAGCTAGTGGCTGCCACATTGGATACCACGATTTTATATTACTTTAGTTCTACTTTCTTATTAGCCTTCCAAAAATTAGTTCTTTTTGATATTATTAGTTTGACAATAAATGCTTATTTAGATAGCTTCTTATATCCCAAATGTTCTTTTGCACCCAGTGTTTTTCATATTGTATTATATTCTTTAGTACTTGTTTCAATAATGATCTATAAGTAGTAACCTTTTATTCAGACTTTGAAATTTTTCTCTTATATTCTCTCTCTTGAATAATAACTTACCCAGGTTTGGAATTATAAGTTGTCAGTTATTTTTCCTCAGTACTTTGAAGAATAACATTTAAATTTTTATAGTCCCTAATGATGTTGAAAAGAAGTCTTCTGTCATTCTAATTACGAGAAGTTTTTTGCTTTGTTTTTAGTTTAATGACTTTTTTGCTTTTAAGACATTTTGTTGTTACTGGTCTGTCATCTCATTATGCTATGACTAGTTATGGAGTTTATCTTGCTCTGTGTCAATGCACTTTTTCAATGAACAGAATTGTATCTTTAACTTGGAAACTTCTCATCTACTATTTTTGCAAATATGTTCTCTGCCCACTCTTTCTGGTACCCTTATTAAATACATGTGAATCTTCTCTTTTCTTTTATGTCTCATATTTTTAATCTCTAAACTCTGTGCTATACTCTAGGTGGGTTTCTCAGATCTATCTTCCAGTTTACTAATTCTTTCTTTAGCTCTGTTTAAACTGCTATTTAACTGATCCAGTGTGTTTTTCAGTTTAATGACTGTAAATTTAATGACTATATATATATCTTATCTATGTAGGTTCTGTTTTTTCCTATATACTTTTTAATGTATTGTTTAGTTCTTCCATTATTTTAATCACTTTAAACAAATTTATTTTGTGGTCTCAAATGGTTTTAATATTTCTAATTGTTTGGGCAAAAATCCTATTTTTTTGTTGTATCTGCTTTACCTCACAGTGATCCAATTCCTTATGCAGTTTGTAGTTTATTATTGTGAGCTCATATTTACTAGATATTGTTTTTTTCCCTGAGATGTCCCATATGCCATAATTTTGGACGTATCTTACAGAAGGATATTTTATTTTGTTGGAGCCCCAGGAATTCTGTCCATCCTTGATGCTTGCAGTTTACACATCTGGTGGCTAGTAAAACCCCATAACCTATACCATGTAAGGTATAGGCTTGGGACTTCAGTTTCTACTCAGAGCCCCAGGTGTGTAGCAAGCTCCCCTGCAGTTTCTCTGGGCTAGTGGATAGAATTTCTATTGCTTCTTTTTATAGAGTAATCCTAGCATGTTCAGGTTCTTTATACAGTTTACTGCCTCAAACATGCCTAATATTTATACTGGGACAGGTTTTGTCCCAGTATAAATATTAGAACCCTCAGTACCTATATCTGGTCCCCCTACCTCTTAGGGTTTACACTGCATCTGCTCAAGTGACCTCCTTCATTCCTAGAACCTAGGGACTTCTCTCCCTGTTTTCAAGCTTGGCTACATATTTCAGAAAAATTATATCATTTTTTAAAATTTTATTATTTATTTATTTTTGGCTGTGTTGGGTCTTCGGTGCTACGCACGGGCTTTCTCTAGTTGCAGCGAGTGGAGGCTACTCTTCGTTGCGGTGCATGGGCTTCTCATTGCAGTGGCTTCTGTTGTTGTGGAGCATGGGCTCTAGGCGCACGGGCTTCAGTAGTTGTGGCACGTGGGCTCAGTAGTTGTGGCTCATGGGCTCTAAAGTGCAGGCTCAGTAGTTGTGGCGCATGGGCTTAGTTGCTCCATGGCATGTGGGATCTTCTTGGACCAGGGCTCGAACCTGTGTTCCCTGTATTGACAGGCGGATTCTTAACCACTGTGCCACCAGGGAAGCCCAGAAAAATTATACCTTATAAGCAAATGAGCGTGTTTTTTGTGGGAAGAAGGTATACACCCATGTCTCCATGCAAAGGTTTTTGTCTTGGATGTTCCTCCAGCAACATTTGAATTATACAGTATGAGCAGAAAGAGAAACAGCATTTATCAAGCCAAGGGGAAAAAAAAGTCTTATTACTGTCTTCCCTCAAAATTGAAAAATACTGTTCAAATTCTTTCTTCCAGGGCAAGAATGTCTTTTCAGATCTCTTACAGATGTGGACAGAATTTGTTAACTCTTAGCTGCTCTTACTGACAAAACCATTAAGGCACTCCTGTGCCTGCCCTGCCCTCTCCGAAAGACCTTATTTTAAGAGCAGGGCAGCTCAGCAGGAACCACAGAGAGCAATTCCGTCCTTAAACTCAGAAGCCCTCGTATATATCACTCTAACACTTGGTTTTTCTTATTCCTAAGGCCAAAGAAATGACAGCTTGAAGAAAGAGAGAGTGGTATGAGAATAAGTTCCAAAAAGCAATTGATTCATGTGGAACTCTCAGGAATGCTTTTGTTTGTTCCTTTAGGACTGTAGGGAGGTGGATAGATAGTCTGGCCGGTTGGCAGGGGCAGAAGTCAGTTATACATCCCATATAAGCTGAGTCCAAACACACACACCAGCTGCTTTCTCCCCTCTGGTCCTGGGACATAGCCGTACTCTAAGTTGCCTCTTTCCGTGTTACCTCCAAGTGCATTAAGGTAAAAGAATATGGAAAAATCCATTTACTCCTTTAGGGAACAGAGCTTGATAAAAACCTTTATCACAGTTTTGTGTACTTATCCGTACTTACCTGTCAGGATCCTTTGACTTCAAGCAACAGAATTGATTCTAATTTAAAAGGAATTTTTTTGCAGGAATACTAGGAAGCTTGCTTTCCTTGTGTCAGTCTTCATATTCCCAGGCAAGAGAGTCTAAATGGCATCACTTGGGTCACATGTCTATCCCTTGGTGATGGTGGGGGTGGGGAAGGAGATGGGGTATCATTACTGACAGAATCAACCATTCCACAACGAACGGGGAAGGGATACAGGAAGATAAAAATCAACAAACCTCCAAGGCCTTATGGGAACCAGATACAGCTACTGGGGCTGGAGCCTTCACATTCATACTGAGACAAGATAATGGACTTAAATTACTTAGCACAGGACCTGGAATATAGCAGGTACTCAAAAATATATTTTAGTTCCCTTCTTTCTTAGAACTTTACTTTAAAAAATACACCTTGGGCTTTCTTGGTGGCTCAGTGGTTAAGAATCCACCTGCCAATGCAGGGGACACAGGTTCGAGCCCTGGTCTAGGAAGATCCTACATGCTGCGGAGCAACTGAGCCCGTGCACCACAACTACTGAGCCTGTGCTCTAGAGCCTGTGAGCCACAACTATTGAAGCCCGCACACCTAGAGCTTGTGCTCCACAACAAGAGAGGCCACCACAGTGAGAAGCCCACACACCGCACCGCAACGAAGAGTAGCCCCGGCTCGCTGCAACTAGAGAAAGCCCACGCGCAGCAACGAAGGCCCAATGCAGCCAAAAAAAAAAAAAATTAAATTAATTAATTAATTAATTAAAATAAAAAATACACATTCGCAACACCTCTAATCTTTTCTAATGTAATGTGATTATTTATCTATCACTTAGTTATTGAACAACTGAGTTTCAGGTGTTGTGCTTGGTGCCATGACCAGCTATGTCCTGGAGTGAGATGTGGCCCCTGGGAGTAGAGAATTTGGATTGGAAGAATGTGAGGGGTGGAAAGGACCTTAGAAACCATCAAATCAGAATTTCTCTTTTTCAAATGGGAAAAAATGAGGCCCAGAAGTGATAAATGACTTGCCTATGGTCAAAAGGACAATTTGTGATGTTGTCAAGGGTGGGACCCAGGTTTCTTAACTCAGTGAGATACCCTAAGTAAAGCACCCAGTGCTGGACCTGATGTATAAGATGTTTCAGGGCTTGGGAGCTTCCTCTTATCTTCCAAACTCTAAGATAAGAGCCTGTAGGGACCAAACAATAAATAAATGAGTAAAGTAAATAAATGAGGCAAGCGTTAGAAAACCTTCACAGTGAAAGGAAGATGGTTAAGGACAAATGACCCTCGGCTCAGTGGTGGGACTGAGGCAGACTAGACTTCCCACATCCTATCCGAATCCAGGATTGGCCTCTACCAGCCCCAGCTGGCTGCTGCCATGCTGTGATGTAAGCCCAGTGATGCAAGATCTCTAATTTTTCAAGAGAAGCTCATATTTGGGTATTTATATGAATTCTCCATGTTTTAAAATGTTGCTTCAAATTACTTTTTATTGTAGCTTCACAAAACATAGTTTGGGTTCACTCTAACCTCGGGGCTACCTAATTTACCTTCCAGGAGTTTCTATAGCCTGAAACTCTGTGGAAAGAATTCAAGGGATCTGTGAACTTGGTTGGGAAAAAAATTATATCTTTATTTTCACTTACCTCCAGCTTAAATTTAGCATTTAATTCCATTTTAAATGTAGGTTACAAGTCTCATTATCAATACCTGTAACTTTTGTCCCCAGTAGAAATCACAGATGCTTTTATAAGGCAAATCAGTTGTCATAGATATTTAGAAATATAGTTTACACTCCCACTACTTTGAAATTAAGTGGATATTAAACTCTCCCCTGGATCTCAATCTTCCTGCCTGCAAAGGCCACAGCCGACCAATGATTGAGCATGCCTGCACCTGGTAGAAGTTGATGAGGTTGTGCGATTTGGTTACTCCCAGGGGATGACCTAGTCACCTATGTGGCTTTCCATCATTCCCTCTATCTGCAATTGCTGGTTGATTAATATGAGAAAGACGTGAGTCAAAGATTATCCCAGGGTAAAACGTTCAATTCAAGCTAGGCCACGACCAGTTCATTATGTTTTTAAAAAATAAAACTTAACTTTAACTTTCCTGAATTTTAAACACATTTCCTCGTTATTTAATGGGTTAATAAAGAAGTACAAAGTGACTATATCTCATATTCTTCATATCATTTTTAGCATTTCTATAATTATATATTAATACATTTGGTTAACTCTGTAGTCCTTTGAATTTTATTTTATGCATTTAAAAACTTGATTCCACTATCTAAAATATAACACAAATGAGCTTATCTATGAAACAGAAACAGACTCACAGACATAGAGCAGGCTGGCGGTTGCCAAGAGGGAAGGGGAGTTGGGGAGGGATGGATTGGGAGTTTGGGATTAGTAGATGTAAACTATTATATATAGGATGGATAAACAACAAGGTCCTCCTGTATAGCACAGGGAACTATAGTCAATATCCTGTGATAAACCCATAATGGAAAATAATATAAAAAAGAATGTATGCATATGCATAACTGAATCACTTCGCTGCACAGCAGAAACTAATGCAACATTGTAAATCAACTATACGTCAAGAAGAACAAAATTTTTAAATAAAAAAAATTTTAAAAACCCCGACCATGCTACTATGCCCTGGAAAGCTAAAGTGAAAACAAAAACAAACAAAAAACAAAAGACTTGATTCCGCTAAATGCCATGTGGTATCCTGGATGGGATCCAGGAACAGAAAAACGATTAGTGGAAAACTGATGAAATCTGAGTAACATCTGGAGTTTAGTTCATAGAAATGTAGCATTGTTAATTTCTTAGTTTGATATCTATACCATGGCTATGTAAGATGTTAACAGTAGGGGAATCTGGGAAGGGCATACATGAATTCTTTTACTACCTTTGCAACCCTTCTGTAAATCTAAAATTATTTCAAAATAAAAAGGTTAGAAAATACTCTCACATTTCCAAAAAAAAAAAAAAAAGTCCATAGCCTCATGAGACTGCTGAAGGAGTCCACAATGCAGAAAAAATTAAGAATCTGTGCAAGGTAAGACAGGTTTTCTTAGAGCCAGGGCTATATTGATGGGAATTTGGGCTAAGCTAGAGGGTGGACACTGGTTCAAGTCCAGCAGGATCTCAGAGGAAAGAAAAGGATCTGACTGCATTCAGGGAACTTCTGGGATCTTAACCAGGCATCCTAGACTCCCTTCAATCAAAGCAGAGCCTCATTTCCAACCAGTCTCCAGAATACTTCTCAAATTTCAGCTATGATGAGATACTGGCTCCCTCTCACTTCCGTGTCTCTGATTCTCTGACTTCTTTTCTGGATCAAATCATATTTTTCCAAGATTCAGTTTACTCACTACCTTAGGAAGCTGTCCTTGATCTCCTACTATCACATCCCTGCCTGCATCCAAGCTGGGACGCATGATTCCACACGTGTGGCGATTCCTCGGGGATTCCACAGAGCCCAGGGCTTCCACCCATGTGGCATTTTCATGTCCTAGTGTGTTCATGTCTTCCTTTGTCATCCCCCTCACTAGGCTGTGGGCTCCTCCGTGGCAGAACTGTATCCTGCTCATCTCTGTATTCCACAAACAGACTCCCTGAGATGAAGTAGGTACCCATTTGTTGAAGGAGTGGGACAGGCAAAGACTCCGTGTGGAGAAATTAAGAAACAATGTCTTTAAGGGCAATAACAGGCATGTAAAGGCTTCCTGAGACCTTGAACTCTTGTGCTACTCAAGTCCAGGCCTGGGAGCTCCTGAACTCCTTCAGAGGACCCCAACAATATTAGGGACCATGTTATCAACCTTAGCAGGACCCCTGAGCCCCAGAATCAGCATTCAGATCCAGATGTGTTCCCTGCACTAAGAATCTCCTGGCCTCACAACTCCTGGAGCTTAGGAAGTAGGATGGGGTTTTTCTCTCCTTGCCCGACCCAGAGGAATGAGAAGGAAACCCTTGTTCCAGAAATAAGCTCCACAGACCTCTATCTCCAGCCCAGCTGTCCCCCACACCCACGTCAGCCCCACAAGGTTTCCATGCCTGGCTGGTCTCTGTGCCCACTGACTCCAAAACAGTCCCCTCTGTAACGTCTGAGACCCTCCTGAAAGGGGGAAGCTTCGTGGCAAAGAAAACAGGCTTTGCAGTCCATGGAACACGGGTTTAAAATCTGGCTCCATCCCTTGGCAACTCTCTGAAAGGGAAAGCTGCTTGCTCTCTCTCTGTCTCAGCTTCTGAATCTAGGGTAGGAGTGGACATAGGACCATGTGACCATACATGAGCTACTGCACGTGAAGGGTTTGGCATGACCACAGAGAGCGGCTGTAACAAATATAAAAGGCATCCTTTGCTAGTAAGAAGAACAAAGTCTAACAAGGAAGATAGACAAATTAAAAAAACAAAACTATCAATGTGCAGTAAACTGTGTGGTCTACTAGAAATAGATGGAAAGAAGTCCCAGGAGCCATGGTAACCCAAAGTTAGTGACGTCTGACCTGTAATTTCAGAGATGGGCCAGGAAGGAGTCAGTGGTGGTGGTGGAGGGGGAGGGTACATATTGACAATCCTAGAGATGAGACAAAAGCAAGGCCTTTCTAGGGAATTACAAATAGTTCAACAGGGTCAAGAGAGGGCCTGAGCAGTGGGTGCTGCCTGAAACATGAAGCCAGAATGTTCAGCTCAGCCTCCCCTAATCCCCTGGCATTTGCTAGGGCCTCAGATGGGGCTCTTGCCTCAAAGCCTTGATGATACTGCAGTTCTACCTCGGGCTGAATTTGCCAGAGACTCTTGTGCAATTTCTTTTCTGGATTTTATAGCAGATCATCGTCAGAGGGGTCTTCCTCTGTGTCTCTCAGATGCTGTTCCCCATCCTTTATTTGGCAAGGTTTTTTTTGGTAGAACCCATTTCCATCCATGTGGCACTCTCATGCCCTAGTGCGTTCATCTCTCTCCTTGTCATCCCCCTCACTAGGCCGTGGGATCCTCTAGGGCAGACCTGTAACCTGCTCATCTCTGTATCCCAGGAACAGACAGCATCCCTGAGATGAAGTAGGTACCCGTTTGTTGAAGGAGTGGGACAGGCAAGATATGATCGTTAGCAAAGAAGATGGTTGTAAGCAAACAAGGTGGGAAGACTGCCCTTGATCTGACTTTCTGTCTCCTTTTGAAATAGCCAAATGCCTTCCTTAGATCACAGTCGAAGATAAATGGACATGTGCAGATCCCAGTGTAGTTCCCAGATTCCAGACAACGTCTATCTACTGGAACTCTAGTGAAACTTCAACCCTGGATGCCATTTCTCTAATATCACGGACTGGGGGAACTTTGAAATTCCTGTTCCTAGCATACACTGACTGCTTTCAGAGGTTTCCCACTCTTTCAGGAATTGCACTTCCTGCGATATGATGTGTCACTTCCTTTCCTACTTACCACAGGGTTCTTTTCTGGGAGTTTGCTGTCAATAAAGCAGAAGTAGCGGGCAGCCCATGAGGAAACAAGAGCCGGAACACTTCATATATCACGCGGGCCGTGGGCAGTTTTCTAGGTGGCACAATCCCTGGTCACTGGATCAAGAGAAAGATACAGGAGGCAGCTGGGTACCATCTTTCCATGAGCCTTCAGGTGGCCTTGGCATCATGCCGCATAGCCCAGGACTTCCATGGGAATCCTGGTGGGGGTCCCTTGACCCAGCTCCACCGACTCGGCGATTAGTAGAGCTCCACCCAGATTCAGACACAGGTATGTCTATCAGCCCTAGGCGTAGGGGGAGTGAATCTCTATTTTCGATGTACCTTCACAGGTATAATGGGGGCTGTGGAGAAGCTGTGATGAAGGTTGCTGGGCAGACATTGTTATAGACCTAAAGCCACCAGTGGTCTGTTACTAACAAATCTGAGGACATTTTCTGGCCTCCTCTTCTTGGATTCTCTGTGTTTCAGACACTGTCAGCTGTTTCCTCCCCATCTGCTCCCACCTCTACTCCAGCTCTGCCTCTGCATACTGCTGCAGAAACATCTGCAATTCTCTGGACCCGTGGCTCCCACTCTTCTGAGACTTTCCACACTTCCTTCTTTTTGGCCATTCCTCTGCCCCTTGCCTATCTAGAAGACTCTCTCATTGTTAAATACCCTTGACTGAGGTTAAGTTTCCTCGGCTCTCCCACAACATGAGCCAAAACAGAACTAAGTTGACTCATGGACACAGAGGTATATTTCTTGCACACATGAGTTTGCAGTAGAAGATGTATTGCCTCTCTACGCCCCTCTTGGTCTAGACTTGGGATACTTAACAGAGGGGTCCATGTCTTATTCACCTTTATCTCTCTAGCGTCTCTTATGGAATTATATAAGTGCTCAATGAATGTGTACTGAATAACAGTTTTAAATTAAAAAATGATTCTCAATTATCTTAGCATATTAAACTGACATTCTTGACTGGCCATCTGACTTCTCCATCCGGTGAGGATGTCCTCAAAGGCAAACACTATGTTATTGCCTCTGGATTCCATTCCCGACGTTTAACTCAAGGCTGGGAGCATAGAAGACAGACACTCAGAGATGATTGGCCGATCAAAGGAATGGATGAAGAAGTACATGAAAGAGTATGCTGGTGGGAAAGAGAAAAAAGGAAAGCTGCCTCTTTCTGAAACTTCCTAGCTGATTTCCTCATCCATAAAATAAAGATAATATCTATTGCACGGAAATGTTTTGACGAGGAAGTTAAAGGCAACAGCATTTGCGAAAAGACTTTGCAATTCAAAGCATGCAGGAGGCATCTTAAAAATGTGAAAAACAAAACAATCAAAAATCTTACTCATTGATTACCTACAGATATGCCATTTGAAATATTCATTCCCCCCCCCCAGATCCAAAACAAGAATAATAGTCCCTGTCTCTGTGGAATGAGATCTACTTGGAATTCCTTATAGGTGCATAGATTACAATTGCAATGTTGGTTAAAAAAGAAATAAAACAGAAGAAATTCCCTAGAGAATAATGTTTTTTTTTTAAAAAAGGAATCCAAAGTCAACCCCTAAAATGTTTATTTAAAAATTGAAAATTGTGAGCCCTATTGCAAATATAGTACTGTTAGATTACCTGACATTATGATTCATAAAATATCACCAGGCTGCTCAAGTACATATTATAAATCGTCTTCCAGACACCTGGCTGGACACTGTCTCTGACGGCTGTTTCCACAGCCAGGAGCGTCGTCAGAGTTGGTGGGCGCCTCACCTCGGGAGCTATGACTCATACAGACCCGCTGGGAAATTCAGTCATTAGAAGCAGTGCAGTAAGGCTACAAAATGGCAGAGCAAGGGGTCCCCTTGGAGGCTTTCTCCATGCTTGCCAGCAGGGGTGAAGTGCATTCTATGGCATTTGAGGTCACATAGCCTCCCAACCTGCATGCTTCCTTTTCTCCACTGTAGCCTCCAGGGGAGGGGGGGATGGATTACTTTGCTCAGAAGGCAGAATCAGCAGATGTTACTGATAGGGGACTGGAATTCTGCACTGTGGCTACCACACAAGGCTTTTTTTTTTTTTTTCAAAGCCAAAGCAGCATCAGTAAAGGTTTTAGCAATAAGCCTGCAGTTGCCATTTTAATAGATTCAGTGTTGGGTCATATGCAAGATCTGCTATTTAAGATGTGCGTTTACAGGCCACCATTGAAAATAGCTGCCTTTAAAATTCCTTGGGCTTCAGACCTTCTGCACGGGGCAAGACTCTGTCACCAGAGTTGTAGCTTTTATCAGCATCTGTCTTCCCTGGTCTGCTGGAGACCCTGACCTCCTATTGCAGACATCTCTACTAGGGCATGGGATATGACATTTGCCCCCTTTTTGTCTCTGATAGCAAATGAGAGATCAAGAACACTGGGCATTGGCAAATGAGAGTGAAACAATCTAAAAAGAAATAGAATTTAAAAATCTTCTCTGTGAACGCTCTGCCCCTAAGAGTATGCTCCAATCACATGACCTTGCCTTTGACCCATCAGTTTTACTCTCCAGGGGCTACTCATGTGGAGTCTTGAGCTTCCCCTAGAGGCCAGGGCATGTTAGGATCAGGAACCACAGCTCCACGTGAGAGGAGGACATAGCCTTCCTCTTGTGGCCAAAGATTTAGCACCTGAGGAGAGCCCTGGACATCCTATGTCCATCAGGTCAGAGTCTTTCCCTGACCCTCACCTTCATTTCTGAGTCCAACACAAATGATACCTCCATTCCCTTGCCTGGCGTCCCCAGCTGATAACTGTTAGGCTGGGTGGGGACCAGGATGCTGAGCCCTGACCTCAGAACTTCCAGCTGCTGGGTGCTGCTCTGAATGGTCCATTCACCCGGAAACAAGATGTCCATGATGACACAGCACCTTCTGTCCTTACGCCCCACCCACCGGAGCACCCCTACCCCCCCCACACACACAGAGAAATGGCCGTGCCAGCCAGGCATAGGTCAAAATCAACCCCAAATCATTATCTAATAAACCTTGATTTCTCTCCAAGGGCCACTTACAGCCCAGACGATGCTCCCAGGCTCCAGTCCTGCAGAATCCGAACTCATCTTCCCTTTCCATTAGCCTTGGGGGCTGAGGTATCCACTTGCCTAGGCAAGTCTCCCCCAACCCCTCATGAGCCAGGCCCTGTCCCCAGCACCCATTCTGAAGAAACACAGTTCCGGAAGTGGATGGGTTCACTGTCTGCTCCAGCAGACACAGAGGTGGGTCTTTCCTGAGAGGAGAGTTAAGCGCTCCCTCTGCTATAGGCACTATGTCAGCACACCCACAGGACTGGGTTTCCCACGAGGTCTACTAAGGAGATGGGCAAGGCAGAGATGTAAAAAAAATGGAGAAAATAATTTTTTAAAGAATATGGATATTTCCAAAAAGGAACTTTGAATTATCATAAAAGGAAAAATCAGAATTTTGGGGGACTTTCTCTCACAGCTTTTATGGTTCTGTGGTGTTTTAATTTGAATTATGTATGAGACCAAGGTGTCAACATGGATCTTCATGCTAAGGCCTCTGAAGGTCAAGTCCATCTCTTCCTTGGGGGTTCAGGAAAAGCTCCCCAACAATCGCTTTCTGGAGCCATTTAGACAAAGAAGGGAGATCCTCTTCTGCTTTATACCATGTTTCACTGCCGTCTTGTTTAACAGAAAAATAAACCTGTTGGGGACGGGTTTGCATGTCTCTGGGTACAGTTAAGGACAATGGGTAATATATTGTCTCAACAAATATGTAACCACATTTCACAGTACCCTGGGGAGGGGCCGTTTGCTGCTGCCAGCGGCTGGCTCTATATCTTCGAGAGAACCATATTCTAAGCACTGCAGACATGATACATCAGCAGAAAAGGATGGTATTGTATGAGCCATATGAATGGGAGCTGTAGGAAGAGAAGCTTGAGATAGCGGGGTGGGGGGCGGCACATAAGCTTCATATAATTACTGCCCCTGAATCCAATCTTGAGATCTGCATCACACCCTGAGATTCTAAGGGGGACCACACCCCTGAGATGGATAAAATGTTAAAATGCTCACTTTCTCTGGCCTGCTCTCTTGCCACTAGCTGTGCCCTTGAGATGAGTTTGAGATAAGCTGGGACCTGGGACCCTTTGCTGGGATCTGGGACCTTTTGCTGCAGTGCTGCAGTGCTGCAGTGCTTGCACATGGACACCCCTCTCCGCGAGCAACAAAATACAAAGAAATTGTACGGGACTAAAAGTAACTGACTGCATGCGCAGTTGGGGCAAATTCTGGACAAAATATACAAAGAGACCAAAAAAAAAAAACAAAAACAAAATGCTACTGCCACTTCTGAAGAGCCCAGAGCAAAAACTGGGTGTCGGGAGCAAAAGCAGGGTACTGTGCATGTCCCCTGCACAAAACACACCTAAGGGGTCGCAGAACACCTAAGCCACCCCCTGGCCCGACCCCTGGACACACACCTACCCTCACCCCATATAAAAAACAAGCTTGCCCCTCCTCAGGGAGCGAGCAATCAAGGGAACCTGTTGTTTGCTCTCACTCCTCCCTGCTGCACAAGGGGTCCCAGTAAAGCCTTGCCTGAATTTCTTGTCTGGCCTCTAGTCAATTTCTACTGACTGGGGAAGGCAAGAATCCCGGTCGTTAACAGGTTTAAAAGAGCCCGTTTATCCCTAACTCCCCTACACAGTATCTTGTACCATGCAGAACCTTCAGATGGGTTGTTTCCATTTGTAGAACTTTCCTCTCTCTGCACTCCCCTTCCCTCCACTGTCTGTAGTAGTTCACCCTGTAGGCCTCCCTATTAGATAGCAAGCTTCAGAGGGTGGACACCACATCCCACCCCTTTCTGGGCATCCATCTCCCACCGGGGGTTGGGCTGAGCACATGGTGAAGAATGGCTGCTTACTAAAAGCTTGTTGAATTGAGATTCATCAATTCAGATTCATCAATCCATCAATTCAATCATCACAATTCAGATTCCTGAAGATTCAGTTCCCGAGTTTAAATACATCAGAACGATTTTCTTCACCTTAACACAAGTTAGCAATTTCCCCAGCTTGAATCTGCCGTGGTGAACTCCTCCAGCAGAAGTGAAGCAAGACTATAAACTGTGCCCGAGTTTGGGAGCTTTTTAAGGAAATGGGAAGTGACACGTTTGTTGGCAATACGCACGAGTGGGAGCCCAGGTCTGGCCTGAGTAGACGAACAGAGATTCCTCCGGCCGTTACAACGTTCACCTGGGTCAACCTGTGGGAAATATCCACATCCTCTTAGCTCAGTAAAATCACTGTCCGTTTCCCTGTGTATCAATACAGTGCAAAAGACCAGATTTCAGAAGGTGAAAGCCAGGCATCTGAAAGACCAATGGCTATCTGTCTGCTCGGAGGTCCTCGGCTTGGTAACACCATGGAGCTGCAGAGCAGTTACAAGTATCATTGGCTGAGTTCCTCCTAAGTGCCAGCATGCAGACCACACAGGTTACTTAGGACAAGGTCCCTGAGCTCCAGGGGATCAAAGTCTATCTGGAGACAGAAATGAGTAATGTTACGTAGTCGTTACTGCATAGAGTTAGCACCAGGGACAAGCGTGGTGAAGTGGCACTAGACCTGACCAGGGGTGGAATGCCAACCACAAAGACTTCCCAGCCCCCTGAGCTGCATGTTGAGAGACAGGAAAGGATTACATGGATGAAGGAACAGTCAAGGGATGAATGAAGATCACTGAGGCCTCCTGCAGGAGGGAGTTATATGTAGTTCAGAACCGCTGAAGTATGCATGAGGAGGGGAGAGGCTGGGGAGGTCTGCCTGGGATGGGACAGGGTAGGGGGACCACGCTAAAGAACATGAGCAGATGTTTCAGCCCAGAAGCAGCAAAGAGTCGCGAGGGGTCTTGGGTGTAACTGGGGACTTGCTCTGTGTTATAGAAAGATCATTGAGACACAGGTCTGGAAAACAGATTTGAGAAAGGTAAGTCTGGAGGCAGGAACACCACTTAGGAAGCCACCAGGTGAGAGGCAAAGGAGAAAGAATCGAAACCTATTAATCAGATTAAATTAGTGAAGCCAGTGATTAAAATAGACACAGACAGGAGAGGAAAGCAGAAGTAAAGGGTGCTCGTTCCAGGTCTCTGGTAACTGGGAGGAGGACAATTCCATGGGAATGGCTGAAGGAAAGCACTGAAGAACAAGGAGGCTGGTTTCCAACGTGTCTACTTTGAGGTTCCTGCAAAACATTATACGGGAGAAATCTACACAGCTAGACGTATGGAGCAAATCACAGGAGAAGAAGGCTGGGCTGGAATTAAAGTTTTTCACAAAATATTATTGCCTGTGCCTTACAAAGGGAGACTGAGTAACTGAGTTTGGGAATACTGTATTCTGTATCCTAGACTATACCCCCATCTTGGAGACCCTCAAGGCACTGTAGCATATTAAGTTTCCAAGATATCCTGCAACAAAGACATCTTCTTCATTTCATGTTGCCCAAGCTTATTTGTCGGTGGAACGCCTTTTCCAATAAGGAAATGGCAACCAGATGTTGACATTGAGGGCCACAGCTGGGGATGGCCGGTCATAGATGATGGGTAAAGCCACAAGAGTGCAGATTGGTCCGTGTGTGTGTGTGTGTGTGTGTGTGTGTGTCTGTGTGCCTGTGTGTCTGTGTGTCTGTGTGTTGGTGAGGTGAGAGTTAAGGACAGAATCCCAGCAATATTCACTCGTAACATCTATTTAAGCCACTTGAGTCTACCCTTACACTATGGTGCTGATGGCCACAAAAGGAGAGCTGTGGCCTTTTCTGCCTCATCTTTGGTCATCACTGAGTACCTGCCTCACTTGCCTATTGACTTTGTGTAATAAGCAATACGCATTGATTCAACAATTACTTAGTGACCAGCACTGTGGCTAGAGAGACAAAGGAATCACTGGCTCATGACCTTGGGGTTGTACAGTCTCACCTACCTACCAGTCCCGTCTCTTCTCATCTGCCCTACTGTACTTCAGACTGTCTTCTAAGGACCTAGAAGACTTAGGCTTACTTCACTGGTCTTTTCCCTCTGCTGGCCATCTTGATTAAGACTACCTTCTCTGATTTGTATCCCCAGAATCCAAGTCTGTGAGCAGCCCTGCCTAGACTTTGGAGGACTTTTAGAGAGATCACAAAATGTATTGATGTTGAGTAGGGAAGGGAAACTTGCAAACTTCCAAAAAAAAAAATAGTACTCTGAGAGATAAGAAAAGAACCAAAAGAGTTCATATAAGTCAAAATAGAAAAGCATTTCTAGGAGATTGATCAACAGTATTCAATGTCCAGTGAGGTCCAGAAAGGCAGCCATGAGACCTGGCAAGCAGACACCATTAAGGACTTTCACGAGAAGGATTTTGGAGATGGACTCAAACACTGAATTCAAGTGGTTCAAAAAATGGATGGGGTGAGGAGAAGGACACAGGTGTCAACTTCGCTTTTGAGAAGTATCATTCTGAAATAAAGTGTAAAAGAAGGCCATGGATAAAGGGAAGAGGGCTAAGGGAGACTTTCCAGATGAGAGAGGGTGAAACAATTTGATGTAGAGGAAGAGTCAGGAGAGAGGGAAAGTTGAAAATACAGAGGGTCACAGCAATCCCACTCCTGGGCATATACCCAGAGAAAACCATAATTCAAAAAGATACATGCACCCCAATGTTCACTGCAGCACTATTTACAATAGCCAGGACGTGGAAGCAACCTAAATGCCCATCAACAGGGGAATGGATAAGGAAGATGTGGTACATATATACAATAAAATGTCAGCCATAAAAAATAACGAAATTGTGCAATTTGTGGAGACGTGGATGGACCTAGAGACTGTCATACAGAGTGAAGTCAGAAAGAGGAAAACAAATAACGTATAATATCGTTTATATGTGGAATCTAGAAAAACTGTATAGATGAACTTATTTGTAAAGTACAAATAGAGACACAGATGTAGAGAACAAATGTATGGATACCAAAGGGGGCAAAGGGGTGGGATGAATTGGGAGATTGGGATTGACATACATACACTACTATGTATAAAATAGATAACTAATGAGAACCTGCTGTATAGCACAGGAAACTCTACTCAAGGCTCTGTGGTGACCTAAATGGGAAGGAAATCCAAAAAAGAGGGGATGTATGTATACACATAGCTGATTCACTTTACTGTACAGCAGAAACTAACACAACGTTGTAAAGCAACTATACTCCAATAAAAATTATTTTAAAAAAAGAAAATACCGAGGGTCAGAGAGCTACTTCAAGGAGTGAGATCTCTGAGAAGCTGGGAGGGATAGAACCCAGCGCTCAGGAGAGACTTGAACGGGAGGAAGGGCACCAGGGCTGGAAGGAAGGAGGAGAGACTAGCATATTAGTTTCCCAGGACTGTTATAACAAAGTACCACAAAATGGGTGGCTTAAAACAACAGACGTTTATTATCTTGTAATTCTGAGTCTAGAAATCCAAAGTCAAGGGGTCAGCAGGGCCTTACTCTCCCACATTTGCAGGGGAGAATCTGTTCCAGGCCTGTCCCTTATAGCTGCTGGAGTCACCGGCGACCCCAGGCTTTCTACGTCTTGCAGCTGCGTTGCCCCAACCTCTATTTCCACTGTCACTTGGCACTGTCCCCTGTGTGTGTCTGTCCAAGTTTCCCCTTTTCATAAGGACACCCAAATCATACTGGGTTGAGAAGGTGGTGGTCTGTTTTTAAAAGCTTCCTCAAGGTAATTAGAAAGAAATGTTTGGATGTGAATTGCCACCGGGTGCCTACTATGGGTCGGGCTGTGCATTTGCATAAAGTACCTCATGCCTAGTGCCCAGAAATTCCATCCATCGTTAACTTTAACGTTCCCGGAAGAGAGCTTTGGTTCCGGAAGAAGCGCCAGGTTGGTCTATGGATCAGTGATTCACTCAATTTACACCTAATGAGACTCATATAACTAATTCTGCCACTCTGTTGCTCAGAAAATTGCACTGGTTCCCCCTTTAAAGTTACAAAATAAAGTCCAAGTTCCTCATCTGATTCTCACGGCCCCCACGACCTGTGTAACATTATTTCCTGCTATTTTCCTTTGCATACCCCACACTAGGATACGCCCCTGCGTTGCATCTTCCCCCTCGCTCACACTCGGAGGGAAGAGTGTGTCGGGTCTCACACTCTTCCCTCCGTCAAGCACACCTGCCTCACTGCCATCACTGCTGTCACCCTGACTGCTTCAAGATCCACTACATATGCCAACTCCTTTAGGGACTTTTTCCTGACCCTTTACAACCGGAAGTAACATCTCTCCTCTCACCTGTACACATTTATCTGCATCCCCATGACATGACCATGATCAACCTATCACCACTCTCAAGTGAGAATAAATAGGGAAATTTTATAAAGGTGAGCTTCTCAAAAATCAGAAGAGACCACAAATTATATGATTCCATTCATATGAAATGTCCCCAGTAGACAAGTCCATACAGACAAAAGTAAATTCGGGATTTCCAGGGAATAGGGAGTTACTGCTTAAGGGGTTCAGAGTTTCTGTTTGGGGTGATGAAAAAGTTCTGGAAGTAGTGATGATGACTGTACACATTGCGAATGTAATTAAAACTATGGAACTGTACACTTTAAAACGGTTAAAATGGTAAATCTTTTATGTATTTTACCACAATAAAAAAATAGTAAGAAAATCAGGTGGTAGATTTTTACATTTCAAGTATAAGAGAGACTATACATTTACTGTTGTTTTTTTTTTTTTTTGCCTAAGACAACACCCATAATAACGCTCATAATTCCTGCCATCTGCCGTCTGGGTTCCCCTTTTGGGTTCCCCTGTCCTCGGGCTCACTTTGCTGCAGTGGTGATCACATACAATGTTTGCTGGGCTTGTGGACACCCACGGTGAACCTCAGGACTTAAGCTGGTCTGCCTGCACTGTTCTCAGGGCCGGTCATACGCAGCTGGGTCCGCAGAAGCCTGTGGTCCACAAACAGATGGGAGTTTCCTCTCAATTTACCCCCTGTGAACTCCTTCCACACCACTTAGCAGTCTCCTCTCACAACCAGACCCTGAGGGTCAATTTGGAGGTTGATGACACCCATATGGACGATGCTTGAACTGAACGTGGGTGCAGCTGTTGGGGGCTACTAGGACCAGATGTTCAGCTAATGATCTTCTCGGGCTCAAGAGGAGCTCGTCTGAAGCGGTGTTCATAGGAGACTGCCTGCTGAGAAACTACTGGTCTGTCTTAGAAAACCACTGTCTTTCAGTGAGCCTTAAATAGCCTGAGTTTCAAGGACTTAAGGAGAGAGAGAGAGAGGCGAAGGTGTGGAAAAGCAGAGGTCACCCACTGGTAGGTGTGTGCCTTGCAGCTATGTTTTGCTCGGCCCTCCCTGAATTTTTAAAACTCAGTTTCCATGATTTACAAATTGCTCACCCAGTCGCCACCTCCTACATCTCACACCTGGCTTGCTTTCTCTTCTTCACTTCACCTGCCTGGCCAGAGCATGCGTTCATGTTTGTTCTTCCCAGTTTTAGGACTCTGAGGCATGACGGTGATATCGACTAGGGTTCTCGGGGCCTTACCCAGTCAATAGAAATTGACTAGAGGCCAGACAAGAAATTCAGGCAAGGCTTTATTGCGGCCCCTCTGCGGCAGCGGGGGGAACGAGAACAAACAACAGGTTCCCTTGCTTGCCCGCTCCCTGAAGGCGGGTGAGCCTGTTCCTTATATGGGGTGAGGGTAGGGGGGGCTTAGGTGTTCTGCCCGCCCCTTAGGTGGTGTTGTGTGCAGGGGGCATGCGCACTACCCTGCTTTTGCTCCCAACACCCAGTTTTTGCTCTGGGCTCTTCAGAAGTGGCAGTGGGGTTTTTTTTTTGTGTGTATGTGTCTCTGTATCTTTTGTCCAGAATTTGTCCCAACTGCGCATGCACGCAGTTATTTTTAGTCCCTTATAGTTTCTTTGTATTTTGCTGCTGGAGGAGAGGTGTGTCCAGGTGCCAGCACTGCAGCACTGCAGCGAAAAGTCCCAGG
This sequence comes from Grampus griseus, assembly GCF_964374135.1. Classification (NCBI taxonomy): domain Eukaryota; kingdom Metazoa; phylum Chordata; class Mammalia; order Artiodactyla; family Delphinidae; genus Grampus; species Grampus griseus. Next base: position 144,397,770 of record NC_139018.1, on the reverse strand, counting down.
TCCCAGTCAGTCTCAACAGGATTCAATGACTCCTCCTGAGCTGCTGTTTCTGGGTGAACGTTGAAGAGTGGCTCATAGGCAGAATAATCATGTCTTGTCTTTGTTTCTCTAAAATGGAGGAAATCTGTTTTCAGCTCCCCTTCAAAGAACACAATGATTCTTTTTAGCGAAAGGAGTTTTGAAGCTCTCACCCGATCATGCAAAGAATACAGCCACATCAGAGATCCTATAGGCCCACGGGGCAGTCAGATAAGGGATCCTGAGTTCTGAGATCTCAGCCACGACTGTCACCAGCCACCTGTTGAAGGAGGCAGAACATTCGTACGTCTCAACTGATACAACCTCGTCCGTCGAGATGGTTCTTTGTGTAAAGGGCATGCCGCAGACTCTCATACCCCAGTTCCTTGTCCTTCTGGGGGTTCAGAGGCCACATTTCCCAGCCTCCTTTGCACTTTGGCAGGGCTTGTGGCTGAGTTCTAGCCAGCTGGGCTGAAGCAAGGTGTTTCCCACGCACAAAGCTCCATCCTCTCTCCCTTTCCACCGGTGGCACGGAGAGGGGCTTGGATGTAGAACAGAGCCACGAAACGGAAGAAGGACCCTGGGTTCCTGAGTCGCCGCCACCTCCCACTGAAATGACTGCTCTTCCCCTGCTGTCCTTCCTCATTCCACACTCCGAATCTCAGTGCTCTCCAGCATGGAATTTTCAGTCCTTTCCTCTCCTCATGACGTATGCTCTCCTTATGTGACCTCAGCTACCACCTATGGGCTAGTGCCAAACACCAAACACCAGTCCACATCCCTTCTGACCAGACATCTCCATCCCAGGGGAAGGGACATGGAGAATTCACGGGCACATGCATTAAAAAGTAAGAACATGCTAGATAGTGATAAGGGCTTTGAAGAAAATGAAAACAGGGTAATGAGACAAAAAGGGCCTGAGAGAAGGGACTTGTTAGTTTCCATGACGTGCTTGGCTGAGTGAATCCTGTGAAAGATGAGGATTAGTAACAGCTTCAGTCAAAGCCTGCAAGCTGGACCAAGCTCAGTGAGTCAAGGAGACTGAAGCGGGGCCAGAGTGGCCAGAGCCCTGTGAGAAGATGGAAAGGAGCTGAAGGAAAGACCAGAGAAGAAGGCAGGGGCAGATGGTGCAGAATATTTCCAGGCTTGCTAGAGACTTGCACTATTAAGAGTGTATTAAAGGGCTTCCCTGGTGGCGCAGTGGTTGGGGGTCCACCTGCCGATGCAGGGGACGCAGGTTCGTGCCCCAGTCCAGGAGGATCCCATGTGTCGCGGAGCAGCTGGGCCCGTGGGCCATGGCTGCTGGGCCTGCGCGTCCGGAGCCTGTGCTCCGCAGCGGGAGAGGCCGCGGCAGTGAGAGGCCCGCGTACTGCAAAAATAAATAAATAAATAAATAAGCCATTGGAGGATTTTGAGCTTGCGGTTGTTCTCATCTGATTTACGTTTTTAAAAGATTACTCTTGCTGCTCTGTGAAGAACGGAGTGTCAGGACCACGGACCAGTAAGCAAGCACTGCAGTAGTCCGGGGCAGGGTTCCAGGGCCTGGGACTAGGGTGGTTACCAAGGAGGTGAAGAGAAGTGGGATCTGAGAGCAAGGCCAGGTCTTGCTGCAGGACTGATGGAAGGGATGAAGAAGACAGAATCAAGATTACAGATTCATCATTTAGGCAGATGGAGTGGAACCATTCAATAAAGTAGGGCAGGCTGCAGGAGGAGCAGGTTTGGGAATATAATGAATTTAGTTACAGTTGGTAGTGATAAAGACAGTGGTCATGGTAGTGGTAGTAGAAGCAGAAGAAAATCAGAATAGTGTACAGGAAAACCTCATTGTTCCTATGGAGTCCTTAGGGAGATAATTTATTTTAAAAGCATGTTTCAATTTAGAATATGTATATGGAATTATTGAGGAAACTTTTTCATTTCATTGTTAATAGAAAGTCAGTATAACTGAATCTAACATCCTAGTTTAAGAGATGGAAGTTAGCTTGTATATAGAACAAGGTCATTAAGACTTTTTTTTTTTCAAATGAGGCTGTGTGTGTGTGTGTGTGTGTGTGTTTGCTGAACTATTTTTTTAAATTATGTAAGTTTTGGATATACAGCATCACAATTCAACATCTATATACACTATAAAGTGATCACTACCACAAGTCTAGTTACCACTCATCACCATATAGTTGAGCCCTTTCACCCATTTTGCCCACCCCACAATGCTCTTTCCCTCTGGTAATTGCTAATCTGATCTCTGTATCTGAATTTGTTTTTGTTTTATTTTGTTTGTTCACTTGTTTTGTATTTTTAGATTCTACATATGAGAACAATCATATGGCATTTGTCTTTCTCTATCTGACTTATTTCACTTAGTGTAATACCCTCAAGGTCTATCGCTGTTGTCACAAATGGCAGAATTTCATTCTTTTCTATGGCTGAGTAGTATTCCATTGTGTATATGTACCACATCTTCTTTGTCCATTCAACTGTCAATGGGCCCTAAGGTTGTTTCCATATCTTGGCTTTTGTAAACAATGCTACAAAGAACATACAAGTGCGTACATCTTTTCAAATTAGTATTTTTGTGTTCTTTGAATAAATACTCATAAATGGAATAGCTGGGTCATATTGTACTTCTATTCTTAATTTTTTGAGGAATCTCCATACTGTTTCCCATACTGGCTGCTATGAGACCAATATATAGTCCCACCAACGGTGTACCCAACAGTGTAACAGGGTTCCCTTTTCTCCACATCCTCTCCAACATATGTTATTTCTTGTCTTTTCAATAACAGTCATTCTAAGAGGTGTGAAGTGATATCTCATTGTGAGATATCTCATCTCAATAAATGCCAAAAAAGCATTTGACAAAATTCAACATCTATTTATATTAAAAAAAAAAAAACCTTTCAGCAAAGTGGGTGTAGAGGAAATGTACCTCAACATAATAAAGGCCATATGTGACAAACCCATAGCTGACATCATACTCAATAGTGAAAAGCTGAAAGCTTTTCCTATAAGATCAAGAACAAGACAAGGATGCCTACTCTCACCACTTGTAATCAACATAATATTGAAAGTCCAACCATAGGTATTAGGCAAGAAAAAGCATTCAAATCAGAGAGGAATAAGTAAAACTGTCACTATGTGCAGATGACATGACACTAGACATAGAAAACCCTAAAGACTCCACCAAAAAATACAAACAAAAAAAAAACACATTAGAACTAATAGATGAATGAAGTAAAGTTGCAGGATACAAAATCAATATACAGAAATCTGTTGCATTTCTATACACTAGTAGTGAACTATCAGAAAGAGAAATTAAGAAAACAATCCCATTTACAATTTCAACAGAGAATAAAATATCTAGGAATAAATTTAATCAAGGAGGTGAAAGATCTGTACACCAAAAACTGTGAGACACTAATGAAAAAAATTGAAGAAGACACAAATAAATGGAAAGATATTCCATGCTCATGAATTGGAAGAATTAGTATTGTTAAATGTCTATACCCAAATTCAAAGCAATCCTTATCAAAATTCAATGGCATATTTCACAGAACTATAACAAATAATTCTAAAATTCGTATGGAACCACAAAAAATTTCGAATAGCCAAAACAATTTTTTTTTTTTTTTTTTGCGGTATGCGGGCCTCTCACTGTTGTGGCCTCTCCCATTGCGGAGCACAGGCTCCGGACACGCAGGCTCAGCAGCCATGGCTCACAGGCCCAGCCGCTCTGCGGCATGTAGGATCTTCCCAGACCAGGGCACGAACCCGTGTCCCCTGCATCGGCAGGCAGACTCTCAACCACTGTGCCACCAGGGAAGCCCGCCAGAACAATTTTTGAGGGAAAAGAACAAAGCTGGAGGTATCATTTTCCCTGACTTCAAACCATACTACAAAGCTATAATAAGCAAAATAGTATGGTACTGGCATGAAAACAAACACACAGACCAATGGAACAGAATGAGCCTAGAAATAAACTCACACATATATATGGACAATTAATTTATGACAAAGAAGCAAAGAACATACAATGGAGAAAGTATAGTCTTTTCAGTAAATGGTTCTGGGAAATGGGACAGCCACCAAAACTGCAAAAAAAAAAATGAAACTAAACCACTCTCCTACACCATACACCAAAAATTAACTCAAGTGGATTAAAGACTTGAATGTAAGACATGAAACCATAAAATTCCTGGAAGAAAACATAGGTGGCAACCTCGCTGACATTGGTCTTAGCAATATATTTGTGGCTCTGACTCCAAAGGCAAGGGAAACAAAAGCAAAAATAAACAAATTGGGATACATCAAGTTAAAAAGCTGCTCCACAGCTAAGGAAACCATCATCAAATGAAAAGGCAACCTACTGAATGGGAGAAGGTATTTGCAAACCATATATCCACTAAAAGGTTAATATCCAAAATATAAAAGAACTCATAAAACTCAACAACAAAAAACCAAACAACCCAATTTTAAAGAAGGGCAGAGGATCTGAATAGACATTTTTCCAAAGAAGACATACAAATGGCCAGTAGGCACATGAAAAGATGTTCAGCAGCACAAATTATTAGGGAAATGCAAATCAAAACCACAATGAGATTAAGATTTTTATCATTATCATATTAGCTTCCCCCCAAATGATTATTTTTTTAATTCCTCCATGAACTCTGAGTAGTTACTATATGAACTCACTGTCCAATAGGGGAGTTGTGAGCCACATGCAGCTGCTAAGCACATAAAATGTGGCTCATCTGAATTGAGATTTGCTCTAAATGGAAAATACACATTAGATTTGAAGACGTAGAGAACCAAAGAACGGAAAATATCTCATTAACACATTACATATTGATTACATTTTAAATGATCATATTTGGGGCATATTGACTTAAGTAAAATAAAATATTCAAACTAATTGCAACTATTTATCTTTACTTTTTAAATGTGGTTACTAGTAAATTTAAATATAAGTAAATATAAGTTCACAGTCTTATATGGGCATGATTTGTGGTGCCCCCAAACAATTACAATAGTAAGATCAAAGGTCATTGATCACAGATCACCATAGCAAATATAATAGTAATGAAAAGGTTTGAAATATTGCAATAGTTACCAAAATGTAACACAGGGACATGAACTGAGCAAATGCTGTTGAAGAAATATTGCCAATATATTTGGCCAGCACACGGTTGCCACAAACCTTCAATTTGCAAAAAGTGCAATATCTGTGAATTGCAATTAAAGCAAAGCTCAATAAAACGACGTATGCCTGCAATTTTTAATAGGCGTCATTTTGGGTTTGAGTTTAGCTACACGTAACAGAAACCTACTAACAGTGAATTGACCAAATAAGGGTTTATTTTTCTCAGGCAACAGCTAGACCACAGTTGCTAGCAGCTCAAGGAGGGCAGGGATGAAGCCTCTCTGAGTCTCTTGGACTTTGATTCATGGTCACCAGAAGGTGGCTGCAGCTCCAGCTATCACATCCAATATAAACACGGGAGACAAGCAACAAGATGTCACCTGTGTTTGGTCCCCATTAAAAAAGTTTTCCCAGAAGTCCCACCCAATGGCTTCTTTTTTACATCCCATTGGCTTGGAACTATGTCATATGGAGACTAAGAAATGTAGGTTCTTAGCTAGGCAGACAGACATCCCTGCCACAGCAATGGTTGGAAATACCCATTATCCTGCCAAAGCTGTCTGCCTGGGAAATAGTCATTGCCTGATTGTCACTATTATTCCATCCACCTCCCCTTATTTTATGTACAAGGCTGACTAGATCAAAGAAAAAGAATCAGGATCATATCAGTTCTACAAGGTTCCAACCACTGTTGTGTTAACATTGCTCAAACCTATCAGGTAGATTTCCATTAAGTCATATCCTTCTCATTCTTTCAAAGTAAAATTACGATGCAGTTTTAGGGATACACTATATGCATATGTTTTGCAAATTCAGTGGAGGAGAAATGCTTAATCTAATGCAAAGAGAAAGTCACTCAAAATTATCTGTCCATCTCCAAGAGCACATCTCTGTTAGGCACTCAGGATTTCACATGGAAAAAGGACTCCTGTTCTCAGAGAATTTGTAGGCTACTGGGAGGGTGGGGTAGGAAACAGAGATGTCACATGCACACATATTTGTCATAATATTTAGTATGCTTATTGCAACAAATTTTAAACTTCTATCATTGAGTTGCTTTCAGGGAACAGGAAGAGCTTGCCATACACATAATTACATGTCACTGATTAAAAATATAAAATATAGTGCACTATGCTTGGTGTGCCCTGGGTATTGTGTGCACTATTGACTGCAAATTGCCTCATTTGCTCCACTGAATAGCCACCTTCACGGTAGGAATGTTTATTATGCCCATTTCAACACATGAGAAGACTAGACTGTTTGGCCCTCTCTACCGCTCTTCACAGTCTTTATCATGATCACCACTAAATACATAACTGTGGGATCACCTGTTCACTACTGATGCTTCCTGCTGGAGGGTCAGCTCCCTGAAGGCAGGAACCACATCTGTCTCATCCTCCACTGCATCGCCAGGGCCTGGCTCAGCGCTGGGCACAGAGTGTACACTCCCGTTTTTCTGTCCAGTGAATTCATTAATAATTAGATCCAGGGTAGCAAATCTATTTGATGGATAGAGTCTGCTTGCAGAGCTGGGTTAAGAAGACCTGACTGATCTAGAAAAGGACTGGGATTTATCAGTGAAGCTCATGTGGGGAATGAGAGTGGGGAAGGGTGGCACCTGTGTTATGAAGTTGCCAGCTCCGAATTAGATTTCCTGAATTCGATTCCAAAGCCCTTACATTATGCTGCTTTTATATGAGTCATAGTAGCCAACCAGTACTAAACATCTAGTAAGTAAACAATTGCTTTAATTAATTGATTTGGTGCCCGGCTAACGATCAGGCACCAAAAACTAGTTTTATTCAGTGAAGATCATCTTTAAAATGTGCTCATCAAAAAAGAAGGCAAAAAAACCTTGTTAATGCCCCATTACCTGGGACACCAATCTGGAGTTCACAGATAGAACTCAGGATCCCCAAAGTCTCTAAGGAGATTCATCAAATTCTGCATCAGCCTGGCCAGCAATGTTTGCCAACTTTTCATATATTTCTTCATCTTCATACTGGAAACAAGGCTACTTCTCAGCCGGAGATATTGAGAAGCATAAATAATCAACAAGCATTTGTAAAGCAGTTGACACCAGCTAAAGGGCTTGCTGACTGAGAACAAATGAGAGGATTCATAAACCCCATTTCCATCATTCCATCCATCTCGACCTCTCCCTGTCCATTTACTTACCATCATTTAGTTTAGTTTTGTTTTTTTGTTTTTTTTTGCAGTACGTGGGCCTCTCACTGTTGTGGCCTCTCCTGTTGCGGAGCACAGGCTCCAGATGCGCAGGCTCAGCGGCCATGGCTCACGGTCCCAGCCGCTCTGCAGCATGTGGGATCTTCCCGGACCGGGGCACGAAGCCGCGTCCCCTGCATCGGCAGGCGGACTCTCAACCACTGCGCCACCAGGGAAGCCCCATCATTTAGTTTTAATCAGAAAATAAGTTACCTCAGCACAGAGGAGTTTTTAAAGGTCACATAGAAAATATGACAGAAGGAGATCAGGTGTAGGTTATGGAAAATGCACTGACTGCCAGCAAACAAGGGATCCAAGTTACTCAAGCCCAAGCTATTTTCACTTATCCTTGGCTCCCGCTGCCTGCTACCTGTATTCCTCAAGGCATTTGAGAGCAAACTATGATATGCTTCCCTTCAAGGCCTTGTATGTGGTTGCAGTTAGCCCCTTGAGCCAGAGAAAACAGAAAAGACAAAGAAGTAAAGAAAAGAAAATCAATAATGAAATGAAAAAACAGAACACAAAAGCTTGAGTGTATGGGTGTCCACCTGTAACCAACACCAGCATGTCTTGTCTTTTTCTTTTTTTAATTAATTTTAAAAGTATTTATTAAGTAAAAGGTGGGATAATACATTTGTACATATGGGAACCTAACAACTTAGTAATGAAATTAAGAATACAATTCTATTCCAAATAGCATCCACAAGGAAAAAATACTTATGAATAAATTTAACAAAAGAAATGTAAGACTTGTACACAAAAAATTTTAAAACTTTGCTAAAGAAAACCTAAATAAATGGAAGATAGTCCATGTTCATGGAAAGAAAGACTCAATGTTGCCAAGGTGATTATTCTCTCCAGATTGATCTATAGAGTCAATGGATTCAATGCAATTCTTTTTTTTCCTTGTTATTTATTTTAAATATAGCAGAGTTTGGGATTGACATGTACGTATGTCTTTTCAAATGTTTGTTACTGTCTACTTGACCTGCTGTGGACACTCCAGAGAACGGTTGATTCGTTAATACATCTAGGTAGGTGTCAGCTGTTGAGCAGGCATTCAATACATCATTGCTACACATGGAATTTACTTCAAATGAAGCAGCAGTTAAAACTAAATCTTTACCTGGCACTGATACATTTCAAAATAATTATGATACTGTACTAATCTTTAGCATTTCTCTTAGTTAAAAAAAAAAAAGTCTTCTGCCTTGCCAATCCCCTGCCCCACAAACCTGTCATAAAGCTTATTAATTCCCAAGCAGATGCTGAAAAGGTCCACAAAAGCAAGGGAAGGTAACTTTGAACGCCATGAGAAAGAGTTCCGACTTTATTCTATAGCCCCTGAGGGATCAGCAAAATGTTTTAAACATGAAAGTAAAATGATGAGGTTTGTGATCAATAAAAATTATACTCATGATGATATGGAGGAGGAACTACAGGAGAGACGCCGGATGCAGGAACACCAGTTAGAAAGGAGGCTGCTGGCAGTAGTTGAGGGGCAGGTTCCAAATGGGATTGTTTGGAACACGATTCCCCCACCCAGACTGTTACGGACATAGGAAACTGGGGTGTGCATCCCATGAACCTGGGGTCAGCAGCACTGTGGGACTTCTCAGGAAGAGCACTTAGGGAGGAACTAGAGAGAACCAAGGAAGGCGCAAGTTGTATTCTTGTGTACAAGTGCCAGTCCAGTGAGACTCACCTAGAAATTTTGGGCACAGCAGATTCACTGTGGGCAATAAACAGGTGGGCACATAGCCACGGTGTCTCCCCTATTCACTACGCAGCCTCATAACCAGAAGAAGCCTTGAGGCAGAAGACAGCTGGGCTTGGCTTTCCTCATGCCCCGTATGAAGGTTCTGGTCTAGAAGCAGTCTGCACAGCTTATTGCTGATTGCTGTCCTGACCCTTCCTGAGACAGCAGCATCTAGACCTGCTCCGTCACCTGACGAGCAGGTCCATTTGGCATTTCACAGGTACCAAGAGGTGTGGAGGGAAGTCTCATGCCAGAAGCCTCCAGAGTTGGTGCCCTGGTTTCTGCAGTGAAACGAAGACAGATGGGCTGGAAACAGGAAGCAAAACATCCTGTACAGAATCACATGGGGAGGGGCACCCCGACAGAGCAGTTGTCTCCCAGGAGATTTGAAGCTTTAAAGGAAACAGCTCCAAGCACCTTCTAGGAAAGGAGAATGTTTAAAGGACGCAAGGCAGTGTTTCTCCCTTTCCCTCTTGTCAAACATCATTTGCTAAACTGATTTTTAGCAAAAGTGGGTGTCCTATACTCAGAGTCTCTTTTCACATTAAATATACCCCTAGTTCATTTCTCTCTAGCCCTGGATGAATTTGACACGGCATTGAAATTGTCAAGGGAAATCAGTTGAGGAGACAGTGTCAGAAACATTGTCTGAGCTGAGAGCTTGAAGAAGTTATTTTCAAACAAAACAGCAAACAAACAAAACAGCAGCCACAAAGAGGAGATGGGCAGCTGTCTGTGGGGTAGGGGGAGAGAGGGAAGCACCTAGGCGCCCCCAGGGGCGGGGTGCAAATCACAAGGAGGTGTCAGACAGTCCATGCAGAAAGATTCTGAGCGTCACACCATCAGACATCACCCACTTCCAGACATCAAATGAGATAATTCATGTAAGAGCGCTTTGAAGATATAAAGCATTCAGGAGCCATAAATGTCATAATTATTGTTACTCTCATTACTAAACCTGTGGTGCTGGCTGTCTCTCTTGGGGAGGACACTTTCAGACCCGAGGTGGATGAAAAATGTCTTTAATACACATTTGGGCTCTCTTCTCTATATTTCTCAACTCCCACATATGAGTCAGGCTTATAAAATGGAGCAAGACAAGAGGACGCTCTGTTTCAACAATAACCATCCGTCAGGTGTGCAGAGGAGCTCACAGTCTGCAAAGCACTTCCACTCCCATCACCTCGCATCTCCTCACCACTGTCGGGAGCTGAGTCCTCTCCCCAGGGTCAAGGACAGAACTCTTGGCCTTTCTGCTTTTGTCTCCCTGACATAAGAACTCTGCCCTCCTGGTTTCTCTGAGGTGATCCATCTTTGGAAAAGAAAAGACAGAACAGTTGGAGGGTGCACCAGCTCATAGACTCTTTCTGTTCCGGAGGCCCTTTGTCAGAGAAAAGAATGTGTGCAGGTAACTTCTTCCTTTAGCCCACACTCATGGTCATCCGTGCATCTGGGAAACACCAGGGCTGGCCCCTCCCCTTTTATTTTCACATGTCTACGTGCCCCACCAGACGGTGCGCAGCTTATTCACTGCAGTAAGTACACTGGTTAGCACATATCAGGCCTTAGGAAGTGTCCAATAAGAGACACTGAATGAATGAATGAGTGAAAGGCCTTTGGCATTGCCAAATTATTCCACTGGCCAGTGGACTCCAGTACCTGGGCCCTAGATCCTTGATCTTTCCCACATGCTACAGAGGGTGCTTTTTTTTTGCCATTCCCGCCTTCTTCCTTCCTGGCAGAGCGTGATTTGTTCTGGAATCTACCCACACTGCTCTGTGCTTCCAGATCCAGCTCATGCTCAGCTCCAGAGATGGACCCTGATGAGCCCAAGCTCAACATTTCACTTTACATGGAAATCCTTTAGAGTGCTCATTGGAATGCATATGCCTGGGCCCCATCCCTAGTGAATCAGACCCACTGGGCCTGGGAATCTGAACTTCATGAGCTCTGCAGGTGATTCTTCTATTTGGGTAACTCTGGCGTGCCTCATCTAAGCTAAGTAATGTGTCAGCCCCTTGGCAGTTTTATTGGTTCAGGACAGCAAGACCTAATCAGACTGAAGGGAAGTGTGAACGTCCTGTGGTATAGGGAGAGGTCTCTCAAACTCTGTAGCTGGCTGTGAACAAGAAAGAATATATGTTGTCCTGAAGGCTGCTGCCACCCTCCTGTACCCACCAGGGGAACCAGCCCAAAGATCCAGCCACCTGCTCACCGAGGTTGGTAGAGAGGAGAGACAGAGACAGTGTGTCCTTGATAACAACACTGGGACATTGAATCAACCAACCCTGGAGCCTGTCCTAGGTTAAACTTCTCATTATGTGAGATAATAAATGTCTTTATTGCATAAGCCACTGTGGATCAAGTGTTCTGCTCCCTGCTGAAAACATCCTGATTAATTCAGCTCCTGGCAGGCAGCAGCTATACACATCTGAGCTGCACACCTAAGCAGCCGAAATCCAAATAGTAATAAAAATAGTGAATACGAACTGAGTTTACTATGCCAGGCACTGTGCCGAGCGGTTTGTATCGATTATTTCAATCATTCTTCATAGCTATCCTATCAGGTGGTGAGTTATGGGCTGCCCTCATTTACAAATGAGGAAACTGAGGAAGAGAATGTTTAAATAACTCATCCAAAGCCAGTGGCAGAGCCAGAATGTGAATCCAAGGAAGCTGACCCCGGAGTTTACCGTCTCAAAACCAAACTGAGATGCTGCGTGTTGAAGCCTACTGGTGTTTGAACAGCCCCTCTGGTGGGGCTGAATTCTGTCAATAGGATTTTACCATCTGGGACAATTTGTTCAACTCCACCAACCTAGGTACTAACCCATGCCGAAAGCATCAGCCAATAGAGAAATACCAGCTTCCCATTGGAAGAACAACGGCGGGGCTGGGACCCTCGGTTGGGGCTTCCGTTCAGCCTCAGAGACCTTGACTATGTCCAGTCCTCAGACACCAGAGGGAGGAGGGGCCCAAGGAAGGAGCCATTGATGATCTTTTCTGTTCAGATTCTCCTGCTGTGTGAATTGTTCGGCAGTAACCCCAGCTGAAAATCCGGACCCATATGCCGATTTTAAATTCACCTGAGTGGATGGGCAAGAGCAGGGGATTCAAATGACAACTGAACATGTTCCAGTCACTTTACAGGACTCATCTCTGTTTCCCTTATTTCTTGAAGTGGAGTAACTTCGCATCGATTTTAAAGAGGACTGCGTCTTTAAAATTGAACAGAAATGAAATACCGCTCTCCATACATAGAAACATACGATACACAGACTAGGTCCAAATACACTCCAGTCTCCAGGGCCACAATACAAAGCCAATTCAATCAGCTAATGAAAGACCAAAAAAATGTCGGCCAGTTTTTGTTCTCTGTTTTTTGTCTTAATTCATGCAGATAACTAGTCTGTAGCTTTTCCTTTTCAGCTGCTATTCTAGCAGCTAAAAGCATGGTAGCATGTCTATTTATTTTTAAATATATATGTATATACACACAGCCACCTCTGTTCCTAATATGTTCATAAATGCTTTACAGTTCTCAAAGTATATGTGATATCTCACTTGATCCCAGAACGTTTATGCTGTTAACAAACACTGAATGAGATCCTGCTTTAGCCTGGGCACTGTTGGGCATTGAGACTTTGCTACCCGGAGCAGGCTCCCCCGGCCAGCAGCCTCAGCATCACCTGGGAGCTCAGTAGAAACACAGCATCTCAGCCCCACCCCACACCTGCCAACTTAGACTCTGGTGACTCCACTGCACTGCTCTAGAGCAGTGGTCCCCAAACTTTTGGGCACGAGGGACCGGTTTCACGGAAGACAATTTTTCCCTGGATGGAGGGGTGATGTTTCAGGCGGAAATGCGAGCAATGGGGAGCGATGGGGACGGCAGATGAAGCTTCTCTCGCCCGCCGTTCACCTCCTGCTGTGCAGACTGGCTCCTAACAGGCTGCGGACCAGTAGCGGCTCATGGCCCAGGGATTGGATAAGATGACAAATAAAATATAGTCCTTGTCCTCAAGGAGCTCAGAAACTAGAGGAAGAGAGGAACACAAAATCGGGGCATCACAATCCAGCGTGCCAGTTGCCGTGAGGGAATCAATCCCAGCGGGTGCTGGGAGCCCAGAGGAGGGTGTGCTGGCCCTGGGAGGTCAGGCAAGGCTCCCGGCAGGAAGTGATCTTGAGCTGGCCACAGTGGAGTGGGGGAGACACCCTCCCAAGAAGGTATGGGAGATGGCTCACACAGAAGAGGGGCCCCTGTTGAGAGAGTGAAGCTGTCTGGGATGTTCTCCACATCCAAAGCCTTATTGGAAAACACTGGCAATGATATTGTTTAGGCACCAGTGGCCTTTGCATACCACAGATGAAGAGGGGACTTTGTTTGCACCTCTGAATCTGGGAAGCATGGATGAGTAGCTGTGGAAGATGAGGCTGTGTGTTTAGCAACAGAGATGTGATCCCTGTGATATGCCATAATGCTTTCATTTTCACTTAGTAACAATTTAGTTTGCACGTGCTCCTTGGGTAATCCCTCAGCCAGCCTTAATAGCATGCAGGGACATCTGAGTCCCCTACATAAGAAGCAAATGAAAGAAAAATGCCTCTCTCTCTTTTTTTTAATTTTTAAATTAATTTTTATTGGAGTAGAGTTGCCTTACAATGTTGTGTTAGTTTCTGCTGTACAGCACAGTGAATCAGCTATATATATACATATATCCCCTCTTTTTTGGATTTCCTTCCCATTTAGGTCACCGCAGAACACTGAGTACAGTTTCCTGTGCTATATAGCAGGTTCTCGTTAGTTATCTATTTTATACATAGCAGTGTATATATGTCGATCCCAATCTCCCAATCCATCCCACCCCCACTTCCCCATCTGGTATCCATACATCTGTTCTCTACATCTGTGTCTCTATTTCTGCTTTGAAAAATGCCTCTCTCTTGACCCATTGCATGGAAGAGGTCACTGACACCCAAGAATGTCATTTCTGGTACCTTCCAGTAAGGCATACATGACTGAAGTCAGACTTTACAGAGTTGATGGACTCAGCCCAAGATTCCACAGGCTCTGCAAAAGTCCTGGTCATCATATGTCACAAGCTGTGATCTGGCAGGTGGAAGAAGAGGCTAACACAGGGAGGGTCTGCCGTATGCTTCACAGCAGCCCTGGGGGTGTGTATTACTTCCCCTGGTGACAAAGAACAAAGCGGAGGTGAGGGAGAACTCTGTTGGTTCCTATATCAGACTCCAAACTCCTCCATCTCCACTCCTATTTCTCATACAAGGTACTACATCCCCCAAGACTTCTTTTTTCTGTGCCATCCCTCCCCATCTCCATCCCTCTCCTTCCCTCTCTCAACCTCCCATCCCCCCCCAGACTCTGTGTCTCAGGCTTTCAATAACAGTACTCATCACTATGGTGTCCATGGGTCCTGCTGATATCCCATTAGTGTGAGCTTCAAAATGCATTTCCATCTGCAGTTCTGCTGCTGATTATTTCCTGCCTTTTAAAAGCATTGATCTGGATCTGCACTGCAGCTCTCTTCTGTCTTGCAACCCCCTTTCTGAGAGATCACTGTGGGGTTTTCACCTCTAACATCCTGTATCTTACATTCTAGCAGCTCCTTAGTTTTCAGTTTCCCCCTGAAGGACACATGGGAAGGCTCATGGGGACCTGATACTGGGAGGGTAGTGATGTTGAGACAGGACCAGGGTAGAGATGAAGCAGGCAGGGTGCTGAAACCACGTGGCCTGGGGAAGAAAAGCTAGCGAGAGCCCATACAAAGACCATGCCCAATGTCCGATACCAAGAGCAAAGTTCCAACATAAATGAGACAAACAAGTAGCTTGAATGACAAACAAGTCATTCCAGAATCGTCCTTTTATGCAACGCTGCAGTTTCTACAAGTGGAACTTGAAGGAACCTGCAGCTCTGATCACACGTCGCTTTAAAAGCTCTTCCCTCTGGTATGGAAAGCTGGATGGCCCACCAACAGGACAACACTACCTTCAGTTTGAAACCTATTCTTTCTGTCCAATTCCTCCTTGGGTGGTTTAATCAAAACAACAAAAGCAGAATGCTGCCTTACTTCTTCTAAGCATCCTGGTAATCATTTTCTGAACCTTCTTTGGGTGCATCTATTTTGAATTTTGTGGAATAAAGGGAAACATATTCAGACTTCAGAGCAGGATGAACTATTTTCAGCTACAAACTAAGGAAAAATGATCTTCCCCCTACACACGCATACCCCTGCACCAATGACTAAACAGCTACTGTCAAGTCAGTGGCAAGAGAGAGAAATAGTTTAGAACAGGGTCACCAACTTTGTGTAAAGGGGAGATAGTAAATAGTTGATATCAGAGAGCACAGTCTCTCGCAACTACTCAATTCCACTGCTGCAAGAAAGCAGCCATAGACAACATGTAAATGAGTGGGTGGAGCTAGTTTACAATATTTGAATTTCATATAATTTTCATATATCATGAAACATTATTCTCTCTTTACCTTTTTTTTTTTTTTAACGATTTCAAAATGTAAAATCCATTCCTAGCCCATAGGCCAACAAAAGTAGACAGCGGGCTTGATTTGGTCTTTGGGCCATAGTTTGGCAACCCCTGGCTTAGAAGGTCCCTATGCAAAATGTGATCCTGCTGGTGACTTCCCTAGTGGTCCAGTGGTTAAGACTTTGCCTTCCAATGCAGGGGGTGAGGGTTCGATCCCTGCTCGGGGAGCTAAGGTCATGCCTCGTGACCAAAAAACCAAAACATAAAACAGAAGCAATATTGTAAACAAATTCAATAAAGACTTTAAAAATGGTCCATATCAAAAAAAAATCTTAAAAAAAAAAACAAACTGCGATCCTGGAATTAAAAATAATTTACTTTCCAGAATATTAGACGTTCTCCTATCAGTGGTTCTTAATCTTGTAGGCAAATAAGAACATCTATTGATCTTTTATTTAAAAAAATACGAGGGCTGGGACTTCCCTGATGGCACAGTGATTAAGAATCCTCCTGCCAATGCAGGGGACACGGGTTCGAGCCCTGGTTTAAGAAGATCCCACATGCCATGGAGCAACTAAGCCCATGTGCCACAACTATGAGCCCATGTGCCACAACTACTGAAGCCTGCGCACCTAGAGCCCGTGCTCCACAAGAGAAGCCACTGCAATGAGAAGCCTGTGTACCACAACAAAGACCCAATGCAGACAAAAAAAAAAAAAAAAGAAAGAAAAATGAGGGCCAAAGCTACCAAATTAGAGTCTCTAATTAGAGGGTTATTCTATGGAATTACTATATCATAATTTAGTGATATGCCATAAATTATTGAATCCCTTATTGGTGGACATATAGGTTGTTTCCAGCTTTTCACTATGATTGTAAAAAAACTAATGAATGTCACTGTACACATATTATCCAATTGTGTCCTTAGGATAAATTCCTAGATTTTTAATTGGTGAGCCAAAGAGTATAAAAATTTCCAAGTTTCAACTCTGTTCCAGATGGTGCTGTGAGTTTGCACTGTAAGACACAAAACACAATCCTCTGCTCCAAACTGAAGCAATGCTCAATCTTAAACATTGTTGTATTAAAAAAAAAAAAAGTGATAAACATCCTGATGGACCAGAAATAGGAGGTTAATACAGAGCCTTGGGCAGGGCTAGAGCTGTGGACCTTCTGGGCTCCAAGGCCATTAATAGACAGAAGTAGCCCATATTCAACTTCAGTAGGGGGCCGATGTCAAGCCTGACTTGTGAAATCAGGAGCTGGAATACAATGAGGCGGGGCTCCCTTACCCATGAGCAAAGGTTCAAAGAAGCTGGCCCAGCTCCCTGGCTGTATTCTCCATTAAGCTGTTGCCCAAGTTAGCAGGAGGGATTAGCCATTTACTCAGGCAGGACTTGGACCAAGCTACCCATCGGTTCCAGAACTAGATCTGAAATGTCCTCGTGAAATAAGAGCTTCAAGCTTCTAACATAAGTCCAGGTTTTGAGCTGCAAAGCTGAGGTCACTATAAAGCTTCTAGACATAAAGAAGGTGAGTAGGAGACAAAGAACAGAAAAGGCCAAGAATGGTTCCTCCCCATGAACCACAGACTAAAATTGCAAGACACATCAGGACAACCGATGCCATAAAAGACAGACATTTACCACAACTTAGAGATCATTCAGTCCTGGGAAATTTAAGAAAATAAAGCAATTTTGTAAAAAAAAAAAAAAAAAAAGCCTCTAAGAAAACTATGGTCAATATTATCAAAAAGATAATGGAAGTTACAGTTACCTATTTTTTTTTTTTTTTTTTTTTTGCGGTACGCAGGCCTTTCACTGTTGTGGCCTCTCCCGTTGCGGAGCACAGGCTCCGGACGCGCAGGCTCAGCGGCCATGGCTCACGGGCCCAGCCGCTCCGCGGCATGTGGGATCTTCCCGGACCGGGGCACGAACCCGTGTTCCCTGCATCGGCAGGCGGACTCTCAACCACTGCGCCACCAGGGAAGCCCTACAGTTACCTATTTTAAACTTTGAGGAAAAAAAATCAATTTTTGGATATAAGTTAAAATTTTAAGGAAAAAGAAATGCAAGGCATAATTTACACATTAGCAAAAGGGAGAGAAAGAAAGGGAGAGATGGGGGACAAAGAAAACTTTACTAATCCAAGAGAAAGCAGGAAAGGAGAAACAAATAAATAAATCACACTATAGAAAATAGAAAATAAGATAGAAGAAATAAGTATACTGTACAGAAACCAGAGAAAATGTAAACAAATTAAACCCATATATTTAACTTAGAGACTATCAGTTGGATTTTTTACTTCAATTATGTACTGGTGAAAACAGACGTGTTTAAAATCTAACGGGGTCAAAATTTTTAAAGTAAAATTTCAGGTGAAAGTTATCATTATAAAGAAGGAAAATTGACCAGGAAGAGACTTCCAATGAACATTAAACATGGCAGATTGAACACTCTGTTGACTTCAACCCTTTCGATCCCAAAAATGACGATAAAGAGATGAAAGGGTTAAAGCTCAAAACTGGCACAGCATTGTTTTCATTTCATTCTGTTGGTCAAGCAGTTACAGAGTTCAGATTCAAGTGGAAAGGACATAGACCTCACCTCTCGGGATCAAAGAATTTTGGAGCTATGTTTTTAAAACCACCACAATTATGAAGAATAGAAATTAAAGTATCAGCTATTGTCTAACAGCAGCCTGAAATGGTGAAAGAAACAAATGGAGGAAAGGAAAATCTACTGACTGAAAATTTCCCAGAATTCAACTATGTAAATTCTTGATATAGATGACTCTTAAGAGTATGGAACAGAATAGGCAGGAGGGGGAAAATACACGGTTAGACATTGTGGTAAAATTAAAGGACACACACACACACAATCCTAGGAGTTTCCAAAGATAAAAAGGAACAAGCATCAGAACAACAGAATAGGAATAAAAGGGGAATGTATAATTTTAAAGTCAGCAGAAGAGAATGTTCAATAGAATAAATAAATACATAAATAAATAGAAAAGACAGGGGGGCAGAAAAAGTTCTACTACTCTTACATTAATTACAATAAATGCAAATGGAGTAAACTGACCCAAACAAGAAGCTCTCATATTGAATTTAAGAAAGAAAAAGAGAAAGAGGAGCAATAAAACATAACATTCAGCAACATATGGTCTCCAACAGACACATTTTTAACAAAATGATACAAAAAGGAGTGGGGAAAAGATACCAGGCAAAGATGAACCCAGCTGAGAAAGCAAGTTCAGTATCAGACAAAACAGAATTTAGAGGTAAACATGATAAGAAACAAAGCTTTATATTATACACAGGTAAAAGAAAAAATAGATGAAGATGATACATGTACCTAACAAGATACCCAAAGAATATGTACAACAATGCAACAACTAATAAAAATATGAGGAGAAATAAATCAACAATTCTAATAGGAGATTGTAACATTTCTCTCTCAGAAACTGATTGCTCAAGAGACTAAGAAATAAGCAAAGATACAGAATATTTGAATAACATGATGAGTATACTTAAATTTTTTTAAATATGTAGAGAAGTTTATTCCCAACAGAAATGTAGCATTCTTTTGAACCCACATAGATTTGGTAGATGGTGCATTTTAGGCTGTGCAGGAAGCTCCAATAAATTCAAAGAATTGAGGATGTTCCCTGACCATAATGTAATAAAATTAAGAATAAAGAACAGAAGCTGTATTTTATTTTCTTAAAACCTATATATCTGCAAGTTTAGAAGTATACTATTAAACAAAACAAAATCATAAGGGAAATTGTGAAATACTTGTTGCTGAATGACTGAATATTATATGTCAAAATTTGTGAGACATGGATAAAGCAAAAGGGCATTTTTAGTTTTAAGTACTTTTATAAGAAAACAAGAAAAGTTGAAGTAATAGACAAATCATTCAACTCAAGAAGCTAGAAAAAGAAAAAAAAGCAGGATGGAAATAATAAAGATTAATGCAGAGAGAGAACTAGAAAATAGTAGAGACAATTAATTAATTATCCAGTAAAGCTACTGGGTTGAAAGACTTCTGGTGAAACTGACCATGAGAGAGACAGAGAGAGAGAAAGAAAAAGGATGAAGTGAACAAAACAAGAATAAAAAGGGGGAAATAATTACACACAGCAGCAGAGATTTAAAATATAATGAGAGATAACTTTGAAAACAAACATGAAATGAACACATTTCTGGAAAAAAATTTAAATGGCAAAGTTGACAGAGGGGAAATAAGTAGACCAATGAACAGTTAAAGGATTTAAAATGGTAACTAAAGATCTCTCCTGCTAGCAAGATGCCGCTTAAATATATATCTCCCCCAATCCCTCTATAAAAACAAAAGAAAAGCCATAGGCAACATCTTAAAACTAGCTGATAACGGGAATTCCCTGGTGGTCCAGTGGTTAGGACTCTGCCTTCACTGCTGGGGGCCCGGGTTCAATCCCTGGTTGGGGAATTAAGATTCCCGCAAGCCGTGGCACAGACCAAAAAACAAAAACAACAAAAAACTAGCTGATAACATATTCCCAAGAACTTCAGAATGTGGGCAGCTGGGGGTAAGCCAACAACATCAAGAGTCTTACAGCTGTGTGGGAGCAACCCAGGGGCACATGGATGGACTAAGAAATAAGAAATCCAGAAATTACCTACCAGTACTCACCTCCAAAAGGACGGAACCCTCAGATGAAGACCCTACTAGCTAATATGAGAACACTAGTCAAAACGGGAGTAGCCTCCCAGGTTCTAGGGTATAGGTGAGTTGTCCAAAGATTAGGACAGAAGTTCTGGAGGGATGGGGCAGTCAGAAATCTCAAGGGAAGGAGAGAGCCCTGCACCAGGGAGAAACAGCTAGGAATGGAACACAAATTGATCAGGACAGGCATGCATGGGCTGAAGGAGAAAGGGGGTTTGGATATTACCGGGGTAGAGAATCTAGGAAGACAGATCTCAGGAAGGAGAATTCAATATTAGAAACCCATTAACACAATTCATCATATTAATAGAACAAATTTTAAAAAGTCATCTCTATAGATTCTGAAAAGAAAATTTAATACCCATCTTAAAAACACTCAGTAAAATAAAAACTGAGGGGTGTTTCCTGAAAATGATGCACAGACCTCAGCCTAAAACTGCCATCTGACTTAAAGAGAAATCACTAGCAAGCATTCTCAATCATATTTGTTAATCTATGCATTAGATGGGTAAAATAATTACACCTTTATTTTCACTAACCTCCAACAGAAATTTAGCTTTTCCTTCAATTATGAATGTAGGTAATAAACCACCGTGGTATTAGAATTACCTATGACTTTGTCACTAATAGAAATCACAGATATTTTCATATCATACTACAGTTGTTGCAGGTTTCTCAAAATAGTATTTATGCCTCTTATTGCTTTGAAATCATGGTATTTATTAGACCTGCCACTGTATCTAGTATTTAGTGCAGTAGTAATATTTCAATAACTAGTTTAATAGTTTCTTTTGCAGTCCTATGTATTTTATTTTATACATTTAAACTCTTGATTCAGAGAAGGGGGTCCATAAACTTCACCTGACTGCCAGAGGGGTCCAGTGCACACACAAAAAAAGGGGTTATGAAACTCCTGCATTCAGGGGGGAAAAGGAAGGTGGGATGAATTGGGAGATTGGGATTGACATATATACACTATTGATGCTATGTATAAAATAGATAACTAATGAGAACCTGCTGTATAGCACAGGGAACTCTACTCAGTGCTCTGTGGTGACCTAAATGGGAAGGACATTCCCAAAAAAGTGGATAAATGGTATACATAGAGCTGATTCACTTTGCTGTACAGTAGAAAGTAACACAACACAACACAATTGTAAAGCAACTATACTCCGATAAAAATTATTTTTTAAAAAAAGAAACTCCTGCATTTGTCACTTTCCTAATAAAATTAGGAAGAAAAGATGGATGTCCATCATCTCCAGTGGTGCAAAGGATCCTCAGGCCGGAAGTCTAGCAAATTTGCAAATGATAATCGAGCCTTTACACACATACACATGCAGTCAATTTTTATTTCTTGCTAAGTGAAAAGCTAGGGCAGGAAGATGAAGAATGGGAATGGGAAAATCAATCCCAAGCAGGATGCAGTCCTGCCGCCAACATTTGCAAATTTCTAACCCTCTCAACTGAGGGTACAGCTTTAGCCTGCCTGGGTTCCCAAGAGAATCCAGGCCAGACCTAGCAGGAGGCAGCAGGTCAGCTCCAGCAGCAGGGGGCACTTGGAAACAAGGGTCCTGTCTCCGTCCAGTGCCCAGCGTGCCTCGTGGGGTAGCTGTGGGCCCACCGGAGAGGCGCCAACATTATTCCTCTTCTACTGCTCCTTCTGGCTCTTTGGGCCTCCCTCGACTCTTGCACACGCTTTGGTTCCCTTGCAGATATTACAGCCCTTTGCTGAACCTCTGTCCATTCGTCTGGAGCCCCGACTCCTTATCTGGCTTTAACAAACCTTCTCCCCGAATAAATGGGAAGAGAAGGGGTCAGGGTCTGTCCTGGGCTCCCAGGGGCTCACTGGAACCAATGAGGCCATGATGTATCAACCTGACAATGAAGACTGCCGTTACTTAGTGACATGTTGCAAACCCAAAGTTTGCAGAGGTTCCAGCATCTATATACAATATATTAGGGAGTTAAGAGGTCGGGAGCTGAGATGGAACAAGCATCTTCACCTAAAGACATTTAAAAAAAAAATTTATTTTATATTGGAGTATAGTTGATTTACAGTGTTGTATTAGTTTCAGGTGTACAGCAAAGTGATTCAGTTATAATTTACACATATCCATTCTTTTTCAGATATTTTTCCCATATAGGTTATTACAGAGTACTGAGTAGAGTTCCCTGCGCTATATGGTAGGTGCTTGTTGATTATCTATCATATATATAGTAGTGCACAGCCGTAAAAAAGAACGAAATACTGCCATTTGCAGCAACACGGAGGGACCTAGAGATTACCATACTAAGTGAAGTAAGTCAGACAAATATCACATGATATCACTTATATGTGGAATCTAAAAAAATGATACGAATGAAGTTATTTACAAAACAGACACAGACTCACAGACATAGAAAACAAACTTATGGTTACCACAGGGGAAAGGTGGAGGGGAGGGATAAATCAGGAGTTCACCTAAAGACATTTAAATAATGTATAAAAATACAGGCGCGGGCTTCCCTGGTGGCGCAGTGGTTGAGAGTCTGCCTGCCGATGCAGGTGACGCAGGTTTGTGCCCCGGTCCGGGAGGATCCCACACGCCGCGGAGCAGCTGGGCCCGTGAGCCATGACTGCTGAGCCTGCGCGTCCGGAGCCTGTGCTCCGCGACGGGAAAGGCCACAACAGTGAGAGGCCCGCGTACCGCAAAAAAAAAAAAAAAAAAAAAAAAAAATACAGGCGCTCCACCAAGTAAGTCAAACAAAGCAAGTCTGCAGGCTTTGTTCAGCCCCAGGGGCCATCAGTTTGCAAACCTCCAGCAATATGTGCGGCCTCTACAAATGTCTCAGTCCTGAGCAGAGAAGCTATGCCCGAAACTAAACCTATATACACGATAGTCTGTACCCCATCATCTGGACTATTTGTTCCCTGCAAGGCCTGCCACATCAGATTCCTTGTTTCTTATACTCACCAGCTCAGCTGCTGAGCAGCCAGCACGCCTGGGGTCTGGCTAATGACCCAGGTCAGCACACCCTCCTGTGAGTTCTCAGAGGCTCTCTTCCTAAAAACATACACACAATTGATGCTATAACCAAAGAGAATATTTGGCCAAAGAAGGTGCATGCAGAATCTAAATATAGTTATGAGTCATGTGCAATATTCTCCATTGAAAGGAGAATATATAAACTGGAAATTTCTAAACTCTTGGAGTAGAATATGACTGTGGGCTTCATTCATGAACCAATTCTTTTACATAATTCATGCTTATTTAAAAATATCCTTGTCATTTGACAGCCTACAGAAAGGTAGGTTGAGTAGAAACTTAGCATTAGCACTGCCTGCAAATTGCAGGT
Organism: Grampus griseus; assembly: GCF_964374135.1. Lineage (NCBI taxonomy): Eukaryota > Metazoa > Chordata > Mammalia > Artiodactyla > Delphinidae > Grampus > Grampus griseus. The sequence continues at coordinate 144,374,069 of NC_139018.1, read as the reverse complement.
TTTAATAGTTCTAGTCACAGTCAAAGAAATAACCGGAGAAGACAAAATTAAGGAACTGGAGCAACCCTAAAAGCCCAACAGAAAAAAAAAAAAAAAAGCCCAACAGAAAGGGAGAAATGGAAGTCCTTACCATTGACACAGCAGCCCGCCGTTTGCAAAGGGCTTTCACGTTTATTATCCACTGATCCTCACAGGCTATGTGTGGAGGGCTTATTACCCCAGATCCACAGGTGAGGAAACAAGGTCCACTGTGGTCCTCTCAGCACCCCAACTAGTAAGTTCCAGAGCCAGGATTTGAAGAGGGATGTGCTGGCTCTACCTTCCATGCTGCTCTGCTACATGGGTCAGCAAAACTTTTCTATAAAAGGCCAGACAGTGGAATTCCCTGACAGTGGTTGGGATTCCGCTCTTCCGCAGCCACATTTTTGCATGGAACCAATCCATTGGATCTGAGTAGCTAATGTACCCTTTCAAGAGGGTGTATATTCCAGAACAAGTAATTCTAAAAGTTGTATGGAAACACAAAAGACCCCTAATAACCAAAACAATCTTGAGAAAAAGAACAAACCTGAAGGCATCACATTCCCTGATTTCAAGCTATGCTACAAAGTTACAATAATCAAAACAGTATGGTACTGGCCCTAAATAGACACATAGATCAATGGAACAGAACAGAGAATCCAGAAATAATTGCCCACACTCATATGGGCAATTAATCTACAACAAAAGAGGCAAGAATATACAATGAAGAAAAGACAGCCTCTTCAATAAATGGTGTTGGGAAAACTGGACAGCTACATGCACAAGAATCATACTGGACCACTTTCTTACATCATGAACAAAAATAAATTCAAAATGGATTAAAGACTTATATGTAAGACTGAAACCATAAAGTTTCTAGAAGAAAACATAGGCAGTACACTTTTTGACATCAATCTTAGTAATATTTTTTGAATATGTCTCCTCAGGCAAGGGAAACAAAAGCAAAAATAAACAAATGGGACTACATCAAACTAAAAGCCTTTTGCACAGTGAAGAAAACTATCAACAAAGTGAAAAGGCTGCCTACAGAATGGGAGAAAATATTTACAAATAATATATCTGATAAGGAATTAATATCCAAAATATACAAAGAACCCATACAGCTTAGCATCGAAAAAGCAAACAACCTGTTTAAAAAATAGGCAAAGGATCTGAATAGACATTTTTTTCAAAGAAGACATACAGATGGACAACAGGTGCATTAAAAGATGCTCAGGATCACTGATCATCAGGGAAATGCAAGTCAAAACCATAATGAGATATCCCCTCACACCCGTCAGAATGGCTGTCATAAAAAAGACAACAAATAACTGTTAGCAAGGATGTGGAGAAAAAGAACCCTTGTACACTGCTGGTGGGAATGTAAACTGGTGCAGCCACCAATGGAAAATAGTGTGGAGACTCCACAAAAAATTAAAATAGGACTACCATAGGATCCAGCAATCCCACTCCTAGGTATTAATCTGAAGAAAATGAAAGCATTAATTAGAAGAGATATACGTGTTGCAGTATTATTTACAATAGCCAAGATATTGAAGCAACCTAAGTGCCCATGAGTAGATGCATGAATAGAGAAGGAGTGGTGGGTCCCTGCCTCGCATAAAATGGAAGTCACTCTTAGTTGCCTGTACAACAGATATTCTTCCCGTCTTCCTGACTCAGACCCAGAACCCCAATTTTGTTTGGAACAGCAGTTTCCCAGACCTGGCGATTAATGGTGATTTGACCTAATCTCAGCATTCCACTCTTGTTCCATTTGCCAAACACATGACTTCCCAGCATCCTTAAAAGTTGACATGTCTCCTAGCTCCAGACAATGCAACTTAAGGGGAATCTGCTAGAAGCACTCAAGAAAGATTTGGCTCTCCTGATTAACCGAGTAGATGAAGATGGTACTCCATGCACCTTCCCACCTTGAAGGTAGCTGTGATGCCTGGGGCTACAGAAGCCATCTGGTAGCCATATGGGGGACAAGCTGTCACATTAAAGACAGCTGAGCAACCAGACAGCAAGAACAGAAGAGAGGTAGACCCTCACAACATCATGGAGCCCCTGCACCATCCTCGGACAGCCTCTCTTTGGACCCCTTGTAATGTGAGAGAATTAAAACCTTTATTACTTATGGTACTATTAGTGCTTCTGTTGTTTGTTCCTGAAAGAATTCCTCCTCCTTCCCCTTTTCTCTGGATTTCCAAATTCATTTTGTTATACTGAAGATAATTTATGTATTTCATCTAGAATAATGTCTGGCTCACAGTAGGCACTCTGTAAGTCACTGCTATTCCTGCTTCTGCAATTCCTTGTCTTTAAGACTCAGATCCTAATTCTCTTCCACCTCCACGATTTCAATTGTCTGGGTCAATGCTTTCATAATGAATCACATAAGGTTGCCTAAAATGCATATTGAAATATCACTTTTTCCTGGATATCTTTTCTCCTTTGCTATGTTATGAACTCTTGAGAGGGCAAAATGTATCATAGTTTTCCCCCACAATATTCTGTTTGGTCAGATCTAAGGTGTCATTCGGTTTTAAATGCACCATTATTTTATGAACTACAAAGAAAGAAAAAAAACCGTGTCAATTTAATAACGCCATGTTGTACAATATCAGACATAACCTAAGTTCAGATATGTTGAAATATGGGAGGAAAAGGTGCCTTTCAGAATTGAGAGGCTGAATGTACAAAGAGACAATGGCCAGACCCTGTACCAAAAGAGCGCTGACTCACAACCTGTGGCATAACAGTCAGCCCCAGACGCTCAAGGCTTGAGCAATAACCGACAGCTTCTCTCATTTTTGCCTCCACTTCCAACTTAGTGCCAACTGGGGAAGGCCCGATATGAACCCCTAACTGATCACAGAGGATGCCACGCTTCTCCCGCATCCCCACGCCAACAGCCTCCCCTCAGGGCACACCTGAAGCCTTCCCTATTGCCCACTCCAAAGATATCCACTCCTCTGCCCGCGTTTGAGTCTCTGCCAAACGCAAGGGATGAGGCTGATTCCCCTACGGCGGCAAGTTCAGAAAAAATAGCCTTTGCTTGGTTCCATTCGGGCCGTCTGTGTTTATTTCCACAGAATCAATGACTTTCCATAGTAGTAGTTTTCAGGGCAGTGTTCATTTGCTCAGCAAGCATGTATCTTCTGAGTAATAGGAACAGCGAAGCTGAATCTGGCCTCTGTTCCCTGACACCAAATTAAATCTCAGAGACAGAGTTTTGGGTGAAGTAGAAAAGAATAGCTTTATTGCTTCACCAGGCAAAGGGGGCCACGGTGGGCTAATGCCCTCAAAACTGTGTGTCCCAGCTTGGAGAGGGTAGTGATCAGCTCATGGACCTTCTTCTGATTGGTTAGTGGTGAGGTAACCGGGTGTCAGCATCATCAACCTTCTGGTTCCAACGGGTCTGGGGTCTACATGCTTGTGGGCAGCACGCCATCATTAATGGCTAACTTCTCCCACCTGGTGGGGGTTTTAGCATCTGCAAAACAGCTGGGAGATACTGCTGTGTGTATCCCTTGGAGGGGCACCAGGACTCTGCCCCAAGTCTGTACTATTGTTTCTCTTGACTGTTTGTTTCTCCCTGGTCCCACATCCCCTCCCTTCCCTAATTAACAAGTGCTTGAATCTGCCCGTTGGAACCCAGGGAAAGTCATGGAGGCTGAATGAAGCCTATATTCTGTAATCAAGAAATGGGAGACACAGAAAGGCTTTTGTGCCCAGGAGCCCCACAGGGCCCTGCTTGGTATCAACAGTACAGGATTTCAGCTTGGGGGATATTTACAGGGAGGGGCTGGACCAGGGAACCAGTGATTGTAATAGTTTAACCGCGGGGCAACTCAAGCCTGAGACAAGCGGATAGCTGTGAAGAGACAAAGGAGCATGGGATTGGGTACAGTCTAAAGAAAAGAGATGACAAATTTGAGGTGGAATCAAAGCAGAAGGAGAGGCCACTTAGGCTGAGGACAGGGAGAAATCCCAGGGGACCCCAAGACGTGAAGCCCCGTTAGGCCAGAGGCTCTGAGGACACCACCGTAGCTCCAAAAGGTCAGGACAGAGAGCAGGTTCTACAGAGGAGAGCTGACCCACAGATGCTGAAAGAACACCCTTGTCACCATGAGGAGGGAGGGGAGCAGGGGAACGGAATGGCGGTGTAGTGTGCGGCACGGTGTGTCACACGTGTGTTCTTTGAAGGGAAAAAGATGAGACACAGGGCCACCGCTGGATACGGCTGAATGTGACTGTTCCTGGAAGGCATCATGGCTACTAGGCTGCATTTGGTTAACCTATGTTCCATGGATGTCGCTAATGAGGTGAATTAACTGGAACCACGAAATAAAAGTTAGTCATTTGTCAGGCCTTTCTTCCTAAAAGAACTCTCTTTTGGAATTATTGATGCCTTGGAAATGATCGGGTGTGCCCCTGGATGTGAAGCTCTGGGTAACAAGTGAGCAGAAGACTGGAGAATTCATTCATCGAGTCTGTGCCATTGAATTCATCCCTTTAAAAGCCTCAGGAGGCCGAGTATCATTAAACAACATTAATTAAAATACTAAAGACCAGAGAAGGGCAACCGGCAGGAGGGGCAATGGACCGACATCAAAGAGATGGAAAATAACAAAAATAGCAGCCATTGCTATGCATTAAAGCCCAGGAGGCTGACAGCTCAGCTGGAGCGCCTGCAGAGGAAAGCTTCATGGACACCAGCCCTTGAGCACAAGAGGAAACATGGTGGCAGGCAGGAAGGGACCCAGGGGTGCACAAAGGGGTTCCTTTCACTTTCCACAGACATCCGAGAGGTTCAGGCTTGCGCAGATCATAATTAAACACTGTCCTATGATTAGCTTAGAAGTGTCTATGAACACAGAACGTACCACTGCCTTTGTACTTTAATATGCTGCTGCATAGTCTCAGCGTTTTAGGTTTTATTTCAAAAGGAGGAATTCTAGCATTTTGCTAAATTACAGAATGATTCTCTCACACAAATTTCTCTAGCGCAACCTCTATTAGATGTAAAAATAAAGCACCTGAAGCCACCGTGAGTAGTGGTGTGGTTCCAGTTCAAGGTGGGGAGATATCAGTACATTGAGGATGGATGACCCCCAGGTGGAGGTGTGAGGACCATGTCAGACCAAAAGGGTATTGACCTCAGGCAGCCTGGCTCTGAGTTCCTCTCCCCAGAGAGAACAAGTGTCGTCAACTTCTTGTATATCCTTTCAGAGATAATCTATGCACAGATCAACAAATATATGCAAAAATACATTATTTTTTTTACAGAAAAACTAATACATATAACACCTATATAATTTGTTTTTCATTTAGAAATATAAATTGAAGGGTCAAGCTGTTCACAGAGACAGAGATCAGGTGAGAAGGAGTAGTTTTCAGTGCTGAAGAAATGAAGCCATTCTTGGCGTGTTAGATTTTGAGGTATTTATGGCATATTCAGGTGGATGTTTCATTAAACAATTAGAAGTACAGCCAAACTGCAGTGCAACTGCCCAGGAAATCTGCTGAATAGAATTAATGTTAAAGTGGGTGTACATCAACAGCTCTCTGTGAAAGCCTTATCAGTGCAAAATAAAAGAGTTTAATAAATAAATAAATGAAAATACGTCTTGGAGACCTTTACATACTATATGCCAAAGTCGTCTCAATACCCACGGGAGTATTCCATTGTATATATTTGCCATATTTTGTTTAATCCGTCCTCTGGTTAAATGTCCACTCTTCATTACAATTAGTGCTGGAATGAATAACACTGTACATGAATCAGTTTCATATGTGCAAAGATAGATATAGGATGCATTCTTATGAATGAAATTGCTGGATCAAAGAGTATGTACAATGAAGATAAAAACAGCATCTACTTCCTTGAATTGTTTTGAGAATTACATGAGCTTTGCATGTAAAATCAGACTAAGATCTCAACAAAATAGATGTTGTTTTGCACGGCACTGTGTTGGCCACTGTGGAGAGGAACGGCATGGGGTACAGAAATTCCTAAACAGAAGTGGATTCACAGTCCCTCCCTTCAAGGCTTCAAGTCCAGTTACCCCCTGGTAATTCTTGGTAGCAGGGCACACTAGTAAAGGCTATCTTGGGCATATACACACAACTCTAAAAAGTCCAGGGAAGAAATGGATAAATTCCAAGCGGAGAAGTTTTCACAAGAAATGGAGTTTATGAGACGGGTTTTGAGGTTGGGAAGGATCCAAATAGGCAGTGAGAAGGGAGAGGCGAGTTTCCAGATGGAAAGAATCACAGGAGCAAAGATCAGGCCGCCAGAACTGACCCTCCGAAGACCATGGAATTCTTGGAGATCAGGTTAGTCGGTCTGGATAAACCTCACTTTGAGGCCACTTTGAAAAAAATCCGATACGGACTGGCCAAAATACTCAAACATAGTCAAGGTTGGTGCAGAGTCTTGGTTGATTTCTCTGCTCTGAGACAGGGGCTCCAGGAGTTGGGAGGTTCTTCTTAAGTCTTCAACATGGAACACTCACTCGCTCATGCAAAGTCCCCTGAGAAATTACCGCAAAGCTTCCTCACTGGTGTGCACTTCCAGAATCAAAAGGAATAGTGATTCCAGGGGCCTTTTAGCAGAAACTGGTATCTCATCTAAATGTTGCAACTACCACATCTGTTTTTACTGATAACAGTCTCTTCCTGGGGAATAGAGACTGACAGTTCACATTTCACAACTTGGCTTAAAAACTTATGGGCACCGCGCGGCTTAGCTGAATCTCAACGGTGTCACTGAAAAGTTTACAAAGGAAACCTGCAACTTTCTATGAATGCCTGAGAGGATTGCTGTACAATACTTGCCTCTGGAGTTCTGTGGATGTTTCCTGAAGCGGCCCTCCTAGTTGGGGCTGAGAGGTGGCACCTGGTATAAGACCACATTGCCCAGGAATAGCTAGCAAGGACATTCTCCCCAGCCGGTTTCCCGTCTGTATATTGGGAGTAACAGGTCTCGAAAAACATGAAACTTTTCATGCAGGAAAAGAACATTTACAGATTTTATGTACCAGGAACTCATTCCTTATATAGTAACTGTTGGATCATTTTATAAAATTCTTAGGTCAGCCCCGCTGACATATCGTTCAAGCTGCAACTCTCAGGGCCATCTTTTGATTCCTTTCTTTCTTATCTCCTCCCCACCTCTGCCATATCCAATCACTTCTACTGATACCTTTGCAGTGTCACATCTGCAGACCCCGCCTACCTTTCTCACCTCCATGGCCCTAAGCTCTGGACCTCATCCTCTCTTCCCTGCATCATTGCAGCAGCCTCCTAACCAGTTTGCCCTGCACCTGGTCTCCTTCGGGCCTTTTCCCTTCTCCATGCAGCTGAGGGAGGCCGGAGAATGTCACCCCCAAATATACCACTTGAGCATATTGATTATTTGGGGTTAAGGGCCTTTGAGAAAAAGCACATGCAAGAAAAGCACTCTGACCCTCCATTTTATTCCTGAAGGCAGGAGATGAAATTCCTACATGAAAGATGTCCTCCCTATACCAAAAAGAAAGTAACATTCTTATCATCAAGGACGAGAAGTTGAGACCCAGAGAATTCTAAACAAACAGACGTTGTGAAAACAATTCTGATCTCCCCTTAGCCTCCCACATACTTGAGTTACTTTTCCACAATTGCCCCTTTTTTACAAGCTACTATAAAACCCTGTCGCTTCTGCCATTTCTTTGGGTCTCTGTTCCAGTTGAGGGCTCCCTTGTCACTAGAACAATATCAATTTGCAGGCTTTCTCCCGTCGGATGTCCGTTTAATAATCAGACCCAGCTGAAAACCCTAAGAGGGGAAAACGTCAACGTTTGCCCCCCCATTCGGTTACCAGAGGGCTCTTTCTGAAACCTAGGTCTTGTATCATTCTCTCTTTAGGGTGTGCTCACGGCCTCCAGAACAAAACGTAAAGTCTCTGGCTCGGCGTTCAGGATCCCTCCTGGTGTGGCCCTGCCACCCGTCCAGCTTCATCTCTCTTCCTTCTCTCCCATTCCCTGAGCTGCCCACACAAGCTGAGATTATTTGGAGTTCCTGGAATAGACCATAAACTTCTAGGGCTTCATTTCTTCACTCCCACTGTTAATTCTGCCTGGAGGCCTCTTCTTCTCCCTCTCCTCTCCCCATTCCTTAACCCCCAGTTCCTGCTGGAGCTTCCCAAACAACGACCAGGCAGAGGCACTAAACCTCCACGTGGCTCCAAGGGCGCCTTGTGTCCCTCCAAAGGCCTCCCCCCAAGAAGACTGCGTCTGAGAAGAAGTCAAATCCAAACCATCTTTATGGGAACAAAGTTCCAAAAGGCAAATTTTAAAGTCTCTTTCGATATTGTATGATATCACTTACATGTGGAATCTAAAAAAAAAAATGCAACAAACTAGTGAATACAACAAAAAAGAAGCAGGCTCGCAGATATAGAGAACAAACCAGTGGTTACCAATTGTGGGGAAGGCGAGAAAGGGCTGGGCGCTTGGGAGGTACAAACTATTGGGTGTAAGATAGGCTCCAAGATGTATTGTACATCGTGGGGAATATAGCCGATGCCTTGTAATGACCGTACATGGAGTGTAAACTTTAAAAATTGTATAAAAGTTTTAAAATAAAATAAGAAGGAAAAAATAATAAAGTCTCTTTGGAAATGCATGGGATTGAAATTCACAGAATTCTGGGAAAATTTTTCCCACTTCATAATGCTATAGATCTATGTGCTTAATAGTCAAAGACAGTCCCAGCTTGCCTGGCTGTGAAATATGGGTCTGAGTGAAGAAAGTAATTTCTGATTCTCCTACATCCTATAAAATGAAACCATCCCTATGTTTCCTCCTTAAGACTGCAGGTGCTTACGTCAGCTTGTTCAAGCACAACCCTTACTGTTTTACATTTGATTTTGTGACACACTGTCATTAAAATCTTGTTGGAAAGGTTTTTTGAAGACTAATGATCATATCATCTTATTTGAATTATATATACTAATTATAAACGTTCAAGTAATACCTAGATAACTAAAAATATAAAAAGAAAACAAACCCCCAACATCTCCCCTAAATCCATCCCCCCATGTAAGTCTCATTCATATTGGTGACCAGTTCAAATACTGCTCTTTTTGTCATATAGAAACTGAGATTGTGCTACTTGTGTTATTAAAATCAGAGATATTTAATGTAATTTTACTTGTATTTAACAGAACAAAGAGGAACTGACGAGAATTCGAAGAAATTCCAAACTTCAGGCAAATGTTTCCTCACCACAAGAGATAATCATTCCTTAAACTTAGGAAAACTTTAATTAGGAATGACGGCATGAGAGCCCTTTTTTTAACTTCATATTTGAATTTGGGCACAAGACTGGAATTCATTCATCTATTCATTCATTCACTGACCACATGCAAGACTGTGTTCAGGCCCTAGCAATTCAACACTGCAATTAATAAATATAATTTCAGGTGGAGGTGTGTGCTAGGAAGAGAAACAAAGCGAGGTAAAGTGTTAGGGGGCTAATTAAGATCAGATAGGCATAGACAGCTTCTCTGTGGGAAAGAGAAGGAACCTGAATGAGGTAAAGAAGTAAACCATGAAAATATGGGGAAAGAGTATTCCAGGCAGAGAGAACTGCAAGTGCAGATGCCCCAAGGCTAGAGTCGGCTGGGGTATAATAGGAAGAGCAAGGAGGCCAATGTGGTGGGACCTGAATGAGCAATAGGGGAAGGGGCGGGAGATGAGAAGAAGCTGGAGGCCAGATGAGGCAGAGCCTTATAAGCCTGGGTAAGGCATTTAGATTTTTGTCCATATGCAATGAGAAGCCATTGGAAGGTCCTGAGCAAGGGAGTGACATGACCTGGTTTGCTTTTTGAAAAGAGCACTCTAACTGAAATACGGAAAATAGTCTGTGGTGGGCTTGGGCAAGAGTAGAAGCAGGGAGGCTAGTTATCAGGTTCCTGCAAAAGTCTAGAAGAGAGAGGACCAAGGCATGGGCTGGAACGTGGTGATAGAGGTCAGAGGTGCCAGATTCAGTCTACCTTTTGAAGGTAGAGAGCCAAGATGACCTGCTGGTGGGTGGACCGTGGGGAGTGTATTAGTGTCCCAGGGCTGTAGCAGCAAAGTACTATAAGCTGGATGGCTTAACAACAGTAATTGATGATCTCCTAGTATTGGATGGAGGCTAGAAATCTGAACTCAAGGTGTCCCTCTGAAACCTGTAAGGGAATCCTTCTTTGCCTCTTCGTAGCTTCTGGTGGTTTGCCAGAAACCTTTGGCATTCCTTGGCTTGCCGTTGTATCACTCCAATCTCTGCCTTCACTGTCACATGGTTTTTCCCCTGTGTCTGTCTCCACATGGCTGTCTTCTCACAAGGACACCAGTCATATCGGATTAGGGTCCACCCTACTCCAGTATGACCTCATCTTAATTAAGCACATCTGCAAGGAACCAATTTCCAAATAAAGTCACATTCTGAGTGTTGGTGCCCAGGGCAGGCGGCCCCCGAATTTGCTTCACTGGCATATTGATTATTTTAAATTAAAGTTACTTAAGAAACAAGTGGTACAAGAGGGACACTTTGACCTGCCTCTCTGCCTCCCTGAAAGCGGGAAATAAATCTCTCATGTGAAAGGTGCTCTCCCTGTACCTGGAGGTAGAAGGACACCCTTATTGCCAGACGTGGGGAACTGGCGCAGAGAACCCTGTACAAACAAACCTTGTTATTCCTTTAATTTACTCTCCCAAGCCCAAACTCAGTTTAGATTCTTCACTACTTAACCACTCAAAGTTTCTTTGTCTTGTCAATTCCTCACAAATTTATTATTTCTTTGTCTAAAAAGTATAAACGCTGCCTGCTTTGGCCACTTCTTAGGTCCCATTTCTATGAGACCTGTGTGCACAGGAATTACAATTTGTTTCTTTTTCTCTTGTTAATGTCTTGCGTCAATTTTAATAGTAGTCCAGCCACAAGAACACAAGAGGGGTAGAGGTGGAAATTTCCCCTCCCCAATATGAGGTACTTGGAGTAGTTAGGATTTCAACATCTCTCTTGGGGGGAGAAGGAGGGCAGGGAATGGGGGGCAAACACAAGTCAACCCGTAACGGGATATAAAAGAAAGAGGGGAATTGAGAAAGATGTCTTGGTTTTTGACCTAAACAGTGATGTGAATGGTGTGCCATTTATGGAAATGGGAGAGAAGGGATGTCTCCAGGTGGGACCAGATTTGTGGGGGAAAGTAAATAAAGAATTGTTTCGAAAACGCGGTGTTTGCGATATCTATGGGACGCTTGAGTTGCCGGTATAGAGAAAACAGTTGCATTTTCAAATTTGGAGATCAGAAAAGAGGTATGGGCTGAGGAGGTAAATTTGCAAATCGTTGGTTTATCGAGAGTTTTTTTAAAGCCACAAAACTTGATGAGATTATCTAGCGAAGTAAACGCAGGGAGAAGAGAGCAAAGATCTAAGAACTACACCTCGGGACACTCCAACATGTAGAGGTGGTGAAGAAAAGGAGGATCAAGCTAAGAAGACAGAGACAGAGCTGGCAGTGAGGTAAGAGGAAAACCAGGAGAGTGTAGAGTCTCAGGAACCAAGTAAGAAAGCATTTCAGGAAGGAGGGAGTAAACTGCTGCATTAGATGCACTGAGGGCGTGTTTTCTCAATTAACCTATACTCTCTTTGGTGCTAAATATCTAAAAGTCATTTAAATGAGCACCAACTGACCACAACTCTCTATTCCTTGAATGAGATTTTATATACTCTTACCCACCTTTACAGGTCTTCTATTGGAAAAATATTTTTCTCAGAAATTTGTTTCTGGAGAACAATGAGAACAAAAGAGTTTTCAATTAGGCAGAATCATTTTCCTATTTTAACAAAGGAGACACAGGGTTTGAATTGGAGTCAGCCTTGGAGGGAGGGGTGACCCTAAGTCAAAGATCAAAGTAGCCCCCCTACCCCTACCCCACATGCCTTTAAGGGGCCTGAGAATGCTTCATGCCCTAGCTGACCAGCAAATGTTACCACCCCTTTTCATTTCATTTAATGCTGTTTATCTGCTAGTGGGTTTGATGCTTGTCCTGAGAACGTGCAGCCTGCCAGGCTGCCAGCCAGCACTGCTCTTTAATTCAGAGCTTCCCCCCGGGAACCTCATTCCTGCTGTTCTGTAACCCGGGCTCTCAGGATTTCCTGCCAAGTGGGACATGGCCTTGTCTCACATCTGCACGTGTGGCTTATTCTCAAAGACACCTGTTTTCTCCAGTGACAAGACTCACACTTCAACAATCAGCCAGGCTTTAACACAATGGACCTTGGCCACATGACGTTTTCATTTTTCTTGAGTCAGAGGCTTGACTCTCAGGTTCAGTCCTTGAATAGCTTTGCAGAAAAGAAGCTGACATGAATGTCATGCGCTTAGTTTTTCCTATCTAATTGAATTTTTTAGAATCTATTCTTGAGAATGTGTCACATGCGAGACACAGGTCTGAGTGCCGGGAATATAGCAGCTAAGCAAGGCAAACTCTGGGCCGACTTTAATAAAGCTTACATTCTTTGTGGGGAAAGAAATTGAGAGAGAGAGGATAAATAAATAAACAAAGAAATAAGAAAACTTCAGATGGTGAACTGTGCTTTGAAAAAGATAAAACAGGGTCATGCGATGGAGGGAAGCTTCTCTGACTAGATGATGTCTGAGCTGCAACCTGAATGTTGAAGAAAAGCGAGCTGTACAGTGATCTGGAGGAAGAGCGCTCCATGCAGAGGGAACAGGAAGTGTAAAGGTCCTGTGGCTGGAACAGACTTGGGATGGCTGCGTGTGAGAGAAACAGAAAGCTGGCTAGTATAAATAATGTAAATTGATGAATGTGGTACAGTTTGTCAGAGAGGTGGGCAAGGGCTAAATCATGTCATTTAATAAAATGTGCTGTTTCTTAATCTCTCCCTCTCTCTCCGATCGTATATATATATACGAGAGACAGACAGATACAAATGTCTCCTGTGAGGAGCAGCTCTTATGTGGGGAAGGGAAGTGCAGTGCGATATGCTTCCAGTGGCACAGGTAAAAACTGAGCTTAAGTAACCATATACTGATAAGCTATACAATATCCTTATCTCTCCACTCAATTTAGAATCTCAAGTACATGTGTATTACTACGGATACCATGTATCCTTGTAATAGTGAATAGACACTAGCTGTCTATTCAGTAACATTTATTCAGTACATAAGTGGTGCCAGATGGTAAGCTAGAACAGGGATCAACAAACCTTTTCTGTAAAGGTTCCGATAATGAATATTTTAGGCTTCACAGGCCATATAGAGTCTCTCTCACGTATACTGTTTTGTTTTTTTGCCACTCTTGAAAAATGTAAAAACCATGCCTAGCATGAGGGCTGTACGCAAACAGGCCACAGGCTAGATTTCCCCTGTGGACCATAGTTTGCCAGCCCCTGGCCTGAAGGTCAACAAGACATGTCCCTACCGTAAAGATGCCCAAAATCTGGTGGGGGAGAAGACAGACCTGATAATACAGAGTGACAGTGATGAGTTCACAGCAGGATGAAAGGACTCGGGGAGGGCAGTTAACCCAATACCAGAGGACCAAGGCAGGCTTTCTGTGGAAGCGACGTCTAAGAGCATGGGTGGGAGCCAGCCAGGTGAAGAGGGGAAAATGAAGATTCAAGCAGGAAGAAAGACAGCACAGGCAAGGGCCTGGAGATGAGCACAATCACAGGGTAAATTCCAGGAACAGCAAATCTCTTCACTGTGTCTGGAATCAAAGGTTGTAACCACGAATGCTATAGAGGTTGGGTGGTGAGACCACAGAGGACAGCAGGCCATGGGAGGGGCCGCAGCACCGCACAGCGCTGCTGACCTTGGGGTCAGCCTCTCGGGCACGGTGAGGGGCGGTGGAGACTGTGCCCTGGCTAAAGAGCGGCTGGCGCTTAGCTCCTGCTGATGGAACGTGGCCCAATGTTGGCAAATCTGATTCTTCAAAAGTCAGAAGAAGTTTTGATTTTAAGGTGAGATTCCATGTTTTCAAAGATTGGTGATGAATTTTTAGTCAATGTAAATACCGTGAGGATCAATATTCTGTGGGCACAAAGCTGTCTGCAATTTTGGGCACTTGGCCTCTGGTTTACAGGCTCTGGACTACAGCATAAAGGGCGGGGGTGAGACCACAGAGCCCAGTCAGGGCCCTAGGGACTGGACGATGAAGAAGAAGGAGGAGAAGAAGGAAGGAAAGGGGAGGGGACGGAGGAAGAGGAGGACATGGGTGGCAGGGGAGGGGGAGGGGGAAGACGAGGAGAAGGGGAAAAGAAAAGGAAATCTGGCCACGCATGTGTAACTGGACCATACGATGTAGTTTGTATTTGTAAGGGAGAAATGGTGTGGGTGAGCTAAGCCTGCAGAGCACACGGCTGCACTGATCTGGGAGGTTGGGGGCCTGGGGGGCGTGGGAGACACTCGTACCTTCTGAAGAGGGGTGGCAGGAGCAGAGAGGTCTCTAAGACTCTGAACCTGCTGGGAGACAGCCACCCATGTAAGATGAATCTCTCTCTGGAATGGCGCGGTGGAAGAGAATAAGAATGGGTTCCAGCATAAATACACTACCAAACGTAAAATAGATAGCTAGTGGGAAGCAGCCGCATAGCCCAGGGAGATCAGCTCGGTGCTTTGTGACCACCTGGAGGGGTGGGATAGGAGGGTGGGAGGGAGGGAGACGCAAGAGGATGGAGATATGGGGACATATGTATACGTATAGCTGATTCACTTTGTTATAAAGCAGAAACTAACACACCATTGTAAAGCAATTATACTCCAATACTGATGTTAAAGAAAAAAAAAGCATGGGTTCCAGGCTCTGGACCAAGTTCATGGGCAGCTGGCCAGCCACTGAAGCTGCAGACTGACAGAAAACCGCAAACTGAACTGAGAACACCCAGTATGAGGAAAACAGGGAGATGAAAGCAGGAAGTTTAGAGTCATTGTTAAGAAAAGAAGATATGCAGAAGATAATCAAGCAGCAAAAGAAAACCCTGCAGAGGGAATTGGGGGAGGAGATGCTGGGCCAGGCGCCACCTGTCCTCCGGGGCCAGGCTCCAGCCTCCACACCCTGGCTGCCTCTCATTCCTCCAGCTCGGAGGCTCAGCCACCTCACTCAAAGCTGCTACTGGCCGATGTCTTCCATGAGATCCGGTGCCGTCCCCCCATCAGGCCCTGGAGAGTCCCTCTACCCTGCTCTGGGTCCCTTCAGACCAGTGGGGCATCAAAACTGGGTTCCCCAAGTAGTCCTCAACTCACGTTGTATTTCAACATAAAAATCTGTAGTATTTTCCATCTCCTAACAGAAAAAAAAAAAAAAAAAATTGTATCATAACTTCTAGACTGATTAGTTTTTAGTGGTGTTTAGCTTTCTCTCTCAGTTAATGTGTAAGGAGAAAGTGGGGTCATGCTGTCTCATAAAATTAGTGGAGTTATTTCTCATCTTTATATTTAACTCATTTAATTATTTTCCAAAGCAGAAAACCAATGTTTGATACACAGACACATACACATTTACCAGACTTGTTTCATAAATGTCCTTTTGCGTACATATAACATTGCCAGATTGCAAATTCAGTAGGAGAAACTGCATATCGATTTATGATCTTCTTTTTATAACATTATAAAATGGATGAATTAATTACATTAGTTCTGCAGCATTTTAATCCTGACTTTTCTGCTTTTATTATCTATCCCACAAGATGGGTTCTATAATTTTTTTCCAGTGGTATTTATAATAGTCCTTGAGATCCTCATTAGCATGTTTGACTGAATTGAAAAAAACATCAGATGTTTGTCACAACGGACAGTAAGAACTTTCTGACTGACTGGTTTTACAGTGAGGATTAACTTTGCCAAACAGATTATATGGCAGACATTTTACATATATTCAATAAAACAAACTCATAGTTCCAAGGCTTGATGAAACTGTATTCAAAGCACATGATAATAAAAAAAACACTATATCAAAAAAGATTGTCTCGGGCTTCCCTGGTGGCACAGTGGTTGAGAGTCCGCCTGCCGATGCAGGGAACACGGGTTCGTGCCCCAGTCCAGGAAGATCCCACATGCCGCGGAGCGGCTGGGCCCGTGAGCCATGGCCGCTGAGCCTGCGCGTCTGGAGCCTGTGCTCCGCAACGGAAGAGGCCACAACAGTGAGAGGCCCGCGTACCGCAAAAAAAAAAAAAAAAAAAAAAGTGCTACTAACCACCGCTGTCCAACTTCTAAGGTTAGTATAGGATACAAGGAAATAAATCTTGGTGAGGAATGTTTAGAAATTGGAATTCTAATACATTGCTGGAGGGAATGTCAATCTTTCCTGTATACCAACAATGAAAAATTGGAATTTGAAATTAAAAACACAATACCATTTACATTAGCACCAAAAAAAGAAAGGAAGGGAGGAAGGGAGAGGGAAGGAAGGAAGGAAGGAAGGACGGAAGGGGGAAGGAAGGAAGGGGAAAAAAAGAAATAGGTATGAAGGGCATCTGTAAAAAACCCACAGCTAACTTCATACTTGGTGGTGAAAGACTGAATGCTTTCCCTGTAAGATCTGGAACAAGACAAAGATGTCCGCTCATACCATTTGTAGTCAACATTTGTACTGGATGTTCTAGTCAGGGCAATCAAGCAAGAAAAAGGAATGAAAGGGTTATTAAAGAAAAAAAAAAAAGAAATGAAAGGGCATCCAGATTGGAAAAGGAGAAGTAAAACTATTTTTTTGCCTATGACATAATATGATATATAGAAAATCCTAGAGGGACTTTCCTGACGGTCCAGTGGTTAAGACTCCGCATTTCCAATGTAGCGGGCATGGGTTCGATCCCTGGTCGGGGAACTAAGATCCCACATGCCGTGTGGCATGACCAAAAGATAAACAACAACAACAAATATATATATATATGGAACAAATTGGGAAGAAATATTTGTAACATATATAATTTTTAAAATTAAAAAAAAGAAAATTCTAGAGAATCAAAAAAACCCTGCTATAACTAATAAATGTGTTCAGAAAAGTTGCAGGATACCAGATCAATATACAAAAATCAATTGTATTTCTGTACACTTGCAATGAACAATCCAAAAATAAATTTAAGAAAGCAGCTATATTTACAATAGCATCAAGTAGAATGAAATACTTAGGAATAAATTTAACAAAGGAAATGAAAAACTTATACTCTAAAACAAGAAAACATTGTTGAAAGAAATTAAAGGAGATCCAAAGAAATGGAAAGGCATCCCGTATAACACTGGTACCAAATTGATCTCCAGTATCACAGCAATTCCTGTCAGAATCCCAGCTGACTTCTTTAGGTAAGTTAACAAGCTCTTTCTAAATTTCTTATGGAATTGCAAATAACCCAGGATAGCCAGAACAATTTTGAAAAAGGAGAACAATGTAGGAGAACTCATACATTTCAATTTCAAAACTCACTACAAAGCAACAGTAATCAAGAGAGTGTGGCACTGGTACAGGATAGGCATATAGATCAGTAGAGTAGAATTGAGGGTCCAGAAATACATCCATATGTCTATTAATATTTGACAAGAGTGCCAGGACCATTCACTGGGGAAAGAACAGTCTTCTAAATAATCACCTCCAACACCTCCCACACTGATACTATACTTTTATTAATTAAGCCTAATAGACAACCTGATAAGAAGCAGATGGTTTCTCATTGCAATAATTCTGAAGAGTGACTGCTTTGTTTTTGATTTTGAAAATAAAAATGCATGGCAAATCTTGGAATTTTTGAAACTGGAAGAGACCAAATTTATCATATAAGAACTCGTCTAATCTTTGCATTTTACAGCTAAAGAACTCCGTGATTTGCTCAAGAACACACAAATAACTGTCGTAATTGGGAAAAGGACTAACTAGTCAGGTTTCCTGCCTCCCAATCCTGGGTTCTTTCCATCTAATGAATTTGTGTCTCTAAATTATGTCTCTTCTATGCAGGTATGAAGAAAATGACTAACCAAGGCAATCTATCAGAGTGACTAAACACACACATACAACACATCTTATTCTGTGTAACTAGCATAGAAACTTATGAGAAAGATCCTCTTCTTGTTTAAAGCATGTACAAATCTGGAAAGATGTTTTAAGAAGAACATTAACGGTCTTAGAAAAAGAATTGATTTATTCAAAATGTAACTCAATATTCCATATGAATTAATGCCTGGTTTATGTATGAGCTGTCTAGATTCAATTTTTTTATTAGTCATAAAGATTATTTGGACCACAGGTTTTGCCCTACCCGTTTCTAGTTTATTCCCTCCTCCATTCAGGTCCTACACTCCATGGTTCACTTCTAAGACTAGGAGTTGTGTCAGGAGAGGGGAGCAGTGCCCCATGCCATAGGTGTTTGTGCTTTTATGCTATCAGTTTTACCCTATATTGACAACAGAGAGAGTTAAAAGACATCTTCCCTCCCTCCCTCCCTTCTTCCTTTTTCCTTTCTTCCTTTTTCCCTTAACACAAAGTGTGTAACCTCATTCTCTTTGTAAAAGACTGAAGTAATATGAAATTACGAAGCATAAAATGTGACTGTTCCTTTGCAAACCCTCCTACTGCCCTCCCTGGACATAACAACGATTCATAATTTGGTGGGTCGTCTTATTCCATAGTCTCTCTCTTTATTCCTTTTCATCCACACATATGTAAGTATGAACATATTTTTATTGAAATGAAACCACACTCTATATATTGTCCTGCTTTCTTCATAATAGTTTGAGATGATACTGAATCATTGCACATTGGCCCACCTCATTTTTTTTTAAGTGATCTGTGATAAAGTAGCTAGTACTTAGGTAGAGGTAACTATGTGTAAGGATCTGTTCAAAGTGCTTTACATTATTAATTCATTTAATCCTCACACTAACTCTATGAGATAAAGGAAATCCTTATGCTTAATTTATAGATGAGGAAATTGAGGGAGTGAGGTAATTTTCCCAATGACACATAGCTAGTTAAGTGGTGGAGATGAGATTCAATCTCAGGCAGCCTGGCATCAGAATGCCATGCATTTAACTGCTAGGCTGCATTACTCCTCCATGATGTAAACGTTCCATAATGTATTTAAATAGTTCCTTATTAAGGAATCTTTAGATGGTTCCTAATTTTTCACCATTATAAACAATGCTGTAATTACCTCCTCATACATGTAATCAAGTCTATCAATCTTCTCTTTCACAGCTTCTGAATTTGCATCTTGTGTGGGAAGGCCTTTCCATCCCCAGGTTATAAATAATCCTTCATTTTCTTCTATAACTTTTATGGTGTGGCTTTATTCATTTAACACTTGAGTTCTTCTGGAATTCGTGTTGATGTATGGCGCAAGTTAGAGGTCTAATTTGATTGCCTTCCATATGGATAGCCAATTGTCCCAATATCATTTTTTTCATTTTTTTTTTTAGTTGAAGAGATATTTCCCAAGAAAATCTTTTAAGACTTAAACAGCTTACATCAACATATTCAGATCTATGCATGCTTAATCAACTGTTGAGAAATATAATCATAGGGCTTCCCTGGTGGCGCAGTGGTTGGGAGTCCGCCTGCCAATGCAGGAGACACAGGTTCGAGCCCTGGTCTGGGAAGATTCCACATGCCAGAGCGGCTGGGCCCGTGCGCCACAACTGCTGAGCCTATGTGCCACAACTACTGAAGCCCGTGCACCTAGAGCCCATGCTCCACAACAAGAGAAGCCACTGCAACGAGAGGTCTGTGTGCCACGGCGGGGAGTGGACCCCACTCGCCACAATTAGAGAGGGCCCGCACACAGCAGCAAAGACCCAATGCAGCCAAAAATAATAAATAAAATAAATAATTTTTTAAAAAAAGAAATATAATCATAAAATGTCTCATTAAACCTACAGGAAAACATTTACAGGATGGAGAGAACAAGGATAGAAACCAGGGATTTCCCCTCACCCCCCATATCAAATGCACTGAATGGATATTTTATCACGGAAAGATTTTGAACTTAGTTCAGACCCTGGGTCTGTCCCTTAAAAAATAATTGGTCTTGAGTAAATCTTCTATGCCTCTGTTTCCTCATCTGTAAAAGGAGAAGATAGTAACACCTGTCTCAGAAAGCAGCTGTAATGATGAGAGCACCTGGTACTCATTAAGTGCATCATCTATGTGAAAGGTTTGATTTCCCTTTTTTTTTTGTTAAAGAACTAAAGTGTCCCCAAAAGACAGTCCTGTTCTTATACCCAAAAGCCTTTAGGTGATACAATGTCTGTTATTTGAGAGCATTTGCTTTTATGAGACATTGTACAATGTTCTCAGTTTGACCTTGGTTTCAAGGGACAGAGTTCCAGAAGCAGATGTAAAGGTTATTGTTGATTTCTTGGTAAAAAAAAGAGAATTCAAGTCCTTTTATTTATCTTTACTGGCTCAAAAACACTAGGAGAAAAAAAATTGTTGAAAGTCAAGTTATGCCTCCCTTTGTCCTATCTTTCTTCTCCATAGCTGCTATTTCAAACCTTGTTCTTTGTCTGACCTTCTACTCTGCCACGACATTTGACAACTAGCCTCATCTCACCTCCTCCATCAGAGAAAATGAAACTCATCTTCCCTCAACTTCCTGCTGCCAAAGTCACCAGCACTTGCACCTATACTTGATCCATTCTCCTTCCCACCAGTCCCTCCTGCCCAAGTACTGGTTATCTGTCTGTCTCCCTCACTGGTTTATGAGCATAAGGACCAGGTCATTGGAATACTGTTTCCCATCACCTAGCACAATGTAGGATCAGAGTAGACACTCAAAACACTAAAGGAAACCAGAATATATCACCCCAAAATACGTCTCTTTGACATAAAAATTATTTTAAGCTGGCAGTAAACATATTAAGAAGCAGTAAACATAAAAATTATTTTAAGCTGGCAGTAAACATATTAAGAAGCAGTAAACTGGGCTTCCCACATGGCACAGTGGTTAAGAACCTGCCTGCCAACGCAGGGGACGCGGGTTCGAGCCCTGGTCCGGGAAGATCCCACATGCTGCGGAGTGGCTGCGCCCGTGCGCCACAGCTACTGAGCCTGCGCTCTAGAGCCCGCGAGCCACAACTGCTGAGGCCCGCATGCCTAGAGCCTGTGCTCCGCAACGCGAGAGGCCACGGCAATGAGAAGCCCGTGCACCACAATGCTGCAACTGGAGAAAAACCCACACGCAGCTACCAAGATCCAGCACAGCCAAAAATAAAGAAAGAAAGAAGCAGTAAACTTATGAAAAGCTCTCTCTAACCTCCTCTTTTTCTGCCTAAAGGCTGGATATAAATTCTACTTTTATTGAAGCCAGACTCTTGACAGCACCAGGAGAATCTGCAAAGAAACCTAACTGCACTAGTAATCCTCCCATATATTACCTTCCACAGTTTGCTGCCCTTTGAAGCCTAAAACTTCTTTCCTTAGTCCTGTCATTTCTCTTCAAACTCATTGTTCTTTGTTGAAGATGCTACATAAGCCAGAGTTCTAAGCCACTATTTTGAGTTACTCTTCATTCAGTTTTCTCCCATGTATGCTGCATGAGTTAATAAACAGTTTTTCTCTTATTAATCTGCCTTTATTTTTAAGGAATCTAAGCTGAAAACCTAATATGGGTAGAGGTAGATGTTTGCCTCTCCTACAACACATTTTTAAATGAATGAATGAGATCTGCTTCCTTGGTACTCACTATCTTATCAGGAAATGTTATACCTACAAACATGGTACTCTAACCCGGACAGTTAGTCAAGGTTAAGCGGAACATATAATTGATATGGTCTTTTTATTTGAAAAAATTGCTATCAGTATTTATCAAAATAAATTCTATTTAAAAATTATAATAAATGAGGTGCCATTTATGGCAAAATTTTTCTTTTAAAGGAACATCCCTGCACACCTGGAGATGCATTCCACCTCTCACTACATCACAGATGACTATTTCCAACCTGACTCTATACAGAATTCTTGCTACTTCCCACCTGAAATTCCCACTCACAGAGCCCAGGAGCCTGTCCATGTCCTCAGGAGACCTGGGACATCTTGCTCCAAAATGGATCAGAGGCATCAGGACTCAGCAGAAAAGTGCCTCTTCAGGATTTGAATCCTCCGTTTTTGCAGTTGCAATATTCGACATCAAATTTCTTTACATCCCAGCCGTTTTATTGGACGTACTAACAAACAAACTCATATTTTCCTGGTATGATTCACCTGAACTGAAACTAAAGCTTTAATAACCCAGCATTCTACACGGCACCCCTCTCTATGCTCATCAATAATAATCAGTCGTTCACCACAAAAACTCTCAATGCTTTTTCCTAGCAAGGAGCCATCTAAGTAGTCACCTTACAAACAATGGGTGGTTATGAATTTATCTTTCTGCTGCCCCCTCAAAATCACTGGAAGTGTGCACTTTACCCTGTCAAACTGCTCTATTAAGAATTGAAAGAGGCAACATTGTGCAGAGAACATGGAGTTGCAATAGTAGAGATCTGAGTGTGACCTTGGCAATTTACTTAACCTCTCTGAGATCCAGTATCTGAAAAAAATAGGAATAATACACCAGCTTCATAAGGTTGATGGTATGAGGATATTACCACCAGCGATTTTGACTTAATTATCCAGGTAGTTTCAAAGCATCTCCGGGTGATTTTAATGCACAGCCAGGGTTAAGAACCGCTGGGTAAATGCTTCTCAAAAGTATTATCTCCATGACCACCCTTCAGAAACTTTAAAATGACTTTTGAATATTAAAAGCAGGATTAAGAATATAAAACAACCTCTTTTCACCTGTGTAAGCAAAACCAGAATATGCTTAGGAATAGAAAATGCTAACGTTCATAGTAAAACTGTCCAACAACTGAGTTAAGAATGAATATACATGCAGGGCTTTTGAGGAAAGCTTTGTCTTCAACAAAGAACCTAGAGTTATATATCTGAATTATTATGTCCCTCCAAAGTATTACTACATGAAGATAAGCTATAAAACCTATTTTAATGATGCTGCCACTGTGGAAAAATAAATTTATTAGAGAGAAATTGCCCTTTGAGACTGAGGTAGATTTGCTAAAATGTCTTAAATGGCGAAAAATTTTGATCTTTGGTTGCAGATTTAACTTCTGGAATCAATAAAGTATCATTTGAAGTCAAGTCAGGTGAGTTGGTAGTTAACCAAGATGGGAGCTCTCATTGTAGGCATTGGGCCCAATGTCTCTGAGGGGCTCTTGCTACGTATCATATCCCTCAGTAAGTAGCACCCAACCTAGCACAAGTCACGGCTCAGTGATTGAACTTAAATGAAATATTCGATACAAAGACAGATTATCACAGGTGGCCTTGAAGGTCATTTCATTCTCAAAGAAAAGATTAGAAATGGTTGGAGCAATATTGAACTCATTAGAATAAGGATGTGGTTTTCCAGACAGGCAGTGTTCATGCCACATGTTTGTTACAAAGACCATTTCAGTTCTTCCTAAATATGTTTGGATTAAAGGGGAGTGACCCATGGCAAAACCATGGTATCACTAAGAGATGGTGGTGGCTGTGTCTTCAGAGCTTTCACAGGGGGTCATTCATTATAGTAAATAACCCAGAATGTAGGTCTGACCCTTGGCTGTACAGGCTCAGACCCATAACTACCAGTTTGTGGAGAATAGGTCTGACTCTTGAGGCTGGACTCCCATTAATCAACATGATGAGAATGATGTATAACACCAGAATTCCAATTAGTTATGTTACAAAGAGAAGTATAACAGTTGTAGGGCCCAGAGACCTCTGGTAATTATGACCAGCACACTTTCTTTCAGAAAGCAGAACTGGGTGGGAAGTTCAGGTCCATCAGAAGGTGGCACAGTGAACAGGAACTTGAGATTGGGTGAATGAATCTCAAGGATTCATTGGGTGAAGGAATCTCAATGAATCTGAAGGCCTCCACAGCATCCAGTTGGGATAACCTGAGGACTATTTCTCACCATAGGGAGAGCCCTTTGGTGGGAATGCCACACTCAAGTTCAATGACCAGGATTGCTTCTCCCCCTTATTTAGGAGGAAATGGCTCAAGTTCACCTCTCCACTATCTTTTAATGTTCATTTCCACCGCTGTCCAACTTCTTTTCTGACATATTTATAATCTATATTAGTACATTCAGTCATGTTACATCATATCTTGTGAGTCCTAAAAACAGTGTCTTTTTAAGACGACTTTGCACCTTTTGCTCTGGTCTATTGTGAATTGACCTTAATGCTTGACTCTTATTTCCCTGTTTCCCAAATTTATGAAGTTCAGGAGATAACTAGCCCATTATGTTCTGACAATACTTATAGTACCAGAAGTCTCCCATGTAAAAAAAAAATTTTTTTTTGGAAGAAAAATCCATTAGTCTCTCAACAAATATCAATTGCACCAGATATTTTTCTAAATGCTGGCAATTCCATGGTAAACAAAACAGATAAAGACCGAAACCTCATGGGGCTTATATTCTAGCTGAAAAAAGGAAATAAATGAGAGAATAAATACTTATATAAAATAATTTCATATGGTGATAAATTGAAAATAAAATTAGAAACTCCTACTAAAATGTTCATTTGTAAATTAAGAGAAAATTCTTACCTCTGGGAGATTTTCAAGTCTACCTTACATGGTCCCAAGATGACTAGAAATATCATGGTCAAAGTAGAAAAAAAAAAGGGAAGGTCCCACTCGAAAAAAAAAATACAGAATAATATGAAATCAGGGACCTTGGAAATTCACATACCCATGACAATGAGAACAAGACCGGTGTGGTTCCGCAGTTCCAGAAATCTATGCCTGTGAATTTTCTCCCCGCTAGTGCTGCTTGTATTTTTGACAGTTTCCTCAGGATCTATGGCCTTAAATGATGCATGGAGAAGGGGGAAAGTGGAATTACTCCTTTATGCCATACCTGAATTTAATGTCTTGCAGCAGTGCTCCAGATTTTTACTTTGGGTCTTGCAAAAGTAATATCTCTTGGGGAAAAATGGAGGCAAGAAGTACCTGAACATAGAACCATCATATTTAGCCTAAGAAAAAGGGAAGTGGCAGCCAGAAGTAATTATGATCGTTATAGCATGTATCATTTATTGAGTACCCACTATGTCTCACATACTGAAGAGGCGTTTGCGTATTTTACCCAAGTAAACTCAGAGACCCTGTGTAACCCGATTTCCAGGCAAAGGCACATTCAAAGAAATGCAAGCCAGTAGTCAAAAGAAATTTTAAAATAGTTCTGTTCATTACTTGCATTTGAAATAAACTCCTTAAAATTCCCTTTTGTCCCCTCTCTATTCTCATATACCCTCTGCAGTTCTACAGTCTCTTATCCCAGCCTCACCCTCCACTTCTGCACAGAATGCACTGAAAACCCATCACCACTGGGATAGGCTCTGGTCTCTCCTTTTTCTTCCCTTTTCTGCCTGTTTTTATGGTTCTCCATCTCTAACCATTCTCCTGATTCTAAATCACAGACACCCAGAGAGTCAGATAAGAAAGGCAGAAATTATAAGAAGGGGAATGGGTGAAATTGGAAAGACAAAGACAATATTATCTTTATTAAGTTGGGACAGGGGGAAGTAGCAGGAAGGGGGAAGGCTGAGAACATTCACATGTTAATAGGTGTGAGAAATGATTATAATTATGGCCCTAGTGAATCCCCTTCCTTGCTCCCAGCCCTTCTGCAATGAGACATCCCACTCCTTAAATCTGGACTGGCCTTGTGATTTGTCTGGGTCAACAGTATGCGGCAGAAGTGATATTATGCAAGGTCTGGAATCTTGTCCTGAAGAAGTTTTGCAGTTTCTGGTTTTGCTCTTGGAACCCTGAGACCATCGTGCTGTGAAGAAACTCAGCCCAGCCTGTTGGAGGATATGGAAGAAAACCAAACCATCCCAGCTGCCAGCCAACATCTATGACCAGAAGTGTGCCTGAGGCCATCTTGGACTCTCCAGCCCCAGCTGAGCCATCAGATGACACAGTCACATGAGGGATTTCAGGCAAGATCTGAAGTAGAACTGACGAGATTGCCAACCCATAAAATTATAAGGAAGCAAATCATGGTTTTGGGATGGTTTATAACAGAGCAAAGGTCATTCCCATATAAATCATTAGCTCGTGTAATTCTTACAACACAAAGTAGGTTATTCTTATTTTATAAATGAGAAACTGAAGTTCTGCAAAATTAAGTATCTCATTCAAAGTCACAGAACTTCCAAATGATAAAACTAGCTTGGTATCCTGGTCTGCCTGCTTTCAAATCTCATTCTTACATGGTCCTTTTACTCTATCTCTGAGATCTATGAGTTACGACTACTAAGAATCATTCCTTCTGTTAAACTCCTAGAAACTGATCACTGAAAACAGTCTCTTAACATCTCCCCCTTCCCAGCAACTTTAGGACTTATACCTGCACATCCATACTGTTGGAAATCTGTACACTTTGTGTTCCAGTTTGTGTCTCCATGGCACATAATATATGGTTAAGGGCATTGTTCAATTTGGACTTTTAAGGCATTTTAATGGCTGTCTAACTTCATCTTTGTTCATTTATTTACTCTCATTAATTAGCTATCATAATTACTATCAACTATTGAATGTTTACAATGGGTTGGACACTCTACTAAGCACTCTGCATGCATTATCTCATTTAATCCTCACGAAAACCCTACCGTGTTGCCATTGTCACCCCCGTTTTGCCAACAAGGAACCCGAGGTTCAGAGAGTCATCCAGCTAGGAAGTGTTGTAGCTGGGACACAAACCCAGGCCTGTCTGATGATAAAGCCTGTGCATTTAACCAGTGGATTGTACCCAGTGGTGTTCTGGTAAGTAGTTTACAGCTGGCTCTATGAGAAAAAGAAAGCCATGATTTGTAGCTTTTGTGATTCCCGTGGTATAAATACTCATATTATCATTGAGGTCAAGCTAACAGACTGACTTCACTGAAGGCAAAGTTGGGGAAAGCAGAAAATCTAGAAAAGCCCCTAACCCCACCATCCTCTCCAACAGACAGACATGGCTTATGACACGGGAGGTGCAAAAACTTGGCTGACAGCACAGCTGGCCATCGTGAAGCAAGAAAGCTGATAAAGAGCTGTGGCACAATCCAGAAAACTCAACCAACAGTCAGATGTCCCAAAGATGTTTCTGTTTTCCCGTGACACCCTGCCTATGCACTGGCCACTGTTATGGCAGACCATTTTCCAAAAAGCACCACATGAATCACCTAGTCCAAAGCTTTCAGAGCCCTCAGAAGACCCCTCATCCAAACTCCATCTCTGAATAAACCCCTTTCTCCTCATGGCCAGGGTATTGGCTTCATGGGTTGGGGGTTCCAAAGGAGCTGAAATGAGGGAATGGACTTCTTTCTTTCTTTTCTTTTTCATAAATTTATTTATTTATTTATGGCTGTGTTGGGTCTTCGTTGCTGCTCGCGAGCTTTCTCTAGTTGTGGTGAGCGGGAACTACTCTTTGTTGCGGTGTGCGGGCTTCCCACTGGGGTGGCTTCTCTTGTTGCAGACACGGGCTCTAGGCATGCGGGCTTCAGTAGTTGTGGCACGTGGGCTCAGTAGTTGTGGCTCACGGGCTCTAGAGTGCAGGCTCAGTAGTTGTGGCACACGGGCTTAGTTGCTCCTCAGCATGTGGGATCTTCCTGGACCAGGGCTCAAACCCATGTCCCCCGCATTGGCAGGTGGATTCTTAACCACTGTGCCACCAGGGAAGTCCCAAGTGGGTATGGATTTCTACTGAGTCAGCATAGGGCGTGGGCACCCAGAAAGTGCAAGTCAAGTCAAAGAAGCAGGAGAGGAAATATGGCCTGATGTCTAAGAGTGTGAACTCCAAAATCAGAGAAATCTGGATATGATTCCCAATTCTACTTACTATTAAACATGGGACCTTGGAAAATTAATTTTTCCATGCCTCAGTTTCCCCACCTATAGAATGGACATACTAATAATACCTTCCTCATAGAGTTATGAGAAATACATATGCTAATGTACATGAAGATCTTAGCACAGCTCCTGGCACATGAAAACATTCAGTAAAGAATAGTTCTGAGGGACTTCCCTGGTGGTCCAGTGGTTAAGACTCTGAGCTCCCAATGCAGGGCGCACGGGTTCAGTCCCTGATCAGGGAACTAAGATCCCGCATGTTGCGTGGCACAGCCAAAAAAAAAAAAAGGACACATTTAAAAAAATAAAAAAAGAATAGCTCTGAGCATTATTAGCTACTTTTTTTTTTTTTTTTTTTTTTGTGGTACGTGGGCCTCTCACTGTTGTGGCCTCTCCCGTTGCGGAGCACAGGCTCCGGACACGCAAGCTCAGCCGGCCATGGCTGATGGGCCCAGCCGCTCCACGGCATGTGGGATTTTCCCGGACCGGGGCACGAACCCGCGTCCCCTGCATCGGCAGGCGGACTCTCAACCACTACGCCACCAGGGAAGCCCAGCCACTACTCTTTAGGGAATGCTGAAGCTCAGATACCAAGAAGATGAAACATAAGTACTGAATGTGATCAGCAAGAGCAGAGTGGATGTCACGCCACAAAATCAACAATGGGGAGTTTTAAAGCAAAGAACCTGATTTCAACTTTTATTTTACCAGAAAACCCTGGCCGGCTTTAAGAGTATGTTAGACCAGAGAAAAGGAGACCCCTGTCAATCCAACCGAGCGATCATGAAGGCTTGAACTAGGAGTGGAGGTGGTAGGAGAGTTTTGAGAGGAATACCAGGGACGTTAACAGTGTGAGAGCTTCCAGTCTCTGGTGAGGGCGGTCAGGTAGATTGGTGCGGCTGCGGGAAGCACAGGAAGGCTGAGGGTGTGTCTGATGAGGAAAGCTGTGGCCATGGTAGGTCAAGATTATGTGGCAGGTGGCTGGGGAGGTGAGTCTGGAGCACTGGAGGCGGAATCAGGAGCCATCGGGCCTGGGGGTTCCTATCTCCTGCAACCAGCCACCCATGGTTTCTCCTTCAGGTGCCAAAGCTCTTGCCAACATTTATCTAAACCTCAATAGAGCATGGAGTGCTGAAAAACTAGCAAAAAGGTAAAAGAGTTCTTGTCTGAATAAATAAGGAGGTGATGAACAGCAGCTGCTGGAAAGATAACAGCTTTACATGGTGGTAAATAGGATCTTGTAGAAATTAAAAAGTACGGAAGTATTTTAGAACCATAGCAAAACCTCTCGAGATAGCGGTAAATATAACAGAAGTCAAAGAAATTAGAAAACCAACATTCCATTTTAGGAAGAATTTTTTCCCATAAAATAAGTTTTCCATTTTTTGTGTATATAAGAAGATTAGAAAGTGACCGAAAAATGGAAAGAAGGAGAAAACTATAAAATACAGTTTCATACAAACAATGTAGTTATAAATATTTTAGAACTGTTTTCTTCCAGTCTATGTTTACTATGTGTAAAGTTCTTTTCTTGTATAGTTGAAAAAATATATATGTATTATATGTATATATACATATAATACATATATATATCTTTGTATTTTGCTTTTCCACATAACGTTATAACAAAAGCAATTTTTGCAAGAATA
Organism: Grampus griseus; assembly: GCF_964374135.1. Lineage (NCBI taxonomy): Eukaryota > Metazoa > Chordata > Mammalia > Artiodactyla > Delphinidae > Grampus > Grampus griseus. The sequence continues at coordinate 144,344,451 of NC_139018.1, read as the reverse complement.
TACAGCATAGTTCATTCAACAGAAGAACTAATCTTAAAATAGACCATTTCATATGGAAGAATTTATCAAATTATAAAAGGAGTGTTAAAAAACAATGAGAAAGGGAAGGTTTATCAATATAGTGCTGGAAAATTGATTAGCAATTTGAAAAAAGCATTCATTTAAGACCCTATCTTCTCCCTTGCACCAAAATGAATTACTGGTGGATTTTTTTAAACGAATTTTTTAAATCAAATACAAAAACTAGAGCAAATAAAATTAAATATTTATTGGACTTCTGGAGAAAAAGGACTGTCTCCTTTCTAAGCTAATAGTTGGTAGAATAAATCAAATGTAAATTACAAAGGATTAATATCGTCTCTCCTTTGAGAACTCAATCAAATCAATAAGAAAATCACTAATCCCCTAATGATAAAATGGTGGAGGCCATAAACAGACAAAGAAGATAGTCAACCAGTCAATAAACAGGAAAACGTGTGACTCCCGTAATAATCAAAGAAATGTAAACTAAGCACAATGTTGCCTTAATTTTTTTTTTTACCCATTAAATTAGCAAGCTTTAAAAACTGTACTCAAGAAAGCAATTAGGAGAAGCTAGTTATGCTGTAATAACCACCACAAAAAGTAAGGGACTGAAAACAGCGATTAACAAATTTTTTCTGTAAAGTGCCAGACAGTAAATATTTCAGGCTTTGTGAACCACACAGTCTCCGTTGCAACTACTCAACTCTGTCATTATACCAAAAAAAAAGCCCCCATAGATAATTCATAAATGAATGGATATGGCTCCGTTCCAATAAAATTTTATTTAAAGAACAGGAAATGAGCCAGATTTGGCCTGTAGGACAACAGTTTGCCAACTCCTGGCTTAAATTTTTTTTTTTTTTTATATTGGGGTATAGTTGCTTTACAATGTTGTGTTAGTTTCTGCTGTGCAATAAAGTGAATCAGCTATATGTATACATATATCCCCTCCCTCTTGGACCTCCCTCCCACCCTCCCCCAACCCACCCAACTAGGTCATCACAGAGCACCGAGCTGAGCTCCCTGTGCTATATAGCAGGTTCCCACTAGCTATCTATTTTACACATGATAGTTTATATATGTCAATCCCAATCTCCCAATTCATCCCATCTCCCCTTCCCCACCCCCTGTCTCCACATGTCCGTTCTCTACGTCTGTGTCTCTACATCTGTTTTGCAAATAGGTTCATCTGTACCATTTTTCTAGATTCCACATATATGCGTTAATATACGATATTTGTTTTTCTCTTTCTGACTTACTTCACTCTGTATGACAGACTCTAGGTCCATCCATATCTCTACAAATGACCCAATTTCATTCGTTTTTATGGCTGAGTAATATTCCATTGTATATATGTACCACATCTTCTTTATCCATTCATCTGTCGATGGACAATTAGGTTGCTTCCATGTCCCGGCTACTGCAAATGGTACTTAAGTTTTATTTCTTCCTCATGCTACATGTACATTATAGGTCAGCAGGGATGTTCAGTTCATTATAGACACTCAGGGATGCAAGATGCTGGAGGCTCCAAATCCGCTTCTGCTTCTACAGTTACTTTGTCGGGGGAATTCTAGAAAGTCACACACAGACAATTCAGTGCTCTGACCTAGAAGTGACATACATCACTTCTGCTCACATTTCACTGGCCAGAACTCGTCATCTGCTCCTGCCCAACCACAGTGGGGCAGGAAGATCAGATTTCTTTCTAAGCAGAGCTGGTTACCAGTGAGCAGCGCTAGTGATAACCTCACTTGGTACCAGTAAGGATGAAGGGAAGCAGGCATCATCACCTTTGGCTGAATTTGGATGGCTGTCCATACGCAGTAGCATTGCCTGGCGTAGCAAATCAAAATACAGGACAGCCAGTAAACTTCATATTTCAAATAAACAACAAATGACTTGTTTAGAATAGACATTCCCAGCCACTCCTTTCTGCCAACTTGCATTAAGTGGCAGAAACTATGTCTGCCATGTTGGGACCACCATGCTGAGGATACCGGAATGAAACAGCAGCAAGAGTTCAGGTTTCTAAAACTACTCGTACCAAGTGCTGACTTTGTGCTTGGCACCTGCATCGTGCTTGAGAGCAATCGTTTTCATTTTACCAGAAACAGAGACTAACAGAGTTTAACTAACTTGCACAGATCATAAATGTGGCAAATGGTGGATCAGAGGTTGGATTCTTAACCTCCATGCTATACGGGCTCCCTACTACGCTATCAAAGGGAATGTCTGGGAGATGCAGGGTTCTCCTCCTCGGTTTCCTATCAGTGGAGTAAAGGGGCACACCAGGAGGTCTCTAAGGGGCCCCTGGTTCTGACAGCCTCTGAATCGAGGATGCTTTGAAATCAATCATTTCAACACAGGAGCGTTGCAGGACAAGAGATGTGTATTTCTGAGAACTGTTCTAGTTTAACCAATATCATCACCAGTTTTGGCGATTTCAAATGATCAACTGTGCCAAACCCAGTGACTCACTTACACCAAAGAAAAGTGCCTGCTCGGTGGAAGACAGTAGGACCTTCGATGTGGAGACCTAAAGAAAGAGCCCATGTGTTGGTCTAACCTGGGAGCCAGACCCCCTGGAACTGACACCAAGCTCAGCCCTTAACTAACTACGAACACTCAGGCAAGTTACTTATGCTTTTTGTGTCTCAGTTTCCTTCTCAGCAAAAGGGAGGTAATAAGAGACAACGCCTCGCAACATTTTTGTAAGGAGTAAAGGAGATGATACACAGAACGCACTTAAAACACATCGCCTGGCTTATACATTACAAATAAGTAAACAAAAAAAATAAATGATAAATAAATGCTACACTTTATTATTATCGTCTTCCTCCTGAGTTCACTCTCCTTGTTCCTTCCCTTCAGCTTTTGACCCTTTGACCCTCGAGAGACCCAGGAGATTTGAACATCATACTTGCCCTGCTAAGACTCTGACACCTACTCTTTAGGAAATGCTGAAGCTCAGATACCAAGAAGATGAAACATAAGCACTGAATGTGATCACAAGAGCCCCAGCTTCCTCTCTCCTGCTAGGATAAGACATATTTCCAGGGCTCACCTAGGATCACCCCAAACCCTGACTTTGGCTTTATACATCTATTATGGCCCCGGAATCCCATATATGCCCCCCTTCCCTGAGCTGCAGACAAAAACCCGTCCATACCTAGTTTGGTCCCATAACTAAAGATTCCCTCCCCTGAGGCAGGCACTGATTCAGGGAGTGAAGAACCCAGCAGAGAGTAAACAGGCAGTCTTCCTGCCCTTGAGAGTGACAATGCAGGTGGCAGGTAATAAACCATCAGGGACACATCTGCAGGTGGAGATGAGTGCAGAGGGATACAGTGACCACCAGGGTACTATTTTTGCAGACAGTGTGGTCAGAGTTGAATGACAAAGTTCATTTTGTTCTGCGAAGTACAGTGAAGAACCGGGCTTCAGCTGCTACTTGGAAGAAGACAGCTGCGTGTAGCACACATGGAGAAACAGGGAACATTCCATACTATGAGAAAGAAGTCTTTCAAGGAAGCCTAGGAGCCATTTAGCTTTTCCAGTGGGAGTACATGCTCACGGAGGCTACAGCCCTTGTAAGTATCAGGGCTTGGATCCTAGTCAAATCTCTCTACTGCTAGAACCCTAGAGGTTTCAATGGGGCCGGTCATCTGTGGTCCCTGGGTTAGTTGTATGGGACTCCAGGGCCATATCGCAAGTCAGCATAAAGCTCTTGGCTTCAGAAGCCACCTCAGGATGCCGAAGCCAGGCTCCCAAAGCAATGTGGGCATCATCTCCACGTGGGAATATCTGAGCAAAGCCCTCTTGATTCCTTGAGGACATTTGCAGCGGGTCCTTATGAACCCAAACCACAGAGAAGGTGCCTCCTTTCAAACCTTCCTCGTCCTCCTCCCCCCCCACCCCCGCCCTTCTTCACACCTCTTCACAGAGGGAAGAAACCTGATCTCTGAGAATCTTAGGTAAGAGGATGGTTTCTGGTGGCCCCTGGGACTGCCTCACCTTCCCTGAGAGAAGTGACCAAATGCCAGTGTTGGACGTTGACCCTGAGAGGAATCTGGGGGAAGGGCCTTGGTGGAGGATCCCTGTCTGCAAAGCCCAAGACGCAGAAACATCACAGCCCCCCAGCCTCCTCCCTGACCCACACAGACTCGTCCCCTTCAAAAAGACAAACTGTATAGGAAAACACTGGCATGCTTCGTAGAGCCTCTTATTCTAAGCAGAACAACTTCATTTGAATTGGCAAAAATAATAATAATAATGTTTGTAAGGGAAGTCATGCGCAGCCAGGGGCCTTGGGGGGAAGGGGACCATAACATGCCCAAGGGCTTCCTGTCGGTGAGGTTGGCAATCATTTCAGAACAAGGTATGAAAATGCATTTCATTCATAACCAAATTAAAAGGCTTCAAGCTCTGTGAGTAATCTTGGGCTGGTCTCTCTCTCTCTCTCTCTTTTTTATTATCAGTCTCCTAATTTAACCATCTGGAATTCTTCTAAAAGTGCCATCCTATTCAGCATTTAGAAATGAAGGACTTGACTTTAAATGGGAAAACCTCCATTTCATTTTGAAGACAGAGCTCAAGTTCTCCTATTCTGCACAAATCACAAACATGTATGCTTAGCGATGGTAAAGGTTAACTCCAGATAATTCATTTCACACATGACAGAAGACATGTAAATGTAATGAACTGACTGAAAAACCTGAAAAATGCACCCTCTCTCTAGGGTCCCCAGGTCCTAAGATATCTTTTCCAATCATGTGGAATGTTCGGTGTCGTCTATACTAAATAATATTCAGGTGCAGGGTTACATGTATTGTGTGATGTAATCGTGGGCTGAGCTACTTGTCCTGGTCCTGCCAACACAGTTTAAATCAGTCTTGGTTTCTTGATCTCTAGATTGGAGCTGAAAATGAACCTCACAGTGTTTTTATGATGCTCAAAATTTAAATAAAACATATTCTTACATTCTTGGGAAATCCCAAAGCACTATATAAACGTTACTTTCCAAATAAGTATAATTCTAGGGTCTAAGAATTGGAGGTCTCAAAGAGCCATGGAGGTAGGAAAGAGGTGCTTGAGTCCCCTTACTAACTCAGCTGTCATTTGGTAAAAGCGAACTCTGTGAGAGAAGGCAGTGGAGCCGGTCAACTGCTATGTGCAACAGAGCCAGGACTGGGAGACTGGTTACATGAAAGGGATTCAGTAAATAAGTCACGATATTGCAGGTAACTGGAGCCAGGTTGCACACTGTCAAAGAAGAAAGGTGGCAAAGAGAAAGACTAGAATATATCCTGGGGCAGTGGATTGGAATTGGAGTATCAGTGTGAATTTATGATTTTTAATGGAGAAAAAGAGATAAACGTCTTAGCCCCCCAGGACCTCAGAATGTGACTTTACTTGGTCACATATCTCTTGACCGTGATAAGTTAAAACTAGGTCATTAAAGTGGACCCTGATCCAGTGACAGACACAGGGAGAATGTCATGTGAAAATAAAGGCAGAGGGACTTCTGTGACAATCCAGTGGTTGATTTTGCCTTCCAATGCAGGGGGTGCGGGTTCGATCCCTGGTCAGGGAGTTAAGATTCCATGTGCTTCGCAGACAAAAAAAACAAAACATAAAACAGAAGCAATATTGTAACAAATTCAATAAAGACTTTAAAAATGGTCTACATCAAAAAATCTTTAAAAAAAAAAGAAAAGAAAGGCAGAGGGTGGAGTGATCCTTCTACATGCCAAGGACCACCAAAGATTGCCAACAAACCATCAGAAGCGAGGGGAGAAGCATGAAACAGATTCTCTCTCATAGCCCTCAGAAGGAATAAACCCTGCCTAGATCTTGATCTCAGACTTCCAGCCTCTAGGAATTATGAGAATTAATTTCTGTTGTTTAAGCCCACCCAGTTTGTGGTACTTCGCCAGGGTAGCTCCAGCAAACTAATATGATATATGTGCATGTGTATGTACTTACATATACATATTTCCTAGCTCTTTCCATTAAGAGGGCCAAGACTTCCCAGACCACAGAAGGTCTTCCAGATCTTGGCTTTTAAATACCATTCTTCACCAAACAGAGCAGGACTCCATGAAGAAATGGCTAAGTCCAAGGCTGACACAAAGAAAATACAAGATGAACCTGGAACACCTTGATATGCCAGAAAGTCAGGAAGTACTCAAAGAATGATGAGCATATCTCAAAAGGACATAGAAGCTAGCCTGAAAAGTCTCCCACTCACCAAAGATGGAAAGATTTGAGCATCAAAATAACTGATGATAATAATGGATTAGATTCCCTTCAATAAAATAAGAATCCATGAGTCTGCATTGATATAAATAAGTGAATGAATAAATGTATAAAGGGAAAGCTCTACCTTATAGTTGAATGCCAACTAATAAAGGTAGAAGAAATGATGGAATTAGAAAACACTACAGTGATAATTATTTGGGCAAGAATCATCAGTAGATGCAAAAATCTGTGTGTAAAAGTTTGATGAGGAAGAAGATATTTACTTATTCCCAAAGAACCTCTCCATAAAATACATTTTAATCACTGAGCACAAAGCACTTATGAATTTATACACACACACACACACACACACACACACACACACAAATATATGAGGAAGAGAGATTCAGAGAAAGAATGATAACACATATGCGGTAAAATGTTAATAATGGGGGAATCTGGGTGAAGTGAGTGTATGGGTGTTCATTATATTCTTGCAACTTTCCTGTCAACTTCAAACTATTTCAAAATAAAAAGTTAATTTAACAAAATGGAACACACACACACACACACCTACTCAGGATGGTATAAATGTTGTGATATGCTGACCACTTCTCCAGATCTTCAAGGAAAGCACAAGCCTTAGGTCCAGCTGCCTTTTCCAAAAGCGGAAGGAGACGGGCACACAGATATTTCAGGAGAGCTCCTTTCTGCCTGTGGTCAGTAGTGAGATACCACTGTCCATCAGATAATCCCTTGTTTTTGGAAGTGTCAAAGCCAGCTCCTCCACCCCAAGATAAATGTAGCACAGACATCATGTAAGTGAAGAGAAAACACGTAGAGGATAAGACTGAGACCTAGGCGGAGCCAGAGAATGAGGCTTCTCTCAAACCTCTCCTGCTGACAGATACAGGTGGGTGAGCCCATCTATGATGGTGCTACCTGAGGTAAGGGCCTGATCTCCAAGGTCTATTGCTTCATGTTTCCCCAGGCACTATCTGAGGGAAACTATAAAGCAAAACATCAAGGCATATTGCTAAGATGGAGAATTCAAAAAGATGAAAGTTAAATTCAAAGAGAACTTAACATTTACTCAGCACTTTTCTTATATAACAAGAAGGCAAGAGGTAGCTGGCTGCTGACATTGATCCAGTAGCTTTAAGATCATAGGGCTGAAGTTTCTGAGATTTACTTGGCCTTTCCCTCATGAATGCAAAATAACTGCTGCAACTCCAGCCATCACATCTGCATTCCAGGCAAAAAGAAAAAGCACATCAGCTGAATCTGTTCCTCAATAGACAAGAGAGCTCTTAGAGAACAAAATGAAAGGTAGTCACAATGACTGATGACTCACTCCACTGTCAGAGAAGGGAATTGTTGTTTTTCCTATAAAGCATGACCAGTGACCACAGCATGCTGTTTTGCCTTCTTTCCTTTTCTAAGATGAGGTTTTGTTGTGGTTAGCCAGTATAGAATTATATTATGTTTCCTGCAAGTAGTAATGCATGACAGAGGCCTAAGCAGTGAAAACATTTAATTATCTCACATAGCAAGATGGCTGGAAGAAGTGAATTCTGGTTTTGGTGAGCAATTCAAGTATATCAGCAAAAACAAAGCTCTTTCTGCTCTGCCATTTGCAGTAGGTTAGCTTTTTTTTCTTAGCTGTATAGTACTGAGATATAGTCTCAGGAGAGATTTTCTCTCTCTGCTGGGGGTTTCCATGCTGGGAAGATGTGAATCTGAGGCCTTTGGAAGCCAATTTCCCACCACATGAAAAGAGAGTGTTAGCAGGAGAAAATATGCAAGAAAGAGCCAAGACTCAGAACAAGAGACAGCACCCTGGAACCCCACTGGCTGGAAGTTCACCTCCAAGTGTCCCTGTTTCTGTGCCCATGGGTCATCTTCCTTTTTAGTCTTTCCTCTAGTTTTTGACTAAAAAATTGAGTAGTCCAGAATCCCACTTCTCTGTACAAACCCCCCCCAAATTAAAAGCAGTGTCTTGAAGAGGTAGTTGTACACCCAAGTTCACAGTAGCATCATTCACAATAGCTAATATATGGAAGCAACTCCAGTACCCATAAATGGACTCATGGATAAACAAAATATGGCATATACATGCAATCGAATATTACTCAGTCTTAAAAAGGAAGAAAATTCTCACACATGTTACAACATAGATGAACCTTGAGGGTGTGAAATGAAATAAGTCAGTTACAAAACGACAAACACTGTGTGATTCCACTGATTTGAGGTCCCTAGAGTAGCCAAAAATCACAGAAACAGAAAGTAGAAGGGTGGTTACCAGGGGCTGGAGGAGGAGGGAATGAGGAGATGTTTAATGTGTATTAAGTTTCAGTTTTGCAAGATGCAGAGTTCTGGAGTTTGGTTGCACAACAATACAAATGTACTTAACACTGCTGAACTGTACACTTAAAAATGGTTAAGATGGTAAATTTCATATTATGTGCATTTTGCCAATTTTTTAAAATTTTAATGAACTGAGTGGTGTTTCTGTCATATAGAACTAAAAGTTTCCTGACTTTAAAACCCCCAATGTAGGAGGCCTGGGTTCAATCCCTGGTCAGGGAACTAGATCCCACATCCATGCTGCAACTAAGAGTTGGCATGACACAACTAAGAAGCCAGCGAGCCACAGGTAAGGAGCTCACCTGCCTCAACTAAGACCTGGCACAACCAAATAAATATTAAAAAAAAAAAAGAATAAGAGGAGGAGGAAACATGCTATAGAGAAAGAAGAGAACCCATTGGAGAACCCCAACATTTAAGGTCAACCTGCAGAAAGAGTAAGAGTGTAGATGACAAGATGAAGTCTCCCAAAAATGAGGGTGATGAGCCAGGAGAAAATGATGGCAAGGAATCCAAAGCAGAAAAGTCTCAGGATGGAGGGGATTCGTCAACAAATATGAGTGGCCTTCTAGAGGCTAAATAGTGCAAAAACTGAAAAGTGTCGATTGGATTTGACGATTAGAAAGTTTGTGCAGAGCAGAAGCAAGAAGAACTACAGTCCTGCAGCCTGTGGAACAAAAACCACATTCACAGACAGAAAGACAAGATAAGGCAGAGGGTTATGTAACAGATGAAGGAACAAGATAAAACCCCAGAAAAACAACTAAATGAAGTGGAGATAGGCAACCTTCCAGAAAAAGATTTCAGAATAATGATAGTGAAGATGATCCAGGACCTCAGAAAAAGAATGGAGGCAAAGATTGAAAAGATGCAAGAAATGTTTAACAAAGACTTAGAAGAATTAAAGAACAAACAAACAGAGATGAATAATACAATAACTGAAATGAAAACTACACGAGAAGGAATCAATAGCAGAATAACTGAGGCAGAAGAACGGATAAGTGACCTGGAAGACAGAATGGTGGAACTCACTGCTGTGGAACAGAATAAAGAAAAAAGAATGAAAAGAAATGATGACAGCCTAAGAGACCTCTGGGACAATATTAAACGCAACAACATTCGCATTATAGGGGTCCCAGAAGGAGAAGAGAGACAGAAAGGACCCAAGGAAATATTTGAAGAGTTTATAGTAGAAAACTTCCCTAACATGGGAAAGGAAATAGCCATCCAAGTCCAGGAAGCACAGAGAGTCCCATACAGGATAAACCCAAGGAGAAACACACTGAGACACATAGTAATCAAACTGGCAAAACTCAAAGAGAAAGAAAAATTATTGAAGGCAGCAAGGGAACAATGACAAATAACATACAAGGGAACTCCCATAAGGTTAACAGCTGATTTCTCAGCAGAAACTCTACAAGCCAGTAGGGAGTGGCATGATATACTTAAAGTGATGAAAGGGAAGAACCTACAACCAAGATTACTCTACCTGGCAAGGATCTCATTCAGATTCGATGGAGAAATCAAAAGCTTTACAGACAAGCAAAGTTAAGAGAATTCAGCACTACCAAACCAGCTCTACAACAAATGCTAAAGGAACTTCTCTAAGTGGGAAACACAAGAGAAGAAAAGGACCTACAAAAGCAAACCCAAAACAATTAAGAAAATGGTCATAGGAACATACATATCAATAATTACCTTAAACGTGAATGGATTAAATGGTCCAACCAAAAGACACAGGCTTGCGAAATGGATACAAAAAAAAGACCCATCTATATGCTGTCTACAAGAGACCTACCTCAGACCTAGGGACGCATACAGACTGAAAGTGAGGGGACGGAAAAAGATATTCCATGCAAATGGAAATCAAAAGAAAAACCAAATGATCATTTCAATAGATGCAGAAAAAGCTTTTGACAAAATTCAACACCCTCAACATAATAAAGGCCATATACGACAAACCCACAGCAAACATCATTCTCAATGGTGAAAAACTGAAAGCATTTCCTCTAAGATCAGGAACAAGACAAGGATGTCCACTCTCACCACTATTATTCAACATAGTTTTGGAAGTCCTAGCCATGGCAATCAGGGAAGAAAAAGAAATAAAAGGAATACAAATTGGAAAAGAAGAAGTAAAACTCTCACTGTTTGCAGATGACACGATACTATACACAGAGTATCCTAAAAATGCTACCAGAAAACTACTAGAGCTAATCAATGAATTTGGTAAAGTAGCAGGATAGAAAATTAATGCACAGAAATCTCTTGCATTCCTATAAACTAATGATGAAAAATCTGAAAGAGAAATTAAGGAAACACTCCCATTTACCACTGCAACAAAAAGAATAAAATACCTAGGAATAAACCTACCTAGGGAGACAAAAGACCTCTATGCAGAAAACTATAAGACACTGTTGAAAGAAATTAAAGATGATACAAACAGATGGAGAGATATACCATGTTCTTGGATTGGAAGAATCAATATTGTGAAAATGACTCTACTACCCAAAGCAATCTACAGATTCAATGCAATCCCTATCAAATTACCAATGGCATTTTTTTACAGAACTAGAGCAAAAAAATTTTTAATTTGTATGGAGACCCAAAGACCCCAAATTGCCAAAGCAGTCTTGAGGGAAAAAAGCAGAGCTGGAGCAATCAGACTCCCTGACTTCAGACAATACTACAAAGCTACAGTAATCAAGAGAGTACAGTACGGGCACAAAAACAGAAATATAGATCAATGGAACAAGGTAGAAAACTCAGAGATAAACCCACATGCCTATGTTCAACTAATCTATGACAAAGGAGGCACGGATATACAATGCAGAAAAGACAGTCTCTTCAATTAGTGGTGCTGGGAAAACTTGACAGCTATATGTAAAAGAATGAAATTAGAGCACTCCCTAACACCATACACAAAAATAAACTCAAAATGGATTAGAGGCCTAAATGTAAGACCAGACACTCTAAAACTCTTAGAGGAAAACATAGGAAGAACAATCTTTGACATAAATCACAGCAAGATCTTTTTTGATCCACCTCCTAGAGTAATGGAAATAAAAACAAAAATAAACAAAAGGGACCTAATGAAACTTCAGAGCTTTTGCACAGCAAAGGAAACCATAAAGACGAAAAGACAACCCTCAGAATGGGAGAAAGTATTTGCAAACGAAATCAACGGACAAAGGATTAATCTCCAAAATATATAAACAGCTTATGCATCTCAATATTAAAAAAACAAACAACCCAATCCAAAAATGCGCAGAAGACCTAAATAGACATTTCTCCAAAGAAGACATACAGATGGCCAAGAAGCACATGAAAAGCTGCTCAACATCACTAATTATTAGAGAAATGCAAACCAAAACTACAATGAGGTATCACCTCACACCAGTTAGAATGGGCATCATCAGAAAATCTACAAACAACAAATGCTGGAGAGGGTGTGGAGAAAAGAGAACCCTTTTGCACTGTTGGTGGGAATGTAAACTGATACAGCCACTATGGAGAACAGTATGGAGGTTCCTTAAAAAACTAAAAATAGAATTACCATATGATCCAACAATCCCACTACTGGGCATATACCCAGAGAAAACCATAACTCAAAAAGACACATGCACTCCAATGTTCACTGTAGCACTATTTACAATAGCCAGGACATGGAAGCAACCTAAATGCCCATTGACAGATGAATGGATAAATAAGTTGTGGTACATATATACAATGGAATATTACTCAGCCATAAAAAAGGAACGAAATTGGGTCATTTGTTGATACGTGGATGGATATAGGGACTGTCATACAGAGTGAAGTAAGTCAGAAAGAGAAAAACAAGTATTGTATATTAATGCATGTATGTGGAACCTAGAAAAATGGTACAGATGAACTGGGTGCAGGGCAGAAATTGAAACACAAATGTAGAGAACAAACGTATGGACACCAAGGGGAGAAAGTGGTGGGGGGTGGGGGGGGTGATGAATTGGGCGACTGGGATTGACGTGTATACACTGATGTGTATAAAATTGATGACTAATAAGAACCTGCTGTATAAAAAAATAAAAATTAAAAAAAAGAAGTTTTTGCAGAGCTGATTCAGTAAAACCAAAAGAGAAGGTTCTGAATTACAGTGAGTTGAAGCATTCAGAGGTGAAGAAAAGAGACAGAAAGCACAGACAGTTTTTTAATGACCTTGCAAGATGGTCACTTAGAATCAATTCCATAAGCATGGTTTACAACCAAGAACAATAGGAGGCAAAAGTGAAGAAGCAGCGCTAAGTGTGACCACATTGGGAGGAAAGACCCGTGGCCCTGCCCAGTGGATTTTCTGCTGACAGCCTGCTTTGAAGACTCAGGCTGGCCTGCCTCCTGCATCAGCCCCTCTTCTCCCTTAGAGTGGCCTGTGGATCCCCACCCTCGCCTTGGCCACCAGCCTGAGTCTGATCTTGGCCAGGAGGGTTTTAATCAGGACCAGCCCCACACCATAGCACTGAGCCCCAAACTGTCACATGGTAGGATGTCCCTGCCTTTTTCACCTGATGCTGTTATGGAGCTGTCGCCTCATTCCCAAAGACCAGTGCCCCCCTCCTGTCCCAGTTGGAGGGTTCCACTTGCTCCATTTGTTTACAGTAAAATCACCTGTCTCCTGTCTACTGCCCATCCTCAGCAGTCCCTATTCTCACGCCCTATGGCTAGACCCATCCAAGAGTCTTTGCATGTGATAGACTTTTTAATATTCACAATAATCCATTAAGGGTTGGACCAGTGTAGAAACTGGTTCCCTGAGAGACTAACTAAATTGATCAAGATCAGAGGGGTAGGGGCTTCCCTGGTGGCACAGTGGTTAAGAATCCACCTGCCAACGCAGGGGACATGGGTTTAAGCCCTGGTCCGGGAAGATCCCACATGCCACGGAGCAACTAAGCCCGTGCAACACAACTACTGACCCCGTGCTCAGCCATAACTACTGAGCCCACGTGCCACAACTACTGAAGCCCATGTGCCTAGAGCCTGTGCTCCGCAACAAGAGAAGCCACCACAATGAGAAGCCCACGCACAGCAACAAAGACCCAACACAGCCAAAAATAAATAAAATAAAATTAAAAAAAAAAAAAAAAAGATCGGATGGGTAGGAATGAACTGACCCAGGCACCCCACCAGGTCATCTAGTTCCAGGGTCGATGTTCTTCCACACCACTTCAGCTGCCACTCACAGCATCCCACAGAGGCACACTGCAGCTGCGTATCTCTGAATGCCAACTGCTTTTTGTCCATATTACTATCCTTCACCACCTGTACAAACGCTCCTATCATCCTTTCACTCTGACAACTATTTTTTGCCTGAATGTCTCATACCTGCTGCCACCTGCTGAATACCATATTTTCTTGCTACTTGACTTGTGGACCACAGACTAGCAGCACCAGGCATCACTTGGAGCTTGTTAGAAATGCAGAATTTGCCCCAGATCTACTGAATCAGAATCTGTATTTTAACAAGATCCACAGGTATATGCACATGGAAGTTGAGAAGTGCTACTGTATATTATTTGCCAACTGGGCTTCCTCCCTGACTTAACGGCTACAGCTGGTCCTCCACCCTCCCACCTCATGTGGGCAGGTCTCCTCCCAGGTCCAAATGTCTGAAGTTAGCCCTGTCCACACTGCAGGGTGGCCATGCCAGGCAGAGTCCAGAAATATGAGTTCATCCATGACTTCCATGATGTGATAACACAGTTTAAGACCTTTAGAAAGATGCTGTCTCTGTAAGCGGCATTTGTATGCTTCTTTTCTTGGGTTCCTTAGTAGGAGTGTGAGTGTTTGCATCTGGAAGCGATTTTCATTTTTAGTCCTCTATAAATAAGCCAACACATGATTTCCTTCATTACACTCTGCCTGGGGCCCCTTCACTCATTCATCAGCACCCACAGCTGGAGAAGTCCACACTCCCACTTCCACCCTCCCCAACCCACAGGATCAGTGTCATCACCTGTCCTGTGGGCCTGGCCTGGACAAAATGCCGGAACTCACAGGTAGCTCCTGCTGGAGTCCCAGTCAACTTACCTCAGCTTGTACTTCCAGGTCGAGGCTTCATTCCTGAGTTTCTGTTTTGGTACCTGTCCATACCCATTCCCCCTTCTGGAGCCCTACACTTCCCTTTATAAGCTCCTCTCGTTACTGTGGCTGAATCTGCCAGACGCTTAGCTGTTAGGCTTGGTTCTCCTGCTAGGACACCTACCAATTTATCTCGCCAGTTGTTTGCCAGTATCATCCAGAATCTGCCATAACCTTCCAAACTCTGCATTGATTTAAGTCTCAGACTGACTGCTCGAAGAGAGGACACGCTTGGCAGGAGATATGGGAGGAACTTCAAAAGGACTCATCTGGTTAATGTTTTTTGAGGTGAACAGAATGGATGTTATGTCACCATAGTTTTCACATGAATGCTTTATACCATACAAACTGTCCTACTTAATATCACTTTCTTTTCAAGGCTGTCTGGATGCCCCTGGAACAGTAGATTGCCCAGGGTTCTGGCTAGGAATCACACCTCTGGGACCTGGATGGTGCCAGAATTGGGAGGGGCTCACACTCAACTCTGGGGCGTGGCATAAGTTTGAGCCAATAGAGCCCTGGGATTAAGGTAGCTCTGGAATTGCAGCCCAAAGATGTCAAGTGGAAAAGGGAGGCAGGCAAAGAAGTAAAAGTCAGGTCTAAAGTAAAGAATCCACCATTGAAATCAGCAAGACAGGACAGAAACAGGAAGAAGACTCTGCAGAGATTCCTGGGGATGCAGGTCCTAAGAAAGTGGGAGCACAACTTTAATACAGAGCCCATAAATTTGTCATAGGTCGGGGGAGAAATAAAAGGGCTAACCTGGTTCACACCAAACAAAGCAGGGCAAGGGATGCTAGCTGATGCTATAGTACATAGATCCTGGACTGATAGCTTCATTGGAAAAAAAAATTGGATACAGGCCATTCTACCAAGCTGACATACCAGCCCAAAGTCAGGAGCATAGCACTATAGGACACTGCACAACATGGCCAATAAACACACAAAAAAAGTTCAGCATCATGAGTCATTAGGAAAATGCAAATCAAACTATAGTGAGATATCCTCCTATGGAATGGTTAAAATGTTTGAAACTGACAATACCAAGTGTTGGTGAGAATGTGGAGCAACTGGAACCCTCATAAACTGCCGGGAGGAATGTAAACTGGTATAACCACTTTGGACAACCTCCACTCCCAGGTATGTACCCAAGATAAATAAAAGCATATGTCTACACAAAGATTTGTACCCAAATGTTCTTTTCACCATTTGTAATAGCCCAAAACTAGAAACAATACAAATTTCCATCAACAGGTGAATGGATAAACAAGTTATGGTATGTCCATACAATGGACTACTACTCAGCAATGAAACAGAATGAACTACTGATACACACAAAGCATGGATGATTTCTACAAATCATTTGCTGGGATGAAGGAAGACAGTCAAAAAAGAGTACATGCTGTATGATTCCATTTATAGAAAATTCTAGAACATTCAAATAAATCTAAAGTAACTGGAACTAGGTCATTGTTGCCTGAGGACGAAGGTGGATGGAGGTGTGGATGGCAAAGAGGATGAGGAGTGTTTTTGGGGTGATGGAATTGTTCACTTTCTTCACTGTAGTGAGGGTGTCATACATCCATTTTGATCCATTTTGCACGTGTCAAAATGCAAGAAGTTATAAACTTTAAGTGTATGCAGTTTATGACACTTCAGTTATACTCCCGCCCCCAAAAAACTGAATAAAAGCAAAATAAAATAAAACAAACAAAAAATCCAGTATGCAATTCACCATGTTCCCTTTCTTCTTCCTGCCATGGTGACCAGCAACCAACAGATGACAGTGAAGCTTCTGTCAGTCTCCATTCCTGAATGAGACACGGAAAAGGTTTGCCAGCCAAGCTGGGACAAACATGTAGCATAAGCAAAAAATAAAACTTGATTCTTCTAAGCAAGTGAGACTTAGGGGTTATTTATTACCACAGCATAACCCTAACCCATCTGACTGACAACAATCCCCAAACCCAACATATTATCCAAAGTCTCATTAAAAAAAAAAAGTTGACAGTCCAAAACATAATAGAATATGAAACACTACAGTATATAAAATCTGCCTAAGGAATTTATGAAACATAAATCAGACTTCTATTTATTCGAGTAACAGAGTAATTATCAAGGTTAGTTCAAGATAGAAATTCTTGAAGACATCCATCATCCATCACAACTTAGGTGGTTAGAGGAGAGATAGAACATGATAGGGACAGATGGGAATTTTGAATATGCCACAAGCCACTCCTGTATGACACTACGATACTCTTCAGAGAAGACTGAAGAACACAGAATACACTCTAAAGAAAGAAAAAGACAGTAACATGATGGTCACTAGCTGTGAGAAGCACTGAAACATCTCCCTACTCTTGGGGAAGAAATTTGGTTACACAGAGACTATTTGAGGATCCATCCCAGATAGTTTAGACAGGACTTTCTCAATTAATACGGGGGCTCCTTGGAATGAGAGCCAAAAGGAGATCAAGATTAATGTTTCACAAGAAGTAGGGCAAATGGAAAGGCAAGTTCCTGACAAGAGACTACACTGGCCTTTGGAAGAAAATTAATACTTGATGTGATAAAGTATTTCATCTTGGGCATTTCAAGAAGGAATCAGAGGCCATCATCACTAAGAAAATGAGACCAGAGTGTGGGTCTAAGGCAGGGTCTATCACGGGAGATGTCAGATGGACCACTACGCTCAGCCATATATCTTCCCAAAGGCCTCAAAGGTACATATTTTGACGTCATCTCCAGGTGAGACAGAGTCACAGAGCACACTGATAGGACAGAGAGATGATGCTTTCACCAGGGAGCATTAGACGTGTAGCCCATCATCAAATCCACTGTACAGTGTTAGCTATAGGACATTTTTGTAGTAGAAGTATTCACTTGTAAAATGTAAACTTTAAAATAGGATCATTTTTGCAACCACACTTCATCTTCCCTTCATTTTTACAAAAACAGTGCCCCTCTAATAATGAGAATGGCCTGGGTATTCTCAGTTGCTGAGAAGCTGCAGACAAAGCATTCGTATCCACACCCCTACCCTGCCAACTACCCACACCACCCGCAACCTACAGGACTAGGCCTTTTCACTCCCTGCTTCGGAGCCAGTAAACGTTTAGGGCAAGAGCAATGTATTCTGAGGAAGGATGCAGCCATCAGGTGACAGAGCTCTCATAAAGGGGGCTGTGCGAGAAATAGAAAGAGGACCAGGGAGGTAAAATTAGGAAAATAAGAAAGTGTCCATGGAGGATGCCCTCTGAAAGTCTCAACCATAATGTCTTGTCCACCTTTTATCCCATGAATGGTTCAAGGGACATTGTTCATATAAACTTTCCAATGCTATTCTGCTTGCTCCAGGTTACTGGAATTTTCTGTAAAGTGAGTCAGCTAAACTTTCTCCTGAATTCAAATCTTCCCTTCCAATCTCCTCCCAATTCAGTCTTTGAATGCCTCTGGTTATATGGCTTATCCATGGCAAAGTTAAAACGCTCTTCATTCCTATCTCTGTTCACTTTTCCCAATACCAGACACAGTAAATAGATTTCATGTCACAGTCAACTATCACTGATTGGTAATGGCACCTGAAGGAGAGTGTTAAGAAAGATTTTTGAGATTGTACCTAAGCTTGATGTGAAAGAGCATCCTAATTGATTACTGATTTCTCCCATGGGGAGGAAGAGTAAAGGCAGAAATGCCCGGGATGTGCTACCCCCTGCACTGTCTTACACTCACTTCTTTACCCTGGGTCTGGACTCAATCTTATTTTAAGACGAATCTGTAATTAGACTTCACACTGTCTCTATCTCTAAACCACACAATTCCTTTGGGAAGTATACGGGTATAACTCCTAAATAATAGAGCCAAGAAAAATATATGTGTAATTAAAATAGCAAGATTATAAGGAAAAAATCTGCAGAAGTTGGTGTTCCTCCGGAGACGTGCAATTCATGCCGCGTTAGGACAGCATACCTTCCTTCCCCTGAGAGCACACATTCCCTTGACACAAAAATAATACAACGGGTGGGGGAATTAACCTCAATTAAATTCCAGATCTGGGTGGGACGCAGTAGAGAGCAAGGGCATGGTTGTGTCAAAGACAGACACCGATTTTCATTTCCAGAAATCCATTATAGAGCAAAAAGCATAGTTATGACAATTACACAATAAACACAGAATATGCTCACAATATACCAATATAAATATGACTGCCCTGTGATGAAATTTTGTGTGGCCATCGGCAAAAGCTTGAACAGAGCACAAATAAATACAAATAGCTTGATCTGTTGTAGTCATTAGAGCATGGGTTAACCTTTACTTTCTTTTTAGTTTGGTTTCCAACCATGTTGTTCGTACAACAAATAATTTGTAAGAAGCCATTAAGGTGACTTGGTGACAATTGGAAAAGCAATTATAAATTCCTGCATCTCTGAAATGAGACTGAACCAATGGTGCAGAACCAGAGCAGGGAGAAGCAGAGCCTCTGCACTCAGATTTTTTTTTTTTTTAATTTTGCCTGAGTAAAAAGAAGGTTTGATTTAAAGAGAAAAGACATCTTTATCTGAGTATCATTTATCTATGTTTTATTCTAAGAACACGACCTATTTACGAAGGATTGCTCGAATGGCCTCTAAGCTTTACCCCATGTATTAACTGCCGAGTAGTTTTGTTAGGCACTGACCTACTGCCACAGTGCCCCAAGTTGTACTATTAATCACTGCCTTGGGGCAAGCTGTGCATCTCCTCAAGGCTCTTCTGCATGCACTATTCTGATACCTGAAGGAGCCACATGATATCAACTGCTCCATGATCAGTGCCTTAGCAAAGTTGGATTGACTGCTGGTCCCCGAGCAATGTCCTCAATGTCCTGAGGTGAGGGAGGAGCCAGGACTCAGAGCCAGTGAGTGGATTCCACCCAACCCCCGATGTGTAGCAGTTTGAGGGTGCATCCTGACTGGTCTGTCAGGCCTGGTATTCCCATCCTCTTACCAATGAATGGGTCAAGACCCCTGGAGGACTTTAATCAGCACAAGGTTTTCCTATGTCCTTACGATCGTCCTAAGTGGGGCCAGTGAGACTCTAGAAAAGGTTGCTAGGCATTTCTTTCTTTGGATGTGGCTGCATCCATACATGTGAGGTCTAGAGCTCTGTTGCTAGCCTGATTAAAGCAGAGTCAGGAGGATTACAGGAAAATAGAAAGTGTGCCACTGGATTACGTCAACCGCAAGATCACCCCGCCCTTGAATTTCTAGTCATATAGCCCTCGTTGTTTACGACAGCTTGAATTCCATCTTCTGCTGCATCCTAACTGATGGCTAGACCTCATCTCTGACCTCCCTGTTGAGCCAGACAAAGGAACCCAGATGACACTGAAAGTTGAGACAGGCAGGCAAGACATTCCTCCAGGGGTTCTCTTATCCTCTTTATCCCCATCCATCTCCTGCACATTCACACACATTTACCTGGAATTCAGATGACAAGAGAAGTGAAACAGGCTGTAGAGATCATCTTAATTAAACTTCTAATAAAACTGATGAAGAAATTGGGATTCTGGAAGGAAAAGGAACTTGCCAAATACTATTCTGAGAGGCAGAACTATATCCTTTGATATTCAATCAAAATTTCAAATTCTTGGCAAACTCCCCAATAATCACCTCCCCCACCACTTTCCCAAGCAGAATAGGTTACTTCTAATTCATTGGCATCAATATATTTGTACCCACCTCTATTTGAAATAACCCTATAACATTGTGTGATTACTGGCCCCCACTAGACTGTGCAGTGACATATAACATTATATTAGTTTCAGATGTACAACATAATGATTCAATATTTGTACGTATTGCAAAATGATCACTACAATAAGTCTAGATAACATCCATCAGCATACATACCTACAGAATTTTTTTCTTGTGATGAGAACTTTTAAGATCTACTCTCTTAGCAACTTTCAAATATGAAATACAGTGTTATTAATCATAGTTGCCATGTTGTACATTACATCCCCATGACTTGCTTATTTTAAAACTGGAATTTTGTTCCTTTTGACCCCCTTCACCCAATTCCTCCAACAGATTGGCAGCCACCAATCTGCTCTCCGTATCTGTGAGCTCGGTTTTTGTGTTTGTTGGTTATCTTGTTTTTGTTTGTGTGTTTGTTGTTAGATTCCACATATAAGTGAGATTCCATGGTATTTGCCTTTTTCTGACTTATTTCACTTAGCATAATGCTCTGTTTGTCCATCTATTTGTCACATATGACAAGATTTCACTTTTT
This sequence comes from Grampus griseus, assembly GCF_964374135.1. Classification (NCBI taxonomy): domain Eukaryota; kingdom Metazoa; phylum Chordata; class Mammalia; order Artiodactyla; family Delphinidae; genus Grampus; species Grampus griseus. Next base: position 144,323,430 of record NC_139018.1, on the reverse strand, counting down.
TATGGCTGAATGATATTCCATTTTTTAATACATGCCACATTTTCTTTATCCACTGATCCATTGATGGACATTTAGGTTGTCTCTATATATTAGCTATTGTAAATAATGTTACAGTGAACATGGGGATGCATATATCTTTTTGAGTTAGTGTTTTCATTTTCATTGAATAAATACCCAGAAGTGGAATTACTGGATCATATGGTAGTTCTATTTTTAATTTTTTGAGGAACCTCCATACTGTTTTCCAGAGTGGCCGCACCAATTTACATGTCCACAAGCCATGCACAACGTACCGTTTTCTTCATGTCTTCGCCAACACTTGTTATTTCCTGTCTTTTTGAGACAAGCCATTCTAAGAGGTGTGAAGTGATATCTCATTGTGGTTTTGATTTGTATTTCCCTGATGATTAGTGATTTTGAGCATATTTTCATGTACCTGTTGGCCATCTGTTTGTCATCTTTGGAAAGATGTCTATTCAGATCCTCTGCCCATTTTTAATTAGATTGCTTGGTTTTTTGCTACTGAGTTGTATGAGCTGTTTATATATTTTGGATATTAACCCTTTATCAGTCATATCATTTGCAAATATTTTCTCCCATTCAGCAGGTTGCCTTTTCATTTTGTTGATGGCTTCCTTTGCTGAGCAGAAACTTTTTAATTTGATGCAGCCCCACTGTTTATTTTTGCTTTTGTTGCCTTTGTATTTTGAGTCAAATCCCAAAAAATCATTGCCAAAACTGATGTCAAGGAGCTTACTGCTTATGTTTTCTCTCAGGATTTTATGGTTTCAGGTCTTACATTCAAGTGTTTAATCCATTTTGATTTCATTTTTGTATATGGTACAAGATAGTGGTCCAGTTTCATTTTCTGCATGTGGCTGTTCAGTTTTCCCAATACCATTTATTGAAGAGACTGTCCTTTCCCCATTGTATATTCTTTGGCTCCTTTGTCATAAATTAATTAGCTGTGTGTGGGTTAATTCTGGGCTATTCTGTTCCACTGATCTATGTGTCTGTTTTTATGCCAATACCATACTGTTTTGATTACTATAGCTTTGTAATATAGTTGGAAATCAGGGAGTGTGATGGCTTCAGCTTTGTTCATTCTCAAGATTGCTTTGGCTATTCAGGGTCTTTTGTGATTCCATACAAATTTTAGGATTGTTTGTTCTATTTCTGTGAAAAACACCATTGGAATTTTGATAGGGATTGCCTTGAATCTGCAGCTTGCTTTGGGTAGTATGGACATTTTAACAATACTAATTCTTCCAATCCAGGAGCACAGAATATCTTTCCATTTATTTGTGTCTTCTTCAATTTCTTTCATCAGTGTCTTATACTTTTCAGTGTACAGGTCTCTCACTTCCTTGGTTAAATTTATTTCTATGGGCTTCCCTGGTGGCGCAGTGGTTGAGAGTCCGTCTGCCGATGCAGGGGACACGGGTTCGTGCCCTGGTCCAGGAAGATCCCACATACCGCGGAGTGGCTGGGCCCGTGAGCCATGGCCGCTGGGCCTGCGCGTCCAGAGCCTGTGCTGTGCAATGGGAGAGGCCACAACAGTGAGAGGCCCGCGTACCTCAAAAAAAAAACACAAAACCAAATTTATTTCTAGGTATTTTATTCTTTTTGTTGCAATTATAAGTGGGATTGTTTTCCTAATTTTTCTTTCTGATGGTTCATTATTAGTGTATAGAAACAGATTTCTGTATATTAATTTTGTAGCCTGCAACTTTACTGAATTCATTGATTAGTTCTAACAGGTTTTTGGTGGTGTCTTTAGGGTTTTCTATATATAATATCATGTCATATGCAAATAATGACAGTTTTATATCTTCCTTTCCAATTTGGATGCCTTTTATTTCTTTTTCTTGCTTAATTGCTCTACCTAGGACTCCCAATACTGTGTTTAACAAAAATGGTGAGAGTGGGCATCGTTGTCTTTTTTCTGACCTTAGAGGAACAGCTCCCAACTTTTCACCATTGAGAATGAAGTTTGCTGTGGACTTGCCATATATTGGCCTTTATTATGTTGAGGTACATTCCCTCTATACCCACTTTGTTGAGAGTTTTATCATAAATGGATGTTGAATTTTGTCAAATGCTGTTTCTGTGTCTACTGAGATGATCATATAATTTTTATCCTTCATTTTGTTAATGTGGTATATCACATTGATTGATTTGCAGATGTTGAACCATCTTTGCATCCCTGGAATAAATCCCTCTTGAACGTGGTGTATGATCCTTTTAATGTGTTGTCAAATTCGGTTTGCTAATATTTTGTTGAGGATTTTTGCATCTATGTTCATCAGGGATATTGGCCTATAATGTCCTTTTCTTGTGGTGTCTTTCTCTGGTTTTGGTATCAGGGTAATGCTGGCCTCATAAAATGAGTTTGGAAGTAATCCCTCCTCTTCTAATTTTTGGAAGAGTTTGATAAAGATAGGTATTAATGTTCTTTGAATGCTTGATAGAATTCACCAGTGAAGCTGTCTGGTCCTGGACTTTTGGTTTTGGGGTGAGACTGTGCACTTCTTGCAGGCAGAGACTACTGTCTTCAGGTGCCTGGTACTAGTAGGTATTTCACTGTTTGTTGAATGAACAGAGAAAAATCTTTAATTCAGTAGAACCTCATCATGTTAAACCCATTAATTCTAACTTTGTTCACATAGAATCTGTGATATTTCTGCATGGGGATATGGTAGGCAGAATTTCTAAAATGACCTCCCAAATCCTTCATAACCTGTGAATATAATGAGATACCACTCCTGTGATTATGTTATGTCATATGATACCATTGGCCTTTAAAAGGAGCCATTAACCAGATGGGCCTAATCTGATTACAGGAGCCATTAAAAGTAGACAACTTTCTCTGGCTGGATGCAGAGAAGGAAAGCAGAAGAGAAGTCAAAGAGATCTGAAGCATGAGGAGGATCTGATGCACCACTGCAGGCTTTGAAGACAGAGGGGTCATGTGCCAGGGAATGCAGGCAGCCTCTAGAAGCTGAGAACAGCTCCCAGCCAATAGCCTGCAAGCAAACGGGGACCTCAGTTCTATAGACACACGGGACTGAATTCAGGACCTGTCAACAACCTGAAGGGGCCTGGAAGCAGACTTTCTTCTAGAACCTCCAGATCAGAGTCCAGGCCACAGACACCGTGATTTTAGCTTGGTGAGACTCTAAGCCCAGAACCCAGCTGAACTTGCCAGGACTTCTGAGCTAAGAAACTGTAAGATTATGAATGGGAGTTTTTTAAGGAGAGGAAATATTGTTTTAAGCTGCTAAGTTTGTGGTAAGTTGTTACACAGCAATGGAAAACTAATACAGAGGGTTATTAGGGCAGTGGGGGAGGGGAGTTTTGCTAAGCAAATGATTAGAGTAAACCAGATTTCAATTCTCATGCTAACCTACTTAGAAACAATTGGTCTCCAGACAGTTTTTTGAAAGGACTTTGGGGATCATTTGACCCTGAGGAAAGAGGTTGCATCTCAAGCCAAGTCCAATCTCAATTCACACGGCTACCAGGAGTGCCCTGTGGAGAAGAATTGTGAGGCCAAGCCTGGATTCGAGGTAAAATCAATCTGTAATTGATCGACAACATCTTCCAGGAGCAGAGAACATAGCAGTGATTGTATGCATGACACATAGCTACTATTCCAACTCTAATCCTAACCTACCCATTTGGGAACTACAACTCCAGGGAAAGGATAAGATCACATAGTCAATAAAGAGTAGAACTAGGACCCCAAGCCTCCTAGCACCCAAATCTAACTTTCTTTACACTGTGCAGAGTTTACTAACTTCTGCTGAGCTAAAATATCGATCTTGTTTTGATTCACACCTCAAGACTCCCCTGGCCATGGCAGCAGCCCATGGCTCACATCATGAGTATTGGTGTCTGCCTGGGGACAGAGTCCATCTTGAGAAGCTTACAGTCCTGCAACCCACTATGTGTGGTCAGAGCTGGCCAGTGGAAGGAGACCATTTTTCCTTCTCCTCTCCCTCTCTTCTCCTAGGAAGGCGGAAACAAACTACAACCCTGGCATGAAATGAGAAGGCTTCAGTCCATGGAGAACACCAAAAGGAACTCAGAGACACATGGTGAAAGTCAGTGGACGCAGCAGAGAAGAAGCAAGCAACTCACAGACCCTGGGGAACTCCCCATGCCACTGTGTGTATTGTTACACACGGGGTGGCAGGCCTCGCCAGGCAATACAGAGGCTCCTCTTGGAATCTTACAAGGGCCCTGGCAATGGCCATTTGTTACTCAGGGAGTTGTCTGATATTTGGTTTCTTCTGGAAAGCCTGTGATTATGACTGAACAAACTCAAAAGCAGCCTCTGGAAAAAGCTGTCTGAATTCTCTCTCCAAATAGTTGTTTCTGTACGAGATAGATCCCAGACCCATCTGTGTGCTCCGGAAGGCTCCTTCCTCTTGCTGGCTTCTTCGGGTTCTGCTTAATGGACTTCTGATTATAGCAGCCCCAGAGTGAGCCCCGTTTATATATGAGGAAAGGAAATCAGCAGGGAACACTCACCTTATGATGCATAGAGAATGTGCTTCTCGCTGGAAATGCAAATTTTGAAGGATGCAAATCTCACTTCTGAATACATAATGGTCCCTAATTAGCTCACAGGTAATTAGCGCAATTACCAAGGGCCAGCACACTCTTAAAGCTGTGTGCCTAGGGTATTTTTCCCTAGGGAAAATAAACTCAAATGGTTAAAATTCCCTTTCAGCAAAGATTATGTTTTTCCACACATTAACATTGAACCAGTGTTGGTTGTATGTGGTTATAAACGTTCCTGTTTACAGCCTTCTTTGTAAGTCATTGCCAGCAGGATCTTAGCTCCACCCTTAGTTCAATAATGAATGAAGCCGGTCTGACAAAGACATAGAGATGTAGGGGAGCAAAATTTGCCACACCAAAATGCCTCTTTGGCATGGGATGATTTGGAGCTGAAAACAATCAAGGCCAAAAAGACTCAAGAAGAAAATTTGACCTTCTCCCTCACTGCCTAAAAGAGGACCTGTTCCAGAAGGGAGCTGTCACCACAGGTAACTGTAGTGTGAACTAGGTGTGGTAGACAGGGAGGAACCTAGCAAAGTCTCTTTCTTAAAATCCCTCTCTGTGTCCCACTGTCTCTGCTGGTGCAGCAAACATTTGTTTACCAAACACTTGCTTTTCAATCTCCTGGTCAATTGCTTTCCTCCCCTTTGAAGTCACAAACCACTATCCCCAACATCCTCTTTTGTCTTTTGCTGAAGATGGTATTTAAAGTGGGGACTTGGCCATTTTAGTGAGCTGCTCAGCTTTCCTGGATCTTTCCCATGTATACATGTTATTAAACTTTCATTTGATTTTTTCTTGTTAATCTGTCTCATGTTAATTTAATTCTTAGATCAGCCAGAAGAACATAGAAGGGTAGAGGACAATTTCTTCCTCCCCAGCTATAGTCATCTACTGGGTGAGCCAAGGGCCAGGGTAGGAGGTGGGAGTAGATTTGAAGTTAGTTATAAAGTTCTCAAAGGCATAGGAATATTCATACTTTTAAATTCAGTAACCCCACTGTGGGAACCCTTTTAGACAAAGGAAGTCATCCTAAATAATGAAATAACTCTATGCACTGTCTCAGCCTGGGTTGCTCAGACAGCCAGGGTGAAATTTTAAACATTTATGTACCACTCCTTTATTATCAAGGAAGCAGGAGTGGGGGAAAAAGGGAGAATGAGGCAGAAAAGGAGAAAGAACCAACATGGGGGGCGAGGAGCTACCCATTGCTTGGTGTTAAGCAAGACTGATTATTTGATCTCACAAGACTGTTTTGGGGCTTCCCTGGTGGCGCAGTGGTTGAGAGTCCGCCTGCCAATGCAGGGGACACGGGTTCGTGCCCCGGTCCGGTAAGATCCCACATGCCACGGAGCAGCTGGGCTCGTGAGCCATGGCCGCTGGGCCTGCGTGTCCGGAGCCTGTGCTCTGCAACAGGAGAGGCCACAACAGTGAAAGGCCCGCGTACCGCAAAAAAAAAAAAAAAAAAAAAAAAGACTGCTTTGAACAAGGCCGTACAATGACCATGAATCAGCACAGTCCATCTGTCAAGAGGAAGTGAAGAAATTATACCCAGCTTCCATCTCCCATTGGTCAAAGTCTCCCCAATGAGGCATTAATTCCTTCATACTTCCAGGCTGCACAGGTGTGGATGCCAACAAGGTCCCTCAGTGTCTCACACCTCAGATTCCACAAGGGATCCTGGGGCATGCAATGAAGTGCAGTAGGATGTGCACTGAAGTTGGACAGAGTCTATCCGGATGTGGTCACCACAGAGGCAGTTGAGGCTGGACTATATGCCCCAGAGCCATAGAGATGGGGAAGCTAAGAGGATCTGAACAGGACTGATACATGCACAAAAATGTCCATCTCAGTGTGGATTCCAATCAAAAAGCACAACTTTTGCAGTTAAATCATCTTCTCTGTGAATCCTAACTCTACTCCTCACTAGTTGTAGGACTTAGGGCAAACTAATTTCTCAGCACCTAGATTTCCACATCTATTAAATGGAAATAATACCTACCACATAGGAATGTTTCAAGGTTTGAATGAGATAATCTGTGTAACACATGTGGACTAGAACTAAACTTAGCAAAACTAAATTCCCCTCTCCCTATAATAATAAATTGAAAATAACATACATTTCCAACCATAGAGGAATGGTTAAGTAAATCATGATGCAGCCAGGTAATGGATCTTCTCTGTGCATCCTTTAAAAATGACAATGGGGACTTCCCTGATGACACAGCGGTTAAGAATCCTTGCTCCCAATAATGCAGGGGGCCCGGGTTCGATCCTTGGTCAGGGCACTAGATCCCACATGCATGTCACAACTAAGAGTTCTCATGCCCCAACTAAGAGCCCGCCTGCCACAAGTAAGGAGCCCGCCTGCCACAACAAAGACACGGCGCAACCAAATAAATATTTTTTTAAATGACAAAGAATATGTGGGAAAATGGAAAATGGCTTATGTATCGAAGAAAGGCACAGTACAAAGTTGTGTGAGTACAATGCAGGAGGAGGGTGTTGTATGCACACAACATACTATGTGCAAATACTTAGCAACGTGAACATGTGGCATTTCTTGGGGAAAGATTTGAAAACACTAATGAGTAATGCTACTAATGACTAATATGTTTGGAAAATACTAATGTGTAATGTTAGTCAACACCATTCATTCTTTTTCCTTGTTAACAGAATTCCAAATTTGTTCAGAGTGGCAATGTGCCCATCACCAAATGACCAATCATGATTTGTTTCAACCAGTCTGGAAACTCTTTCTCTCCAAATTCCCAACCACCCTAGCAACTGAAGAAGGCCATGTGATATGCTTCTGGAAAAAAAAGTGGTCTAGTGGAAAATCTGCTCTATGGAGTTTAGGAAAGCTTTGTTTTCCTGATAAAAAAAAAGAAGAGTAATATGGCAGGTGCTGTCCCTTCCCCTTTCTTTCCTTGGATGTAGATGTAAAGTCTGCGACTACAGCAACCATCCTGTGAACATGAGGTGACCAGCATGAGAGGAGGGTCCAGAAATTCAGCCCTGTCGTTTTTGAGCCACTAAATCAACATCAAAAACTACTTTCAATCTCTACACATTTATTTGTTTAAACCTCTACGGTCAGGTGTTCTGTTACTTGTAACCAAACCAACTGATATAAGACACCGTGCTAGTCAATTTACATTCCTATATCATTGATTTTTACAGTAGACATTTAAGGTATGTTTTATCAATATAATTCCCAGTTACAAATAAGTAAACTGAGAACCTAAGTGACTTATCCAAGGTCATCGCACTATTACATCTCCAAACCAGAATTCATACCCAATCCTTACCTTAGAGTCCTTTCCACAGCCTCCATAGAACATAGTTGTGTACAGAATACAAGGGAGGTTATAAGGCAGAGAAGCCATGAGGCTGGTAAGAGGCACCGAGTCCAGGTTAGAAATGGTGTTGTGTGCCATGCTAGGGGTTTTGACTTTATTGTATGGGTGAAGAGAGCAGCAATATGTCAAGACCTACTCTTCAGCAAACATCGCTGCCATGTTCCCAAGGCATTGTGCATGATAGAGCTCAATAAATAATAAATGAATCCACCCATCAATCAATAAACCAATAAATAGTCGGATAAAATTCTCCATGTACACATGGAGAATGAATCAGAGTAGACAAGGTTAGAGGCAAGAAGACCATTTAGGGGATAATTGCAATACCTATTCCACATGAGAGATGTTAAGTAATGAACTATGGCAGTGTCTATAGGACAGGAGAGGGGAACAAATTCAAGATCAATTCAGAAAACAGAATTGATAGGGTCACAATTCTCACATGGCTACCGGCTTGTCTTCTTAAAAGAATACTTTTATTAAGCCACTTGGCTGACCAAAAACCTGGTTTCCCACTACTTGCAGATAGATTACATCCTAAAGTTTGCCACCTGGCATTCATGGCCCTTCATTAGATTCTAGCTCTAAATCTTCAGAGTAACTATTCATCAAAAACTGTTGAATAGAAAGACAAGTTAATTAATTATTTAATTTGCATAACATTTAATCATGTACAAATACCTTCATCTACATTATTTATTTGTTTGAGTCCTCCCTCATTTGCTATTAATTGTTTCCCAACAACCATGTGAGTTAAGCAGAGGCAGGACTGGGCAGTTACAAGTTGCATGGTCTTACAGATGAAGAAACCAAGATTCAGAAACACCAAGTGTGAAGTTGACCCTCTGGTCAGACCCTCCCCATCTGCTGCCTCTGTACTCAAAATGAATCCTATACTGCAACTTGACCCCAAGGTCATGGTCAACTTACTCAGCTTATTGGCCCCAGAACAGAGGGCATGCCTGGTATCCACTGACTCTGTCCAAACCTCAGATGAACTCATGATCAAATTCCACATCCAGAAAGGTTTCTGAGCAAGAAAACTGAAGTCATCACTCTTAACCCAGAAATTGGTTTACAGATCTCTGTCCCACACAGATGGGTCATAAACTGCTCTGTTGAACACTCTGTCAAATATGAAACTTCTGAGAGCTTTTCAATGGGCAAAGATGGTTCTAAATCTTTCACAAATCTTCTCCTAATGATTGCTGTGGCAAATATTTTCCCTCTGGCTGGACTGTATGTCAATATCTAGAGTTTCTGACTAACCATATCCTCAAGTCCATTCTCTAGTAGGTCTGTGTCTTTATTCCTGGCTTACCCCTAGGTTCTTCATGACTTTTTTTCCCTTAAATTCCATATATATGTGTTAGCATATGGTATTTGTCTTTCTCTTTCTGACTTACTTCACTCTGTGTGACAGACTCCAGGTCTATCCACCTCATTACAAATAGCTCAATTTCGTTTCTTTTTATGGCTGAGTAATATTCCATTGTTTGAGGCCACCCACTGAGGTCCTTGGAGAAGAGCTTCAAGTGAGTATTAATTTCCCTTATGTCTGTAGCCCCCAGAGGTTCTATCTTCTCTCACTAGCCTGTACCTGCCTTTAACATTTTGTTTAAAATCTTAGCTGAATTCTTACAAATATCCAGAAGCATCTGCCCCAGGTAAGCCAGTGCATATGTCCTATCTCTCCTTCCTTATTATTCAAGTCAGTTGGTTTTCCTACAGCTTCAAGTCTCTGGTAGATTCAAAGAAAGTCATGAATCTGTAGGTTTTCAAGTGTTGTTTTGGTTATCAGTGTAGAAATTATTCTCTTTTCAGCTCTCTACATCACAAACAGGAGCCAGAGTTCCTGATGTGGATTATTTTAAAATTATAAGACACTGTGTTCAACTTTATAGTAATAAATTTCAAAATGTATTTATTTCTGCAAATCTTGCTTTCAACTTAAAATTATAAAATATTTTGCTATTATTATGAAAGATTGGAGATAGGTAACTGGTTTTTTTTTCTTTTTTCTTTCTTTTTTTTTTTTTTTTTTGATAACCTGAACTCAGTGGGACACAAACCTAAATTTTGTTTCTTTCCAATCACTGCAACCTTCAACTCTGCCTTGTCTGTTTCTCTTATCAACACCCTGATGACATTGAGGGCAAAACCTATAGCTTTCTGGTCAGTTTTAGATAATTTTTTTTTTTTCGGTTCGCGGGCCTCTCACTGTTGTGGCCTCTCCCGTTGCGGAGCACAGGCTTCGGACGCGCAGGCTCAGTGGCCATGGCGCACGGGCCTAACCGCTCCGCGGCATGTGGGATCTTCCCGGACCGGGGCACGAACCCATGTCCCCTGCATCGGCAGGCGGACTCTCAACCACTACGCCACCAGGGTGGCCCTAGATAATTTTTTTAAGTCCAATCCTATTTAAAACTTTAGGTTCTTATCATCCTACCCATCTCCCCATCTGCTCTCTTGGCTGTACTGACTGGGCAGCCATGTCCTCTGCAGAACAGGCACCTGGCTGGTTCTCAGGGGAGACCACCACAAGTTCTTCAGAAGGTAGTCTCCATTGTACAGTTGTCCAATGTGGGAAATCAACCCTAGCCTGCCCTCTTCTGAGTCAGGCTCAGCCTCTGCCTCGTGGTACTTCCCCGAAAGCTTCTCACTGTCAAACCTCCACTCTTAGCTTAGAGGCATGGGGCTGATGAATTCTTAAATGTTTAGTCTTCTGCTCAGTGGTATAGTTGACACACCAAGTGAATGATTTTGTTAACACTCCCATCCTCTACAGGACAAAATTATTTTCAGCAATAAACATGAAATGAAACAAATAATCATAGCCAGGAAAAAAATGCCAGAGAGAAAAATGGTCATTGAACTTCGTATATACAATCATGCCTATAAAAAATGAAATAAAATAAATATTAAAGCACAAAAAGTTCAAATGTAAGAGATTACTTCTTTTTAGTTAATCTAGTTTTAAAAAGAAAAACTTGTCCCTACATATTGGCCTGTCACAGTAATGAATAATATCATTATGGTTTCCATCTTCAAGGCTTAATATCTGCACGTTTGTCAATGACTTCTAAAAATTGATGTTCTTTTCATGTTCACATTCAATAGACAGTATAGCCAGACTTATCGTGTTATTTAGCTTGTAGTTGATAAAAGAACACCCTTTATAAATTTTAATGTCAAAAAAGTTTCTTTCACATGAAGCAAGAGATATACAAATAGTCAGGAAAAATCTTGAGTATAAGTTAGACAGAGATTCATTAAAAATCCAATTTCACAATAAATTCCAGAAATCAAAATAATGTCCGTGTCTTTGTTTCTTTGGGACTGACTCTGGAGACATTCAGATGGAAAATTTTCACTAAAATGTTATCACCAGAAAATTCAACATAAAGGTCTATTGCATTTGGTAAAATCTTCTGAAGTTTTTCTTCTTCTGCAAAGATCAGAAAAAATGGCTGATAATAACAAACAGAGACACTATTTGACCCACTGCTTTAGAAAGATTGCCTGCTTTTTGGTGAAAATAATTGCCCTTTTGGCTTCTCCTGGCAGTGAGGACCAACATCTTTTGTCATTTCTCCGGGCATTCATATAATGATAGAATTGAAGTCACTCAGGTCCTATTTCTTTGTCTTTACAATCACTGTGCTGCACTTATAACGTGTTTCTAATCCACTGTATAGTTGTAGATACGTATAGTACAGGAATGGAGATACCAATTGTTCCTGGAAAAAGCTCAAATGATTCAGAATCCTTATGAACTTACTCTCCAAAGAGTATCTGTATCTGAGTCCATGGGCAAGGAGTGGGGAGGGCCATGTGCCACTGGGAGTTGTTCGAACTAACTTCCATGTAGATTACAATGTTTAATAAATAAGTAATAAATATGTGCAAAGGTGAGGCATAGAGTAAGTCCCCTACATACGAACGAGTTCTATTCTGACAGCGTGTTCATAAGTCCAATCTGTTCATAAGTCCAACAAAGTTAGACTAGGTCCTCAACTAATACAGTCAGCTATATTGTACTGTACTGTAATAGGTTTATAATACTTTTCACACAAATAATACATAAAAACAAACACACACAAATAATAAAGAAAACATTTTGACCCTTACAGTGCAGTACCTTGAAAAGTACAGTAGTACAGTACAAGAGCTGGCATCCAGGGGCTGGCATCGAGTGAACAGGCAAGAAGAGTTACTGACTGGAGGAGGGAGAGGAGGTGGGAGATGGTAGAGCTGAAGGATCGTCAGCCAACAGGAGACGGAGGGCAAGCTGCAATGTCACTCACACCTGACGTAGATGGCAAAGGTTCCTTGCTGGAACCAGTTGCACATTCCTCCTCAAGGGCTATGGAGAATATTCTGAGCCATATCCTGTGAGCTGCCTTATAGCTACTGAAACCCTCACCAGGTGGAAGACGTTAACTGTGTGATGACCAGACTGTAGCCATGACACAAGCTGCCACAATTCCGAGAACTGGCCTCAAGGAAATGGGAACAAACCAACCCTGGAACTGAAGATTAACTGTACCTAAAACAATCAAGATGACACTGATCAGACCACGATAACCAAGTTCAAGATGACTGTCAGAGCTGCCTGTGCTGTTTCTGCATGTGGCCCACCTCCTTCCGTCTACAAAAGCTGTTGCCCACTGATTGTCAGTGGTGGGGAGTCGGCCTTCGGACAGGAGTCCGCCCTCCCACCCAGGTTGCCGGCATCCAAAACAAAGCAAACTTTCCTTTCACCAACTTTGCCTCTTTATTGGCTTTTGAGCAGCGAGCAACCAGACCCCACTTTCAGTTGCAGTAGGAGGTAGGTTCCCTATCCCACTAAAATGTCCACATAAGATGCCAGGTAGAAAAAAGAAAAGGACGGCCATTGTGAGGACATAAACCCAGAAATCAGGCCAGCTGGCAGGGCAGATGAGAGGAATGAGGTAACTCTACCAGAGCACATTAGCAGGGGGTTGATGAGAGGAGACCAACAGAAAAGATTCTGGTCTCAGAAGCCGGCTCAGTTGAGCCCATTATGTGTCTTCTTATAAACAGGTCCTTTTTAAAAAACCCAACAGACCGTAAATAATTATGTACAAACTCAATTTCCACTTCAATGAGTCTGTGTTAAGCAAGGTCTGATGAAGAAAAACTGAGTCACTTAAATTGCTGTTTCCATAACCAGTACTGAGTATCATATTTAAATTTGTAGAAACAGTGATTAGGGCACAGAGGGTCATCATTTCAAACACAGCATCCTTCTCCTGTGTTGTATTAAACACCTCTTCTAGCTGTTTGCCTGAATGTGTGGTCCTGATTCATCTTCTAATTGTTGTCAAGATACAGTTCAGTGGTGGAGGTTAAAAAAAACAAAATGTCTAAATCAGCAGAGAAATGAACATGTGTGCTCCTTCCCTTTCAGTTCATCTTTTTAAGGCTGTTTGGCATTCATCATTGGCAAGATTTTCATACTGACTGGTGGCATCACAGGTAATGTTCATCTAGCCCACACTGTCACAAGCAGCATCCCTCTGTTTATGGTCAGTACCCACAACTGACAGGTAGCTGTACCATAGTGGACATGAAGTATTTTAATACCGGCTGATAGAGCCTTTGGGGCAATTGGCCCTTCTTTTTTTTTTTTTTTTTTTTTTTGGCCCTTCTTTTATAATAAGTCATGAAACAGGGATTTGGAAGTGACCTTCCAGGGCCTACTCTAATTTCACAGGTGTTAAAAAGAGAGGACAGAGAAAGAAAAGGATTTCTTCAAAGATGTGCAGCAACTCAGTGTCTTTCTGGTTTCCCTTCCTGGTCCAAGATGGGAAAGGAATGAAAATACTATACAATAAGCAGTACCTGGAACAGCTCTGTTCCAGTAGCCACATTTTTTAGAAGTTCAAAAAAGGCAGGTAAGATAAGTACTACTAATATATATTTTTATTTAACTCAGTAGATCCAAAATATTATCATTTCGACATGTAATCAATAGAAAAAATTAATATGAGGTATTTTACTTTCTTTCCTTTATACTATTTTTACGGCACACCTTAATTGGGAGTGTGGCTAGTGACTACTGTATTGGACAGCATAGAAGCTGTTTTATTTTTGCATCTGTGAAGTTCCTTCTCTAATTAGAAAATGAGTTCTCAAAACATCTTTAAGAGTTGGCAGAATGAGAAAAATTAATCAACCAATTAGAAATTTAAGGTTAAGCCTTTGGAAGAATTTCACTGCCTTGCAATGTCTTTCCAGGGAAGACGAGTACATTTCCCACTTTGGCGATTTCAAGGAACAATCGAGCTCCACAGATAGTCTTTGATGCCGGCTGTGCTGGGCTCTAGGGAAGCCCCATCAACAAGACAGGCTTTCCCTGCCCTCCAAGTTCTTGCCCCTCAGCAGAGGAGTGCTCTGTGCTGGGAGGGTCACCAAGGGCTGAGGGTGGATGAACACCACATCTATTCTAGCATTGCTTTGTGAGAAGCCTGTGGCCACATGAAAGAAAATAGTACGAAGTGTTGGAATTGAGAGTGCTAAGAAAGCACTCCTCTTCCCTGTAGAGCTGAACCAACTGAGAGATGCCACAGAATTCAGATGAGCACCACTGTGTCAGTCTGACGGCTGCTAGTTAAACCCATGGATAAAACGGGCTTTCTTCTCCCTCCCTGTGGATTAAATGCCCTCCTAGTCATAGAGAGAATATCTGGACAACTCTTAGCGGGCTTATCACGTGGAGGAGGATGCATGCCAGAATGCCTGCAGCCTGCCAGGAGAAAGAGGGCCAAGGAGAGGGGAAAGTGGGCTCTGCAGAGTCAGTGCCCTTTTCTAGTCTCACCGTCAGATGAGTCATCCCACCTCCCCTGGGATGGTAAGGGTGGTGCTTTCTCCCCAACCTCCATAACTCAGGATCCCCAGGGAAGAGGCTGGTCAGGAACTCCTGGTGTGGAAATGTCAGTTCCTCTTACACACGTGTTCTGTGGCCTTAACGCTGAAGCACGTGGTCAGCCAGGAGTGCTATCATCCCCTGTGAGGTGGGACAGAAGAGACCAGCCTTTCATCGGGACAGGCCCTCTCCTGCTTTGTGTGCATCACACTGCGGACACAAACCTCTCTTCCGGGACTGGTGATGAGCTGTTCAGCTTTAGGCCCCAGAGAACCCTGGAATGGAGCCCAACAACACATTAACTACAGGCCACCCTGAACTTTAGGCCAAAAATACACTCACTAGTCTAGCTCCAATTTTGAATTATGCCAAGTCACACTGTCTAGAACAGGCTACTTGGAGACAAAACAACAAGTACGAGTGACAATACAGAATTTCTCCAAGAATTACAATGCCAGTCCCATAGATAATGCCCTAGCTGGAACTATTCTGAACCCCTTCCCATTTCTTATTTCCTGAGAAAAACTGAAGTCCAAAAATTTAAGTTCGCTTCCCTTGTAACTTGAAGTTTGTGCAATTCTCACAAATTTTTCTCTTCCTGGTCCCTCAATCTGGCATTTCCAGCCATGGTGGTTTCACCCAGAGTCTGGGTGGAGAGAAGTTTCTTTCAGCATCTTGAAGTCTGGGTTCTCTATTTTTGGAGTGGTTGAAGCTCTTGTAGGTGCAACATTTTAGACTCCAAGTGTCCATAGGATACAGAAAACTATCACAGCACCAGCCCTCAACCATAGTCACCCTCAGACCCTAGAGCAGTTACCCCAGGGAACCATGCCCAATGGCACCCAGACCCACTTTGCTATTGTCGGCAAATGATCAAGTAGAGATGTAGTGGCCTCTTGGATAAACTGAAAAATCACAAGAGGAAAGTGAATTCCTTCTTTGTTTCAGCCCTGCCAAGGATGCTGGCCCGTCTACACTGGCTGTCTAGAATTCCCCATCAATGAGCATTCACTCAAGTGGAAGGAATCCCTCATTAAGGGTGTAATTGTGCTCCCAAGTCCTTCCCTTCCCAAACCAGGCAGAAGGCCAACTGTCCCTCAGCCCTGGGGCTTCCCCTAGAACCCTGAATAGAGGCAATGCCCTCTGCTACATGCTCTACCCTGAATCGTGCCTTTCCAGCTTTTAATGTCCCATGCCTTAGTTAAGCTTCTCAATTTCAATGGGAGTATAACCATTCCTTTCCACCAACCTTTTCCCTGTTCCAGCAGGGTTTAATTTCTCCTGGCTACCAGTCCCTTAACCAGAGCTAAGAAAGAGGATGAAGGTGGAAAACAAGCAAAAATACATTTACCTTCTACCCCTCAATGATCAGCAGTACATAAATTGTAAAAGCTAGAAATCAGAGCACGCGCACTTGAGCCTTATGCCCCAGGGACCAGAGTAAAAACACCATGGAGGGTCTTACCCCTACCCTGCAATCTAGGAGGAAGCAAAGCCCTTGCCCTCTCCATGTGGGACTCTGAAGTTCCCAAGGACTGAAGCTGCTTTTTCAGAGGCAATTCCCTAAGAAAAATCTTCCTGGGACTCTACCTCGGCCTGAGACTAGACTTCTGCATGCTAAGAGGAGGTTCCAGGCCAGCCCATCTTGCCTTAAGATGGACACAAGGCAGAGCATTGCTTGGGTAAGAAACTGATCCACGAGGTTCGCTTGTAATAAAGAAGTTTGTTTAGCCGGCATCTATTTAAGGCGACTACACACCTACAAACATCAGTCATGATGTAAGCCCGTTGCAGATCACAAATAGCAAACAGTCTAACTAAACCTTTCAACCCAGCTGAACCAGTCAAATCTTGCCATGTACGATTGTGGTCACTGACTTTTTTGTTACGTGGCTATTTTATATACATTTTTATTGAAGTATAGTTAATGTGCAACATTATGTTAGGTTCAGGTGCACAACATAGTAATCCAACAATCAAATACATAACAAAATGATCACCACAACAAGTCCAGTAACCATCTGTCACCACACAAAATTATTACAGTATGATTGCCTATATTCCTTGCGCTATGTATTACATTCCTGTGACTTATTATTTTATAACTGGAAATTTGTATCTCTTTTTTTAAATTAATTTTTATTGGAGTACAGTTGCTTTACAATGTTGTGTTAGCTTCTACTGTACTGCAAAATGAATCAGCTATACATGTACATATATCCCCTGCTTTTCGGATTTCCTTCCCATTTAGGTCACTGCAGAGCACTGAGTAGAGTTCCCTGTGGTCACTGACTTTTGACAGCTTCTTATTAGGGGTTCCCAGTCAGTCCATCATATGGTGAAGATTCAGGGTGCTAGTTAATCACACCTCTCTCCATTCCACATTGTGAGAGACAGACACAGAAATTTTATTGCTGGTACAGTTGGATAAAATTAGAAAATGGGACTTGGACCCAAGGGCAAAGTGCTCTTTTTTCCCCTCCAGCTGCAAGCAGAGTATCTGAATATCTGAATAATATCCTCAGGTCTCTCCGCCATCCCCAACCCCACCATGCCCCCACAGGGGCAAAGCCTGCCTCTGGTTACTTATCATGTGTAGGAGGCAGAGAAGAAGAGAGAAGGCAGTGATAGAAAGATTCTAAAATAGAGAGAGCTATGGAGAAGGTCAGGCAACGACACACCTGTGCGGTGGCACTTTTCCAAACCTCACCTATTAGGCAGGTCACCCCTCCCACAGGAAGAGCAAAGAAGGAGTGGAGAGAAAAGCAGACGCCACCTCCCAGCGCTCTCAGGGGGTAAGTTCCCATTTTTCCGGCTGGCAGTAAGCGGGGTGGGGGGGGCGGGATATGACATGGATGATTCCACCTGCAAAAATATAGGAATAATTTGCTCTGATACAACTGTTCAGTAATTAGTAAAATTTCGCCCCAAAATCGCTGTTAAGACCCCAGAGAAGCTAACTGATTTATTCAAGGTAATGCAATAAAGCTAACCTGACATCCCAGACCTTTTATCCTGGGACCAAGTATGTTAATTTATTTCTTTCTTAAGCTAACAATTACTAATCACTCATCATATGCCAAGCATATGGTATCTATCACACTTAATCTACATAAGAATCTTATGAGGTGGGGTCTATTTTATGGTCATATTATAGATATAGAAATCTGGGCACAGAAAGGTTAAATAACTTCCCCAAGGTCACACAGCTAGTAAAAACAAAAAACACAAAGTCAGGCTTCAGACTCAGATAGTCTGGCTCCTGGGTCTGTGCACTAACTGTACTGCTACAGTCAGGCAGGAGCCTGCTCCCAGAATCTAGACCTATGATTCAATCACTCTTCTCCCCTGTTCCTGCCTTGTGGGAGATGCATGCTCAGGCATGGAATGGACCTGGTAGGATTGTCAGGGGGCTCTCTCCCATCTGCCCAGGAGGAGGCTGACCTCCTTATCTCCTCCTACATTCACAAAAACAGCCCCAGACAGTTACTTGGTTAGAGGTAGAGTGGTTAGCAAGACATTGTCCCTGCTCTGTGGAACTCACAGTCTTCTCAGGAAGACCAGCATTGAAAATAGATTATTACAAGACCATGTGGTATGTGCTCAAGCAGAGGGTGTGTACAAGATCCATGAGGGTACAGAGGAGAATGTGATTAACTTCTGTATCAGGACACATATGACACATTCGAGCTGGGTCATTTGAAGAGAGACTAATAAAGGGACTACCTGCAAAGGCGAAGCCGGGGATTAGGTACAAAGCCTGGGACTTGCAACCGCCAGAAGCCATCACCACCCCTAAGTCTGCTGGACAGACCTCTAGACATATGTCCCCTCTCCAGATTCCAGAAACTACATATCATCTCCAGGAAAGGTGATACTGTAAAAACTAATTCTGCCATATAGCAGAATCGCCAAATTCCCAGTTCCCTGAAAGATATAGATAAAGGCCTGACACACATTTCTAAGCTGTTGTTACAGGAAGCAGATCTCCACCCGACGAAAACTGCTGACCACAAGAACATAGACCCTACACTGTTTGAAGCCAGAAGGTTGATGATTCTTGAAACTTCACCTTGATGCCAACCAATGTGAGAACTGTCCAAGAGCTGATCACGCCCTACTCTTTGAACACTATAAAACTGCTCACTACCCACTCCAGGGTGGGTCACACAGTCTTGAAGGCATTAGCCCACTAAGGCGTTGAAGTCTTAGCCCACTGTGGCCCCCTTTGCCTGGCAAAGCAATAAAAGCTACTCTTTTCAGGGACTTCCATGGTGGCACAGTGGTTAAGAATCCGCCTGCCAATGCAGGGGACACAGGTTTGAGCCCTGGTCCAGGAAGATCCCACATGCTGCGGAGCAACTAAGCCTGTGCACCACAACTACTGAGCCTGCGCTCTAGAGCCCGCAAGCCACAACTACTGAGCTCATGCCCCACAACTACTGAATCCCGCTCGCCTAGAGCCTGTGCTCCACAACAAGAGAAGCCACCACAATGAGAAGCCCGCGCGCCACAACGAAGAGTAGACCCCGCTCACCACGACTAGAGAAAGCCCGCGCACGGCGACGAGGACCCAATGCAGCCATAAATAAATAAATATATAAATAAATAAATTTATTTTTTAAAGAAGCTACTCTTTTCTACTTCAAAAAAAAAAAAACACAATTTCTGTGGACAACTCACTGGATCCCTGTTACTGGATCCCTGTTGCTCTCCACTGAGAGGAGCATACTGGCAGTTTTTAAAGACTGCTCTTGGCTGCTGGATATATTTTGCTGAGTATGACTTTGACTTATACTGAGCCACTTGAAGCCCCAGCTCTTATGTGGGTTACATGTTTACAGAGATTCATAAAATCGTGCATTCTGTAGGAAGGTTGGTGGAGGCAGAGGATAGAGGCAGAAGACATAGAGAACAGAGCTTGCTGGAAATCTGGTTAGAACCAGATTGAGAGTATTCTTGTAGTCTGTGGAATGCCTGCTAGGAAAATGCAGAGAGAGAATCCTGGGTCCAATGCAAGACGTGAGAGCTGAACCAGGAGGTGGGGAGAGACAAGTCCTAGACCGGGGAGAAAAGCAGGAAGGTTGATTGACCCAGGCAACAATCTACAAGAATTGAAGGGCTAGAAAGCTGGTGGTCAAGGTGAGGGCTGACTAGCGATTGCTGTGTCTCCCTGAATGAGCGTGCAGCTGAAGTGTTTTGCTGACCTAGGATTAATTCTGAAAAGGCAGAACCTCTAACTGGCATGAGACTCCTCCAGACTCTCTCATTAAGGTCACCTTGCGGTCCTGGGCAAGCTGGAAGATGAAGCCCAATCACAAAATGTACTTGCCAAAGTCAAGCCGTCTGAGTTTGAGTTGGATGGCTGGGCTTATGTTTAGAGGCCTGCTTCCCTGGCTTTGAGGATTTCTATCGTGGAGTGGGAGAGAAGGGAGTGATAAAGAAAGGCAGCCGCTGTGGAAAAGCAGAGAGTAACTCCATCAACAACAGCAGTGGTCCTGGCCCTAGTCTCTCTTTGCAGGCAGAGGAAACAGGATACAAAGTAGCCAACCATGGAGGGTTATCAAATACCCAAGGACAAGCTGACAAGGCCAGTGACAGTGGGAAATCTCGGGAGGGTCTGATGGGACACCCTGTTTTCCAACCCATACCCTCTGCTCTCACATATTTAGATGCCTGTGCAAAAGGCATGAGTGAATTTAGAGACACGTCCCTTGGCTCGATGGGCAATCAGGATCAAATGTTAATATAATAACTATCCTTATCACAGATGATCGCTAAATCTAGGGTCCTTTTAAAGGAAAAATCAAATATGGATATTTGAGGCTGAATGGATATATTTTTAATTAAACCACATACCCAAGTATATCAAGCGTTGGAAAAGTGGTTCTGTTACACTGAGGTTTCTGTTATTCACTGAGAATTTAATGAGCCTCTGTCTGAAATAACATCACTGAGAATGCTTGCAAATCATGTTTGCTAAGCATCAACAGCTGAATTTTCAGTACACCTCACTCAGAGATTAGCATAGTGCCTTGAGAGTAATTAAACATCATTACTTTAGAACCAAAATGTCCCACACAGTGGGTAAAATAACTGATATGTAATTGTCTAGACATCTCTTTAAACAAAAGAATTCCTAGCTTCAAATGGAGATGGGTGATGGAATGGACAGACTATTATATTGGTTTTGTTTTTCTACACAAACCTGGAAAACCACAGTGGTGGTTTTCATAGTTTTAGTGTTATGTTTTCCACTAAGAATAGGAAATTTTTTCATGTTGACTTGCGAAGCTCAAATTTCCTCTTTAATATCTTCATCTCTCTTACTGCAAAGTTAGTGTTTACTGGTACTACCTGCTTACTCATGTTGAAGCCCTGAGAACCCAGCCTGCCAAGACTCCTGGCCCCAATCACTCACATGCACATGCACACACACACTCCAAGCCTTACAGCAGCATTACTGATATTTGGGGCTGGATAATTCTTTATTGTGGGGGACTGTCTTGTCCATTGTAAGCTGTTTAGCAGCATCCCTAACCTCTACCCACTATCTCTGCCTGTGATACCCTCCCCATGTTATGGGAACCAAAAATGTCTGCAGAATTGTCAAATGTCCCCTAAGGACACCACTGACTAGACAATCAAGGTCTGTAGCAGAGCCCTACCTCTTTTAAAAGTGAATGTGAAGAAGATGTGGTACATATATACAATGGAATATTACTCAGCCATAAAAAGGAACGAAACTGTGCCATTTGCAGAGACGTGGATGGACCTAGAGACTGTCATACAGAGTGCAGTAAGTCAGAAAGAGAAAAACAAATACCGTTTAATATTGCTTATATATTGAATCTAGAAAAATGGTACAGATGAACTTATTTGCAAAGCAGACAGATATAGAGAACAAATGTATGGTTACCGAGGAGGGAAGGAGGGGGTGGGATGAACTGGGAGAATGGGATTGATATATATACACTACTATGTATAAAATAGATGACTAATGAGGACTGACTATATAGCACAGGGAACTCTACTCAGTGGTCTGTGGTGACCTAAATGGGAAGGGAATCCAAAAAAGAGGGGATATATGTATATGTATAGCTGATTCACTGTGCTGTACACTAGAAACTAACACAACATTGTAAAGCAACTATACTCCAATAAAAATTAATTTAAAAAATAAAGAAATAAAAATAAAAGAGGGAAAAAAACAAAATTAATGTGAGATCAAGGGCCTAACTTATGGGAAGAACTTGGCAAACATTTGCTCTGTGCCCTAAAATGGGCTGCCAGTCTGGGCACCAGCAATGACACATAACAACCTACACAAATGGCACGAGGAGATTGCTGAACTGGTTTCAGAGCTACTCTGTTTTACTCCATTGTGATTGAACTGTTCACAGAAAAGTACAGCTCTGTTAAGGAGTGTCTGACAGAAGACAAATGTTAAACAAATGAAGATAGCAAGTAACTGACCAACATAAAGCAGTCATAGATTTTTTAAAGGAAAAGGATTTAAAACAATTAATAGCTTATGAAGGTTGGTGATTGGCTGATGGTGATGTATATCCCTATCTGATTCCCAAACATTTTTGAGACTATGAATGTGGTTCTTTTGAGATTTGTCCTGGATGGACAGAAACCATGGCAAGTTTTTGTCCAGAAGAACGTCAGGTAGCATGTTCTTTTTTTCTCTCTGTTTCTGGTGGAGCAAGAAAGACAAATGAGGAGTGAAGGTACCACAGTGATGCAGTTTAAGGCCTTTCCCAGAAGAGACAGAATGGGGCAAAGGGAATTAACATTTATCTAGAGTCTGTTCTGTACTAAAAACTTCACCTGCATGGTAACCTCATTTTAGGGTCATCTTGTCCTTTGAGATTTAGATAAAATTGACTCAAAGTCTCTCTTTCAGGCCCTTAGGGGAATCCAATCCCTCTCTTAAGATTTCTGTGAATTCCCTAATTATTAGAGAAATGGAAATCAAAACTACAATGAGGTATCACCTCATACTGGTCAGAATGGCCATTATTAAAAAGTCTACAAATAACAAATGCTGGAGAGAATGTGGAGAAAAGGGAACCCTCCTACACTGTTGGTGGGAATATAAGTCAGTACAGCCACTATGGAAAACAGTATGGAGATTCCTCAGAAAACTAAAAATAGAATTACCATATATGATCCAGCAATCCTACTCCTGGGAATATACCCAGACAAAACTATTGTATAATTCAAACAGATACATGCACCCCTATGTTCATAGCAGCACGGTTTACAATAGCCAAAACATGGAAACAACCTAAATGTCCATCAACAGATGAATGGACAAAGAAGATGTGGTACATATATACAATGTAATATTACTCAGCCATAAAAAAGAACAAAATAATGCCATTTGCAGCAATATGGACGCAACTAGAGATCAACATACTAAGTGAAGTAAGTCAGAAAGAGAAAGACAAATAGCATGTGATATCACTTATATGTGGAATCTAAAATATGGCACAAATGAACCTATCTACAAAACAGAAACAGACTTACAGACATAGAGAACAAACTTGTGGTTGCCAAGGGGGTGGGGATGGGGGAGGGATAGATTGAGAGTTTGGGGTTAGCAGATTCAAATTATTATATACAGAATGGATCAACAACAAGGTCCTACTGTATAGCACAGGGAACTATATTCAATATCCTGTGATAAACCATAATGGAAAAGAATATAAAAAAAGAATGTATGTGTATAACTGAGTCACTTTGCTGTACAGCACAGATGGGCACAGCATTGGAAATCAACTATACTTCAAGTTTAAAAAATAAAATAAAATAAAAAGATTTCTGTGAATTCCTGCAGCCTTGCATTCTCGTTGGCCACCTTTACTCAAATGCCCTGCTCCTCTGGCTTTCTCTGTATCACTCACGTCTCACTCTATTTGTTTTTTCCTTCAAATGCCGAACAGTCTCTTCCCTTGACTTTCTCAAAATATCTGCTTCTTTCTTTCTTTCTTACTTACTTTCTTTCCTTCTAAATTTGTCTGTCTTTTAGTCTTTCAAATTGACCATTTATTATGCACCAGGCAACTCTGATAGGTCCTGGGGATAAAAAGATGAGTAAAACCAGGCATTGAACTCAGAGAAGAGGGACAAAAATCAAATAAAGGGGGCTTCCCTGGTGGCGCAGTGGTTGAGAGTCCGCCTGATGATGCAAGGGACACGGGTTCGTGCCCCAGTCCGGGAAGATCCCACATGCCGCGGAGCAGCTGGGCCCGGGAGCCATGGCCGCTGAGCCTGAGCGTCCGGTGCCTGTGCTCCGCAACGGGAGAGGCCACAGCAGTGAGAGGCCCGCGTACCGCAAAAAAAAAAAAAAAAAAAAGAACAACAAAGGAACAATCCATGAGGCTTGAAAGCATTTCATAACCCGGAGAGTCAGGGAAGACTTCGCTGGGTGAATGACATCCCTAAATTCTGAGGGATGAATAGGAAGAGGCAGAAGAGAATTCAGGCAGAGGGAAGAACATATCCTAAAACGCTACAGCAGGAAGGAGCCAAGGAAACAAAAGAATGCCAAGTAGATGGGATGCAGAAAGGTAGGATAAGTGTAAGGAGAGATGGGGAAGAGATGTAGGAGGACCAGGACATGCAGGCCAGGATAAAACTCTATGTGATCTTTAACCGGATAGCAGAGAGAAGACACTAAAGTATTTTCAGTGTTGGTGGAAAGGAGAGCCTGGTGATGGGATGACAAAGTGTTGAAAGGCATGGTTAGATGTGAATTTCTCTTAGAGAGATATAACTTACCTATAGAAAAAAATGCATATGGACCGATGAAATGTAAATGTAAACACCAGTATAATCAATATCCAAATGAGATATAGAGCAATTCATCTCCCCAGAGACCACTGCTTAAACTCATCAACCTCCTGATCCTTTCCCCACAATTACCACTGTTCTGAAATCCTTCACCATAGACTAGTTTTGCCTGCTCTTATAATTCATATAAGTGGAATATACTCTTTTGTATGAGGCTGCTGTGTAAACAGCAGATTGTAGAAAGACAATGGTGGATGTGAAGAGACCCAGAGAGAGATAAAGACCATTCAATCCACCGTGGATACGGTGGAGACGGAGAAGAAGTGGATGGATTGAGGAAGGAGCTATTTTGGAGGTAAAATCAATGGTGAGGGATTGGCTACAGAGGTTGAGAGAAGGAGGTATCATGGATGGCATTAAAGTGTTGAGAGAAGGAGGTATCAATGTGAGGAGGTATTAATGTGAAGGTTTGGAGTCTTGGAAAGCCCAATAGTGCCAACAACTTGAATTGCACATGACAATGGTGGTTCCTCAAAATATTAAACATAGAATTACCATGTGATCCAGCAATTCCACTTCTGTGTATATACCCAAAAGTATTGAAAGCAGGGACTTGAACAGGTATTTGTGCACCCATGATAGCAACATGATTCACAATAGCTAAAAGGTAGAAACAACCCAAATGTCCATCAGTGGATGAATAGATGAATGAATAAACAAAATGTGGTATATACATACAATGGAATATTAACTATTCTACCTTAAAAAGGAATGAGATTCTGACACAGGCTACAACATGGATGAATCTTTATGAGAGTACGCTAAGTGAACTAAGCCAGACACAAAAGGGCAAATATGTATGATTCCACTTTTATGTAGGTACCTATAATAGTCAAATTCATAGTGATATAAAATGGAATGGCATTATCAGGGATTTGAGAGGAGGGAATGGGGAGTTAGTGTTAACGGATTCAGAGTTTTAGTTTGGGAGGATGAAGAGTTCTGGAGATGGACGGTGGTGATCATCACATAACATCGTGAATGTACTTAATACCACTGAACTGCTTACTTAAAAATGGTGAAGATGGTAAATTTTATGTTATGTATAATTTACCACTATAAAAACATAGGAGGAGAGCATAATTTGACCCTCATTTTCTGTGTTAATTAAAAGATTAAACGTTTAAATTGCACATAGATAGCCTTCTTAAAACTTCTCCAGCCCTCCTTGACTATTAAATGGTGGGTGGGTAGGGACCAGGTACTTTTCCACGAGTCCCTACCCACCCACCCAGAATCATACTCCCAGCCATTCTCTCTGTCCCTGCCATCTCTGCCATGCTCCACACCAGTTTTCTGTCAATTTGCTTATTAAAGTTGGTGGGGTTTTTTGAATTATTTTACAGCAGGTTCTTATTAGTTATCTATTTTATACATATTAGTGTATATATGTCAATCCCAATCTCCCAATTCATCCCACCACCACCACTGCCCCCCCGCTTTCTCCCCTTGGTGTCCATACATTTGTTTGCTACATCTATGTCTCTATTTCTGCCTTGCAAACTGGTTCATCTGCACCATTTTTCCAGATTCCACATGTATGCATTAATATATGATACTTGTTTTTCTCTTTCTGACCTAGTTCACTCTGTATGACATTCTCTAGGTCCGCCCATGACTCTGCAAATGACCCAATTTCATTCCTTTTTACAGCAGAGTAATATTCCATTGTATATATGTATCACAACTTCTTTATCCATTTTTCTGTCGATGAGCATTTAAGTTGCTTCCATGATCTGGCTATTGTAAGTAGTGCTGCAATGAACATTGGGGTGCATGTGTCTTTTTGAATTATGGTGGTTTTTGCTGAGTATATGCCCAGCAGTGGGATTGCTAAGTCATATGGTAGTTCTATTTTTAGTTTTTTAAGGAACCTCCATACTGTTCTCCATAGTGCCTATATCAATTTACATTCCCACCAACAGTGCAAGAGGGTTCCCTTTTCTCCACACCCTCTCCAGCATTTGTTGTTTGTAGATTTTCTGATGATGCCCATTCTAACCAGTGTGAGGTGATACCTCATTGTAGTTTTGATTTGCATTTCTCTAATAATTAGTGATGGTGAGCAGCCTTTCATGTGCTTCTTGGCCATCTGTATGTCTTCTTTGGAGATATGTCTATTTAGGTC
This sequence comes from Grampus griseus, assembly GCF_964374135.1. Classification (NCBI taxonomy): domain Eukaryota; kingdom Metazoa; phylum Chordata; class Mammalia; order Artiodactyla; family Delphinidae; genus Grampus; species Grampus griseus. Next base: position 144,296,615 of record NC_139018.1, on the reverse strand, counting down.
TTCTGCCCATTTTCTGATTTGGTTGTTTGTTTTTATAATATTGAGCTGTATGAGCTATTTATATATTTTGGAGATAAATCCTTTGTCCATTGATTTGTTAGCAAATATTTTCTCCCATTCTGAGGGTTGTCTTTTCATCTTGTTTGTAGCTTCCTTTGCTTTGCAAAAGCTTTTAAGTTTCATTAGGTCCCATTTATTTCTTTTTGTTTTTATTTCCTTTACTCTAGGAGGTGGATCAAAACAGATCTTCCTGTGATTTATGTCAAAGAGTGTTCTTCCTATGTTTTCCTCTAAGTGTTTTTATAGTATCTGGCCTTACATTTAGGTCTTTAATCCATTTTGAGTTTATTTTTGTGTATTGTGTTAGGAAGTGTTCTATTCATTCTTTTACATGTAGCTGTCCAGTTTTCCCAGCACCACTTATTGAAGAGGCTGTCTTTTCTCCATTGTATACTCTTGCCTCCCTTATCAAAGATAAGGTGACCATATGTGCGTGGGTTTACCTATGGGCTTTCTATCCTGTTCCACTGACCTATATTTCTGTTTTTGTGCCAGTACTATACTGTCCTGATTACTGTAGCTTTGTAGTATAGTCTGAAGTCAGGGAGCCTGATTCCTCCAGCTCCGTTTTTCTTTCTCAAGATTGCTTTGGCTATTTGGGGTCTTTTGTTTTTCCATACAAATTGTGAAATTTTTTGTTCTAGTTCTGTGAAAAATGCCATTGGTAGCTTGATAGGGATTGCATTGAATCTGTAGATTGCTTTGGGCAGTACAGTCATTTTCACAATGTTGATTCTGCCAATCCAAGAACATGGTATATCTCTCCATCTGTTTCTATCATCCTTCATTTCTTTCATCAGTGTCTTATAGTTTCCTGCAAGTCTTTTGTCTCCTTAGGTAAGTATATTCCTAGGTATTTTATTCTTTTTGTTGAATGGTAAATGGGAGTGTTTCCTTAATTTCTCTTTCAGATTTTTCATCATTAGTGTATAGGAATGCAAGAGATTTCTGTGCGTTAATTTTGTATCCTACTACTTTACCAAATTCATTGATTAGCTCTAGTAGTTTTCTGATAGTGTCTTTAGGATTCTCTATGTATAGTATCATGTCATCGGCAAAGAGTGACAGTTTTACTTCTTCTTTTCCAATTTGTGTTCTTTTTATCTCTTTTTCTTCTCTGATTGCTGTGGCTAGGACTTTCAAAACTATGTTGAATAATAGTGGCAAGAGTGGACATCCTTGTGTTGTTCCTGATGTTAGAGGAAATCCTTTCAGCTTTTCACCATTGAGAACGATGTTTGCTGTGGGTTTGTTGTATATGGCCTTTATCATTTTGAGGTAGGTTACCTCTATGCCCACTTTCTAGAGAGTTTTTATCATCATGGGTGTTGAATTTTGTCAAAAGCTTTTTCTGGATCTATTGAGATGATCATATGGTTTTTATTCTTCAGTTTATTAATATATAATAAACTGTGTATCACATTGATGGATTTGTGTATATTGAAAAATCCTTGCATCCCAGGGATAAACCCCACTTGATCATGGAATATGATCCTTTTAATGTGTTGGATTTTGTTTGCTAGTATTTTGTTCAGGATTTTCGCATCTATACTTATCAGTGATATTGATCTGTAATTTTCTTTTTTTTATAGTATCTCTGTTTGGTTTGGGTATCAGGGTGATGGTGGCCATGTAGAATGAGTTTGGGAGTGTTCCTTCCTCTGCAATTTTTTGGAAGAGTATGAGAAGGATGGGTGTTAGCTCTTCTCTAAATGTTTGATAGAATTCACCTGTGAAGCCATCTGGTCCTGGACTTTTGTTTGCTGGAAGATTTTTAATCACAGTTTCAATTTCATTACTTGTGATTGGTTTATTCATATTTTCTATTTCTTCCTTGTTCAGTCTTGGAAGGTTATACCTTTCCAAGAATTTGTTTCATTTCTCCCAGGTTGTTCATTTTATTGGCATAGAGTTGCTTGTAGTAGTCTCTTAGGATGCTTTGTATTTCTGCGGTGTCCATTGTAACTTCTTTTTGATTTCTAATTTTATTGATTTGAGTCCTCTCCCTCTTTTTCTTGATGAGTCTGGCTAAGGGTTTATCAATTTTGTTTATTTTCTCAAAGAACCAGCTTTTAGTTTTATTAATCTTTGCTATTGTTTTCTTTGTTTCTGTTTCATTTATTTCTGCTCTGATCTTTATGATTTCTTTCCTTCTACTAACTTTGGGATTTGTTTGTTCTTCTTTCTCTGGTTCCTTTAGGTGTAAGGTTAGATTGTTAATTAGAGATTTTTCTTGTTCCTTGAGGTAGGCTTGTATTGCTATAATCATCCCTCTTAGAACTGCTTTTGCTGCATCCCACAGGTTCTGGATCATCATGTTTTCATTGTCATTTGTCTCAAGGTATTTTTTGATTTCCTACTGATTTCATCAGTGATTTCTTGGTTATTTAGTATCATATTGTTTAGCCTCCATGTGTTTGTGTTTTTTGCGTTTTTTCCCTGTAATCTATTTCTAATCTCATAGCGTAGTGGTTGGAAAAGATGCTTGATATGATTTCAATTTTCTTAAATTTACTGAGGCTTGATTTGTGACCCAAGATGTGTTCTATCCTGGAGAATGTTCTGTGTGCACTTGAGAAGAAAGTGTAATCTGCTGTTTTTGGATGGAATGTCCTATAAATATCAATTAAATCTATCTGGTCTATTGTGTCATTTAAAGCTTGCGATTCCTTATTAATTTTCTGTCTGGATAATCTGTCCATTGGTGTAAGTGAGGTGTTAAAGTCCCCCACTATTATTGTGTTACTGTCAATTTCCTCTTTTATAGCTGTTAGCATTTGCCTTATGTATTGAGGTTCTCCTATGTGGGGTGCATAAATATTTACAATTGTTATATCTTCTTCTTGGATCGATCCCTTGATCATTCTGTAGTGTCCTTCCTTACCTCTTGTGACAGTCTTTATTTTAAAGTCTATTTTATCTGATATGAGTATTGCTATTCCAGCTTTCTTGTGATTTCCATTTGCATGGAATATCTTTTTCCATCCCCTCACTTTCAGTCTGTATGTGTCCCTAGGTCTGAAGTGGGTTTCTTGTAGAGAGCATATAGATGGGTCTTGTTTTTGTATCCATTCAGCCAGTCTGTGTCTTTTGGTTGGAGCATTTAATCCATTTACATTTAAGGTAATTATCGATATGTATGTTTCTATTTCCATTTTCTTAATTATTTGGGGGTTTTTTTACTTCTCTTGTGTTTCCCACTTCGAGAAGTTCCTTTAGCATTTGTTGTAGAGCTGGTTTGGTGGTGGTGAATTCTCTTAGCTTTTGCTTGTCTGTAAAGCTTTTGATTTCTCCATCGAATCTGAACGAGATCATTGCCAGGTAGAGTAATCTTGGTTGTAGGTTCTTCCCTTTCATCACTTTAAATATGGCATGCCACTCCTTTCTGGCTTGTGGAGTTTCTGCTGAGAAATCAGCTGTTAACTTTATAGGAGTTCCCTTGTATATTATTTGTCATTTTTCCCTTGTTGCTTTTAATAATTTTTCTTTGTCTTTAATTTTTGTCAGTTTGATTACTATGTGTCTCGGTGTGTTTCTCCTTGGGTTTATCCTGCCTGGGACTCTCTGTGCTTCCTGGACTTGGGTGGCTATTTCCCTTCCTATATTAGGGAAGTTTTCGACTATAATCTCTTCAATATTTTCTCAGGTCCTTTCTGTCTCTCTTCTCCTTCTGGGACCCCTGTAATGCGAATGTTGTTGTGTTTAATGTTGTCCCAGAGGTCTCTTAGGCTGTCTTCATTTCTTTTTGTTCTTTTTTCTTTTTTCTGTTCCACAGCAGTGAATTCCACCATTCTGTCTTCCGGGTCACTTATCCGTTCTTCTGCCTCAGTTATTCTGCTATTGATTCCTTCTAGTGTAGTTTTCATTTCAGTTATTGTATTGTATTTTTCATCTCTGTTTGTTTGTTCTTTAATTCTTCTAGATGTTTGTTCTTTAATTCTTCTAGGTCTTTGTTAAACATTTCTTGCATCTTCTCGATCTTTGCCTCCATTCTTTTTCTGAGGTCCTGGATCATCTTCACTATCATTACTCTGAATTCTTTTTCTGGAAGGTGGCCTATCTCCACTTCATTTAGTTGTTTGTCTGGGGTTTTATCTTGTTCCTTCATCTGGTACATAGTCCTCTGCCTTTTCATCTTGTCTTTCTGTGAATGTGGTTTTTGTTCCACAGGCTGGATTGTAGTTCTTCTTCCTTCTGCTCTCTGCCCTCTGGTGGATGAGGCTATCTAAGAGGCTTGTGCAAGCTTCCTGATGGGAAGGACTGGTGGTGGGTAGAGCTGGGTGTTACTCTGGTGGTCAGGCTCAGTAAAACTTTAATCCACTTGTCTGCTGATGGGTGGGGCTGGGTTCTCTCCCTGTTGATTGTTTGGCCTGAGGCAATCCAGCACTGGAGCCTACAGGCAGACTCCGGGAGGGCTCACGCCAAGGAGTACTTCCCAGAACTTCTGTTGCCAGTGTCCTTGTCCACAGGACAAGGCTGTGGTGAGCCACAGCCACCCCCCAACTTCTGCAGGAGATCCTCCAGCACAAGCAGGTACGTCTGGTTCAGCCTCCTAGGGGGTCACTGCTCCTTCCCCTGGGTCCTGAGGCACACACTAATTTGTGTGTGCCCTCCCAGAGTGGAGTCTCTGTTTCCCCCAGTCCTGTTGAAGTCCTGCAATCAAACCCCACTAGGCTTCAAAGTCTGATTCTCTGGGAATTCCTCCTCCCGTTGCCAGAACCCCTGGTTGGGAAGCCTGATGTGAAGCTCAGAACCTTCATTCCAGTGGGTGGAATTCTGTGGTATAATTGTTCTCCAGTTTGTGAGTCACCCACCCAGCAGTTATGGGATTTGATTTTTTTGGGATTGTGACCCTCCTACCGTCTCATTGTGGCTTCTCCTTTGTCTTTGGAAGTTGGGTATCTTTTTTGGTGAGTTCCAGTGTCTTCCTGTCAATGATTGTTCAGCAGTTAGTTGTGATTACAGTGCTCTTGCAAGAGGGAGTGAGCACATGTCCTTCTACTCCACCATCTTGAACCAATCTCCCCTATTAAAGTTTCTTTAATCTGTTGCCCTGATTTCTAGTTCCACCTTACATTCTATGAGTTTTCCCAGTGACCTTCCAAAAAGTCCTACATCTTTGCTTAAGCTACTTTGTTTTGCTGCTTAGGATTTGGTACTTGGAAGCCAAAGAGAAAGTAACTTTATTTGTTTACAGTAAATGTAACACAAAACAACATGACAACTGAAACCAAACCTTTCACTAATATGAATAAATGTAAATAACCTAAACTCACTTAAAAATCTATATGTATATATAGATTTTAGATCAGTTAACAAAGCCAATGAAACTCTATGCTTTTTTAAGGGACACATACATAAAACCACTTCAGAAAAGTTAAAATAAAGGGTAAAAAAAATTTTAAGGTAAAGATAAAATGAAAGCAGGTGTTATGATCTTTGTGTCAAATAATCTATAATTCAAGATTAAAAGCATTGGGACTTCCCTTGTGGCACAGTGGTTAAGAATCCGTTCGCCAATGCAGGGGACATGGCTTCGAGCTCTGGTCCAGGAAGATCCCACATGCCGGGGAGCAAATATGCCCGTGCGCCACAACTACTGAGACTGTGCTCCAGAGACCACGATTCACAACTACTGAAGCCCGCATGCCTAGAGCCCATGCTGCACAACAAAGAGAAGCCACCGCAGTGAGAAGCCTGCGCACCGCAACAAAGAGTAGCCCCCACTCACCGCAACTAGAGAAAGCCCACGCACAGCAACAAAGAACCAGTGCAGTCAAAAATAAATAAATAAACAAACAAGCCACTGGAATAAAAAAAAATGATTAAAAGCATTAAAAAATACAAAGAAGGATACTTTATAATGCTAAAAGCGATAACGCATAATGAAGTTGTACATAAATTTCTGTGCACAAAATAATATAGCAGAAACTTTAATAAACCACAAACTATAGAAGATAAAAGGAAAACTAGACAAATCCACACTAATAATAAGAGAATTTAAAACACCTTCCTCTGACCTAGACAGATTAATGAGAAAATATCTAGCAAGGATAAAGAAAACCTTAATACATAATCAATGAAGTATATCTTAAGCTATATATCAACCCTGTCCCATGATAATACAGGATATTCCTTCTTTTCAATTACATTTAGATCATTTATAAAAATAGACCATATTTTAAGTCAAAGAAAATCTAAATTAATTCCAAAGATAGAAATATTATTAAGAGCATTCTGACCAGAATAAATAGTGGTTGTGTCATGGTATCTCACTGTGGTTTTGATTCGCATTTCCCTAATAATTAGTGAGTTGAGCATCTTTTCATGTGCTTATTGGCAATTTGTATATGTTATTTGGAGAAATGTCTATTCAGATCCTTTGCCATTTTTAACTGGGTTTTTGTCTTTTTGTTATTGAGTTGTAAGAGATCTGAATACCAGTCCCCCTACAGATATAGGACCTGAAAATATTTTCTTCCATTTTATGGGCTGTCTTTTAACTTTCTTGATAGTATCCTCTGAAACACAAAAATTTTTAATTTTGATAAAGTCCAATATAGCTATTTTTCTTTTGTCACATTTGCTTTTGGTTTCATATCTAAGAAACCATTTCTTAATCCAACATCATGAAGATTTACTCCTGTGTTTTTTCCTAAGAGTTTTACAACTTTGGCTCTTACATTTAAGTCTTTGATTCCTTTCAAGTTAATTTTTGTATATGCTTTGAGGTGGCTGTCCAACTTCATTCTTTGCATGTGGATATACAGTTGTTCCAGCACCATTTGTTGAAAAGACTACATATTCGTTCCCTTATTTGTTTTAGCACTCTTGTCAAATATTAATTGACCATAAATGTGAGGGGCTTCTTTTTTCCTGTATCCTCAATTATATCCCATCGATTTATATGTTCATCCCTATGTTAGTATCACACTGTTTTGATTACTGTACCTTTGGAGTAAGTTTTACAGTTGATAAGTGTGAATTCTCCAATGACTTTTTTGGAGGGGGTGTGCTATTTCAGGTTTTTTGCATATTTGCATTTCTATGTGAGTTTTAAAATCAGCTTGTCAATTCCTACAAAAATAGCAGCTGGGGCTTCCCTGGTGGCACAGTGGTTGAGAGTCCGCCTGCCGATGCAGGGGACACGGGTTCGTGCCCTGGTCCGGGAAGATCCCACATGCCGCGGAGCGGCTGGGCCCGTGAGCCATGGCCGCTGAGCCTGCACGTCCGGGGCCTGTGCTCCACAACGGGAGAGGCCACAACAGTGAGACGCCCGCGTAACGCAAAAAAAAAAAAAAAAAAAAAAAAAAAAAAAATAGCAGCTGGGATTTTGATAAGGACTGTACATTTTACATCTTGTTTTGCTTCATTTAGTTTCAATGATGGGGTTTTTAATCTATGGACACTTTGATCAAAGTGTACTCCACTAAGCAGGAGACACTGTGCTGTTTGCCCTCATGATGCCAGCAGACATCCTAAAAGTCTATGAAGTGCCCTAATAGACAATGAGCCAAGTCAGTCTGTCTTTCCCTGTGTCACCCTGTGAACCCACAGGCCACCACTACTAAGGGACAGGAGGTCTGAAAGTGGAGACAAAATATTCTCTCCTCACCCCCATTTCAAATATTCTTATAAACTAAAAACCCTGTCTGAATATTGCAATTAATGTTCTCAGGTCAGGAGTGGACATAAATCAGCCCTTTCACTAAATCATACCAGTTTGAGTTTGCTACCCATCACACACACACACACACACACACACACACATACACACACACACACACACACACACACACACACACACACACACACTTCCCATTTGCCCTGCAAAGACTTAACACTTCTAGATAAGCTCAATTATGCATAGAAAAGTGTTTTTTCCTTCGTTTGACAATAGTTTTCAAGAGAGGCCTGGCAAAAGCTGAAAACTCAGCTGTGGGGCTTCTTTTGAAAGAAAAATTGGCCTCTGATTGTACATAAGTGATAATGAACAAGGAATACATATTATGTTGGCCAGATTTCATATGCAAATTAGACTAGCTTCTCTTCTTAACTTCTCTTTCTCCAGCAAAAATATGGTAGGGGAGGCCTTAGTCTGATTAAATGTAAATATTCATGTAGACCTCAGCCATCTTTTGGTGAGTTAGGAGCCAGTATATTGAATTACATCAGACAGAAAATCATTCTCGTGATTTCCCTGGTGGCACAGTGGTTAAGAATCTGCCTGCCAATGCAGGGGACACAGGTTCGATCCCTGGTCTGGGAAGATCCCACATGCCGTGGAGCAATTAAGCCTGTGCACCACATCTACTGAGCCTGTGCCCTAGAGCCCATGCGCCTCAACTACTGAGCCCATGTGCTGCAACTACTGAAGCCCATGCACCTAGAGCCCGTGCTCCACAACAAGAGAAGCCACTGCAGTGAGAATCCCGTGCACCACAACAAAGAGTAGCCCCTGCTGGCCACAGCTAGAGAAAGCCCACGCACAGCAACGAAGACCCAATGCAGCCAAATATATATATATATAAAAGAAAATAGAATAAAAAAGTAAATCATTCTCACATCTATGTCCTAAATGTGGACTAACTTTGCATTAAATAAATTTATTTTTTCTTCTTAATGAACTTAAAATGGAGGCTGACACTATAAATAGGTGTGCATAGCTGAAATCCAGGTTTGACAGCATACTAAATGCATTCTTTGTAAATTCATCCTTCAGCGACCAGACCCATGCTTTGAATGTTCTGTACATAGTAATCAGGTAAAAATAGTAACATATTGCTGACCTGGCAGACTCTCATCTCTACAGGTTCACTTGTAGTGCTGGAAAGCAGAGAACCTAAAAGCAGGAAAAAAAAATTAGGTGAAATAAGGTGATTTACACAGATGGTGCTTTGTAGGCTATTGTATGATAAAAATGTTATTTATTTCTATGATAGTGATTATTATTATCATCAGAGTATAAATCAAGAGGCCTTGATTCTACTCTCTGGCTATGTTATATCTTTTTTAGTTTTCTGATACTTTGGGGACCCTTGGCCAGATGCAATAGAAATTAACCCTTTCTTTCATGGGAAGAGTAGGATTTCTATCCCACAAGAATGGGATGAATGGGGCTATCTTCTTTTCTGAGTTGGAGACTACAGGCCTCTAATTTTGGGATTAACCTTCAGAGCCTGATTCCAAGCTCTTAGACTCTCCATCTCTTCAACCCCTCTCCCCTCCCACCCCTACTGCACTCCATCTACCACCTGCCAACACCGTCTGAAAAGCTGAGCCTACACATGAACAACCTTAGCCTTGGAAATACAACCCATCAATGACAGATGTACAGGACCCACAAGGAGAAAGCTGAGGAGGCACAGTCCTTAGGCAGCAAGACACAAATTCTGACTTAAGACCTGTGGTAATCCATCAACAGAGGAATGGAGATTCCTTTAAAAACTACAGATAGAACTGCCATATGACCCAGCAGTCCCACTCCTGGGCATATACCAAGACAAAATCATAATTCAAAAAGACACATGCACCCCAATGTGCATTGCAGCACTATTTACAATAGTCAGGACATGGAAGCAACCTAAATGTCTGTCAGCAGAGGAATGGATAAAGAAGATGTGATACATATATACAGTGGAATATTAGTCATAAAAAGGAATGAAATTGGGTCATTTGTAGAGACGTGGATGGACATAGAGACTGCCATACAGAGTGAAGTAAGTGAGAAAGAGAAAAACAAATAACGTGTATTAAAGCATATATGTGGAATCTGAAAAACTGGTATAGACAATCTTATTTACAAAGCAGAAACAGAGACACAGACGTAGAGAACAAACATATGGAAACAAAGTCAGAAAGGGGGGTGGGATGAATTGGGAGATTGGGATTGACATATATACACCATTGATGCTATGTATAAAATAGATAGCTAATGAGAACCTACTGTATAGCACAGGGAACTCTACTCAGTGCTCTGTGGTGACCTAAATGAGAAGGAAATCCAAAAAAGAGGGGATATATGTATACGTATAGCTGATTCACTTTGCTGTAAAGTATAAACTAAAACAATACTCCAAAAAAAAAAGAAATTCTGACTTACGACCTGTGGCAGTCCATCAACAGAGGAATGGATAAAGAAGACGTGGAACAGAGGTGCAAGGCCTTCACATGCAGCACCATGTGAGCAAGTTAAACTGTACCAAGCACAAAGGAAAGAAAGGGGAGACCTTCGAGGTGGTGGAGGAGTAAGATGTGGAGATCACCTTACACAAATACATCAAAAATACAACTACATGTGGAACAACTCCTACAGAACACCTACTGAACGCTGGCAGAAGACTTTAGACTTCCCAAAAGGCAAGAAACTCCCCACTTACCTGGGTAGGGCAAAAGAAAAAAGGAAAAACAGAGACAAAAGAATAGGGACGGGACCTGCACCTCTGGAAGGGAGCTGCGAAGGAGGAAAAGTTTCCACACACTAGGGAGCCCCTTCATTGGCAGAGATGGGGGTGGGCAGGGGGGAAGCTTCGGAGCCATGGAGGAGAGCACAGCAACAGGGCTGTAAAGGGCAAAGCTGAGAGATTCCCGCACAGAGGATCAGGGCCGACCAGCACTCACTGGCCTGAGAGGCTTGTCTGCTCACCTGCTGGGGCGGGTGGGGGCTGGGAGCTGAGGCTCGGGCTTCGGAGATAAAATCCCAGGAAGAGGACTGGTGTTGGCTGCGTGAACACAGCCTGAAGGGGGCTAGTGCGGCATAGCTAGCCGGGAGTCCTGGAAAAAGTCTGGACCTACCAGAGAGGCAAAAGACCACTGTTTCAGGGTGCACAAAGAGAGGGGAGTCCTTCCCCATCTGCCCACAGAAGGCAGAGCACCGCCTAAATGAACTTCAGAGATGGGCGCAAGCCACGGCTATCAGTTCAGACATCAGAGACAGGCGTGAAATGCTAACGCTGCTGCTGCAGCCACCAAGAATCCTGTGTGTGAGCACAGGTCACTATCCACACTCCCTGCCCGGAGCCTGTGCAGCACGCCACCGCCAGGGTCCCGTGATCCAGGGACAACTTCCCCAGGAGAACACACTGTACGCCTCAGGCTGTTGCAACGTCACGCAGGCTCGCCCCGCATTCCAATTATAACTACTGTACCCCTTCCACCCCCCAGCCTGGTTAAGCAAGAGCCCCCTAATCAGCTGCTGCTTTAACCCCATCCTGTCTGGGTGGGAACAGATGCCTCTATATGCAGAGGTGGGGCCAAAACCAAAGCTGAACCCCAGGAGTTGTGCGAACAAAGAAGAGAAAGGGAAATTTCACTGTGCAGCCTCAGGAGCAGCAGATTAAATCCCCACAATCAACTTGATGTACCCTGCAGCTCCAGAATACCTGAATAGAAAATGAATCATCCCAAAATTGAGAAGTAGACACATGTTAATCAAACTATCAAAATTAAATACAAAGAAAAAATATTAAGAGCAGCAAGGGAAAAGCAACAAATAACATACAAGGGAAACCCCATAAGGTTAACAGCTGATCTTTCAGCAGAACTCTGAAAGCCAGAAGGGAGTGGCAGGACATATTTAAAGTGATGAAAGGGAAGAACCTACAACAAAGAGTACTCTACCCGACAAGGATCTCATTCAGGTTTGACAGAGACATTAAAAGCTTTACAGACAAGAAGAACCTAAGAGAATTCAGCACCACCAAACCAGCTTCACAAAAAATGCTAAAGGAACTTCTCTAGGCAGGAAATACAAGAGGAGGAAAAGACTTACAAAAACAAACCCAAAACAATTAAGAAAATGGTAATAAGAACATACATATCGATAATTACCTTAAATGTAACTGGATTAAATGCTCCAACTAAAAGACATAGACTGGCTGAATGGATACAAAAACAAGACCCATACATATGCTGTCTACAAGAAACCCATTTCAGACCTAGGGACACATATGGACTGAAAGTGAGGGGATGGAAAAAGATATTCCATACAAATGGAAATCACAAGAAAGCTGGAGTAGCAAGACTCATATCAGACAAAATAGACTGTAAAATAAAGACTATTTCAAGAGACAAAGAAGGACACTACATAATGATCAAGGGATCAATCCAAGAAGAAGATATAACAATTGCAAATATTTATGCCCCCAACATAGGAGCACCTGAATACATAAGGTAAATGCTAACAGCCATAAAAGGGGAAATCAACAGTAACACAATAATAGTAGGGGACTTCAACACCCCACTTTCACCAATGGACAGATCATCCAAAATGAAAATAAATAAGGAAACACAAGCTTTAAATGACACAACAGACCAGATAGACTTAATTGATGTTTATAGGATGTTCCATCCAAAATAACAGAATACACTTTCTTCTCAAGTACGAATGGAACAGTCTCCAGGATAGATCATATCTTGGGCCACAAATCAAGCATCAGTACATTTAAGAAAATTGACATTGTATGAAGTATTTTTTCCAACCACAACACTATGAGACTAGATATCAATTACAGGAAAAAAAACTTTTAAAAATACAATAAACAATATGCTAAACAATACGCTAATAAATGACCAAGAGATCACTGAAGAAATCAAAGAGGAAATAAAAAAATACCTAAAAATAAACGACAATGAAAACACAATGACCCAAAACCTATGGGATGCAGCAAAAGCAGTTCTAAGAGGGAAGTTCATAGCAATACAATCCTACCTCAAGAAACAAGAATAATCTCAAATAACCAAACTAACCTTACACCTAAAGCAATTACAGAAAGAAAAAAAACCCCAAAGTTAGCAGAAAGAAAGAAATCATGAAGATCAGTTCAGAAATAAATGAAAGAGAAATGATGGAAACAATAGCAAAGGTCAATAAAACTAAAAGGTGGTTCTTTGAGAAGATGAACAAAATTGATAAACCATTACCCAGATTCATCAAGAAAAAAAGGGAGAAGACTAAAATCAACAGAATTAGAAATGAAAAAAGAGAAGTAACAACTGACACTGCAGAAATACAAAGGATCATGAGAGAATACTACAAGAAACTATATGCCAATAAAATGGACAACCTGGAAGAAATGGACAATTTCTTAGAAAAGCACAACCTTCCAAGACTGAACCAGGAAGAAATGGAAAATATAAATAGACCAATCAAAAGCACTGAAATTGAAACTGTGATTAAAAATCCTCCAAAATACAAAAGCCCAGGACCAGATGGCTTTACAGGTGAAATCTATCAAATATTTAGAGAAGAGCTAACACCTATCCTTCTCAAACTATTCCAAAATATAGCAGAGGGAGGAATACTCCCAAACTCATTCTATGAAGCCACCAACACCCTGACACCAAAACCAGACAAAGATGTCATAAAACAAAAGAAAACAAGAGACCAATATCACTGATGAACATTGATGCAAAATTCTCAACAAAATACTAGTAAACAGAATCCAGCAGCACATTAAAAGGACCATACACTATGATCAAGTGGGGTTTATTCCAGGAATGCAAGGATTCTTCAATATATGCAAAACAATCAATGTGATGAACCATATTAACAAATTGAAGGAGAAAAAACATATGATCATCTCAATAGATGCAGAGAAAGCTTTTGACAAAATTCAACACCCATTTATGATAAAAACCCTGCAGAAAGTAGGCATAGAGGGAACTTTCCTCAACATAATAAAGGCCATATATGACAAACCCACAGCCAACATCCTCCTCAATGGTGAAAAACTGAAAGCATTTCCACTAAGATCAGGAACAAGACAAGGTTGCCCACTCTCACCACTCTTATTCAACATAGTTTTGGAAGTTTTAGCCACAGCAATCAGAGAAGAAAAGGAAATAAAAGGAATCCAAGTCGGAAAAGAAGAAGTAAAGCTGTCACTGTTTGCAGATGACATGATACTATACATAGAGAATCCTAAAGATGCTACCAGAAAACTACTAGAGCTAATCAATGAATTTGGTAAAGTAGCAGGATACAAAATTAATGCACAGAAATCTCTGCATTCCTATACACTAATTATGAAAAATCTGAAAGGAAATCAAGAAAACACTCCCATTTACCATTCAACAAAAAGAATAAAATATCTAGGAATAAGCCTACCTAGGGAGACAAAAGACCTGTATGCAGAAAATTATAAGACACTGATGAAAGAAATTAAAGATGATACAAATAGATGGAGAGATATACCATGTTCTTGGATTGGCAGAATCAACATTGTGAAAATGACTCTACTACCCAAAGCAATCTACAGATTCAATGCAATCCCTATCAAACTACCACTGGTATTTTTCACAGAACTAAAATAAAAAATTTCACAATTTGTATGGAAACACAAAAGACTCCGAATAGCCAAAGTAATCTTGAGAATGAAAAACGGAGCTGGAGGAATCAGGCTCCCTGACTTCAGACTATACTACAAAGCTACAGTAATCAAGACAGTATGGTACTGGCACAAAAACAGAAAGATCGATCAATGGAACAGGATAGAAAGCCCAGAGATAAACCCACACACGTATGGTCACCTTATCTTTGATAAAGGAGGCAGGAATGAACAGTGGAGAAAAGACAGCCTCTTCAATAAGTGGTGCTGGGAAAACTGGACAGGTACATGTAAAAATATGACATTAGATCACTCCCTAACACAATACACAAAAATAAACTCAAAATGGATTAAAGACCTAAATGTAAGGCCAGACACCATCAAACTCTTAGAGGAAAACATAGGCAGAACACTCTATGACATAAATGACAGCAAGATCCTTTTTGACCCACCTCCTAGAGAAATGGAAATGAAAACAAAAATAAACAAATGGGACCTAATGAAACTTCAAAGCTTTTGCACAGCAAGGGAAACCATAAACAAGACGAAAAGACAACCCTCAGAATGGGAGAAAGTATTTGCAAATGAAGCAACTGACAAAGGATTAATCTCCAAAATTTATAAGCAGCTCATGTAGCTCAATAGCAAAAAAACAAAAACCCAATCCAAAAATGGGCAGAAGACCTAAATAGACATTTCTCCAAAGAAGATATACAGACTGCCAACAAACACATGAAAGAGTGCTCAACTTCATTAATCATTAGAGAAATGCAAATCAAAACTACAATGAGATATCATCTCACACCAGTCAGAATGGCCATCATCAAAAAATCTAGAAACAATAAATGCTGGAGAGGATGTGGAGAAAAGGGAACCCTCTTGCACTGTTGGTGGGAATGTAAATTGATACAGCCACTGTGGAGAACAGTATGGAGGTTCCTTAAAAAACTAAAAATAGAACTACCATAAAACCCAGCAATCCCACTACTGGGCAGATACCCTGAGAAAACCATAATTCGAAAGGAGTCATGTACCAAAATGTTCATTGCAGCTCTATTTACAGTGGCCTGGAGATGGAAATAACCTAAGTGTCCATCATCGGAAGAATGGATAAAGAAGATGTGGCACATATATACAATGGAATATTACTCAGCCATAAAAAGAAACGAAATTGAGCTATTTGTAATGAGGTGGATAGACCTAGAGCCTGTCATACAGAGTGAAGTAAGTCAGAAAGAGAAAGAAAAATACCGTATGCTAACACATATATATGGAATTTAAGAAAAAAAAAAGTCATGAAGAACCTAGGGGTAAGACAGGAATAAAGACACAGATCTACTAGAGAATGGAGTTGAGGATATGGGGAGGGGGAAGGGTGAGCTGTGACAAAGCGAGAGAGAGGCATGGACATATATACACTACCAAACGTAAGGTAGATAGCTAGTGGGAAGCAGCCACGTAGCACAGGGAGATCAGCTCTGTGCTTTGTGACCGCCTGGTGGGGTGGGATAAGGAGGGTGGGAGGGAGGGAGACGCAAGAGGGAAGAGATATGGGAATATGTATATGTATAACTGATTCACTTTGTTATAAAGCAGAAACTAACACACCATTGTAAAGCAATTATACTCCAATAAAGATGTTAAAAAAAAAAAAAAGACAGACTCTGCCCTCCTGGAGTTCTATTACGGATGCCCGACTTAAACCATCACAAAGACAAACATGCACTTACATACAGTCATGAATGTCATGAATGATAAGTACATGTCATCTGAGTTGAACGGCGTGTAGGACAAGGGGACATCAGGGAAGGCTGCTCTGAGTAAGTGACACTTAAGCTCAGACTTAAAGGCTGCATAGGGGTGGCCAGGCGAAGGGGAGGGAAACTCCAAGCAGATGGCCTAGCATGTGCAAGGGCCCCGCGGCAGAGAAGAGCTTGGCTTTCTCCACGTGCTGGAGAACATGTCTGGGGCCTGGTGGGAGGGAACCTGCTGGGAAGTGAGGCTGGAGAAGGATGGAGGGTCAAACCAGGCAGCCTAAGAAAGACTACGGATCCCATCCTGAGTGCCTTGGAGATCAGTGAAGGGTTAAAGCAAGGGAGGAACGGGATCCAGCTGGAATTTGGGGAGCTACTGTGTGGA
This sequence comes from Grampus griseus, assembly GCF_964374135.1. NCBI lineage: Eukaryota > Metazoa > Chordata > Mammalia > Artiodactyla > Delphinidae > Grampus > Grampus griseus. The sequence goes on along the minus strand of NC_139018.1, from coordinate 144,280,089 downwards.
GACAAGACACCTGGAGCAGCTCTAGTCATTGTGTTACCTGGGCCCAGCTTGATGTGGGGCTTCAGGGAAGACCAGCCTCCTAGGGGAGCTCTGGTGGGGACAACACACAAAAGAAATGTCAACATCTATAAGACAGGTCTAAATAAAAAGGTTCAGAAGAGGTGAGAAGGGGGAGATGGCATTTTGAGGCAGGCCTTGGAATATGGGTGATGTTGGACCTGAGGGTAGGTGTGGAGAGGGTGCCCAGGCAGAGGGGCCAGAGAGACCAAAGGCAAAGCAGACCAGGTAGTTGTCCTTGGTGTCCATCCGGGCAGGAGGGGGCCTGAGAGGGCACAGCTCCTCTGCTCCTTTTGCCACCACATTCAGCCTCGTGACTGCCAGTGCAGGTCATGGTGATGGTTCAAGTGTCTGGAGTGGCTGCTCTGATCCCAAGGGGCCAACATGGTCACTCAAGCCTGGGTGGGAGATCAAAGATGCCTGGGAGTCAGCAGGAAGCCACCTGAGGTCGTAGCTGGACGTCTGTTGGATGGGCTGGATGGTGGGTTTATTACTTCTAGTCAAACTCGCGGGCTTCCCTGGTGGCGCAGTGGTTGAGAGTCCACCTGCCGATGCAGGGGACACGGGTTCGTGCCCTGGTCCGGGGGGATCCCACATGCCGCGGAGCGGCTGGGCCCATGAGCCATGGCCGCTGAGCCAGCATGTCCGGAGCCTGTGCTCCGCAACGAGAGAGGCCACGACAGTGAGAGGCCCACATAACGCAAAAAAAAAAAAAAAAAAAAAAACTCGCCCTTGCTCCATTCAAGCCCCACACAAACAAATGAATAACCACCTAAAACTACTTTTCAGTTTGGGAATTTCAGCAAACCTGCATGTGTGTGCGTGTGCATGCACACATGTGCACATTTGTGTCAATATGAACATGCACCTGCAAGTGTCCATGAATGTGCCCCATGTCAACATGCATGTAATTAACAGCTCAAGTTCACAGAGCGCTCACCACCACTCTAGGTTCTCGCTTGAATCACCTTATTTAATCCGCACCGTGGCCCTGGGCAGTAGACAATATTGTCATTCACACTTCACAGACTGGGAAACTCAGGTGGGATGTTAGCCAGATACCTCTCTGTGTGCAGAATGCTTTCTTGCTCCCAGAATCCTAAATCATACATCGACTCCTAGAAGGAGAGAGCTTTTCATCTTTCATCAAGGTCACGCACAGAGACAACAACCCATGCTTCTTTCCTGTAAAGCCCTTCAAAAAACTCGAAAAAATTGGACCTGAAATAAAACTCTAACATTTTTCATGTAGTCTATTAGTAGGTGTCTGCTAGAATATTAGGAAAAGGCATGCAGTTCACCCAGGAAAAAGAAAAATAACATGGTAGAATGCAGCAGAAAATGGCATGTTTCACGATTTCTCTGCTCTCTAATAAAACAAGTCATGGGGGCTTCCCTGGTGGCGCAGTCGTTGAGAGTCCGCCTGCCGATGCAGGGGACACGGGTTCGTGCCCCGATCCTGGAAGATCCCACATGCCGCGGAGCGGCTGGGCCCATGAGCCATGGCCGCTGAGCCTGCGCGTCCGGAGCCTGTGCTCCACAACGGGAGAGGCCGCAACAGTGAGAGGCCCGCATACCGAAAAAAAAAAAAAAAAATTGTAGGTAAAAGGCAAAGCATTCAAGCCATCTTGGCTTTCCCATCTATTAAATCATTTCAGCCTCAGTCCAGCCTTTGACTATCCAAACTGACTTGTAAAATGACCCCGTTAATTAGTGTGGAGGAATGTAGAGCATGTCCGTGAAGTTGCTGGCCTTCCCTTTATGATGACTCCAAAGAAAACCGTGCAGATCTTTGTGAATCCACCCTGCTGCCTTGCCCTTTGCTCATTCTTTCCTAAGGAGAATCCACAGCACCCTTAGAGCCATGCCTGGCACAGGTAAGCACCATAAAAGCATGAACTACAAGCAGGATGCTGATGGTCCCCACCACTGGCTGATTTCCTCCCCTGTTCGTGCATCCTCTCAGCCCACAAAAGAAACAGCGTCCTACAACCCCTGCCCGCCCTGGAGTTTATCTTAGAAGTCAACTGAGCACCTCACTTTTCACCACACCACCCCATCTCTCCACTTCCACCACCCTGACCTTTCTTGAGTCCTTCAAATTCGCTCTTCTCCCTCCGACAATAAGACCTCGCACACCGTTCCCCAGCCTGGGACACCCTTCGTCCCTCTCCTCCCATTTGACTCTTGCTCAGCCCTCAGACTGCTCCTTAGGTGTGGTCTCCCCAGGAAGCCTTCTCTGAGCTCCCCGAGAGTCAAACCGCCCTGCAGTGGACCTTCACCACCGCTTCATGTCCTGCTCCCTCAGGGCGCTGTGGGGTGAACGTTCAACTTGTCTGATGGATGGTGTGTCCCCCTAGTGCATCTCCCCAGGTGGACTGGAATTCAAACGAGGCACGACCACAGCGCCCCAGAGCTGAGCACCTGCTCTGCAGCATAGTAGACACTCAGCAATACTAGCTGCATGACTTTACACAAAGGGGGTTGAAATAACAGCGTGAAAGGGAAGGGGCTAGAAAAGCGACAGCAAGAATGAGAACAGATGCTCTCCTTGGCTCTCCTTCATCCACCCTCTGGGCCTCTCCATCCCTATCCTGGTCCTTCCGCAGCCACGAGACACAGGCCCATGCCGGTCCCTTCAGAGCCCATCTGGCTGCAGTGCAATCACTCTCCCCAGAGCTCTTAGGATGCACCTGGTACATCTCAGTGAAGAAGTGGCTCCAAGTAATACCCAGTCCCTGTGTCCAACCCTCCTTTCCTCTCCCTGCCCTGAGGGGAGCTCACCACATTCCAATGCCATCTGCTTGGGCACAGAAGGTCAGGCTTCCCCTGGCAGGAAGGGCCCTGTTGGCAACAACGGTCCCTGGGCCACCATGGAACCGGCAACCAGAGTAGGTGGGCAAAAGGTGGACACAATGGTCTGGGGTCAGGGACACAGTCCCAGCTGCTGAGTCCCATGGAGGACATGGGAGGTGAGCCAAAGGTCTCCACGGAAGGCAGGATGGTGGAACGGGCCGGCTCTGGGGGAAAACTGTCACAAGCCATGAGGGATGGCGTCCTGCTGGCACTGGGTGTACCCTGAATCCAGAGGGTGAAAGTAAAGAAAGAATGCAGTCAGGAAAAGGTGAGGAGTCTGGCTCAACACCCCTAAAGGCCAGACTGGCTGGAGAAAAGGGGTGTTGGGACTTTGTTAACATCCATTAGTAGAGCCCTGGGTGGGGTGCTGGATGGTAAGCCATGGTTCAAAGGGCCACAAGGGAAGGTGAGGTAGAGAAGTCTACTCCTCCCAGGTCCTGGGGGTGGTCTGTGGCACACCTGGAGAGACCCCAAGGGGCGGTCAAGGCACGGTGCAGACAGTGTGAGCAGCAAGATCGGGGGCACGTGCCTTTATTAGGGTTCAGGGTGGAGTGTTTCTGGGGTTCCCAGGCTAAGGCAGGAGAGCAGGGCTTTGGCAAGCTCCGTGGGGTTCTGATCTAAGGGACACAGAAGGGGAAGGAGCTGGGAGGAACAAGAGACTGTTCATCACCAAGCCCTTTGGGGAAGTCATGTCAGGAACTGACACTCACGTGTGACTGTGGGCTGTTACCTGGGGCGTGCTCTCAAGGGAGGGGCTCTTGTCAGCTCACGGCCCCTGCAGGAGGCTCAGCCCACAACATGGATGCCAAGGCAACAGTGTTAAGCAGTTGTTTAACTAAACTCTCCACAAGGGGCTAATGTGTGTCCTCATGCACCAGCTGGAGTCAGGATCCAGTCTACACCAGCACAAGAGAAGGCAGGAAACATCATCCAGACCAGGAGAGAGGCCACCAACAGCAAATCCACAGTACTGCTCAACTGCGACAAGGCCCTTGGTGCTAAGATGAAGGCCACCTGCCATCTCTGAAACAGGCTTGCTGTGTGGTACTCCCTCAGGAATGTTAGTAGAAAGAGCAAGGCTTGTAAGTGGGGAGATGTGGGTATGAATTCCAGCTCATCCCCTACCAGCTGTGTGACCTCAGGTAAGTCACTTAACTTCTCTGAGCCTCCTCATCTATATGGGATTTGTAAACACTGCCTCACAGGATTAAGGAAAAGATTTAGGTAAAGTGCTTACTGTGTGCCAAGCTGTGAGCAAGGCTCTGTAGATGAAATTGTGAGCAAAGCCAGGCATGGCTCCTGCTCTTATAGGACTCGGGGCCTAATGGGAAAGATGGACATGAAGCAAGTTATCTCACAAATAAATGTTTCATCACAAATTGCAGTAAACGCTAGAAATAAAATGTATCAGAAAGCTCAACATCTCTAATAATTAGGGAAATGCAAATCAAAACTACAATGTGATACCCTCTCACACCCATGCAGATGGCTAGTATCAAAAAAACCAGAAAGAAACAAGTGTTGACCAGGATGTGGAATAATTGCAACTTTTGTCCACTGTTGGTAAGAATGTAGAAATGGTACAGTTGCAATGGAAAAACAGTATGGGGGTTCCTCAAAATATTAAACACAGAATTACCATATGACCCAGCATTTCCATGCCGGGGTATACACCCAAAAGAAATGAAAGCAGGATCTTAAATAGATATTTGTACACCCAAGTTCATAGCAGCATTATTCACAAGAGTCAAAAGGTGGAATCAACCCAAGTGTCCATCAATAGATAAATGGATAAACAATATGGTATATATACAAGGGAATATTATTCAGCCTTAAAAAGGAAAGAAATTCTGACACCTGCTACAACATGGAAACACCTCGAAAACAGTACATTAAGTGAAATGTCAGTCACAAAAGGACAAATACTGCATGATTCCACTTACATGAGGGCCCTAGAGGAGTCAAATTCATAGAGACAGAAAGTAGAAGGGTGGTTACCAGGCGCTGAGGAGGGGGATGGGGAGTTAGTGTTTCATGGGTAGAGTTTCATTTAGCAAGATGAACAGAGTTCTGGTGATGGATGGTGGTGATGGTTGCACAACAGTGTGAATGTACTTGATGCCACTGAACTGTGCACTTAAAAATGCTTAAGTTGGGGACTTCCCTGGTGGCCCAGTGGCTAAGGCTCCACGCTCCCAATGTAGGGGGCCAGGGTTCGATCCCTGATCAGGGAACTAGATCCCACATGCTGCAACTAAGTGTTGGCATGCTGCAACTAAGGATCCCACATGCCACAACTAAGGCCTCGTGCAGCCAAATAAATAAATATTTTTTAAAAAAATGGTTAAGATGGTAAATTTTATGTTTCATATATATTAACACATAGCATTTTTTCAATTGGAAAAAAAAACCATCAGAAGCTAGAGAGTGGGTAACAGTAGGCCTTGACCTGGTGTAGTTTTGGGGTCCTCCTGGAGAAAATGGCATCAGAGTTCTGATGGGTGAGCAGGCAGATCAACAACAGCCTAGGATTAAAGGGGCGGGGAGGGGAAAAGAGCACCTGCCAGGAGAGAGGCGTGTGTGGCAGCTTGGGTGGGAGGACCTGGCACTTTGGAGGGACTGAGAGGAGGTCACAGAAGCAGCCGGAGGATCCCAGAGGGCACTGTCACCCCAACAGGAAGCTGTGACAAGCCTCCTAGGTCTGGCTTAGCATCCATCAGGAGGGCAACCCTCAGCCTTACACGCAAAAGAGCACAGCACCTACCTCAGGATGGTTTCCAAGTTATTCAGACATTCCCCCAAGAGCACAGGGCAGCCTTGGTTGAGAAATCTTGGAGGTTTCTTGATTGAGAAGCCTCTGAATTGAGAAATCTTGATCCCTTTGTCCCCAGATCGGGCCTTAGTCCCCAAAGGCCTCTCTACTACTGCTCTTGGAAAGCCCAGCACATGCTCAGGACAAGGGTTTCTGGGAGCCAGGCTACGATCCCAGGATTCTCAGGATGGGTGTGCACATAAGGTGCGCTCTGCACCTACCTGCCCCGGCACCCAGCCTGCTCACTCAACAGGACGGACCACGGTGCTTACATCCACCAATCTCCTTGTCAAAGCACCAGCAGAGATTCTTCTTATGTATTTCTCGGCTTTCTCCCCCAAGTCACCTTTTCTTAGAGTCTCTGCCCACAAGCTCCAATAGCTACAGCTTTACAAAAGGGGGAATGCAACACAGCAGTTTCCAACCTCTCAGCTCCCTTAAGTCTCTGCCTCTTCTGTCTCTCTCTGTCGGCTTTGCCTCTTCTCGAGTGTGTAATTAAACCAGAAGAGCATGGAAAACCCCCTTCTAATCAATAAATCAAAACGTTGGTCCCCTGTGACATTTTTTTCATTACAGTTCTGTAGGTCAGGCATTCATTAATTCTCCCAGATGGAGTTCCCTGCTGGGACATCCAAGTAGAATTAATGTAGCCTTTGAGTAATTATGTATTTTTAAACTATCCTCCTTTTCTTTCCTAAACAGCCAGAAAGAATTGTTTATAAATGAAGGAAAATGCTATGGTCTCATGAGTTGGGTATTTGTAAAGAAGGAGATTCAAATGAGGGTACAAATTAGAGTAGCAGGAAACATTTGGGGTATTTGCTGAGTCAAGGAAGACCCATTTAGAAAGAGGTGAAAATAGTTCAAGCACCGTTTAGAAACTCCTGACATGACATTTCAGCTTTATAATGAGTACAACTGGGGTACCAGTGGCCTTGAGCTCTCGTCCTTATGCCCTCCCCCCACCCCCACCATCCCATCATCTCTTTCTTCCTAGCTGTGATAGACATTGCTAGCGGCTTATCCAACACTGATTCTCTCCTTCTCTCAATATTCTATTCCAATAATAGAACCCTGATTTTGTTCAGCATGTCAATATGTCTAATTTAAAACATCTCCCCAACCCCACTGCAGGTAGAGGTGACCTGGTGAATCTGACTAGCCAGTGATATGTCAACAGTAGTCTGCTGTGTGGGACCTTAGGGATAACAAAACCAACTCACCTGGCAAATGGCTGTGCCTTTCTATCTTCTTCCTGCCTGGGATGTGAAAGTGATGCCTAGAGGAAAGGCAGCCATCTTGCAACCATGAGGATAAAACCCACAGGTTAAGAATGACAAAGCAGAGAGCCAAAAGAAACCTAGACTCTTGTTTTCTCCCTTAAGCAGCTGTGCCGGCCCTGAATAGGCTTCTTTAGGAAATTCCTGTGTGTTTAAGCCATTGTTAGATAAGTTTTCTGTGACATGCAGCCAGTGCAAGCCCTATATGATGTACATTTCTAGCTATCAGGACTTGCAGAGCCAACTAAATCATCCCAATTTGCAAGAGTTTCCCTCTGTTAACTGGAAAACTATTACAACAACCCAATTCAGGCAGGACTGCTAATGACCTAAGCAGTAATCAGCAAAATGTAGCCCACAGGCCAAATCTGTCTCTCCACCTATTTTTGTAAATAAAGTTTTATCGTAACACCCATTTGTTTATGTGTTGTCTATGGCTGTTTCGCATTGTAACCACAGAGTTGCGTAGCTGAGAGAGAGACTCTATAACCCTCAAAGCCTGAATGTTTACTATCTGACCCTTTACAAAAAAGTTTGCCAATTCCTGGCCTAGATCCACCACGTAGGGCGTCTGCTGAAGGCAAAGGAAATATTGAATGAGTAATGAAAGAAGGTAATTATAAATGCCAGCTATGACCAGTTGTAGAAAATGAGACTATAATACTCATGAATATTTCTTTCTTATTTTGATATAAATATTAGTACAAATAAGCCAAGTACTTTTCCCTTTATCATCCCCTGATCATCTGCATAAGCTGTGTTAATAGCAGTTAGCCTTATATGTCAGTATTTAATATCTCAAAAGGAGAGTGTGAATTGGCTACGAAAAGAGCGAACATTACCCTAAGACCAAAAAAGGGACTTTATATCCTGTTCTGAGGAAGATACACTGAGTATCTTCCAAATGCAAGATATGCTTGAGGAGCTGCTGGCAGAGGAGGGGACAGAAAGCAATACCTGGAGCTCCCACTGTGACAGAAGGAAAATGGGTTCCAATGGTTTTTTTTAGATTATTCATTCCTTTAATTTCTCCTCAGATGCAACCATAAATCCATATTATTAGATTTTCAATGAATACTAATTTCTTAAGGGAAATACATAGATGCTCTAATTTTCTTTTCCCCTCCTAGGTTTATTGAGATGTAAATGATGTAGGACATTGTATAAGTTTAAGTTATACAAAGTGGTGATTTGATACAAGTATATATTGTGAAATGATGACCACAGTTGGGTTAGTTAACACCTCCATAACCTCATATAATTATCTTTTTTAAAATTAATTTTTATTGGGGTATAGTTGCTTTACAATGCTGTGTTAGTTTCTTGTTATACAGCAAAGTGAATCAGCTCTACGTATACATATATCCCCTCTTTTTTGGATTGCCTTCCCATTTAGGTCACCACAGAGCATTGAGTAGAGTTCCCTGTGCTATACAGTAGGTTCTCATTAGTTATCTGTTTTATATGTAGTAGTGTATGTATGTCAATCCCAATCTCCCAATGGACACTAGGGGGTGGGGGGAGTGGGATGAATTGGAAAATGTGTTCCAATTGCTCAAATAAAAAGGAAAAGGGGATAAAGGCCACAGAACAGGTAAAAATAATGTGCTGCAGGGGTGTGGAAGTAGCTAGAGCTTTGGAGACGGCCAGACCTGAATTACAATCCTGGTACCACCACCTACCAGCTGTGTGACCTTGGTAATGTCACCCAGTAGATGCCTTTGTTCCTTCCCCTTTTCTATCTGGAAGGGAACTTCAGGGAAATGACATTTTTTGGTGGTGGGGAACACGTCAGGAAACGTTTCATAGAAAAAGATGTGCAACCAGGCCTTGCAGGAGAGTGGTTCGTATTTTTCCATGGCGTGTAGAATGACTTAATGCATTTCCGTGGGACAGAGTGGGAAAAGGTCATTCTGCAAATATTCAAAAGCAATTTCATGAAACAGTGAGCTCTCATCCATCTGCTGTAACAAACTGGCTGGGCACTGTGGAGCCTTAAGCAGTATACATTCTGTGAAATTATGACTCCCACCGGGGATATATCATATTTTCTTCAAGGCTGAAATGAAAAGATATACAGTACACTGTACACATAGGCCTATTAGGCTGGGAGAAATCTCGGAGCCATTTTGCTGTTCATGGAAGATCAATGATAAATCAACCTGTGTAATCTGCAACCGACTGTTTCATTTGTTCTTTAATGTTCCTCTGATCTTTTGGAGATGAAGGAATTTCACATAAAACAAGTAGTCTGATGAACTTTAATCTTGCCCATAATTGGATAATAAAATTGGGTACGTGCAGTAATTAAAAGGATTGTGATAGAAGAGTCAATTTGCAGTTTCATATTGAGCCTCTTCCATAAACAGAGGAGTTCAGTTCAGGACACACTCAGCATCAAAAAGTGGCCCCATGGGCAGGAAAGCTACACTTTTTTGTTAGAGGAAAATGTATTTATGGAGAAGATATACCATGTCAGTCATGGCTCATACTACCACCTAAGGCACCTTGAGATCAGGGACATCAGTTTTAAAGATTAGGCTCCAACCTGTTAGTGAGCAGGAGGTTAACCGCTCGATTTTTACTTAAGTGAGTTCATTTTTCCAGGTTATCTGTAGATTGGTTCATCTATTACCCATTCTCCACTGCTGCTGGTTTTGCATAAGTGCAGACTTGCAACTTGCACACAAGTCTGCATGTGTCAAATCTTTGTTTCTGGGCTCCCTAGTGAGGCCTGCCATGCTTGCTCCCAGCCTTAAAAATCTCCAGCCTCTCCTCTGCCCAGTTGGGTCCTGCTGGGCTGGCTCCAACTCTTTTCTTAGGGCCTTCAAGTCCTATATCTGGACCCTGAGCTGGACCTCCAGTGAAACCACCTTTCCTGGGTCAATCCCTGCACCCTGAGGAGCTTTCTCCATCATCACTTTCTAGGTTTTCCAACACTTTTCTTTGGCCTGCTCCAGTCCTGGCCATGGCTTGCTACCAACCTCTCCATCCTCAACTAGTAACTGACCACAGACCCAACAGTGTGGACCATCTGCCACCCAGATCCTGCCCAGCTTTAACTCGGCTACCACACCAGGCCATTCTAGTTCCTTCAAAGCCTTGCCGTTCGTGATCTTTTGGAAGCCTTTCTTTGCAATACAGCACATAAAAATATGATGGATTTCTCATTTATCAACTGATAATAAAATAGCCAATGGCCTACAAATTGTTGATCTCCTTTGATCAATCCTGCAAGATATAGTTGTGAGGACAAAATCAAACAGTGGATTAAAAAAAGGATCTGTAATCAGGAAAGTCCTAAACACATATGAATGCTATTACATGGAGCAAGGGCTGCCTCTATTTTACAGATAAGGAAACTGCCCCCGAAAGAACAAAGGTGACCTGCTCTAAGCCTCTCAAAGCACAGGAGGCAAATTCAGGACTAGAATGCAAGCCACTCTTCCTACACTCTAGTGATCAGTATTACTGCTTTCTTTCTATTGTCTTTAATAAATCATGTTTCTTTGATTTTTGTGTATGATAAAACAAACAGAGATATAGCCATATTAACATTTTAGTACATATTCTTCCATTGATTTTTTTTCCTACAAAATGCAATTGCTGTCTTTTCCCCACAAAGTGCAATTATTGTGACATATTGCTTTGTAACCTGTTTTTTTTAAAACCTGAGAACTTGAACATTCCTCCTCTTTAAACATTCATCAACTATATATATATATACATATATATATATATATATATATTTTTTTTTTTTTTTTTTGCAGTACGCGGGCCTCTCACCGCTGTGGCTTCTCCCGTTGCAGAGCACAGGCTCCGGACGCGCAGGCTCAGTGGCCATGGCCCACGGGCCCAGCCGCTCAGCGGCATGTGGGATCCTCCCAGACCGGGGCACAAACCCGTGTCCCCTGCATCGGCAGGAAGACCCCCAACCACTGCGCCACCAGGGAAGCCCCATCAACAATATTTTAAACGGCTATGCAGTGTATGATTGGTATAAATGTGCCAGTCCCCCATCATTGTGTGGCTATATTTCACCAGATAACACAGGTTATCACTATGAAAACAGCCCCATGCTGAACATCTTTGTTTATATCTCTGGGCAAATAGCTTACATTATTTCACTGGGATAAATTCCTGAAAGTAAAAATACAGGGTCAAAAGTCATGGAACATTATAAGATATCTGTTACATTTCGCCAAATTGCTTTCCAGAAAGACTGAAAAACTTATACTCTCACAGCAGTATATAAGAGTGTCCATTTCCCTGCATCAGAGCCAAAACTCACTATCATTGTTCTGATTAGTTTTTAGCACTCCTATGGTTTGACTTGGAGCTCTACGATGATATATGAAATTAAATATTTCTCACATATTTGTGGCTATTTATGTCTCATTGTTTAATTATTTTTTAAACATCTTTATTGGAGTATAATTGCTTTATAATGGTGTGTTAGTTTCTGCTTTATAACAAAGTGAATCAGATCTACATATACATATATCCCCATATCCCCTCCCTCTTGCGTCTCCCTCCCACCCTCCCTATCCCACCCCTCTAGGTGGTCACAAAGCAAGAGCTGATCTCCCTGTGCAATGTGGCTGCTTCCCACTAGCTAGCTATTTTACATTTGGTAGTGTATATATGTCCATGCCACTCTCTCATTTCGTCCCAGCTTACCCTTCCCTCTCCCTGTGTCCTCAAGTCCATTCTCTACGTCTGTGTCTTTATTCCTTTTCTGCCCCTAGGTTCTTCAGAACCTCTTTTTTTTTTTTAGATTCCATATATATGTGTTAACATATGGTATTTGTTTTTCTCCTTCTGACTTGCTTCACTCTGTATGACAGACTCTAGGTCCATCCACCTCACTACAAATAACTCAATTTCATTTCTCTTTATGGCTGAGTAATATTCCATTGTATATATGTGCCACGTCTTCCTTATCCATTCATCTGTTGATGGTGTGTCTCTTCTTTTATGAATTACCTTTTCATGTCCTTTTCCCTTTTTCCACTGGGCATATTTCCTTGTTTTCCTATTGATGTGGGTAGCATTTACTGCATAGTCCATGCATTAGGACAGTGAGAGACCTCCAAAGTGGGACGTGACCTCCTGAGCCAGAGAGAACTAGGGAAACTGGTCTTACCATACAGTCCAGAGAAAAGGAATTTGACAACTTTATCCTCCTGCCTGAGCTCCCATCTGCTGAGAGGTGGTTCTGGAGAGAGCTCTGGTGAGGAATGATAGAGGGAAGGTACACGAGAGGATACTACAGCCCCTGTTCTGATTCTGGAATAGGGAGAAGGAAGAAGAGGGGGAGTGGTGTGAGGAGAAGGAGGAGAGGAGGGAAGAAGGAGAGAAAAAGGAGCTAAGGAAGAGAAAACAAGGGGAAGACGTTAATGCAGGAAAATGTTATTGGGGGACTCAGCAGAACGGCAGGGAATCAGCAAGGAGATGGCAGAGGAGCCAGCAAGGGTTAAAAAGGATGTCAGTGGTGAAGTTCAGCACTGCACTCTAGTCTTACGACTGGCAATTGGAGGATGACAAACAGATATAGTCAAGCAGGCAAAGGGAGCTTACATTAATGCAGGGAGGAGAGGTGGTGGTAGGGACGCCCACAACTCCTAGGCCACCAAAGTACCCTGGGCTCATCCCTGATCCCCAGATTGCAGGTCCCTTTCTACATTATCACACTGCCTTCTGCGCTAAAGCCATTGCAAATTAATGGACTTCTAAGAGGCAAATAACTTCCTCTTAGACTGAAATGCTGGCAAAAGACCAGTCATTTTTCATCTCTGATTAAAACGTCTAAGGAAGAAATTGGAAATAATTCAGCAAAAGGAAGCTCCCACTCTTGAAGGTGCAGAGTGCAAAAGTAATTTGGAGGGGGTAGTAAAAAGGCAGCACCCTGCCCTCTCTGCCAGGCTCTTTCTCACCAGTATACACAGGGGTTATTTGTAGGTAGGTAGGGTCACTGGGGTAACTGGAATAAGCTTAGGCAAGCAGAATACAATTGGAAAGTGCTCAGGACCCTAGAGTCACTTGTTCATTGTTTCCAAAATGTGCCTTTGTTAGAAGTACTTGTTAGAACCACAAATTACCAGTCTTTTCCCCTGGAGACTGTGATTCAGTATGCCTAAGTCAGGACCAGGAAATGAGACTTTTAAACGAGGGCCTCAGGTAGTTCTTATGATCTAGCAAGGAGTTGATTCTGTCCAGTGCTTCTCCCACTAAAACCCCCGAGAAGATCAGACAAACAATACCAAGGAGTTTCGTTCTATGGCACACTAACTTATACAGATCAACATTTCTACTGCAAACAAATAGAAACTATGAACAAAAGTACATTTTTCAAAAATTCTGTTTACAAAACAACAGAGAGCTAGCAAATGTGGCAAGATCTCAAGGCACTGAGATCTCAGAGAGGGAAATCACAGGAGGTGAACCTGACATTGGGCACAGCGTTTGGCCTTGAAGCATTTGCTGATTCTTAAGAAAATCCTAAAAGCTGAGAAGTTGTGTTTTGTAGAAACTGATCAGTGAAGAAGCCAAGAGAAGGAGAAACAAAGATAGAAACCAGCAGCCAACAGGGCGTGAAGTTGAACAGTGTTTTTGTCGTCTCGGCAAACTGGGGGAGAAAAATAGAGGCTCAGGGCAAGACGGGGTATCCTGGTACACACCCCAAGATTTCAACTAGGATCTGAAACCTAGGAATAAGGACTAACCAGAAAGAGAGCCTTTTTCACAAAGACTAAAGCCTAGTTTCAAATCTGCTCAACCCAGACTGGATTATGGTGATCTGCCCCTCCCTTAACTTCCAAAAGCAAAAGTAGATCCTCTCAGAGTCTCAAATTATCTCACAATTGTTCATACACAATATCTGACATTCGATAAGCAAATTACAAAGTATCCTAGGAGGTGTCAAGGGCCAAAAACCAAGAGAAAACATAGACATAGAAAGAGATCCAAGGAGATGCCAATATTGGAATTATCAGATAGGCTTTCAAGACAACTGTGAGTAATATGTCCAAGAAAATGAAGGACATAAAGAAATCCAAATTTCACTTTGCTGTACAGCAGAAACTAACACAATATTGTAAAGCAACTATACTCCAATAAAAATTAATTTTAAAAGTATTAGTCATCACAATAAGGATTAATAATGAGTTCCAATCTGTAAGTTTGACTGAAGCACTTATCCTGCCTCTCTTGTAAAATCTATACCTCAATTAATCAAATAGTTGATGAGTGGCAGTTGCACCTTTTAGATGTTTTCCAGCTAATAATAAATGAAGATAGAATGATAGAGAATAGGATAGAATGCAGCCATTTTGCAATCCTAATAAATAAAGAAAAAAAAAGAAAGAAAAGAAAATGAAGGACAAGGTGGAGAATATTAGTAAAGGATTAAAATGTATTTTTAAAAATCAAATAAAAATTCTAGAACTGAAAATATATAACTAAACCTAAGAACTCCATAGATGAGTATAATAGTGAATTAGGCACAGCTGAAGAAAGGATTAGAAACTTCAAAGGTCACTAGAGAATATCTGGATTGAAAGAATGGAGAGAAAAAAATAGATGGAAAATATTGAACAGGGATGGGGAGGCAAGTATATAAGACAAAATGGGACATGGCAAACAGGTCCAACACACATGTAATTGGAGTCTTGGAGAGGAAAGAGCAAATGAACAGAAGTAATTTTTACAGAGATAATGACTGAGAATTTTCCAAAACTGACCAAAGACATCAAACCATAGATGAAAGAAGTGTTATGAACCCCAAACAGAATAAGTACAAAGAAAACCATATCTGGGCACATCCAGTAAAACTGTTAAAAACCAAAAAGAAACAAAAAATCTGTACAACAACCAGAGATAAAAATTAAATTAAATTTTAATTTATTAATGTATTTTATTATTTACTTTCATTATTTTATTAATGACCAATTATATCAGAATCCCTGAGAGTTGGGCCAGGACACAGAGTGGGGAGTGCTTTGTACATATGTAGGTTCTAGAGCCCCACCATCAGAGATTCTGATTTGGTCAACACGGAGAAAAGCCCACGAATATGCATTTTCAACAATCCATTGAGGTGATTCTGATGTAGAAGTTCACGAAACACACTTGCTCAAACCTGGCTATCTCCTTATCCCTTTATGTTATAGCTGAGGAAAATGAAGCCCAGGCCAGTTGCAGGGTCACAGTTAGTGTACTGCATAGTCAGGGGTCAATTCTGAGATGCAGCTCTTCTAACCTGGTACCTGCAGCATCCTAGTCCACTGCAGGGAGGGCCTATAAGGACTCAAAACCAGAGGAAAGATGGCAGGGAGGTATTGGAAATTCCTGATCACCTAGATGAGACAGGCACTATACAAGGCACTTTCACAGACTTCCTCTGATTCTAAAAGTGGGCTCAAGCTATATATACCATTTACCCAACTTACGGTGTGCCAGGCACTGTATTCAACGCTTTATCCATTATCTTTTTAACCTTTACCACAAACCTACAAGGTAGATATTATTACCATTCCCCATTTTATAAAGAGGCACAGAGAAGTTAAGTACCTTATACAAGGTCACACAGCTCCTAAGTGGGGGAGCCAGGATTTGAACCCACAGAGCTTGATTTTAGAGTCTATACTCGTAACTCCTATGTTCCACATGCCCCTTTCACCTACCAACTCTCACACATTTACCGCGGAGGCCAAAAGATGGCTCCTTTAACTGCTCCCCATCTAGACTGTTTTTGGTGGTGGGGTAGCCTGATAGAGCAGAAGGTGCACATGACCAGGACTTGGAAAACCCGGGCTACAGCCCTAGCTCTGCTGCTTCATCCTGTGGTTCTGTATTTAAATTCCCTCCCTCCTGTGCTCACCAATTTTCTTCACCTAGAAAATAGGGGTAATAATATGTATCTCAGGATTGTGGTAAGGATTAAATGCCTCTGCAGACCTATAGCTAATCCAAGAGTGAGCTCCAGGGTGTGGCTTGACACCGGACGGGATGAGTTTGGGTTCTACTGCTCTTGGACAGACCTGGACACTTTGCCTGCAGGGTGGCTGGCTGCACGGTGGCAGGTCCTAAGAAGCTGTGAGGCTCCATCTGCAGTGTGACCCCGTGCAGCTGGCCTGCAGCATGCCACAGTGGTTCATTTCCGCAACAGCCAATGCCAGCTGCCCAGGGTGAGCTCATCCTCTGTCCACAATCCGCACCACCGACAATTCCCACATTATTAAGTGGCTCGCCTAGCCGCACTTGTTTTTTTAAAATGGCATGAGCAGTCATGCAGTTATCTATAGGTTTTCAATAAGCTTAGAAATCTGATCATCTCATTCTCTGAAATTTCCCTTCTAGTGCCTAATGTGGATGGGATTTTTTTTAAAACTTTATCTAAGTCTTAATTAAAAAATGGATGGATTCAATGGTAGAAATCAATGCATTTACAGGTGATAATAACACTGGCAGGACTAGGTCTGGGCAAAACTATCAAGAGGTTAAAATGAGGTATGGAACCCCTCTCCTTTTGTCACCTGCTCTCTCATTCTGGGGGCACAGATACCCACTTTCACCCCTGCAGCATCTGCCCCAAGTCCAGCACCTTCCAGTGATTTTCCATCATATTCAGGACTCCTTTATGGTCCCTTAGTCCCTAGCAGAACATACCCAGGGTACTGCTTTCCGCTAGATAACATTGGAGGTCTCATAATCATGTGACAAGGACCCTTCCTTTGCAGAAAGCCCTGTCCCCCTAGGGTTCAAAGTGAGGGTGTTGGGGAAGAAGAGAGGGGAAGGGAGAGACGTAGAGATGGGAGACGGATTTGGAGGGAGACAAAGAAAGAGGGAGAGAGAGAAGGAAAGAGAGGGAGCAAAGGGATGAGAGGGGAGGGAGATGGGAAGGAAGGAGAGAAAGATAAGGGGAGGGAATGCAGATGTGTAATGGTTGGACCATCTATAGAGAAACTGGAAAGCAAGGAACATAACCACTTGGTGGATGACAGAAAGGCTTCTAAGGAAATTGAGAGAAAGCGCAGACTTGGGGAAGCAGCCCACTGAGGACTGGCTGAGTGCTGGCACTTTGTGGTCAGAGAGAAGTAAGCCAAAAGGGCATTTCTGTAGGACTTCCCTGCAGTCTGGTAGTTAAGACTCCAAGGTTCCACTGCAGGGGGCGTGGGTTCGATCCCTAGTGGGGGAACTAAGATCCCACATGCCATGCGGCAGAGCCAAAAAAATAGAGAAAAGCAAAAACAAACAAATGAACAAAACAGAAAGGCATATCTGAGTTGATAGAGAAACCCCAGCTGGCCCAGTCCTGGAAAAAGCTGATTTCACGAACTGATTTCTATAGACCCAACTGGAGGGGCTGAGCTACAGCAGCTGTCCTCACGGGGCCCAGGGCTCCCCAGTGGGAGGCCCAGTGAGACCACTATAGCCACCTTTTTGGCCTTATGATGACAGCCTGGCCTGGCCCACAGGCATAGGTCCTGAAGGGGAGACCAAAGTCCAGCTCCACATGAAGGGACCCCTCTCCCAGTCTTCCCATTTACGCCAGGTGACTGTCTCTTCCAATCTGCCACATGCCCAACGTCGTGGACTCAAGTACTCGAGGGAACTCAAGCAACCAAGCCCAAACTGAGCTGGTGGCCCCAGGACCCAGGAGAGCTCCCTGTAAGCGTTCAGGAAGAGATCGAGGAGCATCTCCTTTCTCCAGCATTCTAAATGAAGATGGGGGCACGGGGTGGTGAAAAGAACATGGGCTTTAAAATCAGGAAAGCCTTGGTTCAAATCCTGAGCCTCCGCTTATTTGGAATATGATCCTGGCCTCAGTTTCCTCTTCTGTGAATTGGGCACAGTCCTACCTCCTAGAGGGACAAGGCCCTGAATATGTTAGTGTATGTACATACATGGGGAGTAGCTGTCCTGCACTTCCGTGTCCCTGGCTCAGGTGGGAGACTTCAGCCAGAGTAATACTCCTGCCCTCTCTCCTTTCCTCCTTCCCCCACTGGCTGCTAGGATTCACAGAAGGACCTTGGAGTTTGAAGGATTCAGCCTTCCCTGGTTTCTTTGTTTTGGACCTGTCTCCCCATAGAGAAAGTGCTCTCTGCCACACGCTGAGCTCTTGCCCTGCTCGGAGGGCCTGTGGGTGTCTGGCCAGTTGTACTCATGACTGGCTGAGGATGAGGGCGGGAGCAGCCAGGCAGGAGCCAAGTCTTAGGAAGCCCTACATCCAAGCCCCATCCTCCACCCACTATCAACAAAGCTGAGTCACAGATGTAGAAAACAAACTTAGAGTTACCAGAGGATAATGGGGGTGTGGGAGGTGTGGATAAATTGGGAGATTGGAACTGACATATACACACTAATATACATAAAATAGATAACTAATAGTAACCTGCTGTATAGCACAGGAGACTCTACTCAATACTCTGTAATGGCCTACATGGGAAAAGAATCTTTAAAAAAAAAAAAGAAAAAAGAAGAGTAGATACATGTGTATGTATAATTGATTCATTTTGCTGTATACCTGAAACTAACGCAACATTGTAAATCATCTATACTCCAATAAAAATTTAAAAAAACAAAGCTGATACTTGACTTACCCTCTATCTGAGCCCTGTGTCTGTCTCTCAGCTGGTTCTGAACTCAAGAGGAAGAAGAAAGTTAATGTTTGGTGGTTCCTGGTACATAGAAAGCACTCCCTAAAAGCCTGCTACATATGCATCCCCCAGAGGGAGGGTCCCTCCACCAAATCTGGCAGAACTTCCAGGATTCTCAGTCCACCTGAGGGACACTGTTCCTCCTATAAGAAGCCACCCAGCAAGGAAGAACTAGTCAACAAACCTGTCTCCCATTTCGGTGATGCACCCTGATGGACTCTGGGTAAAGTTTCCAGGGTTTTATTTCCACTTGCTCCTGCCCCAGGGTCAGGGGCAATCCTGTTTTTGGCAACCTGTGAGCCGTGGCACCCTCTGTTTAGAGCTCCAGTCCTCAGCTAACATATTCAACTTCTTCCTCCAAAGAAACTCCAGATACCATGGTCCAGAAGACACTTACTGTTTTTCTTTCTTGTCTGCTGCTTCATGTAGTTCTGATGGGGCTGCAATCACAGGGCCCTTCTTCTTGACCTTAACAAGCCCATCATATATTCCCTCCCAGGAATGTGAATATTGAGCAGAGATGCCCTGACATCCCTCTAAAGGATTTACAAGTTTCTGCCACTAGGATCCCCAGGGCTGCCCTGTTTTCTGTCCTTCGTGCGTTTAGTTCTTCCTTCAGTTCTGTGAACTCCCAGTATCAGATTTCCCAGGAAACAAAGTGAGTTGGAGATTGGTGTGCTGGAAGTTTACCGAGGAATGCTCTAAGGCTTTGAGGGGGGGAAAGAAACAGAACTGGGCAGGGAGAGAACTGGAACTGCAATGCAGCTGTGCACAGCACACAGGCCTCAGCCAGTCCCATGGGAGCTGCAGCTGGGATGGCCCTTCAGTGGTGGCCTGCCTTGAAGCAAGGAGCCAGGCCTTCGTACCTCTACAATGACCAGACACTGGGTATGGGTTGTCACCAAGAAGGGGCGCTAACCTTGGGAAAGATGACTTTGTTTAGCCAAGAGCAATTCCAGGCGAGGGCCTCAGCTCTGAGCTGCCAGCAGCCAACATTCTGGCAGCTGGAGCAAAGCATATTTCAGTCCTAAAAGGGGATCAGGCAGCTCATCACAGCACCCACTGCTCCTTCCAATATCTCTTTTTCTCTTACTTAAGTTCGGTCTCTGCTTGAAGTAAAGGACCATAGCTGATATAGTCAGACACAAAGTAACCTCAGACAGTAGACTCCAATTTACCTCCTGCCTTTGGAGAGCTCTCTTCAACAACTAAATCAAGGTTGATCTGTCCACTGTACATCACCCACATTCAAAAACGAGAACAAGAACGTGAACTTCTATCAACAGGAATGCCGTGCAGACTACTAACCACCATGGAGTTCCGCTTCAGTGATCAGTCTGTGCCTGTCAGCTATCCATGTACAATTACCATGTGTAAAATGTTGCTCCATGGGGCTTTTCCTTGTCCCTGGAATTTCTGCAGTCTCCATGGCAGGGACAATGGTGACAGGTATCTACACATTCTAAAGAGAAGTGATGGACATGTTGTTTTAGCCTGGTCCCTTGAAAATCAGACCCTGGGACAAGGAAATGCATGCAGAAGTATATTGGGGGAAGTGGCCCGAGAAACAGGAACGGGGGACTGAGAAGAGGAAGCAGAGAAAGGTCACGGAAGTTCAGCGCTACTAGCCTGGTGATCCTCTGAGGAGCAATGCAGAAGAGAACTCAGAATTGTCTGCCCAAAGGTTGGAAGTGGAGAGAATTCATCGACGGGCTCCTGACCTGCACTGGTCAAGCGCTGCCCCTTGGGATGCTGACTTCCCCACACTGCAAGGTGTGCACATGCGCCAGGGTGACTGAGAGGGCTCTTGCAAGGGTCTTACTCAGACATGACATTCCGGGGTGGGAAGCCCTGCAGGTGAGGAGAGATGCTGTCTTCACCTGTAGGCAGACAGTTTGCTGCAGCAACGGCTGGAGAAAAACACAGCCCCAGAGGACATAGGAGCAGCACAAGAGGTGTCCAACACACATATCCGTGCCGGCTTTACCAGCAGGTAAAAGGTAACCAGCATGGTTCTTCAACTAGCCACCACAATCATCCATCTCCAGGTTGTATTAGAAAAGATAAGAGATTAAGACAATTCTTTGAAATAAGGGACTTTGCAGCTATAGAGAAGGCTGTGTCATTTTCCTTGCCCTCCCTGTGCCTCTGGAGGGCAGGGGCTGGGAAGAGGCTACCAGAGGTCAGCGGGAGAGTGGATCGGTGCACGCAGTCCCAGCAGAGATTCTCACAAAGTGCCTCTATGAAAGATAGCCCGTAAGTGGGCATTTGGCATGCAGAGGCACTGATGGCCAGGTTACACCAGCGCCCACTCAGGTGAGCTTTGTCCTTTTCCTCCATTGTCAGAACTTTCTGCGCCGGAAGACAGGAGCAAGGGAAGTGAAATACCACACCGAGACCTCTCCCCACTTCCCCACAAGTGGAAGAAAGAAATAAGCATGGAGTTGGATGAGAAAGTAAACTTTTGATATAAGGTTGGACTGAATTTTTTGAAACCTGAGAATGGAACTTCTTTTTATATCTGAAGGTGATCCAAAAACTAGAGGATCTGCCCAAAATATGTTCCTGCACAGAAAAGGGAGATCCAAAAGATCTAAAGAAAAAGAAGAGAACTATTTCTGGATTGTACTAACCTGGGTTGAGAGTCATCCCTGAAACTGAATGCAGCCTCTAGTCCACACAAGATATTAGCACCCGGTGGACCAGGAGGCATGTGGGATCAGAGAACACATCTGGGACAGGCTGCACACATGCAGAACACTCCTGGCTTGAGCAGTTTATACCTCTTCCACCCTACATGGCTTTGGTGTCAGAGGTCAGCTCCACCAGGTGAAACCTACTGCACCTGTAGACAACTGGACATATTTCCCATGGCTGACAAGAAGGGCATTCCAATTTAAGCTGAGCTGCTTCTCCATGTCTGTCTCTGATATTTACCTATTCCCACATTAGACTTATCTCTAAACATCAGACTTTACAACTCTGTAAAAGTTTTCCTATAACTTTAGCATGCATAAGAACCCCCTGGGGTGCTTGTTTACAATGCAAATTTCCAGTCCCCTATCCCTAGAGATTCTGATTTCGTAGGTGACCTGTAGAAAACAGTCTGAAAAACAGTGCTCTAGAAAACAGTGCTGTCTAATAGAACATTCTACGGTGTTAGAAATGTTTCATCCCTGTGCATCAATACAGTAGGCACTTGATATGTGGCTAGTGTGACCAAAGAAGTGAATTTTAAATTGTATTCAGTTTTAAACAATGTAAATTTAAAGAGCTACATGCGACTAGGGCCGCCATCCTGAACAGCACAGCTTAGGGCTTTGCTATTCAGAGTGCACAGCAAACCAGCAGCAACACCTGAAGGTTTGTTAGAAATGCAGAATTTCAGGTCCCACTGTGGACCTACTGAATCAGAATCTGCATGTAACAAGATTCCCCAGGCGGGACTTCCCTAGCGGTCCAGTGGTGAATACTCCACGCTTCGAGTCCCCGCGCGAGCCGCGCCGCCACCGCCGCCTCCAGCCGGAGCCGGTGGCACAGGCTGCGCTGCCGTTAAGTGCTTCTTGCACCCTCAGCGGCGGCAGCGGACCGATTCCCGGGTCTGCGCCGGGTGGGGAAGCCCGAACTCACAGAGGGGAATCCCTCTCGCTTCACCCCAGCCCCCGGCTGCACCCGCGGTGGGGTGGGGACGCTCTGCCAGCCCGCGAACGGCAGAGGCAGCGGCCGCGACCAGACCCATGCATGCGCCTCCTGGGCAGGAGGAGGAAGGAGCGAACAGGGCACCCCGCATCTGGAGGGGACAGCCGCGCGCCCCGCCCCTGCGTGCAGAGCGAGAGAACTCCGAGCCTCCCACCAGGCAAAGCACAGAGGAGCGGACTGTGCACCCCGGGACGGAGGAACCTTGCGCTCCAGACCCCTTGGCAGTGGCCGTCCGGGCCCAGCGGTGCTGACTCGCACCGCACACAGCTGCACCCAGCCTGCCGCCCACAGGGCAGGGTTGACCTGCCAACAAAGTTGTGGACAGCGTGGGAGAAGCCAGCACCCCCTTTCGCCATCTCCAGCTCATGGACGAATGATTCTGCCTGTCTCACCAAGGACTGATGCTCCAGAGTAAGTAAACTGCTCAAAGAACTCAAGCAAGTGGAACTTACAGCTTCCTTGATCAGACTCAACATTCAGATATCAAAGTAGACTGCAATACCTGTGTGGAAATAGAGGACAGAAAGCTGCGTGGAGGACACGCTCTTGGTGCTCCAGCTAGGTGTCAGAGCTGTGCCACTGAGGTGGGAGAGCCAAGTTCAGGACACTGGTCCATAAGAAACCTCCCAGCTCCACGTAATATCAAACGGCGAAAATCTCCCAGAGATCTCCATCTCAATGCCAAGACCCAGCTCCACTCAATGATCAGCAAGCTACAGTACAGGACATCCTATGCCAAACAACTAGCAAGACAGGAACATAACCCCATCCATTAGCACAGAGGCTGCCTAAAATCATAAGGACACAGACACCCCAAAACACACCACCAGACATGGACCTGCCCACCAGAAAGACAAGATCCAGCCGCATCCACCAGAACACAGGCACTAGTCCCCTCCACCAGGAAGCCTACACAACCCACTGAACCAACCTTAGCCACTGGGGAGAGACACCAAAAACAATGGAAACTACGAACCTGCAGCCTGTGAAAAGGAGACCCCAAACACAGTAAAATAAGTAAAATGAGAAGACAGAGAAACACACAGCAGATAAAGGAGCAAGGCAAAAACCCACCAGACCTAACAAATGAAGAGGAAATAGGCAGTCTACCTGAAAAAGAATTCAGAATAATGATAGTAAAGATAATCCAAAATCTTGGAAATAGAATGGAGAAAATACAAGAAACGTTTAACAAGGACCTAGAAGAACTAAAGAGCAAACAGAGATGAACAACACAATAAATGAAATTAAAAATTCTCCAGAAGGGATCAATAGCAGAATAACTGAGGCAGAAGAATGGATAAGTGACCTGGAAGATAAAATAGTGGAAATAACTACTGCAGAAGAGAATAAAGAAAAAAGAATGAAAAGAATTGAGGACAGTCTCAGAGATCTCTGGGACAACATTAAAGGCACCAACATTCGTATAATAGGGGCCCCAGAAGAAGAAGAGAAAAAGAAAGGGACTGAGAAAATATTTGAAGAGATTATAGTTGAAAACTTCCCTAATATGGGAAACAAAATAGTTAGTCAAGTCCAGGAAGCACAGAGAGTCCCATACAAGATAACTCCAAGGAGAAACACACCAAGACATATATTAATCAAACTATCAAAAATTAAATACCGGGCTTCCCTGGTGGCGCAGTGGTTGAGAGTCTGTCTGCCAATGCAGGGGACACAGGTTCATGCCCCGGTCTGAGAAAATCCCACAAGGCGTGGAGCGGCTGGGCCCGTGAGCCATGGCCGCTGAGCCTGCACGTCCGGAGCCTGTGCTCCGCAACGGGAGAGGCCACAACAGTGAGATGCCCACGTACCAAAAAAAAAAAAAAAAAAAATTAAATACAAAGAACAAATATTAAAAGGAGCAAGGGAAAAGCAACAAGTAACACATAAGGGAATCCCCATAGG
The DNA here is from genome assembly GCF_964374135.1 of Grampus griseus. Taxonomy (NCBI): domain Eukaryota; kingdom Metazoa; phylum Chordata; class Mammalia; order Artiodactyla; family Delphinidae; genus Grampus; species Grampus griseus. The sequence continues at coordinate 144,255,817 of NC_139018.1, read as the reverse complement.
TTAACAGCTGATCTTTCAGCAGAAACTCTCCAAGCCAGAAGGGAGTGGCAGGACATACATAAAGTGATGAAAGAGAAAAACCAACAACCAAGATTACTTTACCCAGCAAGGATCTCATTAAGATTTGATGGAGAAATTAAAACCTTTACAGAGAAGCAAAAGCTAAGAGAATTCAGCACCACCAAACCAGCTTTACAACAAATGCTAAAGGAACTTCTGTAGGCAGGAAATACAAGAGAAGGAAAAGACCTACAATAATAAACCTAAAACAATTAAGAAAATAGTAATAGGAACATACATATCAATAATTACCTTAAATGTAAATGGATTAAATGCTCCAACCAAAAGACATAGACTGGCTGAATGGATACAAAAACAAGACCTGTATATATGCTGTCTACAAGAGACCCACTTCAGACCTAGGGACACATACAGACTGAAAGTGAGGGGATGGAAAAAGATATTCCATGCAAATGGAAATCAAAAGAAAGCTGGAGTAGCAATTCTCATATCAGACAAAATAGACTTTAAAACACAGACTATTACAAGAAACAAAGAAGGACACTACATAATGATCAAGGGATCAATCCAAGAGGAAGATAAAACAATTGTAAATATTTATGCACCCAACATAGGAGTACCTCAATACATAAGGCAAATACTAACGACAGTAACACAATCATAGTAGGGAACTTTAACACCCCACTTTCACCAATGGACAAATCACACAAAATGAAAATAAATAAAGAAACACAAGCTTTAAATGATACATTTTAAAAGAAGGACTTAAATGATATTTATAGGACATTCCATCCAAAAACAACAGAATACACATTCTTCACAAGTGCTCATGGAACATTCTCCAGGATAGACCATATCTTGAGTCATAAATCAAGCCTCAGTAAATTTAAGAAAATTGAAATTATATCAAGTATCTTTTCCAACCACAATGCTATGGGACTAGGTAACAATTACAGGAAAAGATCTGTAAGAAATACAAACACATGGAGGCTAAACAACACACTACTTAATAACCAAGAGATCACTGAAGAAATCAAAGAGGAAATAAAAAAATACCTAAAAATAAATGACAATGAAAACACAGTGACCCAAAACCTATGGGATGCAGCAAAAGCAGTTCTAAGAGGGAAGTTTATAGCTATACAAGCCTACCTTAAGGAACAGGAAACATCTCAAATAAACAACCTAACCTTACACCTAAAGCAATTAGAGAAAGAAGAACAAAAAACCCCCAAAGTTAGCAGAAGGAAAGAAATCATAAAGATCAGATTAGAAATAAATGAAGAAGAAATGAAGGAAACGATAGCAAAGATCAATAAAACTAAAAGCTGGTTCTTTGAGAAGATAAACAAAATTGATAAACCATTACCCAGACTTATCAAGAAAAAAAGGGAGAAGACTGAAATCAATAGAATTAGAAATGAAAAAGGAGAAGTAACAACTGACACTGCAAAAATACAAAGGATCATGAGAGATCACTACAAGCAACTCTATGCCAATAAAATGGACAACCTGGAAGAAATGGACAATTTCTTACAAATGCACAACCTTCTGAGACTGAACCAGGAAGAAATAGAAAATATGGACAGACCAATCACAAGCACTGAAATTGAAACTGTGATTAAAAATTTTCCAACAAACAAAAGCCCAGGACCAGATGGCTTCACAGGTGAATTCTATCAAAAATTTAGAGAAGAGCTAACACCTATCCTTCTCAAACACTTCCAAAATATAGCAGAGGGAGGAACACTCCCAAACTCATTCTACGAGGCCACACACTCTGATACCAAAACCAGACAAAGATGTCACAAACAAAGAAAACTACAGGCCAATATCACTGATGAACATAGATGCAAAAATCCTCAATGAAATACTAGCAAACAGAATCCAACAGCACATTAAAAGAATCATACACTATGATCAAGTAGGGCTTATCCCAGGAATGCAAGGATTCTTCAATATATGCAAATCAATCAACATGATACACCATATTAATTAATCGAAGGAGAAAAACCATATGATCATCTCAATAGAACAAGAGAAAGCTTTCGACAAAATTCAACACCCATTTATGACAAAAACCCTCCAGAAAGTAGGCATAGAGGGAACTTTCCTCAACATAATAAAGGCCATATATGACAAACCCACAGCTAACATCATCCACAATGGTGAAAAACTGAAAGCATTTCCACTAAGATCAGGAACAAGACAGGATTGCCCACTCTCACCACTATTATTCAACATAGTTTTGGAAGTTTTAGCCACAGCAATCAGAGAAGAAAAAGAAATAAAAGGAATCCAAATTGGAAAAGAAGAAGTAAAGCTGGCACTGCTTGCAGATGACATGATACTACACATAGAAAATCCTAAAGATGCTACCAGAAAACTACTAGAGCTAATCAATGAATTTGGTAAAGTAGCAGGATACAAAATTAGTGCACAGAAATCTCTTCCATTCCTATACACTAATTATGAAAAATCTGAAAGTGAAATTAAGAAAACAATCCCATTTACCATTGCAAAAAAAAGAATAAAATATCTAGGAATAAACCTACCTAAGGAGACAAAAGACCTGTATGCAGAAAATTATAAGACACTGATGAAAGAAATTAAAGATGATACAAATAGATGGAGAGATATACCATGTTCTTGGATTGGAAAAATCAACATTGTGAAAATGACTCTACTACCCAAAGCAATCTACAGATTCAATGCAATCCCTATCAAACTACCAAGGGCATTTTTCACAGATCTAGAACAAAAAATTTCACAGTTTGTATATGGAAACACAAAAGACCCCGAATAGCCAAAGCAACCTTGAGAAAGAAAAATAGAGCTGGAGGAATCAGGCTCCCTGACTTCAGACTATACTACAAAGCTACAGTAATCAAGACAGTATGGTACTGGCACAAAAACAGAAATATCGATAAATGGAACAGGATAGAAAGCCCAGAGATAAACCCACGCACATATGGTCACCTTATCTTTAATAAAGGAGGTAAGAATATACAGTGGAGAAAAGACAGCCTCTTCAATAAGTGGTGCTGGGAAAACTGGACAGCTACATGTAAAAGAATGAAATTAGAACACTCCCTAACACCATACACAAAAATAAACTCAAAATGGATTAAAGACCTAAATGTAAGGCCAGACACCATCAAACTCTTAGAGGAAAACATAGGCAGAGCACTCTATGACATAAATCACAGCAAGATCCTTTATGACCCACCTCCTAGAGAAATGGAAATAAAAACAAAAATAAACAAATGGTGCCTAATGAAACTTAAAAGCTTTTGCACAGAAAAGGAAACCATAAACAAGACGAAAAGACAACCCTCAGAATGGGAGAAAATATTTGCAAATGAAGCAATTGACAAAGGATTAATCTCCAAAACATACAAGCAACTCATGCAGCTCAATATCAAAAAAAAAAACAAACAACCCAATCCATAAATTGGCAGAAGATCTAAATAGACATTTCTCCAAAGAATATATACAGATTGCCAACAAACACATAAAAGAATGGTCAACATCATTAATCATTAGAGAAATGCAAATCAAAACTACAATGAGATATCATCTCACACCGGTCAGGATGGCCATCATCAAAAAATCTACAAACAATAAATGCTGGAGAGGGTGTGGAGAAAAGGGAACCCTCTCGCACTGTTGGTGGCAAGGAAAATTGATACAGCCACTATGGAGAACAGTATGGAGGTTCCTTAAAAAACTAAAAATAGAACTACCATATAACCCAGCAATCCCACTACTGGGCAGATACCCTGAGAAAACCATAATTCAAAAGGAGTCATGTACCAAAATGTTCATTGCAGCTCTATTTACAGTAGCCAGGACACGGAAGCAACCTAAGTGTCCATCAGCAGATGAATGCATAAAGAAGATGTGGCACGTATATACAATGGAATATTACTCAGCCATAAAAAGGAATGAAATTGAGTTATTTGTAGTGAGGCGGATGGACCTAGAGACTGTCATACAGAGTGAAGTAAGTCAGAAAGAGAAAAACAAATACCGTATGCTAACACATATATATGGAATCTAAAAAAAAAATGGTCAGAAGAACCTAGGGGCAAGATGGGAATAAAGATGCAGAACTGCTAGAGAATGGACTTGAGGATACGGGGAGGGGGAAGGGTAAGCTGGGACAAAGTGAGAGAGTGGCATGGACATATATACACTACCAAACGTAAAATAGATAGCTAGTGGGAAGCAGCTGCATAGCACAGAGAGATCAGCTCGGTGTTTTGTGACCACCTAGAGTGGTGGGATAGGGAGGGTGGGAGGGAGGGAGATGCAAGAGGGAAGAGATATGGGGACATATGTATATGTATAACTGATTCACTTTGTTATAAAGCAGAAACTGACACACCACTGTAAAGTTATTATACTCTAATAAAGATGTTAAAAAAAAAAAAGACTCCACGCTTCCATAGCATGAAGCACAGTTTCGATCCCTGGTCGGGGAACTAAGATCCCACATTGCTCGCCGTGCAGCCCCCCAAAATAAATAATAAATTAATTTAAAAAAAAAAAGATCCACAGGCAATCGATAAGTCACTTTTGAGAACATTTTGGTTCCTCATTGAGATCTCCCATTCCTGAACTACGTGCTGTTAACACAGCTCTCTTATTCTAGATGCTTTCTAATAGCCAACTGTATAATGATCTAATCTAGCTCTTACCCAGAATATGGGATTCTGATGTAACTAGAATTATTGGTCTAGAAGAAATGAGGTGTGTGTGTGTGTGTGTGTGTGTGTGTGTGTGTGTGTGTGTGTGTGTTGAGAGAGAAAGAGGGAGAGAGAGATAAGAAGGGAGGTTGTAATAAAGTTATAAAGGGTCCTAGATGCTAGCCAGGGGTTTACATTTTATTCTTTGGGCAACAGAGAACCATCAAAAGCTGTTAAGCAGGCAAGCGATATAAGTAGAGTTATATATTTTACGACGATAACGCACGGAAGCGTGGAGGATGTGCCTCCCCACATTGCTATCTCCATTGTCCACTGGGTCTTATATCAATATTAAGCATTACTACAGGGAGTAGCATTGGCTACCTTACCTTCTTGTTAGATTTGAGGAACAGCAAATATTTAGAACTTATAGGATCTATCTATTCTCCAGCATCAACGTCCACAAGTATCCAACCCAGATCTTCAGAATAATATAGTACTCGTTCTCTTTTCATGAGAGGAAATAACAAACACTTTTTGCATTTCAATCCTAAAGAGATTATTTCTCAGTGATAAACCAGATGTTCACCATTTCTAATAGTGAACTCCTTGGGATCTGATTCACCACTGAAACAATTGTTTGCTTCTTAAGTATACTTTTTAAACATATCATTTTAAGACTAAAAGTATAGGTAGGGACTTCCAAGGTCGCCGGCGTTCCGGAGCCCAGACGCAGCCTCTGAGTCGCCCAACACCTTCTTTTCGGTCAGCTGCGTGAGGGTCTCGCCGGGGCATGTCGTCCGTGCCGCTCGGCCCGTTGTACGCCTGTGCGCTCGCCCCGCCGGCCGGCCTGCGGAGCTCCCGCCCGTGTCCCCCAGCGGGTCCGGGAGGTCCTGGCACCGCCTCGATGGCGGCTCCGCCGGACGCGCAGACTGTACCGCAGCCCGCACCCCGAGCTGACGGCGTCATGAGGCACCTGCCCTACTTCTGCCGCGGCCAGGTGGTGCGGGGCTTCGGTCACAGCTCCAAGCAACTGGGCATCCCTACAGCTAACTTTCCTAAACAAGTAATAGATAATCTTCCAGCTGATGTATCCACTGGCATTTACCATGGTTGGGTCAGTGTTGGAAGTGGAGACGTCCATAAGATGGTGATGAGCATAGGATGGAACCCATACTACAAGAATACGAAAAAGTCCATGGAAACTCGTATCATGCATACTTTCAAAGAGGACTTCTATGGGGAACTTCTCAATGTGGCCGTCGTCGGCTACCTCAGACCAGAAAAGAACTTTGATTCTTTAGAGTCACTTATTTCAGCAATTCAAGGTGATATTGAGGAAGCTAAGAAACGACTAGATTTACCAGAACATTTGAAACTCAAAGAAGACAATTTCTTCCAGGTTCGTAAAAGCAAAATAATGAATGGCCACTGATGGAAAGGCATCTTATTTATTCATTCACTGTTTTCTAATATTTTACTGCTCATAACTCTACAGCTTCATCCTGGTTATATTTTAAAAATCAAACATTTTCCTACAGCTGTGAATTAAACAGTACAATGTAGTTACCATATTACGTTCCAACTGTTCAATTAAACCCATCATGTTACAGTACTAAAAAGGTTCATTTTAAAAATCAAGATTCTTTTTTATGTAATATGCTGATTAAAATGTACGCTTGAAAGGTCTTAAGTGTTTTTTAATAGAAATGAAATATATATAAATATGGGTAACAGGCAAGTCACTAGTTTGAGATGAGAACTATAATTCTCATGGTAAAATTTTAGCATGCATGTACTGTGTAGCATGCTCTGCTAATCAGAAGGCTTATAAAAGTAACTATATTAAGCAGAGGTTTGACAGTTTATTACAAACCTAAGGGGAAAAATCCAGACTTCGTATTTTTGATATTTTGTGCATTTATATATTATTATAGACATAAAGACTTGTGAAAATTCATTTCAATTAGTCATTTCCTTTAAGGGCTCAAATCATTGTACTGGGTTCCATTTTTGTTACAGCTGCCTCAGTTCTAATTGGTCTAGACTCTCTCCCTATTAGTTTTTTGTTTTTCTTTTAAAACAGTAAAATGAGTGTTTTTCGAATGTCTAGGTCTCATTGTTGTGTCGTATAACACTTCCCTCTTTAAGCGTAGATATTCTTCAACGTTTTTCTTAACCTTTGTTTTCTGTAAACAATTGTGTGTCAGTTTTTCCATTTAGAATATCCAACTCTACATTTACAAAATGTAGAGTTTCATCTGCGTCTGTATCTGCCATCCCATCCCTTCACTATATGAAGAGTGATTAAGTGCATATCTCTTGCATTTTAGAAAAAACATCCAAAACTTCATCTGTAGGTTTCCCCAAAGTTTAAATGAACACCTAGCAGTTCATTTATATATACCAGTTTCTTAAACAACACAAAATACTTGTTTCCCCCCTAGGGAAACTAGTTAAGAGCCAACTAAACTATGAAATACAAAGTTATTTGTTTTTAATGTAATTGTATGTTCCTGAGCAAATGCAAACTGTTGTAGCTGTGTGTGCACAATGTAATTTAAGGCTAAAGAGTGCTATCTAGAAGGTAATTTTAAAGATAACTCATTATAAAACCATTTTCCCCTAATCTGCATAAATGAGAGAACTGATTTTAACAAAACTGTTTATATAATATTTAGAAAAACATCTAAAGCTAATGTTGGAGAAGGGGGAAGCAGGAATAAATTCAGTTGGATTGTTTTGATTTTTTGGTGTATGAATTTACGGCAAACAATGTAGTATGTGTCTTTTTCATTTCTTATTTATAGAAATACTTAGAAAATGTAATTTCATGTTAGAAATCCTATACTTGAAAGAAGCCCCAATTATCAGTGGTTCTATGAAACAAAGTTAAAAACAAACATGGAAGGTGTAAAAAAGATGTGTTTCTTTGAGTAGCTTGCGACTGATTATATCCTCATTAAGTGTGAAAATTCTTTGATATTGTCACCTTACATTTTGTTAAATAACTATTGTTTTTGAAAAACCTATAGTGTGTGGTTTAGGACTTAGTTAATAGTGTCTACAATTTTTTAATTTTTATATTAAGTGTTTATATATTATAAGAAATGGCAGTAGGGCCACTTTTGATTAGTCAGTGTTTTCAGGCCTTGAAATAAATCTTGATCAAGTGAAAAAAAAAAGTATAGGTAAGATATTTACGGGACACATATAAGAAAAACAGCTGCAACTGGGGGGTGGGCAGAGGTATGAAATGCAAAGAGAATTGAAGGACTTAAAAAGTGCTCCTCGTCTTTTATTTAGGCTCAGAAGTCCTCTGATGCACCCAAACAGTGGATACTGGTCAGCCAGGCGAAGTCTGAGAGGAAAAGAACCGAAAGAAAGGCATCTGCTGTTTCCTAGGTGACAGGGTTCTTTAAGGCACTCTGTTTGTCAAGGACTAACTTAGAGAAATTATTTTCCTAGTACTCAAAACACTGTGGGCAAGAGAACAGCCCCAAAAGAGCACTCAGAAGACAAGGAGACCAGTATTGGTACACAGGGCATCAGCGAGATGAAAGGGTCATGGGAGGTCAGATACAAACATGTGGTCAACAAGAGCCAAGGAGAGGAGGGGCGGATGAAGTCAGTGCCCTGCAGCTCAGGCCGCCTCTTAATGGAGGGACCAGAGAACCAAACCCTCTACCCATCCAGCTGGGAGGACATGTTCTTAGAGCAGTGGTCTCCAAACAGGGTGACACGCCCCAGGGAGTGGGCAAGGTGAACCACTGGGGCTTGGGAAGAAATTAGAATCTCTAGTTATATTTATTTTTTATCTTTAAAAGACAAGGAATTAAGTTTTGCTGAAGCTTAAAACATAGACTGATGTCGGCCCCTCACTCTGCCAGCACATCAGAAGGCCCCATGTCCAGTTAGTATGCAAGCCAGAAAATAGCTGTTGGATACTGTGAAAGGAAGTGTTTCGTTCCTTTCAGCATACTGAGACGTACTGTGTTATTTTAATATTTCCAGGCACATGGATTTATGTGTTACATTATGTAGTTTTTACTAAACCAACCCTCTTAAAATGGAAAAGTGGCTTAAAAAGATTCTTGCAAAGAAACAGTAGCACAAAGATAATTCGAATAATGCAAACACAAGCGAGCAACAACAGCCGATATACTTCTGCTACGGGTAAAAGCTATTCATCAGCCATACGACAAGGAAAAAGAACAGTGAGATTTGCCAGCAAGTGAGCTGCCAAACTTGAAATGATCACAAAGATATTTTGTATCAGGGATCTGTGCTCATCATAGTAATGATGAACCTCACTCTTCAAATATATATTGAAAAGTGTGAAGCCACTGTGGTTAGCAGAAGATATGGGTCCAGAAGATGAAGACAAACCTCCATAATGTTTTCAGTAATATTTAATATCATGAATTACTAACTAATATACTTTAAACAATGTTCCCTAAATATAATCCTAAATGTTTGTCTTTTTTCTTCCTTAATAGTAAAAACCCAAAATGTAGCATACCATGTAGAAAACACTTGTTCTTCCTGCCATGGAAATATGGATGAAGTACTCATAAAACAATTTAGGGGTAAAAATATCTGGGCACATTTGTCAAGATATACTATTGGATACCATGTAGAAAGCACTGCTGGGACTTCCCTGGTGGTCCAGTGGTTAAGACTCTGCACTTCCACTGCCGGGGGGCCTGGGCTCGATCCCTGGTCAGGGAACTAGATCCCACATGCATGCCGTAACTAAGAGTTTGCATGCCACAACTAAGGAGCCCGTGTGCCACAACTAAGGAGCTGGCGAGCCACAACTAAGGAGCCCAGAAGCTGCAACTAAGGAGCCCAGATGCGACAACTAAGGAGACTGCCTGCTTGGACTAAGACCTGGTGCAACCAAATAAATAAACACTAAAAAAAAAAAAAAAAAAGATGAATTTTGCACGTTTTTTTTACACAAAGGTTGAGTGTTCAAAACTTTTTGACTTTTCTATGATTATAAATGGCCACCAGTAAATTGCTACCTAAGCAAATATCTCCCTGCATTCCACACCTCCACACCAAATACATCTCATTTGAATCCTCAGGGTAAAAGTCATATATCATCTAAGACACAGAAAGGAGCTTTTTTCAGAAAGAAACATGATATGGAGAGAGCATACTGAAAACGGTTATTTGGAAATATTTTCATCATTATATGATTATGTTGCGATAAACTATGCTTGACACCTATAAACACTTTGGTATCTGCACAACTAAAAAACTTGGAAGCAGAATTTTTCTAACTCAGTTTAAAATCTTTCAAGGAGTTTCAATAAGTTTAAAACCCATTTACTAACAAAGTAAATGTGCAGCATCTTCTGATTAATATGCAAGAATAATCCACCTCAAGAATATGGATACTTACTCGCCCAATTTCAACTTTTTAAAAAATTTGCAAAACTGACAGAACTGCAAATTTTAGTGTAAGGGCAGTACTGCTTCCATGTGGATCTGCTTATTTCTGGAAGGCATCTTTTTCAGCTATAGAAGCCCTTAAAACCAAATACTAAAATAAACTGAAATTAGAACCAGACTTTTGAATCATTCAAAAGGGGTTAAAATAAGGTTTTCAAAAATAGTAAATTTCCAAAAAACGTCCATCACGTTGCTCTCCTTTATAGAAATTGAGTACATTATATTATAAATTATAGATATAACTGTTTCAATGATCTCATCTTTTCCTTTTATGTATATGTTTCCTAACATACATAATTATTATTTAAAAAGAAATTTGCCACTTACTTTTTTAACATCTTTATTGGAGTATAATTGCTTTACAACGGTGTGTTAGTTTCTGCTGTATAACAAAGTGAATCATCTATACATATACATATGTCCCCATATCTCCTCCCTCTTCTGCCTCCCTCCCACTCTCCCTATCCCACCCCTCTAGGTGGTCACAGAGCACCGAGCTGATCTCCCTCTACTATTGCCCATCTCTGGAGCTTGCTTAGGTGGTGTTCTGCCTTCTGTGGGCACACTGGGATGGAATCCCCTCTCCTCATGCACGCCGAAACCAAGGTCTTTCGCCTCTCTGGCAGTTCCAAACTTTTTCCCCGGACTCTCTCCCAGCTAGCTGTGGCGCACTAGCCCCCATCAGGCTGTGTTCATGCAGCCAACCCCAGTCCTCTCCCTGGGATCCACCAAAGCCCGAGCCTCAGCTCCCAGCCCCACCCGTCCCGGCGGCTGAGCAGACAAGCCTCTCGGGCTGGTGAGTGCTGGTCGGCACTGATCCTCTGTGCGGGAATCTCTCCGCTTTGCCCTCCGCACCCCTGTTGCTGTGCTCTCCTCCGCGGCTCCGAAGCTTCCCCACTCCGCCACCCGCAGTCTCCACCCGCGAAGGGGCTTCCTAGTGTGTGGAAACCTTTCTTCCTTCACAGCTCCCTCCCACTGGTGCAGGTCTTGTCCCTATCCTTTTGTCTCTGTTTTTTTTCTTTTGCTCTACCCAGGTATGCGGGGATTTTCTTGCCTTTTGGGAAGTCTGATGTCTTCTGCTAGCGTTCAGTAGTTGTTCTGTAGTTGTTCCGCATGTAGATGTATTTTTGATGTATTTATGAGGAGGAAGGTGATCTCCACATCTCAGTCCTCCGCCATTTTGAACATCTCTCCACTTATTTTTAAGCACATAAATAAACATATATTTGGGGCAGGGGCTTGCAGGGATTAGAGATCACCCTTACAGGGCAGGAGGCCTAAGACTGCCTGGACATAGGAGGAAAGATGACCATAAAGATGCAAAGAAGAAATGTATTAACAAGGCCAAACAGCACAGATAATGCAACACACACATATGGACTGGCCAAGGAAAGAATTGCAACTGCAGTAATAGAAAATGTGTTCCAGAATAATCCAACCCTGAGATGATGCTGAAAGGAGAGAATCTCAGCAGCAAATAGCAACCAACGTAAAAACCGGCAAGGTCACCACGCACTCAGGGCAACAAACACATTGGTTCATTCCTTCATCAAGGATTTATAGGCCATTTATTTTGTGCTAGGGACTGTGATAGGTACTGGAGTAAACCATGAACTTGGCAGAAAATCTTCCTTTGAGGAGGTGACAGGCAAGTGGAGGAAATAAGCATGTTAACTTATGACTAAATGCAATGTGATTAACTGAATTTCAATGATCTCTGAAAGGAAAAAAAAAACAAAAAAAGAACTGGGACCAGAAACCAATAAGCTTCTGCACCATGTCATCCACGCCTAGACATAAGACACAGTTATCCATCTCTTACTTAGTAGAATTCTGTAATTAGTGTACTGTTCTTGCTGATATCTGTCAGATGAACTAAAGTTAATGGTTTACTTTCTGGTTAAATTAAGCACAGTTCTATAGAATAGGCAATTATAGACATACATATATTTCCAATTCTCCAATAATAAGGATTGTTCTGTTCAGATCTTGTTGCTCTTTCTCTTCTGCCTGGACTGTCCCCTCACCTAAGACCATAATCATTCTTCTTTCATGTTGGCTCTCTTCCTGAATTTGAGGCCTTGTTCTCAGCCTCTGCTTGTGTCATCATCACCTGCACCGTCAGGGCTTTTTCCCCTTTCCTATACCCTCTGCGCAATGACCACTGCCCATTAATGGTCACTAGGGAAAGGTCCTCTTTCCAGGCGAGGGACCCTGCAGCCCTCGGGCTTTCCTGAATCTCAGCCCCTGGGTCTTCTGGCCAGTTGATTTTGTGTTCTGTTTGCACTTGAGGAGCTGGGGAGGGGCTTTTCAATGCTCTCCTTTGCCAGAAGAACAACACAGATTAAGTTCTAACGTGTTAAAGTTCTAAAGTTTCCAGACCTGCAGCCGTCCAGGAATTTTACTGTTTAACCACTTCAGACCAACAGCCATGTCAGCTATGTTAACTTTCACCTTAACCTTATGGTTGAAGTAACCCTTAAGATTTCTCACCAGTACGGTAATGTGGTTTCACAGCTTGTAGAAATTCTGTCTCCCTCCCATTTCTCACTGTATATACTGTATATACTATATTGTGAACATTTGATTTTAGCCCAATTGACATTTTTTAAGTGTTTTTAGTTTTGTGCATAAAACACCAAATCATATGGTATTATGAACAGGGATGCATGTTTCAAATGAAACACATCTGAATGTATTCAACTAACTCATTCAAAAAAAATTCTCATTGTCATACTAGATAGTCAAAATCTGAATCAGCACTTCTCCATTCAGACTGGCCACACGTCCAGAGTTCAACGGCCACATGTAGCGCTTATGCTGGCCAGTTCTAGAAAACCGATTTGTTCATGTGGATGAGAGTATCAAATGAGGAGAGACACAGGTCACTAAATAAATTGTTTCTTCACAAACTAGAAAATATGTTTCTGGAGTCGAAAACAATGCCGAAGAAGTAAAGTCTTTCCTCCAAACTAACAAGTATTAATTTCTAGGCTAAATAATTTTATGTCAATATAAATTACAATTAGCAATCTAATAAATTCTAGTACCTTGGATTTTTAAAAAAATTATCTAACACCCACCATTGTCTGTGTGTCTACCGAAAGGGGGAAGTATAAAGATTATCCCTGTTCTTTGGCACTCACAGTCTGGTGAAAGGGTAGACATGGCCATTAATATTTGACATGTAGGACAATGTGATAAGGAGGACAATGACCAGGGCCACTTAAACAAGTGAAGGAACACAGGAAGACTTCACAGAAGAGGTGACATTGGAGCTGAGTCTTGAAGGATAAACAGGAGTCTTCCAAATGAACAAAAGAGGAAAGAGCACTGCAGCCAGAGGAAAAGCACACTTACAAGGCACAAAGGGCAGAAGCAGCTGGCAGTGTTTAGGGAGCTATGTGAACGTTTGCATAAGTTGTACAGAAGAAGAATACGGGGAGAAGAGAGGCTAGAAAGAGACAAGTAGGGGTCCTTCATGATCAGGTTCATGTTTGATAAGATCACTTTGACTCTAGTTTGAGAAATAAAATGAAGAGGACCAGACTGAAGGCAAGGAAGCCACGGCTGAGGCTCTTGACCAGTTCAGCTTAGAGATGCTGAGAGACTGGACAAAAGGCATGACAGGGCGAGGAGAGAAGGGAACAGATATAAGAGGGTTTCCAGAAGCAGAATCAACAGGATCTGGTGAGAGGCAGGATGTGGGGTGTGAGTGAGAGAGCAGGACCCAGGAAGCCCCCTGGGTCTCTGGTTATAACCAAATCCTCCCCCCACAAAATTCCCTTTCCCTGGCTGTGATGGCATCTGCCAACCTTCAGCCCAAATTTCATTTCCAAAGCAGATACCACCCATAAACAGAAATAATTTCTAACTTACAGGATATCAGATCTTAAACTCGTAAGTGACTGACACACAGAACAGCAGAGATGGAAACAAATCGGCCGAAATTAAAATATTTAAATCAGAAAAGGTTTCAGTCCTTTAACCATCAAAAGCTCCAAACTGTCAGACATAAAATTTCAGGTTGAGCAAGTGAAGCCATGATGAAAGGGTATAATATTCTTGGAGAACTTTGTACACAAAGCAAACACCAATAAATCATTTAATAATTGCTGAATCTCCATATGCATGCCAGACTGACCCAGGCCCATGACAGGACTTAATGAAAGTGTCCACTACAGATGAGTTTATTTTCCCCTCACGCTCTGAGTTGGAGCATAGTGCCTCATAAATATTTAACTTAAACTATAAAACAGAAAGATCAACCTGGGACAGAAAGTTAAGCTGAAAATCATATGGTGATAGCCTCCGTTTTAATTAATGTTCTATTACACACACTGCTATTGATTTTTTAAAATGGTTTCATGTTCGGTATCTAACAATTACACTGAAAACACTACAGCCCATATTCACATTATTGTGCAATTTCCACTAATTTCTGACAAGGGAAAATACACGTTTGGCTTTTCTCTGGCACAAAACCTTGATTATTTGGCTGTGGTCATCAGGATTTAAGATGCTGAGGAGTCTTCGTAAAGCACTTCATCTACCTTCATGTCATTTTCATCCACAGGGACCTGAAGGCAAATCTGCTCTTTGAAAGCCAAGGCCAGGGTGTAGGGCCTCACATCCTGGGACTGCAGACAGCGCTTCAGGTAGGCATCGTAGTAGCCCTTGCCCCGCCCCAAACGGTTGCCGTGTTTGTCAAACCCAAGACCCGGCATGAAGATGAGATCAAGTCCCCCTGCGGAAATGAGGAATAAAGTTACGAAGGTTAATGGTGTCTGGAAAAGACTGATCGCTTCCAGATCTGGTTTTTGTTTTTTAATGACATCATTTTCTCTGATTTTTAAAGAAATACATGATCACTCTAGAAAAATCCTAACAGTAAAGAGTTGGACAAAGAAAGAAGTAAAAATTACTCAGCAACTAGTAAGTCCGTCATCCATCCCCTAGCCGTTCTTTCATGTATACCTGTACAGAAATGCCAGATTCCCAGGCCCCGTCCACACCTAGTTAAAGAGAATCTCCAGGGATAGGGCCTAAGAATTCCTTTTTCTCTAATTTTCTTTCTTTAAGCATACAGCTGACCCTACATACTGTCCCAGGACACTGACAACTGAAGGAGTGGGAGAGGGTCAGAAAGAAGCCAGAAAGGACGGAGCTATTCTCAAAGTCGATGAGCAGAAGGAGGGTTAGCTGTTAAGAGGACCAAGCTTACCCTCTTCATTTCCCCTCTTACTGGAGAGGGAAGGCCGGGTTGTCCTGCTTCCCTGGATTCATGTGAGAGCAACCTTCGACCCACTCAGGAACATTCCAAAGGTACAAGATGGGGACCCATAATTGGTCCTCTGGCTGGAACTCTCCCAGGGAACACAGGGACCAGAACTGGCCATGGCATCATCAGGGCAGAGCTGGCTGCTGGGGCTCAAGGTAGAAGGCAGGGTCTTGAAAGTTATAAAAAGCTGACCACAGTGAAAGGTGTGATGAATGCTATAAAGGTCACGAGGATGTCCATGGATTTTGTGAGGTCCAGGGGATGGTCCCCCAGCCCCTTGCAGGGAGCATGACGCACCAGCACTACTCAAGAGGCACATCGCTTACGCAACGCAGCAGTCTGTCTGGAGCCTTCCTGTACTGAGCCTTGGCCTTTTGAGGGCTGTCCTGGGGGCTTCTGGGTGACCTACAGCTTAGCAAGGGCTAACCACTCATACAGCATTGCTGGCAAGCACATACCAGGGTTGGAAGCCATGAATTCTCTGGAACAGAGTGTTCAGAGTAGAGGTATTCAGACTGCCAGCTAGGCTGGCCCCACTGTAGCAGCTGTTACGACTCCCTGCAGAGCCATGAGGTGAACTCAGCTTCTCTCCGGCTCCCAGCACACACCTGTAATCCCTTGCCTGCAAAAACCTGGCAGAGCATGCCTCAGATTACAGTCCTGACCTTCTCATGGAAACCTGCTCACCTACTCCAATCCCAACTTGCTAAGAGGCCCTGGTCTCTGACTTTCATCTTTCCTCCCTGTCTCTGCCCTGCTCATCTCTCTTGGGAATAATGGTGGCTTGTGCACTTGACTTTGCTTCCTCCAAGTCCTCCTGCTGTTGCCAGAGCACTCTTGGGCTTAAAGTTCAGCTCCGTCATTATACCCAGAACACACACGCACACAGCTTTTCCTAGGTTTCTTGCGTCTTTACAGTGTGGCAAAGGTGCTTTGTAAAGTCCTCTGGGGGATACACAGATACATCCCTGCCCTTCAGGAGACGGAGTTCAGTTAACATAAAAAATGCACACGCGTAACATCCATTCCAACGTAAGGCAGCAGTGCCTGCCAATTGCCCAAAAAGTGTTAGGGACAAGAAGTCCTAGAGACTTCAGCAGAGGGACAGCGACATGGCTGGGTGGTCAGGGAAGGATCCATGGGCAACTTTGTCTTGACCTAGGTTTTTAAGAATGTGCCAGAGTTGGATCTGAGTGTATTTCAGAAACCAAGGGAAGGGGCTTCCCTGGTGGCACAGTGGTTGAGAGTCCTCCTGCCAAATAGGGGACACGGGTTCGTGACCCAGTCCGGGAAGATCCCACATGCCGTGGAGCGGCTGGGCCCGTGAGCCATGGCCGCTGAGCCGGCACGTCCGGAGCCTGTGCTCCACAACGGGAGAGGCCACAACAGTGAGAGGTCCACATACTGCAAAAAAAAAAAAAAAAAAAAAAGAAAGAAACCAAGGGAAGAATGGCAGGAGCAGAGTGATGAGGAGGGAATAGGGCAGAAGGACCAGGCTGAGGAGTAGCAGAGGCATGTGGAGTTCATCAGGTAGGGGCAAAAAGATTTAGGAGATAAAGGCAAAGAGACCCCTACAACCCAAAAACAAGTAACCCAATTAAAAAAATGGATGAAAGACTTGAATAGACATTTATGCAAAGAAGACCAAAAAATGACCAAAAAGTATATGAAAAGATGCTCAACATCATTAAATAATCAGAGAAATGCAAGTTAACACCTCCATGAGACATCACCTCACACCTGTTAAGACAGCCATATTTTTAAAAAACAGAAAACAATAAATGTTGGTGAGGATGTGGAGAAATTGGAACATTTGTGCATTGTTGCTGGGAATATAAAAAGATGCAGCTGCCGTAGAAAACAGTATGGAGATTCCTCAAAAAACTAAAAATAGATCTCCCATATGATCCAGCAATCACGTCTCTGAGTATTCACCCAAAAGAACTGAAGTCAGGGTATTGAAGAGATCCTTGTACTCCCATGTTCACTACAGCATTATTCACAATAGCCAAGAGTTGTTAATAACCTAAATGTCCATCAACAGATAACTGGATAGACAAAATGTGGTACATACAATGCAATATTATTCAACCATGCAAAAAAAGGAAAATCTGTCATACGCTACAACGTAGAAGTACCTTGAGGACATTAGGTGAAGCAAACTAAGCCAGTTGCAGAAGGACAAATACTGCATGATTCCACTTACAGAAGGTATCGAAAGGAGCCAAACTCATAGAAGCAGAAAGTAAAATGGTGGTTGCCAGGGGCTGGGGGAAGAAGTAAATGAAGAGTTAAATCTACTGTACAACATTAACAAGCCTGTACCATATATTTTAAAATCTGTTAAGAGGGTGGATCTCATGTTATGTGTTATTTACCATAATTTTTTTTTAAGGCAAAGGTAACAAAAGGACAGCCAGGAAAATTTCCATCAGAGTCAACACACGAGAAAAAGAAGGTAGAACTTCAGAGCATTCACCTGTGGGCAGTTGGCAGACGAGAATGAAGGAAGGAAACAGAAAGCTAAGAAAACAATGTTCTCAAATCCCTCGCGTTAGAATTAATGCTGCCGCCTCTATTCCTGCTCCTCTCTGTACTCCGATTATAGCTCTCCCGGAAGTCTACCTTGTACTACAGCTGTTTGTATATGTCTCTGGCTGCCCTACCAGATCGAAAATTTCCTTGAGGACCATAATTTTTTCCAAGTCATCCTCCATGCTTGAATTTTAATAGAATTCTAGGCCAACCTGAAAGATGAGTATATATATATATATAAATGATTTTCTTTTATGTGGACCATTTTAAAGTCTTTATTGAATTTGTTACAATACTGCTTCTGTTTTATGTTTTTTTTGGTTTTTTGGCCATGAGGCATGTGGGATCTTAGCTCCCCAACCAGGGAGTAAGGTGAGGACAAGACAATATCATTAGATTCAGCAACAAGGGAATCAGCAGGGCAAGGATACTTTAAGTGGGGAGATGGGGACAGATGCTGAGCTGCAGAATCTTCACTGACCAAAAAAAAATGAGGAAAGAGGCTTCTACAAAGGCCTTTATTTATTCTTGAGACTGAAAGTCTGTGCTAGGCACTGAGGATTCAGTTCACCTTCACAAAACATTCTTTTTAACTCTGGCCAAGGAGGCAGCAGCTGGGCCACAGACACCTCTTAGGATGCTCTGAATTCAGACTCCCCATCCTGGGTTCTGCAGAAGAATATAATCAGCTCAGCCAGTGGACTATCTTTGCCCTAATACTAAAGAGAAGGCTGAAAACAGTCAGTGTGAGAGCCCAGCAGTTAAACAGAGCTTTCTAACCCTACTTTCAACATGTCCTGTGCAGAGCCTTCTATTTCTTTCTCCTCTCTCTTCTTTCTAAGTCGGGTGTCATGGCCATGTCTCCCACAAAGTCCTCCTCAAGAACTTCATTACTCAGGGACTCCTTCTCCAGGCACCTCTCTGCACTATTGCCAGAGTCCTCAGCTCCACTTGTGATTCCGAAGGTGCCATTTCTCCCAGAAGTCCAACTACTCACCCCACCTCCAGGCACTGCCGGTCCCAATCCATCCTAAAACGTGGCCTTCATCATGACTCCCCATGCCCCAGAACTTTTAGTCACTAACGATCTCTTAAAGATAACATCAAACTGGGTATGCGGAGCCCACTACACTCTCACCCCAGTCACCTCTCCAACAGTACCTCCCGTTCAGTTATACTTGGGAGATCCTAGTTAAATGGATGGACTCGTTATCCCACAAGGCCACCCCCCAACTTCCCGCTTTTGCTCTTGTGACGCTATTTTCCATGCCTGTAAGATCCTTCTAATCTTTTTATTAATTTGTCTAATCACAACAGTCCTAACAAACCTCAGTGAAACCTCCATCTAGTCCTCCCTGCCCATGCAGTTCAGTGTGACCAGCTCTTATCCTACACTGCGAGGTGCCCATGGTCCATTAAGTAGGATGAATCCTTTCCCCTACCTCTGGGAGCAGAATTGTTGTGCTTCCCCAGAGAGATGCTGAGCTCAGTTATATTTACTATGAAGGGAAGAATGAAAGTAAAAGACAGAATGAGATGTCTTGTGACCATATTTATCTTAGTTCCCTGACTATATTCAAGAAGTTACCAATCCCAGGGCTTCCCTGGTGGCACAGTGGTTAAGAATCCGCCTGCCAGTGCAGGGGACACGGGTTCAAGCCCTGGTCTGGGAAGATCCCACATGCCGTGGAGCAACTAAGCCCGTACGCCACAACTACTGAGCCTGCGCTCTAGAGCCCAAGTGCCACAACTACTGAGCCCATGTGCTGCAACTACTGAAGCCCATGCACGTAGAGCTCATGCTCCGCAACAAGAGAAGCCACCGCAATGAGAAGACCACGCACCACAAAAAAGAGTAGCCACCACTCACCGCAACTAGAGAAAGACTGCGTGTAGCAACGAAGACCCAGTGCACCAAAAAATAAATAAAGTAAGTAAATTTATTAAAAAATAATGTTACCAATCCCACTACTGGGCATATACCCTGAGAAAAGCATAATTCAAAAAGATATGTGTACCACAATGTTCACTGCAGCACTATTTACAATAGCCAGGACGTGGAAGCAACCTAAATGTCCAGCGACAGATGAATGGATAAGGAAGATGTGGCACATATATTCAATGGAATATTACTCATCCATAAAAAGAAACGAAACTGAGTTACTTGTAGTGAGGTAGACGGACCTGAAGTCTGTCATACAGAGTGAAGTAAGTCAGAAAGAGAAAAACAAATAACATACGCTAATGTATGTATATGGAATCTAAAAAAATGGTACTGATGAACCTAGTGGCAGGGCAAGAGTAAAGATGCAGACGTAGAGGACGGACTTGAGGACACAGGAGGGGAAGGGGAAGCTGGGACGAAGTGAGAGAATAGCGTTGACATATATACACTACCAAATGTAAAACAGATAGTTAGTGGGAAGCTGCTGCATAGCACAGGGAGATCAGCTTGATGCTCTGGGACGACCTAGACGGGTGGGATAGGGAGGGCAGGAGGGAGGTGCAAGAGGGAGGGGATAAGGGGATATATGTATACATATAGCTGATTCACTTTGTTGTACAGCAGAAACTGACACAACACTGTAAAGCAATTATACTCCAATAAAGATGTTAAAGAAAAAAGAACAAATAGATTATATGAAGGCAGAGCAGGAGCAATAATCTATAAAAATACTAACTGAGCTTAATGCAAAAATGCAAGAAGAGAGCACTTCAATAAAATATCCTTGCATGAAAAAAAAAAAAAGAAGTTACCTGTTCAGACCATCCTACGCAGCATCTAACTCTCATCCAAAATCCAGCTTCTGGAAGAGGAGAAGAAAGCAGAGAAGCTAACACTTGTTAAGTCTACAATTTGTCAGACACTATTCTATGCCCCAGGGATAGAAGGATGAATTAAATCAGTTGCTCAGTACATCTACCTGGTGAGGCAGGAGGGCAAGGATTACTACTCTCCCCTGAAACTTCACAGGTGAAGAAACATACACAGTGCTCAGAGAGGTCAAATTGCTCCTTAAAGGCATTCAGCTTATAAGAAATGAAGCTGCGGGCCGGCTGCCCAGGTGGATCACGATTTGACAGCACACAGTGCTCCTACTGCCAAAAGTACAAGTGGCCTTAGGCAAAGGCACAGAGGAAACATGACCAGGGGAAGCGCCTTAGAGACAGTGGAGCAGAGGGGTGGCGTGTGCAGACTTGGAGACAGCCTACCTGGGTCTGAATCCCAGCACTACCACTTATTAGCTATGAAACATCAGTCAAAATTGCCTTCACCTAAAATGGATAAGCATACTATGCTGTAAAGAGTCTCTAAGCTATTAATACCAAATGTCAACTTAATCAATTGCTGCATGCATACTCCTTAGGCCATGTAGAGACACAGGCGCTTCCATTAAACAGGCTGCTCAAACATAAAGAAGCTGAAACCCTAAAATAAAATACAGAATCAATAATTCTTAATAGCTCTTATGGTAGAACTCTCAAAAATCAATACCACATGCTTTGAATTCATTAATGCCTGCCTCGGAAAGAACAGATTGAAGCACGACCCCCTTGAATCACTTGATAAATGGAAAATTTATAAATGGAATATTTCCTGCCATATCAATAAACAAAGGATGTCACAGTCACCAATGATTGCAGCCCTCCAGCGTGAGCTGGTGAGCCAGGGCTGAAAAGAATACTTGCCATCTAGCAGCCATCAGACTGCAGCCACTCCCTGCGGTGAGCCCTGAGGAAACTCGGGATGTGAAAATACAGGATACAGCCCCCAGATAGCTGAGGTGCACATCAAAGGAATGATTTCAGTGAGCCCAGACTCTTGCATCTTCCCATACATAGAAAAGTGCTAATTTTCTTAACTTCAGATATCTGGTTTTCTTTGTTTAACAATAATCTTTTGACATTCCCGACTACCTGCCCTTTGTTGAAAAATTCCTATATATCCTGGCTCCTCCCTTGCCCCCTCGGAGCAGTTTCTAAGAGCTATCTGAGATGCTGCCTCCTGGGCTGCAGTCCTCATTTTGCCCCAAATACAACCTAACTCGCAACTCTCACATTGTGCATTTTGTTTTAAGTCAACACTCTCTTCATTGTAAAACAGTGGAGAGCATACAAGCTAGTAAACAAAACCATTTATGTGCTCATAGTCATAAAATATACTCAAGTTCTGATTATATATAAAAATTGGGTTTTCAAAAAATGTCTTTCCCTGCAAATCCATAATGCTCTTAAAGAGTATTCAACGAAACCACCTAACGCAGACAGCTATTTTTAAAAATCTCATTGTAAATGCACCTCCACTCTTTCTGCTATGTTTGGTCACAATGTATTCTGCCCACTTGGGAATCTCCATATAGAATCAAACGCACTATAGTAAAAACCATCTATTAAAGACACGATTATCATATGATTGATATTTCTGTGTTGTTATTATAAGATCCTTTCTTTTAGCACAGGTCCTAACTAACATTCATGTCAAAATACAGGAACTGTATTTGTCACAAGAGCACTGGGACAAGCACCCAACACCATGTGAGGCATCCGTTCCCCTAGGATCCCCAGGTATGACAGGTCACTCCACTAATCAGCTAATGAGGTATTCAGAATGTAAGACAATCTCTGTGTGTCTTATATTTAAAATCTAAGTGTTTCCAAGTTCAAGCTTGTAAACCCTGCAAACACTGATTATGTGTTTAAATGAAGGAAGTAGGAGATGATAGAAATTTAGATTCTTCTAGGTAAAGCTGAGAGCAAAGAATTAAGAAACATGAATAGTATTTGGTGACTTAGCTGCTGAGTATCTTACCAAAAACATCCTCCTCCTCCTCCTAACCCAGGGAGCCCTGAAAAATATCGAGGACAACAGGACAGAATTTGAGCTAAGATGGATTATAAAGACCGATCACTCTTTTACCTATAATAAATATTGGTAAACCCCTATAAGAATATCTCAGGAAGGATCCGAAAAAAAAACAGTAACAGTGGTTGGCTCTGGAGAAAGGAATCAGGGAACAGGACGACTTACGTGGGTGGGAAGGACACTTTACACTTTCACTCTATCCTTTGGACAGTTTGTATTTTTTAACATGTGCCTATATAACCAAATTCTGCTAAAACCTTTTAAAACATGAGCCTTCTAGTGTTTCAAGGACAAGAGCCTTGGAGGTTATATAGCACAGCAATTGAGTGTGCCGGCTTCTAGAGAGACTGCCTGGGTTTGAATCCCCTAACTACCACTTACTAGCTAAGAAACATTAATCAAGTTACTTACTCTCTCATAATTCTCAGTTTCTTCTCCTTAAGACGGAAATAATACTACTACCTCCTTTGATAGAGTGACTAAATAAATAAATAAAGGCAGGTATATAAAAGCTCTAGTAAATGTTCAATAAGTGTTAGCTGTTATTATACTTAGGGTATGCATAATACTTATTCTCTTTCTGTGAACTCTGAAAGTTAGCTCTTGTTGAATAATCAAAACAGTCCCAGCACTAATACTCCAACAGTTACGGTACGTAGATTTCCAATTAGCCCAAACCACCTGTAATGGTGGGTAGACTCTCTACTGCCAACTGTGTGCAGGCCAGAGATATCCACAAGTGAGTGCCCGAGCCTTGAGCAAAGCAGGGGGCCACGTGGACTCTCTGAAACACGAAGTCTCTGAAATAGATGTCATGGAAAGGATCCCGCCTGTTACAAATGGCCTTTCCCTTTACAGAGATCCTTTGAAAAGAAGCTGTTGGGACTTCCCTGGTGGCGCAGTGGTTAGGAATCTGCCTGCCAATGCAGGGGACACGGGTTCCAGCCCTGGTCCGGGAAGATCCCACATGTCGCGGAGCAACTAAGCTCGTGCGCCACAACTACTGAGCCTGCGCTCTAGAGTTCATCTGCCACAACTACTGAGCCCACATGCTGCAACTACTGAAGCCCATGCGCCTAGAGCCCATGCTGCGCAACAAGAGAAGCCACCACAAAGAGAAGCCCACGCTCTGCAACGAAGAGTAGCCCCCGTTCACCGCAACCAGTGAAAGCCCTCACGCAGCAACAAAGACCCAATGCAGCCAAAAATAAATAAATGTATTTATTTTTTTAAAAGTTAGTTATGGGGCTTCCCTGGTGGCGCAGTGGTTGAGAGTCCGCCTGCCGATGCAGGGGACACGGGTTCGTGCCCCCGTCCGCAAGTATCCCACATGCCGCGGAGCGGCCGGGCCCGTGAGCCATGGCCGCTGAGCCTGCGCGTCCGGAGCCTGTGCTCCGCAACGGGAGAGGCCACAACAGTGAGAGGCCCGCGTCCCGCAGAAAAAAAAAAAAGTTAGTTATTTCCTTAAGTGCTTTTTATTCTATCATAAGGCTAGCAAGATATATAGGAAATAACTCTAAAATTATGTCAATAGGAAATGATAATTTGATACACATTATTTTCTAAATCATCACCATCACCATAAACAACTACAACTGTCTCCTATATGAGAGAGCAAGTTAGACGCTAAAGACCAAAAAAGTGAAAGTGAAGGTCCCAATACTTTACTATAGGGGCTGGAAAACTATGACCTATGGGCCAAATCTGGCCTGCTGCCTACTTTTGTAAATAAAGTTTCAATGGAACACAGACATGCTCTGCTTTCACACTAAAAAAGCAGAGCTGAATGGTTGCAACAGACATTGTTTGGCACATAAAGCCCCAAATATTTACTATCTGGCCCTTTACAGAAAAAGTTTGCAAAACCCTTATTTGGAGCATCTACCATAGGTTAAAAAAGAAAAGAAAACAAAACAAAACTATATTTCAGCTTATCCTACCTTCGCAGATATCGACCAAATAAATCTTACTGGAAAAAAAGAATTAAACTGTCTTTATTGCAGATATGCAAAAATGCTTTGCAGAAAATAGATCAACAGCAGCAGTAGCTTTATCCAAATGGCATTTTCTATATGTTTACTTTGGCTCTGAGTTTGGGATACTTTCACCGTTGTTCATAATCAGATGGACCTTAAAAAGTTCAACAAAACTGAGAAGAAATTATAGAACTTCCTACGATTTTTCACTAACCTCAGGCAACGTCTGGTTGTCTGATTTTTCTCATCTGTAAAATGGATAGATGGAAACCTTCAATTTCCCAGATCTCTTTAGATTCAAAGCTTAGTGATTCTGAGAATTTTAAGGACAATTCCCTGTATATCTGTGTGACACAATCAATAAATAAATTAAGCCAGTCACAAAAAAGCAAATGCTAAATGATTCCACTTATATGAGGTATCTAAAATAGTCAAATTCACAGAAACAGAAAGCAGAACGGGGGTTACCAGGGACAGGTGGGAGGGGGAAAGGGGGATTGTTTAATGGACACAGTTTCAGTTTTGCAAGATGAAAAGGTTCTGGAGATCTGTTTTACAACAATGTGAATATACTTAACACTACTGAACTTATACACTTAAAGATGGTTAAGAGGAAAACAAAGGAAAGATCAGCGGCTTCAGAGAACCAGGCAGAGTCTTCAGGAAAATCAGAACTCCACTGGCAGGTGGGGAAATCATGGAGAACAAGCAGGCAGTATCTTCAAGATTACAGACAGGGGAGAATGCAAATAGATCTTTTCTGCCACTTAAAAAAACTCGACATAGAATATTCCTAGTTAAGCGGTTTCGTTCCTTATAAAATTTATTACAAAACTGCCCGCTCTTCCTACACACTACCAACGATATGTCAGAAGGGACTCCTGAGAGGGCCCTTGTCAGCCAGATCTCTGGGCTGCAAACAAGACCCAGGACTCTGGACACCACAGTTCTAGCCCTCCCTAGCCATAGAAAATTGGATTTCCTTCGAAGCTTTTAAAAATCTTTAGAAAGGGTAAGACAAATACGTTCCTTTGTAGTCAA
Source organism: Grampus griseus (assembly GCF_964374135.1). Lineage (NCBI taxonomy): Eukaryota > Metazoa > Chordata > Mammalia > Artiodactyla > Delphinidae > Grampus > Grampus griseus. The sequence goes on along the minus strand of NC_139018.1, from coordinate 144,229,945 downwards.
GAAACTGTTCTGTATTTTGATAGTTGTAGTGGTTACACAAATCTATACATGTGACAAAACTGCATAGAAATATGCACACACATACATATAATGAGTAGATGTTGAAACCTGAATAAGGTTGGTAGATGGTACAAAGTCAATGTCCCATTTTCGACCTTGTACTACACTTGTGTAAGAGATTATTATCAAGGGAAAATGGGTGAAGGCTACTTAGGACCTCTCTGTACTATTTTTTTCAACTTATTATTTCAAAACAATAAACCTTTAGGAAAGCATCACATACTGTGACTTCCACCTCAGAAAGTCTAAAACCATGATACAACCACTATGGAGAACAGTATGGAGGTTCCTTAAAAAACTAAAAATAGAACTACCATATGATCCAGCAATCCCACTCCTGGGCATGTATCCGGAGAAAACCATAATCCGAAGAGATAAATGCACCCAATGTTCAATGCAGCACTATTTACACTAGCCAAGACATGGAAGCAACCTAAGTGTCCATTGACAGATGAATGCATAAAGAAGATGTGGTACTTACATACAATGGAATATTACTCAGCCATGAAAAAGAATGAAATAATGCCATCTGCAGCAACATGGATAGACCTAGAGATTATTATACTAAGTGAAGTAAGTCAGAGAGAGAAAGACAAATATCATATGATTATCTCTCATATGTGATATCTAATTTTTTTAAATGATACAAATGAATTTATTTACAAAACAGAAACAGACTTACAGATATCAAAAACACACTTATGGTTACCACAGGGGAAACGTTGGAGGGGAAGGGATAAATCAGAAGCTTGGAATGAACACACACACTACTATATCTGACAGATAATCAACAAAGACCTACTGTATGGCACAGGAAACTCTACTCAATATTCTGCGATACCCTATATGAGAAAAGAATCTAAAAAAGAATGAATATATGTATACGTATAACTGAATCACTTTGCTGTACACCTGAAACTAACACAACATTGTAAATCAACTATACTCCAATAAAATTTTTTAAAAAAAGTCTAAAGCCAAACCAGCCCAAACCTACCCTCAATCTTACCTTCGTTTCATTGACCTTAAACTCTAAACATAATCACCTTTTCACCAGGTGTCCTGATAGATTCACTTTCTAGCCTTCACAGGCTTGTCCCATGTTTCGAGTCTCTGTACTTTGTGGAAGTCCCACCCCATCTTTAAGATTCAGTCCATGGGTACTTCCTTCACCTTCACACCAATCCACACGGGCTCTCACTCCTCCAAAATCAGGTGAGCGCTGATGTCAGAGGGGTAGGTACTTAGCATATGTACCCTGGAAGCTTCCACCTCTGTGATGAAGATTAAATGGCCTATATTTTTTCTATAAGCAGATATTGATAGGGAAGAGTCAGCTGATTAAAGGAAGGCTATTTCTCTGAAACTGTCACTTTGCCTACTTCATAACTTTGTCTAAAGCTGCCCTTAAGTGTTACCCGGGTTTCTTTACCCTGAATTCTCATAAGACAGAATAAAAAAACATTTTTCTATTACTTGCTGTATTTACTGGAAAAGATTATAGATTCTTGGATAATACTTTCTGACACAGGGGGTACTGAATGATTTATATCATTTCTCTTAAACATAACCAATAGGCTGTGCAGAGAGTGGGCAGGGAGTTGTTCCATTGGCCGTATACAAGTTCTGATGTTATATCTACAGTATGAAGAACAGGACATTCTATCAAAGGTCACTTTCACATCCAATAATTCTACATTCAGGTAACAAAAGCCAACTGTTTTCTGTTCATTTCACCCAATTATTATTATAATCTAAGAATCTAACATCTTGTTCATAAAAATTTTTTAATATTTACCTACCCAAACAAATGGAAGAGCATCTGCTTCCCTTTCTCCCAAATACAGCTTCTATACTGGACTCTACACGTTTTCTTCTCTGTGGTTTTGGTGACTATCTTTTACCAGTCTTTCAGAGAGAGGGTGTTTCAGAAACAGGAACACCTGAGTTTCAGCCTCACTCTGTGTGACTGTGTGACCTTGGACAGGTCATTTCCCATCTACTACACCTGGTTCTTTCTTCTGCAAAATCAAAGGACAGACTTAGATGATCTCCAAAATCTCTTCCAGTTCAAATAATCCCCAGTATGCTAATTAAATGACTAAAGAATATATAAATGTGGGAGACTGGAGACAAAACCTCCACCTCAGACTAATAAATTTATAAAACACTGACATCTGCTGGAAATTGGTGAAACTACTCAGCCCATCCAAAACATAGCAGCCTTTAAAAACCTAGTCTTAGATACCTCACTTTGAAAACATGTTATCAAAGATGCAAGTTTCTTATGAAATTAAGTTTTCTAAAATTTCATTTTATAGAACTTAAAATTTTGAAGGAAATAACTTTAAAATTACTTCAGAGACTTCTGGAACCAGAAGTCTGGTTCAAATAGAACCATTTGGAAATTTGAGCCTATGTTCCTAAGCCTTCCTATATGACAAAAATAACCAACTTGAAAATATAATGGAGGAGGAGCTTCAAGTTGGCGGAACAGTAAGACGTGGAGATCACCTTCCTCCCCACAAATACATCAGAAATACATCTACATGTGGAACAACCCCTGCAGAACACCTACTGAGTGCTGGCAGAAGAACTCAGACTTCCCAAAAGGTCTTTTTAAAAAGTTTCATCATGGGGGGCCCTGAACCAAGATGGCGGAGTAAAAGGACGTGCTCTCACTCCCTCTTGCAAGAACACCAGAATCACAACTAGCTGCTGGACAATCATCAACAGGAAGACACTGGAACTCACCAAAAAAGATACCCCACATCCAAAGACAAAAGAGAAGCCACAGTGAGACGGTAGGAGGGGCACAATCACAGTAAAATCATATCCCATAACTGCTGGGTGGGTGACTCACAGACTGGAGAACACTTATACCAGAGAAGTCCACCCACTGGAGTGAAGGTTCTGAGCCCCGCGTCAGGCTTCCCAACCTGGGGATCCGGCAATGGGAGGAGGAATTCCTAGAGAAACAGACTTTGAAGGCTAGTGGGATTTGATTGCAGGACTTCGACAGGACTAGGGGAAACAGAGACTCCACTCTTCAAGGGCACACACAAAGTAGTCTGTGCACACCGGGACCCAGGGGAAGGAGCATTGACCCCATAAGAGACTGAACCAGACCTACCTGCTAGTGTTGGAGGATCTCCTGCAGAGGTGGGGGGTGGCTGTGGCTCACCATGGGGACAAGGACACTGGCAGCAGAAGTTCTGGGAAGTACTCCTTGGCGTGAGCCCTCCCAGAGTCCACCATTAGCCCCACCAAAGAGCCTGGTTAGGCTCCAGGGTTGGGTTGCCTCAGGCCAAACAACCAACAGGGATGGAAACCAGCCCCACCCATCAGTAGTCAAGCAGATTGAAGTTTTACTGAGCTCCGCCCACCAGAGCAACAGTCAGCTCTACAGACCACCAGTCCCTCCCATCAGGGAACTTGCACAAGCCTCTTAGATAGCCTCATCCACCAGAGGGCAGAGAGCAGAAGCAAGACGAACTACAATCCTGCAGCCTGTGGAACAAAAACCACATTCACAGAAAGATAGACAAAATGAAAAGGCAGAGGGCTATGTACCAGATGAAGGAACAAGATAAAACCCCAGAAAAACAGCTAAATGAAGTGGAGATAGGCAACCTTCCAGAAAAACAATTCAGAAAATTCATAGTGAAGATGATCCAGGACCTCGGAAAAAGAATGGAGGCAAAGATCGAGAAGATGCAAGAAATGTTTAACAAAGACCTGGAAGAATTAAAGAACAAACAAAGAGAGATGAACAATACAATAACTGAAATGAAAACTACATGAGAAGGAATCAATAGCAGAATAACTGAGGCAGGAGAACAGATAAGTGACCAGGAAGACAGAATGGTGGAATTCATTGCTGCAGAACAGAATAAAGATAAAAGTATGAAAAGAAATGAAGACAGCCTAAGAGACCTCTGGGACAACATTAAATGCAACAACATTCACGTTATAGGGGTCCCAGAAGGAGAAGAGAGAGAGAAAGGACCAAGGAAATATTTGAAGAGATTATAGTAGAAAACTTTCCTAACATGGGAAAGGAAATAGCTACGCAAGTCCAGAAAGTGCAGAGAGTCCCATACAGGATAAACCCAAGGAGAAACACACCGAGACACACAGTAATCAAATCGGCAAAAATTAAAGACAAAGAAAAATTATTGAAAGCAGCAAGGGAAAAATGACAAATAACATACAAGCGAACTCCCATAAGGTTAACAGCTGATTTCTCAGCAGAAACTCTACAAGCCAGAAGGGAGTGGCATGATATACTTAAAGTGATGAAAGAGAAGAACGTACAACCAAGATTACTCTATCCGGCAAGGATCTCATTCAGATTTGATGGAGAAATCAAAAGCTTTACAGACAAGCAAAAGCTAAGAGAATTCAGCACCACCAAACCAGCTCTACAACGAATGCTAAAGGAACTCCTCTAAGTGGGAAACACAAGAGAAGAAAAGGACCTACAAAAACAAACCAAAACAATTAAGAAAATGGTCATAGGAACATACATATTGATAATTACCTTAAACGTGAATGGATTAAATGCTCCAACCAAAAGACACAGGCTTGCTGAATGGAAACAAAAACAAGACCCATATATATGCTGTCTACAAGAGACCCACTTCAGACCTAGGGACACATACACACTGAAAGTGAGGGGATGGAAAAAAATATTCCATGCAAATGGAAATCAAAAGAAAGCTGGAATAGCAATACTCATATCAGGTAAAATAGACTTTAAAATAAAGAATGTTACAAGAGTCAAGGAAGGACACTACAAAATGATCAAGGGATCAATCCAAGAAGAAGATATAACAATTATAAATATATATCCACCCAACATAGGAGCACCTCAATACATAAGGCAACTGCTAACAGCTATAAAAGACAAAATTGATAGTAACACAATAATAGTGGGGGGCTTTAACACCTCACTTACACCAATGGACAGATCATCCAAAATGAAAATAAATAAGGAAACACAAGCTTTAAATGACACAACAGACCAGATAGATGTAATTGATATTTACAGGACATTCCATCCAAAAACAGCAGATTACACTTTCTTCTCAAGTGCACATGGAACATTCTCCAGGATAGATCACATCTTGGGTGACAAGTCAATCCTCAGTAAATTTAAGAAAATTGAAATCATATCAGTCATCTTTTCTGACCACAATGCTATGAAATTAGAAATCAATTACAGTACGGGAGAGAAAAACATAAAAAGCACAAACACATGGAGGATAAACAATACATTACTAAATAACCAAGAGATCACTGAAGAAATCAAAGAGGAAATCAAAAAATACCTAGAGACAAATGACAATGAAAACATGATGATCCAAAACCTATGGGATGCAGCAAAAGCAGTTCTAAGAGGGAAGTTTATAGCTATACAAGTCTACCTCAAGAAACAAGAAAAATCTCTAATCAACAATCTAACCTTACACCTAAAGGAACTAGAGAAAGAAGAACAAACAAATCCCAAAGTTAGTAGAAGGAAAGAAATCATAAAGATCAGAGCAGAAATAAATGATATAGAAACAAAGAAAACAATAGCAAAGATAAATAAAACTAAAAGCTGGTTCTTTGAGAAGATAAACAAAATTGATAAACCATTAGCCAGACTCATGAAGAAAAAGAGGGAGAGGACGCAAATCAATAAAATTAGAAATGAAAAAAGTTACAACAGACACCGCAGAAATACAAAGCATCCCAAGAGACTACTACAAGCAACTCTATGCCAATAAAATGGACAAATTCTTAGAAAGGTATAACCTTCCAAGACTGAACCAGGAAGAAATAGAAAATATGAACAGACTAGTCACAAGTAATGAAATTGAAACTGTGATTAAAAATCTTCCAGCAAACAAAAGTCCAGGACCAGATGGCTTCACAGGTGAATTCTATCATACATTTAGAGAAGAGCTAAAACCATCCTTCTCAAACTGTTCCAAAAAGTTGCAGAGGAAGAAACACTCCCAAACTCATTCTGTGAGGCCACCATCACCCTGATACCAAAACCAGACAAAGATACTACAAAAAAATTATAGACCAATATCACTGATAAATATAGATGCAAAAATTCTCAACAAAATACTAGCAAACAGAATCCAACAACACATTAAAAGGATCATACACCATGATCAAGTGGGATTTATCCCAGGGATGCAAGGATTCTTCAAAATACGCAAATCAATGTGATACACCATATTAACAAATTGAAGAATAAAAACCATATGATCATCTCAATAGATGCAGAAAAAGCTTTTGACAAAATTCAACACCCATTTATGATAAAAACTCTCCAGAAAGTGGGCATAGAAGGAACCTACCTCAACATAATAAAGGCCATATACGACAAACCCAAAGCAAACATCATTCTCAACGGTGAAAAGCCGAAAGCATTTCCTCTAAGATCAGGAACAAGACAAGGATGTCCACTCTCACCACTATTATTCAACATAGTTTTGGAAGTCCTAGCCATGGCAATCAGAGAAGAAAAAGAAATAAAAGGAATACAAATTGGAAAAGAATAAGTAAAACTGTCACTGTTTGCAGAGGACATGATACTATACATAGAGAATCCTAAAGATGCCACCAGAAAACTACTAGGGCTAATCAATGAATTTGGTAAAGTTGCAGGATACAAAATTAATGCACAGAAATCTCTTGCATTCCTATACACTAATGATGAAAAATCTGAAAGAGAAATTAAGGAAACACTCCCATTTACCATTGCAACAAAAAGAATAAAATACCTAGGAATAAACCTACCTAGGGAGACAAAAGACCTGTATGCAGAAAACTATAAGACACTGATGAAAGAAATTAAAGATGATACCAACAGATGGAGAGATATACCATGCTCTTGGATTGGAAGAATCAACATTGTGAAAATGACTCTACTACCCAAAGCAATCTACAGATTCAATGCAATCCCTATCAAATTACCAATGGCATTTTTTACAGAACTAGAACAAAAAATCCTAAAATTTGTCGGAGACACAAAATACACTAAATAGCCAAAGCAGTCTTTAGGGAAAAAAACGGAGTTGGAGGAATCAGACTCCCTGACTTCAGACTATACTACAAAGCTACAGTAATCAAGACAATATGGTACTGGCACAAAAACAGAAACATAGATCAATGGAACAAGATAGAAAGCCCAGAGATAAACCCACGCACCTCTGGTCAACTAATCTACGACAAAGGAGGCTAGGATATACAATGGAGAAAAGACAGTCTCTTCAATTAGTGGTGCTGGGAAAACTGGACAGCTACATGTAAAAGAATGAAATCAGAACACTCCCTAACACCACACACAAAAATAAATTCAAAAATGGATTAAAGACCTAAATGTAAGACCAGACACTCTAAAACTCTTAGAGGAAAACACAGGAAGAACACTCTTTGACATAAATCACAGCAAGATCTTTTTTGATCCACCTCCTAGAGTAATGGAAATAAAAACAAAAATAAACAAATGGGACCTAGTGAAACTTCAGAGCTTTTGCACAGCAAAGGAAACCATAAACAAGATGAAAAGACAACCCTCAGAATGGGAGAAAATATTTGCAAACGAATCAACGGACAAAAGATTAAGCTCCAAAATATATAAACAGCTCATGCAGCTCAATATTAAAAAAAAAAACAACACAATCCAAAAATGGGCAGAAGATCTATATAGACATTTCTCCACAGAAAACATACAGATGGCCAAGAAGCACATGAAAAGCTGATCAACATCACTAATTATTAGAGAACTGGAAATCAAAACTACAATGAGGTATCACCTCACACCAGTTAGAATGGGCATCATCAGAAAATCTATAAACAACAAATGCTGGAGAGCGTGCGGAGAAAAGGGAACCCTCTTGCACTTCTGGTGGGAATGTAAATTGATACAGGCACTATGGAGAACAGTATGGAGGTTCCTTAAAAAACTAAAAGTAGAATTACCATATGACCCAGCAATCCCACTCCTGGGCATATACCCAGAGAAAACCATAATTCAAAAAGACACATGCACCCCAATGTTCACTGCAGCACTATTTACAATAGCCAGGGCATGGAAGCAACCTAAATGCCCATTGACAGATGAATGGATAAAGAAGATGTGGTACATATATACAATGGAATATTACGCAGCCATAAAAAGGAACGAAATTGGGTCATTTGTAGAGACGTGGATGGATCTAGAGACTGTCATACAGAGTGAAGTAAGTCAGAAAGAGAAAAGCAAATATTGTATATTAACGCATATATGTGGAACGTAGAAAAATAGTACAGATGAACTGGTTTGCAGGGCAGAAATTGAGCACAGATGTAGAGAACATTCATATGGACACCAATGGGGGAAAGCGGCAGGGGGGTGGGGGTGGTGGTGTGATGAATTGAGTGATTGGTATTGACATGTATACATTGATGTGTATATAATTGATGACTAATAAGAACCTGCTGTATAAAAAAATAAATAAAATTCAAAAATTAAAAAAAATACAGCTTCCCTGGTGGCGCAGTGGTTGAGAGTCCACCTGCCAATGCAGGGGACACGGGTTCGTGCCCTGGTCTGGGAAGATCCCACATGCTGCAGAGCGGCTGGGTCCATGAGCCATGGCCGCTGAGCCTGCGTGTCCAGAGCCTGCGGGAGAGGCCACACCAGTGAGAGGCCCGTGCACCGCAAAAAAATAAATAAATTTAAAAAAATAAAAAATATATATAATGGAAAAAAATTCCATTCACAACAACAATATTAATTGATTAGGAATACACTTATGTAGAAATGTGCAGAAACAACATGATTAAAAGCAAAAACATCTATAAAGGAGCAAAGAAAAAGTCTTGATTAGGGAAGCATGCCATATTCCAGGAGAAGGCTAATGTAAAGAAATCCATTTTCTCCAAACTAATCTAAAAATCTGACACAATTCCAACCAAGGTCTCTAGAGGATCTGAGGGGAGAAACTGACAAAATAATTTTTAAAGTTAATCTCAAAAATGAATGTTAAGAATAGTCAGCTAAGTTTTTTAAAAATAAGAATAATTAGGACTTATTCTACCAGGTATTAAAATACATTAAACAACCTTTATACAGCTATGTTAATCAAAACACCATAGCACTAGTGCCAGAATAAGCAAACAGATCACTGGTAAAGAACTAAAATGTCCAAAAACAGACCCAAACATATACAAGAATTTATACATGAAAATGGTGCCATTTCATACCAGCAAGAAAGGGGTATATTATTCACTAAATGGTGTTAGGACACCTGGCTATTTTTTTGTTTTTTTGTTTTTGTTTTTGTTTTTGTTTTTTCGCGGTACGCGGGCCTCCCACCGCTGTGGCCTCTCCCGTTGAGAAGCACAGCCTCCGGAAGCACAGGCTCAGCGGCCATGGCTCACGGGCCCAGCCGCTCCACGGCACGCGGGATCCCCCCGGACCGGGGCACGAACCGTATCCCCTGCATCGGCAGGCGGACTCCCAACCACTGTGCCACCAGGGAAGCCCCTGGCTATTTTTTCAATAAAAAGTTAGGTTCCTTCTCTATACGTTAATGCACATTCAAAAAGGATTAAGACTTTAATATTAAAAAACATGAAATAATAGGATAAAATGAAAATTTATAGATTCTCAAGAATAAAGATTCCCTAAAAAGAAGCCAAAGGTAAAGATAGTAAAGGAAAAGACTGACAGATTTCACTAATAAAATTTTAAAATATCTGTATCCCCCCCAAAATAAAAACATATACAAAATTAAAAAGAAAATAATAAAATGGATAAAAATATTTGCAGCATACATTACAGACTAATGATTAAATTTAATATATAAATAATTGTTACCAACCAGAAAGAAAATGATGAATACAAAAAAAAAAAAAAAGATAAATTCTCCAAAAGAAATGGGGCCAAAAAAGCACTTTATAAAAGACAAATTAGGAAGGGTTAAAGAACATACAGAGAACCTTTGTACACTGTTGGTGGGAATGTAAATTGGTACAGCCACTAGGGAAAACAGTATGGAGGTTTCTCGAAAAACTAAAAATAGAGCTACCATACGATCCAGCTCCACTCCTGGGTATAGATCCAGAAAAAATGAAAACACTAATTTGAAAAGATACACGCACACCAATATTCATAGCAGCACATTTACAATAGCCAAGATATGGAAGCAACCCAAGTGCCCATCAACAGATGAATGGATAAAGAAGATGTGGGGTGTGTGTGTGTGTGTGTGTGTGTGTGTGTGTGTGTGTGTGTGTATTTATATATATATATATATATATATATATATATAATGGAATATTACTCAGCCATAAAAAGGAATGAAATTCTGCCATTTGCAGCAACGTGGATGGACCTAGAGAACATTATGCTTAGTGAAATAAGTCAGAGAAAGACACATATTATATGATGTCACTCATACATGGGATCCAAAAGATAATACAAATGAATGTATGTGCAAAACAGAAACAGATTCCAGATATAGAGAACAAACTTGTAGTTACCAAAGGGGAATGGAAAGGGGGGAGGGGCAAATTAGGGGTATGGGATTAAGACATACAAACTACTACGTATAAAATAGATAAGCAACAGAATATTTTATATAACACAGGGGATTATAGACATTATCTTGTAATAACGTTTCATAGAGTATAATCTGTAAAAATACTGATTCACAATGCTGTATACCTGAAACTAATGTAATATTGTAAATCAACTATACTTCAATAAAAAAACATACAAAAGCTTATTATATATTTTGACATTTTCCATAATGAACACATATTAACCACTGTTAATTTTCTGAAGGAGGAAATTAAAATAAAATTGAGGATTACTCTTTTGATTAACTCTTCAAAACAAAACCAGAAACATTGATAAATCAAAACTAAGATATTTCTAAGGTTGAAAAAATTCAAGCAGTAGGGCTCATAAGATGACCCAAATGAATTTCTTCAGAGACTGTTAACCAACTTTTTCAATCTATTTATACATTGAGTATACATTCAATATACTAGTCAGGTTTCCTGTGGCAATGCACTTTTTTGAGAAACTTATTAAAAAGGATATATTTCCTCCCAATAAAACCTCATAACAAACTACCATTCACACTTAAAGACTCGGCTCAGATAGTACTTCTCTTCCCAAACACTTCCGGGCAAAGAGAACCCTGTCCTGGGTCCCCAGAGCACTCTGGGCGCATACCACCCCCAGTGATCCTTACAATCAGGACTGAAATCGCTATTTCATGTAAAAGAGTCGTGATCCTCCTCATCATCAAGCACTAACTATGTACTAGGCATTGTACTAAAAGCTTTATACAAATTTTATTTCGTCTTCATAACAATGCAGTGAAACAGATACCCATTTTCAAATGAAGGAACAGAGACTTAGAAAGAGGGGGTTTACTCATGTCCATTTGGCTAGCACACAACAGGACCAGTAAACAAACCCAGCTCCATCTGAGACCAAAACCCCACTCTTTTTTTTTTGGCTCTGTTGGGTCTTTGTTGCTGCACACGGGCTTTCTCTAGTTGTGGCGAGCAGGGGCTACTCTTTGTTGTGGTGGGCAGGCTTCTCACTGTGGTGGCTTCTCTTGTTGCAGAGCACGGGCCCTAGAGCGCACGGGCTTCAGTAGTTGCGGCACACAGGCCCTAGAGAACTTGGGCTTCAGTAGTTGTGGCTCTCGGGCTCTAGAGCGCAGGCTCAGTAGTTGTGGCGCACGAGCTTAGTTGCTCCGCGACATGTGGGATCTTCCCGGACCAGGGCTCGAACCCGTGTCCCCTGCATTGGCAGGCGGATTCCCAACCACTGCACCACCAGGGAAGTCCTGATGCCTCTATCATTTTATCCTTCCCTTTCTACAGTAAAAGCAGAGGTACCAAAAAAAAACTACCTTTAACTGTAGTCTCTTAATTCTAGCCCATAATTCATACTCATTTCCATATACGTAAGGATTGCTGTTTTCTCCTTTCAACTAACCCTTCCCAAATTTATATTTACAGTTTCTCTCCACTTTTACAATTATCCTAGTCTAAGAAATAATTTCAAAATCAAAATGTGACCTAGAAACCTCATCTAGAATGAGGAATTAATATTAGTCTGGCCCTATTTGTCATAGCCTCATCTTCTAGCTACCAGGCTCCTGTCTGTAATCTCAGGATTCACCCCATAACCATACTCTGATGACTCCTGAATCAGTATCTCCTGTTTCCTAACCTCCAGATCTATACATCCAACTAGCTATCTCCCAGAAACTCCCTGAGGCCCCAGAGAAACCTCAACTGGGATTCATTCTCTGCTACCTGAACCCCACCAAACCTGCTCTCCCTCCTGCATTCCCCCTGCCTCAGTTAATAGCCTCACACGCAGATGGCAAAGCCAGACTGTCCCTCAATATCCTCAGACAGTCAGTCACCAAGGCCAGCAGGCTCTACATCCTGCCAGTACCTGCATGTACCCCTCCTCTTCAATCAGGTGGTCATCATTTCTCATCTATTCTATTCCATCAGATTCCATCTGATGCCTCACTCCTTTGGCCTTCATCCCCCCAGCTGGCAGAGCAATCTTTCCGAAACACAGAACTGGCCATGTCACTCCCCTGACTGAAGTCCTTCAACAACTCCCCAGCACCGACAGAACAAAGTCCAACCCCTTAGGTATGACATACAACACCCTCTGTGATGTGGACCTGCCAGGCTCCTCCAGCCTCGGGTCAGCCCACGACCACCAACCGAGTCACAACCTGCCTCGGGCTGAGCATGGTACAGGCTGCTGGGGGCCCACCTAAACATCCATTCTCCCCTTCCTTCTTAGTGGCAGAACTAGGACTTTATTCAGGAGGCCATGAATCCCACTGTAAGACTGTATTTCTCAGCTTCCTTGGCAGCCACATACGGCCTCGTGCCCAAGCTCTAACAAATGGGGTTGACGACACAAGGGGTGCTCTTTTTCCCACACCACCCTCTTTTTCCTCCTGGTGCCTGGAATGCAGAGTTGACAGCAAAAGCTTGAGATGCCATGCTGGACGATGTGGCAGATGAAACAAGACTTGTCCCTGATGACTGTGGGGCTTCCACGGCAGCCACAGACTTCTAACACTACTCCCAGACTTCTTTTCCAAGTAACCCACTGTCACTTTAGGGTTTTCTGCCATATACAGCCAAACCTAATTCTAACTGACAGGTTCAACATGCCCTCCTCTTATTCTCAGCCATGCACACAATGGCAGCAAGGAAGGGCACTGTGCTGTGTCACAAAGAGCGTGCCTTTGGGGAAAGCAGCCCTGGCAGGAACTCCTGGCTCTGCCTCTTAACTGCAGCGTGTCTACAAATAAGGGCCTTTCTGAGACTCATTTTCCTCATCTGTGAAACTGACAATATTGTTGTCATGATGAATAATGAGGTTCCTTATATAAAAGCAGTTAGCATAATGCTTAGTATGTACGAAGACACTCAAAGGGTAGCTACTCATAATTTACCAGTATCTCTGCTTCTGAACATAAAGTTCCTTGGGAGACTGCTGCCTCACCTTCTGTGCCCACTACGATTAAATCTCCAGAATCTGAGCTCTCAGAGTCCTTTACACACCTCATGGTGTTTCCTCCTGTAGAGTCTAAGATACCTGACCCTTATAAGCAGGCCTCGGGCTATGCCAACTTAGTACTCTCATTCCTGGCACAAAGCCTGGCACATAGAGGGCGTAGAAAATATGTGCTGCATAAATGATTGAGCAAATAAAACATTTTAGAAAGAAAAAGAAAAGGGCAAAGTTATATAATTGATCACTGGGCTCCATTTCTGATTTTTACTTGCCTAATTCTGACTTCTTTTGGACATTTAGAGAATGTCTTTAATGGCTGGCACTTAACAGTTTCTTAGAGTTAAAAAAAAACACAAAAAAATTTTGTTCAGTCCACGCAGATTTCCAAATATTGTGATATGGTTTTTGTTTGCTTCAAGGGAGGGGTTCATAAAAACAAAATCCTGTAGCAACTTTTATGGATAAATCCAAAATGTTATCAGTAACATAACTGCCACAGTTCACAAAGAAAAATCTTGATTTGCAAAAGATACACAATTTCTACTACAAGGAGACAAGGTAGAAACGAACCTGAACTTGTCAAATTACCATTATTAAGAAATAAGTCTTAAAATTCAAGATAAGGACCTCAGCACACCTATCTGACTTTCTATACTTCCAGTGAAATGAACAAAGGAAAATAAACTTGGGAGAAAATATCTGTTAGTATTAGAAACCAGGAAAGGATGCCATGTCTATGTCAGAAACTTTGAGGTATTTTTACAAGGTAAAATTTAGGAAAAAAAGAAGATGATAATGAATCACCTATTAAAGAAAAGCCTGCCTTGGGAACAGCTGGAAGAACAACAGCAGAACCTCAGTCAAGTCACAGGCCAGGAAGAGCAGGTATGTTATGTAATGGTAGGTCTCTGGGCAGCAAGCATCCAGGAAGCAAACTTTGACCCTTCTAGGGCCTTGGACACCCAGTGCAAAGTCAATTTAATAAGAAAGATGCCTGGGTCCTCATCCCAGCTTACACTTGGTGCAGTGTGCTGAGCGAAGTGTAGGTACAGCCACAGCTCCTAACAAAGGCTCCAAGACATAGAGTTTCTGCCCCTTCAAATCTAGGGCTGTCACTACAATGCAGAAAACAAACTCTTTTTTTTTAAAGTTTAGGTATAATTGGCATAGCATTGTATTCGTTTCAGATGTAAAATGTAATGATTCAATGCTCGTATATACTGCAAGATGGTCACCACCATAAGTCCAGTGAATATCTGTCACCATTACTCAGCCATAAAAAGGAACGAAATTGTGCCATTTGCAGAGATGTGGATGGACCTAGAGACTGTCATACAGAGTGAAGTAAGTTACAGAGAGAAAAACAAATATCGTATAATATCACTTATATGTGGAATCTAGAAAAATGGTACAGATGAACTTATTTGCAAAGCAGAAATAGAGACGTAGACGTAGAGAACGGATACTGGGGGAGAAGGGAGGGGTGGGATGAGTTGGGAGATTGGGATTGACATATATACACTATTAGGTATAAAACAGATAACTAATGAGAACCTACTGTATAGCACAGGCAACTCTATTCAGTGCTCTGTGGTGACCTAAATGGAAAGGAAATCCAAAAAAGAGGGGATATATGTATACTTATAGCTGATTCACTTTGCTGTACAGCAGAAACTAACACAACATTGTAAAGCAACTATACTCCAATAAAAATTAATTATAAAAATATCTGTTACCATACATAGTTACAAAATATTTTTTCTTGTGGAGAACTTCTAAGATCCATTCTCCTACCTATTTTCGAATATACAGTTCAGTATTATTAACTATAATCACCATGCTGTATATCACATCCCTGTGACTTATTCATTTTGTAACTGGAAATTAAAACAAACTTCATACACTGGCAAAGTTCTCTCCAGCAGTTGCCTACAACACACTTGCTCCCTGCTCCCCTCACTTTATTACATCTCTAATCAAGGAAAATAAACTAGCACATTTAAACTTTTCCCTTCTTTCTCTATCTGGGCCTGAATATTCAGGCACATAATCTCTAACAGAGCCCATCAGAAGTACCAATATGGGACAGACCTAAACTTCTTTCAGAGGAGTGAAGAAGGAAAAACCACTGCAGTCTGAAGTTTTAGAAGTTTAATTAAAAAGAAGAGAAGGAACAGGGGCACCTTTTTGCCTGTGTGACAGCTATGATGGCTTTTGAGAGGCTAATGCCTGAGGATAAATACAGTGGAAGGAATATAGGCAGACCTCATGAATAAAAGGATTTGTGTTTTTGTCCAAGGGAGGCCCTGATCATAGGTCTAGAAGACCACTGCTTTGAGTTCCACAGTTTCCTTTCAGCCTCTAAGTTCTCCCTTCGTTGTCTCTCATGATTGTCTCTTTATGTGAATGTTAGCTTTACCTGTAAGGTATACTGTCCAAACATTTACCTTGACAGAGAGTCTGAATCTACACTTCCCAGAGGTTACCCAATGGCATTTAAAAAGAGCACTGAGAAAGAGTCCTGGATACAGCAGAATGAAAAAACCTCTTGTTGGAAGTTAGGATCAGGGCAGAACCCAAAAACAAAAGGGGAGCTGATGTGGATATGTCTACAGTGTGGTGGGGTGACAGACAGCAGCTTGATAAAACAGATACACAGGCCATATAAAGCACTGCACTCTAGGTGTGCAGGGTCTATGCAGTGGCAACACTCTGGGGCTATGTGATCTACTCAGTGAGTATGCATACACAGGGATGTGAATGCAAACATACAACCTCCAGAACATTTTTCTGCAACAACTTCTAATAATAAAAACATACTCCTGGGACTTCCCTGGTGACGCAATGGTTAAGAATCCGCCTGCCAATGCAGGCGACACGGGTTTGAGCCCTGGTCCGGGAACATCCCGCATGCCACAGAACAACTAAGCCCTTGTGCCAGAACTACGGAGCCTGCGCTCTAGAGCCCGTGCTCCGCAACAAGAGAAGCCATGGCAACAAGAAGCCCTCACACAACAACAAAGAGTAGCCCCCGCTCGCCGCAACTAGAGAAAGCCTGCGCGCAGCAACAAAGACCCAACGCAGCCAAAAAATAAATAAATAAATTTATTTAAAAAAAAACATACTCCTTTAGTATCAAAAAGGCAAACCTGCAAAACCACGTGCATCAACTATTTATTTTACTTCCCACAGTTTCCCCCACTCCCCAGCCTCCGTCTAATTCACCTCTCCTCTGAAACAGCTTAAGACGATGTTAAATATTTCTATTCAAGGTAGTGCAGGTATATCATCACCACTCTCCTCACTAACTCTCCCAACTCAATAGAAACGTAAAAGTTAGCAAACTATGCAAATGAAGCACAATTCTTGATTGATTCCCATCATCAATTAACTGTTGAGGTGATTGTAGAAAGCCAGATTCTCAATGGAGTAAAATCAATATGCTGTTTCCAAAGACAAAAGATTGCATAGCAAAAAACCACTTTTTTAAAAATGGTGAAGGGACACAGGTTTCCTGTGTGCCTCTTTATGTACATTTCCATATGTCACATATGCCAAATATATAATATCATTTTCATTCATTATTTTGATAGATATTTTTCTTATGGTGACCCAAAATAAATAGACTGCCAGATATTTCTCCAGCAAAGACGGGTTTATTCAGGATCTGCAGAGAATTGCAATTAGGGGTCTGCAACCATGGTGAGCCACATGCAAGTCTCCCCACGGCAAGGGAAAGAGAACACTTTTATGGAAGGGGAAAAGGAAGCTGGAAGTGGGGAACTATAGGAAACAAAGAGTCCATGCCTTTCATTGGCTGAGTCCTTGCCAGGAAAGGAGTCTATTCTTCCCACTGGGCTCTGCTATCACCCCAGGGCATGAGTGTTCCCCGTTTCTGGTCTCCTGACTATTTAACTGAGGCTTGTGTTTATTAATTTTTTACATTTATACTGCAGCTAAGTCTCTTTTTCCCTTGAAGCTTGTTATAACCATCAAATTCAGAAATATTTCTTAAGTTTTTTTAATGTGGATTAGTGAAAAGTATAATGAGTAGGAAAAAGTAAGATGGTCAGAAAAACCAACAGAAGTTTTCCAACCACATTTATTAAAGACACCTAGTTACCAGTGAGCAACTAGAACAAGTGTGGGGAGAGGGGCATACCTAATGAAAGTTCTAAGAACTTTTTCTAATGAAAGCTTCTATCACACTATGGAACTTGTAACTTGTCCAATCTAAAAATTATGTTTCTAAATAAGAAGATTAAGAACCAGCACTAAAGAGGCAAAATTTTAAATCCATAGAAGTCTTCAAACTCTTCAACTTGGAGACGTATCTCCAGTTAACACACAGACCTACAATTTAGTGAGAACATAGGAGAAGACATGTTGAAGCTTTGGTACAAGTGTATGTGGGACAGAGAAGAGGGGAGGAGAGGAGAGACAGAGAGAGAGAGTGTGTGTGTGTGTTCCGAGCTGCCCCAGTAATCAGCTATCCAAGGTCAGTACGGGGCGCTCTGGAATTTTTGATTTATGATTTCAGTGAGGTCTGAATGTTCCCTAAATGCTTTGTGATTTGTAGCGCAGTGCCAGGAGACATAAAAGCAATAAGCAAGGCGCTGCATGCAGAACGAAGTATCTAGCTTGTTTTTAAGCACTCTAAACTTAAATAGGAATTTCCACTGAAACTGTATTCAATTCAATTGAATAAAAGAGATTAGAGAGGAAGACAAAATATGTAATCGTTTGTACTTTATATTAACTTTTTCTCTCCCATTTCAATATGTTATAATAAATTTTCTGCCAGTTATAATTTTATGATGTGAAAATGAGTCATCATTGAAGGAGCTCTTTATTGGGTTTCTGAATAGAGCAGACACTTTCTTCACAGAAGATAATCTTCTTAGATTCAAAGTGAAATATAACTTGTATTTTGCAGGCTTTGGAGAGAGATATTTCTAGGTATGTTTTTCAAAATGTAGATCTTTTCATGAAAAAATGAAAGAATGGGGAGTGTTGCTGGTTTATTTGGTAATATAAATATCAAAGCACTGAGCCCTAACTACTGGACCACCAGGGAATTCCACTAAGTATCAATGAATTCATAAAATTAATGAGTATGAAATTTGTAAATTTCAAAGATAATAAAAATTCCTAAAAGAACCCAAGCAACAAAAAAGCAAGTTTCTTACTAAGGAAAAAATGGATATGACACAAGACTTCTCATCTACAGCGCTAAATACCACAAGAAAATGGATCAATTGTCTGGAACAGGTCAAGAAATTACAGCCCCAGGGCCAAATCTGGCCTGCTGTCTGTTTTTGTAAATAAAGTATTACTGAAACATTGCCATACCCTATATAAATATTGTCTATTTTATATTACAACAGCACAGCTGAATTGTTGTTACAGAGATCCCACGGCCTACATATTTACTATCTGGCACCTGACAAAAAATGTTTGCCAACCCCTGGTCTAGAATTTTGAGTGAAAAAAAAAAAGTGTGACCCAAGAATTCTTACTCCATTCAAGAATTCACTGCATATACAAACACAGGCTCAAAAATAAAAGCATTCCAGGGCTTCCCTGGTGGCACAGTGGTTGAGAGTCCGCTTACCGATGCAGGGGACACGGGTTCGTGCCCCAGTCCGGGAAGATCCCACATGCTGCGGAGCGGCTAGGCCTGTGAGCCATGGCCGCTGAGCCTGTGCGTGGGGAGCCTGTGCTCCGCAATGGGAGAGGCCACAACAGTGAGAGGCCCGCGTACCGCAAAAATAAATAAATAAATAAAAATAAAATAAATAAAAGCATTCCAAAAATATGCCACCCACAGATCATACTGAAAAAAATTACTTAAAGGAATACTCCATCTGACCAAGAAATTAATAAAAATACATGTCAAGAATGAGGAAGACATGATTTAAAAAGCAGAAGCAATGAACCATGAACCTAGGAAAATTTAGAGTTGACTTTAAATGACTGTTCCTTATAAATATAGTAAGAAAATAATCAAATGTCAAAAAATTCCTTAAAGAATAGATACACATTTTAAAATTATTATTATTGATTTTAAATCCCAGTTTATGTTTATTAAAATCTAGGACAAAAAAGCACATTCACTTTCTTATCTTTTACAGGAGTAAAAAAGTCAATCAATACTATATTGATAATGCTAATGAGAATTTGAGGTTCAAAAACATGTTAATGTAACCAGTAATAGAAATGGATACCTGACTATGAAGTACTAAAGAGAAAAAAGGATACAAAGGAAAAAGAAATGGCAAAAAAAATTCTTTTTCCAAAAACAGAAACCAAGATAACAAGTAACAGAAGGGAACGCCAAACACACCAGTTATCACCAAAAAGAGGACAGGCTGAACCCTTCTGATACAAGAAGACTCCCAGTTGGGTGCAAAAACAAAAATCCAATTGTATGCTATTTACAAGAGGCATGCCCACAGACAATGGCACCAAAGATTCAGAAGAAAGTCAAAGGCATATTCAAACACAAAGAGGTAGCAAAATTGATAATAAGGTAGAATTCGAGACATAGAGCTTTACAGGGAAAAACAAGGTTGGTTTATATCCATTAACAAAATCCACAATTAAACACAATAGTTAAGAAGTCTTCAGTGCTAAGAAACATAGTGTTGAAGCATATAAAACATGTTAAAAGTTAGAGAAATTAACAAAACTTGCATTTGTTTTCACCAAAATGTTTAAGTAAAATTAACACTTGAAGAAAATGTACTGTTTGTCCTATTGTTCAGTGAGTCCACTGATATTCCACCAGGGGCCAACTAAAAGATACACGCCCTTTTGAGAAGTAGATGCATAAACCAGTGGCTTTCAAACTTTCTGGAACCTACAGTAAGAAAAACACCGTGACCCATTTTATATACTCATAGACACAGACATATACACACGTATGTACACGTACACAGATACACATAGACACACATGCAAATCTTTACTTAAATAAAAGGTTTTTTTCTATGTCTTTCTTGTTTGTTTGTTTTTTAATGCTACTAAACTGAATTTAAAAGGCCCAATGAGTCAGGCTTGAAGTGTGAAAACAACTGGTCTAGACAATCAGATAAACTAATTCATCCCAGGACTTCTTACAAGTGATTCTGGCTTCCAGCATCACTACACCCAAAGAACACTTATATTATTATGTGTATTTGCTTTAAACCAAAGTAATGAGATGGGCAGTTAGGAAGACATTTTTTGTTTCTGTTCAATTTCCATCTCATAGCTCCCTGCCCACTTCATCCAATAGTAATATTGGCTTGTTCTGCTTGCTTATTTGTGGATAATTAGTTAATACATACCTGATTTTATAGATGATGAGGAGGATAAAAAAAATAAACATTGGTAGATTATGTTCGCATTTCTTTGCAGCTACTATCAATCATTCATTCAACATACAATCATTAGGCTTATAGAATTTTTTTTTTTTTTGGCTGCGTTGGGTCTTCGTTGCTCCGCGCGGGCTTTCTCTAGTTGCAACGAGCAGGGTCTACTCTTCATTGCAGCGTGCGGGCTTCTCATTGCAGTGGATTCTCTTGTTGCGGAGCACGGGCTCTAGGCGTGCAGGCTTCAGTAGTGGCAGCACACAGGCTCAGTAGTTGTGGCACACGGGCCTTAAAGCGGGCAGGCTCCAGTGGTTGTGGTGCATGGGCTTAGTTGCTCTGCAGCATGTGGGATCTTCCCGGACCAGGGATCAAACCTGTGTCCCCTGCATTGGCAGGCGGATTCTTAACCACTGCGCCACCAGGGAAGCGTGGGGCTGTTGATGTCTTAGAGAATGTCTAACCACAGGTTAGGGATAGCCTCCATCTTATCCGTTTTATGGGCAGGAGCCCAGAGGATCTATTTCCTCAAATGCCTTCAGCAGTGAAAACAGCCCTTTAAAATTCTTCATTAAAGCATTCTGAGGGGACTTCCCTGGCGGTCCAGTGGTTAAGACTTCGCCTTCCACTGCAGGGGCTGTGGGTTTGATCCCTGGTTGGGGAGCTAAGATCCCACATGCCTTGTGGCCAAAAAAACCAAAACATAAAACAGAAGCAATAGTGTAACAAATTCAATAAAGACTTTAAAAATGGTCCACGTCAAAAAAAATAAAAAACATTTTGAAAGGCCACAAGACTGGGATGTTTCTTTATGATGAATTATAACCTGTTCTTCTTTCCAGGGAAGTGACTTAGGGAATTTTCTCCATTGAAAAATGAGGACAAGAGATGATTTCAAGGAAGCTGGGCCAGTAAAGTGAAATGAAGTTCTGCCTTTGTCCACTTGGCAAATGTCAGGGCTGAATTCTCTATCTTAGGTTATTGTGGTGACCTCCTAACTGGCCACCCCTGTCCAAACACTTGACTTCTCTGTCTCATGTTCCTGCCAAAGTGACCTTAAAACTCACCTGGATTGTATCACTCCACCACTTGAAAACTTTGTTTTCACCCGCTCGCCGCAACTAGAGAAAGCCTGTGTGCTGCAATGAAGACCCAACACAGCCAAAAATAAATAAATAAATTTATATTTTTAAAAAAAAAGGACATCAACAGCCCCAAAACTGTTCCATTAACCCTTGAGGACGGAGTGAGAGAAAAGGAGAGAGGACTTGCCGATGAAGAGAGCAGGAGTGGGGCACGGACACCCGTGGTGGTATTTATTTACAAACCAGTTTTCACCGCTCCGACTTGAGGTTTAAGGATCAGAAGACGAAACTAAAAACAACTTATTTTTTTCTAACTCAAACTCCTCTTAAAAATTCTGCCTCGGGACTTCCTTGGTGGCACAGTAGATAAGACTCTGTGCTCTCAATGCAGGGGGCCCGGGTTCAATCCCTGGTCAGGGAACTAGATCCCACATGCATGCTGCAACTGAGAGTTCACATGCTACAACTAAGGAGACTGCGAGCCACAACTAAGGAGCCCACGAGCTGCAACTAAGGAGCCTGTGAGTTGCAACTGAGGAGCCCGCCTGCCACACCTAAGGAGCCCATGTGCCGCAACTAAGACCTAGCGCAACCAAATAAATAAATAATTTTTAAAATTCTGCCTCTTCTCTCAATTTAACATATACAGAAACACACATAAACCTAATAAACATTTTAATGTCTTGATTAAAGGTAATAAAATAAAAACTGAATTGGAAAAGGAGTTTAAAAACCTGAAGTTCTATAGGTAGAGAGTTTTAAGTCACCTAGGTTAGCCCTTTTAATGACACTTAAGTGTTCCACAGTACATTCAATGAATCACTATGTTTGAACAGAACATTTGGCAGGCTAACGCATCTTGGCAAGAATAACAGGCCATAATCCCTAAGGAAGTATCTTTTCATCTTAATGGGCTTGGAGTTAACAAAAAGTAAACCACCACTCTCGGAAATGAGAATATAGTCTGAAGTTGCTGCTGCAAAAGATAAGATAGACAATCCTGGAACAGCTCCAAGGAAGCCTACCATGTGTACACTTATCATTCATATGAAAGGCCCTGTTACAAGTGAAAGCCTAGGCTGTTCTTCCTGTGCATTTACTTGAATATAAAATGACTGAAAAAAAAGCTTAACTTCACAACCAGTGTACTTTTAGATACATGTGACTTAGCGCAAGTTCTTCCTTGGGAAAATATGACGATGTTCCCATGCATACAATTACCAACAGTACCTGTTCCGTGAATAATGGTTCTGGTGCAGTATACTGTCAGGAAAGAAGGAAAGTCCAGGTGGTAAAGCAACATTAATGCATGAGGTGTTAAGAAAAGAAATGGCACTTCAAAGGGCACTGGAGTGGAAAACAGGAGAACTGGGTGACCATTGCATTGTTATTAACTGCCTGTATGAACTTGGGGAAGTCACTTGACCTCCGTGGGCTTCCATGATCCCCTCTGAAAACAAGGAAGATGGAACGAGGACCATTAGTGTTTGTTCCATCTCCCCCAGTGCCTAACTCTGAAGGCAACGTTCTCAACTGTCCTGAGGGAGAGGTCACCCAAAACTCCTGCGAAGGCCTGTGGAGTGTGCAGAAGAACATGGTACGTTAATGCCCACAGACTGGATTATGAACGCAGCAGGGACCCAGAGGCTGTTACACATTTCACCGGGCACTCTGACTCAGGAGATGCAACAGACTTCAGTTTAGGTATGACTGTGCGTACTTGGCATTATAGAAGGACACAGAGCAGCATCTCCACCTCCTCCTGGGCCCAGGAGCTACCCCAGCATGCAGCTTCTTTTGCTCCCTCATCCACATGGGGTGCATCAAGAGCCAAGGTGTGTGCAGGTCCCCTTGAGACCTGTGAGTTCCTACCAGGTTTTTACATGGGTCAAGACTCAGAGACCCAAGGCCTATGCACCAACTCATAGCTCCCAACCCAGGTGCAACGGCACACAGCAGACACGGCAGGTACAACATTCCACCTGGATCTTAACTCTACAGCTTTCCCAAAGCGAGTGCTGGGAGAAGATCAACTGCAAGGTTATTCCAGCCCAGGTCTAACGTGAAACCTTTATTCCCAAATACCAAATAAAAGTGTCACAGCATCTTATAAAACAACTATTTCTGATATACTTTTTAAAGTGCCCCTAGGTAGATGCTTATTATTTTTTAAATCCAGCTTTCCTTTAATGACTATAAAATATTGATCATCCATAAATTTATATAAGCATTCTTTGAATTCATAATAGTGTTGGCTTTACCTCAAGACACTTTCACTGAAAGTCTGATGTGAACAACATGATGCTGGGGGACTTCCCTGGTGGCGCAGTGGTTAAGACTCTGCACTCCCAATGCAGGGGGCCCGGGTTTGATCCCTGGTCAGGGAACTAGATCCCACATGTATGCCGCAACTAAGAGTTTGCATGAAGCCACAACAAAAGAGCCCGCCGGCTGCAACTGAGACCTGGCGCAACCAAATAAATAAATAAATAAAATATTTTTAAAAAAATAAGAAAACAAACAAAAAAAACATGATGCTGGCACCAAGAGTACAGGTGATTTAGGAGAAGGGCTCTGCTCTTAAAGAGTCCAAGTCGGGGCTTCCCTGATGGCGCAGTGATTAAGAATCCGCCTGCCAATGCAGGGTACACGGGTTCGAGCCCTAGTCTAGGAGGACCTCACATGCCGTGGAGCAACTAAGCCCATGCGCCACAACTAGTGAGCCTGTGCTCTACAGCCTGCAAGCCACAACTACTGAGCCTATGCTCTAGAGCCCATAAGCCACAACCGCTGAAGCCTGAGCGCCTAGAGCCCTGTGCTCCACTTGCTGCAACTAGAGAGCACCCGCATGCAGCAATGAAGACCCAATGCAGCCAAAAACAAATAAATAAAAATTAATTAATTAATTGAAAAAATAAATAAAGAATCCAAGTCTCCAATGCTTTTCTCCTGGGCCACCAAGCAATTCTCTGACATCCAGCTGGGTGTCCTACAATTCAACTCAATTCTGACACAATCCACCTGGGGACAGTGTCAGATCCTACAGGGTAAGGGCTCAGTCCCACAAGACTGCCTGCCCTACCTGCAGCCCCCATGCCAGATGCCAATGGCAAGTCCAGGTTGTTACCTGTACTTCTGACCTACAGGCTATACATCGGAGGTTCCCTCCTTGGGTTGGATTAACTTGATTAATTTGCTAGAGCAGCTCACAGGACTCAGAGAAACATTTTACTAACTAGATTACCAGTTGACTGTACAAGGATACAGCTCAGGAGGAGATATACAAGGCAAGGTACAGGGAAAGGGAGCACAGCATCCAGCAGCTCCACAGGCTTGCCAGCCAGGAAGCTCTCCAAACCCCATCCTTTGGATTTTTATGGAGGCTTCACTGCAAAGGCATGATTGATTAAATCATTGGTCACTGGTGACTGATTCAACATCCAGCCCCTCTCCCCTCTCCAGAAGTCAGTGAGGTGGGGAGACTAAAAATTCCAACCCTCTATTCAAAAGTTGATTCCCCTGGTTGCTTTCCAAAGTTACCACATCAACATAAACTCAGGTCTGGTTGAAAGGGGTGTGCTATGAATATCAAGACACCTTTATGGCTCTTATTACTTGGGAAATTCCAAAGATTTTAGGAGTTCTGCCAGAAACTGGGATGAAGACCAAATATGTATTTCTTATTATAAATCACAAAGTCTCTCAGCAAAGAAAAGAAATATACCCCCTAGGAGAATTTGTACAACAGGTGGATATATGTTAAGTGCTGGGTGAGTAAGAATTAGAGAAGAAAGGGACTTGAGGACTGGAGGCAGTCAAGGAAGGGTTAGAGAAGGTGAGAACAGCTTGTTGTTGACAGTAACTGCCATTCTTGATCCCTCACTACATGAGCCAGTTCACTACAAGGCACTTCACCTACATCATCTTACTTTATCCTCTAAACAGCACAATGAGTGGCCACTGCAACTATCCCTGATTTCATAGGGAAAAATGTGTACTTTGTGATGTTGAGTAATTTCCCCAAATGGTAAAGCCTAGATTCAAATTCAGATCAGTCTGACTCAAAAGGCAATGACATTAAGCGCTAGACTAAAAGATACCACCTGGAAGGAACATCGAAGACATTCTAGCCTTGAAAAACAGTAGGTGTAACCAAATTTCACAGTAATGCACATAGTGTGTTGTCAGATGACAACTCAACCACTGCAAAAACAACAGAATCCGCATCAGCAACAAGAGCCCCTTTACTGGGCACCTACTATATGCCAAGCACTTTTCATTCAAGCTTCATAACAGACCTGTGAGGTAGCTTCATCCACTCACAGGTGACAAGACTGACACTCAGAGGAGTTCAACAACCTCCCCAAAGTCACATAGTTAGAAAGTAGCAAAAGTAGAACTCACATCCAGGCTTACCTGATTCCCAAGTCTGGGTTCTCGATTGCTACGAAATACTGTCTTCCAGCAGACTACTTTGGCTGAAGTAGAGGAGCTGCACCAGGCGGAAGAAGGAGTCAAGGTAAAAAGACAGAGCGGCCCAGACAGTGGCCTGAATGTTTACATGTTATCCAGTATCCCTTCTCTTGGCAACAGTTAGCTAGCAGGAACCTCAGTCTGCTCAGGCACACAGACCTATGCTGGGTACCGGGAAAGGCCTGAACAGGGTAGATGGCCTGTACAAAAAGAGGTACTTTAGGAAAGGCAATATGGCCAGAAAACCAACTGGAAGTGTATTCCAATGGAACAGATACGAAGAATCAAAACTGTAGACAAAGGATCCTCTAAAACTGGAATTAGAGAAAGACAGGTGATAAAAATATTACAAAGAAAAACCTGGTAATACTTGATAACTGGATGGGTAGAAAAGAGACAAGAATAAGTCTATGTTTACAAACTGGCTACTAACAGAAATGTGAAAAACACAAAGAGAACTATAAGAATGAATTCTGACATGCTGAAATCCAGGGACAGTGGGACATCTAAGTGGCAACAAAAAGCTGAACAGGACAGCACAAAGGAGAGGGCCCTGTGATATGCTGGCACAAACCTGCCTCCAGAGGACAACAGGTTGGTTAACTCCACAACTGCAGGGACCAGGTCCACCCTGTTCCCCGCTGCATACCCCATTACGCCTCCCACAGACGAGCACTCACGAAATATCTTCTGAATAAAGTATTACGACCCAACCCAAATTTTTCCACCCTATCGTCAAGGATATCACAACTCTGCCAAATGCCTTGATGAAATTCATACCCACTCTCTTTACTATATTCTTGCAGGTGCCACGCAACCTACTGAAGAAAGAAAGGAGCTCAATTTAATGGGAATGACTTCAATAAACCAATCCTAACCCTCCCAAAAGTACTGATCATGAACAACCTAGAGGGATGTTACACATGTCAGGTTCAAAGATTCTGTCCTTGACACTGCCCCATTCAGTCATTTTTAAATGTTTTGGTTGAGGACTAGAAAGTCTTCATTATGATCATTTATTTATTTCAGTTATGTGTCAGGCACCCACACATAGGTATGAATTCCTAAAGAGCTTCCAGAAAGATCAAAAATAAAAAATCAGCTCTGACAAAGTTATGACTGCAAAGAGCCTGTTATATTCTATAGAATTTCAGAAATGATTGACAGCATAGGTGAATTTGACTTTGGACTGTCTGGTATCCATTGCCCTTGTTCTGGAAACCGTACTTCGTTTTCCTGTGGTGAATCGCTTCCAGCCCACTCTCAGCTCAGTGGTTTGGGTAGGGCCGCACAGGTGGGCACAGGACCGTGTCCAGTCAGTCAACACATCCTTTCTCCCTGGTTACAGTGCGTGGCTCAGGGATGGACAAGTAAGACCCAGGCCTAGGTCACTCAGCCTCGTCCATGTCCTTGGCCACAGTGATTGATTTCAGGATGGCCACTTGACCCAATTCGGGTCAATAAGAGTTAAGACCAGGACTTTACTGGGACCGTTAGAAAACAGACTTGCTCTTTTCTGCTGGGACTGCTAGCAGTAAGGATGCTGTGGAACCTGGAACTACCACGGCCACCTGTGGCAAGAAATGAAGCCAATATAGGTGAAAGCGGAGTCAAAAGGCAGAGATAGAGTAGGTCCTAATGACTCTGATCTGGCCATGTCTAAAGCTAGCCCTTCTGTGGATTTTTCAGTCTCTGGGCCAATAAAATCCTATTTTTGCTTAAGCCACGTTGAATTAGATTATGGCCTTTCAGTGGAAGGATTGCTGGCTAATCTAATTGCCCAAGCAGCCCTCACTTTGAGAACAAATGCAGTAAAGAGGCAGCCCCTCCGCTTCTTTTACACTTCTGTTATTTTGCTATATACATAATACAAAAATAGCCCATGTGAAATTTTTGCTTACGAACTTATATTTGCAACTGAGGACACCAGAGCTCACTTTTTTCTAACCTGCCATAACGTGAGCGAACCAGAAAGATAAGCAGGCTACATAAGCTATACTGGGAACAATCTGAGCTCTAGTCAGCTTGTCACAAACACGATGAAGCTAGATTTATGCTGTAGCACTGAAGATGCCACATTCTAAACTGCTGATGTGAGCAAAAATCCACGGTGCAGAATGTGATGCTGGGAGATAACAAACAGCAGAGACTGCAAATCGAACATTCTATAAACAACAGCAAAGAGCATTAGCTCCCAGGCTGCAATTGCAAGAAACTACAGGTATAATTCCCTAACGCTTTGCAATGCCAATTGCAAGCATCTGCAAAGAAAAACACATGGGGAGAAAAAGCAACCCGTCCCACAAATACAGCATGAATAAATGGTATGGAGGAGAAAAAAAACGAACAAGCAGTTTTGTGAGTGAACTTTTTTCTATTCAGGGCCAAGCTCTGAACTTCTATATTCTTAATATTCTTTTCATTTGACTTATATTTGATATATACAACAGGTTGGGATAGTCATTCTACTTACATATGTTTTCTGTCTCCCCAGCTAGAGTGTGAGCGCCTTGAAGTCCAGGACCTTATCGTCCCAGAGCTAATACAGTGTCTGATACAAAGTAGATGTTCAGAAAATGTTTGTTGGAAATTATCAAAATGTTAAACACTCAGGTAGCATTGAGTTGACTGCATAATGAATAATCCTGCCTTCCTTGTTTAAAATTAATAATAGTTACCATTTACTGAATAGCTCCTATGTGCCAAATGATGTGCTAAAACCTATATATAAATGATTTACCTCACTTGTTTGAACTGAGTTTATCCTAACCAGGAAGTACAGCTAAATTAAGAGGAAAGATCATGCTTCTTCCTTACTCTTCCCCGCTATCGTACTTAAACAGAAATAGAACTAATGCATGAAGGTTCAGGGTGACACATTTTAGGTCAACCAAAGGAATATATTCTACAAGGAGCAGAGTTGTTCTACAAAGACAATGGGCTGCCTCTGGAGAAACTGGTTACTGGAGGATACCAAGTAGCATTTCAATTAGCCAGGACATCACAGAGTGATGCAAGCATGGAAGGAGATGTTAATATGGTCAACCAGAATTAGGAAAGTGCCCTGGGCTCCACCCATAAGCCCGTGAGTCTGGAGAAGTAGCTGATGAAGTGTGAGCAATGCCAGAGCCCACAATTCCTATCTTTCCTTATCTATAAGCCTGGGCTGCCTCCCAAGATACACTACATTCCCTTATGTTTCATTGTCTTAAAATTTTTATAATGTTGGCATTCATCTGGTCTAGGAGGTAGATCTGAGTGTACTTTTGGTGTCTAAACATCTAGCAAAGCACAGGACTGTATAATATAGGAGAAAAAGTAGCAAAGTAAATAATCCCCCTACTACCATGAGACCTTGACTCTGTCCCTTCCCATGCTGTCATACTGATTTTACAGGTTATGTTGTAAAAATGA
The DNA here is from genome assembly GCF_964374135.1 of Grampus griseus. Lineage (NCBI taxonomy): Eukaryota > Metazoa > Chordata > Mammalia > Artiodactyla > Delphinidae > Grampus > Grampus griseus. The sequence continues at coordinate 144,199,991 of NC_139018.1, read as the reverse complement.
AAAGGAACAGAAATTGAGAGAAGATTGCATAAAGCTTCACTGGGATTTCTTTGCAACTGTTTAAGTCTTAATCAAAAATACATACCTCTAAGACAGGTTTGAGGCATTGTAGTACAAAATAGTACCTTAGCTTGTTTTGCTTCCAGCTCTTCGACTGCTTGATAATGATTAAATCTCCCAAGTGGCTGTTGGCCAGGGAATAGCACGTATAAAGGTCCAGCAGTAGAAAAAGCAAAATGGGGTTGGCCTAATTTGAAAAGATACATACACTCCAGTGTTCACAGAAGCTATCTGCAATGGCCAAGACATAGAAACAACCCAAGGGCCCATCAACACGTGATTGGTTTAAGAAGATGTGGTGTACATGTGTGTACACACACACACACACACACACAATGGAATACTACTTGGCCATAAAAAAGAATGAAATATTGCTACTTGTGGCAACATGGATGGATATAATATCAAATATTATATGATGTCACTTGTATGTGGAATCTAAAAAAATAATACAAATGAATCTATATACAAAACAGAAACAGGCTCATAGACATAGAAAACAAACTTACGGTTACCAAGGCGGATAAATTAGGAGTATGGGATTAACAGACACAAATTACAATGTATAAAATAGATAAGCAATGAGGATTTACTGTACAGCACAGGGAACTATATTTAATATCTTATAATAACCTATAATGGAAAATATACATATATATATGACTGAATCATTTTGCTATACACTTGAAGTTAACACAATATTGTCAATCAACTATATTTCAATTTTTTAAAAATGGGGTTGGGAAACTGGGAGAGATTCAGAGTGGCTGAAACTCAGACTATAAAGTGAGGGAGTAGAAAGATGTAAAAATGGAAAGAATAGCAAGGCCAAATCAGGAGGAGCCTTGTTAAGGAATGTTTGATTCAAACTAAGGGCAGCAGAAAGTCACTGAAAGACTTTAAACAGGGGAGAGAAATGGTCAGCTTTGCATTTCAGAAATCTTGTTTCAATTACTACATAGATAATAGACTGAGAGGGAGGAGAGGAAGAAGAGTTAGGAGGCTGTTATAATAACCCAAGCAAGGGAAGATGGTGGCTTAGACTGCAGTGGTAGCAGTGGGATTAGAGAGGAGTGGACAGGTTCAATAAATAACTCAGTAAGTAAAATCACCAGGGCTCAGCAATGGGCACACATGGAACGTGAGGAAAAGAGAAGAGTCAAGGATGATCTTGAGATTTCTGGCACGGTGATGGGTGGTGATGGTACTATACACTAAGAGAAACACAGGATAGTGGGCATGAGGCAATATGATTCAGTTTGGAACATGTTGTGTTGGAGATGACCATGTGATACCCAAGTAGTTGACAGGTCTGAGCTGGAGATATAAATGCTTATAGCGTTAATAATAAGGTACTCATTACCATATAGACCATAACTGAAACCATGGGAAATGCAATATTATTCAGGGAAAATGTATAATCCAACCCACAAGGTCAGGGCAGGAGTCTGTGAAAAGGCAACAATACCTTAATACTTTACTATTACAGTTGACACTACACAGTTTACAGAGGGCATCGCACCCTGAACTAGGTTAGGTCGGTGTCTTGGAATATAAGTGAAATACAAATTCATCCCTGTAGGAAAAGTGACCCCCACTGACCCAACCATAACAAGCGGATCAGAGGTCTAACAACCCATCACAGCCTGAGAGCATCCTAAGGTGCGGATTCTAATAACCATAACACTCACCTGTGGACAAGGCCTCCTCCCGAACCTCGACCTCACTGGGCTGATGAATATTCCAGGATGTTTTGGGAAGTGAAGAGATTTCCTCAGGCGATGCTAATTTCACCATATCCATGTGATTGCTCTGGAACTGGTACCGTGGGATAAAGCAGGTTTTGCCTTGTTGGAAAATGTCCTTGATGATCTCTTCTGTCTCAATTTCATCTTGCATGCTCAGAAAGATGGAGATTCTTTTGGACTTTTGATATTGACTATGGGTAAACACCTAAATGGGAAATGATGGCGGTTATAATTTCCAAGGTTATACTTTTAAAAACTAGTGGCTCCCCTTAACAGTTTTAATGCTTTCTCCCTTTTCTCTCAGCCTTCTCCAACCTCTTTATCCAAAAACAAACAAACAAAAACAGCAGACTAGTATATAATAGGTCAAATAGTACGCATTCTGAAGCCTGACTTGAACTTCTGGACCCAACACTTACTTCTCTGATCCCTTTACACTTCCCTGGCACACCTACTCTGGCAGTGTGACAATTCATTAAAAAGTCACTGTGAGGGGCTTCCCTGGTGGCGCAGTGGTTGAGAGTCCGCCTGCCGATGCAGGGGACACGGGTTCGTGCCCCGGTCCGGGAAGATCCCACATGCCGCGGAGCGGCTGGGCCCGTGAGCCATGGCCGCTGAGCCTGCGCGTCCGGAGCCTGTGCTCCGCAGCGGGAGAGGCCACAGCAGTGAGAGGCCTGCGTACCGCAAAAAAAAAAAAAGTCACTGTGAGGCCCTGCTGTCTACATCAGGAATTCCAAGCTTGAACCCCATCTACCCGTTCTAGCAGACTTCAATCCTGTCACCCACTTCCCTGAGAGTCTCTTCTTTATTTTAACTCTGAAGCTCTCACAAGCTTCTTTACTCCCTGGATGGTCAGCCTTCTCTCCTGCCCAATTCTACCCATTTAAGTCCAACTCAAGGCCTAACTTTTCCTGACTCCTAGAGAACCCTTACTATGTTTAGAGTCACTATACAACCTAACAATTATGTGTTGTCATAATTTGATTATTAATTGTTTGGTGTGCCCTAAATGTAGCATCCTGGCCAGTCTGTAAACTCCCTGTGGCGGACAACATGCCATACAGTTCTCTTAGCTCTACCCACCTCCGTCGCATCTGCTATAAGCTCTTCCGTTCAAATGAATGTTAAAATGTTCACAAAGACGGAAGGTAGGGGGATCCTGGAGAGGCAAAGACCCTCTAAGAGCAAGTGCCATGTTGTAAAGAAGGTGCACCTGGGGGAAAGCATCCCTTTGTGCTCAGTTTAATTAATTAATTAATTAATTTTTTGGCCGTACTGGCGTGCGTGATCTTAGTTCCCCGCCTAGGGATTGGACCCGTGACCCCTGCAGTGGAAGCACGGAGTCTTAACCACTGGACCGCCAGGGAAAGTACTCCCTTTGTACTCAGGTTAATCATTCATGAGGCAGAAGAAACGGGCTGAGCTTTGCTCACATTAGAAATTTTAATAATCTCAGAACTTCCCCAGTCTCAGAAGTTAGCTCTTAGTCCCCTTTTTTGTTTTCTTCCTCTTCTGTTCTTCCCCGTTCTCCGAGCTAAGAAGGAAAAGTTACTGCAGAAGTGACTTATAGGGCTTTCCTGGTGGTGCAGTGGTTAAGAATCCACCTGCCAATGCAGGGGACACGGGTTCGAGCCCTGGTCCGGGAAGATCCCACATGCCACAGAGCAACTAAGCCTGTGCACCACAACTACTGAGCCTGCGCTCTAGAGCCCGAGAGCCACAACAACTGAGCCCATGTGCCACAACTACTGAAGCCCGTGTGCCTAGAGCCTGTGCTCCGCAATAAGAGAAGCCACCACAATGAGAAGCTGACGCACCACAACAAAGAGTAGCCCCAGCTCGCCACAACTAGAGAAAGCCCGCATGCAGCAACGAAGACCCAACGCAGCCAAAAATAAATAAATAAATTTATTTTTTTAAGTGACATAAATACGAGTGCCAGAAAGACACAGGCACAGAAAGTCAAGTTACTCCTAATAAAAAGGGACACAGAAGTTAAGTAAATAGAGCACACCAAACCAGTGCTAATGAAGGAAGTTAACTCTACCTTTCCAAGCAGTTACATAGCTATTATCAGGCCTGAAGTGGGCAAAGCAAATGGAACTGTGAAACCCAGACGTTGGGCAGATCTGAGGCTTTTGGCGCCCAAGTACTTTCTGGGAAAGTTAAATGTCTATCTTGTTCTGTTTAAAGCAGAAAACAGTAAATCAGAAGCTGAATAAGCAGTAATAAACATCAGTTAAAATTCAGTGTGAGACTATGTATACACACTTATCTTTCTTTCTTCCTCAAATCTCACTTATATGACAGTAAAAAAGCACACAAAAAAGAAAGCCATGATAGCCCTGATAACAAGAGGATAGAGATTTGACTAGTTTCTGCAAGACAGAGTGGATGGGACAGTATTTACAGACAAAAGAGTAGCAGATCACAACACTTGGGGAACATGGGTGTAGGTCAGACAGAATCCATTCTTCCCATGGAATTCCAAAGTGACTAAAAAAGCAAAGGAAATCCCCATTAGCTATCACACCTTCCTTCATAAATATGTACAGACAGTAATGGTTCATCAAACATTTTAGAAAGCCAAAACACAAATTAGAAGGATTTTTTAAAAGGGGAATTGATACAGCCACTATGGAGAAGAGTACCTTAAAAAACTAAAAACAGAACTACTATATGATCTAGCAGTCCCACTCCTGGGCATATACCCAGAGAAAACCATAATTCAAAAAGACACATGCACCCCAATGTTCATTGTAGCACTATTTACAAGAGCAGGACATGGAAGCAACCTAAATGTCCATCAACAGAGGAATGGATAAAGAAAATGTGGTACATATATACAATGGAATATTACTCAACCATAAAAAGGAACGAAATTATGCCATTTGCAGAGACGTGGATGGACCTAGAGACTATCATACAAAGTAAGGCAAAAAGAGAAAAACAAATTAATGCATATATGTGGAATCTATAAAAATGGTGCAGATGAACTTATTTGCAAAGCAGAAACAGAGACACAGATGTAGAGAACAAACATATGGATACCAAGGGGGAAAGGGGGAGGGGGTGGGAGGAATTGGGAGATTGGGGTTGACATATATACACTACTATGTATGCAACAGATAACTAAGGAGAACCTACTATATAGCACAGGGAACTTTACTCAGTGCTCTGTGGTGACCTAAATGGGAAGGAAATCCAAAAAAGAGGATATATGTATAAGCATGGCTGATTCACTTTGCTGTACAGCAGAAACTGACACAGCAGTGTAAAGCAACTATACTCCAATAAAAATAAATAAATAAATAAATGAAAATAAAAGAAGAGGTGGGTGGAGTGATCCAGCAGGAAAGTGAGATCATTATAATTCAGAGAACATGGATTTTTAAAAATTCTAATTAGTTTTCTCAGACAAGTTCAAGAAGATAGATGCATCTATAAAACAACAACAGGCTGCTTTGGAAAGAAAGCAATCGGAGAATTAAAAAATACCTGGAAATTAAAATTAACATTACCAAAATTAAAACAATTCAGGAGAAAGCCTCAAGTAGGGGAAAAAGACAAAGACGTGGGGAAAATAAGAAAAAATATTAAGAGACATAGAAGATCAATCTAGGATTTTTACTATTTGATTAACAGGAATTGCAGAAAGGAAAAGAAGTAATCAAAGACATAATAGGTAAAGATACCAGTCTTCAGATTGAATGGAGGTCATGGATGCTGAGCAGAACAAGGAAAAATAATTTTAAACTTGAAATTCAAACTCTCAATCAGGTAAAAACATTTCCTAATGTATAAAGTATTGAAGAGTTTACCCTCATAGATATTTTCTCCCCAAAAGTTACTTGAGAATACAATCTAATAAGATAACAACAACAACAAAAGGGGCTTCCCTGGTGGCTCAGTGGTTAAGAATCTGCCTGCCAATGCAGCGGACACAGGTTCGAGCCCTGGTCCGGGAAAATCCCACATGCCGCAGAGCAACTAAGCCCATGCACACAGCTACTGAGCCTGAGCTCTAGAGCTCGCGAGCCACAACTACTGAAGTCCATGCGCCTAGAGCCCGTGCTCTGAAACAAGAGAAGCCCCCACAATGAGAAGCCCGTGCACCCCAACAAAGAGTAGCCCCCGCTCACCACAACTAGATAAAGCCTGCACACAGCAACGAAGACCCAACGCAGCCAAAAATAAAGAAAGAAAATAAAGAAAAAGAAGAAGGAAGGAAGAGGTCTAAGAGAGAAGATACTGGATTCAAAAAACAGCCCTAACTTAAAAGCAGAGAAAGAGGAACCCCAGGGCAATGGCTATAGCACAGACTCAAAGTCGACCAGACCAGAGGGAGCAGTGGACTAGAGTGCTTTCAAGAAGAAAGTGGATTTATTTTAACAAACAAAATGAAAAAGAATCTATTGATAAGGCATATTCTTATTTTGCCAAAAAGGAAAAACAAAGGCAATCGGAAACTTGAACAGAGAGCTAAATTAGAAATTTATACTCCAAATAGGAAAATTAAGAATGCCATAATTTCGAGCAATTATAAAGCATAAGAAAAAAGAAAGTATTTGATATTAACACTTGATATATTCCCCTCCTAGCCACACACGTCTAGTGACATTGAATTGTATATCCTTTTCTTACATATTCAATGATACAATTTGGTTCTGTAGTGAACACTATATATATAACCACAATACTGTAAATACTATTTACTTGAATTTCAAGTTTGGAAATCAGGCACAGAAAATGCTCAGTAGACTCATTACAGTTACAGAACAGAGCACAAATATTATAAAAACTTGGCAATGTAAATATAACGATAAAGGTGTCACAAATTGGCAGATAGAATGGAAAACAAAATGAGTACTTGGCACTAATTTCCTCAACTTATTTGTTGAGGAGTCAAGATATGGCATAAAGTATAATCTCTTTACCATACATTACTTTTCTGATAAACTTGTAAATTATTAAAAAAGTGCTGTGTCAATAAGAATAAATTTGCCTTTTTTTTAATTATTGGGAGAAAGGCATCATTTAATACCTTTACTGTATTGAACATGTACTATGGCAAAACATTGTTCTAGTCCCAGTATGTTGATATTTTGGGCCTTGATCCATTGGTTGGTCATGAAGTCAACAGTGGATTACAATCAGCAAATGAAATAGAAAATATTAAAGTTCGTTGTATATAGTAAGAGTTGTCAAACACCTGGTTGTGAAATAGATTTCTTATATGAGTACATTTATTTGTATGGAGTAAAATGTGTTTATTACTGGGAGTCATGGGTCTGCTTTTGAATTTTTCTCTCTCTGATGCCAGCTCTCAGTTGTCAATCTCTGGTATCAGTGGTTCTGTCTCTATATGGCTACTATTCCCACCTGGAGTTTTTTTTAATTCTAATCTACTATAGACAAACCAAACTGAACTCATCTTTATTGTCCCCATGCCCCTCCAAAATCTGCTCCAACTCTTACCTTCCTTGTGCCTAGTAATGTTCAAAACCCTTTATCCACAGCTCTAAAATTTGGAATCATAGGTGGCTCCCCTTTTCCAGTACTCTCTCTTCTCCATCCAGTTAATTGCCAAGTCCCGCTGATTCTCACTACATAGTCTCCCATTCACCTGCTTTTTCCCCTCACCTTCACTACCCATGCCCTCGTTTACATCTTTATTACCTCTCACCCAAATTATCACAACAGCCCCTTACTGGTCTCCATGTATTTTTTTCTCATTCTTCCACCCCCAACCCATTTTCCAAAAATGCTGCCAATATTCTCTTCCTAAACGATATATCAAAAATATGTGAAGCACTCAATGCATCCCTTAACACACTGCTTTAACCTTCACAATAGGTCTTCAAGGATGACATTATCCTTTTACAGATAAGGAACCAGAGGCTCAGAAAGGTTAGAGGACTTGTCCAAGGCCATATGCAGCTAAAACACAGTGGAGCCAGATTAAATCCAGAGCTAAAGAGTTCCAAGACCCATGTTAAATTGTCTTTCCTTCTCTTGCCAAAATATTCCTGCACATGTTCACCCACCCTATCTTCCCTTCACCTGACAAAATTCATCTTGTACTACAAAATATTTCTCAAACTTCTCCCTATAGAAAGCAAGCCTTCTGATTCCCCCTCCCCTAAGCTAGGTTTCTACAGCTTTGGTGTTTACCTTTACCCTGTATCTCAAAGCACTGCAATTCTTTATTCACATGTCTGTTTCCTCTTGAAGACTCTCTGCTCCTTCAGAGTAACAATTCTACCCTAATATTTATTTATTTGGCTGTGCTGGGTCTTTAGTTGCAGCATGTGGGATCTTTTAGTTGCGGCATATGGGCTCTTAGTTGCAGCATGCAGGATCTAGTTCCCTAACCAGTGATCGAACCCGGGCCCCCTGCATTGGGAGCGCAGAGTCTTAACCACTGGACCACGAGGGAAGTCCAATAAGCCTATCTTTTTCATTCCTACAACCCACTACATAGCAAAGTATGGCCCACAGTATGAGTTCAATATATGTGAATTAATTCGCTAAACTTTAAGCACCTAGAGAGTAAGGATAAGATCCTATACTTCTCTACATCTACTAAAGCAACTAATGCCTTCCTCATATAGCTAAAAGTACTGAGTTTGAATAAATAAGCTAACATCTGCATAGATCCCCTCCCGCACACCTATGTATATGGAGAGGGGAATGAAATGCTTGTATTTGCTTTACTGCTTTAACCCATAGGAACCTTGAATTTGAGAAACTAATGGATGATAGACTAGTGAAGGATAATTAAGAAATTCTTACGGCATATCTAATTTCAAGGGACATCAAGGAAAAGAACTCCCATGCTAATTTCCGAATATAACATTGGTATCTATGTCAGAGACAGGATGCTGGGGAAGAGGGATCATTAGTTTGACTTAGAATTACTAACATTTACTTATTCACGGGACATCAATTTTTTTTCCTTCGTGCGTCCAACAAAAACCAGTCTCCCAGACACGTGCCTTCCGGACAGGATCTGTCCGCCATTTTACCGATACGAAAACTGGCATTACATGAACGTGTATTATACTACAAGGTAGTATATAACAAGTCAGTGTGCGAAAGTAACAAAATCGAGGTATTATAACCAACAGGCACGAAACTGGACTCATTCCTCTAATTTCTCTCTTCTGCTTCCTATCTTCTTGGGCAGCCTAAGTATGAGAATCAGGTCTTTCATTAATTCAAAAAAGCATTTAATGTTCACCTACTGAGTGATGAGAAGGCTAGGCCCTGAGGCTACGGAGACAGGGCTCTGCCCTCCACAGGCTCAGTGAAGGGCTTCCATCCTTGAGCATCTCTGCACCCCATTTTGGGCTCCCTCGTCTGAAGTAATTGCATCTTTCTCTGTTCATTTTACTGCTATGACTGGATTCTAATTTTTTTTTTTTTTTTTTTTTTTGGTCGCGCTGCGTGGCATGTGCGATCGACCAGGGAGCCAACCCGCGCCCCCTACAGCGGGAGCGCTGAGTCCTAACCACCGGACCGCCGGGGGGAAGTCCCCTGTAATTCATTAAGACTCTAAGACTCACTGAAGCCACACTGGCGCTCAGGTGTCCGCCCGTCTCCCCCTCCAGATCTTTCTGCTCTCACGCTGCTCTTACCTCAGCAGTCTGTCACCCACTTCCATCCTCTCCCTCACAAACCCCATAACTCTCCACGGCGCGAACACTGAACCCAACAGCGTTCCAACACCCACAACTGGACTTGCGCGCGCTGAGGGGAACACTGCGCGCCCTCAGAGGAACACTGCGCGCCCTCAGAGGACGTGCGCGCGCCGGGCGGCCGTGCGCGCGCCGGGCGGCCGTGCGCGCGCCGGAGGCTTGCGCCTGCGCAGATCCGCAGGCCTGGAGGCTTCCGGGTCCGGCGTTACAGCGGCTGTTGTCGCGTTCTCCCACCTTCTGGGCCAAGAAGCGGGACTGGCGCAGCCGCTCCTCGGCGCTCAGCGCCCGCAGACGCCGCTTCAGCTCGGCCCGCAGGCTCCGCTTGGCGCTGCTCACGGTCGCCGCCGCCATCTCGCGGGTGCGATCCGGGTCCCGTCCGTAGGCCGCTGGGTCCGCTGGCCTCCCGCTTCCGGGTCGCCGGGCGCACCACGCCTCCCGCCCTTGGTACCCGAACTACGTGCAGCCTTCGCGGTCAATGTACGCCCCTCCCCCAGCAAGTCGAGGGCAGCCGTGACAGATCTGCACGCCTGACCTCCCTGGGCCGGCGGTACTACTGCAAGGAGTTATATAAAGACTCAGGATTCCCTGGGTGCCACGTGTCGTGTAATACTGGGGCTCTCTGGGGCCTGAAAAGGCAAAGGCAGGCCGAATAGAGAAATTTACATGATACACAGACCTGTTAGCTAAAGGGAAGATGACTTTTTTTTGTCTGCAATAACGCCTTCCTCTTTTTCTTTTCCAGTAGCTGGGAGGGAGCTGGTTTACTGCCGATGGTCGGGACAGATGCTTGATGAAGCAAGTGATTTTCTCTTACTATCAGCATGTCTCTTCTGTTCACCTCTGGAGAACTCAGGACTGAAAGTTAGTTCATTACAGGCTCAAGGTCCAACAATATCTTCACTGTAGAATAACTGGAACTTGCTCCTACTATAAAAGTTCTGTTTCGGGACTTCCCTGGCGGTCCAGTGGTTAAGACAACGCTTCCAAAGCAGGGGGTGCGGGTTCATCCCTGGTGGGGGAACTGAGACCCCACATGCCGCATGGCCAAAAAAATAAAATGAAATTAAAAAAAAAAAGAAAGTTCTATTCCTTCAGAAACTGAAGACTTGAGGAAGTGGAGACACCAAGAATTTTTTTCTCTTGCAGGGCATGTGACCTGGATTGGGAGGAGAGAGGATAGTAGCTCAAGGGAATAACTAGGCGTGGAGAAAGGCTCAGTAATCTGATGAAAAGGTGAGAAAGTTAATAATTCGGTGGGTAAAGAAAATAAACTGAAATTGTTGGAAGTTTAGAGAAAATAAGCAGTGTGGTACTGCCACTTGAATATACAGTGTGGTACTGCCACTTGAATATACAGTGGACCAGTGGAATAGGATAGAAAGAACAGAAGGAGACATAGAACAGACTTACTAGCCTCCATAATCACATAAGCCAATTATTTATATTCTCTTTATAGATAGATATTGTCTATTTGTTCTGTATCAATACATACATATATATATATATACACATGCATACACATATATCAGGAAATAATATTAATAGGAGATATATTATCAGGTATATATAATAAGATATAAGATATATATCCTACTGGTTCAGTTTCTCTGAAGAACTCTAATACAGATTTCTATATGCTAACAATGAATAATCTGATATTTAAAAAACAATTCCATTTACAAGAGCATTAGAAAAATAAAATACTTAGGAATAAATTTAACAAAGGGAGAGTTAAACTTCTGAAAGCAACATAGCATTGTTGAAAGAAAGAAAACCTGTATAAGTGAAAGGACAGCTCATGTTTATAGATCGGAAGACTTAGTATTTTTAAGATAGCAGTACTCCACAAATTAATCTATAGAATCAATGCAGTCCCTATCAAATTTGGCCTTTTTGCAGAAATCAATAAGCCAATCCTAAAATTCATATGGAAATGCAAGGAACCCAGAATAACCAAAACAACCTTGAAAAAGAAGAACAGAGTTGGAAAACTCACACTTTCCAACTTCAAAAGTTACTACAGAGTTACAGTAATCAAGACAGTATGGTATTTGCTTAAAGATAGATAGGAAAATGTCATAGAATTGAGAGTCCAGAAATAAGCCTTTACATTTATAGTCGATTTTTTGTTTTTTTGACAGAAGTACCAAGATAATTCTATAGGTAAAGAATAGTCTTTTCTAACAAATGATGCTGGGACAACTAAATGTCTACATGCAAAAGTTAACTCTAAGTAGATCAAAGACCTATATATAAGAGCTAAAATGAAACTCTTGGAAGAAAACATAGGCATAAATCTTCATCACCTTGGCTTCGGCAGTGGTTTCTTATAACACCAAAACCACAAGCAAGAAAGGAAAAGTAAATTGGACTTCATCAAAATTAAAAACATCTGTGCATCAAAGGACACTATCAAGAAAATGAAAAGACAGCCTACAGACTGGGACAGAATATTCACACAAGTCATATATCTGACAAGGGACTTGTATCTAAAATATATAAAGAACTCAAACTCAACAATTAAAAAAATATATATATAATCCAATTTAAAAATGCACAAAGGACTTGAATAGACATTTCTCCACATCGGATATCCAAATGACCAATAAGCACTTAAAAAGATCACCATTAGTCATTAGAGAAATCCAAATCAAAACCACAGAGAGATACCACTTCTTACTAGGGTGGCTATAGTCAAAAAAACAAGAGATAAATGTTGACAAGGGTGTGGGGAAATGGGAACCCTTATAATGTTATACATACAAGAAGGGTGTGGAGAGAAGCCAAAATAGAATACAAGCAGGGATGAACAAACTGAACTGTATTGTCAGTGATTAGCATAACCACAACAAGTGGGTGGAGAAGGAAAAAAACTAAGTTAAGTAAGTTTGGAAAACAGTATTTTGACTGTATACTGTAAGGCCAAAGACAAAAATAACTTTATACAAATATTGCACTCTAGTTAGTACGTTTATTTTTCACAGGGGTGTATATTAACAATTGTGAAGCGACTTTATTCTAGAATTGAACAAATAAGGAAAGATATTATGGATAATGAGTCAGGTTTCTCCTTGTTGGAAAAACAAGTTACACATAAAGAAAGAGGGAATTCGGGAATGAACCCTGTGGTGCTGGATAATTAGAAGTGTCAGTATTGAAACTAACACAACATTGTAAATCAACTATACTCCAAAAAAAAAACGAAGTGTCAGTATGAACCCATGATTTTAAATATATAAACAAATGGATAGATACAGAAATAAATAGAGATATGTATGTTAAAAGCACACATATATTTCCTAGCTCTGTTTGGGAGAGGGCCAGAAGCAGTGACACTGCAGTAACAATGAAATCTAGCATCCAGATCTTGATTTCTAAATATTCTCTGATAAACAACCAGGGCTTCTTGATTCTAGAGTTGAGGCAGGAACAAGATGGGCCTGGAACAAATTGTAGGGCCATAGAGTAAGGAAGTGATTTTTTTAAAAATAAATTTATTTATTTATTTATTTTTGGCTGTGTTGAGTCTTCATTGCTGCATGCGGGCTTACTTTAATTGCAGTGAACAGGGGCTACTCTTCGTTGCAGTGCGCTAGCTTCTCATTGCAGTGGCTTCTCTTGTTGCAGAGCACAGGCTCTAGGCGCACGGGCTTCAGTAGTTGTGGCTCGCGGGCTCAGGAGCGCAGGCTTAGTAGTTGTGGCGCATGGGCTTAGTTGCTCCATGGCATGTGGGATCTTCCTGAACCAAGGCTCAAACCCATGTCCCCTGCATTGGCAGGTGGCTTCTTAACCACTGCTCCACCAGGGAAGTCCCTATGTTTTTATTTCTTTTGAATAAATACCTAAGAGTGGAGTTGCTGGGACCTACAGCAAGTATGTGTTTAACTATATGAGAAGTTGCCGATCTGTTTTCCAAAGCAGTTGTACAGTTTACCATTATCACCAGTGGTGGATGAGAGTTCCAGTTATTCCACATCTTCCTCAAGGGTGGTATTATTCGTCTTTTTTATTTTAGCCATCCTGGAGGATGTGCAGTGGTCTCATTGTGGTTTTAATTTGCATCTCCCTCATGATTAATGGTGTCCAGCATCTTTTCCATGTCTGTTGACCATCTACTTTTGTGTGTGAAGTGTGTTCCAATTTTTTGCCAATTTTTTTTTTGCGGTACGCGGGCCTCTCACTGTTGTGGCCTCTCCCGTTGCGGAGCACAGGCTCCGGACGCGCAGGCTCAGCGGCCATGGCTCACGGGCCCAGCCGCTCCGCGGCATGTGGGATCTTCCCGGACCGGGGCACGAACCCGTGTCCCCTGCATCGGCAGGTGGACTCTCAACCACTGCGCCACCAGGGAAGCCCTTTTGCCAATTTTTAAATTAGGTTGATGGTCTTGTTGTTATCTAATTGTACGAGTATTATATTTATTCTGGATACAAGTCCTTTGTCAGATAATAATGTGACGTATATTATCTCTCATTCCATGGCTTGCTTTGAGATTTTTTTTTAAACAGCTTTATTGAAATATAATTCACATACCCTCTCTTTGAGTGCTTAACTGTGTCTTTTTAAAAGAATTTCAAAATTTTGGTGATTTCTAAATTACCATTTTTTTCTTTTCTGGTTCAGGTTTTTTGTGTTGTAGCTAAGAAATCTTTGCCTACTCCAAGGTTGTGAAGATTTTCTCCTGTGTTTTCCTCTTGGAGTTTTATAGTTAACATTTAGGTCTGTGATCTGTTTTCACTTTCATTTTTGTGTTTGGCTTGAGGTAGGAGTTGAGGTTCATAAAAGTCTTTTTTCTTTTAAGCAAAGTGCTAAACAGAACACACAGTGAGCTGCACTTTGAAAGACCAGGTCACCAACCAAGCCAGAAATGGTCAGTGATATCCCAGTGTCACTTTGTTAAATAGATCATGGCAGTGTAAAAGCCAGGGTTTGTGGTTTCTTGTGCAAGTGTATTCCAGGTAGCAGTACCCTTACACATGCTTCCTGTTTATGTCCGTTCATGACTATTCATTCCCACCACTTACCTCTGATTAATGCAAAAATGAATTAAAACGTAACATATTTCAGAAGGGGGAGGGGAGGCACTTGGCTGAAGGAGGAAGAAGAAAATGCTCCCTGCCTCCTGCAGACACAATCCCAGGTGGCCTAGGTAGTTGCCTCTCAGATGTGATTTGATAAGTAACCAAAGCTACTTTTGTCAAAAATATTTCCATGCTAGCTTGCCCCAAAGTCCTAATCCCCACCGTTAATAATCACTATGAGAGGTAAAGCATGAATTAACTGAAAGCCCCTGTGAAAATGCCCATAGCCTGAAGGGGGTTGCTGGGGAGGGAAGGCTCTGGTTTCTTTATTGGATCAATCAACAACTTCCTAGGAAAGGAAAAGCAAGCCCCAGTGGGGCAGATATCGTATTGAGGGAGGAAAAGGAAGAGTGGGAAAGTCGAGAACAAGGTACCGTGCTCCCATATCGCAACCAGATTTGCTGACCTAAAAATCGGAACACAGGGGCTAATAAATGACATAATTTTCTACTTTGTGAAATTTTTAAATAGAGAGTTTAACAGTGGCCCAATGTTGAATCGTTTACCTGTCTTTGTTCAGACTATCCCGGAGTCTCCTCCATGTCTGGTTGCCATATTCGTCAACTTTACATGGCAACTCTAAAGTGTGGCAGAGAGGGCATTGGTGGAAAACCCTACGTAAGCATCTAGGGGCACTGGGGACTCCAGAAAGCTTGGAGCCCAGAGGTGCATGGGAAGCAGGCCTCACCCATCATCAGTCTAGACTGGTGACACCGAAAATGATTTTTGGGTAATGGACACACCCTTAAGAAAATCTGCCAAAGACATCACCTTCCTGGTCATCATTCTCTTAATTCAATCCCTGTACCCTGTATTGAGCTTTACCCTTTTGTTGGACCCACAGGCAGGACACAAATTACGTATAGAAACAAATACATACAATTTATTCATTAAAATGGGGACAAAATTCCCATAACTCTGGAATGTCAAGTTATATCATCAAAGTTATTTGTTTAGAAGTAGAAGTAAGTGTTGGCAAGTGCTTCTTGTACGATTCAAGAAAATTAGGCAGATTTCACAATATGGAGTGTCCTTTTTGGTCAATAGTACTGCTTCAGGAGACATAATATTTCACAGATCTTTCCTGTAACTTCCAGAAAAGTCAGCCAGCCAGATTTGGGTTCAAACTTCTTTACAAAGCCATTTTCCTATGAGAGAACAAATTTAACATTTTAACAATTAGTGGAGACTAAGTTTGCTGGAATGAAAAGCAAAGAAACTTTCATTTAAATAATGCAGGTAGTCAATCTTCTCTGTACTTTCACCAGTTTTATTCTATTCATCCTATTATCATTCTCTATCTCCCATTCCAGACTGCTCTAGAGCAGCGCTGTCCAATAAAAATATAGTGCGAGCTTCCTATGTAATTTTTTTTAGTAGCCACATTTTTTTTTTTTTTTTTTTGCGGGATCTTAGTTCCCCAACCAGGGATTGAACCCACACCTTCTGCAGTGAAAGCACAGAGTCCTAACCACTGGGTCACCAGGGAATTCCCAGTAGCCACATTTTTAAAAGTAAAAAGAGGCAAAATTAATTTTTCAAATATATTTAGTTCATCTAAAATGTTGTGATTTGGGGAGTTCCCTAGCGGTCTAGTGATTAAGACTCTGCACTTCCACTGCAGGGGGCGTGGGTTCGATCCCTGCTTGCCAAACTAGGATCCCGCATGCCTGCCTCACAGCCAAAAATAAATGAATGAATGAATGAGTAAATAAATAAACTGTTATGATTTCAATATGTAATCAATATGGAAACAAGATATTTTACTTTTTTTTGTACTGAATCTTTAAAACCCAATGTGTGTTTGTACTCAGGGCATCTCTTAATTCAGACCAGCCACACTGCAACTGTTCAAGGGTCACAAGTGACAAGTGGCTGCTCTATTGGATGGCATAGCTCTAGAGGACAGAAAATCTATCTTTTTTTTCCCTCTTTTTCTTTCAAATGTCTGGTATTGAAATATGCATTTATATTTGTAAACCCCATTGTGCTGAGAGACATGAGGACTCAACAGGAAAGCGAGATTAAATCAGTGCCTCTGAGCCTGTGAGAACATTGTGGTTTCCATTACAGTTCATTCTCTTTGATTAGACATGTTTTTTTTTAAATAAGAGTATAAACCGGACACTGTATGTAATTAATTTATAATCTATTCTTATAGAGCATCCTCACTGAAAAGTACCTATGAGATCACCCGGCCTAATGCCCTCTCTTATTTTCACAAATGAGGAAACTGAGGTCCAGAAAAAAATAAGTTACATAAGGTTACCTGACTTCTTAGTGCTTGGACCTCTACTGGGATGCAGACACCGTTCTTTTCACTCCGTAAATTTTCAAACCACCACCAAGAAGATTAGAAAATAGTTAAAATAATTTTTTTTTAATGTTCGTCCTGTAAACATTTGCTCTACCTCCAGCAAGTTCCATTTCTGGGGGTTACAAATGCCTTCAAGTAGTTCACAGTCTAGTGTGACTAACATCAAAATGTAAACCAAGCAGATTTCTTTGACAGAGAACTCTGTAGTGCCTTGGAATTGTCTTTTTGAGCATCACTGGCAGCGCAGACAAACACCAGTCAGGTGGATTTTCCATTGAAAAGACAGAGCAAGAAAGCCAGCGTCCACTAACCCTCTGTGTGAAGGGTGGAGTCATGCTGGGAGATGCATGCTGTCACCTGCTAACAGAGGAGACAGACTGCCCCTTCTCTTCTTCCTCTGTCCCCTGCCCTTACACACTCACACATTTCCCGTACATTCTAGGTGTGCATGCACTTCAGTGCTCGCCTTCCTAGAATTTTCACAAACCCCGTGTTAATGGGGCACTCTAAAATGATTTTTATTATTGTTACAGTGATCACCATCTATTACAATTAGGCAGATAATATGTCATCCTCATATATATTAAAGTTCTAAACTAAAGCATGAACAAAGGAGGGACTTCCCTGGTGGTCCAGGGTAAGACTCCGTGCTCCCAATGCAGGGGGCCCGGGTTCGATCCCTGGTCGGGGAACTAGATCCCGCATGCATGTCACAACTAAGAAACCCGCATGCGACAACTAAGACCGGGCGCAGCCAAAATAAATAAATAAATGAATAAATATTAAAGCGTGAACAAAGGAAAAAACTGACAAATTCAGCAATATGAAGATGAAAGTTTTTTTAAAACGATAAGAAACTAAAATAAGAATACAGACCAGAAGACTATTTACATTTGCCATGAAAGAGTTCGTTGAAATGTAAGAGAAAAATCATCAAGTCCTTAATAGTTAAAAAAGGCAAAGGCTGGGCTTCCCTGGTGGCACGGTGGTTGGGGGTCCGCCTGCCGTTGCAGGGGACGCGGGTTCGTGCCCCGGTCCGGGAGGGTCCCGCATGCTGCGGAGCGGCTGGGCCCGTGGACCGTGGCCGCTGGGCCTGCGCGTCCGGAGCCTGTGCTCCGCGGCGGGAGAGGCCACAGCGGTGAGAGACCCGCGTACCAAAAAAAAAAAAAAAAAAGGCAAAGGCTGTTAAAAAGAGAAATATATATCATTAACAAGTATATGGGGGGAAGAGGGGGTGGGATGAATTGGGAGGTTGGGATTGCCATATATACACTAATATGTATAAAATAGATAACTAATAAGAACCTGCTATATAAAAAAATAGAATTGTCTTTAAAAAAGTATATGGGAAAAAATTCCACATTACTAGCAGTTAAATAAATTCACATTTTAATATATGGTATTGTTTTTTAGACCTATTAAATTGACCTTGTTATCTTAAGCCTATTAAACCCTCAAAATTATATCTAATGGTTCCGCCCAGTGCTGGTAAAGTTGTGACATTGTCCCATTGATACAAACCTTCTGAAAGCAATATGTATTCCAATATGTATAAGTAGTATAATTATACTCATATATGAACCAATCATTCTGGTGTTAGAAAGTGATCATGAGGTGGTCTTCTAAAATGTGGGGGGAAAACCATCTTCATGTTCAGTATTGAAGCATTATTTCTAAGAAGGGAAAACAGAAACCAACCCAAATGTCTAACAGTTGGGCGTGGCTTAAGTAAATTATGATGCCTGAAACTGGAGGGATATTCTGTAGACACTGAAAGTGTTAACATGGAATAAGTGAGGCAAGTTGTTTAAAAAATCACTCTGACTGCTATGTGGAGAACAGACCATCGCAGGGCAAGCATGGAAGTAGGGACACTGATAGGAGGCTCTTGACATAGTCAAGTGAGAGAGGAAAGTTGCCTGGAGGCACTGGATATGCAGTATTTCAAAGGTGCCCCCAACAGAATTTGCTGATGAGTTGGACAGAGGGTATGAGGGAAAGGGGTCACGGGTGACTCCCAAAGTTAGAGAGCTGAACTTAGGTTTCCTGAAGGACCCACAGGAAGACTTGAACTATGTTTCACCTTAGTTTTCATTAAATGATTTTTAAATCTCAAGTTAAAATTCAAAAGAAATACAAGACGAATCTGGCCCCCAAATCTATTTAATCAAAGGATACGTACGAATTCTTGAGATTGTATTTCATTGCTGCTAGATCTTTACGCCTTTTGGAGATGCCTTTGCCGGATTGAATACTTAGTCAGTCGTCTACATGCCTGTGTGTCCTTTTATTTGCCTTCACCAGACCATTATTTAAAGCAAGACGATCATAAAAAAATACAACCTACTTTGCCTAACTCTTATGACTCAGACTTTAATATACTGGTCACTTGGAAAGCACCAATTCTGACTGTACATCCCTACTTTCAAAAGGGGCTTTCTTTTGGTATTAGAGTAGTTTTAAGAATTACATATTTAAACTTTCTGGAATTTCCCATATAACCTTCATAGTTGTATTAATATCTGACAGTTTACAAAGCACTCTTACAGAAATGTCCTTTAATCTTTTAACTTCCCTTCTAAGGTACGTATTACTGTCTTCATTATATATTACATATAACATAATATAATATTTATTATATTTATTACATTAGGAATCTGAGTTTCAAGTTACTTCTGAAACTCACTCAAGATCACACTTCTAGTGAATGGGAAAACCAGAGTTCAAATCTCAGTTTCTATGCTAGTTCATTCAATCACTCCATCAACAAATATTTGTTGGCTACCTTCTATACCATAGGCCCTGGGCCAAGCATGCAGTATTCGGTGGTGCATTAGGTAGACATGATTCCTCCCGTGTGGAGCTGAGGGCTGAGTGTCCTTTCTACTCAACCAGCACAGGCACAGGAGAATGCTTAACTGAAGAGGGCAAAAGTAAGAAAGCCACCTAGCTGCAAAGGAAAGGCAATCCCAAGGGGTGAGATGAATTTCATCCCAGGTACATTCTAATGGTTTTTAAGAACCAGCCTTTCCTCATGAATGCCAAAGACTGATAAAAAACAAATAGCACTAGCTCTCCTGTGAGATCTATGAGAGCCTATTCGTTTTCAGCACGTCAAATTGGCAGAGGGACAGGAGGAAATAACGGTAAATGTGGAAGAGGAATAGAAAGCGAGATGAGAAGCAGCAAAGAAAAAAGGAAAGAAAGAAAAGAAGGGAGAAAGGGAGGGAGGGAAGGAAAAAGGGGAGGAAGAAAGGAAGGAAAGTAACTCACTTAATGTCATAAATAATCTAATTTATGAGATTATGACCCCATTTTTGATACACTGGTCTTATTTTTTAACCTTTAGGGCATCTGTTTTAGATGGTGGCTAATATCTAACTATAGTTGATGATATAATTTCTGGAGATTAAATCTATTCAGGGAAGTTAGGCAATACTACTACTAATAATAACAATAGCTCTAAGCTTGTATTGAGTTCTTATTTGTAGAAACTGTGTTCTGGGTGCTTTATATATAATATTAATTGATTTAATCCTTACACCAGTCCTGGGAGATAGACGGCAATAGTGTCCCCATTTGACACATGAGGTTTAGCGAAGTTAAATAACTTGTTTACGTCACACAGGTAGTAAGCATGAAATGAACTCAGGTCCGTCTGATTCAGAGTTGGTGCTCTTATTATCTCTGCTGTCCTCACCTACCACATTCTTGATCCAAAAGTTTTCATAAAATCTCTGGGCACACTTAAAATTTAATTAAATATGGGTACTCTCTAGGTGTAGGTGAAATGCCCCTCTCATCTCTCATTATAGGCATGCATCTTTAATCTGGAGCCAGTGACAAGCACATATGAATGACTGTGGACAGGACAAGAGATCAGTGATTTTTTTGGAGAGTTTTCCAGGATGGTAGAAAGTCAGACGTTGGTGCTTGCTTCTTGATGACGTTGTAAAATGCCTCCTCATCTTCCTCTCTTCCTATGGGCCACCTGACTCCACTAGCACAGGCATGGGATTGTACCCTTTCCCTGGAAGTAAGTCAGTCAAGAGTAGGTTCATTCATTCGAGCAGATTTGTCCACATCAGTATACAAAGAAGATACTGGTTTGCCATGCTCGTCTGTACTGATTCAAAAAAGCACTGCCCGTCTTGAACAGATTCAGTGTCTCCTATGAGCTGGGAAAGGACTATTGAGGTTGCTTTGAAATGACATCTTAAAGGGCATTTCTATTCTGTCTAAGCTGTTCAAGTGGAAAAGTCAAGAGCTTAAAACCTACATAAGGACTTGGTGAAGGCTGATGTGTGTGTGGGGGGCACATGTGTGTTTATATCCTGCCATACTCACTCACACTTACACCTGTACCACCCCCAAAAGATGAGTACACTTCTAGACTTTCTCAGAGACAATTCCACACCCTCCACCAATTATGAGTTCCAGGAGCTTACAAAATTTATTAAGAAGTTAAAATTTTCAGTAACGTTTATTCATTTTCTGGGTGTTCCAAACACAGTGCAAACTCATGCAGAGCTTGTAAACTAGTATGCTCATACGTGGGCCTCCGTGCTAACAAACTTCTGCCTTCACTTGAAACCTACACAGCGTAATAGCTGAAATTTCCACCCGTCCTTCAGTATAGCTTTCCACAGCAACCAGAAAAAAACACGACCAACTATCTCACATGCTTTGTCTAGCCCCAAGTCAGGCTGAGTTCCAGGAAGAAAAGGTGATGGAGAAAGGGGAGTGGCTGCAGTAAGCCCTAACGTTATGCAGAAAGACCTCAACAAAATGCAAAAAACATCAAGTAAAAGATTTCATCAACGTTTAAGACATAAGCACCGAAGACATCTATAGTTTTAAAAGACAACAAATTAGAAGATATCTACCACATATATAAAAATAATTTGTGTCCAGAATATTCCAAGAATTCCTACGAATCAGTGAGAAAAAGACAAAATAATAGGAAAACAGCAAAGGATATAAATAGGCAGTTCTCTGAATAAGAATTACAAATGGTCAATAAACATATGTAAAGACGCTCAATATGAAAAGATGTTTAACCTCACTAGTAATCAAGGAAACAAGAATTAAAACAAGATAAATTAGGTATATATTTTTAAGCCAGCAGAATAGGGAAACTATGACAGACTACTATAACCTAATGTTAGTCAGCCGGGAAGGGAGGAAGTGTGGGATATTTGAACAAGCTGTGACGGGAGCATGACTTGGTAGAACCACTTTGGAGGACAAGAATCTAGTAAATTTTAAAAAGTGTTTACACCATGACCTAGCAATTCTATGTCCCAATATCCATCCTAGAAAAACACACACACAAGGGAAGACATGATTAAAGATATTCAATGAAGTATTGTTTGTGATAGCTCTGGAACTAAATAAATATCCATCAGCTAGAAATAACCATTCAACAGCATTTACATACAACAGCGTATACGTATGTAGTACTTTTTTTTTTTTTTTTTGAATATGCTGCGACTGAGCCCCCTGCAGTGGAAGCTCGTTGTCTTCATTAACCTTGGACGGCCAGGGAAGTCCCTGTAGTACTCTTTTAAATACTTATTAACGTGGAACAACTAAGCCCATGCACCACAGCTACTGAGCCTGCGCTCTAGAGCCCGCGAGCCACAACTACTGAACCCCTGTGCCACAACTAGTGAAGCCCATGCGCCTAGAGCCCATGCTCTGCAACAAGAGAAGCCACTGCAATGAGAAGCCCACACACCACAACGAAGAGTAGCCCCCGCTCACCCCAACTAGAGAAAGCCTGCACACAGCAACAGAGACCTAACACAGCCAAAAATAAATAAAAATAAATAAATTTTAAAAAATAAAGTGCCCTTGGATGAAAAAAAAAGAATACCATGTACTATTTATACAAATAATTTATAAATACTATAAATTATTTAGTATTATATTAGTATTGTTACATAGTATTTAGTAATTTATAACAATTGTTTTTACAAAGAAGTGCTGAGTATATTTTCTATGGATATGTTCAACAGGCATGTTTTGCATGTAAAAGAATTGATACCAGTGGATAGCTCTGGGAAGAGGGGAGGCCAGGGTTTGTGTTGAAGAGAGGACATAAGTGCTGTAAAAAATAAGTATTCAGTGTATTGGGATATAAAGAAAAGCATATAGGTCCAGCTGGGAAAGGCCCCTTATCAATATGAGTTGTAATATAGGCTCCCTGCACGATCTTAGCTTTTTGAGACACTGATAATAAAGTGAATTTTTATTTGGAGATTCTTGAATAGTTTCTTGCTGGTGGTGCAGTACATTATTTTTTTTTTAGTCACCAAGCTTTACCAGCCAGAATTTGTCATATTAGAAAACTGAAAAAAGAATCAATTTGTAAGCAATGAACTTGCAAAAATTTACACCTGTCTTTTGTAACATAATATCTAAATATAACAGCATCTAATACCAACTCTTTCTGTACTAATTCTACATTGTCATGACAACGCTAACAAGAGCTAAGTCTCAGACTAGACTCTGACTCTAAAGATGCATTAGGGAGGTGCATCTTTTATTAATCCCCAAAACTCACTCCTGCAATTTACATGGTTAGGAATAAAAACTGAAACCACAAGAGTTTTCCAACTATAAAGTTTTAAGATTCATTGGAAATGAGCTAGAAATTTTATTTTAAAATTTTAAAACTTTTAAAACAAACTACCCAAGGAAAATATAATCCTTACGTAGTTTTTTTTTTTTTTAATCAGCAAGGAAACTGTCAATTCCTATTTCAAAGTAAAGAACAACGAAGAATATTTCCATCACACATACCCAGCCTCCATTCTGCCTTATCCATTCTCCTGTGTTTTTGGTTATGAACTCTGCAACAAAGTAAGAAATCTCCTTGTAAGCGTCCACATCTGGGGCAATTCGCCTTCCTAGAAGTTTCTTGATGAGAATGCCTTCAAATGCAAATATGGTCACAATCCTTCCCCAGTTAACGATGCCATCTTCAAATTCCCTTTCCATCACTTGGTTGAATATTGTTCTGGCGGTGTCTATGGACACAACATCAATATTGTCCAAGCATGGTTTCAAATTCTTTTCAACTTCGTTTTGGACTGAGAAAGCAACGTCTTGTAACACCCTGGATGTTTTGCTTGGACCAGATCCAGGTTGCGGTATCTGCAAGACGTACTTCAGGTAGTCCTGGGCCAGCATGTGAATATAGCCAAACTCGCTGTCGGTCATCTTCTTCCTGCTGGAGAGCAAAGTCTTGAGCTTGTTCACCTGGAAGTGACCAAGGCAGTCTGAAGCACAAACTCACGCAGCTTCGCGTAATATGACACATGGTATCTGGAGGCTGGTGGAATTTCTGTTTGCATCACTTGATAGTATCCTTCCTCCTTGTCACTTTCATACGTAGGCTCTGTGTGAAAGAGAAAGTTTAACATGTGAAAGAAGAAAATGTTTCAAAGAGAGGCCACTTCCTCATCCTGTAAGTGATTAATGCAGGTATTTTTGGTTGGTTTTTTTTGGGGGGGGTACGCGGGCCTCTCACTGTTGTGGCCTCTCCCATTGCGGAGCACAGGCTCCGGACGCGCAGTCTCAGCGGCCATGGCTCACGGGCCCAGCCGCTCCGCGGCACGTGGGATCTTCCCGGACGGGGGCACGAACCCGTGTCCCCTGCATCGGCAGGCGGACTCTCAACCACTGCGCCACCACGGAAGCCCTAATGCAGTATTTAAAGTTTTAAATTCAAGGATGTGGAGAAATTAGAACCCTTATACACTGCTAGCAGGATTGTAAAACAGTGCAACCCCTGTGAAAAGTTTAGCAGTTCCTCAAGAAGTTAAATACTATAGGGACTTTCCTGGCACTCGAGTGGTTAAGATTCCGCTTCCACTGCTGGGGGCACGGGTTCCACCCCTGGCTGGGGAACTAAGATCCCACATGCTGTGCAGCGCGGCCAAAAAGAAAAAAAAAAAAGAAAGTAAATGTAGAATTACCTTATGACCCAGAAATTCCACTTATAAGTATATGCCCAAAAGAACTGAAAACAGGGACTCACACAAATCCTTACACACGAATGTTCACAGCAGCATCACTTAAAATAGCCAAAAGGTGGAAACAACCCAAATGTCCATCTGCAGATGGTGAGATAAACAAATTGTGGAAGATTATTCCGCCATAGAAAGGAAGTGCGGATACATGTTACAGCATGGATGAACCTCAGAATCATGATGCCAAGTGAAAGAAGCCAAACGTAAGAGGTCACATATTGTATGATTCCATTTATGTGAAATATCCAGAATAAGTAAATCCAGAGACAGAAAGCAACTTGGTGATTGCCGGAGGCTAAGAGGAGAGGGGAGTAACTGCTTAGTAGGTACAGGCTTTTATTTTGTGATGAAAACGTTTTGGAACCACATAGAGGTGGTGGCTGCACACCATTGTGAAGATACTAAACGTCACTAAATTGTTCACTTTAAAATGGATCATTTTAGGAACTTCCCTGGTGGTGCAGTGGTTAAGAATACGCCTGCCAATGCAGGGGACAGGGGTTTGATCCCTGGTCCGGGAAGATCCCACATGCCACAGAGCAACTAAGCCTGCGAGCCACAACTGCTGAGCCCGTGTGCTGCAACTACTGAAGCCCACACGCCTAGAGCCGGTGAACCGCAAAAAAGAGTAGACCCCACTCACCACAACTAGAGAAAGCCCCCACTCAGCAATGAAGACCCAACACAGCCAAAAATGAATAAATAAAATAAATAAATTTATTTAAAAAAACTAAAGGGGTTCAAGCTTCTCCATCCCTTTCCTTTCTGTTATTCATTTCCTAAGTCCAGTCTCCTGTCAAAACAGTCTAGTATCTATGGCTGCCCTAAATGTAAGAGATCCTCTAAAAAGTCACACTAGGAAATTAGTAGCTTGATATTCTACTCCCGAGCACCAGGATTATAGAAGAGGTTGATTAGAAAGGACTCCTTAACCCAAAGGAATTTACCTAGGATAGATTTCCTGATCTAGACTTTCAGGTGGATCATCATCCTCGTGGCAGTTGTGGTCACAGCCACTAAAGGTGTGATCACGGTGTTCCAAGCTCTCTTGACGGCATTTTACTCACAGTAATTCAAATACGTTAATCTTTACAACCCAAGAACTTCTGATAGAAGACAAAAACCTGCTATAAGCCAATACCTCTAATTCCTCTTTTTTTTAAAAAAAAAAATTATTTATTTAGGCTGCACTGGGTCTTAGATGCGGCATGCGGACTTCTTAGCTGCGGCTCGTGGGATCTTTAGTTGTGGCATGCAAACTCTTAGTTGGCGGAATGCACGCAGGATCTAGTTCCCGGACCAGGGATCGAACCTGGGCTCCCTGCATTGGGAGCTCAGAGTCTTACCCACTGGACCGCCAGGGAAGTCCCCCTCTAATTCCTCTTAAGTCAGCCAAATTGTCCAATGTGTGGATAGAAATTAGGAGCCAGAAAGAACACTAGACTTGGAGTCAGAGGACCCAGCCTCGGTCCTCCCCAAATCCCTGCTCCCTTACTATGTGCCCCGGGTTTGTAAAATGCGACCATACACATTGACCTCAGAGGGGTGAGGTATGAAACAGATGACCCCTGTAGCGCCTACAACCACACCTGGTGCAGTGTGGGGGCCTAATCAGCCCTGGTTCCCCATCATTCTTTTACGGACTAATGAGAAATCGGGCTTCCCGGGAAAGGCATAACTTCCTAAGTGCACAGTTTCAAGTGAAATGCAAATCTGCCATTTATTTAGCTTTGGCACCAATTCTGGGAAACAGCTGGCAGACGTGGTGAAATTACTGGCTAAGAAGAGCACTGGGGGTTTGGGGGCGGATTTCAAGTCTCTTCACCAGAGTACCTGGCAATTAAGGCAGTTAGGGAACCATATCCCTGTCTGCTGGCTGCGTCTTACTGTCGACTGAGGAGCCAGTCTCGCTAGTAGGCAGGAGTAGTGGGTGGGAGAAAGAGGAGATAATGCAGGGTCCCTTGAGAAACGGAATTCACTTTTTTGTTTTCTATCCACTTATGGAGTAACTTTGATTCTTTGCATCAGTGTCTCTGAAGAGCTGCAAATAGGAAAAAAAAAATCCATTTAACTTGTAGTTCTGAATTATCTCCAGAGAAGGAAGGGAGAGATGGTGCTTAGGGTGCTGGTTCATAGGAACTTGTGGGCCATGAAAACGCACCTCTCAGACCTCATACCACGAGAATGTAATTGACTAAGGGCCCCAGGTGCCGGGCCCTGAATCTACTGCCTACCCGCCTCTGCACTGAGGCCGCGCTACCCACAGGCAGTCCCAGGTCAATGACTGGGCAAGGCAGGAATAGGAAGAGCGATTCCTGTAGGTCAGCCTCCTTCGAAAGGTGACTTTGATTCAGTGACTTGCCATCAGCTTTGTGAAGCCTTGCTTAGACTGCACTCCAGCCTGAGGCTCTTCTTGCCCAATCTTCCTTCCTCCTGGCTCTTCTTCTGCCAGGTCAGCCCTGCGCTGTGGTCTGACAGCTCTCCCAGCCTCTTCCACCTCCCTCCCCGTCCCCCCCCCCCCACAGGCATTTCCCCCCACTAAATCTCTCACACATCTAATCCTCTCTTGGCATTTTCTCCATGGAGTTCTAAACTGACACGGGACCTGTATAGAACAAGGGAGCATACAGACACGTGGTCAAGCCACTTCTCCAGGATGTCCCCTGGGGAAGTCGCCCCCTCCCCTCCTAGAGGATGCCTGTGGGTTCACAGGAAGCCAAGGGCAGGCGGCTTTCTCTCCTCCAAGCATCGTAAGAACCACCACAGGGATGGGAAAATTTATTTTCTCCCACCATTACATTCCCATGGTGATGAGCATTTCTGGAAAAGTAGTATAAGCATGTGGTTTAAGAGTGGCAATTAAGCCTTCCAAGGTCAGGGTCTACCTTTTTTCTCTCTCTTGCCAGTGTCGAAGCCTGGACCCAGGGAAGCCAGGTAGTTGATCTTTGTTGAACAAATGAAATGCACTGATGTCACAACTGGGGCCAACTACGTTAAAGGCTCTATATTCCTGACCTTCTGGATCTGAAAAGGAATTATTTTAAAAATTCTGAAGTATGGTAGCCTGCTTTAGTTTATCTTGGAGCATTTCCAAATACTCACTTTTCAAGGATAGGTGGAAGAAAGACAAAGTCTTTTCCAAAAAGAATTATTTGTATATAAAGTGCAGAGACTGGAGTGGGGGTGTGTTGCGGTGGAGCAAAGTGTGGGACAGAGACAAGTAGCCGACCAGGAACCAGGCAGGGGATAAAGGGAGGTATCCTTTCTCAATGCCACTGTCACCTGAGTCTGCATTCGCCAGGGTCCTGTATCTAGGCCATTAAGGACCAGCACATGGTTCCCTATCTCCTGAGCAGCTCTGTCCCCATGAGGAGCTTTGTATGAAATCAGGGGTTCACCTGAGTACAGTCTGAGGGAGTCAGCCAGAATGGGTGGGGTCTGGAAACCATATGTGTACATTTTTTTTTTTGAGGTATAGTTGTTTTACAATGTTGTGTTAGTTTCTACTGTACAGCAAAGTGAAGTAGAGTTCCCTGTGCTATACAGCAGGTTCTCATTAGTTATCTATTTTATACATATTAGTGTATATATGTCAGTCCCAATCTCCCAATTCATCCCACCCCCTCCCTTTCTCCCCTTGGTGTCCATCCGCTTGTTCTCTACATCTGTGCCTCTGTTTCTGCCTTGCAAACCAGTTCATCTGTACCATTTCTCTACATCCCACATATAAGTGGTATTATATGATATTTGTTTTTCTCTTTCTGACTTAATTCACTCTGTATGACAGTCTCTAGGTCCAACCATGACCCTGTGTCCAACCATGTCTCTACCATATGTGTACTTAATTATTCCATAAACACACACTAAGCTGCTACTGAGTACTGGGGTTTGTGTTAAATGCTGGAGAAAACTTTCTGCCCCTAAAGAATTTTTAATCTAGAAGAAACTATGCCACATTATAGGGAACTGCATCAAAGGAACTGCAGAGTGAATAATTAGAGGAAGTTGCAGAGGTATAGCTTCAAATATGGGGATCCTTCCTGGAACCCATCCTAAGGCCATGGAGCCAGGCTTCTGAGAGTCTGGAAGTGCGCACGTATGACACTGATCTACTGTGGACTGAGGGGTGCAGATGGATGGGGGAGGGGGGTTGACAGTAGAATATGATTTCCCAAATCTGTGCACACCTAGTAAGCACCTATGTCCTGATGAAAGTGTTCTCCATACTGCACTCATTTTGCCAGAAGTTTCTACTGAAGAAGCATGGCGTCTTGGCTAGGGCTGAGGGAATTACTAGTGTTTGTCATGAAAATAAGAATAGGAAGAGTATGAAGCCTCCTAAGAACTAATTAACAACTTCTTCCAGTTGTAAAGTACTGGGGGCTGCAATGTTGTAATTATTATCACAAACATATATGTGAACTACAACCTCGTGTCTAGCCATGGTGTTTACATGAATTGCCACATCCATACACGTATGTTGTCTATTGCTTTCTAAATGCTTTCTAACAAATCGGCTTCCAACACTTAGTGGCTTCAGACAATAATCATCTGTTTTGCTCATGAATGTGAAACGTGGGCCGGGCTCAGGAGGGATAACTGGTCTCTGCTCCACGATGTCTGGGGTTTAGCTGGAATGTCTCAACAGCTGCGGCTAGAACAGCTGGGTTTGGCCGGGCAGCTCTCTTCGCGTAGTCTCAGGATCTCTCTGCGTGGTCTCTCCAGTGTGGCAATCTCAAATTGGTCATACTTCTCACATGGTGGCTGAAGATCCTAAGAGCAAGCATTCCAGTGACAAATGTAGGAGCCGAGTGGTCTCTTATGACCCAGTTTAGAACTCACAGAGTATCATTTCTATCATATTCTAGTGGTAGAAGCCATTACATGCCTGCTCAAATTCAAGGAAAGGAAACACAGACACTTTTTTTGATAAGAAGAGTGTCAAGAATTTGCAGACATGTTTTAAAATTGCCACAATGTGCAACTCACACGCAAAGTCACTTATAGACACAATCATGTTCGTGTACAACGTAACCAATATCATCCTCATACAATCCTTTGGATTGGAAAATCAGGGAGGCAATTCTAATTTTGGGGTGATCCTGCCCACCTCTACAACCATCAGGTTACTGCAGGGCTGAGAATCCTCTGGATTAGATCCTCGGAAGCCAGAAGTCTTCTAAGTGGGTTGAGGCACGATTGCCTGGAGAAGACCTCATTTAATCTCCTTCCTGATGGCAGAGATCTCATCATGCCATGAGCCCACCTCCTGCTCTGACCAAGAAGCAGAAAGCAATGACTGACAAAGGTTAAGTTTTGATGGGGAATATGAGGGAAGAAGCCTGAGGCCACCCTGGCTGATGACTGGCTCGAGGACTGCGTGCATGACCTCAGGGAGAGGCTGCCGAGGTCAACTTCTCTTTTCCCCAAAGGCAGACCTTGGGCGGAAACTTGCTTGGCTTTTGGCTGCTTCGGAGGAGGTGGCCCAGGGGAACTCCCACCGTGGTTTACTCTTTAGCTCCTCTGAGCTTATCATGACTGCTTCCCTTTTCCAAGGCTCCGGCTGGGGCAAATTCTCTGCAGAGAGCAACAGTCTTCAGTGGGAACACCATCGTAACACAAAAGGGAGGGGGGAAAATAGAAGCCACCTGGGTGCCCCCCCCACCCCGCCCCGTCATCTCCCTTGGTCTGGTGGAGCCAAGCCTCGATAATCAGAAAACACAGTGGAGGCAAGTCCCCTCCCTGTCACGAAAAGCCAGTAGCCCAGCGAGACAGGGCTCCCGGTGGGAGCTTGGTTCCTATCGGAGGAGACGAATTTCCAGGAAGTCCTAGGAGCAATATAAGCAGGTGGGACTTCCCCCAGTTCTCCTGTTGTCTTTGGGAACAAGGCTGAAACTGGGCCCTGGAGAGAACAACCAGCTGTGGACCAAGGGAGCTGAGAGGCAGGGAGGGAAGATGAGAGGTATCACCAGATGCGGCTTGTGGGGTGGGGTTTTGACTAAGGTTATAGAGGCACAAAGGAGATGGAGGAGGAAAAAGAGTAGGGGGTGCTGAAGCCAGGGGGAGGTGGCAATTATAAATGGGCCCACATAAGACAGAATGTCTGAGTGCAACATGTCCTCCTGCACTGATTTGTCCCTCATCCCTTCTGCACACCTGTGTGGACAGGTGTGTGCTCAGACCATCTTTCCTCACCCTCTCTGGATCTCACTTGAATACCCACTGCTCATCCCGCTCCCCAGATCAGGATCCTCCAAGGGCTTCCTGCTGTCTCTGAAGAGGAGCCCAAACTCCTCGAAGGGTCTTCGTGCTCTGACTCGACCTCACCTCACCCCAGTCCTGCCCCCTGCCCTGACTCTGTGGCGTGCTCTCCTTGCTCCAGGAATTTGTTCTTCCTGCTGTCTCCCACGGCAGCGGCTTTCCTCTTTCATCCGTGTGTTGCCGAACCTTCTCCATCTTCAAGGCCCAGTCAAACCAAACCTTCCCTACTCACCTGAGCCGAGAGAGATCTCAGTGTGTGTTTCCACGGGACCCTGCGCCCGAGCAATAACACATCTGGCGTGTCTTATACGGCAGCTGTGGTGCTGTCTGGTGCCCTTGGCTGGCAGCTCTCCTAGGAAGAGAGCTGCCTATTCATCTTTGATTTCTTCAGCAGGCCCAGCACAGGGACTGACACGTGCAAGACACATGTTGACTGGATCCTATTATTATCATGGCCAGTAATGTTGAGTATTTGACAAATGGCCTACTTCACAATTAGACTGATACTGTGGCTGAAGCTATATTAGTATTTCGGTTAAGTTTTACTTGGCAAAGCGAAAGTAAAATTATCTCTTCTTTCCCCAAATGTCATCTTGGGGGAAGTACAAGATAAAACCCTATTTGAATAGGACCTTCAAGTGACTTGGGCAGAGGGCCTCGGACTTTCCACTGCCCTAAATGGAATGGCAATAAGACACAAGGCAAATGAAGGAAGCAGAAGTGTGCTCGGTAAGAGCAAGTGAAACTGGGCCCCTTAAGGGCAATTCTCTGTTGGAGACGCAAGAATTCAGATTTCCCCAAAGAGCAAAGTGCAGACGGCCAACAGCCGCTCACTCGGCCAACTGCTCAACCAACTTTACTGAGTGCCCACCACATGCCTGGCCCCGCGCTGGGTCCGGGGATGCGTATGCAGGGGTTTTGTTTCATTAACACAGGTGTGAGGGGATATGACACAAACCACCAGAAAATTCAAATGCAGAATAAGTGCCACAAGACTAAATGACATCAAAGTTCAGTCTGGAGAAGAAAGAAAGGACTTCCCAGAGGAGGCTGGGAAGTGGCCATGCTTCTCTCTTTGGAAAGGCAGTTGGTAAAAGTGAATGAAGTCCCTGTGCAGAAAGGAGGGGAGCTGACGAGTGGGGAGAGGGTCCTAGTGCCTTCCAGTCCTTGGTTGCAATCGTTCCATCCCACGTTTAGGTATCTGAGACTCTCAGAATGCTTCCGGTAAATTCTTCTTTTTGTCAAAGTTAGAGTTGTTTCGTGGAAGGGCTTCAAAACAAATGTATTTCCCCAACACAGTGCCATCAGGAGAAGAACAGGCTTTGGCTCGACTGAGAACATTCTTGAAAAACGGTCAGGATTAAAGTTTCCTGAGAAACTCTGTTCATAGTAGAGTGGGGTGAACAGTGGCTGCCACGAGGTGGAGGCATAGTGAGTGTCAGGGGTTTCTCCCTTCCCAGCATGGGACGGTGGTCTCATGGCCTCCATTCTTGAAGTTCATGGGACTGCACTTTGCTGGAGGTACGATTCCATGTGGTCTGGGTAGGACTGTCCTTGGCCTTCTCCTCCTGTTTCCGCTGCCCCCTGACAGGGAAGGCACTAGCTCCTGCCCCTTCTTGCCTAGGATTTGCTCCCTCAGTTACCTCCACAGTCTCCTGAACCGGCAAATCTGTTCCTCCCTACTGGATCATTCTCATCAGCAAGATCAACATTTAGGAATTCCTCTCATCTTAAAGGAAAAAGAAAAAAGCCCCCCTTGACTCCCGTCTACCTACAATTACTACCACATTTTTCTCCTCCTCAAAAGAATTTTCTATACTTTCTGTCTCCATTTCCTCCCATCCTATTCTCCCTTGAACCCACTCCAACTAGCCCTTTATCCTCACGATTCCACCCCAACTGTCCTTGTTGAGGCATGACCGTCTTCCCTCCGGCCAGTGCGGAAGTGGAGGGCACCAAAGAGCCTTCCAGACTCTCTCTTTCACACCTCTCAGTGTAGGTGTGGCAGGGGTGGAGTGGTGTGGTCTGACCCAGAAAGTAGAATTCTGGGACTTCTTCTTCCCACCCAGTCTATCTCTCCAGCATGCCTTTCCTCTGAACTGCAGACTCATATACCCAACTGCCTACCTAACATCTGCCCTTGAATATCTAACAGGCATTTCACATCATCATGTTGGAATCAAGTTTTGAGTTTCCCACATGCCCCCTAACCTACCCCTCCGGCTGTAGTCCTCATCTCAGCAAACGGCCTCACCATCCACTCAGTCCAGAACACTTGGGACCATGCTTGTCTTCTCTTTCGACCACATACTCCACGTCCAATGTATCAGCACAGCCTCAGAACTCTACCTTCAAAATATCTCCCCAGTCTGACCATGTCTCACCACGTCCACTGCCACCAAACCTAGTGCAAACCTCCATCATTTCTTGCCTAAAAAACACAGCAGTCCCCCAACTGATGTCTCTGCTTCCACTCTTGCCCTGCAGTCTATACTTCTCAGCACCACCAGTTCCCTTCACTCACTTTGCACTCACCCCCGCCCCACCATCTCTCGAGTCATCACTCTCTCTGTCCACACCAGGCTTGCCACTATCACCTAACCACCAGCTATAGCAGGTCACCTTTCTCCCTTGAAGAGGCTCAGCCTGGCAGATAAGAAGTGAGAACAAGAGGAAGATCTTCCAGGAGTTTTTTGAGTTCACTGAAACAAAAGTACCTGCCACCTGTGCGGAAGATGAACTTCTTCTGAGAGAAAGTCGCAGCTGTGCACCATCTTTCCCATCGAATAGCACGGTACCTGGCAGGGGTACCAGAAGGCCGAGGCATCCTCTTAGACACCTCCTTGAGGAGGTAGCTCTCTACAAGGACATTTAGCACCAGAAACCTTGAAGCCTGTGGAGAGAGATTTTTGTATCAGAGTTTCCAGCTTTCATTGCAGCAAGTGATGGAGCTGGATATAAGAATGTGGTGTGGGCTTCCCTGGTGGCACAGTGGTTGAGAATCTGCCTGCCAAGGCAGGGGACACGGGTTCGAGCCCTGGTCTGGGAAGATCCCACATGCCACGGAGC
This sequence comes from Grampus griseus, assembly GCF_964374135.1. Taxonomy (NCBI): domain Eukaryota; kingdom Metazoa; phylum Chordata; class Mammalia; order Artiodactyla; family Delphinidae; genus Grampus; species Grampus griseus. The sequence continues at coordinate 144,165,719 of NC_139018.1, read as the reverse complement.
AACTAGGCCCATGAGCCACAACTACTGAGCCTGTGCATCTGGAGCTTGTGCTCCACAACAAGAGAGGCCGCGACAGTAAGAGGCCCACGCACCGCGATGAAGAGTGGCCCCTACTCGCCACAACTAGAGAAAGCCCACGCACAGAAACGAAGACCCAACACAGCCATAAATAAATAAATTAATTAATTAAAAAAAAAATGTGGTATGCTGATTTAGACCAAAAGTGTGAATTACAGAAGTCTGGTGTTTCTATGGCTTTTAAAGTGACATGGACAACTTGCGTTCTGACACGTAGATTTTCCTAATTGACACTTGCATTAAAGATTGGAAAGAGGAGGCCTTGCTCTTCAAGGCTACTGAAATGATGCCCTGTGTAAAAAGGCCGTCTGGGCCTGGCTGGGGACAAAGGAGCTGCCATGGAGAATGGGTTGTACCTTTGTGACTGTGGAGGAGCTTCTGCACTAACATTGCGCCTCAAGAAATGAGGATCCATGCCTGCGATCACATCTTCCAGTGAATTTCCTAGCAGCAATGAGGTTTACACAAGTGACTTTGCTTACCTAATATTTAAACACTTGTTTATACAAAGAAATAATTGTCAGCGCTATTAAGATGGAATGAGAGGGGCATCCCTGGTGGCGCAGTGGTTGAGAGTCCGCCTGCCGATGCAGGGGACGCGGGTTCGTGCCCCGGTCTGGGAAGATCCCACATGCCGCGGAGCGGCTGGGCCCGTGAGCCATGGCCGCTGAGCCTGCGCATCCGGAGCCTGTGCTCCACAGTGGGAGAGGCCACAACAGTGAGAGGCCCGTGTACCGCAAAAAAAAAAAAAAGATGGAATGAGAGCTCCTGAGGCCTTGCCTTGAGGTTTATTGGAATGAACTGCACTTTAATGAGGCAGTAGCTGGCGTCTGTAGCAGACAGACTTATGCTAGACCTGGGTTTTAGAAAGATTTTGGAGCAGAAGATCCGTTTGACTTTCGTGTGTATGTGGTAAAACATGCATAACATAAAATTTATCATCTTAACCATATTTAAGAATACAGTTCAGTGGCATTAACAACATTCACATTATTGTGCAATTGTTACCAGAATGTTTCCATCATCCCAAACTAAAACTCCACACCCGTCTTCCCTCCCCGCCCAGACCCTGGCAACCACAACTCTACTTCCTGTTTCTATGAATTTGAATTGCCTCATCTAAGTGAAATCATGCAATATTTGTCCTTTTGTGACTGGCTTATTTCACTTACTGTAATGTCCTCAAGTTTCATCCATGTTGTTGTATGTGTCAGAATGTCTTTACTTTTTAGGGCTGAATATGCCACTGCGTGTACATACCTCATTTTGTTTATTCACTTGTCAATGGACAGTTAGGTTGCTTCCACTTTCTGGCTATTGTCAATAATGCTACTATGAATATTGGTGTATAAATATTTGTTTGAATCCTTGCTTTCAAATCTTCTGGATATAGTATATCCATAAGTGGAATTACTGGATCATATTCAGTTGACTTTACGAAGAATATGTTCATTGGAAAAGAAGACTAACTTTTTGGAGTGTAGGAAAGTAAGAGCAGATGAAAATGATGTCAAGTTCAACAGATAATTCTTTTACCTTATAAAATAACAGAAGACATGCTTTTATTTCACTGCTTCTCTTTTTCCTTCCCCACTCCCTCTCACATGCATGCACACACACACATACACAGAGCTACTTTAAATGTATTAAGAAGCTAGACCATGAATTGACCATAATGGGGAAAATGTCCATTATTGGCATCTCTGAAACTACCTCGAAACCAGCCTGTGGTGTTACTAGTGGTGTCACTTAGGACATGAGGTATCTAAGGCAAAAGCTAGATTGTTATGAAACTTTGGGAAAGTGCTGACAGTGTTTGGCTTTTGCAAGCAGGCTGACTTTTGATGACTTTTCTGTAACTGTACCATCAGCAATCCTGGCTATAAGAGGGGAGACCCATAACCTAGTTTGATTAACCCTCAAACTAAAGATTAAATACTTGATTACCATTAGGCAAATGAAACCATATTGAATTTTAAGATATCAACCTCATTACTTCAAAGCAGACTTTAAAGTCTATTTACTAAATAGTTTGTATTGAAAAAAAAAACCTGGCACTTTAACAGGTTTTATGTAGGGTCAAGGTTTAAAATACACATGTATTATAATTTATGACACTCTCCTGTTTGAAACCCTGTTATGGCTTCCTTTAACACCGGAACAAGATTCCAAACTCTGCACCATACCTCCAATAGTCCAGGCCATCTGGCCACTCCCCTTCCTGCCTAGTTCCTGTCTCCCTTCCGACTGCTCAGCTCACTCTGACCACACCTGGTACACACTGTGCACATCCTGCCCCTCAGGGCCCTTACACTCATGGTCCCGTGCTACTTGGAATCCTCCCCTCCAGGTATTTGCATGGTTTTCTTCCTCACCTTACTTACTTTATAGCTCTTATCACTACCTGGCACTAGATTACTTATTTGTTTACTTCCGTTTTTATTGTCTGTCTCTCCCACTAAAACATAAGCATCCCAAGGGCAGAGGCCTCTCTTTTCACCACTGTAACCTCAGCATCTGGAACATAGTGGGCACCCCATCAGTATTTGTTGATTGAATCCACGAATGAGTGGAGAAAGCCTGTTTGAGATCTGGAGAGTGACAGAGCCTCAATGACACCATTTCAGCCCCTGCATCCAGCCAGACCTGTGCCAGATACCCTGCTGGACTTTTCAATTACGTCAACCAACAGAATTGTCTTTTTTGGCCATTAAGATGTGGGAATTGTTTGTTACACAGCATTATTACAGCAATGGCTGACTAAACACTGACTTAAACAAAACAGAGAATTTTATTGATATATCTAGTGCAGGTATAGCTGGATTCGGGGGCTCAAATGGTGTCATCAAGGTGTTGAGGGGGGGAGTCCACATGCCTGTTAGCTCCACATGCCTCTTATTCTGGGACCAGCAGCTACATACTATCGTAAATAGTGCTGTAGCGAGTAGAGGTTTTAAACTTGCTTCGGAGTTTGGTGTGGCCTCTTGGGCTTCTGCTATGTGTCATGAGAAAAGTGTGTCCTATATAGCTGTGGCCAGGACATGGAAGCAACCTAAATGTCCACTGACAGATGAATGGATGAAGATGTGGTACATATATACAATGGAATATTACTCAGGCATAAAAAGGAATGAAACGGTCTCATTTGCAGAGACATGGATGGACCTAGAGATTGTCACACAGAGTGAAGTAAGTCAGAAAGAGAAAAACAAATATTGTATATTAACACATATATGTGGAATCTAGAAAAATGGTACAGATGAACTTATTAGCAAAGCAGAAATAGAGTCACAGATATAGAGAAGAAATGTATGGATACCAAGGGGGTAAGGGGGAGTGCAATGAAGTGGGAGAATGGGATTGACATATATACACTACTATGTATAAAATAGATAACTAATGAGAACCTGCTGTATAGCACAGGAAACTCTACTCAGTGCTCTGTGGTGACCTAAATGGGAAGGAAATCTTAAAAAAAGGGGATATATGTATATGTATGACATTCACTTTTGCTGTACAGCAGAAACCAACACAACATTGTAAAGCAACTAAACTCCAATAAAAATTAAAAAATAAAATAAAATAAAACCTCTACTCACGTCACATCTGCTAACATTCTATTAGCTTAGCCAAATCCCAACGAGGCAGGGAAATATACTCTGCCTACTCTAGTGGGAAGTTTTGTAAAGCCTTCTGGAAAAAAGGTGTGGATTTATGACTTCATTACAGGGAAGGAGTGAACAACTGGCAACGATAATCCAATTTATCACGTTCAGTGAGCATCTGTCGCTTGGTAATTTAAAAGTCTTGGCAAATATACGTGAAACTTTGGGCTAAAGTAACAGAGAAGAGGCGAGGGGCTTCTCTCTGAGAATCACAGAATGGCAGAGAGGGAAGGGAACTGGAAAAGGTGTCCTTAGGTCCAAACGTCTCATTTTACAGATGGTAGAGGGAACTGAGGCCTAAAGAATCTCAGTGGTTTAATCAGAGTCACGTGGTTCATAGAGAAAGCTTTTGCAAAAAAAAATAAATAAATAACTAAATAAACAGAGAAGAAGCTGTCCTAAGAGAAGTGGTGATGGAGGTCAGAGGTAGAGACAGGTGGGCCAAGAGGGCCGTGTGAGTGCTAGCGGGGCCCCGGGAGACAGCATCAGGAGGAGACAGACAAGGACGGCAGCCCTGGGCACATGTTCAAGCAGCAGTGGTGGCACAGCCATGTTCCCCGGGAGCTGAGGCAGACAGGGAGGGGGATCTACGTTCTGCCTTCGGGGGCCAGGTGGCAAGGGTGGGAAGAACCAGAGAGAACAGAGCTCTGATCCCAGCTCGGCCAACTCCGTGATCTTGGATTTGATCTTGCATTTGAGGGTCTTTATGACCTTTACTTTCTGGCACCCTCAAGAAGTAACCATTCCTAACAAAAGGTACCTTCCAAAGGAAACTCCCTCTCATTGTCATCTTTGTTGTCCCCATCTCCATCCCTGCAACAGAGAGCTTCAACAGCCATACTGCTCCAGCATTAGAAAAGCTTGGGGAATTTCCAGAATCTTCTATTCCCACTTCCCATTTCTTAAGAGATGAACTATCACGTACATACAGAAAAAAGTCACAAACAGGGGAAAATTCAAATCCTTGGCCAAGTTAGGGATTTTAAGGAAGGCTCCCAGTGGAGCTCCTCCCTGCTGAACTGTTTGTAGTTTAGGGTCACCTGCTCAGTTCTTCCCTCAGCCAGAAGGAACTTGGGGTCTCTCTCCTTTGCCAACCTGGCTGGGCTGGCAAGCCCCAAGGAATGTACTGCTCCTCCCAGGCCTAGGAAACGACTCCCAGGGAGATGCCTGACCTATTCCCCCAGGAATAGAAGGGCTGGCAGGATTACTGGGACTCAAACAGAACCCCAAACAGAAGGAGAGGAACCCCAGCCCACCCACCGTCTCTGGCTCTGTGTCCTCTCTGCCTGCCAAGCCAGGGTGGCAAGTGCCGCCTGCTGGCTCTGCCCACAACAGGTGATCCTGTGTCTACCTTGAGGAGCTGCACGCCTCTTCACAGCCCAGAAGGGCCGCTTTTCTAACAGGATTGCAGGCAGGCTTTCCAGACTCTCCAGATGGCGCGTGCAGGCAGACAAGCCTCTGGGATCACTGGCAGCAAAAGTACCAGCTCAGATTTTACCAGATTTTCTCAATTGTGTGTTTTATGCAGAAACAGCCACCACCCTAGACCTAAATAACTTAGGTTTTTATCTGGCCCAGGAAGAGGACCCTGGGGTGGGGGCATGAGGAGAGGACTGCTGTATTTAGTCATCGTCCTTTCATGGAATATTTACTGAATACCCGCTAGGTACCTAGCTCTGAGCTGGGTGCTGAAGCTAAAGAAAAATCAGACAAGTCCTGCCCTCAGGGAGTTCCCAGACCAGAATAAGTAGCAACAAGACAGGTATAGAAGCTATAAAAAAAAAAAAAAATAGAAAGCAATCAGTGTCAAGGAGGCATAGAAGGTGATACAAAAACGTTTAAAAGGGAAAATGAATATTCCTCAACCACCTAGCATGTGCCAGGAATGATGCCAGGAACCTTGCAAACGTCATTTCGTTTAAAGCTCACAGAGTATTATCTCTATTCCACAGGGGAGGAATCTGACACCCAGAACTTGACAGTTCACACAGCTAGAAGCAGCAGAGCCAGGAGTAAAACCCAGCACTGATTCCAACATACGTAGATAAAATGCTACTTATAAGTTTTTCTTAAATTCATATATGCACATAGATGAATATATGCAAACATCCGTTAGCTCTATTCATCATAACAGGTGAAGTGTCAGTCTTGCCACTGATTCTGGATAATCGGGGCTCCCCTGTTGCTGGGCTGGGCAGGCTGATCACCCAGAACCTACCTCCGTAGGCCTCCGCAGAGCGCCACCTCGTGTTTCCAGGTAGAACTGCAGCAGAGGAACAGAAGCCTTTGCCTCTCTAATATCGGAGTGGAAAGCGCTGCTGTCCCCGTTACCAAAGGTTTGGCCTGGACTGAGAAAACTCAGAGGCCCCTGGCAAGCGGCAATAGCAACTCCTCATGGCGAAGCACCTGCAAGTCAGTGTGGCTACGTCTGTTTTGTTTGCAATACACGTCCCTTGTATTTTAAGAAATCCCTTGTCTGTGACAGCCCTTTGGTAGGCACCGGAGATTTGGCAGGGAAGATGTTGGCCCTTGAGCTGTTCCCAGTCTAGTGAAGGAGACAGCCAAGTGCACGATGATCGTAATCCCCTGGGCCAAGTGCTCTGATACAGGGGAACACAGGGTGAGAAGGAAAGCCTCCCGACGAGATGACAACGGAGCTGACGCTTTAGCATGTGTAGGAGTTTGCCAGGCTGAGAAGGAGGCATGGAGAGATGGGGCGGGAAAGGGAACAGAAGTTCGGGGTAACTGCAACTTCAATATAAACCAGAGCCCAACAACCAGGGGAAGAAAGGTGAGCCGTGGTCAGGGACTAACAGGAGTAGTACTTACCCTGTGGATAGTGGGGCTTAAAGCAAGGCACTGACTCAGTCAGATTTGCATTTGAGAAAGAACATTTCAGGAACAGAGGAGACTTTGGCTGGGAGAGGATTGGAAATGATAGAGGCTGGGGAGGATGCTTTTGTAATTCTGCAATGCTTGTGTAACTAGGAGAGACATGCTTGGGACCCAAATTAAGGTAGAGATCATGAGGATGGAGAGGAAAAGATGAATGAGAGGCATTCAAGAAGCAGACCCACAGTGACTAGCAACAAGGCAGTGAGGAAGCTGGAGGCGTTAAGGAGGTCAAGGACACACTTGCTGAGGTAAGAAACGCAAGAAGGAGGGCATGTTCGGTGGAGAGGATGAGACCCGCCCAGGACATGCTGGAGGCACCGACGGAATATTCTAGGGAGGTGGTCCAGCGGGTCTACAGCTCAGGAGAGATGTGCCTGGAGGACTCCTGGCGGGGAGAGGGGGAGTTACAGGATCCGGGCTCTGGGACTACCCTGGCTGTCCAGTAGTTAAGACTCCATGCTTCCAATGCGAGGAGGGGGGGTGGGGGCGGGTTCAATCCCCCTGGTCGGGGAACTAAGAGCCCGTATGCTGCACAGCCAAAATATAAAATTTTAAAAATAAATAAATAAAAGGATCCGAGCTCTATGCTTTCCCCCAACGCCCCCCACCTCCATCAGAGCACCTCCATTTGTATGTCTTAGTGGTGGGCTCTGCATAGGAGTTCAATTGGAAAAAGGGTTCTGTTGCTTTAAAAAAAAAAAAAGCTCACTGCAAGACCTGGTGACCTCTAGGGCTTTTTCTGTTCTGCTTTATGTTTCTCTTGAAAGATTTATTCACTCATTCCCTAGACATGCATGGAACACATACTATATAATGACAGGAACTAGAAACCTGAAGATAACCACGATGTGCCCCTCCCTTCAAAGGGCTTAGAATCTGGCAAAAGAGACAGTAGGGGAAGGGGAGATCACACAGAACATGAAATAGGGAAGGATTTTAAAGAGGAGATGGTGTTACCCAGTCCAAGCTCGCTCTGATCGCCGCATGACAGCCCAATTAATCGGAGACGAGCTGTTGAGGCAAAGGAGTATGACTTTATTCGGGGTTTGGATGCCAGTTTCTTTTACAGCAAAGAGAGTGGGAGGAGATGAGGAAGTAAAGTAAAAAGGCCATGAGTTTTTGAAACATACCCTGGAATGGCCAGCCTCCCGGAGAGGATGTGTTAATTTCTTCTTTCTTGCAGCCATCCACAGGTGGACAGGGTCAGGATGCTTCCCTGAACAAAGGCACTTTGGTTTAACATTCAGGCAGAGGGGCAGGGTTCCCCGAGGCAGGCCATTATGTATCCTTTTAGTGAACAAAAGCAGCAGAAAGCAAAGGTTAAAGTAGAAGAAACAGATCCAACATGTAGTCGGATTTGGCTCTTCCCTGTTACCATGGCATTTGCATAGACTTTGAAGAATATATAGGAGTAGGATCTCCACGTCCAGTGATGGTGCACTAAGTGATTTAGACCAGCTCTCCTGAGGCTGACCTGAACACCTGCTCACCAGGAGCGAGGCAGGAGTGAGATAGGAAGACAGCATTTGGGGCCATTTCTCCCACAGGGCCAGTTACTGGTTCTCAGTGGTACTGCTTAGATGCTACAAGCTCTTCTGATGTATGCACATCATGACAAAGTTGGGCTGACTCCAGAATTCAAAAGTTGTTTAGTATTTTTAAAGTTATTCAGTATAATTTTCCAAATTGACATAAAAAGGGAAATGGTAGGATCAAGTCAGGAAGTGTAGAAAAACTTTTGATAAAACACAATATGTATTTTGAATTTTAAAAAGGTAACACACTAGTAATAGAATTTCCTTGATCTAATAAAGAATATCTACAAAAAAATACCTGCAGCTGACACAGAATTATTACATGACCAAGCGATTCCACTTCTAGGTACATACTTGAAAGAACTGAAAACAGGTGTGCAAACAAAAATGTGGACATAGCAGCACTATTCACAATAGCCAAAGGGTGGAAACGATCCAAACATCCATCAGCTGATGAATGGATAAACAACGTGTGGTATATCCATATAATGGAATATTATTCAGTCACACAAAGGAACGAAGCATTGATACGGGCTACAACATGATGAACCTTGAAGACATTATGCTGAGTGAAAGAAGTCAGGCACAAAAGGGCCACGTATTGTATGTCCATTTTAGCGACTGCCAGGGACTGGAAGGAGGGGAGAACGGAAAGTGACTGCTTCGTGGGTACAGAATTTCCTTTTGGGGTAACGAAAATGTTCTCGAACTTAATAGTAGTGATGGTTGCACAGCACTGTGAATATATTAAATATAACTAATAATAAATTTTATGTTATGTATATTTTACCACACACACACAACATAGCATTTACCAAATGTTGGTGAGGAGGTGAAGCAACCGGAATTCTCATGACTTGCTGGTAGAAATGTAAAATGGTACAACCACTTCGGAAAAGAGTTTGGCATTTTCTTTTAGGGTTAAAAGTACACTTGCCATATGACATCCAATTCTACTCAGGAATTTACTCAAGAAAAATGAAAATACATGCTCTATACAAAGTTTTATAAAGAATATTCTTAGCAGAAATTTACATAATAGCCCCAATCTGGAAACAGATCAGTTGCCCATCAACAGAATGCTGTAAAAACGAACTGTAGTACATACATAAATGGAATACTACTCAGTAATAATAATAATAAAAAAGAATGAACTACTGATACGGGCAACAAGAGGGATGGATCTCAGAAACCTTATGCTAAGTGAAAAAAAAACCTTACAAAAAAGTAAATACTGTATCATCCCATTTATATGAAATTCTAGAACAGTCAAAACTAAGCTACAGTGGAAAAAAAAAAGTGGTTGTCTCTAAGGGACAAAAGTGGGGACTGAATGCAAAGGTTGTAAGAGAACATTCTGGGGTGATGGCAATATTCTATATCTCGATAGGGGTTCGGGTGATATATGCATTATCAAAATTGAGCAAGTGTACATGCATCATGAAGAATCTCGTGTGCCCTTAACTGACTGTAAATTTTACATCCAAATGAAAAACTATAAGCAAATATTAAATTCTAGTTAATAATGTGTATGCTGAACTATCCGGAAGGACTGTACTGATGTCTGCAGTTAACTTGAAAATTGACTAAAATAAAATAGGTTAATCAATGGATAGAGTGATGAAAAGATGGATTGTTATGTGATAAAGCCGGTAGAGTACAAAGTTAATGGTAGAATAGGTATATAAGTTTCGATGGGTACACAAGTTTTCACTGACTATAAAAGACTTCTGATTTTTGCATATGCTTGAAACTTTTCATAATAAAATGTTAGGGAGGGGAAACCCTTTGACCCAGGAATTCCACCCCCAGGTATTGACACAAGAAAAATGAAAGCATATGTCCACGTCACAGGCTGGTGCAAGAATGTTCATAGCAGCTTTATCCATTCTAACCAAACAAGGGAAACAACCCAAATGTCCATCAACAGAAGAATGTATAAACAGAGTGTTTATCCATACATACAATGTAAAACTAATCAGCAATAAGAAGTAATGAACTACTGGTACATGCAACAAAGTGGAGGAATTTAACAGATATTTGCTGAGAGAAGGAACCTGGACACAAAAGAGTTTGTAGTGTATAATTTCATTTATATGGGATTCTAACATGGGCAGATCTACTCTAAAGTGAAAAAGATATCACAAGAGTGGTTGCTCTGGAGTCTGGGGAAGATTGACTGGGAGAGGGTATGAGGGAATTTTCTGGGGTAGAAATGTTCTACATTTAGACGTGGCTCTGTTTTACACAAGAATATCCATTTGTAAAATTCGTACTGCTGAGACATGTGCATTTCAATGTATATACATTTTACATCAGGAATAAAAAACTATAATAAAATGATAATTGAGTGGAGGTGGGTGGTGAGCAGAGGTATACTTGAAACAAGAAAGGCAGGATGTTGAGTCGCATTAAAGCTGTATGATGGGAGTTCATTAAACTGTGCTGTTTATTTTGCATATGTTGAAATTATTTCCATAATAAGAGACTTTTAAAAAGACATGATCTGCATTAGCGTTCAAAAATATCAATATAGCAATAATTTAAGGAAAGATGTACAAAACCTCTGCAGAAAACTATTAAACATTATTAGGAGAAACTGAAGAAAACTTAAATAAATGGAGAGATACAATGTGTTTATGGATTGGAAGACTATCTGTTAAAGAAGTCTATTCAATGTAATCTTGAAAAAAAATTTCAACTGCTTATTGTAGTAATTGACAAGTTGATTCCAAAATGTTTGTATGGAAATGTAAAGGACCTAAATAGCCAAGACAATGTTGAAAAAGAAAAGCTGGAAAACTTGAATTACCACATTTCAACCCTTACTATAAAGCTACATTAGTTTAGGACAGTGTGATTTTAGGACAAGGATAGGGAAATAGACCAACAGAACAGAATAGAGTCTAGAAGCAGATCCATATGTTTCTATGAGTTTGACTTTTTTAGATTCTGCATATAAGTGAGTTCATGCAGTATTTGTCTCTCTGTGCTTGGCTTATTTCATTTAGCATAATGTCCTCCAGGTTCATCCATGTTGTCACAAATGACAGGATTTCCTACTTTTATAAGGCTGAATAATATTCCACTGTATGCATATGCCATATTTTCCTTATCCATTCATCACTGATGGACACTTAGGTTGTTTCCATGTCTTGGCTATTGTAAATAATGCTACAATAAACATGGGAGTGCAGATATCTCTTCAAGATATTGAGTTCATTTCCTTTGGATATAAATTCCCCCCAGAAGTGGGATTGCTGGATCATAAGGTAGTTTTATTTTTAATTTTTTGAGGAACCTCCATACTGTTTTCCATCGTGGCTGCACCAATTTACATTCCCACCAACAGTGTACAAGAGTTCCCTTTTCTCCACATCCTTACCAACACTTGCTATCTTCTGTCTTTTAGATAAGAAACAAAGAGTAGAATGATTGTTGCCAGGGGCTGGGGTAGGTGGGGGAAATGGGGAGACGCTCATCAAAGTGTACAAAGTTTCAGTGTGCAGGATTAAGTTCTGAAGTTCTAATGTAGGCATAATGACTATAGTTAATAATAATATTGTATTGTATACTTGAAATTTACTGAGAGTAGATCTTAAATGTTCTTACCACAAAAAAGATTAAATATGGAAGGTAATGGATATGTTAATAAGCTTGATTGTGGTAATCACTTCACAATGTACACATATATCAAGACATCACATTGTACACTGTAAATACATGCAATTTTTATTTGTCAATTATGCCTCAATAAAGTTGGAAAAAATTAACCCATACATATAATCCCTTGACTTACAATTCAATGAGGGAACAGATGATATTTTCATTAAATAGTAGTGGGTAAAGTGGATACTGTACATGGGGGGGAAAAAGAGAATTTTAACTCTTACCTCATATCACACACAAAAGTAATTTGAGCTGAATCATGAACGTAAGTGTGAAAGGTAAAATAATAAAGCTTCTAGAAGAAAACACAGGAGAATATTTTCAAGACCTCAGGGTAGGCAAATAGTTCTTAAACAGGACACAAAAAGCTCTATTCATAATAAATAATTGATAAATTATACTTCATTAAAATTTAAAACTTCTCTGAATTAAAAGGCACTATTAAGACAGTGAAAGACAAACCATGGACTGGAAAAAAATATTTGCAAAGCATATACCCAACAGAGGACTCATAACTACAGTATATAAAGAACTTCCACAAATCAATAAGAAAAAAAACAACCCGATTTCTTTTAATAGACAAAGGATTTGATAAGGAACTTCATAAAAGAGGATATACAAATGACCAATAAATATATAAAAAGGCATTCCACATCGTTACTTGTTGAGGAAATGTGAATTCAACTATAATATGATACTACTAGCTGTGAAGAAGAATGGCTAAAATTAAAATGAATGACAATACCAAGTGTTGGTGAGGATGTGGAGCAACTGGTACTCTCTTACATTGCTTTTGTGGGTGTAAGCTGGTGTATCGCTTTGGAAAAGGTCTGGTGATATCTACACATATGTCAACACCATGACCTGACTATTCTTTTCCTAAGTGTGTGTGTGTGTGTGTGTGTGTGTGTGTGTATCTATCTATATATAAGAGAAATCTGTGCTATGTCCACAAAAAATGTGTATAAGAATGTTCATAGCAACTTATTTATAATAGTCAAAAACTGAAACAACTCAGATATCCAACAACAGGAGAAAAGATAAACAGATTTAGAACAGTGGCTCTCTTAGGGAGGAGGTTATAAGTGATTGGAAAAGGCGCTGGAAAGTCTTTTGGTTTGCTGTAAATTTCTATCCTGATCTGAGTGGTGGTTACATGGGTATATACATCTGTAAAAATTCATTGAGCTCCAGTACTGTATATACTTTATGCATATTATATCTCAATTTAAAATATTTTAAAGTTCCTATTAGATACTAGAAAAAATATATTCATGACAAGTATTTCCTAAGTAGAAAATTAAAGCACTAACAGTAAGGAAAAGACTGATAAATTCGACCACATAAAATTTAAAAACTTCTCTTTATCAAAGGATTCTGTTAAGAGAATGACAAGCCTCTGAGTGGTAGAGAGATTTGCAATACATGTAACACACAAAAAGCATCACATTCACATTACAAAAAGAACTGATTATATATACATATATGTGTATATATTATATAGAGATAATTTAACATACATTTATATATGTACTATATACATTTATATATGTACGTATATACATACGTATGTGAATAAAATATACATGTATTCTATTATGTGTTTATTATATATATATGTATGGTATATGAAGGCACCTATATACATACATGTATATTTTAAATATATATGTATACATATATACATATACATATATATATATATATATATATATCCAGAATAAGGAAAGAAAGAGTACACAGTAAAAAAATTAGTGAAAGACTTGAATAAGAACTTTGCAATAGAGAATACTAAATGGCCAATAAATAGATATAAAGGTGTTCAATCTCACTAATCTTCAGAGAAATGCAAATTAAAACCATTTACCCGCACCAGAATGGCTAAAATTTAAAAGACCAACAATACCAAGTGTTGGTACAGATATAAAGCAGCCACTGCTCTCATAAACTGCTGATGGGAACATAAATTGATACAATCACCAGTTTGCTGGATTTGTTAAAGCTGACAATATGCATATCCTAAGATCCAAAACTTCCACTCCAAGGTTTGTATCCAGCAGAAATGAAGGCCTGTATAGAACAGGAGAGATGCAAAAGAATGTTCACAGCAGCATTATTCATAATCACCAAAAATTAGAAATAATCCAAATGTCTATCACAGCAGAGTGGATAAATGATTTGTGGTGTATTTATACAAAGGAAATCTATACAACATTGTAAGTGAACTACCTACAGCTACGCACAGCAACCTGGATGAATTTCACAAGGACAAAATTGAGGCAAAGAAAACACCAAGAGTACATTCTGTATGATTCCATTTATATAGCGTTCAAAAAAGGCAAAACTAAACGGTAGAATTTAGGGTTGCATTCCTATGTGGTGAAAAGAAAAAAGAAAACGCAGGGACGTTTGCATAAACATCAGAATGATGGAGAGAGAAGATTGTAATTAGAAGAGCCTTTGGGGGAGGGGAGTAGAAGTGGGAGGAGGCGACGCTGGCGGATTGAGAATGTTCTCTTTCTTGATCTGGGTGTTGTTACTTGGATATTTGCTTTATAATAATTCACAGAGCTGTGAATTTATGTTTTTTACACTTTTCTGTGTGTGTCACATTTCACAATATTTTTTAAGATGAGACAAAAATTACTGCGGGGAAAAAAGAGTATAGAGGACTTCACCAGGCAGAGAAGGGAGAAGAGCATCGGAAAGATACGGGCCCGCAGAGCCCACGCCATAGTGGGGCAGTAGGGTTGTCTGGTGGTCCCACAACAAAGAAGGGAGCAATGGCAGATGAAGCCAGAAGGACAATTCGAGACTAGACGATGAAGGACCCTGAATACTGCCGCCACGTAAGCCTGTGAGGCTGTGCTCCACTCACCCAAGAGGGCAAGGGGTCCAGCCTGGCGTGTGCTGCGGGGAGGAGGGGACTCTATTCTGCACAAAGCTCCACCTCCTGGAGGACGCAGTATCTCCTTCCATTATCTCCTCCTGTAAGTGTGAAGCTTTTTTTTTTTAATATGGTAAGGACATGGAACTTTACTCAGGAGGCACAGCGCATGATAACGTGCTCCACGCACCAACATCAGACTCCTCAAGTCTGTGCAACGCTTGCCTTGTGGTCCAAGGAGGGGGCTCCCGAAGAGGAGACTTTGGCTTCTTTGCCACCCCTGCCCCTGCCGTTCCCAACAACCTAGAGAGCACTCTGTGTCTGGCAAGGGTTCCTCAAACACGGCAGACTTCGCTGACTGACGGGCTCCACGCCTCCACTTCCCATCATTACGGAGGCTGAGCCCCAAGGATGGCAGAAGAATTAAGCCACTATAATCATTAGTGGAATGAGGCGATCTCACGGGGTGGGGGTGGGGGGCGGGTCCCAGCTGCTACAAAATACAAAATACGCGAAGGCCAGACTGTTTGCAGAGATTTTACTCTGTGGATGGTGGTGTCAAAAGGACCAGTGAAGAGTCTTACAGAGGTGCCCACGGCCTGGGGCCATGCAGGTGAATTTCCTCAATCCCTCCTCCCACCCTACTCCCTTGCACTTCCAGCTCCTCGCTACAAAGTTCTTGTATTGGCTGAAATCTTGGAAAGCCTCCTCTCCCCATCATTAGACGGGTAAGGAAACTAAGTATAAACAAACATTCTTCAAGCCAGCTGAAGGTGAGCTAAGGAAGATGGGTAGGAAGCCATGTCATGCTGACTGTCCCTCGTGAGCACATCAGCACCTGTCATGCTCCCTGCTCTCCTCCTTTCCTCTCTGTGGCTCTCTGACTCCCATCTGCCCCAGGCTCCTAGACAAGACTTAGGGGGCCCCAGGGGCATTGAGGGCCTTCAGCAACAAGGCAGTCTGGCTGCTGATCGTATAACCCAGAGTCCCCGTGTCGCAGGGACCTGAATCTCTTTGCCTGGGCCTCAGCTCTCCGAGAAGCTGTGGATTCTGCCTGGGTCTCCAGCTCGTGCCGTCTCCTACTTTCCCATTCCTGTCCCATTCCCTGTGCTGAGGTGAGGAGTCCTGCCATTTCTTTTATTTATTTATTTAGGCTGCGCCAGGTCTTAGTTGCAGCACACGGGGTATTTAGTTGCAGCATGAGGGCTCTTAGTTGCAGCATGCATGTGGGATCTAGTTCCCTGACTAGGGATGGAACCCAGGCCCCCTGCATTGGGAGTGTGTAGTCTTAACCACTGGACCACCAGGGAAGTCCCCTCCCGCCACTTCTTGCAGGACCTCCTGGGCAAAAGCTAATACTCAGAGTGCATCTTTGCTTTTAGTCTTTATACTGATTGAATGGCAAAAATGGGACGTTCACCTTATAGCAGAAGAAGAAAACATGGGAATCCAGCTTCATAGCCGATAACATACTCTATCTTGTTTTATGTCCAATTATATTATTTTGCCAATACATTCCTTCCGTGCTCTGGAAAGTCAGGATATTGGGGTGACATGAGTAAATGATATTGAAATGTTGGGAGAGAGGCATGTTATTATGTACACAGGGATATGAATCCCTCCATCCATGCTATACCCTTGTTCCTAGAGGCCAACCATTCACCTGGACCCATCCACACCTCTTGACAACGTGCTCTCTGGTTTCCACACCAAGAGCCCAATGGGCACATCTAGTTGCAGGTTCTTGGCCCTTTTGACCTACTTCATCTAGCTGGAGTTAATTGCTCCATATTCAACCACGTCACAAAAAAAAAAAAAACCCGGAGGTGAGGTAACTATAGTTCAAAAGCTGGCCATCCTAATGTGATGCACGAATACATTTTGCATGACAGTTAGGAAGATGAGGCATTAAGTGGCTCAAAATGAAACTCGGTCATGTATAATTACCATGCAATGAAAAGAATATAATTTAAAACTATTAAATTTAAAAAAAGTGTCTGCATTGAGAGTTAGAGTTCTTCCATTAAGAATAAATCTTCATGAAACATATGGCTTATAGTGGCCTAGGGGTCTCGCTTAAACCTCACCAAAGGTGAGTTCAATTAAAAGTTCATCTTAGCTTCAAACTTTATCAAAGCCTTGAATTCATTAATATTTTCAATAGCTCATCTCTCTCATTTTAAGCCCTTCAGGCTCCATTACATCTAACTGTTTGCTGGATTTGGACCTCTTAAAGTCTTTTTTTTTTAAACCCAGGTCTTTGGACAGAGCCATATTTTAATTATACAGTATAATTTTTCAGTTCCCATTTTCTAGTCTCTCTTATTGTCAACTATTTATCGGCAAATGCTTAGACACAACTATTCTTTCTAGGTTGAAGAAGCCAGAAACTATCCTCATACTATAAGAATCTCAAACTATACAGGTTTTTCCCACGGCTTAAAAAAGTGTGGGAGGGCTTCCCTGGTGGCGCAGTGGTTGAGAGTCCGCCTGCCAATGCAGGGGACATGGGTTCGTGCCCCGGTCCGGGAAGATCCCGCATGCCGCGAAGCGGCTGGTCCCGTGAGCCATGGCCGCTGAGCCTGCGCGTCCGGAGCCTGTGCTCCCCAACGGGAGAGGCTACAACAGTGAGAGGCCTGCGTACAGCAAAAAAAAAAAAAAAAAAAAGGTGTGGGGAAAAAGTTGTGTCTCTTCAAGTAATCTTTATTTTTTGGCTGTCTTGGGTCTTCGTTACTGCACACAGGCTTTCTCTAGTTGCAGCGAGCGGGGGCTACTCTGCATTGCAGTGCGCAGGCTTCTCACTGCAGTGGCTTCTATTGTTGCAGAGCACAAGCCCTAGAGTATGCGGGCTTCAGTAGTTGCGGCACGTGGGCTCAGTAGTTGTGGCTCGTGGGCTCTAGAACGCAGGCTCAGTGGTTGCGGTGCACAGGCTTAGCTGCTCCGCGGCATGTGGGATCTTCCCAGACCACAGATTGAACCCGTGTCCCCTGTGTTGGCAGGCGGATTCTTAGCCACTGTGCCACCAGGGAAGTCCTTCAAGTAATCTTTTAAAATATGTTTACACTGTATGTTCTCACATATTTATAAAGAGTGGCCAGCAACTCCACCTGCAGAAGTGGAAGCACAGAATATATCCCGCATTCCCCCACTCCTCCCAGCCCCCAGTCAGTGGGGGGTGAGCAGGGGGTAGTGGGATTCTGGAGGAGGTCCCTCAGAACTGAAGAACAAATGGGGCCAATCGACCAAATGGTATAAAAAGGCTGGAGGTAAAGGTAGAGACGGGAGATGCAAACAGAGGGGGGATATCTGGGACTGAGGGAGATCCCCAGCAAGGATGGGAATGGACTTCGGAATGTGGGAGGTGAGAGGTAAAATCCCACAAGAACACTCCTGGGGGGCAGGTCAACAAGCAGCATCAGAGGGCTTTGGTCTCCCCACCCTCTATTTTTGTGTGGCACCAAATGTTGCCTTGAATCTGGGGGAACCAGAAATTTAGGTCAGCTCCCTCCCTTATGCGATGACTGAGCAGCTCATTGATACAGAACCCTGGGTGGTACTCTGGTGAGGATACCAACGGACACTCAAACAGTACCACTGTGGCAGAATTTTTCAGCCTACTTGCCTTATACCAGCCCTGCTTGAGCAGTCATAGGAAAGCATGGTGGTCAAGAGCCATGGGCCAGTCTGGATGGGTTCAAATCCTGGCTCTGCTACTTATTAGCTGCACGATCCTGGGCAAGTTACTTAATTACCTTGTGACTCAATTTCCCTATCTATCTGTAAAATAGGGATAATAATAGTACGTATTCTACAGGGTTGTTGTAAAGATTTCATGATTAATACACATGAAGATCTTACAACAGGGCCTGGAACACAGCAAGCACTCAATAAATACTAGGTACTATTATTATGTGAAGTAAGTCAGAAAGAGAAAAACAAATATCATATAATATCGCTTATATGTGGAATCTGGAAAAATTGTACAGGTGAACTTATTTGCAAAACAGAAATAGAGACACAGATGTAGAGAACAAACATATGGATACCAAGGCGGGAGAGGGGGTGGGATGAATTGGGAGACTGGGATTGACATACATACACTAATATGTATAAAATAGATAACTAATGAGAACCTGCTGTATAGCACAGGGAACTATACTCAGTGCTCTGTGGTGACCTAAATGGGAAGGAAATCTAAAAAAGAGGGGATAAATGTATACATATAATTGATTCACTTTACTGTACAGCAAGAAAGTAACACAATATTGTAAGGCGACTATACCCCCAATCAAAATTAATTTTAAAACAAGATCCTACAACAGGGTCTGGAACATAGTAAACACTCAATAAATACTAGCTACTATTATTATTGTTTCCTCTATCTTGGTTCAAGGTCCTGGCGTCTGAAACCTCCCTCATAATTCTTCCTTCCTCCCCCAGAATCCTCCAAATTCCCACCCACATTTCTTTATCCCTGTAGACCAAAAGTCCTTTTTCTCTCATTTTTTTTCTTACAAGAGGCCTAGAGTTCCTATCAGGCAGATCCTGATTGCTTCACAAGGAAGCCGTCCAGTCACATAAACAAAGAAAAAAAATGAGAAACTGGGCTTCACCAAAATTAAAATTTTCAAAGGACATTATTAAGAAAATGAGATGACAAATAGCAGACTGGGAGAAAAAGTAAACAGAATACATGTATCTGACAAAAGACTTGTATCCAGAATATACAAAGAACTCATAAAATGACAGCACAACTTTTAAAAATGAGCGCAAGATTTAAAAAGGCATTTCACAATGGATAAATGGCCAATTAGCACATGAACAGAAGCTCAACATCATTAATTGGTATGGAAATGCAAATTAAAACCACATTGAGAGAGTTGGCAAGGAGGCAGAGAAAAGCGAACCCTCATACACTGTTGCTGGGAATGTAAACTAGTGCAGCCACTATGAAAAACAGTATGGAGGTTCCTCAAAAAGTTTAAAAATAGAACTACCATATGATCCAGCAATCCCACTTCTGGGTATATATCCAAAGGGAATGATATCACTATGTGGAAGAGACATCTGCACTCCCATGTTCATTGTACTATTTATTCACAAACGCTAAGACACGGAAACAATCGAAATGTCCATTGAGGGATAAAGAAAATGTGGTACATACATACAATGGAATGTTATTCAGCCATAAAAAAGGAAGGAAATCCTGCCTTTTGCAACCACATGGACAGGTCTTGAGGGCATTATTCTAAGTAAAATAAGTCAGAGAAAAACAAATAATGTATGATCTCACTTATATGTGGAATCTAAAAAAAAAAAATCAAATTCATAGAAACAGAGAGTAGATTGGTGGTTGCCAGGAGCTGGGGAAAACAGGGAGATAAACTTGTTTGTCAAAGGTTACAAACTTCCAGTTATAAGAAGAATAAGTTCTGGGGATCTAACGTATAACATGGTGACTATAGTTAATACTACAATATTTTATACTTGCAAGTTGCTGAAAGTAGATTTTAAGCATTCTCACCAAAAAAGAAAAAAAAAAAAAAGACAACTCTGTGAGGTGATGGAGGTGCTAATCACCTTGATTGTGGGACTCATTTATTTCACAAGATACATGTATATCAAATCATCACATTGTACACTTTAAATATATTACTAATTTGTCCACTGTACCTCAATAAAACTAGAAGAAAAATGAAAATAAAACACGTTGAGAGATTACCTCTCAATATCCTCTAGAATGGCTGAAATAAAAGAAACAAAAAAGAAAAACATGGTCCAAAAGGTTACATGCACACCCCTATGTTCATTGCAGCACTATTTACAATAGCCAAGACATGGAAGCAACCTAAATGTCCATGAACAGAGGAATGGATAAAGAAGATGTGGTACATACATACAATGGAATATTACTCAGCCATTAAAAAGAATGAAATAATGCCATTTGCAGCAACATGGATGGACCTAGAGATTATCATACTGAGTGAAGTAAGTCAGAGAAAGAGAAATATCGTATGATATCACTTAGAAGTGGAATCTAAAAAGAAATGATACAAAAGAACTTACAAAACAGAAACAGACTTAGAGAAGGAACTTATGGTTACCGGGGGGAAGGGTGGGGGGAAGGGATAGTTAGGGAGTTTGGGAGTGACATGCACACTCTGCTGTATTTAAAATGGATAACCAACAAGGACCTACTATATAGCACAGGGAACTCTGCTCAATGTTATGTAACAACCTAAATGGGAAAAGATTTTGAAAAAAGCATAGATACATGTATATGTATAACTGAATCACTTTGCTGTACACCTGAAACTAACACAACTTTGTTAATCAACTATACTCCAATATAAAAGAAAAAGTTAAAAAAAAAAGAAACAAACAAAAAAGATTGACAACACCAAATGTGGCAAGGATACAGAAAAGTTGGGGCCTCATACACTCCTGGTGGAACTGTAAAACAGAACGGTCATTTTGGAAAAGAGTTTGGTAGTTTCTTATAAAGTTAAACACAAATTGACCATACAACCTCACAATTCCACTGTCTGGTATTTCACTCAAGAGAAATCAAACTATATCCACACGAAGACGTGTACTCAAATGTTCACAGCAGCTTTATTCATAACAGCCCCAAATCAGAAACAACCCAAATATCCATCAACAGGGGAACAGATAAAAGAAATGGAACATCCATGCAATGGAACACTGATGAGCGATAAAAACGGATTGCCAATACGTGCAACACCAGGGAAACGTTTTCAAAACGTTATGCTAAGTAAAAGAAGACAGACACACAAAAATTCTTTTTTGTGTGCGATTTTCTGTGCCATCTGATTCTTTCACAGGAAATTCCTGAACAAGCAAAACTAATCTTATAACGGCAGAGAAGGCAAATCAGTGGTTTCCTGGGGCTGGGGTCCAGGAATTGACTGCACAGGGGCATAAGGGAACTGTTTGAGGTGACGGAAATATTCTGTATCTTGATTGTGCTGGCTGGTGGTTACATGGGTTTCAAAACTTGTAAAAACCCACTGAACGGAAAAACAAAAAAACCCCACGTGAAATTGTATACTTAAAATGGGTGCATTTTATTGTATGTAAATTTTACCTCAGATCATTTGATTTTTTAAAAAAGCAGCCAATCTGGTTTCTTTAGCAACAGAAAAACCAGTTCTCCAAGTCAGGGGTGGCAGGGGGTAGGAAAGTTGGTAGGCGGGGGTGGGGTGGGGTGGGGTGTCAGTTTTTAAAAAACACAATTACTTGAATGGTGCTCTCTGGGAGGAAAACTGTTTCATGAGTCCCGGAAAAGTTGTTCTACCCTGCCCTGCACCCCTCCAAAAGGCCAGACGACTCCTTTAAGGCATCTGGCGGGTGGGGGGTCGGGAGGAGAACATGTGTGTCCTATCACCCTGCGGCTCCCTCTTCCCTCTGGTACTTCAGTTCTGCTGGGGTCAGGGCAGCAGAGGTAAAGTCCCTGGTCCGAGTCCTCTTGTGGCACAGGTTCCAGAGACAGGCAGGGAAGCGGAGCAATAGATGCTTTCACACCTCTGCCAGGTGTGTGAGCCCTAGAGAGAGAAGCTGGACTCAGGAGCTGGGCCTGGGGCTCTCCAGGGCCTGTTCTCCCGTAAGGGTAGAGCTGGTTACATGGGAGAAACAGGCTGTTTAGGCCGACAGTCAGAGGCCCCACCTCCCTTCTGCTCAGGATCTGACGGCCCCAGAAGGCCAAGGTCTAGACTGAGCTGCAGCACAGCCTCCACTCCCCGCTCTCCATCACTCCCACCTTCAACCCATCACCAAGTCCTGTCAATCCTCATCCAAGCACATTTCAAATGCCTCCCTTTTCTTGATCTCTCCTGTCCTCACCCCAGTTCAGGGCACTCTGCATCTTTGTACGTATCTCCCTACTCTTCTTCCTGCTCCCATTTTTTCCTCCCTACACTCCATCCAAAGCAGTCAAGTGATCTGTTAAAAAAGTAAACTAGGGCTTCCCTGGTGGCGCAGTGGTTGAGAGTCCGCCTGCCGATGCAGGGGACGCGGGTTCGTGCCCCGGTCCGGGAAGATCCCACATGCCGCGGAGCGGCTGGGCCCATGAGCCATGGCCGCTAAGCCTGCGCGTCCGGAGCCTGTGCTCCGCAACGGGAGAGGCCACAGCGGTGAGAGGCCCGTGTACCGCAAAAAAAAAAAAAAAAATAGTATACTAGATAACTCTTTGCCCCAAACCCTTCAAAGGTAAGTCATTACTTTTAGGAAGAACTCCAAAATCCTTAAGCTGTCCTTTGAAGCTTTGCAGAATCTAGTCCTGCCAGCCTCTCTGGAACCATCTGATGCCTTCCTCTTCTCACTCATGATGCTTTGGCCACCCTAACCCTCTCTCCTCTCCTCTCGCCTCTGGGCCTCTGCACATGCTATTCCCTCTCCTTTTGTGGTCTTCTCCTCCACTCTTCGCCTGGCCCGTGCTTCAGGTTTCAGTTTAGAAGCCACATCCTGCTCCTTTATGCTCACGTAATACTCTGTAATTTTTTTTCTTCATACATTTTGTGATATTCTGTAATTATACATTGATTGATGTGACTCTTTGTTTCATGTCTGTTGCCCTAATTACACTTAACAAAGGCAACAACAGCATCTGATTTGCTCCTCACTGGATTCTTGAGCCCAAGCATCGTGATTGGCACTTAAGAGGCCTAAGAAGATATTCTTTAAATGGATGGATGAATGAATAGAGGAGTGTTTGTATTTATTTATTTATTTTCGTGTAGTTCTTTTTATTATACCAATTTATGTGCAAAGAGTTACTTTCCACTTAATATAAATACAGTTTCATACTAGAAATTCCATGGAGTTCAAGCCAATCCTTACTTGCATTCCTTGAAATGGAGTATACGAACTGGACAACCTTCCTTGTGTAGGAAATGTGATATCACATGTTGACCATGCGCTGACCCTCTCAGCTTAATCCCCCAATACTGTTCCAAAGTCCTAATTTGCTTGGTTTAGCCTTTCCAAAGTCTTTTTTTTTTTTTTAATGAATTTTATTATTATTTTTTTTTGGCTGAGTTGGGTCTTCGTTGCTGCACGTGGGCTTTCTCTAGTTGTGGCGAGCGGGGGCTACTCTTCGTTGTGATGTGCAGGCTTCTCATTGCTGTGGCTTCTCTTGTTGCAGAGCACGGGCTCTAGGCGCATGGGCTTCAGCAGTTGTGGCGCGAGGGCCCAGTAGTTGTGGCTCACAGGCTCTAGAGCGCAGGCTCAGTAGTTGCGGCGCACAGGCTTAGTGGCTCTGCGGCATGTGGGATCTTCCTGGACCAGGGCTCGAACCCGTGTCCCCTGCATTGGCAGGCGGGTTCTTAACCACTGCGCCACCAGGGAAGTCCCCCAAAGTCTTTCTTTATCTTAGCTTTTTTTTTTAAAGATGTACTTAAATGAGTTATTTTGCTGGTTGCTTCCATATTGCTTCATTCAAAATCCAAAATGGAGTTCAGAAAGACAACAAATAAAATTACAGCTAAAGTGCAAACTACATTTCTGAGTATCTGCCAAGGAGACACACCCAATCCAGCGTGCTCCTTCCAGTTCAATGGATTCCCCATTGGACCACCCGTGAAAATGTCAGTAGTCTTCATGAACCCCACAGAACTTACTGTCTCTTAGTTTCCCTTCTACTCTTAACCTTACCAACCGCCTATCAGGTACTGCAGAGAAGTGTTTTTAAAATCTAGGCTTTATTATTTTTTTAGGTATGGCAAGGCCAACAGATCAGGAGATGACTACCATTGAAAAAATAGTTTGTTAAACCCACAGATCCCAAGAGAAGGGGGCATGGCAAACCATGGGGGCACAAAGGGAAGCCCCAGTGTCGGCCAGGTGTCAGAGGCAGTGAGGGGGAAGTGTGGACAAGAGCCTTCACTGAGGTTTCCTCAGTAAGTAACAGGTGAGGCAAGGTAAGAAGGCTGAGGATTGGTTAGTTTGAATAATCTCATTGGATTCTGGGCATATTTGGGGCTGTCCTTAGTTGCCTTAGTGGGGCCTTGGTCCTCAGGTGATTAGGGCAGGTAGATCATGGCTGGAGCAGAAGAGCCCAGTAGAGGAGGTAGGTGGGGGTGTGGGATCTGGATTGGTTGGTTTGCAGTTGAAAGGTACACTCCCAGGTGAGTTGCTTACATCTCTAGGAACTGGCTAATCCCAGGAAGGGCAGTCTCTCCAGAGTCAGCTGGGCCCCAAGAGGTCAGAGCATCAGAGTACAGCAAATAGGAGATGTGACAAATTCAAGGGGCAAGCTGAGTATTTAATTTGAAGGAATTCCCCCAGAGGACTGGTCCTTCAGTTATTCTCACACACGCGCGCGCGCGCACACACACACACACACACACACGCGCGCGCGCATACTCTATACCCAACCATGGGACAGTAGGAACGAGCACAGCTCTCTGCTTTCTTTCTAGAAGCCGGACAGACACTTCTTCCTTCTTGTTTCCTTTCTACCAGGGATATTAGGACCAGTAACCACCTTCCCAACTAGAAGCTTGTATAACTCCCAGGGCACCTGGGCTTCTGATTCAGAAAAGAACACCCATTCAGCTGGAACCAGAGCAGTGACACGCTCTGGGGAGGGCAGCACGCCTGCTCCACGCGCAGAAGGTGACTATGGGAAGGGCTGTGAGTTACCAGGAAGAACCCAGCCACCCGCAGATGCATTCCTCCCGGGGGTGGCGGGGTGTTGGTCAGAGTTCTAGGTTGTGGGCCACAGAATCCACCCCAGCTAGTTTGAACAGAAAGCTTTACGCAGGGTTAAAGACAGATCGCAGAATCAGTGGAGGGTCTCAAGGAACAGACACCAGCAGGAGGCTCCAGGAAGCACTCCCCAGACCACAACACAGAACCGTGCAGCCATGGGACCTTCCGCTCGTGCACGACTAAGCAGCTTCAGAGGCAGGCATCTCCGAGGAGCTGCTTCCTAAATCAGGAAGCCACCACCAGCAGCCACCAGATCCATACCGCCTCTCCCACAATCCCTGTCCCATCTTCCTCCTGACATAATCCAACGTCACATGCGCGGCCATCTGGTTGGTAGAAAGTAATTCACGTCCTGTACTCTAGGGGCAGGGGAGTCTGGGAAATGCCATTTTTAGCTCCGGCCTCTCATTTAGAGTGTGTGTGTGTGTCTATTAATCCATGTGTCCACCGCACATGGTCTGGTACCTTTCACTGGGCCTAGTATATGTTTTTAAAGCACCGAGCATGCTTACTGTTTTAAAACTGTGAATTATTGGACAAAATTCTCTGTCCCTAAATCTCCGTGGCTATGGCTGTACTCCCCATGATCCAATTTTCCAGATGCTCAAGGCCCACCTTCCTGGACATTTAAAGATGACTGTCCTCTACCCTCTGTTGGCATATACATGGCTTTTTAGAACGTAGAACCTAACATTTGCGCAAAATCCAACTTAAGATTATAGCTGCTTATCTAGCAGAAGATCACATTTCCCAGCTAGATGAGCCATTATTTTCTGCTGGGCCAGCTCAAGAGGCTTAGCAACTGGTCTTGACTTTTTCTGTCCCCTGAAATGCATTAAAAAAAAAAAATCCCTGTAACCCATAAGACACACAGGTGAGGAATACCTTATCGGCATCCTCAGGATTTACATCAAGATCTCTGAGTTCAAATCCTGTCTCTCCCATGATTTCTATGTGTAATTTTGGCCAAGTCATTTAACTTCATGAAACAGCAATTTTCTCACCTATAAAACAGGCCTGGTAGCGACTACTTCATAAAGCTGTTGAGAAAAGGAAACAAGATAATAATATATAAAAACACTGTGTACACTGAAAAACTATTGAGCTAGCAAGTAGGCTTCATCTCATGAGCCAAGTCCCATGAATTTATTAGCACTGCCTGAAGAAGTGGGTTGAGAAGGATTCTGAGGCTGTGTCTGGGCTCACCGGGAAACAGTGTTGTTGACTGGCAGAAATGCCTGTTGTGATTACCAGAGATTGTTGGCATTTGAAGGGCATCACAGATGCCACCTATTTGACGTTACCACTCTGGATGTGTGGGTGTTGTAAGTATCATTATAATGGCAGAAGTCTTCTGGGGTGGCCTTAAGAAGACCGTCATTAAAGAAGCAGCAGAGGGACTTCCCTGGTGGCACAGTGCTTAAGAATCTGCCTGCCAATGCACAGGAGGACAGGGGTTCGATCTCTGCAACAAGAGAAGCCACCACAATGAGAAGCCCGTTGAATGCAACAAAGAGTAGCTCCCGCTCGCCGCAACTAGAGAAAGCCTGTGCACAGCAACGAAGACCCAACGCAGCCAAAAATAAATTTATTTTTAAAAAATCAGCAGAAAATCACCTGAAAAAGAACAAGGCTTGAAAAATCAAGTGATTCATTTTGTCAGACGAGGAATTGATTTCCCAAAACGGCAAACTCCAGCAGGGCCACAGTGCGCTAGGAACAGAGCTGAACACTTGGTTCCTTCGCATTTCCCTTGGGAGCCCCTTCTCCTCTGCTCCTTTGTCAAGTCTCCAGGCCAGGCCCTCTTCCACTGCCATGACACGGATTCCCAGAGCGATCTTATCCCCTCCCATGTCTTCACACCCTTCCACGGATATCTCTGGCCCAGATCTCCCAAGAGCTCTCCACCTGTGTCCAAACTGCTATCTGCACATTTCCACGCAGTCTGTATGAGACCCAGTGTCTAGCTGCAAGCAACAGAAAACACCTCTGGCATGTGTATGCAGAAAAAAACCTTCATTTAAAAAGATACCAGAGAGAGACTTCCCTGGTCCAGCGGTTGAGACTTCGCGCTTCTAATGCAGGGGGCGTGGGTTCGATCCCTGGTTGGGGAACTAAGATCCCACATGCCGCATGGCAAAAAAAAAAAAAAAAAAAAAGAAGATATTAAAGAGCTCATGGAATCTCTGAAAGGACAACCAGGCAACACAGCAGAGAACAGTGTCAAAGGTCAAGCCACAGAACAGCCACCAGAGGACACAGGCACAGCGTCTTGAGCCACTGATCTCACGGACGCTGAATAGTGGATACTGCAGCTATGACAGCTGCCACCACAGCCTCTCAACACCGGCCACCGCCTCGCTCACCTGAATGGATTCTGCTCAGCTGCTGCTTCTTTGAGTTAACTTACAAATCAAAGTCCGGGGGGTGAGAAATGTCTGAGTGCCAGAGCCTAGGTTGTGTGCCCATGCTTTTGACTCAAGTAAGTCTGAGAAGGCAAGTCTTGATTTTTCGCTTTATGGTGGGAGGTAGGCTCTGCTTCATGAAGTTTGGAAGAGGGTTTGGGTGCTAGGTGGCACTTTCAGGCCAAGGTGGTTAAGAAGTAGGTATGTGTTCTTCACTTTCTCCCCCCTTTAGGTCTAAGGCCCTGGGAGATGGTGGAGCCACAAGATGGAAGGATGCTGAGTCCCTAAACCACCATGTCACCATGCTGACCCTGAATACCTGCACTGGAACATCATGTGGACCAAGAAAAAGGTTTTTTAATAAAAACTTTTATTATTTTAGGCCACTGATATCGTGGAGTTTATTTCTTAGAGCAGCTAGTACAGTAAGTCCCCTACATACAAACGAGTTCCGTTCCGAGAGCACATTCATCAGTCCAGTTTGTTCGTTAAGTCCAACAGAGTTAGCCTAGGTACCCAACTAACACAATCAGCTATATAGTACTGTACTGTCATAGGTTTATAATACTTTTCACACAAACAATACATAAAAAAACAAACACAAAAAAATAAAGAAAACATTTTGACTCTTACAGCACAGTACCTTGAAAAGTACTGTAGTACAGTACGACAGCTGGCATGCAGGGGCTGACATCTAGTGAACAGGCAAGAAGAGTTGACTGGAGGAGGGCGAGGAGGTGGGAGATGGTAGAGCTGAAGGATCGTCAGCAACAGGAGACGGAGGGCGAGCTGCAACGTCACTCACGCCTGACGTGGATGGCACAGGTTCTGGCTCCTTGCTGGATTCAATTCTATCTACCCTCTTGAAAAAACGATCCAGTGATGTCTGGGTAGCAGCTCTTTTATTCTCGTCATAGATGACACGGTAGCACTGGATTGCATTCTGAATGGCTGCTGCAACCTTCGTGTACCGTTCTACGTCCAGGTCCTGTGCCTCAAAAACTGACAGTGCCTCCTCAAATACAGAAACTTCCCCTTGCCATTTCCTGCGTCACGAATCTCTTTGGTTCTTCAGTTACTTCTTCTTCCTCTTGTCTCTCTTTGTCCTTTCTCTGGGCATGTTCACACCTTTGAAAATTTGCAACTTGAAGGTTCATATGTAGGGGACCTACTGTATTATCCTAACTTTCACAGTGGCCAAAATTAAAAACTTCCACTTCATTGACTCAAGAGATACCTCAAATTCAGGAGGTCATCGTCTTTATCCAATACCTCCAAACTTGCTCTCTTTCGTTGTCCGTCTCCCCGGTCCTCAGTCAGAACCCTGGTTGTCACCTTGCATTCCTCTCTCTGTTTCCCTCCTGAAATTCAACCAGAGACCAAATCCTGCAGATTTTCTCCTGTCAGTCCTCTCCTCACTGTTCCCCCTTGGGCTGCCTTGGCCTATTCACCGATTCTCATCTTTTTCCTGCCCTGACTATTGGGTCAGTCTCCTAGTTGGTCCCTGCCTTCATTCCACCTCAACTCTCGTCCATCCATCCATCTATCCGACCATCCATCCAAAGATCCACCCATCCATCCATCCATCCATCCAATCATCCACCCATCTATCCGTTTAATTTCCATTTATTAAATGCATCATCCTATGCTAAATAGTGTAAATACTACAATAAATGAGTCTCTGACAGAGATGACTGGGAGGACCAACATTAATGAAATAGTCTCACTAATAAATAATGAATAGGTGCTATGAAAGAAAATGACACGTTGTTCTGAGAGTATCATTATGGGGCCTAAAACTGGTCAAGGGGCCAAGGAAGCCTTCCCCGTGGAGATGACCTCTGAGCTGAGGTCTAAAGGATGGAGAAGGCAAACCGGCAGGGGTGGGGGTTGAGTGGAATAGGACTACGATCTTGCAAGCAGAGGTAACAGTGAGTGTGAAGGTTCTGAGGCAGGGGGGATCAAGACACGTTTGGGAACCTGTAAGTCCAAGGCAGCACAGGAACCAGTCTTTTTTATCATCATGCTCCCCGGACCTAGCAGAGTATCTGGCATATAATAGGGTTTCAACAGTTTGCAAATGAACCAGTGAAAGAGTGGGAAAGGGAAGGGATGGGTAACAGGGGACAGATGGACAAGATATTAAGCTGAAATGCACGGCACGAGGTACAACCAAGAAACAGAGCTTCGGCCTCCTCCTCTCCCTGCTCCAGGTTTGCCCAACTCCAACCCCTACTCCAGCCTAGGTCCACAGGTGCTTACACCCATCATAGCACTTAGTACACAGTGTGTTACTGACCGGTAACTGTCTTCCTCCTCCCCGCTAATAATGAGCTCCACAGGCACTTGTCTTGTTTACCAGCACTGCCCAGCACCCAGTCCACTGCCTGCACAGAGGAAGCACTGCATAAACATTTAATGAGTTCATAGGCATAGGAGGCAAACACCAAGCATCAAAGTCAGTGGGGGCAGGAGAGGGTGGAGTCCGTTGTGAGTAAAACATGAGTCAGCTGCAGGCATCAGGTGGCACAAAAGAGGTTGAAAGCACACATATGCCAGTGGCATTTAAGAGCCACATCTGGAGACAAGCCCAGAAGCAGCACAGGTGAACAAGGACACAGGTGTGGGAGACACGGGGCAGGCCCAAGTCACTGGTGATGGCCTCCTTCTGGCTGCTCGAAACGTTCTGACTTACACCTGCCAGGTCATGCCATGGCCTTCAAAAAGGAAACACCCACACCTGACACTTCACAGCTTCTCTACTGCAATACAGCTGTGTGTGTGTGTGTGTGTGTGTGTGTGTGTGTCTGTCTGTCTGTCTGTCTGTCTGTCTGGGCTGAATTCCTGTGGGACACTTGCACCCCACCAAGGGAGCTCCCTTTTCTATTAGCCTCAGCACGCTGCTAGTGCCCTGCCCACTGCCCTCTTAGTAGGATCCAGCAAATGTGTGTTGGCGGAATGAACAGCTGGCAGAAGACCTGGCAGTTAGACCAGCTGGTGGGGAGGACCCTAAACAAACAGAACCTTTGGCGGGAAATCTAGCAACACCAGGCCCCATGGATGACTGTGAGGTTGTTGTCTGAATGCTTCCTGTTTGCTTGCTTGAACCCAAACTTCCTACAGTGTCTATTCCGGTCCTCTCGTTTTGACTTGCCATCTTTCAAAATGATCAGCTTCATCACGTCATCCTGTCCTTTGGGCTCCTAGGTTCTGCAACAACTAAATTGCATCTTCATGTAATTACTCATTAAGCATTTACTGAGTCTCTATTAAATGTGCTAGATATTAAATCTTCAGACTCAAGATTCTGAAGAATCTGGTAGGGAACACAGCCAAAGAATAAACACGCACAATTCAGGGTGATAAGAGAACAAAGCACCCAGGGGTCACTGGGAAAAGACACCCAAATCAACATAATGTACGATTTTATCTTCAATGTTTTTTTCTGACTTCATTTCCTCACGTATAAGAATGACTAATGAACCAGAATTGGAGGAATTTGGGTCAGAAATGCCACTAACTGTTTCCCACACACCCAGCTGTGTGGTCCTTCAGAGCATCTGGGAACAAACACCAACCCTGCATTGTTCAGGTTTCCAGGGCTCAAGCCTAGGGATTTCACCTCGGGGCCAGCAATTACTCACTTTGTGTGCGGCCACCCCTCATTCTCAGCTGCCCAAGGACCTCAATCCTTGGGCGTCATCACTCTATACTAGAGTGACCAACTGTCCCAGTTTCCCCAGGACCGGCTCAGTTTTTTTGTTTGTTTGTTTTTTAAATTTTTTGGCCGTGCCGCATGGCATGTGGAATCTTAGTTCCCTGACCAGGGATCAAACCCATGCCCCCTGCATTGGAAGCATGGAGTCTTAATCACTGGACCACCAGGGAGGTCCCCTAGTTCAGTGTTAGCACTGTCCCGGGAAGCCCTTCAGTCCTGGGTAAACCAGGACAGTTGATCATCACCCTACACTCTGTAGCCTTTGCTGCACATGCTGGTCTGCACACGTCCCAGGGCAGCTGGTCTGGGGCTCACAGAGGGAGAGGCGGGAACTGCTGCACAGAGGATCTTGGGGTCAGCACCTGCCTCTCTGATCTGGCGCCCTGCCAGCCCCAGCTCCCAGGCTCCAGGCCATTCAAACCTGCTGCCTGCTGACTCAGCCACACCTCGTCTGCTGAGTCAGTCCCGGTGGGGAGGCAGGAAGGGCGGCTTTGAGATCGTTCGCGAGGAAGGGTGGAGATCCTGCTGCTTCTTGTTCGTTCCTCTCTCCTCTATCTTAGCACCTAGCTCCACGGAGCAGGGGCCAATGGTGAAAGAGTTCAGAGTAGCCTGGGTTTCTCCACTCAGTGGGGCTTAGAGGAAGCCCTTGGCCCAGGCCACAGGCCCCCCTTCTCAGGTCTCCTCTGTGGCCATTTGGACACAGGACCTCCAGACCCCAGGGACCAGCCTAGAGCACCCATGTTGCCTGGAACGCAGCCCCCTCTCATTTTCCCACTCCACAGGGACTCTTCAGGGCTGCCCGGGCCCCTTGGCCGATATCTGACAAGCACTCTGTCCCCTCCCACCCTGAAGGGGCCTCGCCTTGTTGCTGCCAGCGTCCCATGGCTCAGGGCCAGGGCTTCCACCTCCTGGGCTGATCTCAGGGCGTGGGTTGCCCAGTTGCCCACAGTTTGAAGTCTGGCAGCTGCCTGGACTAGGATCCCGTGTTTTACCCTATGCCTCCCCGTACAGGGAAATCTGTACGCTGACTTTTCTGAACCTCTGAGCTGGCAACTCCCGTGCGTTCTGTCCCACCCCACCCAGCGGCACTCTCAGGGTCAGTTACAGTCAGGCAGCTGATGCAGTGAAAACGAAGCACCATGGGAAGTGTCAGTCCTTCCTCCTCTCCTTCCCAATCAACGCTTTCCCCACCAGCTAGCGGCTGGGTCCCTGGAGAGCTGTGAGGAGGGTGTGGGAGGAGTACGGGACTATTTCTAGACTCACTACCTCCGAGCTGGAAGGAACCCAGCCTCCCACCTGTGCGGGAAAGGAATCTTGCTGCTCTCTGCAGAGAAACGGCCTTTAGCCTTTGCTTAAATCTGCCACGTTCACTCCCTTTCCGGTGTCTAGTGACTGGTTGGGTCGTGCCCACTGACAGCGAGTTTTCCCTCCATACTCATCTCTTACATGGAAACCAGCCCCTTATACATGCCGTACTCCAGTGTTGAGCTCCTAGGTGAGCTTAGTGGGAACCGTTGTGTTTGGAGTAACAGCTCTCCCAAAGGACATGCCCAGCCCCGACTGTATTAATCAGGGTCCCAACAGGCGGCTCGCTCATTAGAATAATGCGAGGAAGATTTATTGACAAAGGGACTCTTTTCCAAGTTGTAGGTGAGATATAGAACCACAGGGATAGTGCAGTGACCGCCTCAAGTAGCAGTGGAGATCTTACTCCGTCGGCCTGCAGGACGAAAGGAGGAACCCTGGGCAGATGGCGTCCAGTACAAGAGGCTGTCTACCGGGACTACCTGGGGCTTCCCAAATACACTCTCCACTCCAGACTCCCAATGCTTGGGTGGGACCCAGGGGCCAGGGGCCCAGGGGCAGGAGTGGGGTCTTCAAGTTTCTTGGAGCAACTACCAGTGAGTGCAAGCTGGATTACCAGCACCTGCAGAACAGAGACTCTGGATTTTACCATCGAATATGCCAGCTGAGTCTGGGGCTGAGACAGAGCAACGTTTGAGGGCTCAGGATTCAGGCAGCTGCTGGCCTGAGCAGGAAACCTGGGCAAAGTGCACAGAGACCCAGTGAGAGGCCCCGCAAATGGGGTGAGTGCATAGGGTCTATTGCTTTTGTTTGTTTTGACTGTGCTGTGCAGCATGCAGGCTCTCAGTTCCCAGACCAGGGATCAAACCCGTGGCCCCTGTATTAGGAGCGAGGAGTCAACCACTGACCACCAGGGAAGTCCCCATGGGGTCTACTGTAATTGGCCTCTGGCCGTGGTCCAGCCTGTGTTGCTCCCCGAGATTTCTTTGCTGCTCCAGACCCAGGATCCATTTCCTTGAGTAAAAGATCACTCCTTCCTCTCCCCACCAGAGAGCTCCTTGCCCGTCCCTGTCAATTCAGATGGGTGACCCTGTCCTGTCCTGTTGGCTGGTCCAGCTCAGCTATGGTCTCTCCTTTGGGCCTGGAGCCTTGTTCTGGGGGCCCATGTACTGCCCAGCCAGTCTGTGATCCAAACCAGTGCTTCTTAAAGTGTAAGATGGGTAAAAATCCTCTGGAGATCTTATTAAAATGGCAACACTGATCTCCACCAGGTCCTAGAGGACTCGGAGGTGATGCATTTCCGACAGGCTCTCAGATGATGCTGATGCGGCCTGTCCACAGACCACACTTGACTAGCAAGGCATTAACCCAGCGGTTTTCAAACTTTGGATCAGAACCACCCAGAGAACATGATAAAAACACAAAGGCCCAGGGCCTTTTCTCCTTCCAGGAGCCTGGGTCTCAGTGGGCTGTGTTAGCTCTCCAGGGGATTCTGACACACACTAGAGTTTGAGAACCACTGCTCTAATCCACCACTGAGCCTTCATGTGGCAGCTGGCCGGCCTGATTGGGTGGCACTGGTTACCACCTACACCTGAGACCCTTGCACGACCCCCTGGCAAGGGCTCCTGTAAGACTCGGTTTCATAGGGATGGCCTTAGGTTGTAAATCCTACAGGGAGGGTCTGCAACCCCTCCCTTTAAACCACAGCTTGACAAGGAAAATCGTCTCTGTCAGGATATAAATTAACATGGAGCTCCTAATAACTGGAGCTTTGAGGGAGTAAAACGTGCTC
Organism: Grampus griseus; assembly: GCF_964374135.1. Taxonomy (NCBI): domain Eukaryota; kingdom Metazoa; phylum Chordata; class Mammalia; order Artiodactyla; family Delphinidae; genus Grampus; species Grampus griseus. The sequence continues at coordinate 144,131,036 of NC_139018.1, read as the reverse complement.
AGTGTGGAGAGGCCGGCGGCCAGGCCACAGCTAATGGACACTTCCATGGAGGCCTCTGTGTTTACTTTCATCAACCAGTTAGCATACTGTATCGTTTTATTGGGTTTTTCTTTTTTTTAACCTTTTGGTTTTTTAAAAAATTATTTTCAGATTATAAAATACAAGGTCATTGGTGAAAATATGAAAAATACACGAAAAAAGAAGGTCAACGGGGGGACTTCCCTGGTGGCGCAGTAGTTAAGAATTTGCCTGCCAATGCAGGGGACACGGGTTCGAGCCCTGGTCCGGGAATATCCCACATGCCACGGAGCAACTAAGCCCATGTGCCACAACTACTGAGCCTGTGCTCTAGAGTCTGCAAGCCACAACTACTGAGCCTGAGAGCTACAACTACTGAGCCCGTGCACCTAGAGCCTATCTTCCACAACAAGAGAAGCCACTGCAATGAGAAGCCTGTGCACCGCAACGAAGAGTAGCCCCCGCTCGCTGCAGCTAGAGAAAGCCCATGTGCAGCAACGAAGACCTAACACAGCTAAAAATTAATTAATTAATTAAAAAAAAAAAAAAAGAAAGCCAATAGGAGACTTCCCTGGTGGTCCAGTAGCTAAGACTCCACGCTCCCAATGCAGGGGACCCAGGTTTGATCCCTGGTCAGGGAACTAGATCCTCATGCCACAACTAAGAGCCCACATGCTGCAATGAAGATCCCGCACGTGGGGGCTTCCCTGGCGGCACAGTGGTTGAGAATCCACCTGCCAATGCAGGGGACACGGGTTTGAGCCCTGGTCCAGGAAGATCCCACATGCTGCAGAGCAACTCAGCCCGTGTGTCACAAGTACTGAGCCTGCGCTCTAGAGCTCACGTTCCATGACTACTGAGCCCGTGTGCCACACTACTGAAGCCCACGCGCCTAGAGCCTGTGCTCCACAACAAGAGAAGCCCCCTCAAAGAGAAGCCCGCGCACCGCAACAAAGAGTAGCCCCTGCTCGCCGCAACCAGAGAAAGCCCACGCACAGCAACGAAGACCCAACGCAGCCTAAATAAATAAATTTATATATATACAAAAAGGGTACCGCACGTGGCAACTAAGATCGGTGGACCCAAATAAATAAATATTTAAGGGGGAAAAAAAAGCCAAAAGTAAAAGTCATCCACAATCCCATTACTCATTACTCAGAGAAAACTATGAACATTCCCCATCTATCTTCCTAGGCATGCATATGTGTATGTATATATAGATAGATACATACATATATAAGGTACACATTGTTTAATTTAGTTTTTAAAATGAAATATATATTCATTATAAGAAATTTAAATACTTCAGAAGTAAGTTTCCTCTTACCACTCAAATCCATCCCTCAGAAATAAGAGACACTATTTTCAATGTGATATGTCTTTTCAGGTACTTATTTTATTTGTATGTATACATGTGTCTATATTTTAACATAAATATGACCTTAACATAGTACTGCTCTGTGACTTGCCTTTTTCACTTATATATTACTGAAATATTTTCATACTCAACTTTCTCTCTTGCTTTGTTCACTTAACTTCCACAGGTAGTTTACGGACTCTCTGTAAACTGAAATATTCAACTGAACGGATATAGTTATTGAAACTCACTTAGCATTTCTTTGTTGTTGTTGTTATTCTTTCTTTTTAATTTATTTATTTTTGGCTGCGTTGGGTCTTCGTTGCGGCGAGCGAGGGCTACTCTTCGTTGTGGCGTGCGGGCTTCTCATTGTGGTAGCTTCTCTTGTTGTGGAGCATGGACTCTAGGCGCATGGGCTTCAGTAGTCGTGGCACGCGGGCTCAGTAGTTGTAGCTCGCAGGCTCAGTAGTTGTGGCTCGCAGGCTCTAGGGTGCAGGCTCAGTAACTGCGGCAGATGGGCTTAGTTGCTCCACGGCATGTGGGATCTTCCCAGACCAGGGCTCGAACCCGTGTACCCTGTATTGGCAGGCGGATTCTTAACCACTGCTCCACCAGGGAAGTCCCGTTGTTGTTATTCTTGATTTTAACTTAGTTTTTAAATTACAGAAGCAATATGTGAGTACATTCAATCTATAAAAAATTCAAAGTACAAAGAAAAAAGAGCAAAATCTCAGTCTCCTTCCCTCCCCACCCATATTCCTGTCCAGCAGCAGCCCCTAGTGACAGTCTTTTCTGTGCATTGACATATATGTACATATTTACTTAATTGGAATCACACTGTACCTATTGCTCTGCAACCTGTTTTTGCCATACACACAGAAGTCAACAGGGCCTTCACTAGCTTTGAACTGCCTTTACCCTTTACCAGATTTAGAAAAAGCACTCCTTCCTCAAATAAAGTATTTTTGTTAGGGTATTACCGCACAATCTGATCCACTCTGCCCAGGGTGCGCAGCAGCCTGGCTGTGTACCCACAGCACCCACACTGTCACCCACATATACCCTGAACTCCCTGGACACCAGGGTCCTTGGGCTTCCAAATGGTGCACGCTCTATCTCCAGATGAGGAATGTGTGTGAATCTCTAGATTCAGAGTTGGGAAGGAGGCAGGAATTGGTGTAGCAGGTGAACAAGAAGAGACTTCAGTGGGCTCTCTCGTGCCGTGGACAACCTGGAGATGAACTTGACCGTATTCAACAGCTACATAGCCGTCCATAGGACGGCTGAACAAAACTCAGTCAGATGTTCCCTTATGGATGGATACTTAGGTAGTTTTATATCTACCTACCTACCTACCTATCTACCTACCTGCGTACCTACCTACCTACCTATCTGCCTAACAGCTGTCTCTGTTGTTATTATCAATACAAACAATGGTGTTAGAAATGGTTCACACTTTTTTATGTGAGTTTCTGTGGTCTAGACTACAAAAAGTACAATTACTGGGACAGAGACAGGTGCATTTTAAATTTTGAAAACTATTGTGTTCTGGTATTTTGGAGCCCCAAACTGCATGATTGAGAGTCCTTGTTTCATTGTGTCCTTTCCAGCTTTACAAATTATTAAAGCAATTCCCTAATTCTGGAGGCAAGACATGGTCTCTTCCTATTGTTTTACTTTGCATTTCTTTGCTTCCTAAGTTAGGTTGAACATGTTTACAACTGTGCTGGGCAATTCCTTTTAGTTGCTTGCTAACTGTCTGTGTGTGTCCCTACTCATTTATCTATTGCAAGAGGCCATCTAATTCTAGCCACGGCTGGGTTAGATAACTAATTAGATAACATTTATAATTACTGTTTACTGAGTATTTTTGTGCCAGACACTGTGCTAAGCCCTTTGCATAAAATGTTTTTCATTTAATCAACCTAATGAAGAAAATATAATTAACTCCACTTTAAAGATAAGGAATTGAAGCTCACGGAACTTATTAAACAACTTGTTCCACATCACTCACCTGGTAAGTGAAGGAGCCACAATTTGAGCCCAGCACTGTGCCCAGCGTTCTAACCACTGAGCTGTTTTGTCGCCAGGGTCTCTTGCAACTTTAATACTTTGTGATTCATTGACTGACTCATTGATTTGACAGACAGACAAGGGAGCAAACGCACATCTACATGGTATCCAGGCACCGTGAGGTTGCCAGGCGCTACCTCTAAGGGCAACACCCGTAGCGCTGAGTGAAGGCTGTGCTGTAGGCTGATAAGAGAAACGGGAAAGGGCTGTTATGGGAACCTGGATGAGTAGCTGAACGGAACAGGTCACATGACAGGAGCTGTGGACCTTGGTAGAGGAATATCATTAACTTTCTGTGGCCCAGCAGGAGTAGAACCAAGAATCAATAACCCGACCTCACGGTCCTCCCTCCCTCCCATCTCCTGCCAGTGTTTCCAGTTGGAAGCCAAAGGACAAGGATGCTCTCTGAGGCAGTCTATGTGGGTCAGCCTCTCAGGGCACAAAGTTGGGGGGAAATATGAAAAAAGTGTATCCAAAGAGGCAAACAGAAAATATATTAAAAATTAAAATTAAAAAAAAAGGAAAATATCCAGCATCCTGTCTTCTGCATATCAGTGGTGGGTTCCCAGCAATGGCTGGGAATCCATTTGTCTTGCTCACTGAAAAGGATACACCTTAGAAGTGGCCAGGGGTGGGGTCTATTGGCCCAGGGCCCAGCCAAGGCAGGTCACTGACACATGAGAGGAAACAGGTTCTGATGAGTGTTTGAGGGGTTACTGAGAGTTGTTGGGTTGTTTTTTTTTTTTAATTATTTTAGAATAGTTTTTAGATTTACAGAAAAGTTACGAAGATAGTACAGAGCACCCAGTTTCCCCTACTATCAACTATTACTTATGGTACATTTGTCACAATTAATGAACCAATACTGATACATTATTATTAACTGAAGTCATACTTTATTGAGATTTCCTTAGTTTTCACTTAATGTCCTTTATTTGTTCCAAGATCCCACCCAGGATAGCACATTGCATTTAGTTGTCATGTGTCCTTCTGCTCTTCTAGACAGTTATGCAGACTAAGATAGGCTAAAAGAAGTAAAATTCTGAAAATACAAATGAGAGGAGCCTAGTGTAGAAGAAACAAAGCCAACATGGAAATCAAACAGTGCGGGACCTCCATACGGAAGAGACACAGCTCAGAGGTAAATTCACCATCATAAAGGCTTCTGTACAAGAGAGATAATAAGAAAACAGACACTTTATGATTTTAGGGGAAGGGGAAGTATCCTATAAAACTATTAGGAAGAAAGTAATTAAGTATTTAAATTAATTAGAAACTATAAAGAAAGAGAATTGATAAATAAATACAAGATGGTACACTTTTAAAGTGATGATGAAAAAATGATAATCCTCTGAACCTTAGTCAAGAAGTGGGAGTCATTACAATTAGAGCGAAGAAAAGGGATCTACAGATAGGTTTAAGAGAGTTCTATGTCTAGAGAATGAATGCTTAGCTTGGCCATCCTAATGTTGTTAGGATGCCCTGCCTGGGTGAGGCCTGTAGCACATCCCCTGAGCGGCTTCATGGGGTGGCATTCCCTATCCTCGTGTGGTTACCTCAGGCCCTCAGTCTTGCATCTCAGAACACTGGTTTTGTCATCAGATTCATTTCTCATAGAGGGACTCGCATTAGCCAAGTTTGTAAGATTGATACATAAATTCAAGCATCAATTTGCAAATTGAAAAATGAGAAATATAACTGAGGCTAGAAAACAGCCCAATCATATTAACTCCTAACAAAGGAAGTCAGATATGGAGCACTTCGTAATCAAAATAGCCTTGTAGAGAATGGAAACCAGATAAACGCATCCCCTTACAAGGATGGTCTTGCCAGCTAGACCAGCATATATGAAATCCAGCTGCTGAAACTATGCCCCGGACAGTGCTGAGATGGGTACTGCCAACGACTGCATCTCTGCCTCTCCTTTGTCTCTGCTTCTATGGTGATGGACTCTACCCCACTTATAACTGACACATGCTTGTTTCAGATAGGTTAGTGCATTGGAAAAGGCTACATTAACAATGGAAGGCCTGGGGCCACTCTCTAACTATGAAGTCCATGGACATAGGTCCATGGTCCATAGATAGGTATAGGAACTCCCTAAAATAATTTTCCTTATACCTAGTTTGCACAGTTTTCTAAGGAGAGAATCCATAGCCTTTATCAGACCCTCAAAGAGGTCCACAAACTAAAATCTTTTAACATTTCTACTATAGTCCTAATGAGTTGGGTTTGCAGTTCAGTTCTCAGCAGACAATTTTACATCCTAGTGCTTGGAGGCAACCCACATGAGCCCTGGAGTACTCACAGTACAAGCATATACTGGCAAACTTGAAAATCTCAATGAAGTAAACCGTTTTCTATAAAAACATATATTGTCAAAATTGATAAAACATGGAGTGAAAAACCTGACTCCATCAGTAAGTCAAGCAGAGACTGAGAAGGTTATCAAGAATAATACTGGAGGGCTTCCCTGGCAGCACAGTGGTTGGGAGTCCGCCTGCCAATGCAGGGGACATGGGTTCGAGCACTGCTCCGAGAAGATCCCACATGCCGCAGAGCACCTAGGGCCATGCGCCACAACTACTGAGCCCGCGTGCCACAACTACTGAAGCCCACGCACCTAGAGCCCATGCTCCGCAACAAGAGAAGCCACCACAATGAGAAGCCCGTGCACCACAACGAAGAGTAGCCCCTGCTCGCCGCAACTAGAGAAAGCCCGCACGTGGCAACGAAGACCCAATGCAGCCAATAAATAAATAAATAAATTTATATGTTAAAAAAACCCCTAACTTTTGGAATTGTCTCTGGGCCCAAGGGGCAAGGCAATGGGTATTCCTGCATCTGATCAACTTCACGCAGGTGGAACTTGGGACCTGGAGAGGAGAGGGGAAGGATTCGGTTCAGGGGTAGACTTTAGTCCTCCCAGCTTCCTTGCTGCTGGTAGTAGGGGAGTGTCTGAATACCAGCCCTACCACTGGGCAGAGGAACTACTGCTGGAGCAGAAAGCAAACATGGATAGGACTGCCAGGACGCTGACAGCTGGAGCAACGCAACCAACAGTAGAATGAATAGCAGAGACTCTTCTGCCGATTTGGCTGATGTACTGGTTTTCTCTCTTTGAAGATAAGTATCCTTTGGCCTGAGTAAGTAAGTCCCCCGGAATTATCATGGGAGGGAGGGTAAGGGAGAAGAACCTTTGCCATAGGTAAATTGGGAGTTTAGAATCATTTAATGTAAGTTCATTTGATACTACTGATGAATTGGGCTATATCAAGTAGATATAGATAAAGAAACCTAAAATAGAATAGTAGCAGATGTAATTAAACCACGTAATGAAATAAAAACTCACCATAGCTACATGAAGTAATGCAAGAAAAATGCAATATAAGTAAATCTACTGATACACTACTTTACAGCTGTGGATCAAATCTGAAAATGATCTCAGAAATGATCTTCAAAGATGGGGAAAAGTCAGTCATATAACTCATAGTCATTTCTAATAAAAACTAAATGTAAAAATACAAGTTACTTCCTTAACATCATTTTTTTAAAGGTGTTTATTCCAAATAAATCAGCATTTGTCAGAAACTAGCCCAGAGTATCATATATTGTCAATATTATTTAATTTCCTTGGAAAATTCTGGCTACAGCAATAAGACATGCAATGTAATAAGTATCAAAACTGGAAAAGAGAGAGAGAAAATACTATTTCATTAATGGCAAAAACAACGAAAGAATTAAAAACTATTTTAAAAGATCAATTAAATGGTCAGGTATAAAAGAAATATACAGAATTAAATAGCATTATAATATTATAAATGACCAGTTTGAAAATATATTAAAAAAACTTTCATCCACAGTATCGACAAAGCATAATACAAGTGAGTTATTAATGACAAATGCTATGATCATGTGCATTTCTCCAGAGAATGCCAAATGTCCCCAGGGGGACAAAATCATCCCTAGTTTAGAACAATTGTTCTAGATCAAACTATTCTGAGAATAAGAATCACCCGGAGGCTTACTAAAAATAGATTCCCAGGCTCCTTCCCTAGAGATTCTGATTTATTGTGCCCAGACTATGGACTTGCAATCTGAATTTTTTAAATGTTCCAGAACTTCTTATTGGTGGAGTTGAGAACTGCTCCATAAGGAATGTTGGCCCAACAGAGGTTTCGTTAAGGGAAACACTGACTGAAACGGCCCACCCTGGACAGGCACCACAGTAACCATTTGCACGAGTTCTCTTAAACAGAAGCTCCTGGTAAGGAACACAGAACTAGCAAGCCACCACCAACTGGAAGAATTCAGGAAAGGTCAAAAGGAGACACCAGTCTGTATGTCCTCCCAACCTCAGAGAATCTTCCTCGCTGGAATCCACCTTGGCTGAGCGATGTGGGCACCACCAGTAAGGACCCTGAGTCAGAACGATGGCCAGAGACGACCCGGAAACTAACCCCATCACCATAAAACCCGAGACTGCGAGACACGTGGCAGAGCAGTACTCCAGGGCTCCCTTACCCCACGGCTCTCCCCGGGCGCCCCTTCCCCATAAAGTCTCCTGCTTTGACAGCACGTGTATCTCCTCGGACAATTCATTTCTGAGTGTTCAACAAGAGCCCGCTCTCGGGCCCTGAAAGGGGTCCCCCTTCCTGCAACAGTCTGACCTGCTCACTTTGTGTTTCAGGAAGATCCTGGAGGCAGCTGGAGGATCAACTGGGTGGGCTGTGGAGGATGTAGAGAAGAGAATAGGAGTTGGAGGCTAGTGTGTGTGTGTGTGTGTGTGTGTGTGTGTGTGTGTGTGTGTGTGTGTGTGTGTGTGTGTGTGTGTGTGTGTGTGTGTGTGTGTGTGTGTGTGTGTGTGTGTGTGTGTGTGTATGCGGCAGTGGGGGTGGGGTACATTTCAGAGAGATCGCTAAGGCAGAATCCGCGAAATTTTTGTGACTAATTAGATGTAGGGGAGGGGAGAACTTAAGAAAAGGGTGAGTCAACATTTAAAACTTTAAAATTTTGATACCCTTAAGCAAGCGAAAGGACAACACACAAATGGGAAACTATATTTCCAAATTATGTATCTGATAAGAGGCTTGTATTCAAAATATGTAAAGAACACTTACAACCAACAATGAAAAGATAAATAACTCAATTTAGAAATGGGCAGCGCTTCCCTGGTGGCGCAGTGGTTGAGAGTCCGCCTGCCGATGCAGGGGACACGGGTTCGTGCCCTGGTCCGGAAGGATCCCACATGCCACGGAGCGGCTGGGCCCGTGAGCCGTGGCCGCTGAGCCTGTGCTCCGCAGCAGGAGAGGCCACAACGGTGAGAGGCCCGCGTACCGCAAAAAAAAAAAAAAAAAAAAGGCAAAGGATCTGAGTAGACATTTTTTCAAAGACAATATACAAATGGCCAGCAAGCACATAAAAAGATGCTCAACATCATTAGCCACTAAGAAATGCAAATCAAAACCACAAGATACCACTTCATACTCATAGGGTGGTTATAATCAAGAAGACAGATCAATAATGTGTCGTCAAGGATGTGGAGAACGTGAAACTCACTCATTGCTGATGGGAGTATACAATGGTATAGCCCCTCTGAAAAACAGTCTAGTACTTCTTCAAATGGTTAAACATAGAGTTTCCATAATTCCACTCTTAGGTACCTACTCAAGAGAAATGAAAACATGTCTCCAGAAAAGCTTGTATACAAACACTCAGAGTAGCACTATTCATAGGAGGCAAAAAGTGTAAACTCAAATATCCATGAAGTGACGGATAAATAAATGTGGTATATCCATGTAATGAAATATTACTCAGCAACAAAAAGAAATAAAGTATTGATACAACATAGATGAACCACGAAAACATTATGCTAAGTGAAAGATGCCAGTCACAAAAGACCACATATTGTATGACTCCATATTTATGAAGTGTCTAAAACAGGCCAATCTATAGAGACACAAAATAAGATTAGTGGTTGCCTAGGGTTGGGTGGGGGGATTGGGGGAAAAAGGGAGTGACTACTAATGGGTAGAGGGTTTCTTTTGGGGTTATAAAATGTTCTAAAAGTGATTATGGGGATATTGGCACAACTCTGTGAATATGCTAAAAACTACTGAATTGTACCCCTTTTAAAAACTGAATTATAGTTGATTTACAATATTGTGTTAGGTTCAGGTATACAGCAAAGTGATTCAGTTATATATATATTTAAAACTTTTCCATTATAGGTTATTACGAGATATTGAATAAAGTTTCCTGTGCTATACAGTAAATCTTTGTTGCTTATCTATTTTATATATAGTCATGTTATCTGTTGATCCCATACTCCTAATTTATCCCTCCCACCGCTTCCCTTTTGGTAACCATAAATTTGTTTTCTGTATCTGAGAGTCTGTTTCTGTTTTGTAAATAAGTTCATTTGTATTATTTTTTAGATTCTGCATATAAGTGATATCATGTAATACTTGTCTTTCTCTGAACTGTATCCATTGAATGGGTGAATTCTATGGTATACGTATTAAATCTCAACAAAGTAGTTTTAAAAAAATTTTTTTAAAGAAAGGAAAACGATGAGGTTCTAGCTCTAATAACTATAAATGAGGTGTCACCATTGGCCAAAATTGGGACCACAGGAGGCAAGAATGTGTTTGGGGGAAGAAAATGAACCTTGGATATATTGAATGCCTCTGAGAAGAGACACTGGATACCGTGGTCTGGAGCACAGAAGAGAGGAAGGACTGGAGATAATAATGCAAATTATCATTTATTGAGCATCTATTAGGTAGGTACCTGTGCTGTAAATGTATTGTTTATGTATACACTGCCAATGAGAAGTGTTATATTAATTTAAACACGTCAATGAGAGGGGGCCCTTTAGCTCTCTTACTTCCTGCTGTATCCTGGTTGTTAACAACACAGGCTGGCAGAAAGTCAGCATGCAATGTTCGCTTGATGAGTACAAATGTAGTATCTTTTAACCCACATAACAACCGTTTGAGGTAGGTTTTTGTCCCATTTTACATGATTTGCTTAAGACCACAAAGCTAATTAGTAGCAGCGGTCTGTCTGAATTCCAAATCACTATGCAATACTGTCATCTCTCAGTACAGACTTGGAACTAAAGGGAGCAAAAGAGGCCATGTAAACCTATGCCATGTAAACCATGCAAATTCATAACAAATATACGTGAATACTCAACTGTGTTAGGTGCCAAGGTTAGTATAATGATAAACTGGGCAAGAATCTGAATGAAAAGAAATTTAAGATAAAATCCCTAGGAACTTGCTCATATCCTTGCCAGTTCACAAAGCTCTTTCACACATATTATTGCATTAACCGCCCCCCATCAAATCCCTAATAAATACTATTGCCACTCCCATCAGGCTTTTACCCTCCACCTAAACTATATTCTCCAAGGTGATTTCTATGTTGCTAAATGCAACAGTCAATTCTCAGTCCTCTTCACACTTGAACTATCAGCAGCTTTTGATACTTGGTCCTTAACCCACTTTTTCACTTGGCTTCTAGGACACCAAACTCTGTTTTCCTCCAACCTCCTGTTTCCTCCTTCTTGGTCTCCCCTGTGAATTCCTACACTTCTCCGTGAACTCTCAATGTCAGAACCCCCAGGGCTCAGTCCTTGGTCTGCTTTGTACTCACTTCCTGCTCAGTCTCAAGGCTTTAAGTACTATTTATATGATGAATCTCCTGATCTCCATCCTGTTCCCTCTTTCAGTTGCACAAGCCAAAAACCTGAATGTTACCTTTGACTCTTCATTGTCCCCCACTACGTCCCATCTATCAGGAAATTCTGTTGGCTCTACTGGTCCAAGTCACCGCTCTCTCTCACGTGGATGCAGACAGTATCCTCCTAAAAGTTCCTGCTCCTACCCTGTTTGCGCTGTTAGTCCACTCTCAACATGACAGGAAGGATGATCCTTTAAAATCTAAGTCAGATCATGTTACTTTTCTGCTCAAAACCATGCACTGGCTCTACTGTAAAAGCCAATGGCCGCCCCAGGCCCTACGTGAGCAGGTCCTCCCTACCTCCCTAACTTCCTCTCCTATTCTCCCCAGCTCACCTGGCTCTAGGAACACCAATTTCCTGGCCGTTCCTGCCTTGGGGCCCACTGTTCTAACAGTTCTCTCAGTCTGGAATGCTCTTCTCCCAGGTATTCAGGACTACACCCTCATCTCTTACAATTCTATTCAAACCTCACTTTCTCAATGAAGCCTACCTTGACTGCTCTGTTTAACACTGCAACCCACCCTCCCACAGCCTCTACCCTGCTCTACTTTTTCTTCAGTCTATACCGCTTACCATCTTCTAACTTACAACATACATACTTATGTTTTTCGTGTCTCCCCCATTAGAATGAAAAATCTATAAAGGTAGTGATCTTTGTTTTGTTTGCTGATGTTTCCCAGACTCAAAAAATTGAGACCCAGAGAGGTTGAGTATTGCTCAATGTCTCTGAGTAACACGTTTGATTCGCGATCTGAACCCTGGCCAAAAACCTAAGTTCCTTTCATATAGTTCTTCTATCCAGTGACAAGAGGGCAGTGAACAGCTGAAAGTACCCCAGGTGGCCCAGGCTGCAAAATTATTCCTAGTACCAGAAGAATCCACCAAACTTTTATAATTCACCATTTCCTCTCCTTATAGTTCTTGTTCTATAATGGCTTCCCATTTCCCACTAAGTAAAGTCAACTACTCAATTTGGCTTCGAAGATCTGTAAAATAATTGACCGTAACACCATCTCTAGTCTCCATTATAACCTGATCTCCAGTCCCCATTATCAGGGATGATGTCCTTGGGCAAAATCCTCTTTTGCTGCATTAGTCCATTGTTTGTATGTATGTTTTTAAAATTAAACTTGAATGCATTTTAAAACCACATTTTGAATACCTTTAGGTCCTGGGCAAGACCCTCCAGTTTACTACTGTCCCCCTTCTTTGGCTTACACTAGGTGTAACTTCACAGAACACTCCTTACCTTGCTCCTGAAGCATCTGTTTGACACCGCATAACATTTCACATTCTGTTCTTCAAACCCCCACACTGCATCTTCCAGCCTCTTTAGGAGAGCAGGAAAATGCTTCTTTTGGTTCCCAGCAGGCTGGGCCGTATGCACTCTTCAGTGCCAAAAACCAATGCCACCTTCTCCTTGAAAACTTCTTTCTGGCCCCTATCTCTCCTCTATAATTAACTGCTTCTTATCCCAAAGCCGTATTTCAAAACACCTTACCTTTACAGTCAGTCACCTCAAAATCTCTCCCCCCAGCGCCACCCGACTAGGGTGAGGATAGTGAGATACTTCAAGCTTAAAATTTAAAGGGGCACCAAAAAGCTCAGTAATCAAGATAAATAATATTTCAATTACTATATATTTTTAAAATTAAATTCATTCACTTTTTTTGGCGGGGCATGTGGGATCTTAGTTCCCCAACCAGGGATCGAACTCTCGCCCCCTGCATTGGAAGCGTGGAATCTTAACCACTGGACCGCCAGGGAAGTCCCTAATACTATATTTTCTTAAACATCAAAATTAGTTCCAAAAAAAAGATTCATGAACAAAACATCAAATATAAAATTAAAGAGGATCCTCAGGACTCGGTCCGCCTCCTACCTGCCGGCCCCATCCGAACCCCTCTTTCACGGTAGGACTGAATATCCTCGAACTCCGATCTTGTACTTCTTGAACTGCACGTGAGCCCGAAGGCCGAGAAACTGCGGGGGAACCATTCTCATCACCCCACGCCCCAGCGTAGTAGCGCGGCCTGCTCCACTCAGCCGGGAAGCGGACACGCGCTTTTGGAAACGCTGGGAGCTGGGTGCCTGTGGGGGCGTGTGTGTCGGTGCGTATATATGTGTGTGTGTGTGCCACACGTGTGCACGCGCGCTTCTCTTCTTCCTTCTCTTTCCAAGCCATGGCTCAGGGCGGGGCAGAGTACTGCCTTCGAGTACGCACCCGGACCCTGGACTTTGCGCTTGCAAAGATGGAGTGGGGGCACGAGGTTGCACGTGGGGAGAGCTCGGAATTCCTCTTGCACAACTGGCAGGTGGAGCGCAACTCTTTCTGGCGCCTCAACCCGGGACAGGAACATGGGACACCCTTCGAGGTAGCAGAGGGACCTGAACCTACTGCCCCCGACCCAACACATCACCGCACAACGCCTCGAAACGTCCTCCTGCCGCCAGGAAGAGGAACCAAGGGAGACCGGAGGAAAGGACAGTGGAGGCGGAGAGGGCGGAGGAGCGTCTCCCCTCGCTCCGCCCCGCCTCTTCTCTGGGCCCTAGCCAATCGCTGCGCGCTCCGAGCCCTGGCCCCGCCCCTCACCACGGGCTCCGGCCTGCGGCTCCGCCCCGGCCGGTGATAATTAGGCTGCGGGCGGGGGGTGCCGCGTCAGCGCTAGGAGCCGGCCAATCTCGGAGCTCTCCACGGCGGCCGCGTCACAGGCCGAACAACCAAACAGAAAAGTTTAATAAACAGCAGGCGGAGGGGCTGGTGGCGGCGGCCGGGCCGGGGCGAGCGGGGTTTTGGTGGCCTCACCTGTCCCCATTCACCGGCGGCGACCGGCGGCGGCGGGCAGCGCGTCAGGCGGAGAGAGCCGCCGCCAGGTGAGGACCGCGGCCCACAGGGCCCTGGCGGCCCGGCGCCACCCCTCCCCCTCTCACTCCCTTCCCCCACTCGGTTGAGGCTGAGACGAGGCCCTCCCCCGGCTCTTCCCGGCCCGGGGGAGCCGGAAGCTGAGGGCGGCCGGCGGGCGCAGCAGGTGGTGGGCTGGCCGCTCGCTCGCGGGCCCGGGCCGGGCGTTTGCTGAGGGGCGAGGGGATTCCCGGCCCCGGGGGCAGGGGCCGGGGCGCAGCGGGCCCCCTCGGGCGCGCGCCCGGCGCTCGCGGTCCGGGGCTTACCGCCGGGGGCGGGGGCTGGCGCGCAGAGGTCGGATTCCTACTCCCTGCGGGCCGCGGGGGCCGCTGCGCTCGCCGCTCGCAGCCGGTGCCAAGCAGTTGGCGGGTGAGGGGTCGGAGGGACCTCGGGCACCCTCGGGCGCGTCCCTGTCACCAGCCCCGGTCAAGTTCCCCGCCCCGCGGCTCCGAGCCTGAGTCCTTTTTGAAATGTTTTTCACCTGCCGTGTTTTCAAAAGCCGGCGAGGGGGAAAGTCTAGCAAGTCGGACTAGAAAAGGGGATTGGGGTCGGTCTCTTTTTCCTCTGCTTCTGTTTGGTGGACTCAGGATTTCTGAATTTTCCTCTCAAATAGTATTTTCAAGTTGCCGTCTAGCTACGTAAACAAGTACAGCAGAATATTGTGTTTGAAATAATTTTAACTTTACGTTGAAAGCTTGTGCTAAACCACACGATTAAGGTGCTCTGATGATGTATGTTCACAGCTAGAAGGTCGTTCAACATTGTGAAGAAGTTAAGGGCTCAGGGTTACACACAGACCATTTATGTTTAAAGTTGTTTGGCGGTAAAAACTGGTTAGTTTATAATGGTTTAATGCTCCGAGAAAGAGATTTAAAGTCCTCTTGCAGATCAAATTCGGAATGTGACTTTTTAATGTAAAGTCCCTTACACTTTTAAGGTTAGTTATGTAATATTTATATTGCCAATTTTAGGACACTTGCCAAGTTTCCCGTAGTCTAGGGCTTCAGGGGAAAATGTTCTCTTTCTGCAAAATTCCCAAACAGGTTGTCTTTTAACTTTTTTTCTTTAACGTTTTAAAACACATTTAATGAGACAGGGATCGCAAAGGTGTACAGGAGGAGTATTTAGGGGTTGTTGGATTATTATCTCGATTGTAGTGATAATTTCCTGTGAAATTATCACGACAGATCACATTTTACACTTTAAAGTGTGTGCACTTTATTGTATGTCACTTATACCTCCATAAAGCCCTTTTTTAAGAAGCCAAGTATTCAAAGTATATTTGATACCACAAGAGTATGAATACACACAGTGCGGTATAAAGAGATAAAATATAATAAAACTCCTGATTTGCACCCCCAAACCAATAACTGGAACATTACCAAAACTTGCATATGTTTATGAGTTTCTTACCTGTCTTATACCTCTGCCTCTTCTTACTGAGGTAATCATTTCAGTGTAGTGGATTTTGTTTACCATTCTGTTTCATTTTTTAGAAAGTTTCATCACATAACGTTTGTGTGCTCAGTGTGTTTAGTTTGCTTTTCTTTTGAGCTTTATAAAAGTAGCATGCGGCTGTAGTTCAGTCCTTTCATTGCTGTACAATATTGTGTTAATCTTCCATAACTCATGGGACTTCAGATTATGTTTTTGATTTTGTTTTGCTGTCAACAGCTGTGCTTTATGAACATTTGTTTCCTGGCTCCTGGTGCACAAGTGCCAGAGTTTCTTTAGAGTGAATGTAGATTTCATTGGGAAATTTTAGATAGTCAGGAGTAAAAGAGATTGAAATACTAGAAATAAATGAAAAACTTTAGGATTCTCTTTTATGTTTTAATGGAAGATTCATATCCGTAGTGGTTGGTTCACAGTTTTTGAACATTTGCATGAGAACCCAGGATTTCTGTTGATCTGTATACAATGACTCTTTTCCTTGGAAATCCCGTGGTAAGAAGTCTGGCACTATTTGATACCTCCTTTTTCAGTGCAAAATGTAAACATAGTAGAAAAAAACACTTGATTGGGTATAAAATAAATCACTCTGTGTTCCTCCTTCCCCCTTTGTAGTCTCTGGCAAATTACTTAAAACTTCTCTTGTGCCTTAGTATACTCATGTAAAAGAAACCTGTCCTAAGTTTATCCTTTCAGTTATGCAGACTTTAGTTAAGGGAAGCACATATCGAATGGCAGAGCCTTTAAGGAAAAGGATTAGAACCAAAGTGTATTCTCTGGAATTACATTGAGTGTGTCCTTGGGAACATTTTTGGAGAAAGGTGTGTGGTGAGTATTTACCAGGATATGTTAATCACACATTTAAGTACTTTTTCTTTCCTTTGCCTCAGATTTGGGAGTGCTTTTATTTATCATGCAAACAGCAATGCAAAGACAAATTAGGGAGCAGTATTAACTTCCTGAAAACGGTGTGTAAGTAATATGAGGTTATGTATATCTTTGAATAAGCTGTTTTTTATTTAAAGGCATGAGAGATGGGGTGTGTGTGTGTTTTGAACAGGGTATGCAGCCTGCAGACAAATGTCAGGATGCTTTGTTTTGATAGGGCTATTTTATCGTGTTAAAAAAAACAACTCACTTTTGTATTTGATTATAAGGGCATTTTTTTTTCAAACTTTCAGAAAAGTTACAAAGAATAAATAATCATTAACATTTTGGCAGGTATACCCCCAGTCTTTCTGTTTTTGTGTATTCTTCATATCCTAAACAACTAAATGTTGAATTGTAAACAATACTAGACTGCTTCTATCTTCAAAACTTACCCCAAATATGATCCCTCTCAACATCTTTGTTGTACAAAAGATGGTGGTAGTAGTCACCTAACTGGTACCTTTTCTTCAATCTGTCCCCTACCGTCTACTTGCTTTTCCTGTGCAGAACAATCATTTAAATGTATAAATTAGATTATGTTATTCCCAGACTCAAAACCCTCCACAGCTTTTCAGTACACAAAATAAATTCAAACTTTTTTATACCCTAGACCAGCGATGTCCAATGGAAATATAGTAGGAGTTACAAATGCGAGCCACATAAGAAACTTAAAATTTTCTGATAGCTGCATTTACAAAAAAAAGGGAGAGAAACAGGTGAAATATTTTTTAACCGAAAAATATTATGATTCAACAAGTAATCAATATAAGAAATTATTAATGGGGTATTTTACTTACCTTTTTTCAGACTGTCTTCGCAATTCGTTGTGTATTTTCCACTTCAGGTACTTTTTAGACTGGCCTTGCTTGTGGCTACAGATTGGATGGTGCTGCTCGAGACTATCAGGCCTGCCAGCTTCATACACTTATATCCTGCCACTCTCCCCTGACTCATGTACCCCCAGTAATACTGGTCTTTTGGGGGGTTCATGAGCATGCCAAGCTTAGTTCTTAAAATTGTTGTTCCTTCTGCCTGGAACACTCAGTCGTGTTTTGTTCAAAAGTCACTCCTTTTGAGATGCCTTCTCAGACCACTTTCCCTGACAACTCTGTTACCCTTCTTCATTTCCTTTTACAACCTAACATCTGAAATGATTTATTTGGTTATTGTCTGTATCCCCTGCTTGAATGTAAACTGTTGGGGGCCACAGGATTTCCTCATGTTTATCATTAGGTCCCCATATATTAAAAATATAATTTTTAAAAGGTGCATACCATTTCATCTTATGAAATACTGTAATTTAACTAGTCACCTGTTGTGTATAACGTGTTACTTTATCCCATTTTCACTATTATAATGTGGTAAAGAACATCTTAAGAGCTAAATCTTACTATGTATTTCTCATTCCTTTATGATTCAGCCTGTCTTAAAATTGCTTAAAGGATATGAACATTTTTTGTCTTTTCATAAATACTGACAAATCTTGTCTTAAAAGTTTGACTAACATTATAGTATGAAGTTGACCAAACCTGTGTAAAGTTTGACTGAAAATATGAGAGAATACACATTTCCTCCATATCTTTACCAAGAAATAGTATTTTCTTTCCTTCTTTTCCTTTCCATAAGATTTATTATTTATTTCTTAGATTAATTAATTATGATAATGAGTAGAGATATAGGTGTTGGACATCTAGTTTGTCTTTGGCTCATTTGGGGTGGTGTTTTATGTTTGCGATACCCTTTTTAGCCTTTTATATATTTAGGATAGCCACTGTTTGACACATACTGCAAACATTTTCCCTGGCTCTTCATTAGTCTTTCATTTGTTTATGATATATATTTTTTAATAATGTAGAAGAGTTTTTACCTTTTAAGAAGTTTAGGTTAATACTTTCCTTTTATATTTAGCTTCTACTTTCATATTTAATGGATTCTCCTACCCAGATAACTGTTTTCTTCTAGTTGTTTTGTGGTTTCATTTTTCATATCTATCTCTCTTCTGTTCATCCAGGATTTATTTTGACATAACATGTGAAGTGAAATAATTGTCCTTATTTTTCCTTAATAGTCAATCAGTTATTTCAGCCCCATTAAAGAAAACTTTTTCTTTTGTCTTCAAATAAAGCTACTTTTGTCATATACTAAATACATATATGTTTGGTTCTTTTTACCTTTTATTCTTTTTAGCTTTTATTCAATATAAATCAGTGCACATGGTTTTAGTAACTGGGAGTAATAATGTGTTTTTATTTTGTTATTGTTAAGTCTTACCATCCCCCTTTTCCCCCCAAATTTTTGGTTGTTGCTTTGTTAGTCCTCGAGTTTTTTAGTTGATTCTTTAGGGTCGTTTTAGTTGATTCTTTGGGTTTTTGGTTTTGAATTTTTAAATTAAAAAAATATTGTGTTATTTCTACACTTAATGTTTTATGTTGTATAATGAAAAGAATTTTAATGCCATTAAGTTTTCCTTTGAGCCTAGTTTTAGCTCTGTTCCTTAAAATTTGACAAGAAATATTTTTATTAAAATCCCTGCAGTTGCAGTTTTCATTCTTTAAACCATTGCTCCATGCTAGTTGGACATTGTGCTAAGTGCTGAGGATACAAGGATGAAAATGACACAGGGTCTTTGCTCTCATGGAGTTTACAGTCTGTTGGAAAAGCTAGGCTATTAACAAACCAATGAGTAAACAGTTTTCAGATTTTGACAAGTGCTGGGAAGGAAAGAAATAGGGTGTGCTGATAGAGATTAGAAGGTGCTAGTTGGATGTCCTGAGATTATAATGTTTAAAGTTAGTGGTGATACTAAAGTGTGTTTGAGGAGTTTTCTTAGCTTCCCCAGTCTGTCAGAACATTAAAAAAATGACACACTGAACTTTTTCTGTAAAAGTTTTTTGTAAAAATTGCCTTGCAGACAGCTTCAAACTCCACCCTACCCCCTCCACCCCGTATCTTCCAGTTGGATTACTGCCTTAACGCTTGTCCTGTATAGAAAATTTGGAACTGTGATTCTGAGTTCTAAGATCAGGAAAGTGCTGGGGGAAGTTTCCCAAGTAAAGGGAACTGCTAGCACAAAGGGGACGAAAAGTACCTGGCTTGATTTAGGATTTGACCGAGATTGGAATGACTGGAGTTTACTGAGTGAAGAGAGTGGGACAGACTTTATTGCCAGACTTATTTCCAAGTGGTAAGGCTGCTTCCACTTCGCCGCCACCTTCCTATCCTATTTATATTCCATGATCCAAATCAGTCGCCTGCAAATAACTTTGTTTTGCTCCTTGATACTTTCTTTCATTATTTCTACTGTATTTTCACTTTTTCCCCATTCAAGATCTTTGCATATGCTGTCCCCGTTTGCTTAATTGTGATTTTCTTGATGAATTAATCCTTAATGCTGGCAAAAGAGGTTAAGTTCTTCTGTTGGCTATATTTAATCTTTTCACATTGGACACATTTGCTTTGTTTTAGCATCTTTTTCTTCTAAAGCTGTGCTTTCCAATCTGGTAGTTACTAGCCATTTGTGGCTGTTTATTATTAACTAAAGTTAAATAATATAAAAAATTCATATCCTCAGGCTTACTAGTCACGTTTCAGGTGCTCAGTAACCACATGTGACTAGTGGCTATTATAATGGACAGCAGAGATAAAGAGTCTTTTACAACGATGAAAATTTATCTTAATTTATAAATAATCATGTGGCTGATAGCTACAGTATTTTATTTAAGTTTAAGTAGCCACATCTGGCTATTGAAATATGGCAAGTCTGAATTGAGATGTGCTGTAAGTATGAAATAAGAACTCGATTTCTAGCACAAAAAAGGGACAAGAGCTCAATTTTTAAATTATTGATTACATATTGAAATAATTCATTACTTTAAAAAATGCTTTTACATGTTTTACATTAAATAAAATATTACATTCAATTTAACTTTATTGAAATGTTTTAGCGTGGCCACTAGAAAATGGAAAATAGTATGTGGCTCGCATTGTTTTTTTGCTGGACAGCACTGGTCTAACTCTAGACTGTAAGTTTCTACAATGGAGAGACAGTTCACCATGGCATCCACAGCAGCTAGTGGTGCCCAGCATATAGTAGGTGTTCAAAAAGTTTGATGGATGAATAAACTTTTCAATAGGTAGAGAATGCTCCCTATTCAACTTGTGCTTTTTAAAATTTTTGGTTTTCTTCATGACTAAAATTAAATGTTTTCCTGTGACTTGAGAAGAGAAGCTTTTCTTTTGATAGCTATATAAAAATTATCCTTATGAAATAATTGCTACGCATCATTCGTCTTTTGGGTTTTTTGGGTTTTTCTGGGTTTTTTTCCCTGGCTTAGGCTGCTAAAGAAAGGGGAATTTAAAGTCTGCCAATCTGTTTTCTTTCATTTTTCTATATCTATTGTGTGTTATTTGGCACATGAAAATTTATGACTATTAAATCTAAATAATTGAGGATTATGAATGCTTTTTCCTTTACTTATACTTCGGTCTCAATACTATGATCTCTGTTCCTTTTTAATTTACTTTATTGGTAACCTGTTTATTCCTTTAGATTTAAAGCAATTTACTGTCTTATAAAAGACATCAGCTTGGTTTATGCTTTCTAATCTGTTTATTTTCTTAATGTTTCCTTTGTGTTTAGTATTTTGCTGAATGGGCCATCACCACCCTCCCTCTCTCCCCATTCTCACCTTGTATTCTTTTCCCTTAACGAGTTAGAAGGTAGTCATCAGGAGTTGCAAACTCAAATACATACCTCACTTCTGTAGACACCATGTATTTGTCAGGGAAATATTTCTTAATTTTTTCTTCCTCCGTTAGTTGGTGTTTTTCAGACTTTATCCTTAGTGACCCTAGTCATGTTTTTGCTAATGTCAGGGTGGTCCTTTCACCTACTACTGCCTTAACTACCTGTATTTATATTTTATATTATATATAAAGTATATTTTATATTATACCTGTAATTATATTTATATAGCACCCAGGGATACTACTGCCAAGGATTAATTTCTGTTGTAGGAAGAATAGTTTGAGCTATTCTCAGTGCTTAAAAATTCTGTGGAAGTTTTCACCCTGCTCTGTTTGTACCAAAAGTTGTTCCTAATAGTCTAGGTATTGATTCTTTATATAGGGTCTTTTTAATCAAAAGTGAAATGAGACCAAGTTGTTCAGTGGCTTGTGCTCTTCTAAATTGTTTTCAGTTGATAGGTTTGGGAAAACCTCTGAACTCCCACAAAGAATATACAATACGTCCTTTGAATACTTGATGTTCAAAAAGTGATATTGTCACATGCAATCTGGGAGCCTTGAAGCTTTTGCAGCCTCCCTGTTCCTATGAAGCAATATTGTTTTCAAATAATCTCAGTTGTGGTAATGCTTTCTTTTCATTTATTTTTGCTGTTGTTTTCTTCTACTATGGATTTAGGAGAGGAATAAAATACCCTTAATTTTAACCTGTAAGCCACCTAAAATGATATTTATCAACTTGAAGTTCTTTCAAGTAGGTCCTGGAGATCTTTGAACAATCTGGAATAGCTAAGTCTATATTTCTCTTTTCTGTTGGTTATAGATTGAGAGTGGTTTTGGTGTTAAATTAGTGTATGTTCTATGCGTTTGTTTTACACAGATAATTAACTTCAATGTGAAAATCTGGCGTTAGAACAAAGGTTCTTTTGGTTCCCATAACTGTCTACTAATTTTATGCTTGGCACATTTTAAGATTAAAATATTTGCCATCTTTTTTTCTATAACCCTGTAAAATTTTGGCCATCTAAAACTTGTTTTATGATTAACTCAAGTTCTGTGCTGTAACTCAAATTATGTATTTTTTCTATTGTTTGTTCCTGTACCTCTTCTGCTTCCAGTGTCCTTTTGCAAGTGTTCACACAGTGGGAAGAAAACCTGAACTTGACTCGTAAAGTACTGGGCATTCACAGCCATGAATCCTTGCAAAGGATTTTGGGACTAGACCTCTGTGAATTGGCTCTTTCAATTTGTCCACTTAAAAGGCATAATAGATTATGCAGCTGTTTGGGCTTCTGCAGGGTATTACTCCATATTCATGTCTAGTTGCAATTATGTGAATTTTCAGTTTCTTACAAAGGCTTCTCTTTGTATTCAAAACAAGTTTGTTGGCTTTATGTTGTTCTAATATATGAATTTTCTTTGAGGAAAAATGCTTGAAAGGTTTTTAACTTAGAAAACTAAATTCAAATTTAAAATTATATAAACTTACTGAATATGTTTTAAGAAGGAGCTACGCTAATTTGCTTTAATTTTGAATGTGTTTTTATAAATCAGTCAATTTTTGGTAGAGCTTAATATTATTTAAATGTCATTCAATCAGATAATGATTAATGTCAGAGTAGTAGTTAATGGGTCAAGCTCCTAAAAACACACTGTTCTAATTAAAATAAACATAATAAAATACAGCAAATTTAGTAATGTACAAAGTGACTGTAGGTCTTTTTTGTTGAAAAATCAGAATCTCTGTAGTAAAAATAACATTTAACATAACTTACTGTTTTAAGAGGTGTATGTATACCCTTCAGCTGTACCTTAGGGTTTCCATGCCACGTTAAAGTAATACTTAAGTAGGGTACAAAATAGTGTCCAACCATCTCTTAAAAAAATAATAATGATTTTTTAAAAAACCAGCTTAAACCATTCCAAACTTTATACCTGAACATGTTCATTAGAACAAGTTGCCTTCTCCTTTTATAGATATCCATTTGCAGTGGATAAGCATTATCCTTGCAAAAACGCACAATGTCAGACCTGTAAATGTGGTAATATAGAAATAATGTTTCTGCCTCATTTTTCTTCAGTTTCAAATAGAATTATCAGTCTGATGTCACTGAAAATTTCATTCTATTCTTGTGATACTGAGAACATAAGTATCAGTGAATTTGATAGCTTAGAAATGAAATTTTTGCATTCAGTGTTTTAGTGCTATGTATTTTCACTTAAGATGTGGTTTTATGTTTAAGTCGTAGAGAAAAGACTGTTTTGTTCTTATTAGCAAAATTTTGCAATGGATTTTCTGTTGCCGTTTTAAAATTTTCATACAAAATGTGAACTGTATTGAAAAAGGAGTCTTTATAAAGCATAACTTCACCTTCAGGCTCTGTAAAAAATATCAAATGATTTAGCTTAAAAGCATTGTATTTTAAACAGTTGGTTGCTGAACTGCAAATTAATGCTGCATCTGTGAGATTTTCATTTCTGTTACTTGGTTTATTTATTTTTTACCTAGACAAAAGAGTAAGCAAATAGTATGTGATGGGAAAACTGAAACATTACCTACTGTTCCTTTAAGAAACCAGCTTATCCAGGGGGTTTTAGAGTGTTTACCTAACCTGCTAGCAAGGAAAAGTTCTTTAAAATAATGGATATTAGCTGTATCCAATCACAATTATCAGTTTCACTAACAGGGAGGAGATTTTACTCTTCAGCCACTAAAATTGGAGAAGGTGGAGCTTGGTATTCAGGTTTGGTTGCTTTGGAGTACAGCTTCAAGTGAAGTTAATCTGAGGTGAAGCAAACAGAAAATTGTGGAGGTTTTGTTGGTAGGATTTTTGTTCTAATCTTTTAATGATCCTTTATTTTACACTTTTGCTCCTTTATGCTTCTGTGTATGTTAGGTTTTGTCATTGTTGCTATTTTCTGATGCAAACTGAACATTAAAATTAAGCAGGGAAGCAGAACAAAAGGGCTGTTTGGACAGGAAATAGGTGTTCAGAGAATCAAACTTGACTTTCTTTATCATTACTTTGAGTTCAGAATTTAAGTGTCATTAAAAAATACTTGAATAAAAATCATCTCCAGTAACAGGCTTTTCTCTTGGATTGGATGTTTGAGGAGTCATTTGTCAGTTTTTGTAAATGACATCTTGAGAAGGTCTATTTGATATGTCATTTTCCTTGAACTTAAAATGTTATTAAGTTGCTAAAAGATATATGTGGTAGGGTTAAGTTGGTCCTTTTTAAAGAATTGAAATGCCAGCTGTTTAATTTTTTTTTTATCCCCCAGCATACCTCCCCTTTTTTAAAACTTCAGTATACTTTAAATCTAGCAATATTGTTGGCATTTTTAATATGCTTATAATTTTAGTTTTGTTTTTTAAAAGATCATGGATTCATTTTATATAGAACAAGGTAAAAACTTTCTCCTTCCTTCAAACTTCATTTCTTTCAAAGGTGGACGTAAAGTAATTGACACCCTTTTGAAACAGGAAATGGATGGATTTCTATTTTTCAGAGGTATAGGTAGACTACCAAAACTTAAAAAAAAGTATCTATGAATCTAGTGACATTTCTTACTTATGAAATAATTGTAGTATGTTTCAGTACCAGAAGTTTCCTTTAGAGGCTCATGTCTTTATATTGTTGCTCTTTGATCGCATAGAAATTAAGGTATAGAATAATTTGAATAATCAGTATACTTGTATTTGCTATGCTTCTTCTTCCAGATCATGTAAAAGTTTTTAAATTAATGCTTTTCTGCTCTATCTATTGCATAAGCAATACTATAGTAATAATAAAATCAAGAAAAGTCACCCAGATATCCACAAGATCATCATGAGGTGGTCTTATTTTTTTCCCCCTCTTCTATTCTGCACCATACCATATTCTTTTATTTTCCCCCTCATTGTAAATAAAGGCAGTTTTATGTTTTTTCGTTAAACTATATCATGTATTGTTAAAATTGTTTTCATTTCATTTGCTATATAATTCTCTTAGGTTAATGGGACCTTAATTTACCTAGTCTTTTACCTGTTTTACGTTTAGATTGTTCCTAATTTTTCACCATTTTAAACGGTATTGCGTTGAACAAACCTCTTTGTGTACATTTTAGAATACTTTCCTCTTTATTTCTTTTGGAAAAATCCCCTGGAGTGGGCTTACCTAGATCAAAGGATATAAACACTTCAGTAGCCAAATTGCCTT
Source organism: Grampus griseus (assembly GCF_964374135.1). Lineage (NCBI taxonomy): Eukaryota > Metazoa > Chordata > Mammalia > Artiodactyla > Delphinidae > Grampus > Grampus griseus. The sequence goes on along the minus strand of NC_139018.1, from coordinate 144,105,609 downwards.
TCGAAAAGGTTATTCCAATTTATATTGCCACCAGAAGAATGTGCTTCAAAAATTTCTCTAATGGGTAGCCCCTGAAGTGTTCTCATTAAAGTGTGCCTCTGAAGCTCTCTGACTTGTTGATTAGTTTTTGCCTAAACTAATAGCCTATTTTAAATTCCATTTTCCAAGATGTAGATGGATCTAAATCCATTCTCTGGACATTAAGATCAGCTGAAGGAAATTGGGAGCATTTTTACCCACTTAAGTGAGTAATTATATCTTTGTTGGTTAATATTGTTATGTATTGCTTCATTTAAGTAGAGGGCTTAATGTTTTGCATTGGCATTGTTGTTCCCGCCAGCTTTCCTCAGTACATGTTTCTTTGGTAAGCACATACCAGAAGAAGTATTTTCTTTTAAGAAAGTACATCAGAAACATTTTTTTGAGAGGGGGCGGTAGTATTTGACTTAACTCTGAACAGGTATGAATAGCACATTTCTGATTTTTTAAGTACAATATAGAAACAATTAGTGTGTATAGATCAAGGTTTTAAGATGATATATTACACCTTTCCAGTATTTCACAGGCTTTCAATTGAAGGTAAAATGACTACACACACGTAGTGTGTTACTAGTCCTATGTTGTTTCCGTTTGTCTGTAAGAGCATTCTCCATTTGACAATAACTTCTGCATTATGTATGTACTCTTGCCAGCTAGTCTGTTAAATAGAATAGGCTATAATTGTTCAGGATAGGAACTTGTTAACTAATGCACCAGAATAAAATTAAAAAGTTGTTTTAAAGCAAAATTCTGTAAGACGTTTAAAAATTCTAATTTTAATTTATAAATGGGAGCCAGTATTAAGTCATGAGTTAAGCTCTAACTCACTGATGGAACCAGTAGTTGAGCATGTATGTATAATCTTGAATTAAATAGTCTAGCTCATTTTGCAATTTAAGTCATTTATTTTCTGTAAATTTTTGCTGATAAATTTAGTATCTCTAATTTTCAGAGCTAACGTTGGTATGTTGGTGACTTTGTTTGTTACAGGGGGAAGTGTTGTTTGTTTGTTTGTTTTTCTTTTAATGCCTATTTTGTTTTTCATGGCTTAAGAGTTTGATTTTTCCAGATACTTTGGTTTTCTTAACATTTGGAATGGAAGAGAAAAAACTTAAAACTCATCACTTTTAATTAATGAAATAATTGTTGCAAAATACATTTTCTCTGCATTTAAATTTGCTAGATGTGTCAGAATTTTATACAGATAATCTAAATACTGTATTCATGAGTAGAACAATTGTTTAAGTTTCACCTGAATATTTAAAATTTATGTTGGTGCTTAAATATTTATATCATATTTCTTTTGTTCTGAATTTGAAAAGATGCATTTAATTTTCTTCTTAAGAGATTCATCTTATTGCTGCCAGATAGAGATGAAGGTACTTGTAAATATAACAATTTTAGTGAAAGTCATTCAAATTTGGCTGTAGATTACATTTTGATGGGTACCCAACATAAAGGTTTACCTACTCCTCTAGTACTCTGGTAACATTAGAACCTTGAGAACAGATAATCTTTAATTGTTTCTCTACTGTACTGGTCTCTGGTTGCAGAACTAGGGAGTATCCTTTTTAGTACACTAGTTTCATTCGGAGTGTAGAAGCCAGTTCTCTAGAGGGAGAAGAATCTCTAAATGACCTAATATTGAGGCAAGATAACAATAGTGATAGCCCTATTTTATTCTTTTAGAATGGAGAAAAAAAGTGATCTAGAGGGGAGATATTAAATGCATTCACAGTCTCTATTGTTCATCTCCATTCAAGGGGAATACAGTGATTTTTCATTTTCTTAATGACATAAGGAAAAAGGTTAAGGGGCAGCAAGTTGGTAAAACTTGAAAGAGCCTAGAAACCGTGGCTTAGTAATTACAAGGTCTCTTTGTTCTGTGTAATAGGGGGACTTTACAGTTTTGCAATGTTTTTCCTGTATGGCTTCTTTATAAAAGTAGGTAAATGTTTTAGGAGGGTTTTTTTGTTTTTGTTTTTAAATAACTTAGGAATGCTTATTTATTAACTGATGTGTATATTAACCTGTTTGGCTGAATCTGATTTTCTGCATTTGTATGTCATTAGGAAAAAAAAAGAACTCAAAACATTATTGTGGCTAGTAATGTTATGGTAGAAGGGAACAGATCCATCTATCTCTCTATACCTTTTTTTTCCCCTCCCCAAATAAGCATCTTGGGTACTTCCCCTACTCCCATGTTTTTTTGTTTGTTTGTTTGTTTGGTCAGTACTTGATTTCTTAGCAAAATTTAGCACTACTGACTACTCTTTATTTCTTGAAACTCCTCCCATAAGTTTAATGATATGCCTGGGCTTCCTTCTGTTTGTGATCTCTGTCCTTGCAAATGTTTCCTCTTTACAACCATTAAGTATTGGAATTTTGTAGGATTCTGACCTTAACACTTTTCTCTATATACTTTTTGGGTAATCTCCAGTCCCATATCTTCAGTTAACATCCTGTATATATTAACAATTCTGAGATTGGCATCATGAATAGTTTTTTTGTTTGCACTTGAGACCTCTGTTCACCCAGCTCATGAATATTTCTTCCATACCTGTGTTAAACTCAACAAAGCTAAACTTACCTGCTTATTTTGTCCTCCCCAGCAGCATCCCTCAAGCCCTTTTTTCCCTCCTCTCACAATAAGTGGGTATTACTATCCATGCCAGAACCCAGGTGTCATTCTGATTCTTCCTTTTCTTCATCCCCAGTTAGCCACAACTTCCTATTGATTTTAAACCAATAGTACCTCTAGGATCCATCCTTCTTTTTCTTCACCATCTTAGCACACGTCATGCTGTGGTTTCTCAGATTACTAAAACAGCATCCTGACTGATCTTCACTTCCAGTTTTGGCTCTCTATAATACATTCTTCACTATGCATTCACATATGTCTCTCTGCTTAAAATTCTTTAGTGATTTCTTATTGCCCTTTGAACTTTCTTAACTACCAGCTAATTCTGTGCTAAGTATTCTCTGAGGTTGTCACCAAACAATCTTAAGAGGGGAAGTATTGTTACCTTCATTTAACAAGTGAGATGATTTAATGAGAACCTACTGTATAGCACAGGGAACTCAGTGCTCTGTGGTGACCTAAATGTGAAGGAACTCTAAAAAAGAAGGGGGTATACGTATACGTATAGCTGATTCACTTTGCTGTTATATAGAAACTAACACAACATTGTAAAGTAACTGTACTCCAATAAAAATTAATTAAAAACACAAGTGAGATGATTTAGAAATGCTTGCTGATTTGTCCAGGGTTGCCTTAGCTGGTGAGTGGCTAGCATACTTTGAACTGAAGTTTGCCACATCAGACTCCTTCCTCTTAACCACCCAGCCATGTGCCTTCCTAAGCTAAGCCTTACTTACTTCTCCATCTTTTTTCCCCACACCATTCCGAACTATTTGCAGTCCCTCCTTCTAAGACATACTCAAAACTTGTTGCCTGAGGGACTTCCCTGGCCATCCAGTGGTCAGGGCTCTGCGCTTCCACTGCAGGGGGATACAGGTTCGATCGCTGATCGGGAAACTACGATCCCACACGCTGCTCGGTGCGACCTAAAAAACAAAAACTTGTTGCCTGAGCCTAAAGTTGCTTTAAGGAAAACAAACATTTTCAAAGAAGAATTCCTGACAATTTTTTGGAACACTCCAAAAAGATATGACATTTTAGCATCCCTAGAATGTAAGAAGATAAAAGAATGAGACATAGGAAAAATAAAAGTAGTTTTCCATATGGGGTTAGTTTTGAATTTCAAAGCTGTTGAATTCCTCACATTTAATAAAAGCTTGAGACCTAGTTGTGTAAGAGGAAGATTAGGGAAAGTGTGAAAGCACTTTATCTGAGCTATTTGAAATGCTAATGACCTCCTTAAATAGCTGTTAGCCAGGACATTGTGTTCATTTTTTCATCCAGGTGTATAAAGAATCTACCTGTGAACACAAGTCATATGAGGTACTGAGTAACTTATAGGTAGGGAAGTAGGCTCCATATATTTGTTTATATATCAAGTATATCATCAAAAAAGTTAAATATTGCAGTGAATCTTGCCTAGAAAGAAAATTGAGATAAACTGAGAAATAGTTGACTTGGAATCATTTTCACTTCAGTTATTTTATTTCTTTCCTCTCTCTCTCTCCACCGTCTCCCTCCAACATATTTTAAGGCAAAAGGACCTCCCCTGGACCAAAAAACCCCAAGAACCTTTTAAATCTATAGCTTTTAAAGAAACTTGGTGTTAAAAGAAAAAGAGCAAGTAGATAGAGGTTTTGTAAATATAGGTAAATAATAGTCTCTTTGAAGGGTTTGATTTCTTAACTATAGTTGGGAATTAATGTAATTATAAATTTTTAATAAAAATCCATGGTTGCCCATTATAAAAACAGAAGTTTTTGTTTTTACCATTAAAGTATTTTAGAAGTGGAAAATGCCATACTACTCTCAAGTTTTAATTTGGTATATTTTACTATCCAGAGTAATCTTTTGCTTTTTTTTAAATAATAAAATCAACTAACAGCTCATTTAATAGATGTTAAATGTTATAATACATTCATATAATAATAATAAAACAGAAGAAATTTGAAAATAATGTATTACTTAGCTTTGATAAATAAGAATACACAGTTATTTCTCTTAAATGTTTAGATAGTTACTTAAAATATATAATGTACCCCTTCTGAATGAGAACCAAATCTTGATAGCTATAGAACTTTATAAAATACATTCACTTTTAATAGGAAAAATAAGTCTTGGCAGATTAAAGTGGAAACCTACACTGAAAAGGTCTCATTAATTGCCTAAAATAATTGTTACAGTAAGCCAGTTCTTAGCTGTATGCATAGAGGCTAGTTGGTTGTCAAACCCAGTTGACTAGTCAGGTGAGTTTACAAAGTGCTAAAAGACTGGTCCTTCTCTGAAGGATTCCTATCTTATAAGTCAGTATTGTATATTACTGAGTGCCAAATTGTGGTTTGTTAAAAATGATTGCTGTAGGAGACAGAGTCAAGATGGCATACTAGGAGGATGCAGAATTTGTGTCTCCTCACAACTAGGACACCTACCAGGCACTGGTGGGGGACCATGGGCACCTAAGGGGACAGGAGGAACCCCCAGTGACTGGCTTGCAGGATCTTGGTTCCCAGGCCAGAGGTCGGGCCCGAGCTCCTGTGGTGGGAGCTCCAAGTCCAAACAGCTGGACTAACAGAGAACCTCAGACCCCAGGGAATATCAATCGGAGTGAGGCCTCCCAGAGGTCCTCATCTCAGCACCAAGACCCAGTTCTATCCAACTGTCTGCAAACTCCAGTGTTGGACATCTCAGGCCAAACAACCAGTGAGACAGGAATACAGCACCACCTATTTAAAACAAAAACAAAAGGAACAAAAAAAATTGTCACATACAGTGGAACAAGGTAGAAACCTACAAGACCAAATAAATGAATAAATAGGCAACCTACCTGAAAAAGAATTCAGAGTAATGATAGTAAAGATGATCCAAAATCTCAGAAACAGAATGGAGAAAATACAAGAAACATTTAACAAGGATCTAGGAGAACTAAAGAGCAAACAAACAGTGATGAACAACACAGTTACTGAAATTAAAAATATTCTAGGGCTTCCCTGGTGGCGCAGTGGTTGAGAGTCCGCCTGCTGATGCAGGGGACACGGGTTCATGCCCTGGTTGGGGAAGATCCCACATGCCGCGGAGCGGCTAGGCCCGTGAGCCATGGCCGCTGAGCCTGCGCATTCCGGAGCCTGTGCTCTGCAATGAGAGAGGCCACAACAGTGCCAGGCCGGCGTACCGCAAAAAAAAAAAAAAAAAAAAAAAACCAACTCTAGAAGGAATCAATAACAATAACTGAGGCAAAAGACCAGATAAGTGAGCTGGAAGATAAAATGATGGAAATAACTGCCAGGGAGCAGAGTAAAGAAAAATGAGTGAAAATAATTGAGGACAGTCTGAGAGACCCCTGGGACTACATTAAATGCACCAACATTCAAATTATAGGGGTCCCAGAAGAAGAAGAGAAAAAGAGAGGGTCTGAGACAATATTTGAAGAGATTATAGTCGAAAACTTCCCTAATATGGGAAAGGAAATAGTCAAGTCCAGGAAGCACAGAGAGTACCATACAGGATAAACCCAAAGAGAAACACGCCGAGACACGTATTAAAGTATCAAAGATTAAATACAAAGAAAAAATGCTGAAAGCAGCAAGGGAAAAGGAACAAATAACATACAAGGGAATCCCCATAAGGTTAACAGCTGATTTTTCAGCAGAAACTCTGCAAGCCAGAAGGGAATGGCAGGACATATTTAAAGTGATGAAAGGGGAGAACCTACAACCAGGATTACTCTACCCAGCAAGGATCTCACTCCGATTTGACAGAGAAATCAAAGGCTTTACAGACAAGCAAAAACTAAGAGAATTCAGCAACACCAAACCAGCTTTACAGCAAATCCTAAAGGAACTTCTTTAAGTGGAAACACAAGAGAAGAAAAAGACCCACAAAAACAAACCCAAATCAGTTAACAAAATGGTAATAGGAGCATACGTATCAATAATCACCTTGAATGTAAATGTATTAAATGCTCCAACCAAAAGACACAGACTGGCTGAATGGATACAAAAACAAGACCCTTATATGCTGTCTACAAGAAACCCACTTCAGACCTAGGGACACATACAGACTGAAAGTGAGGGGATAGAAATTTCCATGCAAATGGAAATCACAAGAAAGCTGGAGTAGCAATACTCATATCCCATATAATAGACTTTAAAATAAAGACTATTAAAACATATAAGGTAGGACAGTACATAATGATTAAGGGATCAATCCAAGAAGAAAACATAACAATTATAAATATTTCTGCCCCCAACACAGGAGCACCTCAATACATAAGGCAAATGCTAACAGCCATAAAAGGAGAAATTGACAGTAACACAATAATAGTAGGGGACTTTAACACCCCACTTAAACCAATAAACAGATCATCCAGACAGAATATAAATAAGGAAACACAAGCTTTAAATGACACAATACACCAGATAGAGTTAATTGATGTTTTTAGGACATTCCACCCAAAAGCAGAAGAATACACTTTCTTCTCAAGTGTTCATGGAACATTGTCCAGGATAGAGACCCATATCTTGGGTCACAAATCAAGCCTTGGTAAATTTAAGAAAACTGAAATCGTATCAAGTATCTTTTCCGACCACAATGCTATGAGACTAGATAATCAGTTACAAGAAAAGAACTATAAAAAATACAGACACATGGAGGCCAAACAATATACTACTAAATAACCAAGAGCTCACTGAAGAAATCAAAGAGGAAATCAAAAAATACCTAGAAACAAATACAATGGAAACACGACAACCCAAAACCTATGGGATGCAGCAAAAGCAATTCTAAGAGGGACGTTCATAGCTATACAATTCTACCTCAAGAAACAAGAAACATCTCAAACAACCTAACTTTACACCTAAAGCAATTAGAGAAAGAAGAACAGAAAAATAACCCCAAACTTAGTGGAAGGAAAGAAATTATAAAGATCAGATCAGAAATGAATGAAAAAGAAATGACGGAAACAGTAGCAAAGAACGATAAAACTAAAAGCTGATTCTTTGAGAAGATAAACAAAATTGGTAAATCATTAGCCAGACTCATCAAGAAAAAAAGAAGACTCAAATCAACAGAATTAGAAATGAGAAAGAACTAACAACCGACACTGCAGAAATACAAAGGATCATGAGAGATTACTACCAGCAACTCTGTGCCAATAAAATGGACAACCTGGAAGAAATGGACAAATTCTTAGAAAAGCACAACCTTCTGAGATGGAACCAGGAAGAAATAGAACTATAAACAGAGCAATAACAAGCACTGAAATTGAAACTGTGATTAAAAATCTTCCAACACACAAAAGCCCAGGACCAGATGGCTTCACAGGCGAATTCTATCAAACATTTAGAGAAGAGCTAATACCTATTCTTCTCAAACTCTTGCAAAATATAGTGGAGGGAGGAACACTCCCAAACTAATTCTACGAGGTCACCATCACCCTGATGCGAAAACCAGACAAAGATGTCACAAAACAAGAAAACTACAGGCCAGTATCTCTGATGAACATAGGTGAAAAAATCCTCAACAAAATACTAGCAAACAGAATCCAACAGCACATTAAAAGGATCACACACCATGATCAGGTGGGGTTTATCCCAGGAATGCAAGGATTCTTCAATATATGCAAATCAGTCAATGTGATAAACCAGATTAACAAATTGAAGGATAAAAACCATATAATAATCTCAATAGATGCAGAAAAAGCTTTTGACAAAATTCAACACCCATTTATGATAAAAATCTCCAGAAGTAGGCATACTGGGAACCTACCTGAACATAATAAAGGCCATATATGACAAGCCCACAGACAACATCATTCTCAGTGGTGAAAAACTGAAACCATTTCCTCTAAGATCAGGAACAAGACAAGGTTGCCCACTCTCACCACTGTTATTCAACATAGTTTTGGAAGTTTTAGCCACAGCAATCAGAGAAGAAAAAAATAAAAGGAATCCAAATTGGAAAAGAAGTAAAACTGTCACTGTTTGCAGATTGACACAATACTATACATAGAGTATCCTAAAGATGCTACCAGAAAACTACTAGAGCTAATCAATGAATTTGGTAGAGTAGCAGGATACAAAATTAATGCACAGAAATTTCTTGCATTCCTATACACTAATGATGAAAAATCTGAAAGGGAAATTAAGGAAACACTCCCATTTACCATTGCAACAAAAAGAATAAAATACCTAGGAATAAACCTACCTAAGGAGAAAAAAGACTTGTATGCAGAAAAGTGTAAGACACTGATGAAAGAAATTAAAGATGATACAGACAGATGGAGAGATATACTATGTTCTTGGATTGGAAGAATCAGCATTGTGAAGATGACTATACTACCCAGATTCAATGCAATCCCTATCAAACTACCAATGGCATTTTTCACAGAACTAGAACAAAAAATTGCACAACTTGTATGGAAACACAAAAGACCCTGAATAGCCGACACAGTCTTGAGAAAGAAAAACTGAGTTGGAGGAATCAGGCTCCCGGACTTCAGACTATACTACAAAGCTACAGTAATTAAGACAGTATGGTATAGGCACAAAAGCAGAAATACAGATCAGTGGAACAGGATAGAAAGCCCAGAGATAAAGCCACACACAAATGGTCACCTTATCTTTGATAAAGGAGGCAAGAGTATACAATGGAGAAAAGATAGCCTCTTCAATAAGTGGTGCTGGGAAAATTGGACAGCTACGTGTAAAAGAATGAAGCTAGAACACTTCCTAACACCATACATAAAAATAAACTTAAAATGGATTAAAGGCCTAAATGTAAGACCAGACACTATAAAATTCTTAGAGGAAAGCATAGGCAGAGCATGCTGACATAAATCACAGCAAGATCCTTTTTGACCCACCTCCTAGAGAAATGGAAATGAAAACAAAAATAAACAAATGAGACCTAATGAAACTTAAAAGCTTTTGAACAGCCAAGGAAACCATAAAAAAGATGAAAAGACAACCTTCAGAATGGGAGATAATATTTGCATACAAAGCTACTGACAAAAGATTATCCAAAATATACAAGCAGCTCATGCAGCTCAATATCAAAAAGACAGACAGCTCATTCCAAAAATGGGCTGAAGACCTAAACAGATATTTCTCCACAGAAGATATACAGATTGCCAACAAACACATGAAAGGATACTCAACATCACTAATCATTAGAGAAATGCAAATTAAAACTGCAATGAGGTATCACCTCACACCAGTCAGAATGCCCATCATCAGAAACTCTACAAACAATAAATGCTGGAGAGGGTGTGGAGAAAAGGGAACCCTCTTGCACTGTTGTAAAGTGGTACAGCCACTATGGAGAACAGTATGGAGGTTCCTTAGAAAACTAAAAATAGAACAACCGTATGACCCAGCAATTCCGCTACTGGGCATATACCCTGAGAAAATCATAATTCAAAAAGAGTCATGTACCACAGTGTTCAGGCAACACTATTTACAATAGCCAGGACAAGGAAGCAACCTAAGTGTCCATCAACAGTTGAATGGATAAGGGAGATGTGGCACATATATACAATGGAATATTACTCAGCCACAAAAAGAAGTGAAATTGAGTTATTGTAGCGAGGTGGATGGACCTAGAGTCTGTCATACAGAATGAGGTAAGTCAGAAAGAGAAAAACGAATACCATATGCGAGCACAAATATGTGGAATATAAAAAAAGAAAAATGGCTTTGATGAACCTAGGGGCAGGACAGGAATAAAGACACAGACATAGAGAATGGACTTGAGGACACAGGGAGGAGGAAGGGTAAGCTGGGACGAAGTGAGAGAGTAGCACTGACCTGTATACACTACCAAATGTAAAATAGATACCTAGTGGGAAGCAACTGCATGGCACAGGAAGATCAGCTCGGTGCTTTGCGACCACCTAGAGGGGTGGGATAGGGAGGGTGGGAGGGAGACGCAAGAGTGAGGGATATGGAGATATGCATATAGCTGATTCACTTTGTTATGCTGCAGAAACTAACAACACCGTAAAGCAATTATACTCCAATAAATATGTTTAAAAAAAATGATTGTTGAAGGTTGTATATGTTTGAGTCTGCCCAGGTGATGCAGTGCTGCTACCAACTTTTTAAAAATTTAATATAATTTTATTTTGGATATAGAGCAAAAGCTTTAATTCTGTTCACCTGGAAAGGGACCACCCCAAAATGGTAAAGCAGGAAGAGTAGTAGAGGGACATGCTCCCTTCCACATTTTCCTGGTTCAGCAGGTTCTATGTAATTTTCCACTTGCCCAGGAAGCTCCAACTTCATGGGATTCTTCAGGTGATGAAGAGGCATGGCAAATACACTCTGTATGTGAGAATGACGCGACTGTGAGCAGTGGTGAACTATCGAAAGCTTCTATGCAGAGAAGTGGTGACAACAATGTTAAAGAGGATTAATTTAATAATTACAACACATATACTGAACATTGTATCAGACAGTTTACCTTTTTTTTAGTTTTAATATTTAAGAGCAGTTTTAGGTTCACAGCAAAATTAAGAGGAAGGTACAGAGATTTCCTGTGTATCACCTGTGTCCCCACACATGCATAGCCTACCCCATTATCAACATTCCTCACTGGAATGGTACATTTGTTAAAAATGATGAACCTGCATTGACACATCATTATCACCCAAAGCTCATAGTTTACTTTAGAGTTCACTTGTTATATATTCTGTAGATTTGGGCAAACATACAAGGAGATGTATGCATCATTATAGTATCATAAGAGTTTTTTCACTGCCCTAAAAATCCTTTATATTCCTCTTGTTTAACCCTTCCCTCTCCTCCTCTGCCCCTGACAACACTGATCTTTTTACTGTCTCCAAAGTTTTACCTTTTTCAGGATGTCATATAGTTGGAAGCACACCATATGTAGCATTTTCAGTTTGGCTTTTTCTCTTAGTAATACGCATTAAGCTTCCTTCATGTCTTTTCATTGCTTGCTATCTTATTTCTTTTTGGCACTGAATAATATTCCATTGTGTGGTTGTACCACAGTGTATTAATCCATTTCCCTACTGAAAGACATCTCAGTTGCTTCAGATACTTAACTCTTCACAGAATATTCCTTTGTCACCTGCCCTAACTGAAGCTTTCCCAAAGACCGCCACTTTCCTGTGGTCTTCTCAAGCGGTGGCTGTTGATTCTTGTTAAAAGGGGAGTGAGGTCTGTGTTTTCTAACTCCCTTTGTCAAACCATTGCTCTTCCAAGCAGAAATCCTGTGATCCTTCTAATATGACTGTTTCTCCTGTCCATTGTCTCATCTATATCATCTTCATGTTTATTGAGGATTTTGGCACCTGATTTAAGTTCTTTTTTCTCCTGTTTAGCCATCCAAGTGACTTTCCACTTCTATGAATTCAGGGATTTTGGTTTTTTTAATGTATTCTTTTTTTTTTTAATGTATTCTTTTATCCTCAGTGCCTAGAACAGTGGTTGGCACATAAATGTGCTCACTTAATATTTACTGAATCAATAAACTTTTAATAAATTTTTATAAACTTCCTGACTTCTGTCTCCACAGAGCTTTAGCAATCTATTCCAAAGACCAAGCCTGAGACCTTATCGCTGCTTGAAACAATTCCACCCCAGAAATATTTTTCTGAGTATAGAAGTATAATACATGATAATTACTAAAAATTCAGTAAATAGACAAAAAAAATCGTTCATAATCTAGCTATCTAGAGATGAAAATGGATATTTTGCCTATATCTTTTTTTCCTCTACACATATGTTTTAAAGTTTTTGGAATGAGGAGTCATAATGCAAATACTGTTGAAAACACCCAGATGTTTTATGTGTGTGTAATTTTAGGGTTTATTGTGAAATCTTACCATGTAATTATTCTTTATTCACTCAAAGCATATTAATGCCTGCTCTGTGCTAGGCAGTGTGCCAGTTGCTAAAGATACAACATTAAAGGAAACAGCCCCTGCACTAAAGATGCTTTACATAAATCTCTTAAGTGATGACATCATTGTCAATGGCTCCATAGTGTTCTGTTGTATGAAGTACCATAGTTTGTTTAACCAACCCGCTATCCTTTTTGCTTAGGGAGTAATTTTTTTACTCTGAGAAACAGTGCTGCCATCAGTATGTCCTTAGGATAAATTCATAGAAGTGGAATCTTGGGTCAAAGTGTACATGCATTTTTAAGTTGTTCTGGGGAAAAGTTGTACTACTTTATATTCTCACCAAGAAAGTATGTATTGGGTTGGCCAAAGAGTGCTTTCGGTTTTTTAAGTAAAAATAAAAGACACATTTTTCATTTTCACCAAGAACCTCATTGAACAACATATTTACCCTTTTGTTCCACTGCCTTCTGCCGTTTTTCAGGCAACTTCATAATTCCATCTTCCCAAAACTTTTTATCTTTTTGAGCAAACAACTGTTCCAGGTGCCCTTTACAGTATTCCAAGAAATCGAAATTTTTCCATTAAGAGAATTTTGTAAAGACCTAAATAAATGGAAATCTGAAGGTGCAATATCTGGTGAATACGGCAGATGAATCAGAACTTACCAGCCAAGCTGTAACAGTTTTTGCCTGGTCATCAGAGAAACATGCAGTCTTGGGTTATCTTGATGGAAGATTATGCGTTTTTTGTTGACTAATTCTGGACACTTTTTGTCGAGTGCTGCTTTCAGTTGGTCTAATTGGGAGCAGTACTTGTTGGAATTAATCGTTTGGTTTTCCAGAAGGAGCTCATTATAGAGGACTCCTTTCCAATCCCACCGTATACACAACATCACCTTCTTTGGATGAAGACCAGCCTTTGGTGTGGTTGGTGGTGGTTCATTTCACTTGTCCCACGATCTCTTCCATTCCACCTTATTGTACAGTATCCACTTTTCTTCGCCTGTCACAATTTAAAAACAGAACTTTTTCATTACATTTAAGTAGAGAATTGCATGCAGAAATATGGTCAAGAAGGTTTTTTTTGTGGAACTCAAACATCAGAGCAATCAACATAACCAAGCTGGTGCAAATGATTTTCAACGCTTGATTTGGATATTTTGAGTATGTTGGCTATGGTCCTGCGTGGTATAACGTTTATTGTTCTCAATTATGTCTTGATTTGATCACTATCAACTTCAACTGGTCTCCCCGACCGTGGAGCATTGTCCAGCAAGAAGTCTCCAGCACAAAACTTCACAAACCACTTTTGACACATTAGATCAGTTAAAGCACCTTCTCCACACACTGCACAAATCTTTTTTGGCAATTCAGTTGCATTTTTACCTTTCTTGATATAATAAAGCGTATGCCAAAAATGTTTACACAAAAATTCACCAATTTTGGTAAGTTTTTCTAATGCATGCTGATATGACAGCTGTCACATACAATCTAACAAAATTGTTTCGAATAAGTTAAAGGCAACTAAGTGCTACTAGAGCCATCTTACAGAAAACCCGAATGAACATTTTGGCCAACCCAATAAAAGCTAGTTTAACTACATAATAAACCAGTAGGTATGTTCATTTTTGAGTGATTGCCAATTTGGTGAGTAAAATTTTTTTCTTTATTGAGGTGTAATTTCCATACCATAAAATTCACCCATTTAATAAGTGTTCAGTAATTTTTAATAAATTTACAGAGTTGTGTAATTACTACCACGCTGCAGTTTTAGAACATTTCCATCACTCCAGAAAGATCCCTTGAGTCTGTTTTTAAACAGGACTCATTTCCATCCCCAGTCCTGGGTATCCAACCAATAGTCTGCTTCTCTATCTCTGTAGATTTGCTCTTTCTCAGCATTTCATATAAATGGGAATCATAAAATACATGGTCTTTTGAGTTTGGCTTCTTTCACCTAGGATGTTTTTGAGGTATATCCGTCTATCATTAGCTTCATCCTTTTCTTTTTTTTTCCCTTCCATATCTATAATTAGCTTGGTCCATTTTTTTCTTTTCTTTTTTCTTCTTTTTTTCCCCCTTTTTTTCCTTTTTTCTTAAGTGGAATTAAACAGCATTTATCCTTTTGTGTCTGGCTCATTTCACTTAGCATGATGTCTTCAGGGTTCATTCATCTTGTAGCATATATGAGAATTTCACTCCTTTGCAAGGCTAAATAATATTCCATTGTATGTATATATGTCACATTTTGTTTATCCATTCATCCATCCATGGACATGGCGTTGTTTCTACCTTTTGGCTATTGTGAGTAATGGTGGTATAAACATTAGTATATAAATATCTGTTCTAGTTCTTGCTTTCAAATCTTTTGGGTATATGCCCAGAAGTGGAATTGCTGGATCATAGCAGTCCTATATTTAGCTTTTTGAGGAACTGCCAAGCTCTTTTCCATAGAGGCTGCACCATTTTACATTCCCACCACCAACGCACGAAGCTTCCAATTACTCCACATCCTTGCCAAAACGTACTGACTTTTTGAGAATAGCCATCTTAATGATATGAAGTGGTATCTCATTCTGGTTTTGATTTGCATTTCTTAATGATTAGTGATATTGAGCCTCTTTTCATGTGCTTATGGTCCATGCTTGGGTGTACCTTCTTCGGGAATATGTCTATTCAAGTCCTTTGCCCATTTTTGGATTAGGTTGTTTGTTGAGTTGTAGGAGTTCTTTATATATTCTAGATATTAATTGCCTATCAGGTAAATCATTTGCAAATATTTTCTCCCATGCTGTGGGTTGTCTTTTTACTCTGTTGATAGTGCCCTTTGATGGACAAAATTTTACAGTTTTGATAATGTCCAAATTATGTTTTTCCTTTTTTTGCTTGTGCTTTCGGTATCATATCCAAGAAATCATTGCCAAATTCAGTGTTTATATCTTTTGCCATATGTTTTCTCCTAGGAGTTTTGTAGTTTTAGCTCTTATGTTTAGGTTTTTGATCCATTTTCAGTTAATTTTTGCATGTGGTATAAGGTAAAGGGTTCAGCTTCATTCTTTTGCGTGGATATCCTATTTTCCTGGCACTGTTTGTTGAAAAGGCTGTCCTTTCTCCATTGAATTGTCTTGGCTTAATCATTTTTTATTGCCAAATAGTATTCATTGTGTAGATATATACCATATTGTATTTATCCATTTACCAACTGATGGACATTTGGATTGTTTCCAGTTTTTGGCTAGTCTGAATAATGCTGCTATGAACATTTATGTGTAAGTTTTTGTGTGGCATACATTTTTGTTTCTCTTAGGTAGAAACCTAAAACTGGAATTAGTGGGTCATGTGATAACTGCATGTTTATAGGAAATGGCTAAACTGTTTTCTTAAGTTTCTGTGTCTTTCACATTCCTACCAAGTAATGCATGAGTGTTTCACTTTACCCTCACCAACATTTAGTATATATAGTAAGTCTTTTTGAATTTAACCATTCTAGTAGATGTGGAATGGCATCTCATTGTGGGGTTAATTTGCATTTCTTAAATGACGAATAACTAATGTTGAATGCTAATCTCCTATTTTTCTGGCTGTAGCCTGTCATTCCAATTCTCGCTCCCTTTTTCCCACCACACTTAGTCTTAAGCTTGATTAAGACATCCACTTTCAACACCTGTTGTTTCGTCTTTTCCTTAGCTTCAGTTCCTTCTTCAATTACTTTTCTTCCCAGTATTCTTAGCTTCTAGTCTTGGAGCAATTCTACTGTTTATATACTCTGCTTTTTTTTTTTTTTTTTTGCGGTACAAGGGCCTCTCAGTGGTTGTGGCCTCTCCCGTTGCGGAGCACAGGCTCTGGAAGCACAGGCTCCGCGGCCATGGCTCACGGGCCCAGCCGCTCCGCGGCATGTGGAATCTTCCCGGACCGGGGCACGAACCCGTGTCCCCTGCATCGGCAGGTGGACTCTCAACCACTGCACCACCAGGGAAGCCCTATATACTCTGCTTTTAAACCTAAGCTGCTGAATGCTACCAGAGAAAGTCACAGAATTTTATGTTTTGATACCATTGTGAATTTTTCTGTAACTTTTTAAAATTTTTTATTTTATTTTATTTTTGGCTGCGTTGCGTCTTCGTTGCTGCGTGCAGGCTTTTCTCCACTTGCACTGAGCGGGAGCTACCCCTTGCTGCGGTTTATGGGCTTCTCGTTGTGGTGGCCTCTCATTGCAGAGCACAGGCTCTAGGCACGCAGGCCTCAGCAGCCGCGGCACATGGGCTCAGTTGTTGTGGCACGCGGGCTCCGGAGTGCAGACTCAGTAGTTGTGGCTCGTGGGCTCCAGAGTGCAGGTTCAGTAGTTGTGGCACACCGGCCCAGTTGCTCCGTGGCATGTGGGATCCTCCCAGACCAGGGTGCGAACCCGTGTCCCCTGCATTGGCAGGCAGATTCCTAACCACTGCGCCACCAGGGAAGCTCTTTCTATAACTTTTTATTTTGATTTAGTTTCATATAGAAGTTGCATAAACATTACAAAGAGCTCCCATTCCCTTTTCCTAGGTTATCAATTGTTACGCTTTGTCCCATCTGCTTTATCATATTCTGTCTTCTGTGTGTGTGTGTGTGTGTATGTGTGTGTGTGTGTGTGTGTGTGTGTGTGTGTACAAATATAGGCATATTTTTTCTGAATCATTTGAGAGTTAAGCTGGAGACTTGGGTTATATAGCTATTAAGTGGTAAAGCAGGGATTTAAATTCAGATCTTTCTTTGGTCTCCCTTGTATCTGGCACGTACTTGGTGCTCTGGGAATGCTTCTTGAATTGACCAGTCACTACAACTCACCTGTTAGAATCTATATCATGTCTCTTCTTGGGGTTTTAGCATGTATAGGTGCGTGGGCTTTGAAGTCAGACTCCCTGGATTCAAATCCTTGCTTTACCACTTACTAGCTGTTTGACCTGAGCAAGTTCCATAATCTCACGAGGCCTCAGTTCCCTCATTTCTAAAATGGAGGTGATAATATTCCTACTTAAAATTGTGAATATTAGAGGAGACAATGCAGGTAAAGAATTTATCATGGACCCTCTCATTTCTATTCTTATCTTGTCCTGCTACTCTGATTGAGCTACTAGCTTCTCTTAGTTTGTCCTGCCCCATGATTTTTTAACTGACAGAGTTGATGAGACATCTAAGTGAATTTCTAGGCAGTTAGCAAAAAGAGAACTCTGGAGAAAGTTCTAGGCTAGAGTCATACTTGGAAGACATTTACTCAGACCTGCTAGTTAGAGCTTTGAAACTTGAACTTTGTAGATAAAAAGACAAATAGCAGGTGATGAGATATTGAGATACAAGTCCCAGGAGCCATACATCTTTGGACATTCCAGTTTTCAAGTATTTTTTATTGGCTTCTAAACTTTTGAAATATTTCAGAAATATCAACTTTTTGGCATCCATAAAATACAGTCACATACTTGGAAGCAGTACAGAAATTTGAGGTACCCTGATGTTTCTGCCCCTTTTCTACACCCTCTCCAAAGGTACATGTTTTTTTCAATAAAATATTCTATCCTGTTAGATCACACATCCTAGGTTTTGATTCAGAAGATAATGATCATCATAGGTGTGACCCATTTGACAAGTAGGAGGAAAAGAAATCATCAAAGGAATTAATTCCAGAGTAAGATTTCATTAAATGTTATATTGTCTTTTTTTTTTTAACTGAGCAGTCATTCTTTATTTTTTTTAACATCTTTATTGGAGTATAATTGCTTTACAATGTTTTGTTAGTTTCTGCTGTATAACGAAGTGAATCAGCTGTACATATACATATATCCCCATATCCCCTCCCTCTTGCATCTCCCTCCCACCCTCCCAATCCCACCCCTCTAGGTGGTCACAAAGCACCAAGCTGATCTCCCTGTGCTATGCAGCTGCTTTGCACTAGCTATCTGTTTCACATTTGGTAGTGTATATATGTCCATGCCACTCTCACTTCGTCCCAGCCTACCCTCCTCCCTCCATGTCCTCAAGTCGATTTTCTACATCTACGTCTTTATTTCTGTCCTGTCCCTAGGTTCTTCAGAACCTTTTGTGTGTTTCTTTTTTAGATTCCATATATATGTTAGCATACGGTATTTGTTTTTCTCTTTCTGACTTACTTCAGACTTTAGGTCCATCCACCTCACTACAGATAACTCAGTTTCATTTCTTTTTATGGCTGAGTAATATTCCATTGTACACATATGCCACATCTTCTTTATCCATTCATTTGTCGATGGACACTTAGGTTGCTTCCATGTCCTGGCTATTGTAAACAGAGCTGCAATGAACATTGTGGTACATGACTCTTTTTGAATTTATATTGTCTTTTTAGTCAGTAAGATGTCAGTAACTATTCGTTAGTTGCTTTATTTATCAGAGGAAATGGGGCAAGGGGGACATGCACATGAAATCAGAGAAAGTGTAAATGATAATCAGAGAAAATGTAAATGATCACAAGAATCCCTGATGAATTTAGATGTTTAATTGCCAGCTTGTATATGATTAAACTCCAACCGTATTTTATTCTTCTAATTTGATAGTTTTCTCAGAATAATTATCCCTTTGAAGGAAATGGGTTACCAGGACCTCTTGTCAGATTCCTTTTACAGAATGAGTTCCATGTAGATAAAATTTTTATAGTGCTGTCTTCCCATGAAAATCAGGAGTAAAATATTTTAGAAAAATAGCACAGAGCCTTGCCAATTTGTCATCAATATCCTTGGTTTGGTTGTCTGTAATAAACAGATTCCGGACTTCCTTGGCGGTCCAGGGGTTAAGACACTTCCACTGCAGGGGGCATGGGTGTGATCCCTAGTCGGGGAGCTAAGATCCCACGTGCTGCACATCGTGGCCAAAAAAATAGAAGAAAAAAAAAAAACAGATCCCATTTTTCAATACACGCATACCTTTAATACCTCACTCTGACCGTGAGTGTTAACAGGTGATAAAATTCTAGAATTTAAAATTTTACTGTTTGATAATGAGAAAGCTTATTTCTCAAGTTAAGACCAAATCAGTTGCAGTGATTATTCATTTGACATTTTGGGGTAGAAACTTTTATATTTTCAGTACCTTAACTCTTAAAATGAGAATGCTACATAAATTGAGGATGTTTATTAGTAAAGAGAGAACAATATGCTGGTTTGCTGGTTGTGGCCACTTGATTTCACATTTATGGTATATCTTAAGACAAAACAAAAATGTATGAATAACTATAGAAACACAAATATATTTCATACTAACTAGAAATCTTGCGTGTCAGATGAGTCTAAGTGACTGTCAGTTTTTTTAGCAGAGGAAAATGAAACTGAGTGTTTATTAATAGGAAAAGGTAGAATTATTTTGTACTGCAGGTGAAATATTTTTTTATTACCTATTTGTTAGACCTAGCTTCTTAAATAATTAGGAGAGATAAAAAGGTTTTAAGTAATATTCACAGTACATAGGTAGCAAGATAATTATACCCCAGAGTGTCTATAAGGTGTTAGCCACAGCTGAGCTTTTTTTTTTTTTCTTTTTCTTTTTCTTTACGCGGGCCTCTCACTGTTGTGGCCTCTCCCGTTGCGGAGCACAGGCTCCGCGGCCGTGGCTCACGGGCCCAGCCGCTCCGTGGCATGTGGGATCTTCGTGGACCGGGGCACGAACCCGTGTCCCCTGCATCGGCAGGCGTACTCTCAACCACTGTGCCACCAGGGAAGCGCCAGCTGAGCATTTTTAAATGATCATAATCCCAGGAGGTCTAATTATTTCATAGTTTACATTTGCTTAATCAGAATATATATTGAATGGTCACTCCATCTTTTTGATGGAAACTTTTATTTCATAGTTGGTTTTAGAAGTTTAGAAAAAGCAAGAAAAGAAACCACGTTAACCACATTAACCACACAAGTTATTCTCTGCAAAATTCACCTTGGAATAATACAGGCATAATGGATATATTGTAACTTCGTTCTATGAAATCAAACTTTTGTACACCTGCCTCATGTGTTACCTTTTTTATTTAAAAAAAAACAGGGAAAAATTCATACAGTTCTCAGTTCTTTATGAGAAATAGCCATCTTGGTGAAGAAGGGCTTGTTTTGTCTTTTCTGTTAGTATAGGAGGATAGCACTGACGGTGTTCCCATGTGGTTAGGTCCTCACCCTCTGGAAATGATTGAGGCAGAGAGCGTGATGCCAGGGTTTTTTTTTCCTATTAAATACTTATTCATTTTCTCATTGGGGTGCATGTATCTTTTTGAATTAGTGTTTTGGGATGTTTTACATATATATCTATATATATACACACACACCCAGGAGTGGAATTGCTGGGTCATATGTTAGTTCTGTTTTTAGTTTTTGGAGAAACCGCATGTTTTCCACAGTGGCTGCACCAGTTTACACCCCCACCAACAGTGTACGAGGGTTCACGTTTCTCCACATCCTCGCCAACATTTGTTATATGTGTTCTTTTTGAAGATAGCTATTCTGACAGGTGTAAGGTGATATTGTGGTTTTGATTTGCGTTTCCCTGGTGATTAGCGATGTTGAGCATCTTTCCATGTGCCTGTTGGCCATCTGCATTTCCTCTTTGGCAAAATGTCTATTCAGTTCTTCTGCCCATTTTTTAATCAGGTTGTTTGGTTTTTGATGTTGAGTTGTATGAGCTGTTTATATCGTTTACAAATATTTTCTCCCATTCAGTAGATTGGTCTTTTCAGTTTGTCGTTAGTTTCCTTTGCTGTGCAAAAGCTTTTAAGTTTAATTAGGTCCCATTTGTATATTTTTGCTTTTATTTCCTTTGTTTTAGGAGATGCATCCAAAAAAATATTGCTCAGATTTATGTCAGACTGTTCTGCCTTTGAGGAAAACTCAGACTTCTTAAACTTGCATATCTCTTGAAATTTTGAATCATACTCTCCTTGGTCTTTGGTTCTGTATGACTTAAAGTCAGGTCCTTGGGACTTTAACTTCCTGGCAGTATATTGAGGCTAATGTTAGAGCTAGTTGGACTTCATCCAGCAGATTTAAGACAAATAAATGAGGAGCTATTATAGGGCCTACTGTTGATGAAGTAGAAACAATTTTCAGCTGAATGCTAAATGGCTTCAAAGAGTATGGTGCCTAGTAATTTATTTTGTGTTTTTTAACTACACATGGAAACAGAAGAGAAAAGCCTGATCTTGGAATGACTGATTTAGGCCTGCCAAACAATTACAGGTATCACTAACATAGGAACTTAAAATTATCGAGGTGATCTCTACGTAATATTGAAACAAGATCAGTGGAGATTCACGTGTTGACTTTTAAGTAGTTTTAAAGCTAATATGCTGCTTTTTTTCTTAATTAAGGGAGACTTGAAAATTACTTAAATTACTGGTGGTTTTTTCAGCATTAGAAGTAGTGAAAATATACAGATAGGATTTTTTTTTTGGCTGAATTGGGTCTTTGTTGCTGAGTGCAGGCTTTCTCTAGTTGCGGCAAGTGGGCTTCTCACCGCGGTGGCTTCTCTTGTTGCGGAGCATGGGCTCTAGGCTCACGGGCTCAGTAGTTGTGGCACACAGGCTTAGTTGCTCTGTGGCATGTGGAATCTTCCCGGACCAGGGCTCGAACCCGTGTCCCCTGCATTGGCAGGCAGATTCTTAACCACTGCGCCATCAGGGAAGCCCGCACATAGGATGTTGTAATGCTGTGAAAAAGAGACTACTTTGATTGTATTTGTATATAGTTTTTATGTTTTAAATGACCTATGGGTTACATTAAATTCCTGAAGAGAATATAGTACAAATTAGAAAGTTTTAAACACAGACTTGTCATCTGGCACACTAATTTTAGATTGTCATAGATTAATCCGCTTCACTATTTAATGGCCTGAAGGAGGAAAGGAGCTAATTTAAACTGGATTAGTGTATTCTACACTGTTAAAGCATTCCCAGATAGATCCTAAAAATTAAAGATGGAAAAGACTGGTAATTTGATTTTTACACAGGTGATTGGATTTCCTATAATTGATATATATAGGGGTTCAGGGTTTGTTTTCGTGATGTGGGTAAATGCAAGTGTTAATCCATTGTATAAACATTTGAGTGCCTAGAACACCTGTTCTATGCAGGTGTGCCAGATACTAGAAATACAGTGGTGAGCAAGACAGATGGCTCCTAAAATTTCGTGTTATTAAAATGTAGTGGGCTGAATTACATGGTCTAAATTTGACCAGGAAAGTGGCTTGTGTATTAACATGTGCTTTGTTTCTAAGTAGTGGTGTTTTTATATTTACTTTTCTCCATATATACATATCTCACTTGCAACAGATAATATTTATCTGCAAGATAACTATTAACTGGGATAAATGCAAGAGGATTTATAGACAAAAAATGGTTTGACGTTTATTGGAAACTTTTAAAAAATCAACTATATATTCTCAGTGAACAGAACATGGTATTTAAAACACCAATTATTCAAATTAACATTTTTATTAGATGGGTAGTAGCAGTTTAATTTATTCAAACTTTTAAATGGTAAGAGTTATGAGAACAAAGGACCACACCTAACTCATTGAGGCTGGATTTGTGTCTTATTTTTTTTGTATCCCTCACAACTCTGCATATAGTCAGTGATGAGTGAATGGGTTCATTGAAGGTGTTTACCCGGGAGTGTTTTATCTTGGCAATTTTGATATAACCATTATACTAATAGAATTGAGAAAAATTGTTTAAATAAAAGGCTACTCTTTTTTTAAAAAAATAGCTGCTGTTTTGAGCATTTCAACTTTGTAGTAAATGAGTAAAAATGTGTCAAATTACAGGGTTTTTTTTTAATACTTTAAGATTCTTTTAAGTTCTCTGAAGAAATCTCTTGGCCTCAAATTACCCAGCTTATTATAAGGTAATCTTTAGGTTTTATATTTGATTACTGGTTACTAAACTCTTCAGGAGAAGGACTTTTGTTTTTAATGAAAGTTCTTATCTGATAAACTCTTCAGGAACACAAATTAGTTTGTAGCATAACTAGTAATTGGACAAAGAAGTGTGGGGAAATTGCTTTTTCTGTATTTTATGAAGAATTAGGAAACATTCAGAGGTGATTCTTGATGAAAGGAATAAGCTATGCTGCCTTTTATTTTTAAAAATAAATTTATTTGTTTCTTTGTTTATTTTTGGCTGCATTGGATCTTGGTTGCTGTGTGCAGACTTTCTCTAGTTGCGGCGAGCAGGGGCTGCTCTTCATTGCGGTGCGTGTGCTTCTCATCGCGGTGGCTTCTCTTGTTGCGGAGCACGGGCTCTAGGCGCGCGGGCTTCAGTAGTTGTAGCTCGCTGGGCCTAGAGCGAAGGCTTAGTAGCTGTGGCGCATGGGCTTGGTTGCTCTGGGGCATGTGTGATCTTCCTGGACCAGGGCTCGAACCCTGGTCCCCTGCACTGGCAGGCAGATTTTTAACCACTGCGCCACCAGGGAAGCCCCAGTAACATGTTATTTTAAAAAGCAGTCCAAGTTGATCTTGTTTAAGGTACCAAATCATTTTCAGGTTTTGGAAATTATATAAGAAGTTGATATGGAGAGAAGGTAAGAAAGGGAAAAGTTTGTTTTTCTGCTTATATCTAAATGAGGATAATTTTTTAGAAAATTATTTTAAAATGTAAAAAATAAAATAATTACTTAGTGGAAAACTGATACTTGGAGAAACTTGAACTCATTAGTTATGTGGCTCATCTTGGTGTAACTCATACTTGTAATATTTATCCTTTACCTAGCATAGGTATAAATCTGAGTAATATTTTGAACCAAAATGACTTTCTCTACTCCATTGTCCTTTCTTCTTCTTCTTCTTCTTTTTTTTTTTTTTTTGCGGTACGCGGGCCTCTCGCTGTTGTGGCCTCTCCCGCTGTGGAGCACAGGCTCCAGACTCGCAGGCTCAGCGGCCATGGCTCACGGTCCCAGCCGCTCTGCGGCATGTGGGATCTTCCCTGACCGGGGCACGAACCCGTGTCCCCTGTATCGGCAGGCAGACTCTCAACCACTGCACCAGCAGGGGAGCCCTCTTATTATTTTTAAAAAGCAATTTTATTGAGATAAATCTGCATACAATAAAACTTACTCATTTAAAATGTGCAGTTTTAGTTACGAGAGTTGAAAATAGTTGTGTAACCATCACTTTGATCGTGATGTGGAGCATTTCTGTCACACTTTGGAGTTAATCTTGTCTCCTACCCCTGGTCCCTGGATCTGCTTTCTGTCATAGTTGCTTTTTGTAGCAATTCATATAAATTGACTCATACATTATATAGTCGTATCTGTCTTTTTTCACTTAGCATAATAATTTGGAGATTCACCCATGTTGTTATGTTCATAAGTAGTTCATTTCTTGTTATTACTGAATAGTATTCCATTGTGTGGATATACTGCAATTTGTTTATCCATTCACATTTGAAGGATATTTGGATTGTTTCCAGTTCTTGGCTACTATAAATAAGGCCACTATGAACAATTGAGTACACGTCTTTTCAGGGACATGTGTGTAAATACCTGTAAATGGGAGCTTTGCTGTAGTTTAAATGTAAGGCCTTGTTTCTTAGTTTTGATGGGGGAGATAGAAAAATTTATGTTAAACCAGAAGGTCAAAATTTATCTCAGAGAAAGAGTCAAATTGCCAGCTATTACTCCTATTCTTATACTTCTGTTTTATTCTTTATCTTCCTTCTCCCCAAAAAAGGCTATTACCTTTTCCCTTAACTAAAACGTCTTATAAAATGGCATTCCTTATTTAAAACTCAAATTTATAAGAATATGCTAATTTCTTTTCAGCACAGTTGTTCTCAAAGGGCTTTTTTTTTTTTTTAAGTATAGTTGATTTACAATGTTGTGTTAAGAATATGCTAAATTTTGAATGGGCTAGTTGAACCATGGCTATTTTATACACTTCCTGTCCCCTACCCCCTAGTATTTCCACCTCCTACTAAACTTTATTGTTTTGGAGCCTTTTTTCATTTCTTTCTATAGCACCCCCTTTCTCTTCAGAATAGGGACCTGTATAGTACACATGACTTAAGGGAAATACAGAAGAAGCTACAGATAAAGGTTCATGATTTGTCATGTCATATATTAGGGGTTTACTGGAGATTGAGATGCAGACCATGTTGATCTGACTTAATGAAACCTGTGAAGTAAGCTGTATTTGCTGACTCATCTATATATGTTATAATCTCTTCTGCAGTGTAGTTAAGAATTGATTTAGAAGCAGGTGATACCTGAAAACTTGCTCCCTGCCCTCCCAAATATATTCATATGTATACATACAAATGCCCATATACACATCCCATATTTCCTAAGTTATTTTGAGTTGGTCAGATTTCACTCACGGTGTGGGTTATTCTAATCCTTTTATTATAACAGCATTTACTGCAGCATTTAGGGAAATGGAGTTTGAATTGAGGTCAGAGGAAAAATTTGGAGAGTTAGCAGGTAGATTGGGTAGGGTAGAGTATTTGACACATGCTACCTGAGAAAAAGGGAGAGAAGGCAGGGAGTGGAATAAAATAATTTTGCCTGTTTTGCAGTTGGGCATTCTACAAGTACTTATTAAAATTAAAATGCCTTTTTTTTTTAACAAGGTAATGTTTGGTGCTGTTGAGTTACAAAGATTAATCTGATATAGAGCCTGCCTGAAAGAAGGCCACACGGCTCAGTAACACTGTTCCAGACCTGGAATTAACTAAAGTACCAGTAAATATTGTACCAGTTAACGTTGCTCATACCTGATAAGAGGGTATATCCAGATTAGTATAGGAGACTAAAATTCAGCCCTTTGTCCCAGGTCAGCTTTGTCCTGACCCTTCAGTTTTGCTGGCTATCTACCCCTCCAATTCCTGCCTCTGTCTCTGTTAGACTGTGAGCTAAGTGACGTGTTATTCTATTCTGCTCCTTTACAAGGTGGATTGTTTGTGAGATTTCCTACTAGAGAGACTGCTGTTCTGAGCGTCCTGACAAGTAAAACAAAAATGGAGTACGGGCATAGACTGCAAATAATTACAATATAGTCAAAGCGGTGCTCTTAACAACTGTCGCAGCCTTACAAAGACTGACTCTTATAGTAGGTAAAAGACAATCCAAAATAAGTTAAAACCAGGGAGAATTGGTTAAGCCATTGGAGAGGAAGGAGAACATGAAATTAGTGAGGTGATAGTGAGGATTTTCTCCTTTATGCACATTTTATTTTATTCATTTTCTCTCTTTTTTTTCCACCTCTTTCTTCCCTCTCCTTTAATTTATTTTGTGGTTTTATGCCACTGAAATGTTTGTGTTTTATCCATTTGTGTTTTGGCCTCTCAGTGATAAACATTTTGTTACCTTGTCTTTTCCAGGTGCTCTGTAGGTCAGTGTGTGCTTTGCTGGCTTCTTATTGGCATTACAGAGTTTGGGTGGGACGTTTGTTTTAGTATTTCCCTTGTATATTATTGATCACTCAACTCTTGCTTTGGTATTGCTTTGCTACCTGGCATAACTAGAAATTAACTTAATTTGGAGTTTTTAACAAGGACACACCTGCTACTGCATATCCAACTGAGGAATAGCCCTGCTTTATTGGAGAAGTTTGTCTCTTTAACTGCAATAGAATAAGAAGGTTGAGAGGAGGCATTCACTTGACTCATAAGCATTCACATCTGATGTTTTCAATGAGCACTATTTCTTACAGTTGATTAAAATGGATAATCACAAATCAGTTTAGATTGCCATTGAATTAGAGTTTGAGTGTATGGAGATGAGATAGGAAATAATAGTTCACTTGTTATTGTTAGGTATTTGGTTGAAATCCTTAGAACATCAGGTCCAAATATTTATTTTTCTTAGGTCTTATTTTGAAATAATCTCAAATTTATAGGAAGTTGCATTAATAATACAAATAATTCCCATATACCCCCGGCAAGATTCACTCATTGTTAACATTTTGCTACATTTGTGCTATCATTCTGTTATATTATTTTTTTTTCCTAACTGAGAATAAGTTGCATGCATCTTGTCCCTTTACCATATAGTACTTAGACATATACTTTCTAAAAACAGCATTCTTATATTTTCAAGGACATTCCAGTTATCATATCAAGGAAATTTAACACTGATATAATACAATTCTCTAATATACAGCCCACATTCAGATTTCTCTAGTTTCCTCAGTAATGTTCTTTAATAATTTTTTTTCCAGTCTAGGATCCAACCCACAATATTCATTGTGTTTAGTTGTCATGTCTCTATTTTCCTTTAATCAGAACCATTTCCTTAACCTTTCTTTGTCTTTTATGACACTGACACTTTTGAAGAGTGACAGACCATTTATTTATAGAATATCCCTCAATCTGGGTTTCTCTCATGTGTCCTTGTGATGAAATTTAGGAAATATAGTAGTTTGGGCAGGAATGCTACATTACTGCCATGTGCTTCTCAGGGCATCACATCAGGAGGCATATGTCCATTTGTCCTGTTTTCAGTGATACCAACTTCGATCTTTTGGGGGGGTTTTTTGGGGTTTTTTTGTTGTTTTTTTTGTGGTACGCGGGCCTCTCACTGCTGTGGCCTCTCCCGTTGCGGAGCACAGGCTCCGGACGCGCAGGCTCAGCGGCCATGGCTCACGGGCCCAGCCGCTCCGTGGCATGTGGGATCTTCCCGGACCGGGGCACGAACCCGTGTCCCCTGCCTCGGCAGGCGGACTCTCAACCACTGCGCCACCAGGGAAGCCCTATAAAGAAACATTTGAGTTATTTTGAATGAATCCTAAAACCTTTATCCATCTTTTATGGCATAGCAAATACACAGTCAATTTTCAGCATTAAGTAAAACTTTAAAAATTAGCCAGTGCATTTTGAGTGTTTGGATTCTATTTCTTATGATGTTTTAAAGCCATGTTGTTAATATAAATAGTAAATTTACTCTGTAAAATCCTAAAACTTTTCCTAAAATTTACTATAGAAATTGGGGTTAATAATATACCTTTATGGGGGAAAAATAGTTATCTAGCTATTTTAGGACATATTGATTGAACACAGTTTTATTTTCCAGACAAGCTTTCTATAACACTTGAGTAACCTGTCGCAATAATTATACTATAGAAATTTTAATCTGTGGGGAAATGTGGTGTAACCCTTCATTGTAAATGTTAGAAATATGGCTCCTCTTGCTGTCACAACGGGACCAAGAGTCTCTTTCTCCCCAGTCAGGAGGGTCCCAAAGGATATTCTTGGGACACTGAGGGCACCCCGCTATCTCCTTGTAAAAGTTGTTCTTTAATTGGTGGCTCTTTATGCTAAAGAAATTAGCTAAACTTTAGAAAAAAAGAAAAATACCTAGTTTTGCTTACTTTGGGTACAAATGATTATAAAAAGTAATTCTTCCTCACCTAGCCTGTGGCCAGGTGAAGAAAAATCTATATGTTAAAGTTACATATTGTCAAATTATACATTGGTGTCAGATAGCAAATGAAATGTTTTTCTTAATTTTACATAGCAGCCCTTTTTATATAGCTATAATAGTGAAAGCACTCCTTAAAAGTTTAGACAATTAAAATGTACATAGTCAGTTTGAACTGTCTCAACTCTGTTTCATGTTAAATGTGTTACAAGAATGAATCTGAAGTCTGCTGCAGTAAAACACTGAAGGCTTTAAAATGTTTTCTTGCATAAAACTCAAAGTTTAGCTGCTTATGAGGGTAGGGAAGGCAGGAAGCTAATGTCTGTCTCAAGATACAGGACAGCTGTAAGCTCATCAACCTCAACTGTGTGAGTAGACTTAAGCCTGTAACCCTATGTAATTAGGCATAATAATTTAAAATTTTTTAAATCTAAAGTGCTTAAAGATAACACATCTGTGTGATGAGATTTTTTTAGGGTCTATTTTTTTTCTGGTGGGTGCGATGTTGAGGGTAGAGTGGGTGGTAGATTTTTATTTATAAAATATTTTTGAGAATATCACTTAATAACCATGCATCTTTTTTCATCATTATTCCATTCCTGTGAAGCAAAAGAATATAAATCTTTAGATCCCGTTATTTTGCAGTTGATTTCAGCCTTTTAAAATTAATACTTTAACCAAACAGTCATGAAAATGTATTTTGGGAATATGATGTTAGATATTAATATAGAAAATTGCTCTTGGAAATAATTAAATAACTTAAATTATAATTAATAATTTTTTTAATTTATTTATTTGACTGTGTTGGGTCTTTGTTGTAGTTCACGGGCTTCTCACCGCAGTGGCTTCTCTTGTTGTGGAGCACGGGCTGTAGGCACACAGGCTCAGTAGTGGTGGCATGCGGGCTCAGTAGTTGTGGTGCACAGACTTAGTTGCTCCACGGCATGTGGGATCTTCCCGGACCAGGGATCGAACCAGTGTCCCCTGCATTGGCAGGCGGATTCTAACTGCTGCACCACCAGCGAAGTCCCTAAACATGACATTTCTTGATGACACACAGCTGTATTTGTCTGGAACATGAAAGATTGGTCTTGCATCAGATGTAACTCCACAAAAGAGGAGGAAAGGAAGCAAAAATATGTCTTAAAGAATGTTGGTGAAAGTTAGGTATATTTTCTTTGGGTTTTAGGTAAAGTGATTTTTAGCAAATTCAGCAAAGTCATTGTAATGTTATTTTAAAATAAAGGCATGGATGGGTGAATTAAATGGTGTTGCAGGTTTTGAGTTCTGTCAGTAGTGACTGCTTCTTGGATTAAAGTGAGCCATTTTTTTACATTTAGATGCTGGTAGAGTGCTTTCTAATCTAGAAGCACTGGTAGTGTTATGGATGGTGCATTAAGTCTTTCAGGAAGGATTAGGTGTCAGTGGTTTTATTGTAAGAGAATCTCCTGTGTTCGGGATGATCCTACTAAAGCCTAAAAGTAGTCTGGGTTTCAGCACTGACCATCACTCTCACTGTGTGTTTAGAAACATGGTGGGTGTTGTGGGGGGAGGTTGTAGCAAGAAGTAGAAACACAGCTTTATGTTCTGTAAGAACTTGCTGTTTACTGGAATCTAATCAGGGGCCTGAACACATCTGAACAGATACCCATTCTAACTGAAAATGGGAAAGGGGGAGATTATTTTAAAAGATATGTGAAAATCTTGTGGAATTGGCAAGAAGTTTACAGCTTTGGTACCTTTCTATGTGTTTGGTGTTCTTCCTCTTCTCCACCCCAACCTTTTCAGATTGGTTCATTGGGTCAGTTTTTCACCCGTGTCTACATAACTTTTCTGGAGATATTATCCCATGGTACCAATGGAGCAACAAGAGTTAAGACCTGTAGGTAGTACAGGTTGTATTAAAAGGGAATGTTAACAAGGAGTCAATAGTTGGCAAGTCTAACTGCAATTTCTTTAACTGATTAGGAAGCAGGGAGGGGGCTGATAATATTACCTTCCTCATACAGATATGGTGAAACTAAATGAGACAGTTCATCTAAAGTGCTTAGCACAGGGTCTAGTACATAACAGCTAATGTTTTCAGTGAGTACTTACTAATGCATATCGAAGTATGTACTTTTCTAATCTGATTTTTTAATTTAGGGAGAAGATTTGGAGAACTTAAGATTAAATGATGACCTATGGATACCTCACTCAGAGCATTTAATTCAGAGGTGGAGTGGCTGTCTGACTGGGCTGGTAGTTATGCCCTAAACTGTTCATGATATTCTATTAACCTTAGATTGGCTTACTGTTGAGCATTGTATGTTTTTAATCAGGAGCTTAGAATAGTTTTTCCGTATTTGTTTTAGCCATTTGAACCCTTTGTTCAAATGAAGTCTTTTACAGAAACCTGGTATTTAAAAATAGTAAAAAGGAACTGTTCTTGAAGCAGAAATGTTCAACCCAATCTACCATCTCAGTTTTCTCCTCACCTGTGCCCTCTGCCTTGGCAGTCATTGATAGAATGCATAGTTATAAGAAGTAAAAGCACACTTATGAGAAATTAATTTAGTGAATGATTGCCTGAATGGATAAGCATGCATAATCCCATACACACGCTTAGATGTTTTAAGATTTTATTTTTGACTCTGGCTGCTTGTAGACTGGCTGTTAACTGAAGTTGACCATGATACTGGTTTATCTTGAAAGGTGGTACTAATAAACAACCCCAGAAACTTGTATTTTACTTTACAGATATTGTTGACCATACCACATATCACATTGTGTTCTCCTTATAAACTATATGTGAAATACTCACTCTTATGTTATCTGAGTCAAGGTTAATTGTATTTCTGAGTGAATGATTTCATTTTTCTTTTGAATATTGTACCTCTTAACTAGTCATATCCTTTGCATTGGCTGTTAGGAAGAGTAGAGTCAGCTGAATGGCTTCTAATTAGTAAAAAAGCCCTATGGGCATGCGTTTTGTTTTGACAATATACCTGACCCCTCATTTTTTCTACCACTTTGTCTTGGATTGACCATTTTTGCTTCTGTCTAATGTCATATAGCATGCATTTTAAAAGTCACCTTAAATCCTTTTCAACACACCATGAAGTATATAAAAAATCATAGTGATGCGTTTAGTGAACAGCACTTGTTAAACCCTCCGTCCCATTATAGGGTGATGCTTGTAGGTTTAAATTCAGACACCTTAGCGTGGATACAAAGCCTTCACTATATGGCCTTACTGTTTCTAGGATTAGTCCATCCTGTATTCCAGACACACAGGATTCTCTCCCCTGATAAGATACCGTACTTACTTTATCCTGCCCCATAAGTATAAGTAGTAGGTATAAGCACTTACTAATCAATGTATCCTTTTATAAACTTTGATAGGAGGATGTTAGAAACCTTTCCCTCACACTTGTAATCAAGAAATCAGCTCGGTAGGAAGTAAGATTAAGAGATCTCCTAACAGGCGATCACTGTCTGTGAGACAAAGGACACCTTTTATGTACCTGCCCTTTGTGAGCTGTGGGTAAAGAAGGAGTCTTGGATTTATGACTGTAAGATGTTATGGAAAAACCCGAACGAACTTTTTGGCTAACACAATATTTGTGGCTTCTTTCTCACAACTAAAGTGGAGTTGAGTAGTTACCACAGACTATATGGCACACAAAGCCTAAATTATTTACTTATCAGGCCCTTTAGAGGAAAAGTTTACCGACTCGTAATATACAGTGTTGGGGATACAACCCTGAAAAAACTAAATAATCATTTTGTGTATTTTATTTGGTTTTTCTCTTTTTCTATTAGTCTTTACAGACTATATTATTTGTTCATCGTTCATATTTCAATTCATATTGAAATTCGATGTTGGTTACTATAAATAGCTCTCATAACTCTGAGTTTGTGGGGTATGTGTCCTTAGTAGGCCTTTCCCTGAAATGAGAAACTAAGAGCCGTATGCCCAGATTCTGTCCAAGGGTAGACTTCAATTTGGGGTATGTGGGTAGGAAACTAGAATGAGGGAAGACTTTACTGTGCAGTACCAGTATCCCACAATAGGTCAAAGAGGAAGAATACAATGAAGTATAATTAGTTTCAAGATTTAATAAAATTAGTACTTTTATTGTTTAATCAAGAATATTCATAAGTGGTACTTTTTGGGGGGGAAGAAGGTAAGAGTATGGTGATGAAGAATACAGTGGCTGCTGACTGCTAGTACAGTTTGGTGCATGAAGCCAAGGCTCCAGTTTGTTTTACCTTCCCTTGCTTTTACGCTGCCAGTCGACACAGTGAAAAGGCAAATAACAAGTTCTTATTTTTATGAAAATAGTTTTGACCCCCTGGGCCTCTGAGAGAATCTCAGGGATCGGATCCCCAGGGGGTCCACAGATAAGCTTTGAGAATTACTGACCTAGGGCATGGACTCTAGCCAGACTGCTAAGGTTGACTCTTAGTTCCATCACTTACTACTAGCTGTATGACTTAAGCAATTTACTTTAACCTCCCCATGCTTGTCTGTGATATGGTGATAATACCTATTGCCTAGGTTTGTTATGAGGATAAAGGAGTTGAGGTTTATAAACGTGCTTAGAACAGTGCTTGGCACATAAAGCACTATATAAATATTATTAAATAAAACCAAATGGTAAATCCGGTTATTTGTATAAAAAGTGTTATACAAAGTTTCAGAAGAACAGGAGAGATTTAAATTCAGAGATTGACCATACAATGGAAGAAATCAGGGAGAAACATTCATTTACAAGTATTGGAAACTAAGTTGGAGATTTGCCTTAGGAGAAGAGATTTCTTAAAGGGGCTGGGGACAGAGAGGTGAAGCACAAAGTCAGGCGTGTTGAGTTATGAGGTTTAAGGTCACAGAAGAAGAAATAAAAAGAAGGTTCATACAAGTGGATCTTGCATACATAGAGCTTATTTTGTTAGTCTTTTGGAGAATAAAAGTGAATGAAAGCCCATGAATGTGGAAACCAATGGGAAAATTTGAGTGGGTTCCCCATTTTGCAAAAAAAGGTATTGGGTTGCCTTGTGCAGATAGTAACTAATTCTTTAAGATATGCAATATGGAACCTAGGTCGGTTTGAGAACATAAAATTGACTGCAACTTTAATTATAAAACTACTAGGTTTGGTATGCCAACTTAAGCAAATTGCTAAATGAACCTCTCTCTGAGTGAAATGAATTAGAAAAGATACCCCAAAACTTAGAGTGTGAGGCTAAGCATCTTTGTTCAGTGTACAAACTGTATAACATATGTATTGGGCCCTGCTGGCAAATCTAGATCTTTTCTCAAACAGCAAATTCAGTTTCTTTAAAAAGAGCCTATTGCAGCCTGTTTGCCTTGTGGTAAATACTTGGTTACCACAGGTTGTAGTACAAGGCTGCGCTACCTTGCCAGCACAGTTTCATTCATGCATTCAACAAATATTGAATGTCTACCATGTGCCAGGCATTATTTTAAGCATCAGTGAATAAAATGGACAGAATCTGCTGTTACAGAGGTGACATTTTAGTAAAGGGACGAGAGATAAGTGTAATTTAATAGTAAATTAAGATCAAAGGCATTGAAGAAAAATAAAACTGGAAAGGGTAATAAAGGATGCTGGTTGCAATTTTAAATGGGGTAAAGGAAGCCCTCTCTCAGAAGATGACATTTGAGCAAAGGTCCTGAAGGAGATGAGGGGACCTAGTTGTAGTGACTTCTGGAGGGTAGAAGTTACAGCAGTTACAAAGGCCTTATGACAGGAGCATAGCTGGCATATCTGTATATGATCAGGGAGGAGTGGGAGAGGAGGTCAGGTAATGGGGGAACAGATTATAAAAGAGCCTTTAAGTCATGGTAAGGAGTTTGGCTTTTACTTGGTGAATTGAAGGATTTTGAGTAAGCAAGCAGTGTGATCTGCTTTAGATTTTAACATAATCACTGGCTGCTGTATTGAAAATACACCATAGGAAGATAAGAACAGAAGCAAGGAGACCTATATACCAGTAACTATATTAGTTATCAATTGCTATATAGCAAATTATTCCAAAAACTTCATGGTTTAAAACAACAAACACTTATTGTCTCACACAGTTTCTGTCAGGAATATAGACGTAGCTTAGCTGTATAATTTTGGCTCAGAGTCTCTCATGAGGTTGCAGCTCAGAGATTAGCCAAGGTTGCAGTCATCCAAACACTTAACCAGGGCTGAAGGATTTGCTTCCAAGTTCACTCATGCACCTTTTGGCCAGAGACCTCAGTTCTCAGCAAGTGGGGCTGTCCTTATGACAGTGGTAGCCGCCTTCCCTGGAGTGAGTGATCTACAAGAGAGAGAGAGAGCAAGGCAGTAGCCATAATGTACAGTGTCTTTTATGACTAGACTCAGAAATGACAAACCAACACTTCCACAGTATTCTGTTGGTTATCCAGACCAACACTGATAAAATGTGGGAGGGGACTACAAAGGGCCAGAATATCAGGAGGCATGGGGATCATTGGGGGCCACCTTGGAGGCTGGCAACAAATAGAAAATGAAATTTTAAAAAGATACCATGAATTGCCTTTTAACAAATACCTAGGAATATCTACAAGAAATATGCAAGACCTGCATGAACACTGTCAAAACATTACAGGGAACTTAAAGAAGACCTAAATTTAAGAGTCTGCTGTGTTTGTGTGTGTGTTCAGCACAACGCTAACAGGTCCCCCTCCCATAGAAATTGACAAACTGAATCTAAAATTTGTATGGAAATGGAAACTGCCAAGAATAAGCAACACAATCTTGAGGAAGAATAAAACTGATACCAGCTATCCAAAATCTATAATAACTTGAAACAGGATAGACAAAATAGACCAGTGGGATAGAATTGAGAGTCTAGGAAAAGACCCGCATTACATGTATGATAACCCATGTATGGACAAGAGTGAGACTGCAGTGCAGTAGGGAGAGGACAGTCTTTTCAATAAATGGATTTGGGTTAATTAGATAACCATATGGAGAAAAACATGAATCTTAATCCCTACCTTATTCCATACAAAAAATCAACTCCAGATGGATTACAAATCTAAATGTGAAAGGTAAAATAATAAAATTAATAGGAAAATAGAGAGCATCTTCGTGACCTTGGAGTAGGCAAAGATTTTTAAAATAGCTAACTATAAAAGATAATTGTTAACAAAATCATATTAAGGTGAATTTTGGTTTCAAGACACCATTAAAAATGGAAAGACAAACCATCGTGGAAGGTAAAGTAAGCAAAAGGCAATCCAACAGAAAAAAGTGCACAGAAAACTTAGACACTTAACAAAAGAGGATTTTAAGAATATTTAAAATAGAAAGGCAGATGTATTAATTTCTTAGGGCTGCAATTACAAATTAATACAAACTAGGGAGCTTAAAAACAACAAAAATTTATTCTCACACAGTTCTGGAGGCCAG
This sequence comes from Grampus griseus, assembly GCF_964374135.1. Classification (NCBI taxonomy): domain Eukaryota; kingdom Metazoa; phylum Chordata; class Mammalia; order Artiodactyla; family Delphinidae; genus Grampus; species Grampus griseus. The sequence goes on along the minus strand of NC_139018.1, from coordinate 144,069,235 downwards.
AAGTTCAAAATCAAGGGGTTGGCAGTGCCATGCTCTGTACAAGCTCTAGGAGAGAATACATTTCTTGCTGCCACATTCTAGTGGCTGCATGCATTCTTTGGCTTGTGGCCACATCACTCCAGTCTCTGCCTTTGTCTTCATGTCACCTTCTCCTCTGTGTCTCTCAAAACTCTCTCTGCTTTTCTCTTATAAGTATACATGTGATTGCATCTTAAGCCCAACCGAACAATCCAGACTAGCTCCTCTTCTTAAGATCCTTAACTTAATCATCTTTTGCCATATAAGATAGTATTCAGAGGTTGCAGAGATTAGCACATAGACATGTCTTTGGGGCTACCATTTTGCCCAGTATAGCAGGCAGTACTAAGTATTGGTGAGGTATGGAGTAACCGGAATGCTCATACTTTGCCAGGGGCTCTAACGTTGCCAGGAGTGTGTAAATTTGTATAACCCGCTTTGGGAACTGGTAGTATCTGCTTAAAGGTGAACATACATACACCCTGTAACCCAACGTGTCCCCTCCTAGGTATATACTGAGTAGAAATGTGTATGTATGTTAGTCAAAAAACACATAAAATAGTGTTCATAACAGCAATATTTGTCATAGTCATAAGCTGGAAAGTTCCCAAATCCCTGTCATCACTAGAGTAGATAGTGGTTTATTCATACAGTGTAATATACTAGATAGCAAAGAGAAGGAATGGACTGTGGTTGGACACATTAGCGTGGTTGAATCTCAAAAACAATTTGAGAGAAGCCAGACACAATGTGTGTACACTGTATAATTCCATTTATTACAAGTTGAAGAATAGGAAAAGCGAATCTAGAGTATTAGAAGTCAGCATAATGGTTATCCTTGGGGAAAGGATAATATTTGGAAAAGAGCATGAGGAAGCTTTTGAGGGGTACTGATGATAATCTGTTTCTTTTCTTTTTTTTTTTTTTTTATTGCGGTACGCGGGCCTCTCACTGTTGTGGCCTCTCCCGTTGCGGAGCACAGGCTCCGGACGCGCAGGCTCAGCGGCCATGGCTCACGGGCCTAGCTGCTCCGCAGCATGTGGGATCTTCCCAGACCCGGGGCACGAACCCGTGTCGCCTGCATCGGCAGGTGGACTCTCAACCACTGTGCCACCAGGGAAGCCCGATAATCTGTTTCTTGATTGGGGTGCTTAGTTACCCAGTTGTGTTCAATTTGTGAAAATTTAAGCTTTACACTTGGGACTTGTATATGTTTAAAGAAAAAAAGAATGGGAGTTGTTGGTTACTTTTGTAGGTTTCTTTACTGCAGGACATCTCAGTTGAACTAATGGGAGTATCTTTCATTTTGATATGCATTGATTATTCTGTTCTGTTTGAAAGTTTTAGTAGAGCAACTTGATTATAACATTTGTAAGGACTTTGAATTGCAAGTGACAGAAGCCCAAAGCAAACTAAAGCAAAATGAGAATTTGTTCACATAATTGGGAAGTCTGAGGGGTGGAGCTGTCCTCAGTAAGCCTTTGTCTTGGCTGTCTCCTTCCTACCCATTTTGGCTTTGCTTACCTTATTTTAATTAATTATGCGGCCTCTTTCTCCATTGTGGCAGAGACGGCCACCAGCAGCACCAGGTTTACATTGTATTGTCTTCAATGTAATCTCAGAGCAAAGTCTGCCTCTTTCCCAGTAGCACCAGTAAAATCCAGGAGGAATGAATGATTGGCTCAGATTGAGTCATAATGCCCAGGCTTGGATCACGTGCCCATCACTGAGACAGGTCTGGCCCTGAGGAGGAGGGCTTAAGCCTACCCAAAGCAAATGAAATGGTCTTCCCACAGGAACAAGAGGTTCTGTTAATCTGAAAGAGGAAGGAAACATACCAGGCAGACAGAAACTATCAGTTTCAGGAATATGGATGTCTTCCCAGTCCAGTTATTGAATGATTTTATAATTATTAAGATACCACAGATTTTATTTAGCCTTGGTGAATAGAAAACTGTGTGCTAAAATAGAGGACAGTTTGTACCAATTACATTACTGTCATTTTTCACATCATAGCTACAGCTTTCTGTATAAACTATACCTGGTGATACAGATTTGGATGAAATATTGCCTTTCATAGTTCTTTCCCCTTATTGGGTGATGAACATATACTTAAATAAGAGATGAGGCTTAGCAAGAGCAAATAATACTTTAAATTTACATTACTTGGATTAGAGACTCCCACAGTTAATAATATTACCTGTGCTTGAGTCCCATGTCTACCTAGCCTCCCCACATCATCTTCAGTGATGACCGCATTAAAGTCATTTGCTTATTTAATCCAGAGGTTGGCGGATTTTTGGTTCATCACCTGTTTTTGTTCAGCACATGAGCCAAGAATGGTTTTTGCATTTTTAAGTGGTGGGAGGAAAAATCAAAAGAGGGACATTTTATGATGTGAAAATTCTGTGAAATTCAAATTTTGGTGGCCATAAGTATAGCTCATTTGTTTACATATTGTCAGTGGCTGCTTTTACACGACAACAGCCGAATTGAGTAGTTGTAACAGAGACTGTATGGTCCTGAAGCCTAAAATATTTACTGTCTGGTCATTTACCAAAAGGTTTGCCAACAACTGATATACACATTTTTGGGCAGAATGTGACAAATTAGAGTCAGATGATGGGAATGCCAATCAGAGTTTTTCTGAAACCTGTCTTCTTCAACTGGAGACACTTACAGTGGCTTCTTTTTGTGAGATTTATCGTGCCAGTCAATGAAAACTTTCCTTATATCAATAACTGGGAGGTTTGTGTATATTAGAATTAGCTTTGGAGTCTCTTATCCTTACATAACCTAGTATGTTGAAATTGATGAATTATTTGCTGGGAAGGAATATATAGTATCCTCAAAGATGTTATTCTCATGTTAGCTGGACTCATGCCTTTTTGTCTTTCAGCCCAAGAAACAGCAGGAAAGACAACCTGACATAGGGAACTGGGGACTGCTATACAGAGAGAGAACTACAAAGCATCCTCAGTGCAGTAGGAACCCTAATCCAAAGTCCCTATACTTTTATCAGAGTGAGTAGCATTCGTCTCAACTGTTCTATATTGAGTCATACTTTCTGATCTATTTGCTTTATGAACTTTCCTAGATATTTTGTAATCTCTGCAAAGGTTCTTGACCTCCAGAACATATGTATGTTGCCCATATGATAGGTATCATCATAGGTTAAGATTAGGTAACTGAAAGTGAAGGTAGCCTTGAATTGGAGAGTATAAGCTCTATCTAAGAGCTCTATCTAAGGGTCCTAGCTGATTGGTTTTAATTTTGGGAACATCAGTCCACTGTTGTCAGGTCTTGCTGTTTTTCAAGAGAAGCTGGAAACCTGGGATTTTTATTTGACATTCCCCAATTTCTGAATGCTAACAATAATTTTTAAAAGTTAATATGTGCTGGCTTACCAGACATGCCTGTGGGTCAGATTTAACTTGTTTGCCAGTTAACAACTTCTGTATTTAAGTCATCATTATAAATTATATATCCTCCCTATTTATTTCAGGAGCAGGGAGAAGAACAATGAAATGAAAAATTATATATGCCTTTTGTAACTGGCTTGGGTTACTGATCATTCTTGCTGAATGACTGTTTCAGTATATAAATTATGAGTACTGTGATTGAAACATTTTTCATCAATCTGTTGTCGCCCCTTTTCAATGGAAAATGACCATTTTTCGCCTGATGTGAATACTTCTAACAATAATGAAATGTGTTTATTCAACAAAATATTTTGTAATATTCATATAGGCATAAAGGGGATTTGAAGAAGAAACTGTTTAACTGGGAAATGATTTGTATACCTGTAAAGCACTTGAGTAATGGTAAGCTTAAGTGCCCCAAAAGGGTGGTGTACAGACAGCTTCTGTAGGAATACAGAGCAGAGGAGGACCGAGGTGGACAGAAATGAACCCAGAAGAAGTAGAATTTAAGCTGATTCCTTAATAGGATTGTTATAGGCAGAGTGAAGAAGTGGACGACATTTACGAAGGAAAGAGCAGTATGAGCTGGAAGCTTGTTTCCAGCAACGAGGATGATTTGTTTCAAACAGATAGGCGCAAAAGGACCCTCTGCTTTTAGGCAGAGCAGAGTTAGAGCAGTTACTGAGTTTCTGCTAGGTGCCAGGCACTATATGGAAGCTTTCTGTATACACTGTCTTAAATAAATATGAGCACACTTTTAAAAATAATTAATTAATTTAGTTTTGGCTGTATTGGGCCTTTGTTGCTGTGTACAGCTTTCTCTAGTTGCAGCTAGTGGGGGCTACTCTTCGTTGTGGTGCACCGGCTTCTCATTGCGGTGGCTTCTCTTGTTGCAGAGCACGGGCTCTAGGCGCCCAGGCTTCAGTAGTTGTGGCTCGTGGGCTCTAGAGCACAGGCTCAGTAGTTGTGGCACGTGTGTTTAGTTGCTCCAGGGCATGTGGGATCCTCCAGGACCAGGGTTCGAACCCGTGTCCCGTGCACTGGCAGGCGGATTCTTAACCACTGTGCCACCAGGGAAGTTCTGAGCACACCTTTTTTTTTTTTACATCTTCATTGGAGTATAATTGCTTTACAATGGTGTGTTAGTTTCTGCTGTATAACAAAGTGAATTAACTATACGTATACATATATCCCCATATCCTCTCCCTCTTGCATCTCCCTCCCACCCTCCCTATCCCATCCCTCTAGGTGGTCACAAAGCACCGAGCTGATTTCCCTCCCTCTGCTATGCTGTTGCTTCCCACTAGCTATCTGTTTTACAATTGGTAGTGTATATATGTCAATGCCACTCTCTCACTTCGTCCCAGCTTACCCTTCCCCCCCCCCCCCCGTGTGCTCAAGTCCATTTTCTACGTCTGCATCTTTATTCCTGTCCTGCCCCTGGGTTCTTCAGAACCTTTTTTTTTTCTTTTTTGGATTCCATACATATGTGTTAGCGTATGGTATTTGTTTTTCTCTTTCTGACTTCACTCTGTGTGACAGTCTCTAGGTCCATCCACGTCACTACAAATAACTCAATTTCGTTTCTTTTTATGGCTGAAAAAACATGGAACGCTTCACGAATTTGTGTATCATCCTTGTGTAGGGGCCATGCTGATCTTCTCTGTATCGTTCCAATTTTAGTATATGTGCTGCTGAAGCAAGCACCTGAGCACACTTTTAAGGAGTTGAACTTAAGGAAGTTTAGTAACACGTCCAAGCTCTTATAGGTAATTAAAACGGCAAAACTGGGATCTGACCCCCAAGCCTGTTCACTTTTCACTCAGCTTACTTTCCAGGGAGATTGGGCTGGTTAAGGTAAATTATGTAGAGCATGAATGCCAGGTCTAGTACTCCTTTCTGGGGAAATTATTTAGTAACTAGAACAGAAGTAATACGATGAGAACTGAGTGTTTTAGGAGAATTTAAATAAGTGGATTGTGAGGAGAGGCAGTAAAACAGAAGAAAAAAACTGTTAAAATAACCCAGATGTGAAGTGATAAAGTCAGAATTGGGATGCAAAGAAGAAAAGAGCATGAGATATTTCAGAATGAAAATTATTGGAACTTGGTGACTTAAAATTCTATGGGATGAAGCAGAGGGAAATAAGTTTAATTGACATGTATTTGCAGTTATAATTGAGTCTGTTGCATTCATTGCTGTCCTTTTGTCAGAATTTGAATAATTGGTAATGAATTTTCTTTGCAATCTTAATATTTGATCTTGAATTTTTATGCTAATGAGAATTTTTAGGTTAAAAGACTTAAAGGAAAAACAAATTTTCTCAAGAACTTGGTTAAGCTAATTAAAGCTGCATAATATCTTAAGGTTGAATAAATGAATGAAAGTTTAAATTATCTTTAAATGAAAAGAATAAGAATTCATAAATGCTCATGAATTTATGTTTGGCAGGGACAGGATGGACTTTGAAAGTCATTCTCTTTGTTTTTTTAGATCCAAAAAAAAAAAAAAAGGACATTGACCTAATTGCTTACTAGATATGTGACCTTGGGCAAGTTATTCAGTCTCTTTGAATATCAGTTTCCTCATTTAAGAATGGGGATATCAGTAATACCAACATCATAGGGTTCTGGAGAGAATTAAATGAGATAATATAAATAAAACAATAAAGACAGTTTTTGGCCCATAGTAAGCTCTGAATAACTAAGTACTATCCGAGTGGGGTAGGGAGGACAGTCAGTTATAGGTTTAATTATGAATGTTAAGAGTCAGAAATCACATTTTCTGAATTCTCTTTAATTTGTAAATTTTTTTTTTAATTACACCATGCTAATCCATTTTTCTCTGTATGTCTGGTAATCTCATTCTTTACCTCCTTGGATTTCTGGTTTTCTAATCCCACAATACATAGAGCAATTAAGGAATTGTTCTGCCTTCTCATGCTCTTTCCTCTTTTTCTTTCCTGAATGCCAAGCTAATGGGTCCTCCAAATTGTTTACCTACCAAAAAGGTACAGTAGCAAGGGGATGCGAGATTTCCAGTTTCTCCATAGCTACCCCATCTTTGCCACTACACATAAAGATAAACTAAGATACCCTTTTATGGCTTTTGGTCTTTTCCTGAATCTTCATGGAAAGGTACATTTTGTGGCCTAAAAATGAATAACTAACACTGATTCTTTTCCTTTTTCTCTTTCTCTCTCTTTTTTTCTTTTCTTTTTAAGTAAGCTGTGAAATCTTTTGTGCTTTTTATCTGCCAGGATAATAGCTTTTTATAAGAAAGCTCTTGACTTATGAAAATAATTGCTAGTTTGCAACTGTGCAGGGCAGTTTGGCTTGGGGAAATTGCTAGTGTTACATGTTTTAAATTTTAGTCTTACTATTCAGAAGCAGGGATTGTGATATAAAAAACTTGGTGGTCATATTGTACTTTTAATCTGTGAATATTTACTTGAGTTTTTATAGAAATAAGATATTTATCTTCTCCGGATGCTTGTACATTGCCAGTATATACTGAAAGATTTATCAGTACCGGTGGGGAAGGTTCTTTAATTCTTATAACATATCATTTTAATGTCATTAATAGGTAGCATAGAATAGTTGGTGATTTAGAACAGTGTTTCTCGAGAATTCCCTGGCAGTCCAGTGGTTAGGACTCGGTGCTTTTACTGCTCGGGTTCCATCCCTGGTAAGGGAACTAAGATCCCACAAGCTACACGGCGCAGCCAAAAAACAAAAGTGTTTCTCAATCTTTTTTCCTTTATTGCCCTCCCCCCCATCCCCAGGAGCCTTTTAAAACAGTTTTTTCCTAATTGGCTTCCTACCTCCATAAAATTTTAATCCCACATATATATAATAGTTATCTATTTATGTATTATATGTATAGCTGTGTTTTATACATAAATAGTAAGGGGTGTTTTTTTTTTTGTACTCCCATTCCCCAGAGAATCAGTGCTTGCCTTCTTGAGGTGATTCTGCCTGCATTGATGGTTTACAGAGTGGATTCTCAAAATTTTTGGTTTCAGAACCTTTGTATTCTCTAAAATTATTGAGCACGTTGAAGAGCTTTTGTTTATGTTTGTCATATCTAGCGAAAATTTTATCATGCTACAAATTAAAGTGAGAAAAATCACAAAATATTTATTAATTTATTTGAAAATATTTTATGAAAAATAACCATTTCTCCCTCCCCCCTGCCCAAATGGTTTGGTGAGAAATGTGGCATTGTTACACATTTTTGCAAATCTCTTTAAGGTCTGGCTTAATAGCAAACAGCAGGATTCTCATAGTTGCCTCTGCATTCATTCTGTTACAATGTTAAAAAGAAAAGCTGGTGTCATACAGATATGTAGTTGGAAAAGGAAGGAGTATTTTAATAACCTTTTCAGATAATAGAGGTTTCTCTTCTTAGATATTACACCAAAATGTAACAATTTGTAGTTTCTTAAAGGGATAGTTGCAATGTAGGATCTCATACTATATAAAAACCTTTTGTCTGTTACTCTAAAATCCAGTGTTCTTTCACTTTGAATAAATCTTTTGTTCATGAATAATTTTGTACTGTCATACATTGGTCACTTAGGAAATATTGGTTAACTGACTTATGCAGACCTTCCAAATGTCAATAGTAGTACCAACTACTCACATGTCATTAATATAACCACTGACCTTATCAAAGACTCTCTAAAAATTGGAGAAACTTGTCAAGCTTTTTTTCATTTGAATGTTGTCCTCGGCAATAAATAGTATTAGTTTTTTTTCTTGAAGTGACAGGCTTATTACTTCATTCATTTTTGAGAAGATATCTGCCACATACTCAAGTCTGAATAACCAGAGTTTGTCATTCGTTCTTTGAAATAAAAAACTTGTTCTGTGAAAAAGGTGACTCGGTTAGGTCGTAACTCAGACAATTGCACAAGTGCTTTTTCTTCAGTCATCATACTTCCTATATGCAGCAGGAATGCTTTATGTGTACTTCCCAGTTTGTCACAAAAAATATTAGCAAGACGTGTGTTCAGGCTCAAGATTTAATAAAATTAATAATTTTATTGTCACAGTGTGGTGATGAAGAATAGAAGGTAGTATACTTCACTGCCACTGTTATGGTTTGGCTCCTTGATGAAGCTCCAGGTTTTTAGCCACCATTGCTTTTGTACCGCAAATGCACATGTCAACATGGTGGAAAAGGCAAACTAGTTAGCATTAGTATGAAAACAGTTTTGACCTCCCCAGGGGTCCAAGGAGCAAACATTGAGAACCACTGATTTAGAGCTTGGACTTCTACTGAATCTCAGCTCCATCACTTATTAGCTACATCCATGACTTTGAGCAATTACCCTGATTCCAAACCAGACAACCACACTATTCCTCATGAATATAGGCCCCCAAAATCAACAAAATGTTTGACATTTGCTTTTCTATCCTAACATTGTTAATGGATTTTTTTTAGTTTGATACACTGTATATGTATTTACAGAACTACAGGAAAGGGAGGGTTTTTAAAAGTAGCATAATGTATAAAGCAGAGCAGCCAAGATTAGATTCTGAAATGACTTGCCATCATGAAGTAAAAAAGATGTTTGTCAGAATCCCAAATTACATTCCTAGGCCTAAAGATCTTTTATTTCTATTCCCAGGCCTAAAGGTCTAAAGATTCTAAACAGTTTTAGGTTTTTCTTTTTAAAGGCAAATGCTAAACCTGCTTTGTTTTGTAGAGTCAAATGCATTATTGCTCTTGGTTCTGAAATTTGCATTAAATACCCTCCCCCCATTCTACAACTGTCTTTTCAAATAATTTAGGTGAAGAAAAAAAATCTGTTAATGGTAAACAGTGAATGTTTATCAATTCAGGGAAACTTCAGTGGCAGAACAGTGTCCTTCGCTTAGTCTTGTCCTGTATGATCTTTGAACATACACTCATCTGTAAATACACATACGCGCATTTTGGAGGAAACTTCATTTCATTTGTGAGGCTTTTGTTTTGTTTTGTTTTTTAATAAAGTGAGATAGAACCTCTTATTACCTTCTCATGTTATTTATGCCAAAGAGCCACTTGCTGTATGGGAGAAATGGCACATGGGGTTCTTCCATCTGCTGTAATTGATTATTGCCTGTGTGGTTCCCAAACAGTTCCTCTGCCTGTTAGTTTTTAAATTTTAAATAACTCTAAAAATAAATAAATATTTTGTTCCCAATTACATAAGTAGTATCTTCATTTAAGAGGATTTTAAAAGTACAGAGAAGGTACAAATCAGAAAAAAAAAAAATCACAGTTAGCTTTGCCATCCTTGGATATATTCTTTCTTATCCTTATTGATGGTTAATAGATGCATTTTTTGGTCCTAATTGGCAACATATTGTATATACATTTCATATTGTGCTTTTTCATTCATTATCAGCAATTTCCTCCTTCAAAAAGAATTCTAAAATATTTTTAATGGCTGCTTAACTTTTGAAAAAAATCCATTCTCCTAATATTAGATATTTAAGTTATTTTAAGTTTCTCAGCATTATAAATATACTGTAAAACACATCCCTTGTGTGTGTGTGTATGTATATATATATATACATATGTATGTATATATAATTTTCTCCTGATTATACCCTAGTTATTCTATTGAACGAGAATTGGTTCAAAAGGGCAATCTTTTTACAAGGCTCTTAAGGTGAGTTGCCCCATAGCTTTCCAAAAAGATTGACACAACTTCTCATTTTTCCAGTGTTCTGCCAATTTCTCCACATCTTCACCAGCATTGATATTCTGTTCAATGCTTTTTAAACAGAAAACATTATGCAAGTTAAAACATGAACTTTCAGCAAAAGTTTAAATGCTTAAAAGTTAATAATATAACACATAGCGAACTGTATTTCTCATTACTAGGAGTCCAAGCTGAACCTAGACTTAAAGGATTTTCCTTAACATTCTGATGGTGCGGAGTCTTTAGTACAGATTCCCTTCTCTAGTTCATAACATTTTTTGAACCAGTACAGACCGACTTGTATACAGTGGGTCGGAGATAAAAGTTCAGTTTGTATCCTTTTGATCTTTATTTTTTTCTGTCTCTACCTCAGCCTATGTGTTGAGGCAGCTGCACAGAGTGCTTTAGGGCAGAGTATAAGTGCATTTTCCTTTATTATATAAAGCAAATTTGGATAATGTATGATTGTAGTGTGTGTCTGAGTTCTTTGCTAATTCTGTGTAAATTTCAGGTGTGCAACAGAGGAACATGGCTCAAGAAACTAATCACAGCCAAGTGCCTATGCTTTGTTCCACTGGCTGCGGATTTTATGGAAACCCTCGTACAAATGGCATGTGTTCAGTATGTTATAAAGAACATCTTCAAAGACAGAATAGTAGTAATGGTAGAATAAGCCCACCTGGTAAGTAATTCTTACCTGGTAAGTAAAACACAGCACTATTCATAATTGAGATATACCTGAATAGCACAGGGTACCCAGTACCTTTTTCTACTTTCACATTTTACTTCTTTTACTACACTTACATCAGGAAAATGTCTCATTACATAATGTGATTATCAGTGGTAGGGAAACAGGAATAGGAGTATCTTTACCCATTGAAAAGAACTACTTCTTACTTGCTGTGTTAGAGAATTCTATTATCTTATTAAAATAGAGGCACACTTCATTCAAGTATATATAGCTGTCTTGGAAAATAAGGTGTAAGGGAGTGAGGGCTGTACGAGGACCTTGCTTCTTTTATCTAGGATGACTTTTGAAGCCAAGACAGTTGTAGAAGGAAAGAGTGAGTTATATATAGCCACAGCTGACTGTAGAAAAAGCCTTTCTCCATTAGGAAGGAGAGATGTAACAGTTTGACTCAGAGAAAGGGATGTTCATCCCCAGTTCATTTGAGTTCTTTATGCATTTTTATGTCAAAGGATTTTCCTGGAAATGAAGTGGCTTTTGTTTCAGTAGTTGTGTAAGAAGGATCATGAGGATTTTGAGTATAAGCTTTGCAAAAGTAAAGTGTTAATGGTACTCATCTAGGATAGTTCTCATGTAGCTTAATGCCTAAATGTATAGGTTTTCGTGGTGAATGAAAGTGCAGGCTGTTACTTAGTTCATTTAAAATTGTGTGTAGAGTCTTTCTCATCATTGCTTCCTGTTGAAGCCAGAAGCTAGAATCATTCAATCAAAACTTCTTTACTTAAGGCTAAGATCAAATGAATATAAATTATTGTTTTTTAAGTCATCATCTACATTTCTGCCTTATAAAGAACAGGTAGAATAATATAACCTGAGCACAGATTTTAATTTTGAACTTATGTTTGCCTTACTGCAAAATTCTTTTTTATTTGAAATATTTGTGCGCTAGTACTTGGAAGACATTTGTGAATTAAAGGGTTTGGGTAATAATCAGTCCTAAGAAATCGTAGTTTAATTTTGGGTATATACATTTTGTATATGGTTTCCTTGGTTAAAATCAGCATTCTTTTCATAGGCAAACTATTGAAAAAATTTTAACTAAAGTAATGAACCGGCTTATTATATAGTAAAACAAAATCCATATACTATATTTCGTGGAAAACTGATCTTGATTTTTGTAGATGAGGTGTTGGCCTGCCCAGGGTACAGAGTCACTAACCTGAGATGTGGTCCTGTTACAGCACCTTCTGTCAGTAGTCTGTCTGAGTCTTTACCAGTTCAGTGCACAGATGGCAGTGTCCCAGAAACTCAGTCGGCGTTAGACTCTACATCTTCATCTATGCAGCCAAGGTAAGATGTAGCCTCTGAAGTGTGATTGGAAAGCTATTGAAAAGTAAAGCATATATTCCATATGATCAGTTCTGTTAAGAAGGAAAACTGTGTAGTCAGCTTAGGATTAACTGGCATAAAATTATTATTATTAGTGACTAGTCAGAAAAATCTTTTTATTGGTTTTAAATTGGGGTGGGAGTAGGGAGTTGTCTTTTTAAGTCTCAGATTTCCTTTCAGACAGGTTTTTCTTTATTTCTTTTCATAATATATCCTGACCAACCCTTGAAGTCCTTCTGAAGCATGTTCAGTTCTTCTAGTCGTAGGCTTATTATGCAAGTACTAGTGCTTTGTATTAAAAAGTACAGTCTTGTCACAGGTTCCCTTCGTTTAATATCATGATGTGGTACTGATACCTATTTGTACTGTAGTGTATTTTTTCTTTTTAACTTTGAAGTCACATCATTTAGAAGCCTGAAAACACAGAAATGTTTGTTTTATTCTTACTCTACTGTTAGGAAACAGATATTAAGTTTCTACTCTGAAGTTCCTTTTTCCAGTTTATGATGGGAGATGTTCAGTTCTGCTATGCAAGTGTATCATATAGAACTTTGTATTAGGGTTCCTGAATTATGTCTTTATCATACTAGTTTTCATTTAGTGAATTCATACACAGTGGACATATACTGTTGCTTTATTTTCAAAGCAATAAACTTCTGGTCCAAATTGGTCTCAAGTTTCAAAGCTCTGTAGTTATGTTTAAGTTATAAAAAAAAGTATCTCTGATTAATTCTTGTCTTAATGATCTACTTACATATGTGAACTCTTACTTATTAATCACTTTAGTTACTCTTCATGCATAGAGATCATCTTTTAAAATCTAAATATTTTTGCTTTTCTAGCCCTGTATCAAATCAGTCACTTTTATCAGAATCTGTAGCATCTTCCCAAGTGGACAGTACATCTGTGGATAAAGCAATACCTGAAACAGAAGACCTGCAAGGTTTGCACATGAACTAGCGTATATTTTGTCATTTATTTAACATTTGAATATTACAAGCCAGGCACTATCTTAGATGCGTATGTTTTTTAAATTACCTGCCTAAGATAACGTATTTTTACATTTGTTTTCTTTATGAGCAGAATATTTTATATCCTCAAGTATTTAATTGACTGCAATGTTGGGAGCCATTTCCCACTTATATATAATTAGGTCATCAGCATAAACATAGAAAATTAAAAATCTGTTTTGTTTAAGAAATATAATTAAATGAATAAGTGGTGGTATTATACTGTTCTCTTTTACTGTTTTGCCCAATTTAACCTAAATACTATTTCCTCTCCCAGCAAACTGGGGCTGCTGGTTTGAGAGGAATCTCTTGCTTTTGACTCAGGTTATCTAAGTGACTGATTATTTTGACTGGCAGTGACCCCCTCTTTCCCCGTGTGTGACTTCCAGCACAACAGTCACATTCAGTTACTCTTATTTATAGCATGGTGTCTCTTGTTCTTGCCCATGCTCTTTATATCCACATTATGTGGATTAAAGTGAAGTGGATCTAGGAAGACTTGAAAATGTGTTTGAAGGCTTTCTTAGTGGGCAGAGATGGTGGAGGAGGCATTTAGGATGCTGTTAAAAATCTGTGCTTAGTTATATTCTATTACTGTGTGGAAACAATGTGTAAATTGAGAAGGATACTCTGGAAAGACAAGTCCAAATATGAGCTGTGTGTCATTTTACCTATGGCATGATTTAAAGGGAGAAGATGCCATGCCCAGTGAAACCTTTCCATTGTACATGGTGTTCACAGGGTGGTGACAGATATATCTGGCAGTCCTAGCTGAAGTTTGCTGAAGTTTAAATTCAGTTAAGCTAGCTAATTCCCCTTCCTCTGATTTCATGCCCAACAAATGATTGGCATAATTTGCCTCTTTGTAGATTTTGCCATAGAAAAATATACTGTCTGACCAACATAAGTATTCCAGTATAACATAAGTATTAGGTGAATAATTTTTATTTTTTAGTTAAATAGGAAAGTTTAAGGTTGGGCAGAGATAAGGAATATTTTAAAAACAGAAATAGAAAAATTCCCCAAATCTAGTTATCCATTAGACGTGGGAAATAAGACAGGGGTGGTATTAAAGCTTTCGGTTGTATGACAGTTGAAATGGCAATGGTGTGGTTGTTTGCGACAGGGAGGTTGAAAGAAGTAATGGTTAGACAAGATTTTAGATAGAGTAAATTGGAAGTGGTCAAATTTCAAAACTTAAAATCTCAATTGGAGGTTGTAGATAGTTAATAGGTATTTAAATGTATGATCAGTATTATGTCTGAGATTTGGAAGTCCTTGGCATAGGTTGAAAATGAGAGGCAAAATCAAGAAGAGCAAGTAGGATAATGAGTCAGCAAAGGGGAGAGGAAGAAGTCATCTAGATCCTGGTTAGTTTTAGGCCACAGATGTCAACAGAGAGTTTTCAAGAAGCAAAGGTTGCTTAGCAATTTTGAGAGAGAGCTAAGTAAGGAAGAATGAGAATAGGCTGCCAACCATGAAGGTGTTATTTATGTCTTACAATCGAACAAATTTTAGAATGTTGCTAGTGGGAAAATATATGCTGCTTAAGAATAAAATAGCAGGGATTTCCCTGGTGGTGCAGTGGTTAAGAATCTGGCTGCCAAGACAGGGGACACAGGTTCAGTCCCTGGTCCAGGAAGATCCCACATGCGGCAGAGCAGCTAAGCCCGTGTACCACAACTACCGAGCCTGCACTCTAGAGCCCGTGAGCCACAACTACTGAGCCCATGTACTGCAACTACAGAAGCCTGCACACCCTAGAGCCCGTGCTCCTCAAGAGAAGCCACTGCAATGAGAAGCCCACGCACCACAACAAAGAGGTAGCCCCTGCTCACCACAACTAGAGAAAGCCCACACACAGCAACGAAGACCCAACGCAGCCAAAAACAAAATAAATAAATAAATTTATTTTTTTTTTTAAGAAAAAGAATAAAATAACAGTTGTTTTGCAAGTTTGACAAAAAATGAAGATTGTGTGAACTAATGTAATATGAAGTGACATTTATGGTGTATGGAGAACAATATAGTTTTCTCCACATAGCCATAGATACATTAATGCAAACAGTGGTCTTGATGCCATATTAGGAGAAATTGTAGAGGGGTTTTAAATTGTATAGCCTCCTTTTTTCACTGTAATTTCAGTGACTTTTAAGTTAAACCAGTATTAACTTTTAAGTACCTTTTAAAAACTTAGCATTCATAATTTCAGCATAGCAGAATCTTTGAACAATCAGATGTAAGTTTCATCTGAGTTTGAGAGGATTCGTTTTCAATGGGTAAAATCTCTTAACAGCCTAGTTTTTAAAAAATGTCTTATACTGTTGAATTAAAAATGTCTTTTATTATAAACATGCACACGAATATGTGTATATATATACACATACACTCATAACACATAATGTACTTGTGACTTCCCTATTTGATAGGAACAAATGCAGAAAATATTTTTTCCATCTACTTAATAGATGGACGAAAAGAGAAGTCTTTGACTCAAGTCCTGTGGTCATTTGAGCTGTAACTGGAACCTAGGCACCTGACTCTAGGCCATTATTCTTTCCACGAGACAGTTGTGGTGCTTCCTGGACTAGGATGTTCTTGTGTGTGTTTCTGTTGCCATATCCAGCCCTCCCTCAGTTCCCAGGGTAGGATCAACTGGTTTGGTGACCTACCCAGGTATCTCTTCTCTTCCTTATTATTCCACTTGTATTCCTCAAGGGAAATTTTTTTAGATAGGAAGATCATCCCAGGTAGAAGAGAGTACAAGAGTAGCATCTGTGTGCCTAAGCCAGAATTTCCTAACATTGTCGTTGGAGTTTTCAGAATAGTGTCCTTGAAACAGCTTTTTTTCTCTGTAGGTATTCTGCTTATAATTAGGTAAGTTGCCACCAGGTGGTTGGTAACTGCTTCCATTTTGTCCTCACGGCTCTGAATAATTTTTCTCCTGTTTAACGGAGAAGCTCTGAAGAATTTTTTTCATGTTTACCTGAGAATTTACCATATTACTGCATCTTTCTCATTTAATTATGCCTTTTAACTTAATAAACAACAGTACCTCACTTACACAGTATCAGTTAGGAATGACAGATTTCCAGTTTATGAAAGCTTAGCTTTGTATTAAAAAAATTTTTTTTCAAGTTTTTTTTTTTTGGACGCATTAGGTCTTTGTTGCTGCACATGGGCTTTCTCTCTAGTTGCCGTAAGTGGGGGCCACTCTTGGTTGTAGTGCGCGGGCTTCTCATTGCGGTGGCTTCTCTTGTTGCGGAGCACGGGCTCTAGGTGCGCAGACTTTCGTAGTTGCGGCATGCAGGCCCTAGAGCACACAGGCTTCGGTAGTTGTGGTGTGTGGGCTCAGTAGTTGTGGCTTGCGGGCTGTAAAGCGTGGGCTTAGTAGTTGTGGAGCATGGGCTTAGTTGCTCCTCGGCATGTGGGATCTTCCCAGACCAGGGCTCGAACCCATGTCCCCTACACTGGCAGGCGGATTCTTAACCACTGGACCACAAAGGAAGTCCCAGCTTAGCTTTTTAAAAATGAAAACTTTTTTAAGTGTCTTTGTGCACTCTAAACTATCATACTTCATTTCTATTAGAACAATATGCTTAACTTCAGTTAACCTCTCAGTCCCTCAGGTATTGGAGCAGAGTAAAAAGAATATGGAATTTGGATTCAGAAGTCCTATTTTCATATCTTGACACCTCCTCTTCTCTGAACCTTATTTTAATTACTTTTGAAGGAGAATAATAACCATGTCCACCTTAGAAGTTATTAAAAGTCAGTGAAATAAGATGAAATGTGTTTTGTTAATAACTACAAAGGATATTCTTATTCTGTATAATACCAGTGTTTGGGGAGGCTTAGCATAAGAGAATATTGAAGCTTTGCAGCAGTAGAATGTAATCATGACTAAGGTGGTGAGCTCTCTGTCACAGAAGTGTTTTCAGAGAGCTGACTTACTGTCAGGAACAAAGTAGAGGGGATCTCTGCACTGAGTGGCAGAGTAAATTAGAATTCTCATAGTCTTTTCAGCTCTGAGGGTTCCTTTCTTCATACCAAGTTGAATTGTCAGATCAGTGGTTCAGAGCAATCAGAGAGGAATAGTCCCTTTCAACTAAAAATCAGGAATTTGTGTGGATTAAAAATCAGAGATTGATTTTTAAAGAGTGGGTGATAATAGCCAATACAATCTGGACAAAGTTGGAGGACTAACAATTCCCAATTTAAAAACTTAATACAGGCTACAATAATCAAGACTACATGGTACTAGTATGAGGATAGTCATATAGATCAATGTAATAGAATTGAGAGTCCAGAAATAGCATTCTCACATTTACAGGCAATTGATTTTCCAACAAGGTGGTGCCAAGATCATTCCATAGGGAAAAAACATATGATGCTGGGCCATTTAAACAAATAAAGTTGGATCCCTACCTCACTCGGTACACAAACATTTACACAAAATACATCAAAGACCAATATGTAAGAGCTAAAACTATAAAACATGTAAGAGAAAACAGGCATAAATCTTCATGACCTTGGATTAGGTTTCTTTTGACATGACACCTACAGCTCAGCAAAGAAAAAATAGACACATTGAACTACATCAAAATTAAAAACCTTTTTGCTTCAAAGGACTATCAAGAGTGAAAAGACAACACAGAAAGGGGAAAAATTTGCAAATTGTATATCTGATTAGAACATATAAAGAAATATAATTCTACAATAAAGAGAACCCAATTTTTAAAAGGGCACAGGGTTTGAATAGGCATTTCTCCAAAGAAGATCTAAAAATGGCCAAAGTGTTAAGGATGTGGAGAGATTGGAACCCTCATTCATTATTGTTGGGAATGTAAAATGGTGCAGCCACTTTGGGAAACAGTTTGACAGTTAAAAAAGTTAACTCAAAGTTAAATAGAATTAACTAAATGACCAAGAAATTCCATTCCTAATTCCCAAGAGATTGAAAAAATGTGTTCACACAAAAACTTATATAAGAATATTCATAGCAGCATTATTCATAATGAACAAAATATGGAAAGAACCCATATGGCTGTCAACAGATGATTGGATAAACAAGGAGTGGTATATTCATACACTGGAATAGTATTCGGCCGTAAAAAGGAATGACGTTCTGATACGTGCTGCAACGTGGATGAACTTTGAAAATATACTAAATAAAAGAAGCCAGGTACAAAAGGCCAGCGTATTGTGTGACTCCATTTATGTGAAAGATAGGCACCATGAAGAGGGCTTTTTTGCTGGAGAAGAGTTTGTAAAAGCAAAAGCATACTGGTAGGAAAACACGAAATTTGGGAGATAGAACAACAGTTGCTAGAGTGGCCAGTTCAGACAAGTATGTGTTGGAACTAAAGTTGGAAAGATTGTCTAGAATCAGGTCATGGAAAATCTCTACGGTATTGGGTTCTAATCCATGATAAGGGAAGAGAGCCATTTTGAAGGTTGGTTGCTTCTTTTTGTTTGTTATAAGATGACACAAAGTTGTATTTTAAGGATTCATTTAACAGTGTTTTGCCTCCAGATAGCTGCTATTAGAAACTGATCTCATTTACAGAGCTGCTCTCTTCAGGATGGTGGCCACTAGCCTCATGTGATCACTTGAAATGTGGCTAGTCCGAAGTTAGATATTTAGTGCGTATTTATTTGCCAGTTACACTCTAGTTGTAACATATACAGTGCTTTTGAAGACTTAGTAGCAAAAAAGACAAAGTGAAATATTCTGTTAATACTTTTCATATTGATTTTTTATTTAAATGATAACATAAATTAGTTTTATCTGTTTCTACTTTTTAACATACCTGCTAGAAAATATAAAATTAAATATATGATTCTCATTATTTTTTTTTGGACCCTATTTTTTTTGGACCATTAGCCCGCTATGCAGGCTAATTTTTCTCTTGAATATTAAAAAAAATTTTCATTTTGTAATGGATTTTTTTTTGCTGTGTTGGTCTTCGTTGCTGCGCGAGGGCTTCCTCTAGTTGCTGTGAGCAGGGGCTACTCTTTGTTGCAGTGTGCAGGCTTCTCATAGCGGTGGCTTCTCTTGTCGCGGAGCATGGGCTCTAGGCGCACGGGCTTCAGTAGTTGTGGCACATGGGCTCAGTAGTTGTGGCTCATGGGCTCTAGAGCGCAGGCTCAGTAGTTGTGGCGCAGGGGCTTAGTTGCTTCTCGGCATACGGGATCTTGCCGGACCACGGCTCGAACCCATGTCCCCTGCATTGGCAGGCGGATTCTTAACCACTGCGCCGCCAGGGAAGGCTTGTAATGGATTTTTGAGCTAAGAATAACATAAAGATCATTTCGTTCTCCCCCTTATTTTGCAGGTAAGAAAGTGAAGTCCAGAGAAGGGAAATGAATTTTATCCCAATGGGTCATTGTAAAAGTGTACATTTATTCACTCAGTATCTGTTGAGCAACCACTCTGTGTAAGCACTGGGTATACAGTGGTGAACAGAAATAGTCCCCACCCTCAGAATGCTTAGTCTAATCCTTGAATGAGACTTGTCATGACAAGTTATATATATGGATATATGTTATATATATAACATATATCCATATATGTAAGGTATATATGCTATATTACATAGATATTGTATCTACTGTAAGATAATGTTTGGGGATTACGTAATAATGTCATCTTATGTTCAGTTTTATTTTTCACCATGTATCTTGACTATGCCCCCAAACAGGTAGTGCTAAATAGTTTTATGTACTCATTGTTATATTTGTGTACTTTTTTCTTTCTTTTCTTTCTTTTCTTCCCTCCCTCCCTTCCTTCCTTCCTTCCTTCCACAGGATGCAGAGCATAGGGCCTTGTTCCTCTTGAATGTGGTCCTCCATGTGGGTAGTTAAACCAGTTTTACCTGCCTGGTGCTTTTTGAAGTATCTTTAAAGTAGTGGTCAGAAGGCTTTGTCTAGTTGAGATTACCATTAAAAATTATTAGCAAGTGCTGTACAGTTTATCTCTCAGCCTTTATGCCATTGCATAGGCCTCCCAAATAGCCCTTTAGGACCACTGGATGCAACACAGGCAGCCACCTGTTCTTTATCATTAACAAGTGGGTATTCTCTGTTTACAATTCTCAATTCAGAATATGAAAAACTGCCTAGTTCTGAGGAAACTGTCCTTATTTTGGCTTCAGGTTCAATAAGAGTATGGCCCTTTGGCCCTTAGTCTACTGTATGGCTTGCTTGCTTATTTATTTATTTAGTATGGCCGTTTTAAAAGATTGTTTCCTTTTACGTAACTTAGAGTTTGATAATTATGGTTTGCTTTGATCTTAAATCTCACATGAAAATTGGGGAAACAGGAGTAATTTCTAAGAATCTTAGACTTTTACAAAATACTGTTATCATCTTGCCCATGAATTCATTTGGTAAATGTTTAAATTCAGGTACCAGCCATTAACTGCAGGTAAGCTAAGGTTACCTTAGTCTGATGAGGATATAGTGGACATTGGTCAGCCTCAAATTTGAACCCTAGTTTATAAGCTTTTAGCGTGCCACCTGATCCTTCACTTCAAAGGTTATGCAGTTACCTCAGTTAAAGAGAAACCGTTTGCTTTGACAGATCTTTAGGGTTAATACTGTGAAATGTCTCTGTTGAGGTATGCAGTAGCATTTGTATCCATAGTAGGTAAATGTATTTTCACTATTCCAGATACCAAAGTTTGTGTCTCAGTAGTTAAATTGGTTCTGTTAAATATGTAATCTTGTGGGATAGTGGTGTTGTTACTGCCAGTAAAGCATTATTTATATTAGTATATTTGAGTATCAGACTTGCTTGGGAGAATAGGTATGCCTTATAGATTTCAAAGGTAATAAATAGAATAGATTCTTTTCTGATTGCAAGTTAACTATTTTTGAGCTCTTTACACACAGCCCAACCTTATCTGATACTGTTCTAGGAGCTGGGGATAAAACAGTAAGCGAGACATTCAGCCCCTGCCCTCATGGAGCTTACATTCTAGGGGTATTTACTTATTAAAAATAAAAGGCTTTATGTATCCACATTTTGTTTTAAAAAAAAAATGTAGATATTGGTAGCACTGTCTCCCATCTAGCTTTAGAATGTCCAGGTGGAATAATCATGTTATAGAGTTCTTCATTCATGCATATTTATTTGTTAGTTTGTGGTGTTTTGCCTTTTGTCATATTTTGTTAATAATGTGTTGACATGAGCAGGTTAGAATCCATTGCATCAAATGTTTGAGCATCTACTGTGTGTAGTTCACTGTGATAGGTGCTGGAAATTCAAACAGGGAATAGGTTGCTATCCCTCTTCTCAGCAGGCTTACAGTATAGTTGGGGAAATGGAGCACATAAATACAATAGGTAAATAACTCAGTACTAATTCAGTTCAACAGATATTTATTGAATGCCTGCTGTGTAGTAGGAGGCACTGGTAACAAGGATGAAAATGACAGGTTCCTGCCCTGAAAGGTTAAGGGCAGGTTAAAGTCAAATAGGCATTTACAGGGCTTCCCTGGTGGCGCAGTGGTTGAGAGTCCGCCTGCCAATGCAGGGGACACAGGTTCGTGCCCCGGTCCGGGAAGATCCCACATGCCGCGGAGCCTGCGCGTCCGGAGCCCGTGCTCCGCAACGGGAGAGGCCACAACAGTGAGAGGCCCGCGTACCGGGGGGGAAAAAAAGGCATTTATAATATAATAGTGCAGAAAGTGCTACCGGGCATAGTAGGGTTTCCTAGTCTAAGTTGTGGGGGAGGGAATGGAGTAAGAGCTGATAATATAAGCTTAAACAAAAAAGACACATTGGAGTTAGCCAGGTAAGGAGGAGAGGGACAAGGGGGCATAGGAAAAGTGTTCCACATAGAAAGGACAACTTTTACAAAAAACCCAGAGGTAAGAGAGAATTTAGTATGTTCAGGGAAACTGCAAATACTTCACTATGCCTGAAGCATGGATTATTGTTGAGGAATGGTGAGAGACAAGGCTAGAAAAGAAGGATGAGAAAAATCCTGAAGGACCTCTGGGCTTTATTTATCCTGGGGGTTAGTGGGGAGTCGTCAAAGAATTTTAAACATTGGAGGGCACATCATTAGATTCTCATGTAAGGCAGATGACTTGGATGCAATGTGTGAAGCATGGATGGAAGAGGGGGCTCATGTGAAGTGCCCAGAATTTGGTAGAGAGTACTTAAGGGAATTAAGGGTAATCAGAATGAAACGTTGCAAGAGAACTGAGACAGGGTTTCCTGGAGGCTTTAAAGGGCAATTGAATGGTGAAATGAGAGAAAGGAAGCCCTTTTGAATTGGTTGTACACAGCAGAGGTACCTGGCATAGTCCCATAGATTGGTTAAGCAGTAGATTACTGAAGAAGGAGGACTGGTTGGTGATAAAATTGGAGAGGTTAAATCCTTGATCCCTGGCAAGTCACTGACTGTTTTAGCACAAGATACCATGTCTGCTAGGTCACCTGATAGATTCTAACTCTAGTAACAGCATTTGGGAGGGCCAGGGTAGTTAGTGAGAGGGAGTGGCAGGGGTCACATTAGTTAGGATTTAGGGGCAATAATTAGACCTGAATTTTGATGCAGCTGGCCTTGGCTTCAACACTTAAATCAATTTATTATCTTAATTGTAACATTTTAATCAATTTATCTTATTCTCAATATTTTAAAGGTTTTATATGAAACATTCTGAGAATTTTGAACATACTTAGTATTCCACTAAATCTTGGTTTCAGGCTTTTTCCCCTTATTCTCTTTGAAGTCTACGTAGTTCTGAGCTCAACAGTATTTAGAAGTTTGCATGTGACCATTTTCTTACACACTCCCTTAGAATACCCAAGTAGTATTTGTGTTTTGTATGTCTTTTATTGGTCAAATACATAATTATTAGAAATTTTAGAAAATATAGTGCTTTTAGAGTCACTTGTTAACAAGTCAGTGTATAGTCTAGATTTTCTCCATGTGTGTATACATACATGCATACTTAACATATATATATGCATTTCACCAAAAGGGGGTCATATTATATAAACTACTTTGTAACTTAATGTGAGCATCTTTCCATGCTAGTAAATAAATAAATTACTCAGTTATCCTCTGAATAAACAGATCAGTGGGGGTGGGGTGAGGGGTAACAACCACCCAAATTTCAAAATCTCATTGAATAATTAAATTTTACCACCTTCCTATTTTTATCAGCTTCAGTATCAGAAACGGCACAGCAGCCATCTGAAGAGGAAAGCAAGTCTCTTGAAAAACCAAAACAAAAAAAGAATCGCTGTTTCATGTGCAGGAAGAAAGTGGGACTTACTGGTAAGGGCCTAAATCACATGATTTAAAATTAAGATTTTATTTATGATGATGCATGACTTACTATTAATGGCTTCAATTAAGATTGTTTTTTTGTTCCCATATGAGTTAATAATAGATATGCTTCACCTTCTGAATTTTCTTAAATAAAAGTAGCTTTAATTACATACCTAATAGTAAAATGAATAGCTTTTCTTTTAAAAATTCATTTCAGCTGAGTTTGAGAATATTAGACAGGTAAGGTCAGTGCGCCAGGTGCTGTGAAGGGGCAAAGATGTGGCTCCTGCCTTCAGAGAGCCGAAATTGTTGTGTGTGAGAGAATATTTAAGTCCTTGGTGAGCTGTGAAGTACTTTCTCTATGTAAAGTAGCTAGTCACAGGTTGTCATGAGGGTTCAGAGAGCTCATATGTGAGGTGATAGCCGCGTGCTGCCACGCAATAAGTAATCAATACATGTTGACTACTGTAACAGAGCTGTTAGCTGGGATTGTTATTAAGAGAGGAAGGGGCTTCCCTAGTGGCGCAGTGGTTGAGAGTCCGCCTGCCGATGCAGGGGACACGGGTTCGTGCCCCGGTCCGGGAGGATCCCACATGCCGCAGAGCGGCTGGGCCCGTGAGCCACGGCTGCTGAGCCTGCGCGTCCGGAGCCTGTGCTCCGCAACGGGAGAGGCCCGTGTACCGCAAAAAAAAAAAAAGAGAGCGGGAGAAGAAAATGTTTGAAATATTACTTGGATATTTGGCAAAGAGAGTACATTTAAGTGCAGTCAAATAGATTTCTTTGGGAATTCAGGGATGGATGTGATTAATTTATATAAAAGAAGAGGAGTAGAGGCCCATCAAAGTCATGAAGGTAGAATGTTTCAGCTGGGTCTTGAAAGATGAGTAGGACTTAATAAGTGATGGAAATGGGAGCATTTCAGGCAAAAAAAAAAAAATACCTTGAACAAAAGCTCACAGAAAGGATAGGGCATGTTTAGGGGACCGTAAAAGGGGATTGTAGCACAAAATCTATGAAGAAGGGGGTTAGATACCACCATAGAGATAAGGCTAATGATGTGTACTGTGGTTAATTGATGGGGAACAGTTGCAGCTATAAATAGTTACCATTTATTGTTTACTATGTGCCAGACATTGTGCTGAATACTCTAAGAAATTGGCTTAAGAGGAGATAAGTTTGTTTGTTTTTTTAAATTTATTTTTGGCTGCGTTGGGTCTTTGTTGCTGTGCGTGGGCTTTCTCTAGTAACAGCGAGCCGGGGCTACTCTTCATTGCGGTACATGAGCTTCTCATTGTGGTGGTTTCACTTTTGCAGAGCACAGGCTCTAGGTGCGCGGGTTTCAGTAGTTGTGCCACATGGGCTCAGTAGTTGTGGTGCATGGGCTTAGTTGCTCCGCAGCATGTGCGATCTTCCCGGACCAGGGCTCAAACCCGTGTCCCCTGCATTGACAGGCGGATTCTTAACCACTGTGCCACCAGGGAAGCCCAAGATAAGATTTTGAGTAAATTGTGTTTTAGGAAGGTTTATCTGGCTAAGGTGTAGATAAAGAGGAAAGGAGATTTACAGTCTGATATCAGAGATGTTTAAGACTGGCCCATGCCTTGGCAAATGTATTTATTTAAAGAGTACAGACGTGAACAAGTAAGGCATTTTAAAGTGTACATATTTA
Source organism: Grampus griseus (assembly GCF_964374135.1). Taxonomy (NCBI): domain Eukaryota; kingdom Metazoa; phylum Chordata; class Mammalia; order Artiodactyla; family Delphinidae; genus Grampus; species Grampus griseus. Next base: position 144,044,051 of record NC_139018.1, on the reverse strand, counting down.
GCATCAAATACTGTCTTTCTAAACCTCAGAAACTTGGACTTCACGATTAGAAAGAAGGCTGCGACTTAGTAATTTCTGTCTTGTCAGTCTAGTATTATTCTTGGCTCCATTTTTCATTCATTATTATGAAGTTATAGGGGAATTCCTTGGCGGTCCAGTCGTTAAGACTCCACACTTTCACTGTCGAGGGCCCAGGTTCCGTCCCTTGTCGGGGAACTAAGATCCCACAAGCTGTGTGGTGCAGCCAAAAAAATAATAATAAAATTTTAAAAATAAAAGAAAATTATGAAGTTACAGAGTATCTTTTTGAAGTTTAAAAAAATTTGGTAAAGGAAATTTACATCAAATGTCAGTGTTTAAAATTTTGATTCCTATCTTCCATTTCCAGTAATTCCATCATACCATAAAATCCTAATTTGGGGGTGCAGGACTGGTTTTATTTAAAGACTATCCACACTGCTTATTTCTCTGTTTTGGCTTCAGTTCTTGGGGCATTTCCCTAAAATCAGTAGCATTTATTGCATGTTTACTATATGTTAGGCACTTAATACTTCCTCATTTAATTCTTACTGTAACCGATTCCAAAGTTAGAGATGCAGAAGCTAAGGGTCAAGTAATTTGCCTGTGTTAGTAAATAGATTCAGGCTTAGGCAACCGTAACATCTCATGCTGTAAATCACTCAGCCAGATTACAGTTCACCTCTCCATTGGAGGTTAGCCAAGGAAAGCTAATATACTATGCTATTTGTTAACAGTTCTGTCAAAAGTTTCATTTCCTCTTCCTTAATTAAATCTTAAGATTGCCTTCTGACAGTATGCTTATTTTTTCACATTGTAGTATTTGAGGAGTGTTTCAATTTAGCAACCCTGTTTTTGATAGGAAGCAATTTGTGTCACGGGTGAAAACTTGAGCTCAGAGAAGTGGTTATGACTTGGTCTGCTGATACAAACTTGTATTTGTATTTGTAGGTAGGAAAAAGAAATGAAGCTATCAGCTATGGATTTTGAGAATGTTACTAGGTTGTGAAACTGCTTGTTTGGAATGATTCTTTAGATTGCTGCCCTAAATATATGATCTTTTTAACATTAATTATGCTAGAGAGTTTAATATTTTTAGACCTTCCATTCAACTCACGTATGTGTATTAATCCATTTTCAGGGTTTGAATGTCGGTGTGGAAATGTTTACTGTGGTGTACACCGTTACTCAGATGTACACAATTGCTCTTACAATTACAAAGCTGATGCTGCTGAGAAAATCAGAAAAGAAAATCCAGTAGTTGTTGGTGAAAAGATCCAGAAGATTTGAACTCCTGGAATACAAAATCCTTTGACCATCTGCAAACTAAAAATTGACTTGAGGTTTTTTTTCCTAGTCATTGGGAATGTAGAGCAATGTATCTTGCATAGACCTTTTAATCATGCATGTCATCAGAAGAATAGATTTTTGTTTTTGTTTTGAAAATGACTCTGAACATTTATTTACATTGCAGTTTCTGTGGCTGAAAAGACTTAAGTAAACTTTACAAGTATTATCCTTTTAAGATCATTTTAATTTTAGTTGAGTGCCGAGGGCTTTTATAACAAACGTGGAGAAATGTTGGAGGGCTGTGATTTTTCCAGTATTAAACATGCATGCGTTAATCTTGCAGTTTATTTTCTCATTGTGTATGTATATATAGCTTTTCTCTGCAGCACGATTTCTCTTTTGATAAATGCCCTTTAGGGCACAACTAGTTATCAGTAACTGAATGTATCTTAATCATTATGGCTGCTTCTGTTTTTCATTAACAAAGGTTATACATATGTTAGCATATAGTTTCTTTGCACCCACTATTTATGTCTGAATCATTTGTCACAGGAGAGTGTGTGCTGAAGAGATTCTAAGTTTGTGTGTTTTTAAATTTTTTTGAGCAAGGGAAGGAAAAGCTGTATGCATTTCATTGCTGACTGCAGGTTTCTTTCAGATTGTGTTCATTGGTCTGTGTGTATACAATATGAAGAATGATCTGAAGTAATTGTGCTGTATTTATGTTTATCTACCAGTCTTTGATTAAATAAAAAGGAAAACCATAATGTTCCCTTGTATTACTTTTTCTCTTATTCTTTCTGGTAGTTCATTTTGACTTTGGTCCTTCAGTTTTCTACTTTACTTAATTTTGTGAGATGAACTCACATCTGTTTGTGAGTAATCTTAGGATGACAAACTGTGATCTTACATTCCTGTGAGTCGAACATGTCATATTTTGTAGCTCTTGTCTGATTCTCTGTTCTGAACTCTGTCACACTGAATTAGCATCTAGCAGAAGCTTCGTTTTGGTAGGATTAGAGAAACAAACAGCATAGCTCAAACACGGCAGTTGGAGAATTGTGAAGTAGAAAGACCTCCAAAAGACCATTTGTCCTGTGGTTTCAAACTTACCTGGCCGCCAACCTTTTTAAAACTTGAAATATGTAAACAGATTAAAATAGTATTTTACAATACAAATGTCTATGTTTACATTTGTTTGCTTACTACTTGTGTACTCTATCTTAGTATGTATATTCTACCTTCATATGTCATACGTAATGATGGCTTAGCATTGAAATCTGTAAATAAGAGAAAACCATTATGACTATCTCAATAGATCCAGTTAAAGTATTTATTAGAATTTAATACCCATTCATGATAAAAACCCTTGATAAATTAGGACTAAAAAGGAATTTCCTTAAAGTGATAGTTTCTATGTAAAACCAAATAAACAAAAGACAAGCATCTTCCAAAAAGAGGAAAATTCGTTTCCCTTTAAAGTCAGAAACAAAGGGCTGGTTTTCCACTATCAGTGCTTATATTAAAAATCGTGTCAGAGATCCTAGCCAATTTTATAAGAAATAGAAAGTAGTAAACTCATTATTTGTACATTACGTGTTTGTTTTTTAGAAAGCCCAAATAAATCTAAAGAGAAAGTACCAGAAATACAGGGTTTTGTTAGGTGGTAGGTGTAACATTAATTTTCAGAAGGCAGTTGCATTTCTTTATAGCAGAAACAACTAGAAAACTGGAGGACATCTTTTACAATACCAAGTACCTAGGAAATTAACAATGTATGTTGAAGACCTCTTTAAGAAAAAATTCTTAAACATTAAGAGATAACTAAGACCTCAAAAAATAGACATGTTCGTGGTTAGGCAGACAATATCATGAAGATGTCATTTGTACCCAAATAGACCTATAGATTCAAAGCAATTCCTATCAAAAATCCCACCAAGTTTTCTCTTGGAACTTATTAAAGTGATTCTAAAGTAAAAGATAAAGGAGAGCAAAAGGCTAGGACATTTCAGAAAGGAAGGAGCAGGGAGGTGGGCATTTTTCCTGCTGATGTTAAGACTCACTGTGAAGCCATGTTAATTAAAATAGTGTGGTATTAGCTAAGGGCTGTACAGAATCCCAGTAGATTAGACCAAAATGCCCAGAAAAAGCCATGCATGAGCTGAACTTGGTATAAGAGTGGTGGGACACCACACTGGGGAAAGGAGACTATTAGATACTGAGAGCACAACTCAGTGTGGAAAAAGGTGAAAATTGATCCCTATGTCATACCATAGGGGAAAAAAATTAATGTCTTAAATGTAAAACAAAAGTTTTAAACTCTTAAAAAAAAAAGATGATTACTGCTTAGACCTTGGGATACAGAAGGACTGTTTAAGACACAAAGCATTAACTGAAAGTATTATTGATGAATTTGTCTATTAAAATGAGGCATTTTAAACCAAAAATACCTTAAGGTATCTTCAAAGAAAGGGAAAAGCCAAGTTTCAAACCAGGAGAAGTTACAGTGCAAATCAAGGCCATAGTAAAATACTATTTTACACTCATTCAATTGGCAAAAATGTAAAAGTCTTGCAGTATCTAGTGTTGGAGGGATTCCACACAATCTCTTAAAGTTTCCTGATACTAACCAAAAGTGGTTCAGTCCTTCAAATGCTTTGGTAATTAATACCTTTTAAAGTTGGACTTTCAAACATCCTATAATCCAGAAATTTTACTCCTAAGCATATACCCAAGACAAACTTGCACATAGGTGTAACAGGAGACATAGGAATTTTCATAGCATTGTTTACAGAAAGCAAAAATCCAGAAACCACTCAAGTCCCCACTGAAGAATGATGGGTAAATAAAATGTGATATATTACAATGGAATAGAAATATAGTGATCAGAACTAGAGATCCCTACAGACAACAAAATAGAAGTACCAGATAGTAAGCCAACACCTTTTTGCAAGTCACGTAGATGGAATTTATATGAAGAGAAGGCAGGGTAGTGATGACAAAATTCAGTATGATATCCTTAGATGGGAAGAGGCCAGGCATGTGGTACCATATGATCAAGGCCTTGACTTTTTTAGACATAACTAAAAGCACGCTATGTGTGAGCCAATGCTGAGAGTCTTATGAACCAAGAATTATGATTAATCCAATTTCCTGTACCTGAAGTCCAAAGTCATAATTATGAACCTTTTTTATGACCACATGTTAAAATCGGGAGTTTTGGCAATGATTTGTTTGTTATTTTTTTTCTCCATGCACATGGTTTATTCTTAAAAACTTTTATTGAATATTTAGGAAAAAGTCCAAAATACAGGTAAATGAGTCAAAAGAGGTAATCCTTTTTAAAGATAATTATACAAATTGCTTAATTGCGACTTTAGTTCTAAGTAACTCAGCTTACTAGTATGGCTGACCATTTCTAATGTAGATGGTTAGTTGTTCCATGGTGTTTCTAGATAAAACACCAAAACCATGATTCATGAAAAAGATTTTTAAGTTGGACTTTTTTACAATTAAAAATTGTTCTGCAAAAGACATTGTTAAGAGAACAAAAAAACAAGCCACAGACTGGGAGAAAATAGTAGTAAAACACATAAAAGACTTGTAAATATAAAAATAACTCTTTAACTGTATGAAAACAACCCAATTAAAAAGTGGTCAAGGGGCTTCCCTGGTGGTGCAGTGGTTGAGAGTCCGCCTGCCGATGCAGGGGACATGGGTTTGTGCCCCGGTCCGGGAAGATCCCACATGCTGCGGAGCGGCTGGGCCCGTGAGCCATGGCCGCTGGGCCTGTGCGTCCGGAGCCTGTGCTCCACAACGGGAGAGGCCACAACAGTGAGAGGCCCACGTACAGCAAAAAAAAAAAAAAAAGTGGTCAAAACATCAAGACACCTCATCGAAGATATACAGATGGCAAATAAGCAAATGAAAAGATGGTCAACATAATATGTCATTGGAGAATTGCAAATTAAAATGAGATAGCACTACATACCTATTAGAATAGCTAAAATCCAAAACAACACCAAATGCTGTTGAGGATGTGGAGCAACAGGAACTCTCATTCATTGGTGATGGGAATGCAACATGGGACAGAAGAAAGTTTGGCAGTTCCTTAAAGCTGATCAGAGTCTTACAACCTAGCAGTTGCACTCCTAGGTATTTGTCAAATGAATTAAAAACTATGTCCACTCAGAAATCTGTACCCAAATGTTTTTAGAAGTTTTATCCATAATTGCCCCAAATTGGAAGCAACGAAGATGTCCTTCAGATGTACCAGTAAACTGTGGTATATCTATATAATGGAACCGTATTCAGCAATAAAAAGAAATGGGCCGTCAAGGCACAAAATAACATGGAGGAACTTTAAATATATTGCTCAGTGAAATAAGCTGTCTGAAAAGGCTTGCTACTATATGACATTCTGGAAAACGCAAAACTATAGAGACATTAAAGAGTGGTGGCTATGGGTTTAGGTAGAGGAAGGAAGGAATAAATAGGTGAGGTAGAGGAAGGAAGGAATAAATAGGTGAAGCACAGGGAATTTTAAGGCAGTGAAACAGTCTACGTGACACTGTAATGGTGTATACGTAACAGGATGCATTTGTCCAAACGCAGAACTGTACAACACAAAAAGCAGAACCCTGGGAATTCCCTGGTGGTCCAGTGGTTAGGACTGGGCGCTTTCACAGCCAGGGGCCCAGGATCGACCTTGATTGGGGAAGTCAGATCCCACAAGCCACGAGGCACAGCCAAAAAAAACCCTAAGGTAGACCTTGGACTTCAGTTAATAATATTGTATCAATACTTGTTTATCAATGATGACAAATGTACCATACAAATCCAAGATGTTAATAATAGAGGAAACTGTGTCAGGGCAGGGGTGTATATGAGAACTCTTTGTACTTTCTGCTTAATTTTTCTGTGAACCCGACACTGCTGTAAAAAATAAAGTCTATTAGTTAAAAAGACAAGGAAAGTGGATGTCCTCTGTTGGTAGGTTCAGACAACTCTGTAGAGACCCCTGCAGAGGATGCCTGGGACTGCTTCTTCTGGCTTTCTGGTTTGGTCTACTTTTAGGTAGCATAGCACACCTTTCACCTTAAAGAAAAAAAGTCACGTTAAATTTCAGGGCCATGGGACACCACTACATACAGCAGAGTCTATAGGTGTACTGTCTAGTAGAGTAACCACTAGTTTATACGTGGCTTTTTAAATTTAAGGGACTTCCCTGGTGGCGCATTGGTTAAGAATCTGTCTGCCAATACAGGGGACATGGGTTCGAGCCCTGGTCCGGGAAGATCCTACATGCTGCGGAGCAACTAAGCCCGTGCGCCACAGCTACTGAGCCTGCACTGTAGAGCCCATGAGCCACGACTACAGAAGCCCGCGCGCCTAGAGCCCATGCTCCACAAGAGAAGTCACCGCAATGAGAAGACTGCACACCGCAACGAAGAGTAGCCCCCGCTCACGGCAACTAGAGAAAGGCTGCGCGCAGTAAGACCCAAGGCATCCAAAAATAATTAAATAAATTTATTAAATTTTTTTTTAATTTAAATTTTTTTAATTTATTCTTTTTGCGGTATGCGGGCCTCTCACTGCTGTGGTCTCTCCTGTTGTGGAACACAGGCTCTGGACGCGCAGGCTCAGCGGCCATGGCTCACGGGCCCAGCCACTCCGCGGCATGTGGGATCTTCCCGGACCGGGGCATGAACCTGTGTCCCGTGCATCGGCAGGCGGACTCTCAACCACTGCACCACCAGGGAAGCCCAGGAGTAGAGCTTTTGATCTGAAAACCTTAGGTAAGAGAGAAGCCGGTCTAAACTTAGTGCTGTATTTCTGGGTTTTCTTAGAAAGGAAGGAGCAGAGATGTTTATGAGAGACATATTTCAGTGGGCAGTTGTTGTTGACAGGAAAGCAGTGTTTGGGGAGAGAGGCACTGAGAATTGTCTCTGCAACTATGCCAAACAGGTTGGATACAGAGTACATGTTAAATGTTGAAATTTCTCTGCATTTTTGGGTACAGGATGTGACCCACAGCTAAAGCTCAAAAAGACCCTGAAAATTCAGATGGGAAAAGGAAAAATTTGGATGGGAAAACTCTTCAATAAGTATTCATACAAAAAAGCAAAACAAAGTTATAAGTATCTTGTTGAAATCACAGAGAAGGAGGATCTGAAAAGTTGCATGTGCTTTGATAACAATAAACGAAAGCTCCTTGTATGGTACACATTATTATCCAGTCAGTTGTCACTGATATTCTCTCTACTTAACATGCTGCTTATTTATGGGTCTTTCAGATCCTGCTTAAATCCAATATGGCTTTGAGGTAGTATTCCGTCAAAACATGGAAACAATAGTACCTGAAACAATTAAAGCAGACTAAAGACAGAATAAAAGAGGGCAGGAAGAAGAAAATTTGTCTTGCAAAAAACCCAGCCCTGATTGAGCTGGTTCATTTGGGTCTACTTCAGAATTATCAAGAAAAAGAGGAAAAAACAAAACAAACAAACAAAAAGGGAGCTATGATAGAGACCGAGCTCTTCAATGAAGCAAATATCTTCTCTCCTTAAGGCTCAGGCTCAGAAATGCTTATTGTGAACGTTTTAGAGGGGACACCATGTGTTTGGCATGTATACCATACACTTTAGCATCAGAGGGCTGTGTATCATGTGCAAACATGAGTGACATTCTGTTCTCTCCAAGGAGTTCAACCTTTAGAGGACCTTGCAACTGGACTCAAGTAATTCAAGTGCAAGTGAAATTTGTAGGGTGGGGAGAAGGCAATGGATGGATTCCTTAGGGTTGCCCAAAAAGGCCACCCTCCTTCTCCCAGTGCAGGCAGAGTCCACTTCCTGCTTATCTGGATGGCAGTTGCCAGCCTCTCGGAGCCCTTGCAAGACATCTGCGCACTGGATTCAGAAAGCCCTTTCCAGTTCTCTTGTAAGGGAGTCAGGGGCATGCTTGTGTGAACGAGGCCAGCAGTGCAGCTGTTGGAGCCTCTTGGGTGCTACATTTTAGCATCCGAGGGAGGTACTGAATTTGGTGCTACAGAGGCTCAAACCAGCCCTTCGTGATGGAGGTGCCAAAACTCACTTCCGGTCCTGAAAGCACCCATACCCTTCGACCCAGGAATTTACCCTCCGGCAAAAGTGTAGGAAAAGGAAAACATTTTGTGCATGCAGATCTCATGGCTCCATTATTATTACAATCCCGAACATTGCAATTTCTTCAGGTGATGAAAATGATAATGATGAAACCTATTTGACCACAAGGAAAAATGTTCAGGAGAAAAATGTAAGGAAAGACTGAAAAATTGCCTCTCTGTAAAGTTCACAAAGATGGAAAAATCATGTGCATAACAAATGGAACGAGCAAATAACATGAAAATGTGAAAACTGTAGGATGGTGGGATTACAGGCAATATTTTTTCCTTAAAACTCTTTTTTATAATTGTTGTAATGTACATGCTCAACACACTCCCTCCCAAAAGAGGAGAAAGAAAAAATATAGTGTATTTGCAAGTTACTTCAAATGTTTTTTTCCAAATAGAGAACAGCTTTGGTGTCTTCAGGCACTATATATAATTAGTGGGTTGGCAAGTCTATTTTAAAACTAGGAAATCTTCCTCCCCCTTCAACTATCTCATGCCCACACCCCTTCCCATACACACATCAGCCCTATACCCTTCCCCCCAAAAGTTTTCTCTTTACATGGTTTTTATCATCTAGGCTTTCATTAGCTTGTGAGTATCCAGGGGAAGCTCCTGGCCCATTGCTCACACAGCCCATGCTCAGAAAATAAGGAAGCTGCTGTGCAGTATGCCCAGGGCCTGGATGGGGTGGGGGGCAGGGGAGGAGGCTCACTGGTTATTGATTCATTGCCTTTAGTCAGTAGTTTCTTATTATTTACTTAAGTATTTATGGAGTACCTATTCTGTGCTAGGTGTTTTGCTGGGCGTTGACAAAGCTACACAAAGAATAAGAAAGACAGTTCCTGTCTCTAAGGGGAGGGGCAGGGCCAGTACAGAACAAGTAAATAGTTTATTGCCCTGCAGCTAAAGAGTCACTAGAATTCTGTAGGTATTAGGTGCTGCCTGGAAGAGTAACCAAAAGTGGGGTCCGGCTGCTCGCTGCTCAAAAGCCAATAAAGAGGCAAGGTTGGTGGAAAGGAAAGTTTGCTTTATTTTGGATGCTGGCAACGGAGGGGCGGGGAGGAGGGTGGACTCCTGTCCGAAGGCTGACTCCCCCCACTGACAATCGGGGGCAAGAGCTTTTACAGACGGAGGCGGGGGGCTACATGCAGAAACAGCACAGTCAGCTCCGACAGTCATCTTGAACTTGGTCATTGGTGGTCTGATCAGCGTCATCTTGATTGTTTTAGCTAGAGTTAATCTTCAGTTCCAGGGTTGGTTTCTATTTCTTTGAGGCCAGTTCTCTGCATTGTGGCAGCTTATGTCATGGCTACAGTCTGGTCATCATGTGGTTAACTTCTTCCACCTGGTGCGGGTTTCCGTACCTACAAGACAGATCACAGGATATGGCTCAGAATATTATCTGTAGCCCTTGAGGGGAAATTAAAGGTCCTTGACTTTGCTTACTGACTGAACTATTATTGTTTAGTCCTGTTTGCTTTTCTTTGCTTCTGCATTTTCTCACTTCTCTGATTAAACTTATCCTTTGGCTAAAGTTTTTCCACAGACAAAAGGCAGGTGGAGGACATGGGGGGCATAGACCATAGCGTCCTGCTCCATTTCAGAAGGCTTCTTATTATAATAAGGCCACAGAACAAGAGTTGGGACCCTGTCCTGTTTCTTTTCCCCTTTCTGGAACCTGCCAGAATGAGTCAGAACATCTACCACTGCCAGAGACTGCCCTTCATCCCCCCACCCCACCCCCCCCGCCAGGGCAGACTTAACCAAAACTGAGGTCTACCCTTGGCACAGACACTCGGGGCAGGAGATGAGAGCCGAGAACAGGTTGAGCAAGAGGGAGCCCCTTGCAGGGTGACCACTGGTCAGCTCCAACCATCTGGACCTAGGGAGGAGGTTCAGCAGCCAGCCCTACTTGTAATACCCCCTCATCTCAGGCCTTCTGGTTTCAGGCCCTCTTATCTCACATGATGCCACCAACCCAGCCTCTCCTCTCTCCAAGCCAAACTGCAGGGCAGCCTCCCTAACTCTGCAGAGTTGTGTGTATGTATTCTTTTTTTAATTAAAAAAAATTTTTATTAACTTTTTGGCTGCATTGGGTCTTTGTTGTGGTGCACTGGCTTATCATTGCGGTGGCTTCTCGTTGCAGAGCATC